>NW_026914611.1:2400000-4800000 GCF_034315485.1 Pezoporus occidentalis | reverse complement strand
GAACACTGCAGTTTTCATGCACTATTTATTATTTATGTCTCACCTAAATAAGACAAAGCAGTCAGAAACAGAAACAATTAAATGTAATTGGTCATCAGAAACCAAGAGCATGCAAATACTTAATGCACATAATTTGTGAAGAGTTCCAGACATTAAGTTGCTTTACCTATACTATTTAGTGAATAATTTTGAAAAGTAATTCAACACATGTGAAGAGTCCAGAATAATTTTACAGCTCATTATTAAATGAGGAAAAAAAAAAAAAGTACTTGATTTACTGTAATGTATAATTTAAGCAAATCTCAGTTGTTTCTATAAACACCTCTACTCATGACCTATGGGATGGAATTTCATTTTCTTTTAAATCATAAGAGGTGTACCTGATACTACTTTACGCCTAATCACTGTGGACAGACAACCCACAGAATGTGACTTCCCTACAGGGAAGACTGAGTTGGATTTATTGATTTCATGTGCTAGCTCAGTATCAAGAACTGAAAGGAAAATTAGTATCAGTAGAATTCCAAATATTATGTTCAATTTGTACTTTCATTTCTGCTTCCACTTCTGTCTCTTTCCATTTTCAAACAGCCACACCCCTTTCATTCAGCACTCACCTTTGCTCAGCCAGGACTCTTCGGTGCGACATTAATCTCCTTGGCTTTTGATGTTGACGAGTCCCTGATGTTATAATCTGCTTTTTATTTAAGAGGAATGGGAGGCAAGTCACAAAAGCATAGACAGGGATGATTTATTTTAGCACGCTAGCAAGACTGAAGGTTTTCTGTCAAAAAAAACCTTCAAGGCACAAGAACTCAGTGCATCTGAACTGCACACCTATGATCTTTGTCCTTACTGCTCCTCACAATTTACCACTATGATCTAGACCAAATTCTAGAGATAAGCTTTGAAAAGAGGAAATAGATATAAACACCACTTGCTAAAGTCCATGAGTTACAGCAAGAGATAAGATCAGAAGTTGGAGGTGTCTACTGACCCTCTGTAGGGAGATACTGTCTGAAACTCCTTTGACAGAAATGCATAGCTAGAATGAAGAGGCTTTTCTTTTGTTTTGAGAAGCTTCTGTGTTCCACAGCAGGCACAAGGACAGCATACTGCAAGTAATCGTGGCCAAAACAGAGGCCCATGACATCTAGAAATTATGAATGTATTGATGAGGATATAATTAATACTAACCCAAATATAAGCATACTGAAAAATTATAACCAACTACAGTACATAAGCATTTTGTATCACTGTAAGGGTATAGCCAGACAGTATTTAAGTGTTTTACATAAATATGGGGATTATGTGACCACCAAAATGAAAGAGACAAATTCCACACAGGAGGCATCCAAGTAAGAGAAAGTAACTGAGGACAATAAAAACACAAGGAGCTGCAAACGCACAGGTTTTCCTACCACATAACTGGAAAGACACCCCTCTTCCCCACATAAGCAGTATCACTAGCAGATATCCCCTCTGAGCATGGGATGGTGTGGGGGAATGGCAAATAGCATGAAATCATCAGGCGCAAATGAGGAAATCTGTAAAAGAAACAAGACAAGATGCCGCATTTCTGACTTAGCCTACCAAAGAGCTCTAAACCCTGATTACCTTGATTTCACCAAGGATCACCATGAACCAGAGTCATTAGTGGCTTCAGTATATAGCATCAGTGATGTGGTGTTGTATACGCACAGCTAATTGAGAATACATGTTGAACACACTTTGTTTGTGTTGACACTTTGTTGAAAATTCTGATACATTTCTTACCAATATTGATGGTTTTTAATGTAGTTAAGCATTAGCACAAACTATGCTGTTAATTTAATGAATTTAGCAGAGGTTTCAAGGTGATCTGCCGTACCTGTCTTCTAAGCATTCTCATCACAGCAGTTATTTTCTTTCTGTGTGTGTATATATACACATATTTTCAGTTGCAAAATAACATAGAATTGTAGATTTTCTCAAACTACTTTATACAGAGAAATTTTTCATAACAAAAGAAGAATTTTTTTTTTTTTTATTTACAAGACGTGTTCACCTGTTATGCCACATCATAACACCTAAAACCTTTTCACCTGCTATTCCTTAGCTTGCATTTCCACTTTATTTTCTCTTGACATGATACGGATTGGTTATCTCTGGGAAACTGGCTAGATAGATTCTAGCTCTTAAGTTTGCTGGGTCTTTTGGCTTCCTTATATCAAGTTATCAAGTCAGTGCAACTGCTGAAACAAATCACAAAAAGTTCTTGTTGTTTTTTAATGATTTAAAGGGACATAGACGAAAGTGTTCTCTATTTTGGCTCTGAAAATAACAAATACATGACTCAGTCTTACTGAAATTATTTATGATGTATAAATGAAAACACCTTAGATATTAGTGTTCTTTGTTCTTTCTTGATTGAAAAATGAATTTTAATATTACCAGTCAGAGAGTGACTCAGGAGACCACTTTTAACTCAAAAATATTAGGCCTAGTTTGTTGATTAATGAGTTCATTCTGTGTCTTTCATTCCTGATTTTATCCCCACACATTCAGTATTTCTCTAAATATTGCCCATTCCTTCCTTTCAAAAAAAAAAAAAATAAATGAGTTCTTAAAAAAGAAGAAATCCTATCCAAGATACACACTGAGAAACAGCGAAAGCCAACATGCATATCTGAATTATTTCCCTTCTGGCATAGAAAAAGAACTTCACATAAACTGAGGGCAATCAATTGTATCTCATAAGGCTTTTTAAAAACAAACTAGCAGTGAAGGTGATCTTACAATTTTTTACCCAGCTTTATTCTTAAAAGTTACATATGGAAACCTCAGTTGAATATAATATGCATCAGCTGCAGCTACACACAGCTTATCAGAAATTTAAATAAAGCTTCAAAAAATTAATCCAGAAAATAAAAAAGCACAAACATAGCTAAAGAATGCAGCTGGCTTAGATATCTTAAGTCAGATATTTGCCTTTGAGCTAGAAATACTAGATTCCCTCCTTATCAAGTGGAGAAAAGGCATAGCTCTAGAAAGGTTGGGGTTTTTTTTTCATCCCAAAATAAGTGTCCAGGATGGCACCTCTACACAGAAGCAAGTTTAATCTCAGTAGATTAAACAAAAGAACCTAGAGTGATTTGCAAAGAAGTTCAACATATTTCTCCAAGTTATCTAGGTTTTAGGTGCATAAAGTCAGCTGAGAGGAATCACCTCATAAGTGTCTGTGATTTTCAAAGTGCTTGCATTACAGTAGAAAATGTGGAGGAGTTTAGTCAAACAATGACTACATAAATATGAAGATTGTAAAAGACTGCATAGAAAAATGTTAAAATAAACATGACTTTGAAATGGAAGACTTTGCTTCACTGCCTTGCTCTCTAACAAATCAAAGGATTCATACCATATTGCATTCATACCTTTGTTCTATAAAATGATGCTTTACAAGTAAGAAAATAGCTTAAAGAACAGAAGCTTGAAACAAGGTAGTTTGAAGAACAAAAGCGATACTGTCATGCTTGTAAAAGACTAAAAGAAGTGCCAACTCTTTTCTAGAAACTAAACAAATATATCAGTAACAGGAAGTTGATAAATGTCAATGAATAGTGGTAAATTACTGCAGAAATCAAGGATAATGTCAGACAATCTGGGCAGAAAATGCATATCACAGATTCTGCTCTTTAAAGAACTGAGAAGTTGTTAGCAGTAGGGTAAAAAATTGAAAGCCTAGTGAAGTGATACTGTGGAAGAAAACAGAAGTTATCAAGGCATTGGAAATGTCAGCTGCCTGCTCTCTCATCTTCTCAGGTGCAATAAAGAATTCTCTAAACAGCTTTGCACCGTGTATCACTGATATTATTCTGGCCATCTGGAATATAATGATATTTTAGAATACACTATCAAACTTAACCAAAAAAGAAAGGTCACATTAAAGTTTTTACATCAAGTGAAAGTGAGAGATACTTTAGTCTTCTTTTAAAATACAAATACCAATTTAAAGTTTACCTAACTTTTTTTTTTTTAATAGATAATACATTTTAATAGCAACTGATGTCTAGTCAGCTGACTAGGGTATATTGTAGGTTCAGAGTCTTAAACATACATTCGTACTTTTTTTTCCCAAGATTTTCAAATATATAGTGAGACAAGAATGTTATGCATAGAATTTCAAACTGTTGCATTCATTCTTTATTTTTTTACAGAATATATATTTTTGTATTCTGTATTTTGTTTTGCTAAAACTTATATTGGCATATGAGATTGGATTATTTGTGTTATGAAGTTTAGACCACCTTTAAATCATATGTGATTTCTTCAATTCCTGATTTTAAGCGGAAGATTCCATTTTTAGATACATTTTTGAAGAAAAATAATAATAGTGACAGGTCCTGCTAATAAGAATCCTGGTCAAGTTTCCTACTCAGCACCAATACTGCGTTGAAGCAGAGTGTTACACAACTCCTTGATCTAGAATATAGTTTTAGGTGATTGATTCTGACTCAGAAATTGCTCAGCAAGCCTCGCTTTACTTCTCCCCTCCCCCTCCCCCCTGCCCCCAGTTGTAATATTTATATTTTTCCCATTGTATGTTCTGGAAGACTTTTAAAGTATTCAGATTTTTGACTATGATGAAAATATTGAAAGTTGAATGAATTAAAAAAAGGGTTCAACATAACACAGATACTAAATCTTCTTCTCTTTCATCCTGCTAACAGAATGCCTAATATTACTACTCTTAGGTGAAAAATCATATAATCTAATGAATCAGAAGAAGCAGCTGGGACAATGAATGATATATAGTAGTGATATCAAGCTGATTTGGTAGTGATATTGTTTCAGCTGATTTCACAGATGCTTATACCATGGCTGAATGCCAAACCCCTAAAAAAGAAAATGCTTATAATGTGTATTTTCTGCATTTATCCAACAATCAACCTAAAATGCTTCATATTTCTTACAAGAAAAAATCTATTAAAACAGTATATAGAGAGACTTTACCCTCTATATGGAAGTGTATCATTCCCTCAGGCTGAGCACGATAGAAACAAATCTACTAGGTAGTTTAAAAAAGGTGATGGTATATAATAATGTTGAATTCTGTAGGAATCTGAAGGGGTCTATAAAGAGATATTTGGGTATTCTATTTTGGTTTGGAGAAAATATATGGTGTGTAGATTGTTAACTCTCATTCAAATATACTGATTGGGTATGACTTGGTGTAATTGACCACAGAATATTTCTTTAGCAATTTTAAGACAGAGCAGGAATAGTGAAGTCACAACAATAACTTGATAAAGAGATCTTGAGTTTAATTAAATATAGCAGAATCTGTACTGCACTTTACCACACTGTTATGTGGTAAAACACAATGTGCAAAACTGAAGGAGGTGCTGATTTTATACCCTGTAGGTTAGGTGTAAGTATGCACCTGGGAATGGATAATGTGAATTGTTTAGCTTATCAAGTAAGTAAAAGTTATAATAAACTTTAATTTTAATTGTGGGGATCTTATCCTAAAAGTATAGTCTTTACTGGTATCTTTAAGAATATCCTTTTCTTAAAGTTTATCCTTTTTGAAATGTTTTATTTTTCAAATTGCCAAAGTAGCAATGTGTCGTGGTTTAAACCCCGTCAGGTAACTCGTTCACTCACCCCCCCCCACTTCTTTCCCTCCCCCTGCTCCCGGAGGGACGGAAAGGAGAGTCAAAAAGAATGCAACTGCCACGGGTTGAGATAAGAACAGTTTTAGTAACTAAGGTATAACACAAATCACTACTGCTACCACCAATGATAATAATGATAAAGGAAATAACAAGGGAAGAGAATACAACACCTCACCACCAGCCGACCGATAACTCGCCCCCCTCAGCCCAACCAAGCACCGACCCATACCTCCTCCAACCCTGCAGTCTCCCAGCCCTTCCGGCTAACTCCCAGTTACATCCTGGGCATGACGTGCTGTGGTATGGAATACCTCTTTGGTCAGTTTGGGTCAGGTGTCCTGTCTCTGCTTCCTCCCGGCTTCCCCTCCTCCCTGGCAGAGCATGGGGCTCACAAAGTCCTTGGCCAAACCAAAACATCGCTATCAGCTCTGTTCCCGAGCTGAAAGTCAAAACACTGCACTGCACCAGATACCAAGAAGGAGAAACATGACTGCTACTGCTGAACCCACGACACAATGTTTTTTTTTTTTGTGTTTGTTTTCTGTCACTACATGTGACCACAGCACTAATTTTTCTTGTCAGCTGCTCCTGGGAATACACACATGCACAAAAAAGCAAAGGGCACAATGCTATCCACACTTCCAATAAAAAAAACAAAACCCAAAACTAACAGCTTTACGGAAAGATTCAGAACTCTGTCATATCTTCCACACAAAATGTCATCGTTCAGTCTCGACCTCCTTGAAGAGATTTTGCATTCTGGTTGACTGTCAGATCTTAAAACTAATGTACATAAGCAACAGGTATTTTCATGTCATTGGAGCATGCTGCTGTTGCCACCTGAGGATCTAATTACACAACCTTGGGGACTGCATTATAGAGTCACAGAGTCATGTCAGAAATACCTGTCTGATAAGTAAAGTTTAAATTGTGTTTAAATGTCTCAGTGTGGCTGTTGAGAATAATCTCCATCTTAGTGTTCTCATTTGTGGCAAGTACATTCTTCTCAAGAATTTGGTGGGTTTTTTCTCTTTTAAACTCTTAAATTCTTCAAGCACCCAAATATGCTGAAAAGGGGGTAAACCCTCATTTTAAATCCTGAAGTGTTTCTATGTTTTTTTCTCCTGTTGTTACAGAAAACAGTGATCCTTCTCTGAAGGATCTGGCCATTGTTTTGGGAAAATAGAGTTCTCTTTTTTTCAACCGTTAATGATAACGGCAGTGTCAAGACCCCAGATATTCCTTAAGAGATGCCATATTTCTTAACAATATTCTTGGTTTTTTGGTCAGCTGCAACCATGTGCTGCCATATTGCAGATACCAAAGAAAAGCACACTGGTAAGTACTATTTCTACAGTGTTCCTCTCACACATTACATCATACTAAGCAGACAAAGTTTCCAAGTGCATACCTTTAAGTCTTAGGTATAAGTAACTAGTGTGGATTAAATTCCAGATACAACTTTTTTTTCTATTTGTATGTATGCGGTGCACAAATGTTAAGACTTTGCAATCATCTCCCCACTGATATTAAATCCCACTGAGATAAACACAGCAACCTTTTTTAGTCAAGAAAAAATGTAAACACTTTTTTTTTTTTGTCAATGTAAGTTATAACTCTCTACCTGATGGACTATCCCTGTTAGAAGAGAAAGTTCTCATAAGAAATTCATCCTGTATGCGAAAGGTCAGAGTTGGAGGCTAAGTGATCTACAGCAATCCCCTAGGCTTCTTGTTACAGAAGCCCAGAGGAGCAAAAACATGTTCAAGGCAGGCAATAATGGGAAAGTAAAGCTGTGGAGTCAAAAATAATACCCACCTCTGTGTTCTCAGAAGAACAGACAGGAAATAAAAAAATCCAGAGACAAAAAATCTCTATTGTACAAGATATAAGTGTATGAGCTGTATCAGTGTCAATTATATTGAGCTGTACCAAGTAATTTATATGAACCCCCAGAAAAACAACTGTTTTTATCTCACAAAATGATTATTGGAATATATTATAATTATCCCTGAAATAAAGTACAAAAAAATACTTAAAGATTCCAAAATTATTAAGCACAGTGAAATCATCTATACAACTTAACCTTGCCCCAAGATGAAGTTATGCAATAATCATAAGATTGTTTTTTAATTGTGGTCTTGAGTGAACCTGAGGACTCATTTCACTTGTGAAAACACTACTTCTAACCCCCTCCCAGTCTGCATGGGTAACAGTGATTAAAATATATCCTCAACCAATAAAATTTGGACTGCTGCATTGAATAGAGAAATTACTGCTGGCTGATACTTGCCATATGTACTTCATTGCAGATGCAAAAAGATAACGATTTCTTACGTGAACACACCGGGATTTCTTTTTAAGTCATTTCCCAGACTTGCCATTTCACACTACCTCTTTTCTCTCATCCCGTCACCCCCAGCACATATCATGACCATTATTTTTATGGATTACAAAACTAGTGTTCAAGGGTGGTTGACACTGCTACAGTGAATTATCCAAAGAGAGAAGGCTGGTTTATATCACTAACTCCCATAGGAACTTGAGGTGGTTTTGGAATGTGATAGGACATACCCAAGGACATCTGCGCACGACAGCTAGCAACTTGCATACTTTAAAAGTAATATCCTGATTCACAAGGAAACAGAAAATGCAAAGGAATAACAAGGATGATAACTATGATTCTTGCATGTAAGTGATTTTGCTTACTACTGCAGGTAGTCTATCTGCCATCCTAAGGCTGACAGTAGAACCTGTCATAATTAAATTACTAGGAGTATAAACAGTACCCAAGCAGCTGACAGTCAAACTAGCAAAATCCCGTCCACTATTACGGGGGTTTACACTTTACATGCCTTGAACCAAGGTCACGTCACATTGCCTTACAAAATTATGAGATGTAGAATCATAGAATCATAGAAGACCAGCTTGGAAAGGACCTTGAGGATCATTCGGTTCAACCTTTCATGGCAAAAGCACATTCTAGACTACATGGCCCAGAACACCATGTCCAGACAAACCTAAAAAGTGTCTAATGTTAGGGTATCTACTACTTGCTTGGATAGATTATTCCAATGGCTGTTTGTTGTCATGGTCAAAAATTGTTCTCTTGTGTCCAATCAGAATCCTCAGTAGTAACTTGTACCATTGCTCCTCATCCTTTTCATGCAACTCCTTGTTGAAAGGGAGTCTCCATCTTCTTAGTAGCTATCGTTTAAATACTAGAACATTATGATAAGGTCTCCCTTGAACCTTTTTTTCTCAGGGCTGAACAAACCCAGCTCTCTCAGCTTTCCTCAGGCTTCCCAATATTTGATCATCTTTGTGGCCCTTCTCGGGACTGTCTCCAGCCTGTCCACCTCATTTTTTGTATAGCAGAGAACAAAACTGCATACATATGTATTTTCTTATCCTTATAAATGTAAAAGACATTATAGTGGCTACTCTGAGTGCCATGACCATGTAGGTATGTAAGATATAAAAGCAGAATATGAAATTGTTTGTTTATTTCCTAAATACAAGACTAATTTCTATTTACTTCTACTGAATGTAGGGCATACTTGACAGCTATTAAGCTGTACAGTAATTAGCATTAATATTGCAAACTGAAGATAATATAAAAGCTTTTGCTGAAATATAAAAGCTATCCTGAAATATAAAAAGCTGAAATGGTTCACAATTAACAACACCTTCAGTTTCTGAAAAATAATTCTCCCTATTATTACAGGTTGTTCCTAATACTGTGAATGAATAAAAATTTATTATCCTGTCCAGATAATATGGCAATATTTTTGACACAAACATTTCTCTTCCCCCCCGCCCCCTTTTTTCAATAAAATTTTGAAATATCCTTCTTTAAACACTGGTAAGAAATTTGAATTTAATCTAGGTTATGAACACCTGGATGAAAGATGGGAAGAGCAGTGATATGGCTAATGTTAAAAAAATAAATCAGAGTCTTGAAAATTAGTTCATACTCTGGAATATGATTCTATATACCAGAATTTATGAAATTTCCTGATACTGAAAATAATCTTAATTAGTACATCATTTTCTAATGAAATGGTATGTCTCTCATTCTGTTGCTATTAGAAGAATAAGTAGGTGCAAACCGCCATAGCTGTTGGAAAACACAATTAAAAAGCATTCAGGATATTTTTATCATCATTTTGAAGGTTTTCTGTGATGGAAACAAACTTGTCCAGTAATTTATATGTAGTTGAGTTTCCAGCCACTATCTTAATTATGAATTGCAACCTCCACTGTATATACTTTGCTTATATAAATCCTATATATGGCATGGCAACAAATAGTCTTACTTATAAGTGGGTTTCATCAGACCATTTGTATGTGGTTAAAAGCATGAAAGTTGAATATCCTGAATAATTTAGGGCTCTGCATGTAGAAGTAAAAGTCAAATTAATGAAAGCGTAGCCCAGAATAATGACCTAACTAGCCTAATACATTTTATAAGGCAGTAAAACTAGTAAAGGTAGACAACTAAGATAGACAGCATAAATTGTCTTCCTTATATAGTCTGTCTTCTTATTAAAATTTTGATTTATCCCATGTTATTTTCCTTAGAAATAAGGCTCAAACCAAAATGAAGGTGTTTCTATATGAAAAATGAAATCTGCTTAGAATTTATTTTTCTGCAACATGAGCTTTATCTTCAAAGAACAGTAATTTGAAAGAATCTCCTACAAGTGTGCCAAATAAATAATTCTCCTCTGAAAAGTCAATTCATCTCTAAAGCAAGTTACTCCAAAACCTAGGCTTTTACACCCATGGAAACATTACAAGTTTCTATTAAGATATAAACTACAGTATGAGTCAGCATCTAACTTGCTCAGTGGGTCATGTAACTAGGACAACACCTAGTCATGTAAGTGACAAGTTGTTTTCTTATTTTGATTCCTAAAGAGATAATTAATATAAATATTTAAACTTCTCCTGAACTTCTCATTTCCTGTATACTGAATGACTTACACATGGAACTAATTTAAATTTTACCTTTGTCCCTTATTCTTCCAATTCTTAGTACAAGTTAGGTGAGTCAAACTATAGATTTATTTTTAAAAATCATCTTCCCACCACTTCTAAAGCCTTTCTGATAGAGTTGGATGTGACAATGTAATGTCTGTTGACAAGAACTCATGCTATTTCTAGAATAATTTGTCATATATCAACCCACAAGTTGTCTATGCTCTTTTTTTTTTTTTTTGTTTAAGCCCCCTGTATGGTTGATGTGATGCTGTATTTGTCATCAGGTGAACATTTTCCTGATGTCTTGGCAGCTAATGAGAGGGCATCTGTTTCAACCATCCAGCAGTGGCAGCACTGAGAGTTTGGAAAATACAAAAAAACTAAAATACCACCTGGAAACTTAAATAATCTGATGACATTGAAATAAAAGTACAGATGGGCTCTGTTTCTTTAACAGAAAACACAAGAAAAGCTTTCTGTTCCCAGTTTGTCATGGTTAACTCTCTTCCCCTCCTTCTCAGATAACCTCAGAATTTGCAAGACCTCAAAAAAAAAATAAATATCCTTATTCAAAAAGCAAACCACTCACGCCATTGATGATTTAATGTGTCCTTTACTTAGTTATAGAATCATAGAATAATTAGGGTTGGAAAGGACCTTAAGATCGTCTAGTTTCAATGTCAGTCTTCTATGTGCCAACCTGAAGTTTGAAGAACTGGGCTTTAGAGGAAGCTTAAAATTTAATTTTCTTCTAATTTGGTTACCTATTCATGTCATCTACACTGCCATCTCCATGACCCTCTCTTCCTAACGATTGAAAGCAGCAATGCAGCTACCATGCACCCTGTCTATAGCTACAGAGAGATGTTTCCCCAATTTATCATCTACATGTTTTTCAGTGACATTTGGACTTTCTTCTGCATAAAAATATGTTAGTTCTGCTGGTGTTCTGCAGCATGAAGCATAAGACACTACATCTACTATCCTGAACAAGAACTGAAAGTTTAAAATAACAAAATACATTATAGATTATAACATTATAGAGAAATTATAGAAAACAGACAAATGTTCTGCTGTAAAATCATTGATTATATTTCACTTCAAATCAGAGCCATACGGAGTGCCTCTGTTTCATTTCAATGTAATATCAGAAGTACTGTACTCATCTCTGGAACAATTTCAGATAAATGGAGTACAAGTCATTTCAGGAGAAAAAAAAAAAAGGGAGATTGTTCATATTTTGCACATCAAGATGTATTTTTGTCTGTAATCATATATCAAAAGAGCTACCAGTACAGAAAATGTGTGAAAGTATTTTAATTTTCTATATAAGTTGGTCCCTCAAGATAGTGAGTAAACTCCAAGTTGTTTTAATACTTCCAGAACAGATCACAAAATATAAATGTGCATAGACAAAGACAGGCTGCCAAATTGTTTATTTCATAAGGAAATTCTTAGAAAAAAGGCCCTAATGACAAATGAATACTTTTAGAGGGAAATGTTACTGTTTTATTTCAAAAATGGAAAATTGTTCTTCTTATGAGGGAATATTAACCAGCCTCACTTTAGTAAATGGAGTGAGAAAGACATTCAGGAGAAAAGTAATTTCTTATATACTGTGAATGGAAGTATCTAACTCGCTTCACTGAATATGCATGAAGCATGATGAATCAGTAAACTTAGCAGCCTGAATTTATGGACCAAAATTGATAGATCATGTCTTCTGTGTTTCTTATAAAGTTTTCTTTCTGAAGTTTCTATCAAGACAGAAAAAAAATACATTGATGAAATTATGACGATGGGAAAATGAGATATAAATAAATGTACAGAAAGACTGTTTTCTGTTTTTTAAACTACTGTTTTAAATAGATACTTGTAACCTCAAATAGCTTTTTACATAAAAATAGGATAGAATGCCAATGTCATTGCATCTCAAAACTGAATGCATTTTATTGCAGAGTGAGGCCTGTAATCACTTTACCTGGTCATTATTAGTGACAAAACTAGGAAATCACTTACAAGTATAGGGTTTTTTTAGTTAGTTACTTATATCTAAAACTTAAAGGTATGCAAAAAGTCACAGCTGTGAATTACTTTGAAAACTTCTGAAGCTAGAAAAATTGTCAATGTATATTGTATTCCGTCCTTTCACAATGATTGGGTCTATAAGAAACAGCTTGTAAATATAGCTATACTTTCATGAATATGAAATACTTTCCAAGATTCCTGAACCAATTTAATTAATGTTTTTAATTTCATATTTACTTTAAAATTTTACTAGTTTCTTAGAAATAATTATGTAAAATCTCACATTAAGAAACTGTTGTTCAGTGTTTTAATTTGTAATTTAAATATGGTTTTCAGTTGAGATTTTAATGTTTTAGAGTGAGTCCAGTGTAATTTGTATGTAATGCTGTAATACAGTGTTCTGATCAGAGTACAAACAAGAAACTTGCGAAAGGGTGCCTAATGGAAGGCACAGACCAGATACTGCAAAATGTAGTCGTGTGCCCATCTGGAAAGGCATTTAGTCTTCCTTTTCTATCAATTTATGAACTTGTTTTATCAAATTATTTATAAGGTACCAAAATATATATATTTTTTTTTTATTCCATTTGCTCCAGTCCATTTGCTTTTATTCAGATTTTATTGTGTGAAGGTGCTAAGCAATCTCGTACCTCATCAGTTCTGACAAGAGATAAGATCATTTAGTATTAGAGAAAGTAGTCACAGGTTTAGGATCTGGAGAAAGGAGAAGTAGCGTAGACTTACATTTCTTTATCAGAGGCACTAGCATAAGGAACACTGCACTGGAGTTTTGTAATATTACATAAACAGCTGTAGTGGTTAGACAAGAAAGGCAGTAATGAATTATTAATATTGATCCATTTTAGAACCGGTCTAGAAGACCCATGTGACATCCGCTGAAAATCCAGGTCCCTGGGTTGAGCAGCTTCTCAGCTGTATGAAGCTGAGTATCAGGTCTTATGCATGACTTAAGCTCTTCAGATCAACCTTTTCCCCATCAGTGAGTTACCTCAGTAAATTCTCATGAGTATGGCTTCAACTGTAAACAGGGAATGACAATATCCCTTTTGTAAAACATAAATATATTCATTACATTCTCACTATTTAGATTTTAGATTTTTGCTTTCAGCTGTGTTGAGTAACCATTTTTCTAAAAAAGGTTAAGATAGGAAAAGTGAAGCAGAAAGTGAAAAGCAGAATGTTAAAGTATTATTGATGCTTTATGTAACAGGTTCTGATTATTTTTTTTTTTTTTTGAGTTTGATAAATAGATCAAAGTCTGCACTTATCTGTAATATAGTGGAGTCATACTGGTATTGTAGAATAATTTGTGTGTTGGGAGCTGCTGTAAACCCACATTTATTTAAGGATAAGAAGAACTACCTTTCTTAGATATAAGGAATATTAACTGGCCTGGCAGGTTTGAAGAGCAAAAAGGACAACGGCGCAGAAATCAGAGGCAATAAATAGTCCTTCTATGCAGCTTTCATCACAAAAGCAAATCATCAAGCAGTCAGAGATATTATTGAATGTTATAAATACAATTTTATAAAGTCGTGGTTTAAACCCAGTCAGACAGCTTGCTCACTCACTACCCCCCCTTCTTGCCCTCCCCCTACTCCCAGAGGGATGGAGAGAAGAATCGAATAGAATGCAACTCCCATGGGTTGAGATAAGAACAGTTTAGTAACTAAGGTATAACACAAATCACCACTGCTACCACCAATAACAACGATAAAGGAAATAACAAGGGAAGAGAATACAACATCTCACCACCAGCCAACTGATAACTCACCCCCCAGCCCCGACCAAGCACCGACCGATACCTCCTCCAACCCTGCAGTCTCCCAGCCCTTCCGGCTAACTCCCAGTTACATCCTGGGCATGACGTGCTGTGGTATGGAATACCTCTTTGGTCAGTTTGGGTCAGGTGTCCTGTCTCTGCTTCCTCCCGGCTTCCCCTCCTCCCTGGCAGAGCATGAGGCTCACAAAGTCCTTGGCCAAACCAAAACATCATTGTTATCAGCTCTGTTCCCGAGCTGAAAGTAAAAACACTGCACTGCACCAGCTACCAAGGAGAAAAATGACTGCTACTGCTGAACCCAGGACAACTGGGAAATGCAGAATTATAGCTACCACTTAGTCCTTGGTGAGGATCCTCAAAGTAACTCTATTACTATTACATATTTTTAGGGTGAAGAGACTAAGTCCATGACTTCCTTTTCCATTTTACCAAGTGCAGACCTCAAATTTAGTCAGCCACTGAGCTGCACATACAAATACGCGTATTTCTGTAAGTACTGTTGTAATGCTGAAGCCAAGCCAGTTGATTACAATAAGCTTGTCTTTTCAGCTTATGTTGTTGTTTATACTGTACAAAAAAAGAACGACAAAAACCTCATAAGACTGTACTTGTTAGGCACATTTATGTGTTGTATAGTCTTGCTCAGGTGACAATTAACTCACCCAGTACAATACAATGAGAATTAAACAATAGTTTTTCCCATTTAACACGAGTTAACACCAAATTGTGTATATGGTTAATTTGTTCTGATTATATGATATACACTGGAATTGTTCATGATCCAGACACAAGTTCCAAGTCTGAAAGACCCTACATGTTATTTGCAAGAAACCAAATGGGTATATGAGGAAAGGATCCACTTCTAAAGCACAGCATTGATAATTTGGACTTTTAGTTTACCAGCAACTATCACGCAGGCTTACAAAGCCACTTGTCCATGTAGAGCTCAAAGGCAGAAAAACACACTTGGTGTGTAATGACACATTCTGTCCTGCGGGTGATGGTGGTGTCATTTTTGTCAAGACAACAAAGCTAAAGACTGGGTGCAAAGGCAGTGCTTGCAGGTCTCAGTGAGCAAGTGATAGTACTCACCTTGCTAGTATTAGGTTTGTTCCTTGTTTTTATCAGGCAATTCAGTTAATTTCTTGACTCATGCAAGAGAACAAGATAGTTAATAGAATACAAATCATCAAAGATCAGGGGAAAGCTTGGAGAAATAGTACAGTAATATCTCTCAGCCACCAGCTGTGGAGGCAAACTATAAATTATGCCAGGGAGGAGAGAAAAGCATGTTCCCTTTTTCTTAGTGGCAGTGTAATTGAAGACAAAACAACCTACCTGCTGTTTGTGTTTTTCTTCTAATCAGCAGGAGGACCCTGCAGCAGCTGTGCAAAAATGCCAGATGCTGCACATGTGCTTTTTTTTTTGGCCTATTTAATTTTGTTGAGTATCCTCTCTGTTTTGCCATTGATTGTTCTCAGTAATTCTGAGATCCTTAAAGCAGTCACCTGTGCAATTACATCTGTCTCCATTATCATCTTCTCCCCTCTCTTCTCCTCCTGAGTCCACATTTCTGTTTTCTTCCATTTACCTGCTGCTTTAGTATCACATTGCATTGTATAATTCAGTAAAGCTCCCATAACTACACCCTTATCCTAATATGAATGTAGGGATTGGGTGTTCAAATCTGGCACATAATCTCATTGCACACTGCTGATAGTGTTCACACTTTCAATGTTCACATTAGACAAAGCTCAGAACTGGACAACTTAATTCGACCAAATGTATCATGGTTTTGGATGTAGCATCACTAGAATGTAGTCACTGCATGAATTCTCAGTTTCAGAATATTCACACAGGTTACCTTGATTTATTATTCCACACCTTTCAAGGCTTTGCTTTTCAAAATCGCCTAGCTTTCCATATATATTTAAATTAACAGTCATTATCAAAGTATCTGAAGGACTTCCTAGTATATCCGAAATACCAAGGAGTATTGATCTTTAACTCCATTTTGTTGGGGGATATTTCCTTGAATGCTATGGCATTTATTGTGGCAAATTTGACTGTAAAATGCCTCAATAGCTAAATCTATTGGTTTCAGAAACGTATGAATACTTTTCTATTTTGTAGTATAACAAATATTGTGGGGTTGGTTTTTTTTCGGGGAGAGGGAGGGAGGGTCACAGGATACACAAACGACCTGAAAACTCTGGATAGATCAGTAATGAAACATTTAATTTATTCTGTGTTTAGTGTAACTATTATGAAATTTATTTGAATAGCCAAAGGAGGGAATGATTTCACATAAAAACCTGATTATGAACATTCATTAGAGCAATCCCAACTCCGAAATGCAACAGAGGTGTTTAAGATGGTTTATACAGGTAGGACAAATATCATATATCAAAGGAATAAATGATAATTATGAATAAAATAATATGGAAGAAAAAATGTTAATTGCTCTTTTAAGAGAGTTGTATATTGAGATATGTATTGCATAGTTCCCTTGTGCTATAAAAGGAGAGGGGAAAAAAAGCATATTAAATCAGCTATTAAGCACTTAAAATACTTATTAATCAACATGTCAGCAAATATATGTAAAAAATCTTCACAAATATTCAACAAAACATTTTTTTAATGAAAGGGAGGCTGAAATCCTGTATTCCAAAGAATTTTTTTTAAAAAAGGACAAAATCCAAGTTGGATTTATATTTATGATTGCTGGATATTGCTTCAGTAAATATTTAGTAGGATGCTTGCATTCCAGCAGGAGAGGTACCTGAAAGAATTACTACATTTGACATTAAACAAATGGTAAATTGGGGCCTGCATGTTCAAATATGCAGTATTTGATTTTGAGCAGTGATTGCAAAAATATTCTATACTAAATGATGTATTAAATATTTTATAGAGACCAAACCTTTGTAAATGTTAACTGAGGTAACATTGGGAATAAAAGCTAAATATTGATTTACCTTTCTTTTCAAAATCCATAGAACGTTTTCTAAAAGACTTGTGCTCTGCAAGTTAGTTAGATAGCAGAAAGTTCAATTCAGACTCCCAAGAGTCTGAATAAGACAGGAAAATGTCAATTTTTACCCAGTGTTCCAAGTTATGTTTCATTTATGAAAAGTACACATACCTTTACTCCTATAATATGCTATTACCAAGCAGAACGTCTTATAATATTACAAATTTTGAAGAACCAGAACGTGCTGAAATTTTTGTCTAGGAGAGTATTTTTGTCTAAAAGAGAAAAGAAACTACAGAAGATAAAGTTTATGCCAGGCTTTTAGAATGAGCACATCCCTTATGGAACTTATGGCTTCTGTCAAAAATTGTTTATCTCTGACTCATCAGATTGTAATGTGGTGCTTATATAAAGCATAAGAAAGTATACTCATGACATGCAAAAAGTGTTTGATACAAAGGTTTTAAATTATTTTTACTTTAGGTTTTTAGTACCAGAGTATTTTGAAACTTCATTCTTTATTTCCCTCCATCCTAACTTAAAATTAATTAGAGCTCAGAGATCTGCATTTTAAATATAATAAAGAGGATTTTAGTTTTATCCTGTTGTTTACCACAAGAAACTCAAAAGCTTTGCATAAAATTTATTAACCAGCGTACTCTGATGTACTGAGCTAAAATCTTGTTCCAGAACTCTAAAAAGGTACTGTGACAGTATCATATGAAACGAGGAGCAAAACTTGCATAGTGGTGAAGAAAACTTGTGGTGTTACTCTTTTTCTTCCTGTACGTTCTTAGAGTGGCCAGAGGTTTCTTCCTTCCCACAATAGATGCAGTAGGGGAGGATGGAAACTGGAGCACTCAATGACAGAACACGATAGTGAGGAGAACATTGAAATTCAAAGGATTTTACGCAAAATTAGTCTTGAGCTGTGTAGAAAATATTGTCATTCCTGCTCCTCAGAAACTGCCAAAACATGCAGAAAAGTTTTCAAAGGCCTTGTCAACCTGGATTCCACCCCGCCTCAAAGAGTTCTCTTGAAAAAAATGTTGTCACCACTATGAACTCCTTCCCAAATGTATGTACTTGCAGAATTAATCCAAGTGATGTGTGCAAATGGCATACTTAACTTTGTCAGGATGATCAAAACTAACTGCAAGAATCTCACTATTCCATTTTATCCTGTAAATTGAAGATACGAGCATTACATAGAAAAGCAATCACAAAGTAATATTCTCATTTGAGAAGTTCAGTTCCCCAAGTTAACTTTTCAGTTCTCAAAATATTTTGTTTTTAATGTGGCAAATTTAATTAAATCTTTCTAGAATTGATATATTCTTTGAGTTCTGAATAAATATGTGAGACCAAATTGTGGATGCTTTATGCATGCTGAGCAGCAATTAGCACAAAAATGTAGTTATTTTTCTTTGAACGATGTTATCCTAAAACCAAAATACTATTCAGTGTGAACAGAGGGAGTGGATTGATGGCAATGCGATAACAGACGAAAA
The DNA here is from genome assembly GCF_034315485.1 of Pezoporus occidentalis. NCBI lineage: Eukaryota > Metazoa > Chordata > Aves > Psittaciformes > Psittacidae > Pezoporus > Pezoporus occidentalis. Next base: position 4,781,040 of record NW_026914611.1, on the reverse strand, counting down.
CTGGGGAGCCAAGCTGGGAAGGTCTTGAAAATTAGAACAAGACCTTAATATAATGAAAGAATGAGAATTTCCGTAATAGAACATTAGTTGGGCTAAAAGAACATGGTAATGAAAAGTCTCAGTTTAACTAATATTTTTTTAAGAAGTAGATGACAAAGTGCTTTGTGAAAGTCTTCAGTACTATTAGCACTGAGAAGTAAAGCTAATTCCAGGCTATATGTCTACTTGTAATATGTGGGCCACGAACACCTTGCTGTATTTGGGCCAAACAGCATGCACAATGCCCATTCAAGGCTTTTTCCTGTGTCCCCCACCCCCAAACTGAATGATTTCCCTGATTTTGGCAATGAGCAACAGTCTCTTGTACACGCTATTCTTTGAACTGTGCCCCTGAATTGTCTGGGAGCAGACTGCTACTCTAAGACACAATCGTGTCAATCAATCATAATACTGAATTCATGCCTGAGCATAAACCTATTTTTGAGTGCTGTTTAGTTTTACTGGTTATAAGCACAGCTTCTAAGAAGAGCAGAACCGCTTTGCTGTCCTGCAGGGGGCTAATGAGGAAATGCACTCGAGCCAGAAAGAGCCGGCTGATGCCCTGGTAAAGAAGATCTCGACTGGTGCTGCCAGGAAAAAGCGGCGGGTTGTAGTAGTAGGGGACTCTACACTGAAAGGGACAGAAGCACTCACCTGTCAGCCTGACCCCGTCTCAAGGGAGGTGTGTTGCCTACCAGGGGCACGGATCAGGGATGTGGCAGAGAGGCTGCCTGCTCTAGTAAGTCCCACAAACTATTACCCACTTCTGGTGATACATGTGGGTGCGAGGGATATAGATAGTAGTAGCCTGGGGAACATAAGGACTACAGAGCTCTGGGGGAGGTGGTTAGGGGATCTGGAGCTCAGACAGTCTTTTCGTCAATTCTCCAGGATACAGGGGAGGACCTGAAAAAAGCTAGGGGGATTAGCCAGGTTAATAAATGGTTAAAAGGGTGGTGTCGTAGTCAGCGGTTTGGGTGTCTTGAACATGGGACCCAAGCTTGTAGGCCAGGTCTAGTGGGAGCTGGTGGAGCTGGTTTGATAAAGAAGGGAAAGAGTAGTTTTGGTAGGAGGCTTGCCAGACTGGTCAAAGGGGCTTTAAACTAGATGTGTTGGGGGAGGGGGGCATCATTCTATCCCAACACACCCAGTCAGTTGCCAGCACCTATAATAAATGATCGGAGCAATGTAGATATATCCCAGCCGCTCCAGCCAATGAGCCGGCTTCATTTGGAGCTCAGCTCAGATGCCTCTATACAAATGCCCATAGCATGGGGAGCAAACAAGAGGAATTAGAGATGTGTGCACGTCTACGGGGGTATGATATAATAGGCATCACAGAAACATGGTGGGATGGCTCCTACGACTGGAGTGTTGGAATGGAAGGTTACAGGCTCTTTAGGAAAGACAGGCCCTGAAGGCGGGGAGGGGGAGTTGCCCTTTATGTTAGGGATAGGCTGGAGAGTATGGAACTCTGTCTGGGGACAGGTGAGCAGTCCACAGAGAGTTTGTGGGTCAGGGTTAAAGGGAATATAGCTATGGGAGACATTACTGTGGGGATCTGTTACAGACCGCCTGATCAAGGAGAACCTGCAGATGAAGCACTCTATAGACAGATAGGAAAAGCCTCACATTCACAGGACCTTGTTCTCATGGGTGACTTCAACCACCCTGACATCTGTTGGAAGGACAGTACGGCCCAGCACAAGCAATCCAGGAGGTTCCTCGACTGTGTGGAGGACAACTTCCTTCTGCAAGTAATAGAGGAGCCGACAAGGAGAGGTGCCATGCTTGACCTCATGCTCACCAACAGGGAAGGGCTCGTTGGAAATGTGACGCTCCAGGGCAGCCTTGGATGCAGCGATCATGAGATGCTCGAATTTGAGATCCTCAGGACAGTGAGAAGAGCGTGCAGCAAGCTCACTGCCCTGGACTTCAAAAGAACAGACTTTGGCCTCTTCAGGAATCTGCTTAGGAAGGTTCCATGGGATATACCCCTAGAGGGCAGGGGGGCCCAAGACTCTTGGTTGATATCCAAGGATCGCCTACTACAAGCTCAGTAGTGTTGCATCCCAACCAGAAGGAAGTGCAGCAGGAGGGCCAGGAGACCTCCTTGGATGGATAAGGAGCTCCTGAGGAAAATTCAATTGAAAAAAAAGGCTTATAATAAGTGGAAGCAAGGACAGGCAGCCTGGGAAGAGTACAGGGAGAGTACTGGGAAAAGCTAAGGCCCAGTTGGAATAAAATTTGGCTAGGTGTATTAAGGATAACAGGAAGGGATTCTACAGGTACCTAGCAAATAAAAAACAGACTAGGGAGAATGTAGGTCCCCTCAGGAAGCTCTCAGGAGAGCAGGGTACACGGGATTTGGAGAAGGCTGAGGTTCTGAATGACTTCTTTGCCTCAGTCTTCACTGGCAAAGGCTCTGACCACACCACCCAAGCCTTGGAAGGCAGATGCAGGGACTGTGAGAATGAAGACCTTGCACCCACTGTAGGAGAGGATCTGGTTTGAGACCATCTTAAAAATCTGAACGTGCACATGGATGAAATCCATCCACGGGCCCTGAAAGGTGCAAAGCTCCTGGCCATCATATTTGAGAAATCATGGCAGTCAGGTGAAGCTCCCGATGACTGGAAAAAGGGAAATATAACCCCCATTTTCAAGAAGGGGAAAATGGATGACCCAGGGAATTACAGAGCAGTCAGTCTCACCTCTGTGCCTGGCAAAATCTTGGAGCAGATTCTCCTGGAAGGCATGCTAAGGCGCATGAAAAACAACAAGGTGCTTGGTGACAGCCAGCATGGCTTCACTAAGGGGAAAGCCTGCCTGACCAATTTGGTGGCCTTCTATGATGGGGCTACTGATAGACAGGGGTAGAGCAATTGATGTCATCTACCTGGACTTGTGCAAAGCATCTGACACTGTCCCACAGGACATCCTTGTCTCTAAACTGGAGAGACATCAATTTGATGGATGGACCACTCGGTGGATAAAGAACTGGCTGGATGGCCACACACAAAGAGTTGTGGTCAATGGCTCAATGTCCGGCTGGAGACCAGTAACGAGTGGCATCCCTCAGGGATCGGTGTTGGGACCAGTCTTGTTTAACATCTTTGTCGCTGACATGGACAGTGGGATTGAGTGCACCCTCAGCAAGTTTGCTGATGACACCAAGCTGTGTGGTTCCGTTGATACGCTGCAGGGAAGGAATGCCATCCAGAGGGACCTTGACATGCTTGTGAGGTGGGCTGATGCCAACCTCATGAGGTTTAACCATGCCAAGTGCAAGGTCCTACACCTGGGTCAGAGCAATCCCAGGCACAGCTACAGGCTAGGCAAAGAAGAGATGCAGAGCAGCCGTGCGGAGAATGATTTGGGGGTGTTGGTTGATGCGAAAATGAACATGGGCCGGCAGTGTGTGTTTGCAGCCCAGAAAGCCAACCGTATCCTGGGCTGCATCAAAAGGAGCGTGACCAGCAGGTTGAAGGAGGTGATTCTGCCCATCTACTCTGCTCTTGTGAGACCTCACTTGGAGTATTGTGTGCGGTTCTGGTGTCCTCAACATAAAAAGGACATGCAACTGTTGGAACAAGTCCAGAGGAGGGCCACGAGGATGATCAGGGGACTGGAGCACCTCCCGTATGAAGACAGGCTGAGGAAGTTGGGGCTGTTCAGCCTGGAGAAGAGAAGGCTGCATGGAGACCTCATAGCAGCCTTCCAGTTTCTGAAGGCAGCCTGTACGGATGCTGGGGAGGGACTCTCCATCACACAGTACACAGTACATAGTATGGTAGAGATTGGAAGGGACCTCAAAAGATCATCTAGTCCAATCCCCCTGCCAGAGCAGGAACACCTAGATAAGGTTACACAGGAATGTGTCCAGGTGGGTTTTGAATGTCTCCAGGGAAGGAGACTCCACAACCTCCCTGGGCAGCCTGTTCCAGTGTTCTGTCACCCTCACTGAGAAGAAGTTTCTTCTCAAGTTTAAGTGGAACCTCTTGTGTTCCAGTTTGTACCCATTACCTCTTGTCCTATCATTGTTTGCCACTGAGTAGAGCCTGGCTCCATCCTCGTGACACTCCCCCTTTATATATTTATAGACACTAATGAGGTCACCCCTCAGTCTCCTCTAAACTATAGAGACCCAGCTCCCTCAGTCTTTCCTCATAAGGGAAATGCTCCACTCCCTTAATCTTCTAAGTTGCCCTGCGCTGGACTCTCTCCAGCAGGTCCCTGTCCTTCTTGAACTGAGGGGCCCAGAACTGGACACAATCAGGGAGTGTAGTGATAGGACAAGGGGTAATGGGTTAAAACTTAAGCAGGGGAAGTTTAGATTGGGTATAAGGAGGAAATTCTTTCCTGTTAGGGTGGTGAGGCACTGGAATGGGTTGCCCAGGGAAGTCGTGAATGTTCCATCCCTGGCAGTGTTCAAGACCAGGTTGGACAAGGCCTTGGGTGATATGATTTAGCATAAGGTGTCCCTGCCCACAGCAGGGGGATTGGAACTGGATGATCTTAAGGTGCTTTCCAACCCTAATTATTCTATGATTCTATGATATGGTTTAGTGTGAGGTGTCCCTGCCCACGGCAGGGGGGTTGGAACTGGATGATCTTAAGGTCCTTTCCAACCCTAACTATTCTATGATTTCTATGATTCTATGATTCTATCTTGAATTTGGAAGTCAGGATTTAGAAAGCCTTTAGGTAAGGATCTTAAAAATAACTCAAGAAAACAAGTCCTGCTGAAAAGTTATTTAAGCATGCTGGGAAATTGCCTCTTTATCAATTATGCTTAAGCATTTTAATAACTTTCCACACTGCTTGTGATTGCGCACACATGATGAAAGATGAGCTGGCTGTTGAAAAGAGGTAAATCAACTGGAAGTGTAAATCAGTAAGGTAATTAAAATGCTGATTTACAGTAGCACTCTACACTATGATAGAGGCTCTTCTGCCATGCACTTAACCTTGGTGAAAAGGTCAGTTTTCTACTTTCTGAAGCACCTAAAATGTTTTTATTTTGATAATGATTGTGAATATCAGCCATAATATTCTTGGTTTCCTATGCTTTTCTGTCTTTAATTGATACAGAAAATACTAATGGATTTATTCACCTGTTTAAACAATGTCTGGTGCCATTGCTTCACACTAGCATATCAAAATTATTTAAACACAGTTGGGAGATAAAACACAGGACCTAAGAAAAACCTATGCTTTCTGGAATAGTAACTGGATGCTATGTAGAATGTGGGTGGGCACACCAAGTTGCACTGGACAACAGAATACTGCTGTCAAATATCTTGGTTAAACCGATCATAACCTTGTTCAGAAATAACAAAATTATTAGCACTGATTCTCCTTTGACCACTCTCTTTTTAGGCACATTTGAACAGCTGAATTAATAATTTTTATAACAGAAATAATATGTTTTTTTTTCTCAAACAATGTTCTTAGTGTGGATGAAAATATTGTTGATTGAAATAGTATCATAGAATAGTTAGCTTTTATTTCAATTTTCATGTCATTCTCCTATTACCTAGCCTTAAATAAAAAGAAACAGCTATGTTTCTCTTGCCTTGTCTATTGAAAATGAGCATTTTATGCTCCAACACCACCTCACCAAGTGACTATTTAGAAAGTTTATTTTAGATCTTTATCTGTGGCTCTGAAGTTTGGGATCAAGTTTGGCTGAAACTCCTTATGCAGCAAAACCTCACTGAAGTTTTTCTGAGAGATTTAATTAATATTTTTCCCATAGTTAACATGCTTAATTTCATGAATGTCCTCTGGCTTTTTCATGTATCCTAGCTCATAGTATAGTATTTTCTTATCCTGTAACTTTTATCTTAGATCTCAGGTTCAGCTTTACTCTTATGTATAAATTAATCCTGAAGAAATGTCTGATGGTATGCTCATATCTCCATTTAAATTACTATCACTCTTTCTTACAAGCTTTTCAAAAATCTATAGGTTTTCGTTGTGAGAATTTTTCCTTCCTGCATCTTTTACAATTATTATTTATTGCACTATCTTCTACCAACATTCCCTCCATTTCCATCAGAATGTTGTCTTCTAGTGAAAACTTTCTTTAGCTTTCCTTTCCCAAGTAAATAAGTTCTTCTCACCTTATTCTTGTTTTTATTCTGCTTCTGCGTAGATAGTAGATCTCTGGTACGCTTCTGCCTTTCTGGTGTTTTTTAGTTCACTTTTTTTTCTGTTGCGGATCTCTTCATCAGGATGGTACTCCTGGGAGGACTTTTGTTGACCTAAACACTTATTGTCAAGCTATATAGGATATGGCTATTCAAGGAAATACATTTCTCTGCATAGGTGTAAATAATTTTCTAATTCCTTTTCTAATTGAAGTGTTCCTGGATTATTTTTTTTGTTTGTTTTTTCTTGGCTGACATGTCCAGATGACAATACACCTTTTGAAGAGAACTGCATAGTCATTCACATAAGTGTAAAGATAATATCCCTCATCAGGAGCAGTACCCTGGAGAAACGGAATGTATAGATTAACTACAGGTTACCATACCATTGCATAAGATCAAGCTGTAGTTTGCTCACACAAATATTTTACTGACTTTCAAGTTAACTTAAGAGTTATTTTTTTTCATCACTTTAAGATAATCAAACACTGACATAATAATTCCTACTCACTTAGGAGGTGGGATAAATGCAGCACTTGGAATTGGTAGGTCAATGCAAGAAAATGCACCAGATAGCACATCTTTTCCCTTTAATACTCTTTATGTCATCTGTGCTACTTAACAGATGACCTCTCCTGAGTGTTGTTTCTGTAGTCGGCTTTGTTGTCATTAGGGGTCTTTGCCCTGCTGTTCTCAGTTACAGTCCAGTTAAGGATTTTGGCCAGTAAATGTGAATAATTTTGTGAAAGATAAGTACTAGTTAAAAAGCAGACTACGAAGCTGTAGTGGAGTAAGTACAAGAACTAAAACTTAACTTCAGAAAGTTTAGTCAAGGTACTTATGTCATAATTTTCCTTCTGTTGCACATGCCTAGACTTCTATAATCTCTTTCTAATATTCTTCATGAACAAGCTTTTACTTCTTTCTGACTGTTTTCTGACTTTCATTTTGAAGTTGCATTAAGTTGCATTTGTCAAACACTAATGCTGATCTGAAAGCTTTAGACACTGCAGATTTATAAGACACATTTGTATTAACCACAGTGGAGAAAAATACTTCCAACCCACATTATCATCATATTTGTTTTCCTTCTAACTGAACTGACGAGATGGTAATGCAGGCTAAATGCCTTCTTTAATTCTAAGTGTGATATTTTTTTATTCAGTAATGTCAAAAAATAGATCAAGGATTAGCAAATTCTGTATTTCAGTTCTGCTTTTAAAATATCATGCAAACATTTAAATGTTTAAAATCTGCACACTCTGATGAGTAAATGTATGCTATTTTCAGAAAGGTAGAGTAGAAAGGGTACCCATGGATTGAGTGGCAATTCACCCCATTTACCCCATAACCATGAAACAAGGATGGCTCATCCCTAATAGCTGCTATTTCCTGTAACCTCTAGAAGGTTTGAAAGACATTTAATCCAGCCCACAATTTACTCTTGTCATAGGTACCTGTTCTACACTGCCTAGTTGCCATTTAGGTTTTTACCATAGTATTCAGACTTCTAGTCATGCATACCCACTTTTTTCCTGCCAACAGACATGTTTGAATGAAATAGTGGAGTTCTACTGCATACTTTCTGTGTGATTTATTTTTTATAAAAAAAAAAAGGAGAGAGGCAGACATAAAAACAAGTCACATGCTGAGCACTCTTTCTTTTGTTTTAATGTACATCTTTATATATCATGTCTCTGAACCTGCAGTTTTCTTTGGTTTGGGTTTGGGTTTAGTTTTTTTGTTTGGTGGTTTGGTTTGGTTTTTAGTGGGTTTTATTTGTTTTTGTTTTTCCTGAGGTAGGAAAATTAAAAAAAAAAAAAAAAAGGATGACTGGATTAAACTTCTGAGTTGGATTAAGAAATTGACTGTTTTGGAATTCTTTGCTTTTTTTTTCCTAAACTTTTAAAGGGCTCAAATGAAAACACTTGTTTTGCCCAGTTTGACAGTCTACATTTGAATCAATTTCCAAAGTGTGGATGTCATCTGTGGAGGCTATGGATCTGCTCTGCTCCTAATTGCCATTCCAGGAGAGCACAGTGAATCCTGAGGCATACCTGAAAAAGTTACGTATCTGTATTAGGCTCACTCTGACATCTAGTGGAAGGGGTTCCTGCCCATGGCAAGGGAGTTTGGAACATGATGATCTTTAAGGAGCCTTCCAGCTCAAACCATTCTATGATTCTGCAGTTCTATGATCTCAAATAGCCCAAGATGCTTTAGGAAAATAATTGAGCTGCTGATCTCCATAAGTAGTTGGATCTTCAACACCAAACTCATGTAGACGCCTACCTGACCTTGATATTACTTCTAACCTATGATACTACATAATGAAACATACATTTTCAGGTGTCTCAAACTTTTATTGAATCCTATTTTCTTACTCCCATGAAGTAATACCTGAGTTACTAGTTCAACAAAGCAATTAGACATATATCTAAATTAATCTTGCTTACTAATGCATTTATTCATATGCCACTCAGAAAGTATGTGCCTAGAGCTAAGCACTTAGAAACTTTGCCAGATGTAATTAGACTGTGCATGTAATTCTTTGAAATGAATGGAATAATTTGTGTGATTAAATACTGCAAAAAATTGAGCAAGGGTATCCACACTGCTACCTTGAGAAAAGAAGCACCAAACCCAAACCCAAAATCCCCAAAACCCGGGACAAACCTTTTTTTATGTGCAACTTGACTTAAATGGCCATATTCCTTTGAAGACCATCCCCCTTTTTATAGCAAAAAGGTATAGTCCATATTTAAATGTGATCCTGCCACCAGGTTTCTTGTGTAACAAAGGCAGATCATTATGCAGATCTGAACAGACTTTATGGCTTTTCTGTCTTTTCACAGCAGAAGGATAATGTTCAACTCATCAACAGTCCATCAAGGCCAAGGATTTATAGTCCTAATGCCTTAAATGACCTAATTTCATGTTACAGGTCACTTAATTTTTAGTGTTCTTCCTAAAAATTCTGAGGAAAACATTATATTATGTATACTTCTTTAATGTCACTGAATTTCATTTTCTTGGCTTAAGAACAAACCTTGACATATATATATGTTATCAGATTAGAAATTAATACCTATGCTAAATTGAATGATGAGCATACTTCTTCCTTCTTAATTTATTCCTTTTCATAAAGTAATTTTACACAAAACAAAAACCAGACATTACTAGCATTCTTTGAACATTAAAACATTACATACACTTGCTCTAGTTCACTCTACTAGAGAAAGGATAATTAAGAGCACCCACCTACTACTGAGCAGTTTACTTATTTACTAGCTTATATGAAACGTCTTTGTGAATTACCATGTCTTCATATCTTTCTTTGTTAAACACATAGTTTATTAAACTTGATACAGTGTGATGAAGGATATATTTAAGACAGAAAATTTCAAGGAATGGAGCAGTTTGTCATATACCTTAACTTCAGGACTTTGAACTGGTAAGTCAGCAGTACATTTGTGTATCCCTACATTGTCTTTCCTTTTCTTTTGCTGTTTAACTGATACACAGTGTCATTGCAGACACAGTTGAGCATTAACTTCAATTCCAAGCTGTAGATACATGTACTAGAATTAAATCCTAATAGTATTAAAATTTATGGGACTTTAGACATGAACTTCCCTGGTTCTTTTTTCTGCCATGTGAAACTAACCCATTATGTCAGGTCTAGTCATAAGCCTCCTATCCAATTTCTATTGTTTAAAAATGGGAAGGCAGGAGGCCAACAGAAGGATAGGCAACTGCCAAGTCTGCAGGCCTGATGAAAAGGGGGCTAAAGAAGAGAGAAATGACAACAGCTTATGATAAGAAAGGCATAGATTAAACCAAGGAGCCACCTGAGCTGATGAGGCAATAAAGGTTTGAAGGGTAACTGAAGAGGCAACTTAAGGGGTCCAAAAGGGACCTGGTGTCAGTAGTAATGAAAGGGAAGAGAATGCGATCCCAGCATCATGATTCAAACTACATTTAGGACAATCCATATACAGTCACAGATAGAAAGACAAATGGGAAATTCTAGAGCAAGTATAGAAAATATATATTTCTTCCTTTAAGAGCATATTTAACTATTTTACTGAATTATGAAAAAGAAAGGTGCAATGAAAAAGAGCAAATTTCCTAGCTTGTCTAAACCAGAACAGTTTTGCTGAAGACAAAGAAACGCTCTTACTCCAGCTTCAGAGAGGAGGTAAAATTTTAAACGATAAAGCTGAGGGTTTGGGATTATAAACAGTATGTTTTCAGAGATCTATTAGTGCCAAAAGCCATGCATAGTCATAACCATAATGAGTAACTGCATGACTATTTAAATTGAAAAATTACATTAAACCCCAAAACGTAATGATTTCATAATGCAAAAAATGCCAAAGATAAAAATTCAGAAAGTGGAAGCACATGGTAATGATTATGTAAATTATCCTAGTTAGCACTTAGTTTAGGAATGAATGCACATTCTATGTGATATATATTGTTGCATCACAGTTTGTTCAATCAAGTTACTTTCTAATTTTCAAATTTTGAAATGTAATATGTAATTATACTTTACTTAATATCTTCTGCTTAGCTGTTGCTTTAACTAAGGCCAGATGGACTGCAACCTGATTTCAAAAGGGAACATTTAGCACTTTTGAAATTAAACTAGCTATTCTAATTTTTCATGAAAACGATAAAAAGAAATATGAGGGATGAATCATACCAAAGTGTTGGCAAGACCACAACACCTTTAAAAGGGAAAAAGAGGCCCTTTCACAATGCCCTCAGGAGAACTGAAATTTTTAAAAAAGTAGAACCCAAGCCAAAATTTTCTATTGATATAGAAGATAAATAAACAAAAGGCACAATAAAAACCAGAATAACTTCTTTTTTCCTTCTTTTGTATTTTTTTTTTTTAATAGAGCACTTCTGTACTGCTTGCTATTACTTTTTTTTTTTTAAAGTGCAATTAAGGAAACCGAAAGTACAGGTGCTAGAATGAACCATGCCCTACTTGTGCACTGTTTAAGATGCATAGAGTTTCTGCGGGTAAGGTGACCTTGTACTCCTCTTACATTTTTGATTTCCACGGTAGTGTACTCTGTTAATGAAGATGATATAGGAAAAGAAATGGTGGGGGACAAAGTGGGGAAGCAAAGAAACAGTGGCTTGTATACCTCTCACATTTGCCAATGTATATAATATTGAGTCCAATCACCATCTGCCTTTATATGTTACTTAATCTAACAATGGCTTTTTTTGCAATCATTTTACAATAATTTACAGTTATTTTACTCTGTTCAGTCTCCTGTAAAAGTGGTTTATTGTGGTAGATACAGGTGAATGTTTAAAAGCCAGATGCCATTGTATCACCCTTTCAAATTCCTACTGAAGTGAGGTCATGTGTAGAAAAGGATGAAAGACTCATAAATAGGAAGAAAAAAACAAAGTCAAAACCAAAAAAACAATGGCTTTGCAGTAAGAAAGTTCATGTAAGAAATGGAACTCTTACTGCTTTTTTGCTTGGTTTGTTTATACATATTGTAATCAAAAACCACTGGACAGATAGTAGAATTTATGCAAAGTGTTGCAGTTGATGGCAGTTCACACACCTTTTAGATACAGGCAACACTGCTGTATCTTCAGGATGAATGAGCATTGACAAAATTTTGGCAATGATCTGTATCTACATTATCTATATTTAACCATCTATATGTAAATATAAAAATGACATTTACAATTGCCTAATTGTAGGTAGTTCTTTATCTAATAAAAGGAATATTATGTTTCATATTTTGAAGCAGCTAAGTACTGTGTAAGTTTGATTTTTGGACTTCATGTTACAGAATTATTTCTGGTTAGTTTGGATCATAGAATCATAGAACGATTTGTGTTGGAAGGGACCTTAAAGATTATCTAGTTCGAACCCTCCTGCCATGGGCAGACACCTTCCACTAGACCAGGTTTCTCAAATACCCGTCCAACTTGGCCTGGGATGGGGCATCCACAAATTCTCTGAGTAACTTGTGCCAGTGTCTCACCACCCTCACAGTGAAGAATTTCTTCCTCATATCTAATCTAAATCTACTCTATCTCATCTTAAAGCCATTCCCCTTGTCTTGTCACTACATACCCTTGTGGTGAGATGGGCTGTTGAACAAAACCTTGTCACAGTAATTCAACTTACCAATTTTTTACTTGGAACTTTCTTTAGCTTGCTATTAAGGAAAAATTGTTAAAGAACATAAAGGTTCACCTTATTTATAGACAGACTCAGTCATTCTAGCATTTTTGTTTAATGTCTTTTAACTGTGCTCTATTATTCTTCAGATATTTGCTTCTTTTCCAAGCTTTCCTGTTAACAAAAGTATTAGACTTGAATGACTCAAGTAGATTTTGTTTTGCTTACCCTTCAAAAAGCAATACTTTGTATCTGATCTATGGTTAAATATTGACTAAGATGACAGCAAGGTCTAAGTAGAGGCAATTTGATTCTAGGTCTTATTAGTTAACATTGCTAATTGTTTCCAGCATTTACATCACCTCTGTTCCATGACATGTCTTGGAACTCATTATCCATTATCCACACTTTTTCATAACCCATATAATTTTAAACCAGTGAGGCTGTTTGCACAAGCAAGAATCTGCTAGATTAAGCCTTAGATTTTTCAGTGAGCTGTAGTGATATATCAGCATGTCTTGAAAATAAAAAAAAAAAAAACAAGCAAAAAACCCCAAACACAATTACAAATAAAGTCTGAAGGTGACCCAGACAATAAAGATATTTTTGAATTAAAAAACAATTATTAGCTAACACTAATAGATTAATTTAGATTTTTAACTCTGGTAAATTTTGTTTAAATAATATTCAGCATAAATTCCCTTCCTGTGGTTATGTAGCCTCATTGGTGTGGAATTAGAATAATTTATTAACACAGTTTAGAATGCAGTAAAAGATATTAATTTATAGCCTATTTTTAAACTTAGTTCAAAATTGTTATTTTGATATATGATCCTGAGTTTCTGAAATTCTAACTGTATAGAACTAACTGCTTATATTCATTTACTTTAAAGTAAGTCTATGGAAAACAACATAGACTTGGTTATCTAACTTTAATAAGTCTAATGTTTAAGAGGAATCTTTTTCTTGATGTGTGCACGGCCAAGCAGGAAATCATTAAGACTGAAATCTTCTGACATTATATGTAGTCTGAAAAAGAACTTAGGAGTAGGGATCATTCTAGCACTCCAAAAGGGGCATTCACCACCCCTCTTTTTGAAACTGAGCCATTCCACACTTGCAAATGCAAGAATCTGAGGAGGTGATTCAAACCACAGAAACAGGGACCTAGTGACCCCAGTGCATATTTTATTAGGGTTTCACAGACACGTGTTAACTCATTAGAGGAGACACACACAGTGTCACTAAAGTGTGTCTGCTCCACTTATGATACCTTCTTGAAAGAGGGGAAAGATCATTAATAAAAATACTAGGATGGGTGGTGAGGAAGGCTGAAAAACTGAATCACTGAATCTCAGATTGGTCGAACACAGCAAACACCTCTGGAGATTGCTTCAGCCACTCCCTACCAGAATCAGGGCATGGTCACCTACCACAGATTGCCCAGGGATGGTCTTCAATCAGGTTTTGTATATCTTCAGAGACACCACAACTTCCCTGGGAATCCTGTCCCAGTGTTCAACCCCCCTCACAGTAAACAACTGTTTTCTTATGTTCAACCAGAATATCATGTGTTTCAATTTATGCAGATTGCCTCTTGGCACCACTGAGAGGAGTCTGTCTCTCTCTTCTTCACTTCCCTGAGCCTCTTTTCCAGGCTGAACAGTCCCACCCCTCTCCACCTGTTCTTGTATAAAAGATGCTCCAGTCCCTTAATCCTCTTTGTGCCCTTTCATTGGAGTCACTGCAGTAACTCTGTATCTTTTTCTAGATTTTCATCTTTAGTTTCTCATGCAAGCCTTACATTCTGAATTTTTACCTAGATCATTCATAACTTTCCTATTGCAGTGGGATAAGGCCTACTCCTGAGATGACTGCTCAAATAAATGAGACCTAGAGTATGCCTATGCAGCTTGCCTGTTCAGGTTACACTGGTATACATATGGGAAGGAAAGAAAAAAGGAAGCACAGATGACCCTAACTGTCATGTAACTGTTAACAACTTTATATTTGCTTCATCCATTTGGGAGCTGTGCTGTTACCTACATAACAAATGCTAATTATCTCTACATATGAGCACACCCTGGATCCATGGTAGAGGTATAAAATGGACCAGAAGAGCCAGAGCCTTAATTTTCACAACTGTGAAGTGTGTGCTCATTGTAGCATAGAAATCACTAACTAGCTGCTATACTCATACTGCTTAGTAAATAAATTTGAGACTTTGTGACATTTTGTGAAATTTGAGAATTTGTGACACTGATTACTTTGATTCTGTTCTTATGGCTGCAGCACCCAAATTCTCCCATGTCAGACTGTCTTCATGTTTTATGTAAGACCGTCACTGAATAAAAGGTAGGAATGAGATCACTGTGCAGACGTATCCAGAAACTTAGCAACATTCATTAATTGCAATGGCTAATACATACTAATTATGACTATCTAAATTAAAATAAACCCAAACATATTATGACAAAGAAACAAATTTTTCAAATTGCATACAGTTGATATTGTTTTGCTTTTCTACAGGTAATATTTTCAAATTATGTTTCAATACTTGTGACATGAGATATTTAATATTCCCTTTCTGTTTAAGTTTAAAAAAACTGAAGGGAAACAAAAATTCCCTTCAGCTATTCAAATAGCAAAATCCAGGTGGTTTTGAGCTTAATGTATTGCTATTACAAAGTCTCTGGAGTTAAGGGAATAATTCTTTGCAATAAGTGGAAGAGTAGGTGTATTGTTATGAGGAAATGGTGGATGGTCAAAGAAGTGTAAGGATGCATACTAATAGAGGTTTGTTTTTATCTTCAATTTATAGTGCATAACTGAGGACATCTACTCCTCAAGAAACCAGCATTGATATTACTGTCACATAGGGACTGATCAACCTTCCAAAAGGCAGGAGTGGAAAGTTAAAGATCTTTTAATACTTTTTTTTTTTTCACTTTTTTTCTGCTGTGGGATTTTAAACTGTGGAGGTTTTTCATACTAGCTGAAGGACTTTTGACCTTCATGAATTAATGAATTATAGATAAAAATGAAATGAGAGGAAAGTAGTAAAGATCATATCATCTGGAGAGACTATGAAAGTTGTACTTTCAGAAGCATTCCCTGTTGAAGATATAGTATTCAGAAGTCCATTTGCAATAGGAAACTATTGTGACTGGCAAAAGCTGATGTGCAGCTGATATTCAGGCATAGAATCTTAAATCATAACAGAAAATATATGAACTTTTGGTTATAAATTTATTATTTTGTGAACTGTATGCTACCTGCAGAAGATCTTGATGGTTATCTACCCCAGGTTTTCTGTTCTAATTACTTCACCTGAAGTCTGTAAAAAATAAAATTGCTCCTTTCAGATCATCTGAGTAGTTTGCATTATTCATGACAGTAAACATTTAATTAAAAATTATTTGACAATTACATGTGTATTTGGGTTCCTCTTTCAAAACAGAGGATACAAGCACACCAAGCCTCCACTTTGCACTTGCAGGATATGTGCTAATATACAATATCATATGAATATTCTAGAAATGTAAGAAGTTATTTTATAAGGAGAAAATTCCAGTCATCTTTATCTTTTACAAAAGCGTTTTTTGAATTTTACTTCTGCTGTAAGATCTCATATATTCTTCACCACATATATAAATGTAAGCAGCGGTTAGATTGCTAATACGTTAATTTTATACATCAATGATGCTCTTTATTTGAAGTTCATTAGAATTTGTATTCCTCTGTTTTGGAAACACATGTATTTATTAACACATTTACAGAATTACATTATTAAAGACACCTCATTTGTACAAATAATAAATTTCAGTTTAGGCTAAGCATGAAACAAATTGACAGAAGAATAATAATTTTCAAGTTGTTCTTGTATCAAATAAAGTAACTGCTAAAGAAAATGAGCATTGTCATCAGTAGAAACTGGCTTTGAATTAGCTTTAATATTTCAAAGTTTTCAATTAAGCTCTGCTTTCCCATAGGTCTCTTTTTCCATTTAAATGGTGATGAATAATCTAGATGAGTGTGCATAATTTATTTTTTATTTATTGATAGTAAGAAGACTTATTCTTACAGAAGAATAAGGTAAAACACAGTGTGAGTAGATTAAGTGCTAAAACCCCAAAATCTCTCTCTCAAAAAAAAAAAAAAAAAATTAAAAAATTGCAGAGCACAATAGCAACTTAACTGGATATACTTCAAAGAGAAATCCTAAAAAGCACACCATACACATTATATGCTCTAGTCACTAAATTATGTTAAAGATGAACATATATTTACTTTTAAAAATATTTTTAGTAGCTGATTGTGAAAAGGAATGGCTCTATTGGTATAAATAATTCTAAAATTTTTTAAGCTTATTAAATTAGATAACACCTATGAGACTGCATGACAAACAAGTGAGAGGCTAGTTAAAGTTGATAAGAATTACAGTATCGGGGAAAAATTTCATGAAGGACTTTAAATTCCCTTGGAGAGACTAGCAAATAGAGTAGTCTAAACAGGAAGGAAAATGTTAAGAGCTAGTACTGTAAAGGAGATTTATTTTATCTGGACTAGCTTTGTATAACATGTTTACTACAAAACATTGATGAGTGATAGCTAAAATATTTACCATTTCACCTTGAAAGTAACTTTTGAAGTAAATATAACATTAGTGAGCGGAATCACTTAACTTTCTTAGATTCACTGTCCGTCAATCCATACTTTAGATGCACTTGTATCTAAAGGAAAAGGTAATACTGTTAAAAAGCTATTTTATGTACATGTAGAACTCTCCACAGCAGAATAAAAAGCAAAATTGTGATTGATATAACTTTGTGAACAAATCACATGAAGAAAATAAGCTGCATGAGAGAATACTGGGTGAAAACTTCATCAGTTGCACAGTCAGAATTCTGCTAAATTATTGTCACCAGGTAAGTTTACTTTTATTATAACATTTTGCTGTAATGTTGTGGTTTAAACCCAGTCAGGCAAGTTGTTCACTAACTCCCAGTGAGTGGTGCCGGGCTGACAACAATCGAGCCCCCCCCCCCCCTCACCGGGGCTCTCCCCTTCCCCCCTCCCAGAGGAACAGGGAGGAGGATCGAAAGGGTGCAACTCCTATGGGTTGAGACAAGAACAGCCCAGCAACCAACATACAACACAAATCACCACCGCTACCACCAACTACAAAAACGACAAGAGAAAATAACAAGGGAAGAGAATATGATACCACTGGCCAAGAAACGAGTCCCACCTGGAAGCCCGTGTCCTTCCGGGTAACTCCCAATTACATCCTGGGTATGACGTGCTGTGGTATGGAATATCTCTTTGGTCAGTTTGGGTCAGGTGTCCTGTCTCTGCTTCCTCCTGGCTTCCCCTCCTCCCTGGCAGAGCATGAGGCTCACAAAGTCCTTGGCCAAACCAAAACATCGCTATCAGCTCTGTTCCCAGGCCGAAAGTCAAAACACTGCGCTGAACCAGCTACCAAGAAGGAGAAACATGACTGCTACTGCTGAACCCAGGACATTATCCACCCCTTATTCCATACCATTCATGTCACGCTCAGATCCCACATTTTCAATATACCATCACTCTTATCTTAGTGCATGGACCAGTAGCTATAAAGCTGCTGCGTCCATCTGGTCCATGATGCCAGGCTCCATCTCTTGTAACAGTCTTTCAGAGCAGGAGAGCCTGTGTGCAGTGTTCACACTTGTGAATAACCTGGGCAATAGTGTCCATTGCTAAGTCCACCCCTCGATCATGAGTCCATCTCTGTGTTGCATCTCTGCTCTGATGGCCTGAAGTGCCATGGGCCCACCAGGCTCAAAATAATTCACTGTCCCCTTCAGCAGTTTCTGCAGCTTGTTGCTGGGGACTCCATACAGCTGCCTTCCATCTCCGACGCTTCCAAAGCACTGGAGGGGCCCAGTGGACTAGATACTTGCCCATACTGTCCAACATGCCCTGCCACTCATGACTGTCCAGCCTCGGAGAAAACCTCTTGGTCCCCCTATATTGTCGTCTAACCCCAGACAAGACCCAAACCTGACTCTGCTTAACTTTTGAGATCAGACAAAATGGCTGTGGGTAGAACACAGTCTGTGTGTGTACCAACATGCTGATCCCCATCACAATCAGCAGGCAGGTACCAAGGATACCCAAAGGCCATTCAAAACCTTCAGAACTCTCAGTTGATGCTGCTGTACTTGTCACTGGGGCTGGTGTAGCTGCTGTACTTGTCACTGGGGCTGGTGTCGCTGCTGTGCTTGCCGGCTCTCCCACCACCAGCTTCTCTTTTCCTGAGTCCAGCTCTTCCTCCTCTGCCTTGCTGGGAAATGCTGCGTGGTCTCCTGCATCCTGCTGGGGCTCGGCGGGTGGCTTCCGGGGGATGCTCTCGGACGCCGTGGGGCTGGGCTCGGCCATGGGGCTCGGTTCCTCTGCAGGGCTCGGCTCCTCCGCCGCCTTCTCCCGCTGCTCGGCAGCCGTCCCCTCGCGGCCTCCGGCCCCGCTCCCGCCGCCGCTTGGTCCCCGGGGCCGCTCCCCCTCAGCTCCCCGCGGCCTCACCAAGACGGAGGCGAGGGCGAGGGCCAGGACGGTGAAGAGCAGCCGGATGGCCAGGTACAAGTCCACGGCCACGTCTGTCCCGCCCTGATGGTGGAGCCTGCCCGTATTACAAGCCATGGCCATAAAGTACAGTGAGACAAGAACCTTAGCCCAGGCCCCACACTTGATAAACACTAACACAGCAAATACCGGCTCTAAGTAAGTTGCAAGATTCTGAAGCTGTGATATCAAGAGCAACAACTCTGAGAGCCAATAAATCAGCATTGTGACAAGTGACTATTAATCCGGTCAGATCTGTCGTTATCTCAACCCCTTGTGCCCCACGTTGGGCGCCAAAAAGAACTGTTGTGGTTTAAAACCAGGCAGAGGGCTCGTTCACTCACTCCCCCCCTTCTTTCCCTCCCCCTACTCTCAGAGGGACGGAGAGGAGAATCGAAAGGGTGCAACTCCCACGGGCTGAGACAAGAACAGTCCAGCAACCAACGTACAACACAAATCACCACCGCTACCACCAACTACAACAATGATAGCTGCTTCGAAAGTGATTGGCACTGAAGCACAGCTCCTCCTGGCATCCCAGTTGCCCGTGCTGGGCTGGATGTTCAAAGGCAGGGTCTCCTCTACACATCATGCAACTGATGCTACATGGAGTAAATGGGCTGCACTAATTACACAACAAACTCGAATAGGAAATCTCAGTCGTCCAGGCATTCTAGATGTCATCATGGACTGGCCAGAGGGCAAAGGTTTCGGAATGTCACCAAAGGAGGAGGTGATGCGTGCTGAAGAGGCCCCACCATATAAGAAACTGTCAGAAAGTGAAAAGCAGTATGCCTTGTTTACTGATGGCTCTTGCCGTATTGTGGGAAAGCATCGGAGATGGAAGGCAGCTGTATGGAGTCCTGGATGACAAGTTGCAGAAACTGCTGACGGAGAGGGTGAATCGAGTCAGTTTGCCGAGGTGAAAGCCATCCAGCTGGCCCTGGACATTGCTGAACGAGAAAAGTGGCCAGTACTTTATCTCTATACTGACTCATGGATGGTGGCAAATGCCCTGTGTGGGTGGTTGAAGCAATGGAAGCAGAGCAACTGGCAACGCAGAGGTAAACCCATCTGGGCTGCTGCACTGTGGAAAGATATTGCTGCCCGGGTGCAGAACCTGGTGGTGAAGGTATGTCATGTAGATGCCCATGTACCCAAGAGTCGGGCCACTGAGGAACACCAGAACAACCAACAAGTGGATAAAGCAGCTAAGATTGAAGTGGCTCAGATGGACTTAGATTGGCAACATAAAGGTGAATTATTTTTGGCCCGGTGGGCCCATGACACTTCAGGCTGCTGAAGAACACCAGATAGCGATGTTTTGGTTTGGCCAAGGACTTTGTAAGGCTCATGCTCTTCCAGGGAGAAGGGGAAGCCAGGAGGAAGCAGAGGCAGGACACCTGACCCAAACTGACCAAAGATGTATTCCATACCACAGCACGTCATGCCCAGGATGTAACTGGGAGTTAGCCGGAAGGGCTGGGAGACTGCAGGGTTGGAGGAGGTATCAGTTGGAGCTTGGTCGGGCTGGGGGGGGCAAGTTATCAGTTGGCTGGTGGTGAGATGATGTATTCTCTTCCCTTGTTATTTCCTTTATCATTATTATCATTGGTGGTAGCAGTAGTGATTTGTGTTATACCTTAGTTACTAAACTGTTCTTATCTCAACCCGTGGGAGTTGCATTCTATTCAATTCTCCTCTCCGTCCCTCCGGGAGTAGGGGGAGGGCAAGAAGGGGGAGAGTGAGTGAACGAGCCCTCTGCCTGGTTTTAAACCATGACAGTTCTATTTGGCACCCAACCCGCCAGTGTCCTCAATAGGCAGTTGATCAATGGGTGAAACAAGTGTGATATCGTGTTGGATCTGTTACTTACAAAGAAGATACTTTTAACAGCTATGAAGGCTAAGGGCACCCTTGGCAGTTTTAACCATGATATTAAGGAGTTTAAAATCCTGGAAGTGAGAAAGTTTAATAGTAGAAGCACAGCCCTGGAATTCAGGAGAGTAGATTTCAGCTTCCTGTGGGAATTTCAGCTTGTTTGGCAAGATCCATTGGGAAACTGTATTGGAGAGCAGTGGGGCCCAGAAGCTATTTGGGAAAGACATCCTCCTAACAGCACAAGAATGATCCATTCCAGTGTGCAGAAAGTTGACCAAATTCAACAGGCAGCCAGCATGGATGAACAGGGAACTTCAAACTGAGCTCAAGATTAAAAATTAAATTTCTGTATTGTCCAATGAAAAGATAATGAAAAATAACAAAAAATGGCTCTAAACTTCAAATAATGACTTAAAATATGCTGAATTGCAATTCCAGATTTTCTTTTTAAGCTAACTTTAAATGGCAATTCTTTTTGAGACATTTTTAGATATTGAATAATTCTTAGACAGTCTCAAAAAGGGAAAAATGCTTGTATGCATAGTAATAAAAAACCCCCACAAAATATCAGTGTTGTGGTTTAAGTCCAGTCGGAAACCCAAAACCACACCACCACTTGCTCACTCCCTCCCCTTACACCCCCCCGCTCCTGGAGGGATGGGGAGGAGAATAGAAAAAATGTAACCCCCAAGGGCTGAGATTACAACAGTTCGGTAACTAAGGTATTACGCAAACCACTACTGCTACCACCAATAATAACGATAAGGGAAATAACAAGGGAAGAGAATACAACCGCTCACCACCCGCCGACTAATACCCAACCCTACCAAGCAGTGATCTAGCCATGCCAGGTCACTGCCCCCAGTTTATGTACTGGGTATGACGTGCTGTGGTATGGAATACCTCTTTGGCTCAGATCAGGTGTCCTGTGTCTGCTTCCTCTCCTCCCTGGCAGAGCATGAGACTCACAAAGTCCTTGATCAGAGTAAACCTTACTGAGCAGCAACTAAAACCAATGGTTTTATCAGCGCTGTTCCCAGGCTGAAAGTCAAAACCTTAGCACTGCACCAGCTACTAAGAAGGAGAAAAAATGACTGCTACTGCTGAACCCAGGACAATCAGGCAAGATTGTTTTGTGCAAGCTAGTTCATACAGTGAACTTAAAGTGTGTTATTAATCCTGTAGTGGAAAATGCATAAAATCCAAAGGTTATTGGCATATACTATGAAAAAGCTGTATAGCAATAAGTGAAGGTTTTGTACTGTGATTATGTTTGGAAATAAGTGTCCTGAGGACTTTGTCAGATATAGACTACGTTTAGATTTTTTGTTCTTGATGTACAGTAAAAAATCTATCCTCTGTGACTCTTCTGGTCCTGTTTTAATTCTACTATATTTTAGTCCTGTATGCATGCTATGGCAAATTTCACAATTTAATTACATCCAGTATGATGAAAGGCTTTCATATTCTTCATTATTTATTTTAATTGAAATTCCTAGTAAATAAATTTGCCTCTTTCCTAAAGTGATAATAATTCATTTGGCAGACAATATTTTATACGTACAGTTAAGACGTTTTCCTCCATTGTCCTCTTTGCATTTATTGACGTGGAATTTCATTTTCATTGTGCACTGTGTCAAAATAGTGGGATTTTTTATTAAACATCTCTGTGATCATGTGCCTTGAACAATTAAAGATTACCAGCAAACTCAGCAGTCTTTGTTTTCTAGAACATTTATATATAGAGAGAGCAGCACAGTTTCCAGAGAGCTACAATGGTCAATTCCCTCTAGATTGAAAACTTCAATTTTGCTCATACGCTCTACTCTGATTTTGTGAGACCTCACCTGGAGTGTTGTGTGCAGTTCTGGTGTTCTCAACATAAAAATGACATGGAACTGTTGGAACAAGTCCAGAGGAGGGCCACGAGGATGATCAGGGGACTGGAGCACCTCTCGTATGAAGATAGGCTGAGAAAGTTGGGGCTGTTCAGCCTGGAGAAGAGAAGGCTGCTTGGAGACCTCATAGCAGCCTTCCAGTATCTGAAGGGGGCTTACAAGGATGCTGAAGAAGAACTCTTCATTAGGGACTGTAGTGATAGGAGAAGGGGTAATGGGTTCAGACTTAAACAGGGGAAATTTAGGTTAGGTATAAGGAAGAAATTCTTTCCTGTTAGGGTGGTGAGGCACTGGAGTAGGTTGCCCAGGGAGGTTGTGAATGCCCCATCCCTGGCAGTCCTCAAGGCCAGGTTGGATGTGGCCTTGGGTGGCACGGTTTAGTGTGAGGTGTCCCTGCCATGGCAGGGGGGTTTGCACTACATGATCTTAAGGTCCTTTCCAACCCTAAATATTCTATGATTCTATGATTCTATGATTTTCTATCATGTACTAAATTACTGACCTTTTATGGGACCTTTTTGATATAAAATCCTTTAGAAATGAAAGACAGTGTCAGATTTTGGAAATTTTAATACATCACAGCCTTCCAGTATCTGAAGGGGGCTTACAAGGATGCTGGAGAAGAACTCTTCATTAGGGACTGTAGTGATAGGAGAAGGGGTAATGGGTTCAGACTTAAACAGGGGAAATTTAGGTTAGGTATAAGGAAGAAATTCTTTACTGTGAGGGTGGTGAGGCACTGGAATGGGTTGCCCAAGGAAGTTGTGAATGCTCTGTCCCTAGCATTGCTCAAGGTCAGGTTGGACAGAGCCTTGGGTGATATGGTGATGTCCCTGCCAATGGCAGGGGAGTTGGAACTAGGTGATCTAAAGGTCCTTTCCAACCCTAACTGTTCTATGATTCTATGATTCTGTTATGACTAGATGACATAGATCTGCTACTTCTTTAAAAATTCCTGCAGATCTGTGAGATCAGAATTTCTGATGCAAAAGATTTGCAGTCCCTTCCCCCTTATATGTTGCATATACTGATGTGTCCACCAAAAATGAAAGTTGACTTGCTGTAGTTTCCCCTTCATTGCTAAAGTCCTTTTTCACAAATGTGCTATTAAATGTAATAATTTTTGCTTTTTACAATGAGTGATTTAAACAGAAAGGATGCTGACATTTATATTTTAATTCTTCCAGTTCCTTATGAGATCTGTCATTTGACTAAGAAGTTAATTCTATCAATTTGTTCTAAACCTCTGCTACCTACATTTGATTTGCAACTATCCATCTGATTCATCATAAAGAATGCCTTCAGTGTGCTAATATTCCAAAGTGGACAGTGTTGTGAAAAAATAATGTAACATTTTTGCTTTGGACTTATAGGAGGTTCCTTTTGCATCTCATCTATCACCCACTCATTGGCAGATTGTGGATCACCCTCATAGTGTACATTGAATACAGAGTCCCATCCACTGCAGGACTGTCAAGGATCCCTTCTCCTCTGTGGGTTTTTAACTATATTACAAATTTTTTTTTTTTTTGTTAAAATTTATATTCTCTGCATCTTGACATTAATGATGACAAAAAAGAAAAGTCTTATGGTAAGTCAGTAAGAGCTTAAAAAAATGGTCAACAAGCTAAAGGATTGTTTGACTGGGCAGAGAATACAGCTTTAAGGAAAGGAGGAGTCTGCTAAGTGGAGATGGAGCTGGATTCCCCAAATCTATGTAAAATGAAATACATCATAGCAATGAATAATGGATTAAGGACAATGTGGCAATCCTTAATAATAAAGCAGATGCTTTTGCATTATCTGCCAACAACAACTTCTAGTTTTTTACTTATTTGGAAAAATCTTTCCTAGCTTAGTCTCTTTCAGGAGATTTTTAGTCCTAAACCCAAGAAAGTTCAGCCATTTTCACATGTGATCAGAATCACTCATCCAACTTAAAACATGGGTTAATTTCTAGTGTAGGGCCCATTCAGATTGTGTAGGAAGATCTCTGATGACTGAGAAGTGAATATAGAATACATGAATGCTTTTAATAAATGTGGAAGGATTCAAAGTAATACCTAAAGCTTGTGTCTATCTATGACTTTCCAGTATTCCATAGATTTAACATTCTCATACAGTGACCAAAAAACATTTAAGACACAGTCTGACTTACAGGTTTTTTAAAAAATGTATCTTCAGAACTATTTTGATATGTCAAAGCATTTAATCTACTGTATCAGGCAAATCGCAACATCATTAAGTCATGACATTTTTCCTGTCATCTCAGAAGTAGCTAAGAAACCTATTTAAATGTCATCCTTTGTTAAGAAGAAAAATTAAAATATAAATTTGCTACTAATTTTATTAGTTACATTTTAATTTCAGGAACACAGCAATAACTTCTTATATTTAATGATTTAATATTCTGTGTGCAAAACAGAATCATGTAAATATCCTGAAAACAAAAATTCTCAAAGAAGCAGAACTGCTTCCCTGTATTTTCCCACTCTTCTTTCCTATCCATCTGCATCCTTTCTTTTCCCCTCCTTTTGTCCTTACCCTATACATCTCACCATAGGTTTCAAATATTTCCTGTAGAATTTTCCATAGTAAGATTCACAAATTCTCAAAATTCTTTCTGCTCCATACAAGAACTCTTTTCCCCCTGCCTCGCAGAATTACAGAATCATAGAATAGTTTGGGTTGAAAGGGATCTTCAAAGGTCATCTATCCCAACCCCCAAGTAAATCCCACAATAAATGCTAGCTATCCAGGTAAGAAACTGCCATAGTTTGCAAAGCATTCTGGAAATTTAGTTTATTCAGCTGAATTATCTTGATGGGTTTTGCAATGGGGACAATGGCCTAATTGTACTCCTTTGCTGGTCTTAAGAGTAGATAATGTTGGGTTCTTTGGTTTTGCTGATTGCAGTACTTAAGTTTCTCCAGAAACTTCCTGCTGCTTTCATCCTGCTGTACTGCTCTTTCAGCAGGGAGGTTCAAGTCCTCACAAGAACCAGGGTCTGCTGTACGGATATTTTAGCAAGTTATTTTACACTGAGCCTGTCTATAGTTTCTTGATTAGGTTGGCCTGCTGTGGAGCTCCCTCCACTGTGTTATCCTCATCGTTCCCCCTCTGATCAATATTCCCTGACATACTTAGTTTAAAGCTTTCCTCACTTTGTTAGCAAGTTGCCTTTACCTCAGTTTAACAAATTGTCTTTTACATGGAATTTCCTTTCCGGGGGTGTGCAATCAGAACCTATCTCATGGAATGTTTCACTTTCCATTATAAATAATCAGATTTGCTATATTTTACAAAGTCTTTCATTTCTAAATGTACAGTGTTGCACAGAAAACAAATGTAATAAGCACTTACTCGCACTTGAAAATATTGCCAAACCAAATGTTCTTAAAGTATTTTATTCTAACTTGGATTTAAATCATCAAGTGCATTTTATTGGATTAATTTATTTAAAAAGCAGTAATTAAGTCCTTTATTTTAAAACACTTTTTTTTTTTTTAAATTGTTTTCTGTAACTGAACTTTCAATAGGAAAATTCTCCAGAATGCATTTCTGAGAGCAGAACATTTTAAATTAGCAGAAACAATTGAGGGGCATTTGCCACTGTGTAATAGCTAAGGCTATGAGTTGTGTTTTCTCTTTGATTGCCTCCAATGTTACGGCATGTCAAAATATCTCTCCATATCATTGATCTCAGCAACATCTGAATTAAATTGAACTAGTTGGTAGAAAAAGAAGTTAAACTCCAGCCAAAAGTAAAGAAAGTGAATAGTTGTTATAACACTACTTAGACAATCCAGAAATTTAATTATCCAGACAGAAATTTAGCGAAGACATGCATTCTCCTGTGGAAACTGTGGCAATATCAGTACAGCATATGATAATCCAAACATCAATTTTACATTTTAGTCACAACTGACATGGGAAACTATCACATGGTGGGGAAGCACATCACCAAGTAAACCTTTTGTGAAAAAAAAAAAAACAACCACACAACCCTGTCTGCAGATTTATTTGCCAATAGGGCTTTTTTTCCCAAGATTTTTGACTGAGTGGTAAGTAAAATCTGAAAGTAAACTGACTTTGAAATGTTATTTTGCTGCTTTTCTATCATAACTATTATCTTTTAATTTATTGGTATGAAACAGTATAATAAAGATTATATATTCAGAATATAAATCTAATACATTTTGTAGTCAAATGACAGCTATCCTGGAGGCAAAATACTTATCATGCATACACAGTAAAATATGTGTTTACTTCAGTCTTTTGGGATTCCTCCACATATAACCCAGATCTCAGATGAAAAATGTAATAGGAATTTCGTTTCATAGCTGTTATCAGGGAGTAAAAAATATGGCTGACTGAATAATATTTACACGGAGTTCTCTTTCTTTATGCTTCAAGTCTTTGAACTTATCAAGGAAAAGCTTAATCAAGGACTTAAAAAATGTTTGTTAAGACATACCCAGATGCTAAGGCATTTGAAAAAACAGTTGCAAAGAGAATCTCAAGTATATAATGTTTAAGACTTCTTTCTGGGATTAAAAATGAAAGATCTTCAAATAAGTGTAGTTGATCATAGTGAAGAATCAATTTACAAGCTTTCTGAGTTTTTAAGCTAATTATACATCAGGATTGCTTTGAAATGTTTTGCGTTTGTAAGTACATTTTTTAGATGCTGTACGTTTCAGAAATAAACATTCAAGCTTATAATGAGATATGGTTTTATGCCTACAGTAAAGACATGTTTGATTTGTTAAAACGTGCAAGGGAATTCAACAGGAGGTGGTCAAATAGTTCATGCTGCTTTAAATAAACAAATTCTTACGTAGAAACACAAAGTTGTGAGAGAAAGTTAACATGGAGAAGGACTGGAATATCATGCAGGAAAGCCGCAAGATAGCAACTTATCTCTGGAGGCAAATAATAAAGAAAATAAGTAGTCCGCACAACAAAAAGTGTCACCAATAGAAATCAGATTTGGAAATAAATGTGACTGTAGAAAGACTTAGCTCAAGTACATTCAATAGTGAAAGCGAAATAGTGATTTCTGAACCATACTGAGATAAACTACACTGATCATGTAGGTACAAGAAAAGATATTTGAAATTAAGTGGATGCAAAATAGAAAGTGAGAAGAATACTTATTTATACAATGTAAAAGAAACTAAAGAAACTTGTTTTCCTTTACCTTAAAGATGTAGGATATGGATAACAGGAATTAGTAGATTAGAAGTGTATGCAGTTATAAAAGGAAGTGAAAATTTCTAAAATAAGCATGGAACAGAACTTACAAAACAGCTATCTGCTGGAAGAAATTGTTTGCAAAGGTTCTGGAAAGCATTTCCATTTCTTTGTTTTATACTGTTTGTTTTTTTTTATTTGACATACTTCCCCTCCCTTTCTAGGTAGTTTTCTATACTAATCTTTTTGACAAATTCTGTCATGCAGTACATGTGTGTAAAAGGCTGTAGACAAGAGGTTTTTTTTTTTAAATTGATTGATGACTTCAGGTAGTATAAAAATATTCAGTTGTCATCTTTATGTTTAGGGTTTTTCTTATAAGAAATTAATATTTTTTAGATTTTGGACAGAAAGGAAACCAAACAGTGCACACTCTTTTGGCAAGAGGTTTATTTTCCAAACTATATTCTTTGTTTTAATAGCTGACAGCATGAAGTCATACAAAAATATTTGTCTGGTATTCCTAACATCATTGTTTTACTTTATAGTTCATATTTTCTTTTTGTAAAGAGTTAGCTTGTAAACCCACTTCTTTATAGAGATATTTCCATGCTCATATACATACATTTTCTGAAATGTATGCTATTTGCATTTGACTTTCATAGGCATTGAAGCTAAACGCTCTTTATTTACATACAACAAATTCCTTTGGTTCACTCTATGGTCTTCAGTTTCTTAGAACACAATGGCAACTGAAATTCCAACCTAAATGGGCATGGGCTAATCCTGCACTGAGGTGTCTGATAAGCAAAGTACAGGAATCTCTTATTTCATCTCTTTCTGTATGTGATCTGAAAGCAACATGCTTCAGAATTTTCTAGAGAAAATGTGAGTGTTTTGCATATCAAAAATCTTGTGGAAAAAGGAGAAATAAGGCAATGTCATGAAGATGTCTCTCAGTAGACTTCTAAATTACAAGTGTTCGGTAGAGAGTCCACATAAATACAGAATGTACTAAAAGCCTTTAAGTCACTGTCCCATTCTGTGAATCTACAAAACCAGAAATAATCTGCAAAAAACAGCCCTAGAATCTACAGGTTGGATGATTTGTTTTTTTTTTTTGTTTGTTTGCTTGTTTGTTTGTTTTGGGTTTTTTCATTTGCAGTTATGTATTGCTATCACTAAGCTACAATTCAATATCCCCAGCTGTACATGAGATTCAAGATTAGGCTTTCTTCTTCCTCTACAAGATCATCCCATAACCAGTCAATTTTGTCACTCTCTTGGGATGTGGCTACCTAGTTGAGAAGTGAAATGCCCCAAGGAAAGACCGGAACTCAAGTATAATGACTCAATACTCTGAACTGTGTATTCTCACACAAAATGTGAACCACATCCTTAAGGAAGTCAGCTACAAATTTGATGATAGCTAACTTTAGACTTCTCTGGCAATATAAAGAAAGCTTTAAAATATGTGGGTAAATCATAAAGTAATAAATAAATATCAGAAAGAAGAAAAAAAAAAGAAAACCCAAATAATTCAAGTTCCAATTATAACACAAACTTCTGATGACAGTACATACACAATAGATAATTCATTATATGGAGAAGTAAGCATTCAGATAATGTGTTGCAATGCTGGCACTGATGTCTAGTATAACACTGATGTCATATAACACCTATGTACATACATAGTTACATACACAGCACACGCATGTGTGTGAACATGCACAAGGGAAATAAAACCTCAAAGTTTCAGGTCCTCAGCCAGCCAATAACAGGAAATTTAAGGAAATATTTCTCTCTGGATGGCAATTCAGCAGTTGTCTTCAGAGGCTTTAATGGATACGAAGTATGTGAACTTGCTACTGTCAGGGCTGGGACACGGACCAGATGCTCTGATCCAGTATGACAACACCTGAATTCTAATATTGCCCAGCTTGGGGCAAAGCATTCAATACAATCTGAAGTAGCAGCCTTTCATGCAACTGCTCTTGAAGTAGAAGGACAGCAATATGGCAAGCAATCTGTTGTAAGCTTTTATAGCTAACAACCTGAGTTATATGATTGTCAGTTAATGAATAAAAGAGTGGTCTTCCTTGATTTTTTAATTAGCATATTTCTCAGAAGCTTTTAAAATGAAACAGTTGGCTATTCAAAAGAATCCATCCATTTCTGAATAACCTACAAGCTTTCTCCCTTTCTAAAGTTTTAGAACAGTTTAAAATAACAGATATTTTAAATTATTATTTTATTTATACTGCTTTTGTTATATCTATGTAATTAACAAAAAAATAAGTCTGTTTTTTTTTTTTTTTCCCTCTGGAATATGGAGGGTAATAGTTATGGCTAAATGGCATGCTGCTACACTGAAGAGTGTTTTTGGTTTTGACAATGTATTAGTCTGAGAGATAACTTTATAAATCACTTTATAAAGTGATTTATAAAGAACTTTTTCTTCATACTTTGGCACTCATATCCTGCTCTGCCATGTAACAAGTGTGATAAAAGTGAAGACAGTGTTGGTTATTCAAATACTTACCACTTTATAGTTTGCAGATCTGAAAAGCAAGGCAATTTGTTTTATGTAATCCAACAGAGACTGAATGATATCTGATGTACTTGATGTAGTGCAAGGTGGACAAGATACCCGAAAAGAATAATTTAATGAAAATGCTCAGCACTAATCCTCTGGAAAATTCCCCAGTTATTCACCTTTTGTGAATTGTGGATATTATCCAAATTTTCATAAGGTAAAAAAGTATGAATTTTATAACCAGCTTTGCAGGCTACACATGTACTCGATAGTACTTTCCCACAAAGTGCTCACATTAAATCCAGTAGGACTGTAGCTTAGTATTCAAGCAAACAGTGAAAAAGGATTTTATCTGTAAGTTACTCTGCAATGACATCTTCTTTTGTCAAAGAAGACAGTCTCCAGAGTAGTTCAGTAAACACTGAAAGTTAGGAAAGGTTTAAACATTGTCCTGGTGATAAAACCTTCAAATAAAACCAAACTTAAACACTGTGTAAAGTACTACCTGTGTGACTTGCATAATAACCTTTTCGTGAATCCATTGACTAAAGCAATTACATATTAAGCATTTTCACCCAAGCTTTTCAGTACATGAAACGACTGAGAGTTATTCTTATTTGCCTTTTACTTGGGTGATATATAGGCAAACAGAAGACCAAACCATTTTTCAGGCTGTACCTTCCTGTTATTGTGATTTCTTCATCATAGGTACAGTGTTTCTCTGAGATACTTTGGACTTTCATTATTCTCAGTAACAAAATAAAATGAAAATAAGCAGAGAAACTGCCCTGGGTTCAGCAGTAGCAGTCATTTTTCTCCTTCTTAGTAGCTGGTGCAGTGCTGTGGTTTTGACTTTCAGCCTGGGAACAGCGCTGATAATATCAATGTTTTTAGTTACTGCTCAAATGTTTACTCTGACCAAGGATTTTCTGAGTCTCATGCTCTGCCAGGGAGGAGAGGAAGCTGTGAGGAAGCAGAGACAGGACACCTGACCCAAACTAGCCAAAGAGGTATTCCATACCACAGTATGTCATGCCCAGTATATAAACTGGGGGCAGTGACCCGGAATGGCTAGATCACTGCTCAATTGGGCTGCGTATCGATGGGTGGTATTGTATTCTCTTCCATTGTTATTTCCCTTATCATTATTATTATTACTGGTGGTAGCAATAGTGGTTTGTGTTATACCTTAGTTACTGGGCTGTTCTCATTTCCCGTGGGAGTTATATTCTTTCGATTCTCCTTCTCTGAGTGAGCAAGAGGACTGTGTGGCTCTTATTTACAGTCTGGGTTTAAACCACGACAGAAACCTTCAAAATACTTATCTAAACAAACTCAACAATCTTAAATTATTTTTGTATTTCTACCAAAAGTTGTGTGGGAATGGCAGATTAGAGTAGATGAATAATGTTCATCATGCTCGCATGTTGCACCAGAAAGTTTCACTAACTGAATAGACGACAGAGGGGATTTTGTACCATATATTCAGAGTTTCCGGGGATTTTGTTTTTGTTTTTTTTTTTTGTCTTAATAAAATATTATCTTGCTGATGTACTGCTAAATAGGCTATATTTGTATTCACACAGTAGATGCTGACAGACAGGATTTCTTGGATTTGCTATGAGTTTCATAAATGTGACCATTTATTTTTCAGTATTGTTTAGCTTGATAAAAGAGAAAAATATTACCGTGGTGCAAAAAAAAAAAAAAGGACAGGAAAATGCACTTATCTGAATATTGATTTTTTTTTTTTTTGTCATATGTAAATATATGGTGAAGCTTTTGGTATATGGTTAATGCTTCAGAGGAATTGATGCTAATTTGATAAACTTCCCTAGGCTCTGCAGCTTAGTTTGAATGCTTTCAAAGTTATAATGGTTTACACATTTGTCAGCTTTGTCATAGGCTCTTTTGCAGTAAAAATTCTACAGGTCCATGCAAGATATTCTTAACTTGTGGAATGTGATTACTACATATATAGTCTATTAAAATATGGATACTGCCTTTTAAGAGAAGCAAGTGGGGCAGAGGACCAGGTTGACTGAACAGGGAACTCGTGGAACTCATTAAAAAAAAAAAAAAGTTGTATGAGTTCAGACTTCACAGGAAGATTGAAGAGTTGTGGTTTGCATATGCAGGAAGTAGACACAAAAGGCCAAAACTCAACTGAACTTGATACTGGCCAGGGAACCTGTGTTGTGTCAGACATCAAATCAATTAAGACAGCCTATGGCTGCTTTTATTTTAGGTAAAATGAATTTGGACAATGCTTAGAGAAAACATGGCTTACTATTACACCTACTGTTCTGGTTTGGACATTTTGTGTCACTCTTTTGTTTTTGCTGAACCCATGACAGTTACCCAACCTCACATAATCAGTTAAACCATCTCCAGATTTTAACAGAAGGAGCATGCGAAGATGTTAGCTCATGGTGATATGATAAGCTCCCTTGCAATTCTGTTCACAAAGATGGATCCAAAGCACATCAGAATTACTTAATGCTTTACTGAACCATGTACTACTGGGAGAGAAAACATCTTGCAAGGGATGATAGCCTGAAGGCCAATATAGACATACATCTCCACAGGAGTATCTGAAGACACAGAGTATTCTGGAGAATCCCCTAGCCTGAATCTAATTCTGCCTCTGCAAACTTCTTACTTTTTGAAATATTTACTTAAGACCTTTAGCAAAAAACATAACAACTGGTATTAAAGGTTTATCATTGGGCAGAGTTGGGCAGAGAAGAGATTCAGAGCGTCTCTGTGGGGAAGGACTTGGGGGTGTTGGTCGACGACAAAATGAACATGAGCTGGCAGTGTGCACTCGCAGCCCAGAAAGCCAACCGTATCCTGGACTACATCAAAAGGAGCGTGACCAGCAGGTCAAAGGAGTTGATCCTGCCCCTCTACTCTGCTCTCGTGAGACCCCACCAGGAGTATTGTGTGCAGTTCTGGGGTCCTCAACATAGAAAGGACATGGAACTGTTGGAACAAGTCCAGAGGAGGGCCACGAGGATGAACAGGGGACCGGGGCACCTCCTGTATGAAGACAGGCTGAGAAAGTTGGGAATGTTCAGCCTTGAGAAGAGAAGGCTGCATGGAGACCTCATAGCAGCCTTCCAGCGTCTGAAGGGTGACTACAAGGGTGCTGGGGAGGGATTTTTCTTCAGGGACTGCAGTGATAGAACAAGGGGTAATAGGTTCAAACTTAAACAGGGGAAGTTTAGGTTGGATATAAGGAAGAAGTTCTTTACTTGAGGGTGGCGAAGCACTGGAACAGGTTGCCCAAGGAAGCTGTGAATGTTCCATCCCTGGCAGTGTTCAAGGCCAGTTTGGATAGAGTCTTGAGTGACATGGTTTAGTGAGGGGTCTTCCTGTCCATGGCAGGGGGCTTGGAACTAGATGATCTTAAGGTCCTTGCCAACCCTAACTGCTTTACGATTCTGTGATACTATGAGCATCCATTTCCCAGCTATTCCTCCTCTCCCAGTACCTGGGAAGCAAATACAGATTGCAAGACAGCAGAAAGAGCAGCGAGTCAGGTTTACCCAGTAGGTACTTGTTTTTAGAAATAAAATCAGAATTGCATATTTTTTTGAGTGCATACATAAGGCACATAGTTCATAATTCAGTCATCCCAGCATATTGTAATTTGGAATGACAACCTAGAGGGCATTAGTCAACTTGGGTGCTTTAGATCATTCCAGTTTGCTCCAGTTTGCTCCAGTAGGTAAAAACCATCCATAGGGATGAGGGAACATGTTCCAACTCCCTTGCTACCCATCTTGCTGCCCCTTACTGGAGTAAGGGCATGGGAACTTTAGTTTTCATTCAACCCTTTGCTCTCAATATCCTGTATGGGTCTGGAGTTTTATTTTTCCCTGAGGAAGATGAGGAGTCTTTCCTATCATTGCCAGCTAATAGGGAATAGCTTTTAATTCATCAGCTAGTTTTTAGATGAGGTAGATTTGAAGTGTCTGTCCCCTTGTAACTCACCAGTTCTTTCTAACTTTTCCAGGTGACAAGATACAATCTCCTTTCCATAAACAGAAGTTCCTTACACTCTTTAAATTATTCTCTTCCTAAGAGAGTCTGTGGTATGGCAACATGGCCAAGAGATGTGGGGCTTTGGTACTAAATGTGAGGAAGGATGGAATGAAAGCATACCAAGATCACAGAAATACTGACCAATGGCCTTCTGGGCAAAAGTAGTGCTTTTTTTTTTTTCTCCTCAGATTTTTCTCAGGCAGCAGAGCTCATGTGGGGAATCGAAGCAGTAAATGGGCACCTCCAAGGGCAGAGTCAGAAAGCACTGATGAAGCCATGAGGGTAGGAGCAGGCAGGACTTGGCTCCTGGGATTTTCAGAACTATGCTGTAAAAAGGGTCATTGCTAGCGCAGGAGAGAGGCCCCTTTCTGGCAACTACAGTGTTGCTTTGGTCCCTTCTCAACACATGTGATACTCTCAGAGCATGGGACATTGACAGAGAGGTGCAGTGCCCCCTTGCCAGGCAGCAGGACTCGGCAGGGAGCCTGGGAAGCTGGGATATGGTGCTTTCCAAAACCCTGTTTAAGTTTTGACCCGTTACCCCTTGTCCTGTCACTACAGTCCCCAATGATGAGTCCATCCCTGGCATCCCTGTAGCCCCCCTTCAGATACTGGAAGGCTGCTATGAGATCTCCATGCAGCCTTTTCTTCTCCAGGCTGAACAGCCCCAACTTTCTCAGCCTATCTTCATATGGGATGTGTTCCAGTCCCCTGATCATCCTGTGGCCCTCCTCTGGACTTATTCCAACAGTTCCATGTCCTTTTTATGCTGAGGACACCAGAACTGCACACAATACTCCAGGTGAGGTCTCACAAGAGCAGAGTAGAGGGGCAGGATCACCTCCTTCGACCTGCTGGTCACGCTCCTTTGGATGCATCCCAGGATACGATTGGCATTCTGGGCTGCAAGCGCACACTGCCGGCTATGTTCATTTTCTCATTGACCAACACCCCCAGGTCCTTCTCTGCAAGGCTGCTCTGAATTTCTTCTCTGCCCAACCTGTAGCTGTGCCTGGGATTGCTCCGACCCAGGTGTAGGATCTTGCACTTGGCATGGTTAAACTTCATAAGGTTGGCATCAGCCCACTTTACAAGCGTGTCAGGGTCCCTCTGGACGGTATTCCTTCCCTCCAGCCTATCAACCAAACCACACAGCTTGGTGTCATCAGCAAACTTGCTGAGGGCACGCCCGATCCCACTGTCCTTGTCACTGTCCATATCCTGTGCTGCATCAAAAGGAGTATGACCAGCAGGACAAAGGAGGTGATCCTACCCCTCTACTCTGCTCTGGTGAGACCTCACCTGAAGCATTGTGGGCAGTTCTGGTGTCCTCAACATAGAAAGGACATGGAACTGTTGGAACAAGTCCAGAGGAGGACCACAGGATGATCAGGGGACTGGAGCACCTCCCATATGAAGATAGGCTGAGGAAGCTGGGGCTGTTCAGCCTGGAGCAGAAAAGGCTGCATGGAGACTTCATAGCAGCTTTGTAGTATCTGAAGGGGGGCTACAGGGGTGCTGGGTATGGACTCATCATTAGGGGCTGTAGTGATAGGACAAGGGGAAGCGGGTTCAGACTTAAGTTAAATCTGTCACCAGCAGCAAGCACAGAAGGAGCCACAAGAGATTAAGCTGACTTCCAAAAGGATGGTGTGTATTTTTAAAAGCATGAAAATAAAACCAAGTCACTGAAATAAAATTCCTGCACCTTTTATTTACCTTTGACAGATACCTGGAGATGTATCTCCAATACAATCACTCTAGGTATCAGCTATGTTAGTGTATACTCAAAGCCATGAATCACAAAATCACAATTAGGAGACATCAAGATACTGCAACTGTGTGATTACATTTAGGTAGAACTTAACTTTCTATCCATCCTTAAAATGACTAGTAGAATATCTGAAACAATCCTTTTTGGTTTTTTTTTTGTTTTGTTTTGTTCTGGTTTGTTTTTTTTTTCCTGAAAATACTTCATCTAACATGCTAGTGCTGCATTAATTCTAGAAAATTAGACCTTAGCTAAGAGTTCATAGTGATGTTCATTAAATTCAGATGTTATTATTCAACAGCAGTCTTTAAGAGGATTGAAACATATTATGGTGTTGAGAAGCAGTGGAGCGAGACATATGAAAATTAAAACCTGTGTTTCTCACAGAGTACCTAGAGAACAGGCAGATAAAACTAACACCAGATAAAACTAACACCAGATAAAACTAACACCAGAGGCAATGTAGGCCCACTGATGAACGGGATGAGTGCCCTGGTGACAGAAGATACAGAGATGGCAGAGTTACTGAATGCCTTCTTTGTCTCTGTCTAGTCTCCTGCAGGCAGTCCTGAAGAGCCCTGTACCCCTGAGACCTTAGATGAAGGTTTGCCTTAGTCGATGAGCGGTTTGCCTTAGTCGATGAGGAATGGGTTAGAGACCAGTTGAGCAATCTGGACATCCACAAATCCATGGGTCCAGATGGGATGCACCCGCGGGTGCTGAGGGAGCTGGCGGAAGTCATTGCTAGACCGCTCTCCATCATCTTTACCAAGTCTTGGGAAACGGGAGAGGTGCCTGAGGACTGGAGGAAAGCAAATGTCACTCCAGTCTTCAAAAAGGGCAAGAAGGAGGACTTGGGTAACTATAGACCGCTCAGCCTCACCTCCATCCCTGGGAAAGTGATGGAACACCTTATTCTTGGCGCCATCTTAAGGCATATCAAGGATAAGCGGGTTATGAGGGGCAGTCAACATGGCTTCACCAAGGGGAAATCATGCTTGACCAATCTCTTAGCCTTTTATGAGGAAATAATACGGTGGATGGATGATGGCAGAGCGGTGGATGTGGTCTACCTTGACTTCAGCAAAGCATTTGACACAGTCTCCCACAGAAACTTCACAGCTAAACTGAGGAAGTGTGGTCTGGATGATCAGGTAGTGAGGTGGACTGCGAACTGGCTGAAGGAGAGAAGCCAGAGAGTTGTAGTCTATGGGGCTGAGTCTAGTTGGAGGCCTGTAACTAGTGGAGTGCCTCAAGGGTCAGTACTGGGACCAGTATTATTTAATATATTCATTAACGATTTAGATGAGGGAATTGAGTGTACTATCAGCAAGTTTGCTGATGACACTAAGCTGGGAGGAGTGGCTGACACGCCAGAAGGCTGTGCTGCCATCCAGCGAGACCTGGACAGGCTGGAGAGTTGGGCAGGGAATAACTTGATGAAATATAACAAGGGAAAGTGTAGAGTCCTGTATCTGGGCAGGAACAACCCCAGGTTCCAGGATAGGTTGGGAAACGACCTGTTAGAGAGCAGTGTAGGGGAGAGGGACCTGGGGGTCCTAGTGGACGACAGGATGACCATGAGCCAACACTGTGCCCTTGTGGCCAAGAAGGCCAATGGCATCCTGGGGTGTATTAGAAGAGGGGTATTTAGTAGGTCGAGAGAGGTCCTCCTTCCCCTCTACTCTGCCCTGGTGAGACCCCATCTGGAATATTGTGTCCAGTTCTGGGCCCCTCAGTTCAACAAGGACAGGGAGCTGCTGGAGAGAGTCCAGCGCAGGGCAACGAAGGTGATTAAGGGAGTGGAGCATCTCCCTTATGAGGAAAGACTGAGGGAGCTGGGTCTCTAAAGTTTAGAGAAGAGGAGACTGAGGGGTGACTATAAGTGTCTATAAATATATAAAGGGGGAGTGTCACGAGGATGGAGCCAGGCTCTACTCAGTGGCAAACAATGATAGGACAAGGGGTAATGGGTACAAACTGGAACACAAGAGGTTCCACTTAAACTTGAGAAGAAACTTCTTCTCAGTGAGGGTGACGGAACACTGGAACAGGCTGCCCAGGGAGGTTGTGGAGTCTCCTTCCCTGGAGACATTCAAAACCCGCCTGGACACATTCCTGTGTAACATTATCTAGGTGTTCCTGCTCCGGCAGGGGGATTGGACTTGATGAACTTTTGAGGTCCCTTCCAATCTCTAGCATACTGTGATCTTTTAACAGCAATCACAGTGATTCACCGGGGCTGGGTGGAATGACTGGAGGAGAGAGCGGACGGGGGAGGAGAAGTTTTCTAAACAGGTAAACCATTTGATCAAACGGTTAATACCGTTCATTATTTCGGAAATATTCTTAAATGTCCAGCCTCAGTTGACTTCACTTTAATGCATTTTCAATCAGTTTTTTCAAATGTAAATTGCCAGGAAAAAGAGTTTTGGTAATTTTGATAGACATTACTGTAAGTAAGTGATATACGTACAATTTCCATCTTATAATACAATTCATAATACATAACTTAATCCTTAGCTAGTCCATCATCAATTACAAAACATTCATTTATAGTATGTAAATATTATGTTCAAACAGTAAAGAACTAGGTAATTTCTGGAAATAAAGGCTTATGAAGAAAATAATATATTAAAAAAAATCATGATGTTCTGGTTAATTGAAGGGAGCATGTTAAAATATATAGCCTGTGGATAAAATATCTGATTTATATAGCTGTTGGGGTGTCGTGGTTTAAACCCAGTCAGGTAACTCGTTCACTCACTTCCCCCCCCTTTCTTGCCCTCCCCCTGCTCCCGGAGGGACAGAGAAGAGAATCAAAAAGAATGCAACTCCCACGGGTTGAGATAAGAACAGTTTAGTAACTAAGGTATAACACAGATCACTACTGCTACCACCAGTAATAATAATGATAAAGGAAATAACAAGGGAAGAGAATACAACACCTCACCACCAGCCAACCGATAACTCGCCCCCCAAGCCCAACCAAGCTCTGACCCATACCTCCTCCAACCCTGCAGTCCCCCAGCCCTTCCGGCTAACTCCCAGTTACATCCTGGGCATGACGTGCTGTGGTATGGAATACCTCTTTGGTCAGTTTGGGTCAGGTGTCCTGTCTCTGCTTCCTCCTGGCTCCCCCTCCTCCCTGGCAGAGCATGAGGCTCACAAAGTCCTTGGCCAAACCAAAACATTCTTGTTATCAGCTCTGTTCCCGAGCTGAAAGTCAAAACACTGCATTGCACCAGCTACCAAGAAGGAGAAACATGACTGCTACTGCTGAACCCAGGACATTATCCACCCCTTATTCCATACCATTCACGTCATGCTCAGATCCCACATTTTCAATATACCATCACTCTTATCTCAGTGCATGGACCAGTCCCTATAAAGCTGCTGAGTCCATCTGGTCCATGATGGCAGGCTCCATCTCTTGTAACAGTCTTCCAGAGCAGGAGAGACTGTGTGCAGTGTTCACACTCGTGAATAACCTGGGCAATAGTGTCCATTGCTAAGTCCACCCCTCGATCATGAGTCCATCTCTGTGTTGCATCTCTGCTCTGATGGCTTGAAGTGCCATGGGCCCACCAGGCTTAAAATAATTCACTGTCCCCTTAAGCAGTTTCTGCAGCTTGTTGCTGGGGACTCCATACAGCTGCCTTCCATCTCCGATGCTTCCAAAGCACTGGAGGGGCCCAGTGGACTAGATACTTGCCCATACTGTCCCACACACCCTGCCACTCATGACTGTCCAGCTTTAGGGAAAATCTCTTGGTCCCCCTACATCATCGTCTAACCCCAGACAAGACCCAAACCTGACTCTGCTTAACTTTTGAGATCAGACAAAATGGTTGTGGGTAGAACACAGTCTGTGTGAGTGCCAACATGCTGATCCCCATCACAATCAGCAGGCAGGTCCCAAGGACACCCAAAGGCCATTCAAAACCTTCAGAACTCTCAGTTGATGCTGCTGTACTTGTCACTGGGGCTGGTGTAGCTGCTGTACTTGTCACTGGGGCTGGTGTAGCTGCTGTGCTTGCCGGCTCTCCCACCGCCAGCTTCTCTTTTCCTGAGCCCAGCTCTTCCTCCTCTGCCTTGCTGGGAAATGCTGCGTGGTCTCCTGCATCCTCCTGGGGCTCGGCGGGCGGCTGCCGGGAAACGCTCTCGGGCGTCGCGGGGCTGGGCTCGGCCGCGGGGCTCGGCTCCTCCGCGGGGCTCGGCTCTTCCGCGGGGCTCGGCTCCTCCGCCGCCTTCTCCCGCTGCTCGGCAGCCGCCTCCTTCCTCTCCTCGACCGCCCCGACCTCCTCCACCGGCAGCCGTCCCCTCGCGGCCTCCGGCCCCGCTCCCGCCGCCGCTTGGTCGCCGGGGCCGCTCTCCCGGGCCACTTCGGCTGCCGCCGGCTCCCGGGGCCGCTCCCCCTCGGCTCCCCGCAGCCTCACGAAGATGGAGAGTAGGGTGAGGGCCAGGACGGTGAAGAGCAGCCGGACGGCCAGGTACAAGTCCACGGCCACGTCCGTCCCGCCCTGCTGCTGGAGCCTGCCCGTATTACAAGCCATTGCCATAAAGCACAGTGAGACAAGAACCTTAGCCCAGGCCCCATACTTGATAAACACTATCACAGCAAATACCGGCTCTACGTAAGTTACAACATTCTGAAGCTGTGAGATCAAGAGAAACAACTCTGAGAGCCAATAAATCAGCATTGTGATGAGTGACTATTAATCTGGTCAGATCTGTCGTTATCTCAACCCTTCGTGCCCCACGTTGGGCGCCAAAAACGAACTGTCGTGGTTTAAACCCAGTCAGGTAATTCGTTCGCTCACTTCCCCCCCCTTTCTTGCCCTCCCCCTGCTCCCGGAGGGACGGAGAGGAGAATCAAAAAGAATGCAACTCCCACGGGTTGAGATAAGAACAGTTTAGTAACTAAGGTATAACACAGATCACTACTGCTACCACCAGTAATAATAATGATAAAGGAAATAACAAGGGAAGAGAATACAACACCTCAGCACCAGCCGACCGATAACTCGCCCCCCAAGCCCAACCAAGCACCGACCGATACCTCCTCCAACCCTGCAGTCCCCCAGCCCTTCCGGCTAACTCCCAGTTACATCCTGGGCATGACGTGCTGTGGTATGGAATACCTCTTTGGTCAGTTTGGGTCAGGTGTCCTGTCTCTGCTTCCTCCTGGCTCCCCCTCCTCCCTGGCAGAGCATGAGGCTCACAAAGTCCTTGGCCAAACCAAAACATTCTTGTTATCAGCTCTGTTCCCGAGCTGAAAGTCAAAACACTGCACTGCACCAGCTACCAAGAAGAAGAAACATGACTGCTACTGCTGAACCCAGGACATGGGGCAAAGCCTTCTGGAACTGGGGTCCTGCAACAAGCACATCATCTGTGTCTAATGTAATCACTGAAATTTCTGGGAAAGCCTGAGAATAAGAGAAAGTTGCTTCGTGTGGGTAGAGCTTCCAGGTGGCTGCTTTGACTAAATGATGCAGATCTAAAGAAATCCTGCAAATAAAGAACAAAGTAAAAAAAAAATTGCTAATGTGAGTCAAATTACAAAAAAACAGAAGAAATATTTCTTGGGTTTTGTAACTAATTTACAAGTAAGAATTCTGAGTTCATAGCTATCATTGGAATTGGCAAATTTTGGTTAGTTACAAAAGTACATAGATTTTTGCTGTTGTGGTCCTTTAGCTAGGTAAGTTATTCAAACCACCAGAAGAGCACTTGTGTTAAATATTTGAGATGAAATACAGTCCTTTATATGAGTACATTTGTGTGTTCTACTTGAATACTCACATGTTCATAGAGGAAAGCAGAAAAAGGTTTTGAATCTGGTCAGAGGATCAAGTCTTATTTGTATCTATGTATGCATGAGTGTTTGAAGATTTTATTTCTATCTTTTGATTAGCTACATATAGTCAAAATAGTACATAAATTCCTAATTGAATTTATGAATTATGAAGCTATGGATACCAGCAAACCTGCACGTAGAAACACCTGTGAACTATGGAAGACTTTTAAAAGCTAAGTACATGGAAAAGATAGGACATTTTATTGTGAATGACAGCAAAAAATTTAGATGAGACATCAAGTTATCATCCTAAAGAACAGTAGTACTTTTGTCATAACTACCTTCAAAAATAATTCTAGCAGGTATTCTTTATTTAATAGCTCTGCTCTATTCATCTTCCCTGCAGTGAGTAATGACCCTTGCAACTGTAGTAATTAAACTTTTCAGTTACAAAAAGGGCCTTTGACAATCTCAAAAGGAGAATTACAAATTAGAACTCTGACAGCCCAGCCCTCTGAAAATAAAGTCTATTTCCCCTTGGCTTTCTAACTCTAATTTAATTTTGGCAGATAGAGTCAGGTGTAAGGGAACCAAAAAAAATGCACATAACAGGTCACGGACTTTATGCTGGTAATATAACTGAATGTACATTTTCTGTTACTCTAATCATGGTGATGTAAATGTAACATTGCACTCTGCAAGTTCATTACTGGGAGAAGAACTATAGAACCATAGAAT
This sequence comes from Pezoporus occidentalis, assembly GCF_034315485.1. Classification (NCBI taxonomy): domain Eukaryota; kingdom Metazoa; phylum Chordata; class Aves; order Psittaciformes; family Psittacidae; genus Pezoporus; species Pezoporus occidentalis. Next base: position 4,738,204 of record NW_026914611.1, on the reverse strand, counting down.
GATATGGGTTCCAGAACAATAGAATGATTTGGAAGTGACCTTAAAGATCATCTAGTTCCAACCCCCCTGCCAGGCAGCAAAATCTTCCACTAGACCAGGTTGTTTGAAGTGCTATCCAACCTGGCCTTAAACCCTGGCAGGAATGGGGCGTCCATAATGTCTCTGGGTAACCTCTTCTAGAGCCTCACCACCCTCATAATAAAGAATTTCTTCCTAATGTCTAATCTAAATCCACCCTCTTTCAGTTTAAAACCGTTCCCCCTTTTCCTATCACTACATACCTTTGTCAAAAATCCTTCTTCAGATTTCCTGTAGGTCCCCTTTAGATATTGGAAGGCTGCAAAAAGGTCTCCCCAGAGCCTTTTCTTCAGGCTGAACAAGCCAAACACTCTCAGCCTGTCTTCATAGGAGAGGTGCTCCAGCCCTCTGAGCATCTTTGTGACCTTCCTCTGAGCTCACTTGAGCAGGTCCACATCCTTCTTGTGTTAGGATTCTCTAGAGCTGAATGCAGCACTCCAGGTGAGGTCTCACAAGAAAAGAGTAGAGGTGGAGAATCACCTCGCTTGACCTGCTTGCTGTGCTTCCTTTGCACACTTTTTGAATATAGGAAGGTGAAGCTCATCTGAACATATATAGAATTACAGAAGAGTTAGGGTTGTAAAGGACCTTAAAATCATCTAGTTCCAACCCCCCTGCCATGGGCAGTGACACCTCACACTAGACCATGTTGCCAAGACTCTGTCCAACCTGGCCTTGAACACTGCCAGGGATGGAACATTTACCACTTTTTTTGAGAAACATGCAATTTATTTTGAGTTATGACACATTTTTAAATTCCTAGTCTTTTAATTAATTGGCAGTTCTGATGTGTGTCATGATAGCCAGAATATGTTGGCCTTGGTAGGAGCATGAATGCCACTAAGATAAAGTTATGCAAATCATTATCGTTCTGAAATCTAGAAAGAAAAGCTCCAGAAACCATTGTACATGATTAGATGCTGTTTATTCTGTAGAATTTCATAGTTCAGATGCAAGACGGTATAAATATATCCAGTCCATTTCAATACAAACTAGGAAGTGCAGCAGGAGGGCCAGGAGACCTCCTTGGATGGACAAGGAGCTCCTGAGGAAAATTCAAATGCAAAAAGAGGCTTATAATAAGTGGAAGCAAGGACAGGCAGCCTGGGAAGAGTACAGGGATGTTGTCCAGGAAGCTAGGGACCAAGTTAGGAAAGCTAAGGCCCAGTTAGAATTAAACTTGGCTAGGGGTATTAAAGATAACAGGAATGGATTCTACAGGTACCTAGCAAATAAAAAACAGATTAGGGAGAACGTAGGCCCCCTCAGGAAGCTCTCGGGAAAACTGGCTACCCTGGATTTCGAGAAGGCTGAGGTTCGAATGACTTCTTTGCCTTGGTCTTCACTGGCAAAGGCTCTGACCACACCACCCAAGTCTTGGAAGGCAGATGCAGGGACTGTGAGAATGAAGACCTTGCACCCACTGTAGGAGAGGATCTGGTTCAAGACCATCTTAAAAATCTGAACGTGCACAAGTCCATGGATCCTGATGAGATCCATCCACGGGTCCTGAAGGAGCTGGCAAATGAAGTTGCTAAGGCACTGGCCATCATATTTGAGAAATCATGGCAGTCAGGTGAAGTTCCTGATGACTGGAAAAAGGGAAATCTAACCCCCATTTTCAGGAAGGGGAAAATGGATGAACTGGGGAACTGCAGACCAGTCAGTCTCACCTCTGTGCCTGGCAAAATCTTGGAGCAGATTCTCCTGGAAGGCATGCTAAGGCACATGAAAAACAACAAGGTGCTTAGTGACAGCCAGCATGGCTCACTAAGGGGAAATCCTGCCTGATCAATTTGGTGGCCATCTATGATGGGGCTACAGAACTGATGGAGAGGGGTAGAGCAGTTGATGTCATCTACCTGGACTTGTGTAAAGCGTTTGACACTGCCCTACATGACATCCTTGCCTCTAAATTGGAGAGACATCAATTTGATGGATAGACCACTTGATGGATAAAGAACTGGCTGGGTGGCCGCACGCAAAGAGTTATGGTCAATGTCTCAATGTCCGGCTGGAGACCAGTAACGAGTGGTGTCCCTCAGGGATTGGTGTTGGGACCGGTCTTGTTTAACATCTTCATCGCTGACATGGGCAGTGGGATTGAGTGCGCCCTCAGCCACTTTGCTGATGACACCAAGCTGTGTGGTTCGGTTGATACCCTGGAGGGAAGGAATGCCATCCAGAGGGACCTTGACACGCTTGTGAGGTGGGCTGATGCCAACCTCATAAAGTTTAACCATGCCAAGTGCAAGGTCCTAACACCTGAGTCAGAGCAACCCCAGGCTACACGTTGGGCAGAGAAGAGATTCAGAGCAGCCTTGCAGAAAAGGACCTGGGGGTGTTGGTTGATGAGAAAATGAACATGAGCCGGCAGTGTGTGCTTGCAGCCCAGAAGGGCAACCGTATCCTGGGCTGCATCAAAAGGAGCGTGACCAGCAGGTCGAAGGTGATCTTGCCCCTCTACTCTGCTCTTGTGAGACCTCACTTGGAGTATTGTGTGCAGTTCTGGTGTCCTCAACATAAAAAGGACATGGAACTTTTGGAACAAGTCCAGAGAAGGGCCACGAGGATGATCAGGGCACTGAACCACCTCTCGTATGAAGACAGGCTGAGAAAGTTGGGGCTGTTCAGCCTGGAGAAGAGAAGGCTGTGTGGAGACCTCATAGCAGCCTTCCAGTTTCTGAAGGCAGCCTGTAGGGACGCTGGGGAGGGACTCTTCATTAGAGACTGTAGTGATTGGACAAGGGGTCACGGGTTCAAACTTAAACAGGGGAAATTTAGATTGGGTATGAGGAAATTCTTTCCTGTTAGGGTGGTGAGGCACTGGAATAGGTTGCCCAGGGAGGCTGTGAATGCTCCATCCTTGTCAGTGTTCAAGACCAGGTTGGACGAGGCCTTGGGTGAGATGGTTTAGTGTGAGGTGTCTGTGCCCATGGCAGGGGGGTTGGATCTTGATGATCTTAAGGTCTTTTCCAACCCTAACTATTCTATGATTCTATGAAATAGTTTAAATTACTTGACCTTCAGCAACAGCTTTTTTAACTGCTACGTCAGAGTCTATGAGAATATATTTATCCATTCCTTAAAGGCAAATAAATTTTAAACCAGGCCCATGCCTCTGAGGAAAAAAGGGAAGTCATACCTCTGTAAAGCCTCCAGTGTTTTGAAAATCTGTGGCATAATATGCTAAATTCTACTTTCAATTAGCATGGTTTATTATCCCTAAAGGTCAATACTTTAATTTAAACTTCATTAATTATGCAAAAGTCTCATTTAATTATTATTTAATTTTGCTGTACTGTTACTTAGCTTAATAGGGCAATTGAGTATAGGCTAAATATAGGAGGCTTTAAGCAAAGTTGAGTTTATTTCTTTTGATTCACATTGTTTAAAGAAGTTATGATAACAATAACTAGCAAATTGTGAATAAAATGATGAGGTAGGCTAGGATTATGGGGAACTAAGTAAGGCTCTATGGTAGTCCTCTTTCACTCAAGCCATGCCTCAAAAAGTTTGTATTTTGTGTCCCAGCCCATAGGTTCTAATTCAAGAATTCAAAATACAGCTTAAGCGGAGTCTCGAATGGATATGTAATGGTCAGATGAGAATCTCTCAGTGGTAGGCTTAATGGTGAATGAGTACAGCTATGATCTCATCTGTACTATACCTTGGATGGAAGGTTAAGACATCTCTACTAGTTCTGGTAGACACTAGTCTTTTCGATTTTCTTGCAAGCTATTTCCTTCTCCACACACAATTGAATTGGACATGGTTTCAAGTACAGGCTGCTAGAGAGCAGTCCAATGTGGTACACTGTGGACAGAGCTATAATTATCTCCCATTAGGTTGTATTCCACCCACTGGTCTTGTTCATGTCCTTCTACTTTATTTTTATTGCATTATTCTCACTGCCTAGCTCTTAAGGAATGTTGAGTTTCTTCTACAAGAAGGATGGGGAGAGACTTCTCCAAGTCAAAAGGGACTTCTCCAAGGCAGGAGGGAATGGCTTTAAACTGGAAGAGGGTAGATTTAGATTAGACATTCAGAAAAAAAATCTGTACTGTCAGAATTGTTAGACACTGGAGCAGGTTGCCCAGAGGCATTGTGAAAGCCCCATCCCTGGCAGCGTTCAAGGCCAAGCTGTATGGGGCTTTAAGCAACCTGGTCTAATGGAAGGTGTCCCTGCCCATGGCAGGGGGTTTGGAACTAGGGGATCCTTGAGGTTCCTTCCAAACCAAACCATTCTATGATTCTGTGATTAAAGATCCTATTCAAAGTATTAATACTATGATATAGCAGTATTTATTTTTTTTTATGACAGAGGGATGTCTAGTCAGGGGTCTTAGGTTTTGTTTTGTGAGACATATTTTTAATCTTTTTTTGCATTTCTGCCTGAGGCTAAAGTAAGCAATAGATTCAGTGACTGACTGGTGATGTGAGATTTTGTGAGAAGATACAGTATGAGAGACATTTTTATTTTTCCTCTCAGCTATATTTTTAAAAATTTTATCCTCAAGTGACGCTGAAAAGCTTCCTCTGATTTCAAATAACGTTAATCCAACTACTACAAAATGTTCATATAGATATTTGGGATAAGAATCCGTAGATTGTTTGTAATACAGAATTCTTTTTATTTATTATTAAAGATTTTTTTCAGAAGCACACATCAGGTGATACCACCCCATAGATCACCTTGAAAAGTAGTTTGTTCTTTGAATAGCCCATTGATTTCAAATAAACTCAATAATCAGTATTCTTTTTGAAGTACAGGACACCACACAGGTTCCCTATTGTTGTACAACAGCATTCGTCCATTGGATTTAGTAGACTTGCAGGGATTTAGACCAGCTGTAGGTCTGGCACATAAATCATGCAAAAATGCTGTTCCAGTACACTGGGAAATCAGTAAGGCTGTTTGGAAAGTAAAGATCATCTGGAAATTCTGGAACTGGTCCTATGAAGCTTAAGCATAATAATTATTATTGATGACAGATTTTTTCTCTATTTTCAACAGTAAGTATAGCAGAATAATGTATAAGGATAGATGTTTTGCGTTTAAATTCCTTATGCATAAAACACCTTCCCTCAATTCTGATGAAGGCTTTTATGCCAATGTTTTATTAACAGTAAGTGCTGATGGAGGGAGACAAAAATAGCCTTCTGCAAGATGTACTGAAAGGCCAGTCTGACAGAATAAATCTCATTTGTTTGTGTCCCAGCCTCACACTTACATTGCTAAGCTTCTATATTCTTGGCAGTACGGGGCCTGGGTCCTGAACACAGATCCTTATTCCACTTGCATTTATAATGAAACCAGAAAGGCATCTTGGTAAAACAGTCACCTTCACTTTGACTTATAGGAAGGAAATTGTTTAGACTGCAAGGACAGTCAGTTGGAATGTGCCTTGAAGCTATATTTCAGTACTGCATCCTGTGCTTAAGTGCTGCCAACTTTCAAATAAAGCATTTAAGATCATCCTCCTCTTTATATTGTCTTTGTCCTGCTCCAGTTTTCATTCTGACCTTCTTAGAAAAAAGAAACTTCTTAGTGAGTCTAAGACACTGTGTTTCAGTCTCTGTTGAAATGTAAGATGAATGATGGATCAGAAGGAGCTTTGGAGCTTTACAAAAACTTGGTTTCCAGAGACAGAATGAAATAAAACTGATCTTAAAAAAAAAAGTATACTTAAAGTAACGTTAAAGCCACTTTAAATTCTGATTTGAATGTAACTCTCTTGCTTTTACTTCATGGATAAATTTCTGATCAGCACCCAATTGCTGAAATGCCTGCTATTGGGTAGTTAGAATAACAGCATAATGATTTCAGATCACTTTATTTAGAAAAATAGGTTACATAATTTATCAATACATTTCAAGGTCTGAATTCCAGACTTTTTTTCCAAATGTACTTTTGGATGAAATTATATGAACATGTATTTATTTTCCATGTACTGACTTTACTAAAGCAGTGTTTTAGCATTAAGTTTCAGCTTTATGAAAGATATAAATATATAAACACATATAAGAGTATATGTGTGTCTTTGTTTTGAGGAAAACAATCTGCTACTTCTCATTGGAGTCCTGTGACTAACATTTGAACCAGAGCAATTTTAGTATGACTACTCTGAGGCATGTTTGCTTTTGCTTCAGTTCTGCAGTGAGCTGTGTGAAGTGCTCAGCTTTTCACTGAGAGCTAGGATACACTTCTATGCTCAAGGACATTTAGAGGACTGTGTATGACTGAGTCATACTATATTCATTAGTGTCAGCTGTAGAGCAAGGCATTCAGGTAATCATGTCAAAAAACCCCAACCCTTTATCATCTGTTACACATGCAAAACGAGAGAATTTTTAGCATCACCTGCTTTCATGGACTGAAGCTCCTCATAATTATAAGCTCTGTATTAATCTATATTAATATATTCACACTGGATTACTGTGATTAGTGTTTATACATATATAACACAAATATAGAAACACACACCATGTGCAAAAATAGTGAGATGAAAAGTGTAGAAGCTGCAGTTCTGCACAAATGATTCTGGTCACTTAATGACTCATAATGGCTCACTGAGAATCTGAGGCGTAAAGTAATGAAGTACAGCTTGTTGACAGCCACCCACATGTGGCAGCGTGTACAGTAATCCAATGATACAGCAATGATGTTATGTTACAACACTTTAAAAGCTTTTGACTGAGTCAAAGTGAAGTTTGGACATGTAACAGAAAATTCAACTTGCAAGTGCCTCTTCGTTTATAAGATCCATCTTAATTAACGATTGAAAATGAGCATGCAGTTTCTTCTGGAAAAAGGCTTGTGGTTTGGTGCCTACTGGGCAATTGCCCACATCAGAAAACTTGAACATTATTTGCTACAGCTCAGTACACTCTCCAATCTCCAGTTTCAGGCAAAACCCTTACAGCAAATTTCCATACAGTGAGTGACTTCAGAGCCCTGTGTGGATGGAAATTGTCCTATAAAAGGATAATCCTATGTCTTCCGTATGTTCTCTGGTTTTGCATATAAACAAGATGCCTGATTTACAGTTCTATCTAGCTTTAGGCAATTGATAAAACAAGGAGAATGTACTCTCATAACACACAGTGACATACAGTGTTTTCCTTTCTTAGCTCAGTAACTGTGAGCAAGTACTATTGATACAAGGAACATCATCCTTCAAATTTGCATTTTTAGGGCACTATTTCTGAATATTCTTGTAAATAAAATGCAAGCAGTATAATTTTGTGGAAGCAATTACATTTCAAGTTTCCTTATATATAAAGCTGTTTATTTAGAAAAAGTCAACTCAGTATTTAGAATTTTTAACATCCCTGTCCTCCAGTATCCACGGTATTTGCTTAGCACTCACAGGAAATTCTGGGTATTCAAAATCATAGAGACAGAAATGGAAGGGGAAAGAAAGGGAAAGAAACAGAAACATGCTTTCAAAAGTATTATTTCCTGGAGCTTTTGTTACATACAATATTATTCTAGCAGTTCTTATCCCAGACTATTAGCCTCATGTTCACATCAAAGACATTCTTAATCTGACACCCCCTTTTATGGATGTTGCTTTCGTTATTGGATCTGGACTTTTTTTTTTGTTTTTCCTCTTAATGAAAATAAAGAATTTTAACGAGAAGGAAATTCAGATGTAACAATCAAATGCATGTGTTTTGAAGATGTTTGAAATTAGAGTTTAGTTGTAAAGTGTTCCTATCATTTTACAAAAAGTACTTGCCTGAAAGAAAAATGTGAACTGAAAGCTGTACATAGAATAACTGCACTTGACTGACATCCACATAAGGATGAGGACATAACACAAGCTGGTGATTCTGTAAGAAACATATTGTTCTGGCAGGCACTGGGAAAGGTTACTTTTAAGGGTAGAAGTATACCTCTGCTCAGAGGGAGGAATATCATTTGCTAGCAGAATATTCTGCCATTGTGCCCTGTACCTGACTGAATAATAAGGCAGAGGGTATAAGGCTGAAATGTATTGGATTATTCAAATCTCTTTTCCACTGAACAAAAATTTTATTGTCTGTCTAGTGAGTTGAACTATGAAGAAGTATGTAATGATGGTTAGATATTAAAAATCACCTGTGTGGACTCTGTTCAAGTGTTCTCATAATCATCTAAAGATGAAGTACAAAGTAGAATTAGAACAAGGCAGTTCTAATTGACATGGATTTTAATAGGAACTTTGTGCTAGCAGGTGGCTGAAATTTCACCTGTAAACCAACAGTGCAATTTGTTAGGCACAAAAGGGAGTCAGAACAAACTGTACCTAGAGTTCAAAATTATATATTCTAATCCTGTAATAAGAAAACCAAAGGAACTTTTTTTTTCTTTTTTTCCCCATGGGAAAACTTTTGGCATTAGGCAGTATTGCATTAACAACAATTCTAACTCTGTGTCGCTCTTGAATACATGTTGTTACTGTATTGTGACTTGAAGAAGGTGCAGGCAATCTTTTATGAAGTCAATGGAATGGGGCAGTACACATGCATGTTCATTTGCCCATGCACCCAGAACAACATATCTTCTCATTAGAAAACTTAATATGATCACTGAACAGCACCTACGGTATAGTTCTCTCCTTTCCAGGCAGGATTTTGGTTTATAGGTTGATTGTACTCATTTATTTATTCAATAAAATGTCAAAAAACTTAAAAAAAACAAATGAACCACACTGAAGTTTTCTTACTAAAAGTTTCTAGGTTATCTGCAGAAGACAGTGATGTGCTATGGCTTTTCTGCAATGATGCAATATCACCATGCATTATTCTTTTGCAATGGGCATCACTATAACTGCACAAATTATTTTCCTCATGTAGTAACTATTCGCAAACATATACTCGTGTATGCTTCTGATTTGTGCAGAAGTATGGACAGCTGGATTTCCAGTCCTGCCTAAGTCTGCTTCTTCCACTGGAGGAAGCTTTAACATTTTCTGTACTGCTTCCACAACATGGGAAGGGAACTTTTGCCATACCAATGCATTTGCTACGTAGTAAATACCCTGGCATCTTTGCGATGATATTGCTGTCTTTGAACCTCTGTCATATCTCCCTCCCATTGGGGAAACAATGTCTACATTCTTCTATTTTAACATAGTTTTAATTTCCTGCTCTATTTCAATACCATCAGAACATGCGTTAACTGAAAACTTCTACCAAACATGTATGCATAGAAAGGCGTGAGGAAGATAAAATGTTCATGGACCATTACTTTTGTTATCTATCAGTAGCCCTTGAAATACAGCCTTCGTATGCAGAGGATTGCTTTAAACTCCCTTGGCCAAATGCAAACTGATTTTCACAGGTCACAGAATGTTCCTGCTTAATTTCAGCTTTCAAGCAGTTACCACACAGCTCAGATGTTCCAGGACTTAAAAAGCAGGATGTATAGGGTATAGTACACTGACAGTAATGTATTTTATTTGCATTTTACAGTTTTAGACATGTTTTTACTCAAACATTTCAAGGACATCAGTCTTGCCTGGTTAGGTGACAAATTCAACACAAACTGCTCTGAAAAATTCTTTTGATTTCTCAGTTTTTAAAGTAAACATTTAAACAGTAAGTGATTAACACAATTAAATGTAGGTAGAATTCTAGACTTAATATGCAAAATGTCTTTTTATTATTATTATTTCTGAGTTGTGCAAATAGGAACTGCCTGTTAATGTAAGCAGCCAGGTAGCAAATGTGGCTTGTATCATCTGCAAGAAACATCTAATTACCAATATTAGTATCATACCTGTAGTTCCTTGTGAAGGACAAGAAATTACGTGTTTTCCTTTATACAGGAGTTCATTCTGCACAATTTCATCCACGAGTATGTTCCACAGTGATTGCTAACTTGCCTGGGAAAAACAAACAAACAAACCATCCCCCACAAAACAATTATTTTCTTTAAATTATCTGTAAAAGTACCAAGTATTGCTGCCTGTGCAGCAGAAACCAAGTTAAATACCAGAAAATAATCAAAAGCACATAGTCAGTAGCAAGCCATGCATTGTCACTTTCAGAAATTACAATTATTTCTAAGTAATAATGCATTTGTTTAGGAAATGCATTTTAAATAAATACGTTTTGCATGTATTTATTTAAGAGCAGCCACCTTTGCCAAAACTGTTCAGATTTTTTTTTCTCTTTTCCACTCTTAAGTGTTCCACTACATTTACTCTTCTTATTGCATACTTTACCCTTTAAAATAAAGATTGAGGTCAGATTGAATTACCACCCTCATTATAAAAGTTTTCTTCCTCACATCCATCCTTAGTCTCTCCTCTTTTGGTTTAAACCCATTACCCCTTGTCTTATTGTAACATGGAGTACTAAAGAATCATTTACATTAACCTTGTCACTATTTGAGAGTTATGGTAAAACCACATCAAATGTTAAAATGTTATACAAAGGAACCACAAGCTAGACAATTAAGACAATTAATAAATGGTGGCTGAAGGTTATCCATCCTTGGAAGAGAGACCCATAGACATTTTGCTTTATTACTTTTTTTTTTCAAAGATAAATAAGAATATTACTGGATAGAACAGAGGCTGAACCTGTTTTACTTCTGTCTGTTTTCTTTCTGAAATGATAAGCACAGTAAGAAAGAGGTACTCATTTGCTAAAATATTTCAGTTGTGCTGAAGACATTGAATCCTGGCAGCAAAAGAATGTGAAATTTACATAGAAATGTTTTATTCACTGGTCACTGAGATGAATGTATTAGGTCACTATAGAGACCTAATATATTAGGAGAATATGTTAACATACCTCACACCTTTTCTTGATAAACAATATTGTGTTTCATGTTTTATTTGGTTTATGACTACAGTTAAATGGAAGCTAGAGAACTATTAAATTAATTCTGAAGTAAATATGTAGATTTGGTCTACTGAGTAGTTCACTAACCTTCAATGACTACATCATCCCACTGACTACTTGTCTATTATCTCCAATAGAAAGTCAAACAGCTGGCATAGCAAGATGTAGACTGCAGACATCTAAGTGTGTGTTTGGCACTGACTCCATTTTTCTGAATTACACATTGAAAAGTTTTAGTGCACAGCTGGCTCAGCATATCTAGTTCAGAAGCAGTGATATTTTCTGTGATTTACCTTTATGTTGACAAAGCTGATTTCTTAATTTTTATAGAGGTGAGTAATCCTTAAACTTCAGTATCCGCTGCTATTGAAGCTGATGGATAACTGTCGTGGTTTAAACCCAGTCAGGTAACTTGTTCACTCACTCCCAGTGAGTGGTGCCGAGCTGACAACAATCGAGGGCCGTCCCCCCGCCCGACCGGGGCTCTCCCCTTCCCTGCTCCCAGAGGAACGGGGAGGAGGATCAAAAGAGTGCAACTCCTACGGGTTGAGACAAGAACAGTCCAGCAACCAATGTACAACACAAATCACCACCGCTACTATCAACTACAACAATGATAAGGGAAAATAACAAGGGAAGAGAATACGATACCACCGGCCAAGAAAGGAGTCCCACCTGGAAGCCCGTGTCCTTCCGGGTAACTCCCAGTTACCCCCCACCCTGTGCATGACGTGCTGTCGTATGGAATACCTCCCTGGCTAGCCCGGGTCAGGCGCCCCATCTCTGCTTCCTCACAGCTTCCCCTCCTCCCTGGCAGAGCATGAGCCTCACAAAGTCCTTGGTCAGGGTAAACATCACTTAGCAACAACCGAAAACATCGGCTTCACCAACACTGTTCCCAGGCTGGAAGTCAAAACACAGCACTGCACCAGCTACCACAAAGGAAAAACATGACTGCTACTGCTGAACCCAGGACATTATCCACCCCTTATTCCATACCATTCACATCGTGCTCAGATCCCACATTTTCAATACACCATCGCTCTCCCACATATATACATCCATATACATACAGACCAAGAGGAAAAGATCATTTTCTTAGTGCAGGGACCAATCCCTATAATGCTGCTGAGTCCATTCAGTCCATGATGTTCAAAGTTCATTCTCTGTTGGGATGGTGGCTGGAGGGAAGTCAGGGCCAGTCGCTGGTGACCTGGAGACATCTAGTTGATGGGCTATAAAAGCATTACACAGCAGGCAACAGCATACAATTGAGTTCACTGGCTGTTTTCCCCTAAAATCAAATCCCCTTGAGGCACACATTGGACTTCCCCATCTTCCCGCATTACCCACCAAGTATATCCAGGTCCCTGAGCAAAAGCAATCCCACGAGTGGGTTTGCCTTTACCTGAAGCAGGAATAACCCAGACTGTCTTCCCCAGCAAATTCTTCATATGCACCACGGGAACTTTGTCCCCCTCTACAATATGTAAAAGTTCTGACTGGGCTGGGCCAGCCCTGTTGGCAGATCCTCTGGTGTTGACCAACCAGGTGGCCTTTGGTAAGTGTATATCCCAATGCTTGAAAGTTCCCCCACCCATTGCTCTCAGTGTAGTTTTTAACAGCCCATTGTACCGTTCGATTTTCCCAGAGGCTGGTGCATGGTAGGGGATGTGATATACGCACTCAATGCCATGCTCTTTGGCCCAAATATCTATAAGGTTATTCTGGAAATGAGTCCCATTGTCTGACTCAATTCTCTCTGGGGTGCCGTGTCGCCACAAAATCTGTTTCTCAAGGCCCAGGATGGTGTTCCGGGCAGTGGCATGGGGCACAGCGTATGTTTCCAGCCACCCGGTGGTTGCTTCCACCATGGTAAGCACATGGCGCTTGCCTTGGCGGGTTGGTGGCAGTGTGATATAGTCAATCTGCCAGGCCTCCCCATATTTATACTTCAAGCATCGTCCTCCATACCAAAGAGGCTTTAACCGCTTGGCTTGTTTAATTGCAGCACATGTTTCACACTCATGAATAACCTGGGCAATAGTGTCCATTGTTAAGTCCACCCCTCGATCACGGGCCCATCTATATGTTGCGTCTCTGCCCTGATGGCCTGAAGTGTCATGGGCCCACCAGGCCAAAAATAATTCACCTTTATGTTGCCAATCTAAGTCCATCTGAGCCACTTCAATCTTAGCCGCTTTATCCACTTGTTGGTTGTTCTGGTGTTCCTCAGTGGCCCGACTCTTGGGTACATGGGCATCTACATGACGTACCTTCACCACCAGGTTCTGCACCCGGGCAGCAATATCTTTCCACAGTGCAGCAGCCCAGATGGGTTTACCTCTACGTTGCCAGCTGCTCTGCTTCCATTGCTTCAACCACCCCCACAGGGCATTTGCCACCATCCATGAGTCAGTATAAAGTACTGGCCACTTTTCTCGTTCAGCAATGTCCAGGGCCAGCTGGATGGCTTTCACCTCTGCAAACTGACTCGATTCACCGTCTCCTTCAGCAGTTTCTGCAACTTGTCGTCCAGGACTCCATACAGCTGCCTTCCATCTCCGATGCTTTCCCACAATACGGCAAGAGCCATCAGTAAACAAGGCATACTGCTTTTCACTTTCTGACAGTTTCTTATATGGTGGGGCCTCTTCAGCACGCATCACCTCCTCCTTTGGTGACATTCCAAAATCTTTGCCCTCTGGCCAGTCCATGATGACTTCTAGAATGCCTGGTCGACTGAGATTTCCCATTCGAGTTCGTTGTGTAATTAGTGCAGCCCATTTACTCCATGTAGCATCAGTTGCATGATGTGTAGAGGAGACCCTGCCTTTGAACATCCAGCCCAGCACGGGCAACTGGGATGCCAGGAGGAGCTGTGCTTCAGTGCCAATCACTTCTGAAGCAGCTCGAACCCCTTCATAGGCTGCCAGTATCTCTTCGAGGGCCGTTCCCCCCCCCCCCCCCCGACCAGGGCTCTCCCCTTCCCCGCTCCCGGAGGAACGGGGAGGAGGATTGAAAGAGTGCAACTCCTACGGGCTGAGACAAGAACAGTCCAGCAACCAATGTACAACACAAATCACCACCACTACTATCAACTACAACAATGATAAGGGAAAATAACAAGGGAAGAGAATACAATACCACCGGCCAAGAAACGTGTCCAACCCGGAAGCCCATGTCCTTCTGGGTAACTCCCAGTTACCCTGCACCCCGGGCATGACATGCTGTGGTATGGAATACCTCCCTGGCTAGCCCGGGTCAGGCGCCCCATCCCTGCTTCCTCACAGCTTCCCCTCCTCCCTGGCAGAGCATGAGCCTCACAAAGTCCTTGGTCAGGGTAAACATCACTTAGCAGCAACTGAAAACATTGGTTTCACCAACACTGTTCCCAGGCTGGAAGTCAGAACACAGCACTGCACCAGCTACCACAAAGGAAAAACATGACTGCTACTGCTGAGCCCAGGACAATAACACACAGAATGAAGATTATTGACGTGCATAAGTTTCAGCATCAGGCCTGCTTTGCAAATTTCAATGAAGCTGAGCTGTGGCAGAAATATATTAATTCCTCGTGATCCCCTTTATATCCTAGTTTGACTCCAGAGAGTCCATTAATCTTTCTTTCTGGACTACAATAGAGTCTGATCTTTAATATATTCTGACATTTTCCCCTGCAAAACCAAAGAGGTCACAATACTGGAAACCGTGATAAAAACAGGATGAAGCCACACAAGATAGAGTAAGGAAAAAATGAAACAAATTTTCCCATTGTAAAGCTCAGAATGGTTATGTACTATTAAGTTTGGTATTTATGAAAAAGAGCAATACTTGGTTGGAATAGACTCTATTCAGATCTGTGATGCTAAATATGATCAGCAGAGGAAACTAATGTCATGTATATAGTAGCAACAACCATTAATGGCATCATAATAACACTCAAAAAAGACTGTCTTCCTCCAATATTGTGTATACTGGACTACTAACAAAATTAATTGCTTAATTTTATTGTTCATATATTAATAATTAAACCTGAAGGTAATACTATGTGATATGAACAACTTTGTCTAATGTGAAGCATTGTTTTAGTGTTTGCTCTCGATTTCTTTTTGCCTGTTGCTTTTAGATGTTCACTTGCCTCCATACTGTCTTTATAGCCCTAGGACCTCATTCTGTTTTGCTTATGTGGGCACAGTAAGACTTTTTCCCAGGAAAAAAACTTCCCAAATAATGTGAGGAATGTGGTTTAATAAAGTGAAATAGTGGATTTAGAGCATTAAATTCAAAGTATATGTAATGTGTCCTGTGGTATGACATGAGACCATTTTGGGGATGTTTGAGATCTACAGCAAGCAGAATTCAGTATGATGTAGTCTTCCAGTTTTTCTTTTAGGAATAGTTTCTGGTGTGAACTATTCAGCAGAATTGCATCCAGATTTGTCTTAGAGGGAACTAGAAGTATCTCTGAGAAGAGACCTTGAGAGTAAATTGAAAATTAAGCAGAGGATAATCAAGACACAAAGACCTCAGGGGACAAAATTTTCTTCGCAGTCTATATTGAAGTGTTGTCTCTCCTTAAAGGAAACATTTAACATCTTAACAGGCTATCAGTGGGATTGAGGTGGAGCAATAGAATTTATGGAAAAAGCAACCAAAATAAAAAAAAAAAAAATATGTTAACAGTTTCCATATATATTCTAAGTTTTCAATCAAAAAAGATAATAATGAAGTGGCAATAAATACCGTATTTAGTTAAAAAAAAAAAAAGTATTTGATAGCATAAGTACTGAATTAGATCAGTTACATATGTACTGTTCTAATAATACCTTTCAGTGTGTGGTCCCTGTTTCCTTTCTGGTAGATCCATAGAGGCTCACATATTTATTTCTCTTACCTAGCATTTGGTAGTACTCTGGATTTGTCAACATGACACATTGCTAAAGTACAATCTGTCTTGGTACCTGCTGTGTTTCTGCTGGGATAGAGTTAATTTTTTTTCCTAGTAGCTGGTGCAGTGCTATGTTTTGGTTTTAGTTTGAGAACAATGTTGATAACACACTGATGTTTTAGTTGTTGCTAAGTAATGCTTACCCTGATAAGAACTTTTCAGTCTCTTGTGCTCTGCCAGTAAGGAAGGGCACAAGAAGCTTGGATAGAGCTGAGTCAGGACGGCTGACCCAAACTAGCTAAAGCGGTATTCCATACCACAGCACATAATGCCCAGTATATAAACTGGGGGGAGTTACCCAGAAAGGACTCATCACTACTTGGGTCAGCAGGTGGTGAGCATCTGTGTTGTGTATCACTTGTCTCCCTTGGATTTTATTACTGTCTTTTTCCTATTATTATTGTTATCATTCTTATCAGAGTTTATTTCAATTATTAAACTCAACCTGGAGGTTTTACATTTTCCCAGTTCTCATCCCCATCACACCAGGGCTGGGGAGGAGAGTGAGTGCCTGTGTGATACGTAGCTGCTGACTGTGTGCACTGAACACATCATTCTTGGTGTTTGTTTTTTTTTTCCTGCTCATTGAATGACTATCAAAGATTTCAGTTAAGTCCTTAATGATTTGAGAGACAGAGAGGTTAAGTCCCTGAGGAGGCGCTAAAATCTCTCAGTGGGAAGCTGTCTTACTGTCCTGGGTTCAGCAGTAGCAGTCATTTTTCTCCTTCTTAGTAGCTGGTGCAGTGTTGTGTTTTTTGACTTTCAGCCTGGGAACTGCGCTGATAACACCAATGTTTTTAGTTGATGTTCAGTAATGTTTACTCTGACCAAGGACTTTCTGAGTCTCATGTTCTGCCAGAGAGGAGGGGAAGCTGTGAGAAAGCAGAAACAGGACACCTGACCCAAATGAGCCAAAGGGGGTTTCCATACCAGAGCACATCATGCCCAGTATATAAACTGGGGGCAGTTACCTGGAAGGGCTAGATCACTGCTCAGTTGGGCTGGGTATTGGTCAGTGGGTGGTGAGCAGTTGCATTCTCTTCCTTTGTTATTTCCCTTATCGTTATTATTGGTGGTAGCAGCAGTGATTTGTGTTATACCCTAGTTACTGGACTGTTCTTATCTTAGCCTGTGGGAGTTACATTCTTTCAATTCTTCTCCCCATCCCTCCGGGAGCAGGAGGTGGAAGTGAGTGGGGTGTGAGCAAGCAGCTGCGTGGTTCTGAGTTACTAGCTGGGCTTAAACCACTGACACTTACAGTGTCCTTTTATGTGGATAGGAAGAACCATATATGTGGACAAGAAGAATCAAATAGGTTTTACTTAATCCTTTCTCCCTAGATTCAGTTTGGAGGAGATCAAAACACATTAAAACAGATGCTTTGCTCTCTTAGCTCTTTGGAGCCTTCTTTGCGTGAAACATTTTGCAATACTTAAAGTGAGGGGGTTTTAAGATACATTCTTCCTAATGCAGCCAACGTAATCTTAGTGTTTTGGTCTTCTCAAGTACAACAATGTTTGTGTTTCAAAGTCATTATACCAAAGTGCCAGCATTCCAGGAAAAAAAAAAAAAAAAAGAAAAAAGTCATATCCTGAGAGTATTTGTGCTGTTGGAGGGCCAGCATGAGCTGAAAGACTTAGCGTGATCCGGTGTACATTGGCTGTTGGAAAGGTTTCTGTAGGAAATGTTGTGAACTGCAGTCACAGAGGCATTGCTAGAGAGAGCCCTAGTTTTCTCTCCTCCTGAGGGAGCTGCATTCCAGAAGAGATCTCAGAAATGCTCCGAGATTGCAAAGATGCATTGAAGAGCAGGACACTGGAGCAAATCTAGGACTATTTCTGGATGACGTATAGCTGCTGAATTTACATAACTGGAGGTTTTTAAATACATCTTCAGTAAATTCCTGTCAATAATTCAATAATTTTTTTATTAGCGTTGATCTTGACATAAAAATTGCTGACCTCCTGTAATCCTCTCCTGCCCTGTTTTTATGATACCATGATTAAACGTATAAAGAACTTCAGGTGGAAGAAGCTTAAAATTGGATGGCAGCAGGGCTTTTTTAATACAAATATACCTCAAAAGTAAGGTAGCAGACCACTTTCAAAGCTCACCTAACATGACAGTATATATAACTTTGTGCAAAATCATGCTGTAAGTGTATGGTTTGTTTCTGAGTAAAACTTCAGTATTTTTAGAAGGCAGAACATTGACACCACTTTGAACACCAACTCTTAAATTCTGCTTAATTTGCACTTCAAACATAAAAGATTGTTAACAACATTGCCCCGGTGGTAGAGCAATTGAAAGTTTCTGGGGAATATCCAGAGGCAGAGCTTTAGGTGCTCTAGCCTAATTTGTTTTAAGGATTACAAGATGTGTTAATCAAGCTGGAAATATACTCTCATTGCATTAAACATTGCTCTTTTATCGGGGAACGTTTATACAAAGCTTTTTGAGGTAATATATAACAAGTGGACTTAAGTTACTAAATAAAATGGCTTGCTCAGTGTTCAGTCTGTTACAAATTTTCTTCATCTCAAAATATGGGGTTGTAATGTGGAACTTTAAAGTCACATGCAAGTGCTTTTAGGTTTGTAAGACCAACAAATTTACGTTGATTCAACTATTTTCCATTACACCTACAGTTCTGTGTAAATAGTATCTAATATTTGTGAATCTGAAAACCAGCATAAGCTGCAGATAATATACTTGAACATACTATCAATTTTGTTATGTCCAAGCATTTTCTTATGAAGTAAGAACCTAAAGATGCTTATGCTAAGAAAGGTTGGAAAAAACCTTCCACAGAAAATATCAGAAAGAAGTTGATAGGAATCTCTTTTTCCTAAACTGAAAAAGTATGAAAAAGTCAAATACTATGTTTGTGGCATATCGATATTAACTGACAAATATCAACCTAGATCCTGGCATCACTTCAGCACCTGCAGTTCTCTGAGTTGTTTGAGATGAATGACATGCCACCTGGAGAAATTTAAAATCTTAGATTGTTACAGGACTAACCTCTAGGTTGTTAGAGGAATTCTGTCATTGCAGGGTTTGTGTTTTTACAAAGTGCTTCTCTTTTATTGGAAGAACACTTTCATGGAGTCATCTGCTATGTCTTATGACAAGTTTTAATCAAGCTACCAAACTAACTAACTTGCTCAGCGTACATTTTCTGGTAAATTCATACTGGCATGTACTATAGTATCATCATCACTGTTACCTTGGGCAGAGTGAGAAATCTCAGCTCTTGTGTACCAGCTGACTCAATGCTTTATACTTCCAGTGTCTGATTGCCTTGCATAGAAGTTCCTTTTCCTGCTCTCGGATTCTGACATGCGATCAGTATGTTTAAATTTCAAATTGGAAAGAAAAGCCATCTTGATCACTGAAAACCAGTTAACCTTTATCCTAGTCTGTAGATTCTGTTCTACCTTCTCCTGACCCCAGTAATACTGAATATTTTCTTTTCACAGGAGTATAATTTCAAAGATAGAGTGAAAGGCAAACATACTTGCAAGTAGTGTGATTTTTCAGTGAGTGATTCCCAAAGGCTAACATTGAGGGGTACCAGGATATGAGATTGCTCCAACTTCAGAAGACAATTTCCGATGCTGCTTATTGCTTAGTTCTCTTCAGTTGAGGGCCTAAAACATTAGTTACCAATATTTTTTTAGCTATTTTAAGCTTCTATTATTATTATTACTTTCAGCATTGTTTATTCAAACAGAGCTGCTACATAAGCCAAGCTAAAAATAGACTTGCAATGATAACTGCAATGACTGGCATATAGCCAGGATAAATGGCAGCTTTTGAATTTCAATATAATTTCAGATGCATTTTCACTGCCAAAGCTAAACTACTAATTAAGCAATAATCCCAAAACACTGAGAGGTGTACAAGGAATAAAAACTTCCTGGGCTCAACTTTATTTAAACAGATATGCTTATTTCTAAATTACGCAATGTCTCTTTTGAGGTTATCACAAATCCATTATAGGTCTTGATAAAAAATGCAATGGAATAGATAGGAAAGATTCCTTTGGGGTTTTGTCCTGAAGATTTTACTCACATTGAGCTCCAATTTGAAACCAAAATTCTAGAACTTCTTGCTGAATGCACTTTCCACCATTAATGTCTATGTATTTTGCCATTCTTTCCCCTATATTCTTAGCGAAATCAGTTCCATTGTGGGACAAAAAGGCAAGTGTGAAGATCTTTAAACGATCTTTTAGATCCTTCAGTCTGGGAAACTTTTCTTGTTATTTTGGGGTTTTGGTTTTATTTGATGATTCAGTTCCGAAGGTCAGGAGACTTAATCCCTGTGTACTTTCATGGCTAGTCATAGTGTTCAGGTTCTTAGGAGAAACACAGACTAACACACTGAAGAATGTTCTACATGGAACTAAAAGCAGGTATGAAATTTTAAGGTATGTTTGCCATAAAATGTACATGCAGATTAGTTCAGCCAAAATTTAGTGTAGGATTCCAAAGGTTCGGACTCAGAATCAGTCATTTAATTTCAAGTGATTTCAGTTCAGATTTTGTTTCAGATTAAGAAGAATAAATGGGTGTTTAATATACTCAAAGCAGAGTCATGCTTTTTCTGAGGACATCTAAAGTAGCTGATTTTGAGATCATATATTTAATTATGACAAAAATATTGCTTTTACTCTTTTTAACTCTATTTTTATTATTATAATAAAAAATAAAGAAAATAATGACATACCTCTATCTTTTCATATATAGAGAATAGCACAGGTGTAGTTACTGTAGAGCAGTATACATACAGTTGTCCTGGGTTCAGCAGTAGCAGTCATTTTTCCCCTTCTTGGTAGCTGGTATGTTTTGACTTTCAGCTCGGGAACAGAGCTGAAACAAGCGATGTTTTGGTTTGGTCAAACTTTGTGAATGCTCTGCCAGGGAGGAGGGGGAGCCAGGAGGAAGCAGAGACAGGACACCTGAAAACTGACCAAAGAGGTATTCCATACCACAGCACGTCATGCCCGGGATGTAACTCTTGCAGGGTTGGAGGAGGTATCATATGGTGGTGAGATGATGTAGTTATTTCCTTTATCATTATTATCATTGGTGGTAGCAGTAGTGATCTGTGTTATACCTTAGTTACTAAACTGTTCTTATCTCAACCCGTGGGAGTTGCATTCTTTTCGATTCTCCTCTCCGTCCCTCCGAGAGCAGGGGGAGGGAAAGAAAAGGGGGGGAAGTGAGCGAACGAATTACCTGACTGGGTTTAAACCACGACAACAGTAGAGCAGAATACAAATATTCCTTTGTATCCACAAGTGGTTTGAAACCTGAAGTTTTACAGTCAAACTGAAAATCTAGTCTTTATGTCAAAACAATGTCAGAACTAAAAATTAGTCACTTTATCAAGGTACTAAATTTCTTCTTAGTTATTAGAATTCCCATGAGGTTTATTTTATAGGGAAATAAAATTGCTTTATTAGTTTTCAGTAATTTGGCCCTTAACAAGTTTTAAGTCTGTGTTTCCAAATGCATGAGATTTGCATAAGATGTGGCAGAAGATGACTATGCTATAATACAGCACTGTTGAGACATAGGGATCTGTACTCCTGGAAAAAAAAAAAAAAAAAAAAAAGGAGGCCTGATTTGGCTTAATAGCAGCCACAGTCCTGCTACTTATTAGCTGGTGGGGATCCCCTAACACTACATAGTACTGTATTTCCTGTTTGGGTGTATTGGGGTTGTAGTATTGGTGCTGGCATGTGTACCACCACTTGGATTTGTGTTTACCTCAAGAGGAAAATAACAGAGATGTGGCTGAAGTGACCTGCAGTAAAACTAAAGTAGGGTAGGATGCCATAGTCAGCAGTGTAATACCTGCTCTTGGTCAATAAACACATATTGTTATGAATCAAAATTTTCCCTAATTATTATATTATTATAATGTTACTGTAATATTTAACAAGACCAATGACTTTAGGTCAAATTCTGTCATCCTATTCTGTTTTCTTGCAGCCTGTCTCACATACATTTTAATTTGCATCTATGCATTCCACCTGACAGCTTGAACAATGAATTTACAACTGTTTTCTGAGAAGCCGAATACAACTGGCATTTGAAATAAACAGCCATGTAGCTAGTGAACAACTTGCACCTCTAAGAGTCTCTGTTGAATAAGTCCTCAATAGGTTGAAAGAACAAATTATATTACAAAATACTCTTAGAAGTTTATTTTTTCCATTAACCATCAGATTGTATTTAAAGATCATAGGCAAACTTTATATGAGAAACACCATGATAATTGTGTAAATCCAGGTATGATATATGAGAGTGTTTGTCTTTTGGCCATATCTTATTTATTCCCTTAGAGCACCCCTGTTTACTAGAACTGAACACCTGGAATACTTCATTTAGCTTCTGACCTGATGGCTGTGTCATGTGCTTGAGCATTGAAAGCATGTTAGAATCATGGTGGGCTGAGGTATGCCAAAACCTACTCAAGCAGCCTGTTTAGTAGGATGTTACATGAAAAAAAAAACACATCTCTACCCCTTGTGTTTTTAAATGAAAAAGGCCCAGATGCCTGTCCTTTTTCTTGGTTTGCTTCTGGCATCTCAGTGAAGTCTGTATATGCAGAATGTTTTTAAACATTGCTTGTCAGCTGAGTCCCTCGGGACATTAAGATCTTGCAAGCCTATTTTCTAACTCCAGTGGGTCTTGTTTGGAAAGTAAATAACCTGACTGCTCAGATCAGGAAAGTTGTATCTATTGCTACAAAAACAATTTCCTTCTGCAATAAACAGAAATGAATAATGTGAAACATTATCAACAATCCATTAAGACTGGATTTTCATCATATCTGAACACTGCACTCAGTTTAATTAATGTCTCATCAATTTTCAACACTAGTGGAACTTTTCTGAAGGTCAGAGCTTCTATGTGTAACAACATATGAAGACCTCAGTGCACAATACCTTTATATTATTTTTAATGTGAAATTCAAGGGGAAGCTCAGTGACATCTCAGATGTGAAATACAGTTATAGCAATCAAAAAAAAAATTAAATTCATAATTATTGCAAATAATTGTCAGTGAACTGAACTCCATGAAGCTGTATTGGCCTATGTCACCTGAAGTCCTACACTTTGAATGCTATTTTTTAGCCACATTTGTGTAGTTGCATAACTGGAAAAATAATTATATTCACTTGTGTTATAATTTCTTTAAAGATGCCCTGTAATTAAGCAATTGCCACTTTAAAGGTTTCCATGACTATTTTTTAATTCACTTATTTTTATCTTTGGCAGTAAAGTTCATTAGCATAATATGAGTACATCCGCAGTTTTAATTAATTCATCATTATGACATATGAGGTAATGACCTTGCTTGACACAGCATGAGGATAAGACCAAATCTGCAGTGTTTACTTACTGTGACAGATATCAAACAAGTAGAAAGGAATGTTCAAATTGATAAAATCAAAAATTTTAACAACTGGAAATTGAAATCTGATAGGGATCTCAATTTGATGACATTAATAGTCTGAAATTAAAATATGTTCTAGGGTTTTTTTGTTTGCTTGTTGTTTGTTTAATTCTTCCATAAGCCTTGTGATTTTCAACAGTCAACCAGTGTAATCTTTTTAAACACACAGCATAAAGTGTTATTGTATTTAAAACACTTTTTACTATTTTATTAAGAGTATAACCCATATTACTTAAAACTAAAGGTATAAAAAATAGCATAAGGCACATCATGTTATTTCTTATGCATCCCATATCACATTATGGCTTTGACATCAGATAAAGACAAGTAATTTTGAAAACTGCCATAATCCACTGTTTTATAATTTTATGAAGTTATGTTTCAGTATGGAACAGTTTTACATAAAAATATAGTTAAACCTCTCAAAAACTAGCAGAGTGATTGTTTTCCTGTATGGTAATTTTTATTTAGAGACAATAGAATTGTTAATTTTCATTAATATAATTTATAACTGAAAAGTTAACATATTAAAAAAATTATATAGTGTTAATCATTAATTCAACCACCCCCACTGAGTGTTGACTAATGAAATCACATCTTTCCAAAGGCATTATATGAACTTGATCATGAAAATAACCTTAAGACTATCAAGACCTAGCACTTTTAAAATGTGATTCCTGACAAACTTTGCAGTTTGGCTCTGTTTGTGAAATCTTCTCATCAAAGCTAGAGAACAGTTGTCAGTACTAAGATACATGGAAAAAAAGAAAGCAGAATAATATCTCCAGTCATCAACAGCAAAAGCACACAAGCAAATTACTATATGGCTCATTTTCTCTTTTATCTTCTTTTAGAGAACGTGTTACTGATACTGCAGTACAACTCCAGTAATAAAACTTTAGTTGTCTTAGATTTTATGAAAAACTCTGGAATGGCCTGAGGTCTTTGTCAGATGGCTATTAAATGCTATAGTAACTGTTAAATTAGCAGAACTTTAGAGGCTTTGAACAATAATAATTTTTAAGTGTTTAAGAATTATGCAGAAAGGTTTATTAGGTTCTTAATATTAGTTCTTCCGATTACTTTTAAAATATTCCCTCTGTGTGTTTGGTTGACTGAGGTCTTTGTTTTAAAGATTCATTTAGTATCCAAAACAGTTTCCTGAAGACTCCAACAAGATGTCAAATAACCTGCTGTCGCGGTTTAAAACCAGGCAGGTAACTTGTTCACTCACTCCCCCCCTTTCCCTCCCCCTACTCCTGGAGGGACGGAGAGGAGAATCGAAAAGAATGCAACTCCCATGGGCTGAGGTAAGAACAGTTTAGTAACTATGGTATAACACAAATCACTACTGTTACCACCAATAATAACAATGATAAAGGAAATAACAAGGGAAGAGAACACATCTCACCACCAGCTGACCAATAACTCACCCCCCCCAGCCCGACCAAGCACCATCCCATACCTCCTCCAACCCTGCAGTCCCCCAGCCCTTCCGGGTAACTCTCCGTTACATCCTGGGCATGACGTGCTGTGGTATGGAATACCTCTTTGGTCAGTTTGGGTCAGGTGTCCTGTCTCTGCTTCCTCCTGGCTTCCCCTGCTCCCTGGCAGAACATGAGGCTCACGAAGTCCTTGGCCAAACCAAAACATCGCTATCAGCTCTGTTCCCGAGCCGAAAGTCAAAACACTGCATTGCACCAGCTACCAAGAAGGAGAAAAATGACTGCTACTGCTGAACCCAGGACACCTGCATAACTGTATTCCTGTCCACCAGAACTGTAATGTAACTTCAGGTTGAAAAAATCAACTGCAGATGCAAATGCCTTAAAACCTCATTTAGCTAGAAAGGCAGGGCAAGAATGTGCCTGTGTTTGTGAGACTTCATGTGCATCCACAATTTCGTATTAAACACACATCAGATAAAATACATAAAGAACACAATTGCTCAGGTCTCACCTATTATGTGTAAAGGTCCTCAGTTATTATTTGCCAAAATGATAATCTTCTTGAGCAAATCTTGAATTCTATTATGCATTGTAACAAAGGTAGAGGAAGTGTGGAGACTGTTCTTTGGAGTAGCCTGCAGCTCTTTTTTCTCACGTGTTCACAGTTGGTACTAGATTCCTCCTTTCCAAAAGGCAACATGTCCAGAGCCATCTTCCTCAAAATATAATTGTCAGTAGAAACTGAGTGATCATCCTTTTCAGAATTTTCAAATGAGGTATAGGTCCTCTAAACTGGGGAGCTTGATAAGAAAACAATGTCCCAGCTAATACAGGAGAATGGAAAACTTGCTATCCAAATGTCTTCTGTTCTTAGAATTATTTTCTTGGAGTGTGGCAGATACTGATTCAAGCCCCTTGTCCCTAAGACGGGCCTTGAATAAAAGACTTCTACTTCCTGACAGATAAGTTATTATGTAAAAAAAAAATGTACATAATTTTCAGTTAGACTGCCAAGCACCCACAAGCATACCTGTTAGCCATCCCAGATATATCAGACAGGAGGTTAACTGAGAAGTTTTAAAAATCATTTGCCAGCAATCTGCTGAAATGACATAATACATGCATAAATTCTTTCTTGGGTAGCTACAGTCTTTTTCCATAGAAAAATTCCAGAAAATAATTTTTTCTGGGAAACTAAAGGTTATTAGTTCAGGACGTGACATGACAATGACATAGCATAGCTTAACAATGTTTATATTTCTAAGGTGGGACTCTATCCTATGATTGGTCATCTGCTATGTACCTAGTGCTTATGATCATGTTGATCTTGCACTGTTACACTCTTACAGAAGTCACAATCATTTCAGTCCAAGTGTATCATGTATCACTTGATCTGATGCACCATGTGCGGAAAAATGTACAAACCTTTTTTCTCTGTATGCTAGTTGTGTTGCCTAGATCATCTAACACGTTTATGCTTTGTCTCTGAACATAGGATTTCAAAGGAACCTTTTATCTTCGTTGGGTACTAGTTACCCATAGAGGCAAATGCCTGAAAACCCAGTTTTTGCATGAATTATTCCTGGATAAAATATTAGTCATCATCAATGCAGTGTTTAAAGTTAAGAGATTGACATTCTGGTTTTCACATTTTTATACTCTTAAAAATTTTCCTTTTTTTACCCCAGACATGAATAACTGATGCAGAGATAGTAATACATAGATATTCATTACCCATTGCAACTCTACTCCTGTACTTCTGAATCATCATTCAGTCAGCTGATCGGAGCTAGCCTAGCTAGAGCCACAGCCGGCACGCTTCAGCGACTGCGAGGGTCAACGGAGATTAGGAAAATCAGAGGGGATAGCGCAGAGACATCGCGATTCCCGACATCTCCCAATCCCCGAAGCCCCAGCAGCCCTTGGGAGAGAGAGGCTGACGTGGCGGGGGGCGTTCCCACGGTGACGGTGACCACCCCCCTGCCGCTTGCCTTGAAAAAGCCTTTGAGAGGGCAGCCGCTGCCCACCGGGTGCAGGGAGGAACAAACAGGTCGTGTTGCTGGTGTCCCAGACTGCGGACCAATATGGTTGCCTCCAGAAAGACAGCTTGCAGTAAGGTGACTGCAGCAACTCAGACAGAGAACCCGTCCCAAACCATGGCTGTTCAGGTCTCTGGGTGTAGGGAGTGCCAGAGCCTGCTGCTGCCGGGGGAGGGAGGACAGCATTCCACCTGCGTGAGGTGTGAGCAGGTAGAAGATCTGCTTAGCCTGGTAGCAAGACTTAAGGAGGAGGTTGAAACGCTGAGGACTATCAGGGAGTGTGAAAGGGAGATCAACTGGTGGAGTAACTCCCTGGCATGCCAGTCGGAACGGTTCCAGGGAGATACCCCCCAAAAGGGGGAGGACCCCCTGCCTTCTCAGGCAGAGGGGGATGGCCTGAGACAGCCCCTGCCCTGTAGCTGTTGCGCAGAGGTAGGGGACCAAAAAGACGACGAGGGTTGGAAGCGAGTTCCAGTTTGATGTCGTGGGAAACCCTCCCCCCTTCCTGCCCTGCTTCCCCAGGTGTCCCTCCGTAATAGGTTCGAGGCCCTGGATCTTGAAGGAGAGGTAGGTGAGGATGTGGGGCAAGGCCAGCCCACAAGGCCACATAGGAAAAGGGGGTCGACTTTGCACCTCAAGACTGCCTCTGTTAAGAAAGAAAGAAGGGTCATTGTAGTAGGGGATTCCCTTCTGAGAGGAACAGAGGGCCCGATATGCAGAGTTGACCCTCATCATAGGGAAGTGTGTAGTCTGCCTGGAGCCCGGATCAGGGATATCACTAGGGCGCTCCCCAACCTGGTGCACCCGACAGACTACTACCCGCTGCTGGTCTTCCAGACAGGTGGGGAGGAAGCTGCTTCCCGCAGTCTCAGGGGGATGAAGAAAGACTACAGGGCCTTGGGGCAGATGGTGAAAGAGTCTGGGGCTCAAGTGATCTTCTCCTCACTACTTCCATCTTCCACTGATGATGTGGGAAGGAATGGGAAGATTCAGTTCATGAACAATTGGCTTCGAGACTGGTGCTACAGGCAGGGCTTTGGATTCTTTGATAACAGCTGGTTTTATAGGGCACCAGTCTGGACAATGACAAGTGAGAAAGGTTTGTCTCACAGAGGCAAAAGGATGCTGGGGCACGAATTAGCAGGGCTCATTTGGAGAGCTTTAAACTAGATTCGAAGGGGGATGGGGTTGTTCCTGGGCTTGCCCCAGTGGGGCAGCGCTCCAGAATTAATGAAGACTGGGAGGCCTCCTATAATCCTAGGGTGAAATCGGTGTGCTCAGCTCGCTCCCTGAAATGTCTGTACACCAATGCGCGCAGCATGGGAAATAAACAGGAGGAGTTGGAAACCTATGTTAAGTCAGGAGACTATGATCTGGTGGCAATTACAGAGACGTGGTGGGACAGCTCACATGACTGGAATATAGTCATAGAGGCCTATGTCCTTTTCAGGAAAGACAGGCCAGCCAGGAGGGGTGGTGGGGTTGCTCTTTATGTGCGGGAGCAACTACAATGCACCGAGTTCTGTCCAGGGACAGATGACGAGCGACTTGAGAGTCTGTGGGTGAGAATTAAGGGGCAGGCTGGCAGGGGCAATACTGTTGTAGGTGTCTGCTGCAGACCACCAGATCAGGGTGAGGAAGTTGACGAGGCCTTCTACAGGCAGCTGAGAGCGGCCTCACAGTCACAGGCTGTGGTCGTCATGGGGGATTTTAACTTCCCTGATGTTTGCTGGAAGGACCACTCGGCAACCCAGCCGCAGTCCAGGAGGTTCCTCCAGTGTATGGAAGATAACTTCCTCCTGCAAATGGTGGATGAGCCGACCAGGAGAGGAGCGCTGCTGGATCTCATCCTCACTAACAAGGAGGATCTGGTTGAAGCAGTAAGGATTGAGGGCTGCCTTGGTTGCAGCGACCACGAGATGGTGAAGTTCAGGATCTTGTGTGGTAGGACTAGTAGAATACCAAGTAGAATTGCAACTCTGGACTTTAGCAGGGCAAACTTTGGCCTTTTCAAGCAATTGCTAGGGGAAATCCCATGGGCAAGGCTGCTTGAAGGTAAAGGGGCCCAAGATAGTTGGTTGATATTTAAGGACTGCTTTTTCCGTGCTCAAGATCGGAGCATCCCGAAACATAGGAAGTCAAGGAAGAGGGCCAGGAGACCTGAGTGGCTAAATAGGGAATTGCTGGGTATGCTCAAGTGGAAGAGGAGAGTTTACAGGTCATGGAAGGAGGGGCTGGCCACTTGGGAGGAATATAAGGCTGCTGCTAGAGGATGTAGGAAGGCAGCTAGGAGGACTAAGGCATCCTTAGAATTAAACCTGGTAAGAAGGGTCAAGGACAGCAAAAAGAGCTTTTTCAAATATATGGCAGACAAAACTAACACCAGAGGCAATGTAGGCCCACTGATGAACGGGATGGGTGCCCTGGTGACAGAAGATACAGAGATGGCAGAGTTACTGAATGCCTTCTTTGTCTCTGTCTAGTCTCCTGCAGGCAGTCCTGAAGAGCCCTGTACCCCTGAGACCTTAGATGAAGTCAAGTCGACGGAGCGATTTGCCTTAGTCGATGAGGAATGGGTTAGAGATCAGATGAGCAATCTGGACACCCATAAATCCATGGGTCCAGATGGGATGCACCCGCGGGTGCTGAGGGAGCTGGCGGAAGTCATTGCTAGACCGCTCTCCATCATCTTTACCAAGTCTTGGGAAACGGGAGAGGTGCCTGAGGACTGGAGGAAAGCAAATGTCACTCCAGTCTTCAAAAAGGGCAAGAAGAAGGACCCGGGTAACTATAGACCGGTCAGCCTCACCTCCATCCCTGGGAAAGTGATGGAACACCTTGTCCTTGGTGCCATCTTAAGGCATATCAAGGATAAGAGGGTTATGAGGGGCAGTCAACATGGCTTCACCAGGGGGAAATCATGTTTGACCAATCTCTTAGCCTTTTATGAGGAAATAACGCGGTGGATGGATGATGGCAGAGCGGTGGATGTGGTCTACCTTGACTTCAGCAAAGCATTTGACACAGTCTCCCACAGCATCCTCACGGCTAAATTGAGGAAAGTGTGGTCTGGATGATCAGGTAGTGAGGTGGACTGCGAACTGGCTGAAGGAGAGAAGCCAGAGAGTTGTAGTCTATGGGGCGGAGTCTAGTTGGAGGCCTGTAACCAGTGGAGTGCCTCAAGGGTCAGTACTGGGACCGGTATTATTTAATATATTCATCAACGATTTAGACAAGGGAATTGAGTGTACTATCAGCAAGTTTGCTGATGACACTAAGCTGGGAGGAGTGGCTGACACGCCAGAAGGCTGTGCTGCCATCCAGCGAGACCTGGACAGGCTGGAGGGTTGGGCAGGGAATAACTTGATGAAATATAACAAGGGAAAGTGTAGAGTCCTGCATCGGGGCAGGAACAACCCCAGGTTCCAGTATAGGTTGGGAAACGACCTGTTAGAGAGCAGTGTAGGGGAGAGGGACCTGGGGGTCCTAGTGGACGACAGGATGACCATGAGCCAACACTGTGCCCTTGTGGCTAAGATGGCCAATGGCATCCTGGGGTGTATTAGAAGGGGGTGGTTAGTAGGTCGAGAGAGGTCCTCCTTCCCCTCTACTCTGCCCTGGTGAGACCCCATCTGGAATATTGTGTCCAGTTCTGGGCCCCTCAGTTCAACAAGGACAGGGAGCTGCTGGAGAGAGTCCAGCGCAGGGCAACGAAGACGATTAAGGGAGTGGAGCATCTCCCTTATGAGGAAAGACTGAGGGAGCTGGGTCTCTATAGTTTGGAGAAGAGGAGACTGAGGGGTGGCCTTATTAGTGTCTATAAATATGTAAAGGGGGAGTGTCACGAGGATGGAGCCAGGCTCTACTCAGTGGCAAACAATGATAGGACAAGGGGTAATGGGTACAAACTGGAACACAAGAGGTTCCACTTAAACTTGAGAAGAAACTTCTTCTCAGTGAGGGTGACGGAACACTGGAACAGGCTGCCCAGGGAGGTTGTGGAGTCTCCTTCCCTGGAGACATTCAAAACCCGCCTGGACACATTCCTGTGCAACATTATCTAGGTGTTCCTGCTCCGGCAGGGGGATTGGACTAGATGATCTTTTGAGGTCCCTTCCAATCTCTAGCATACTGTGATACTGTGATCTTTTAACAGACAGCTGTAATACGATTTAAGCTTCTGAGGAACGAATAAACAAAACAAAAGAGAATAATGAGTTAAAGACATCTATTTTGGTTGCAGAATGACATTGTCTAAAAAACTTTGTTTTGAACGCTGCTTTCCAGGAAAGCGTGTAAGAACAAAGCATACATCTGAAGGGTCTTTATTAGATGTGGCATTAAACTTCATTCATCTTACCACACCATTAGGTTTCAGCCTAAGATGTTCAAAGTGTTTGTATAGATGGGTCTGAGCCTGAATCAGCCCTGTCCTGTTAGCCCACCTTTTCTTTTTGTATTCAAAGGAGTCAATCTCAAGTTTTCAGGTAAGTGTATGGGTAAGTGCTTTTAGTGTACAAGTTACAGAAAACAGACACACCGCAAGCTCCTAAGTGCTAAGGCCTTCCTAGACACCATTCAACACCTCTTTTATGTGCCTTTCACAGACTTGAGAGACCAAACTTTTTTTACTGAATAAGTTTTTCCCCTCAAAACCCCAGAGTAAAAAATTAGATCTTGTTAAAACCCAATTTGCAAATTACAGCAACACTAATGAGAGAGTCATGCCATGTTTATTTGTTGAGGCAACATCATCTCAGTAAGAGCATGTGTTAATGACTGCTTTAGCCAACATTCAAAAGTGGTAAAAAAAAAAAAAGTAAAGGGCCAGAAAATTGAAAAAAAACCAAATTCGCTGTTTGGTACTGAGATATCAAGCAGATCATAATGAGATAAGCAGGGTTTAGGTTTATTATTACATTTTTTCCAACCAGGCCAGGAGGCTTTTTTCAGAAAGTGTGCTGCAAACAGGATGAAAATTGAATGGAGAGACCTGGAATAAGTTAATACAATTTTCCACAGTAAGCATGTCAAATAAAATATAAAACCTCAGGGTAAGCTGTAGCTTGTGTTTCTTACTTAAACACTTAGAATATACTTGATTGTTTACTCTCATTATTTCTCTTTTATTTTGTTTATGGGGTTTGCATTTTAACTGGTTTCTTTAATGAGTATTTTTAGAAATTGGTGAAATTGCCAGCTGCAAATTAAAGACAGTTGCCTAACAAAATCCCTTAGTATTGCGATAAATACTTACCCCCACAACAATATTGCTAAAAGTAGCAAGTAAAATAAGAAAGATAATAAAACCTTTAATGCACATATGGTGAGGCAGAAGTTCCGTCATCAGTGAAACAGAGCTGTTTGTGATGGGTTTATGATTTAGGTCTTATACATGTGAGGTCTGAGATTTCAACATTTTTATTCATTTCTGTGTATCAGTAGGACTGGGAATGAGTTGATTGATCAGTTTCAGTTGTTGATTGAATTGCTCACTGCTTATTTTATTTCTATGCAGAAAAATTACTAACTTTCAGTTAAGCTTAGTCAAGTTTATTTTCTCTTAGCGTAGTTCTGAAAAACTCAGATATAACCCCATTTATTTAGGAGTCATCTTTGCAGCTGACACATCTCAGTTCCTGAAGAATGCCATCATGGCATTCAAATTATTTACTAGTTCCCTGGTCATGTCAAAATACAAAGATAAACAGATTTCAGTGTACAATACCATACACTGACCTGCAAGTTTCACAAGTAAATTACTTATTAAATACATTATCAACAAAGTCAAAATTTAAAGAAAAGTTAATTTTGATGCCTAGGCTTCTAGAACTACATTTTGCCTCATTGCATAATTTAGTTATACTTTATTTCCCTAGACAAAATATTTGAAAAAAATAAAACTGAATATCTTCTCTGATAAACTGATGTTAATGTCACTACTTTAATAACATTATTACTCAATTACAGTAGTGACTACAAAGAGAATCAGGTCTCACCCTTTAATACTGCTTTAACATCCATGACATTTTCTTTCTGTCCCCCATTACATTTTTAAACTTCCACATACTGTTGCCTTTTTCAGCATCTTATTCCATGGACTGCCTCTCACAGCATGTTGCTGACTTGGACAAAGATATTTTCATCACAATGTCTACACTTAATGTCCTAAAGTGGTAGGAGATTGAAAAGAATGTTGTGAGATAATTGCTCTGATCTATTTACTGCAGCCTCCTGTCACTGCTATACTCCTGCAGCAGTGTTGTCAGTAACCTGAAATAAGGGAATAGAAATGGACTTGTTACATAAAGAAGATTCAAAACCAGAAAAAATCTGCGCTCACTGAAGTCTGGGAATTAGTAACATAACAAGTGAAGTAGTGAAGCTATATATTCATGCAGAAATAGGCATTTATGATTTAACTACAGCTTGTTAAGTTTCTGCCATCTCAGTAGATGCAAGCGTCACAATGGGGATATAATGAAGTTTAGTATCCTGGATAGTGATTCTGTTGCTGGTTAAAGAATACTTGTAAAGGGTCTAATATAATGAATGGGTGATGAAAACTTACAAGTGATCTTTGCCACTGGGCAGACATTTTCAAAATTTTTTTTTCACATATAGTTATATTTTGCAGCAGTTTCATATT
The DNA here is from genome assembly GCF_034315485.1 of Pezoporus occidentalis. Classification (NCBI taxonomy): domain Eukaryota; kingdom Metazoa; phylum Chordata; class Aves; order Psittaciformes; family Psittacidae; genus Pezoporus; species Pezoporus occidentalis. The sequence goes on along the minus strand of NW_026914611.1, from coordinate 4,704,722 downwards.
CATTCCCTTTTAACTATGATCGTACAGAAAAGAGCTTATAATCAAGAAACATGCAAAATCAAAATGTCTCTTATTTTTTAGGATGTAATGTAGTATCAATTATTCTTCATTCCACACCCATGTATGTTTTCAGTTACATTTGAAAGGGCATAAGCTTTATAGACAACTTAGCAATGAGCAGGGCTTGCTGTGAATGAAAATCAATATAAATACAGTATGAAACAAAGCATACATCAATATGTTGACAGAGGTCAGCTGTAGACTGGCAAATCAAATGAGAAATAGGATGAGCAGTTTCTCTAGTATTTATTAACAAGAGTGATGAAATTGTCTTCTGAGCAATGAAAATAGTGCTGCTTGATTTCCTATAGCTTTCTGTACTATGCTCCAAAGACAGCACAAATTCAGATCCCCTGTCATATATCCTGTATCTGTATTTTCCCTTTCAGTATTTCCCACACTTTTCCTACATTTTTTTTCCTTTGACCTTGCACAGTCTGTTCTCAGGATACCTCAGACTCCTTTATTCACTCACTAATTACCAGTTACATAAGAAGTGGTATATGTTGATCCATTTGTTATTTTTTTGACTGCTTACAGGACAAACAGAACAGAAAATTAATGAGCTGAAGCTTTTCTCAGACTGCAAGTATATTTTTCCAGCCATCTGCATGATGAAGCACAAGATAAATTGTCTTTGAGAGTTCTACTTTTCTCAAATTTGGCAGAAGTTGATTGATCATTTAAAAAATGATCAGGAAACATAAACAGTTGAACAGAGAGTTAACTCACGAAAGCTTCATTTCATTCAGGAATTTGCTAAAAATGAATTTGCCGTAGTGGATTTTAAGGAACCCAATAAATACAAAAAGTTTCACTTTGGGTCATGTAAAATATCATAATTATTTAAAATTTTAAATAAAGTGATCAGCTGAACAAATTTTATTTAAGATTTGATACCTGTAGTGTAAGTTAAGCTTATACTCATAACTGCCTACGTATAAGTATATATAATCTTGTTTCTCTTCCTATGTGAAGAAATTATGGTTTTAAACACTGATATTTCTATATTTATTTTGAAAAAGCCTTCCAAAAATCAGTACAATTGTGAACCACTCTAGGTGTTAGATAGATGTAAAGTAGCAGCAGTGAGGAGGATTTGGAAAAGTAATTAAGAAAAGTACAATTCTTAAATCTGTTCTTTGGTTAATAGGAAAGAAAGGGAATGAGGGGAAGAAAGTAAGAAATAGCAAAATGGAAAAAATGCAAATCAGGAAATAGAAAGTACAGAGAGATTAAGGTTTCCTTTTAAAGGAACACTAGTTAGGAAACCAGTCAGGACTGGTAGTCTGACCTCCTCTGACCACTAGTGGTCAGACCTCCACCTCTCCATGGTTCATAGAGAGACTAACTAATTTTTCCTATCAGCCTTGGATTCCCATCTTACAGTAACATAACCTGTGCTCTGAATATGCTTATCTCTATCTTCTGAGCACTACTTCTACCCCTGCTACAATTTTAAACAGTTAAATGAGATTGCATAAATCACATTCAACTTTTAAAATTAGTAAATCAAATAGCAAATGAGTTACTAGAGATTGCTAGTATCTCAAAATTTCAGGAGTAAGTAACAGTTATTAAATAACGGCAGGAATATGTTGTTTGTACATAATTCACACAGAGTGATAAAACAGATTCTGGAGTATCTCATTTTACTGTATTCATATACTGTTTTATTCATCTAGGACCATCACTGTGACTTTACCTGCACGTCATAAATGGAAGGCCCTGAATCCAAGCAGAGCTATCAAGATTAGATTGAAGCAATAATAATGTCCAAGGAGAGTAAAATAGCAATCAGCACTTCTCTGCAAGCAGATAATTTCTTTGCACATGTAGTTTGTTAATGTAAGGCAGGTCTACGCTTGAGAAAGTGTTGCAGAATGACTCTAAGAGCAGAACCATAGAGTTCTGGAGGACTGTGCAAGCAAGGCAGGGGGTGGCCCCCACAGGTGGCCGGAGACCGGACCTGAGATGAGAATGTGGAGGAAGCTGTGGGGGCTAACCAATACTGTTATGCCAAGAAGGAGTGGCTGAATACCACTCCTATATATGTGTGAGCTGCGTCACAAATAAAGTAGAAGTTGCTTATCACCCATATTGGGTTGGCCTGTCTGCTTCTCCTCGCCACTTACAAGAAAGTACTAATATCAGAAGAGACTACAGTCAAAGGGGATTAGCACCATGTAATCATCTGTGGGCATTGATGTGAAGTTTTATTTTAGTCTCAGAGGACTCTAAAAAGAAGGATATATGTAAGGATGTACTTGTAGATCCTTTTCTAGACTTGCCAAAAAAGTGAGGACAGCACAAACTTTCAATAAATGTGGAAAAAAACAAAACAAAACAAAACAACCAAAGATAAGCCATAGTAGTTCCCTGTCTTCAGATATTCAGGACTTCAGTCTTGTACCAAATATTAGAAAATGTATTTGAAGCTGGTCTGTGTTGTTATCTGCTATAAAGCAGTTTTCCTCCCCTGTGAATGAGGCAGAAGAACAGAACAAAATGGAAACAGAAGAGCATGAATCCCAGAAAAGCCTGATTACATGGTACATGGTGAATTACAGTACAATCCAGGTGAATATTTTGCATGGAGTACATTAGTGCATAAAAGTGTTTTATATTTCTTGGTACATTTTAATGATCAACATAAATGTTTGTCTTGGTATGCTAGTGGTTCTCCATTTTGAAACAAACAAATAAAACCATCATCAAAAGTTGCAACTAAAAATAGCTCTTCACAGCTCAGACATTACTTAGTTTACTGTTTAATTGTTTTCATCAACTTCAGCATGTCTGTAATATTTTCAGTTATTTTCTTTGCTGGATATTGAAGTAGAAAAATTCAACAGTAAATGTTGCATACCATAAAAAAGCACAGGCTATAAAGGCACTGGCTATAAAACATAACATTAAGCATCGTTTGCATCACTGTGTGATGAGCAAAAGTCATTCTGTAGCAAATGTTTCTAGAGTTATTATCTTACAGCGTTAAAAATTTGGCTTATTGAGTTTAAGACCAAAGAAACAGAACACTTCTTTGAATGACAACTGTATGAAAACTGCTAGATGCATTGGTTGTTAAGAGATCAAAAAAGACTGTTCCAAAGAAAAAGTACACAGACTTCTAAAAAGAGATAGTACACATTAAAGGGGCAATTTTCCAAAGTTTCATTAAACAAGAGGCAGCAACAGCTTGATTACTATCTGTGCTCATTTGGATGAAAAATAATTTTAATGGTTGTGAATGTTTATCGGACTCTACTGATTTAAATATGCTCTCACGAAGATTTGCTGAGATGCAGACTTAGAATGCAGATGATGCGCAAGGTCCTTAAAGAAATGAAAGATAAGCAGTTGAGGGAATTTGGATAATCTACACACCTGAATGGTGTTGGTAGTAGGTACAGTAAAAATGAAATTTATGAACAACTTATTCATCAATTAAACACCTCCCCTAAAGTAATAAAATATGATGTAGCCATGTTACAACCTCACTGCTGCCAAGTTACACCATCACTGCTATGGACAAACCTATCCTGCAGCTGTTTTTCAAGTGAGAGTCAAAAGTAATATGGCCTTCAGTGAGATGCAGTAGCAGTTGTTGGTATTAAGGTGCTTCTCATCAACCTATTTCTGAATACTTTTGTTTATTGAAAAAACACAGGTTCTGCTCTTCCTGTGGAAGAGTCCACATACATATGCTTGTTACTGTACACTGGGTAAAAGGAGCTATGCTGGAGAATGCACAATTATCAGATATCAGAAAACAACTGTACAGTTTGCAAAAGCAGTGCAATCTTAGAGAATTGTGTGCCCACTCCTGTATTACTGCCTGTTGAATCAGTCCTGAGTAAGGGCAATACCCCACTTCAGAGCACAATGGAAACAGACTGCTGAGAGGCAGAGAACGAGTGATAGTCTTTGTATACTAGTCTTTGCTTAAAATTTATCATTCCTAGAGATCACAGAGGCATGGAATGGTTGAAGTTGGAAGGAACCAACTAGGAAGGAGATAGGCCATCTTGTCCATCCTCCCCCCTCAAGCAGGGCCACCTACAGCAAGTTGCCGAGGACTGTGTCTAGAAGATTTTTTAATATTTGCAAGGAAGAAGACTCTAAAATCTTCCTGGGGCATAACAATCATCTGGGAAGACAAACACCATCACTCCGAACATCCCCTCTTTCTTATTCCCCTATCTTTATATGCTGAGCATGATTTCACACGTTATGAAATGTCCCTTTGGTCATTAGGGGTCAGCAGTCCTGGCTGTGTTCCCTCCCAACTTCTTGTGCAACCCCAACCTCAGGTTAATTGCTTCTAGGAGGTGCGTATCTATCTCTATTTGTTAATTTAGATAAGACAACTGACATTTAGATGACCAACAGCAGAAAATATTTAATCACAACCTTAATTTTTAAGCACCCCAGATACACTTTGCTTGCCCTTGCACAGCTGCCCAGTGGCAGTTGAGGTGCACCAAACCTTCTGCTACAGTTGCCCTCAGAATTCCACATGACTCTTTCCAGCTCTGAGTAGATACCCTGAATATTGTATGCCACCACACATAGTGCTATATGACTTCTATTGGCAACTGAAAGGATCCTGTAAGGTTCAGTGAGATGCATCTAGGCAATGACATAGAAGTTCCATAGTTCAAGTATTCCCAGTTTTCACTGCTATGCCATTAAATAGCCCAAGCTCTGGGTAGGCATGTTTTCATAGCTTTCACTGACTTTGTTTGTAAGGATCTGAGAGCAGTCTGTAACTTCCTTTTTTTTTTTTCTTCTTTTTTTATTCCTGCAAGAATTGAGAATATTGAAGGTACAGCTAATCTCCCAGTCTAGTTGGTTTTTTGAAAAGGAAAGCCTTATTTCTCTTCCCTGCTGGTTGCATCCCCCTTCTACTGCTAAAATAGTCTATTTTTTCACTGTAGACATAGACATCTATACATACAAAAAAGGAAGCCTAGCCCTTCCAGCAAGTTTTCATGAAGCATGAGTATCTCAATAATCATCCAGTCACTTTGCAGTGTTACACAAGGGTCTAAGTCACTGCTGACCTGTTCTCCCCCCTGGGAGGAGTAGGGTGCCCACAGTGGGCATGGGCCCTTCAGCCCCAAGGTTCTAGGGGTGCATTTGCGCCAGCTATCTCCCCTGATTCCTTCTGGGTGTCCCATGGGGGAGGGCAGTAGGTGCCTGTGACACAAAGAGGCCGTTGTTCTGACAGGCTGGTAACAGACATGAGTGCAGTGGGAAGGGGGTTGACCTACTCTAAACGGCTTCAGCTGGCTCTGACCACCCAAGGTCTCCTCAGCTCACTGAGAGTGACTTTCGTTGCACCTGCCAGGGATGTAATGCCTGGAGCTCTTCTACTTACAGAAAAAAATCTGATTTACTGTCTGAATTTCTACTACTCACTTTGTATTTCATGCAGTAAACAAGCACTACAGAAATAGAGGAAAAGGCTGCACAGTAATGCAAAAATTAAGCTTCAGAAATGTGCATGAGAAGCATATTGAGCATTATAAATTATGTATTGGCACACTTGACTACCCTACTAAAATGCACAGGCAAGTATGATGAAAAGAAACATCAAACCTGAACAGTGACAACCAAATAACAAATTTGAGAAGCAGGTACATTTTGCATGTAATTCAGATATAAAATCTCAAAACAGAAAAAAATACTTCTGAATGTAACAAGACAAGAGTAAAAGACATGAAATCATTAGATAACTCCTTCATGTGCGCTAACGGTGAAATTACATTGGAGGTAATCCCAGAAGTGTTCACTAGACACTTTACTGACTGTGAGATGAGAACATTCACGGTAGACATGCATTTTCACTTTCTTTATTCGGCTTTATGTCTGTTCAGTGATTTTTTGTTTTACTAAGAAAATTCATGTCCTGATAGTAGTGGGGACTTAAAAATAATGGGGAACTTTTTTTTAAATTATGAATTAACTCGAAACAACTCATCAGACTATTGAGCCTTTTGCTTCTATAGGTTTCATCTGAATAGGAAAATTCTTTCCTGTTAGGGTGGTGAGGCACTGGAAGAGGTTGCCCAGGGAGGTTGTGAGTGCTCCATTCCTGGCAGTGTTCAAGACCAGGTTGGACGAGGCCTTGGGTGGTATGGTTTAGTGTGAGGTGTCCCTGCCCACGGCAGGGGGGTTGGAAGTAGATGATCTTAAGGTCCTTTCCAACCCTAACTATTCTATGATTCTATGATTCAAAGACTGGGGTAAGTTAAAACAGACATTATACTTAGTTATACTAGAAGATAATAAAATCCCCAAAACTTCCATCCTTTCCCACACAAAATTTCTTACTGCATAAAATATGTGGGTATACCTTTACACTTTCTCCTCTTCCCCACCACACTGCATGTGATGGTTGTTGGAGGCTGGGTTTGAGCAATTTATTTAGCTTGTAGGACACACCTTTGGGTCTTCTTCAAAACTTCCATTTAAATTAAATGAGGTGGTGGTGGCTGGAATTGCTTAAAGCAGTAGGAAGAGACTATGAGAAGCAGGCAAACATGCAAAAACAAATGCAAGTCACTGCCAGTAAGTCTTAGTAATACATTGGGGTGAGGAAAATCAATACATTGGGCATTGATGGCTTTCATTATTCGCCTGCCTGCAAAATGGCAGCATGAACAGCTTTAGTAAGAATTAGGTTTTCCGTCCTGAAGTGTTTCAGGGATGGATGCTTCTCAGGTAACCCTTATCATAGCTACAGTCTCATGTAAATTCCTTATCTATGGAGTCTGGTAAGGTACTGGAAAAAGAATGCGTCAAAAATACACAAAAGAAAATCAAGGTACAACTAAAAATAACAAAGTTAATTTAAAAAGCATCATTCATCATTGCTGAATTTTTGTTGATAATATTTTAAGGAGCAAATACATATCAAAAGATGAGTCAAACAGTGAAAAAAGTATAAAAGTATAACTAGGACTCATTGAAAAAGACAATTTATAGATTCATGCATATCTCAAGTAGCTATTAAAATCAGAATACATAAGAAGCTGTTTAAAATAAAAAAAAAATTAAAAAAACACAACACAAAAGACTGGGCAATAAATCTTGGAACAAAAAGCAAGAAAGAAAAATACAATGGTTTTTCAAAATGTATTTAAATACTTGAATGTTGATATATGCTAAAGCTAGATGTCACTGTAAACCTTATGCTTTTTTAACTTTATTGAAAATGAGTACTAGATAATTGAAATTATCATTCTTTCTATACATACGATGTTTCAGAAAAAAAGTAAAAAAATGGAATGTTTACTGCAAGACTTTAAAAAGTCTAGTTTCAGAACATGAGCAGTTGAAATAAATTTGAATAATTATCTTGCACTGACACAATTCTTGCGTTTCAAAAGTCTTTCTAAATTGAAGAGAACTTTTTACATAAAGAAAAGTACCCAGATACATAATTTGTAAAAATGTTTGTGACAACAGTGGTAACATCTGAATATGATACTTAAAAAAAATATGAAACAGAGTTAATATGAAATGTTCAAAATACATTTAAGAAAAAATATTTCCCCCCAACATTTTCTTTTAAACACTGTAGATTTTTTTCATACCTCACTGAATGCATAATATGCCAGCTTGTTCATTATCCTTTAATTAACAAAAAGCACTTAAAAGATGGACTTCATGTATACTCAGAAATATTAAGAAATAGATGTGTTCATAATAGAGATTAAAGCAGTTACATTCAAATCTCCTTGGCTTCATGTGCATGATTGCTACAGTAAAAGTCTTTACACTAGGATATGGACTGATGGTGAAAATCACTCAAGTGCATAGGAGCATAATGGCTCATGGGTACAGAAGAAATGAAGTATTGCTCTTTGCAGGTTAAGCTTTTGCCAGAAAACTTTGTTGTTAGATGTCCAAAACAAGAGAGTTCATTCTACATTCTACTGAGGCTGTTCAAGAGACTAATGTATTCTTGTGTCTTGCATAACGTCCCTTTTCCATACAAAGATCCAAGTAATGAAAAATAATAGCCTTAAGGCATTTCTGCCAACTCGGATGTCCTCGCTGAGAAATTCTTAAGAATTTAAAAAGAAGAAGAAAAGAAGAAAAAGAAGATTTTTTTTTGAGAAGAAAATACCAGATTAGCTTTAGGGGTTGTAAATAACTAAGCTGTGTAAAAAATATACAGTGCTGCTCCCTAGACATTCATGTGGAATGCTCACAGCTTCTTTCTTGTTTACTTGCCAGAGTTTCTGAAGAATAATATTTACATGCATGGAATAATGTCTCATTTCAATATATTATGGGGCTACCATAAGTGTACACAGAAAAAGCAGGATAACGAGAAGTGCTCCTAGGTCCCTCATTTAGAAATTTGTAGCTGGAGACTGATTTATAGGAATGTCCTTGCAGATGGTGAGCTTGAGAGTATACAAGTGCCAAGTATTTACTCAGTTATTAAATGGCTGATGGCTGTCCTGCTCTTCAAAGGGCTGGAGATGGAAGACAATATAACACCATAACCTTTGAGAATCATGCACCTGTGAATAAATGAAGATGTATAATTGAACTGAATTACAACTGCATTCATAATGTTTGTTGGGAATGTAAATTGAATTAGAAGAATGGAAAACTGTACAAAAAAAAAAAAAAAGGCTTTGAAACTTTGAAATCCTTATCTTTTCCAACTGTAGTTAAAGTCATTAGCTAAGAACTAGGCTGTGTAGTGACAGTAAGGTTTCTCTTGGATAATTAAAAGAAATAGAAGCAGACATAGTGCATATTGACAACTTATCAGAAGGCTGTTAGAATACTAGCAAGAACAAAGAATTTACTCAGAAGAGGAAAAAAAATAGAAAATGGAATATAAACTATATGATAGGTGGTAATGTACGCCTAGACCTTGATTTCTCTCTTTGGGTCCCATTAGTTCAAAAGATATAGAAATGAGAAAATACAAAAAAAGATATGAACCTTCTTATGGTTATACCATGAGATATGAAAATGCAGCATTTCTGCTGTAAATGTACAGATACACAACCTGCCAGTGACAAGAGTGGGATAGATGCCTTGTTTAGAAAGCGGTTGTCATGGGATGGCTGTGTGTTTGTGCAACCTCTGTGTATTAAGTAATTGGATTGGATCCACTGGTAGCTTGCTAAAATACAGAAGATGTCACTAAATGCACCTCTGGTGACTTGTAAAAGTCAGTGATGTCTTTAGTTCATGAATATATTGCTTAAAACCACAGCTAATCCCCTTTCTTAAATTCTTGGCATACTGCCACAGAACCTGCTACCCAGGTTTGTGATACAAGCTATATAGACTGGCTCTACAGACTACTTTCTGTTTTAAACTCAAGCATGTATTCATCCTTATTCTTACTCTGTATTCCTAGGTTTTCCTGCTCTCGATTGTAAAATCATATATGTCAAAAATGTATGCATATAACCTTGGCATGAGACAACTCATTCCACTAAAAACAACACAAGTTCTGCATCTCTAAGGATAAATGAATTAAATTTAACATATATTTTTATTCTGTCTTGCTTATTCTTCGTATTTTCCTAAAACAGACATTTCCAAGAATGATCTTGTATCTTACTTGCCTTACATTTTCCCAGGAGAAAACCTGCATTTAGCAGGAAATTCTAACTTATTTTCCTAATGAACAAACTGCAAAAGGTTACTAAATCAGTCATTGTTTCATCTAAACTGCTACTATAATCAGGGACAATCAAGATAATACAGTTGCTGAGTCTGAGAGCTGCTGCCCTGTCCAGTTATAAATGCCTCTTGCCGGATGAGCTGAATTGCTTTCTAATCTGCACTCTCAGTACTGAGGAGCTTGATCCACTTGCCTAAATGTAGGCTTCTGGTGTTATTTGTGATGTGTTGGGGTTTCTAGGACATGTGCAGATTGTTAGCAGATATGATCCAGGGAGATCTGATCCCTATGAAACAGAGGCTAGACAGGGTATCCTGAGGCATCTTTGCATCTTTTCATGGAGTTGTTTACATTTAAGGAACTGATTCTTCCCTTAGCTTTCCACTAGATTTTAATAAGAGCTCAGACATCTTTGCACACAAGTATCTTAAACAAAGATTTTTACTGTGATTTGGGAGTCTGTAAGGTATTTTATATGCCCTCCACCTGGTGCTCCAGATGGCTATGGCTGTCATTTAGGTCCTGTGGGAAGTCTACCAAACTTGTGCAGGTACTATGGATTTCTTACAGTGTATCATATTGCACTAGATGCCTAGTTTTAACATACTAAGTTAAATTACCAAAGTAATTCAAAGTAATATGAAATTAATATTCCATACATATTGAAGAATTTTACCAGGTTAACATGGGTGTTTTAAATGGAAGATTAAGGAAAAAGAAACAATTCATTGGTGTGAAGAAATCTTTCAGTTTCTACTCCAGCCTCAAATTTTTCACTTGTAGGGATTGTTTCAAAAGATGATGACTGAGATTAATAGGTCTTCTAAACCGTAATGTAAAATGAGACAAGCTTCTTTTCTTAGTTCTTGTTTTCTTCCAGTAATTAATTCCTTTTTTTTTATGCATTTGTACCCTGTTTGCACTCACCTTCATTTAGATTTGCTGCTGGCCTGCTTACTACAGTTTTATTCAAATCCAACTGTTCCTGGTATTTTTCTTCTAATTATACAGAGGAAGCAATTTAAGCACACGTAAAATTTGCTAGAACACCTGCCAGCCCCAGCAGCACCCACACATGAGAAACCTACTGCAGAAAGCTACAGTTGAGATGCCTTAGTCAAACTGAATAGATATTTTTAGGGTTTTTTTTAATATATTCTTTGCTGCCCATCTAAGCAGCAAAGGATTTCCTTTTCAGCCTTCTTTTATCTGGTTGCATCATTTCTGCTTCTCTTTTCTAAAACTCCCTATAGCTTTGATGGAGTGATTACCAACTTAAAAGTTCACATTTACCCTCACATTTTTAGAGCAGCCAAAAACAGGAGGTGAGGGGGCTTGCTTGTATTCTCCTGGTAAAATATTTCATAGTCCATTTATTACATTGAGGAGGATGTTACATCATAGCTCTACTACCAAGTGCAATACAAAAATGAAGCATCCATACTGGATGAATATGTTTTTGGATTTCTCAATGAACCACTTAAAATAAAGGAGAACATGAAGAGGTAAATACTCTAGGATGTGTATTTCAACCTATTTATTATAAGGTAACTTATTTACTTAGGCTACTAAAATAGTGATTGTATTTATTAAGCTCTGCCAGTAGGGATCTCTCTTGCATTTTATTTGAATTTAATCAGAACTTTTTAATTTTATATGTGTAGTCTCCTTCTCTAGGCAATTTTAACCCTGGAATGATAAATCCCTAGTCCTATTTATGGAACCACTAGCTGAAGAATTAGAGTGCCTTTGTATTCAGAGTTCTGATAGGAAGGTATTTCTGAGATATTTCCTTTTTTAAGTAATTTAATTCTTGTTATTCTTGTTCAGCGAAAACGTGCATATGCAGTTAATTCCTGTCACCAATTCCCTCCGCTGTCAAAGATATCCCTGTATATTTCTGTAGAGTAATTTTGGTCTAATATTTGGAAATAACTCTTATTTTAAATACACAGAAAGAAAAAAAAATCCAATGTGAACAACAGAATCTAGTGACTTAAAGTCCAGTAGAAAGACATTTATCTTATGTCAAATGCCTATACAAGACTTTCTAAAGTGCATATGTTTCCTCATTAGGTGCAGCTATACCTGGCTTAGACTAATAACCTACCTGTTTGCACAGTAAAAATTAGATAAGATGGCTCCATCTTTCTCTTCCTTTTGAAATTTACCATTTTATGTCCAGCATCTATGTATAGCATGTAGTACACAAATCCTTGACAAAATCATTACTGTAAACTGTAAAATGTAAAACACACGAGGTAATAAAGTCATAGTAGACATAATGACAGGGTCCCAAAAAGTGCATAAGTTGCTTCAAAATATGTACACTGCTTGGCGGCAGCTATGACTTTGACATAAATTAATTTTAATAAATCTAATTGCTTAAATCCTCACTTGGGATTTAAGAGGAAATCCTCTAAAGCAGGTCTGGTATAATTTTAAGAGTTGATGTGTTAGAGGTCGGTTTTTTTGCAGGCCAGCGTGCTCCATCTGTTAATCTTCTGTTGTTATTTTTTGAGAATTTTTTCCCTGGAGTTTGGTAGTGATGCAAATGTTCAGAATTCTCAACAAGTGTTCCTCTGAAGCTTGCTTTTCATTTTGTTGTTGTTTTTTTTTCTTTACGGCACCTGATTTCTTTTTATGGTCTATGCACATCCCAACTAGCAGACAACATCTTTAAGTTGTGGCGTTTGTTCCAACACACTAAAAAGATTTTTTAGGCCAGAATATTAGAGTGAGATTTTCTGATCTGGTTTCCTGTTCATGTTCTAGTTCACAGTCGTATTCAAACCCTTAGAAAAACTTAGGATGAATTCCAAAAACCTGAACATGCAAGCAATGCTTTTGAAATCAGGTACTTAAGTAGGGATTTAAGCAATTAGTTTTCTAAGGCTGAGATTGCAGACTTGCATATAGCTAAACATAAACTGTACCACAGCAACCAATGATCCAGGATTCAGCTCATCTGATTTAGGTCAATTATGAATTAGATTAGAAAATGATTCAGAATGCAGAAAAGGATCAATACTTTCTTGCTAGGAGTCAGAAAACTTTATAACATACCAGGCAGCTCTAGCAGAAATTAAAAAGGTGAGAGCTAAGACTTTTTATTTCAGTTTTTTCTCTCTCCACATCAGAGCTGCACACTGCCAGGATTCATTTATTGTTCTTTTGTTCATACTTCAGTTCCTTCGTTTCTACCAAGGCCAACATGCCATACCAAAGACAGTAACAACACAACAGAAATCCCACAGTAAATTTAATTTAAGAAATCAGTCTTTATTATAAAAAAACAGATCCTTTATAAAGGTTGGCTCCATAAAAGCAATGTGATCAGGGTTTAAGGGAATACACGGGTATCTAAAGGTGTACATAGTGAAATTTTGGAAGAAACATAAAATATGTAAATTGTCTTTCTGTTTTTATTTATTTAAAATCAGTTATTCCTAGCATTTCATGGCTGCATTTTTTTTTCTTAGTAGAACTTTATATAAAATTTAGTATGTTTATATGAGTAAACCCATATTCATTAAGTAACAGTTTACACTTGCAAAGCTACATGTTTAGAGAATTGCAGGGTAGCAGAGAATGACAAAGAAGTAAGGAGGGTGAAAGTAAAGCAGAGAATGGCATTGCCAATTTATCACCCTTTTGCTTTTTCAGTATTAAAAGAAAAGGGCATTTGGGTGTTGGAGGGGAATCTGGCATAGGTTCATAATTTTCATATGTAAATTCATGACTGCACTTCTGCCAAAAATGTGCACAGTATCATGAGTGATATTCATGTGAGAAATATTTTTGTGGAAATGAGGTACATGAGCAATTAGCATGATTAACCATTCCACTTTAGTTTGACATCTGCTCACACCTTTAATAGTATGCTTTCTATCACCAGGAATCCATGTTTTGACAGACTGTGTATTTTCCTAAGTACTTGCTTTCAACACTGTCCGTGAGCTTGTTCTGCCTTGTGTCTAGCACTTCAAAAGTTTATACCAACTTAAGACAGGCTATCCTTCTCTCACAGTGAAAATGAAGTACAATTTGCTGCTAATTGTCTCTTTTTTATCACCAGAAGTTGCAAGTAGTTGAATGAATTTAAAGAGTCAATATGTACTGTGAGTCCCCCAGCTGCTGTTCAACAGGGACTGGGTCTCCTTTAGGGTCTGCCTCACATTCTGTTTCATGTCCTGCTTTCTTCAATTCCTCTCTGCTGCACCAGCCATGTGTGGATATTTCAAATAGCCTAGGGCAATTTAGAATGATGTTCAGCTGAGCCTTGTCTATGTCACTCACCTATGCTTGTAGGTAATCTTTGGAATTCTACGTAAAATTTAGTCTTCAAAACCAAGATCTTTGTAAGGTTGTGACTTTTCTTGGGTAAAGCTCATGCAAAACCCCATTCATTCCATGCTACCATAGTATCTACAAAAGTGCAACACACACCTCCAAACTTACATTTAATCTGTTAGACTGTTCTGAGTCTTTCATTTAGAGTTTAAGATGCACCATTTGTTTTCTTAGCAGTTTCATGAAGCATTTACCTTTTTGGTCTCTTGACATATGCTTAACAAGATTTCTGAATATTTTTTTATTATCATTTATTATAATAGTTGTTTTTATTCTCTTTTTGAAGTCAGAGAATAAAAGTTCATTTCAAGAGAACAGACTGACAATGGCATGGCAAAAACAAAACGAAAGCAATTCTAGTAATTAGATATTACAGAAAACTAGTTTTATGAGAAATTAATACAATGTCAGGAAGATAACTTTGAATATGTGGTTGCAAAAGTCTCCATTTGAAGAAGGCAATCATTCAGATGACGGAAATAAAACCAAACCAATAAAAAAAACCAAACACTACGTCAAAACCCAGATAAGCAAAGAGGCAAAAAAAAAATAAATCTGAAAGAACCAGAAATCCCAGGAATGGCATATATAAAGAACACAGAGACTGGATAGAATTGAGGATAACAGATCTGAAGAACAAAAAGTTTTCAGACACATGCTTACTGCTGCCTATGATAGGACTCTTCTCATTTCAGCCATCTTAAAGTGAGGTGTCTAGTTTAACATATTGATGGAAGCTGCTTCTACTTGTAGTGGAGGAAGACAGGCATCTCCATCAAGCTGTTAATCCTTGTAACACCTGTATGTGGAAGAAGTAATTCCCTGAAGGTTCATTATGTTTCTCTATTAACTCTAGAAGAAATCTGAATAACTAGAAAGGAGATTTGTAGAGACCTGAAGTTAGGTAAGATAAATCCTATTCTAATTTTCTCTAAACAGTATTTTTACTCCAGGTGCTTTTGGATTTTTCTAGATAAAATATGAATCAGGGCAGTGGTATTGAAGCAAACTGATTAAAAGAAAGAAGAAAGAAAAATAAATCAAAGAATATAAATCGTTAATATGCATTAGTGGCTATTTTCTAAAATCTGGGTCTGTTATTGGAATGCATAAAGAAATGAGGCGATGTTCAAATTCTCCTGGTGTTGTCTACCCTGCTCCCTTGAGAGCACGATTAAGAGCAGCTTTGCTAAAGGATAAGAAACCTATAATTAATATTTTTTCTTTCTTAGTCCATTATATCTAAAATTTTTCTGTCTTATACAGAAGCTTGTTTTCCTTCAAAGACTGAAAGTGATCACTAATCTCATTCACAGCCTCTTTTTTGAGCTATTTCAGATTTCAAGTGAATCTGAAATTAATTAGAAACCTCCAGTTTAACCAAAGAGAAGCAAGTTTTTTTGTTGCTTTTTGTTTTTTTTTAGTTCATGTGAACTGAAGAGTCATCATAACCTTTATGAACATTTACATGGAGTTGTTTGAACAAAACATAATTAAGGGGAAGTATGCAAAACTATGTTTCTTTTCACTTTAGGTGAAGGTTGCAGTACTTTGAATGCAATTCTTCCCATTTGTGAGCAGCAAAGAAGTGAACAAATTACCTGTATAACAAGTGTACTATATTTCTGTCTTCTGTCTGCAAGTGGCATCTGTGGGAAGCAGAAAGGTAAAATGCATATAGAAAATCAGGTCTGGGCCAATTTTCCATTTATCTAGCACAGATTTAACTTTCTCTTGTATCTAAGTTCTCTGTGTATTTTGAGTGGGTTCTGCTGCTAAGTCTAATCCATGAGTCAATATTTTCAAAACACATAGTATTTCAATGATACTGAAAACTCTTTAACATATCCACATATGAAGCTTAAATGAAAACATGTACAGACTTTCACGGAAAACAAGAGGATTTATTGAAGTTTATGACATTTGTGAAGAAATTATTCTAGAAAAACTGTCAAATTTAATAGTGATATTGTTTTTCTACATGCTTTTAGAAGCATCCCTAAAAAAATCCAATTCTCTACTATATTCATAAGATGATCAGATATTCATACAAATGTCTTTTTTATGTTCTGTAGTTTTTAAAAGTAAAACATATCTCAGTTCTTGATGAATGTTGGTTCTTTTAAAATTTCCTATAAGAGTTCATAACATTTTTTCTCTTCTTTTTTGGGAGGAGGAATATTTTTTCTCTCAATATTTGTATATTTTCATGGAGGCATCATTCTTTGTTACATCTGCTGCGTTGTTTTTCTATTGTTTTGGGTTTTTTTTTTCTTGGTACTTTAGTATTTATCTTTGCAGTGGATTTTTCTCAAACTGCATCTCATTGATTCATAGAGGAATATCATCTTTCACTGTTCTGCGGCAATGTGTCTCAATAAGTTTTGCACTATCTACAAGGATAGAAAATATCTTTATTTATTTCTTGTCATTTCATTTAAAAATATTCAAACCCCAGAAGAATCCAAGTCCCTTTTACAAAGCACATGTACAAAAACAAACAAACAAAAAAAAACAAACAAAAAAAAAAAAGAAAAAAACAAAACCAAAAAAACAACCAAACAAAAAAAGATAGACCTTTTTCCAGTATTGGTTCATATGGCGAGTTCAAAAAATATTTATTTACAATTACAATAGTTTAATAGTTAAATGTTTTGTTTTATTATCAGGATATTAAAATACAATATCATCATGGTGCAGTGCAAAAATAATTTTATGTGGTTGAACAATACTTATAAAACACTACAGCTAATAATATAATGTGATGGACAGTCATAGTTGTTCGTATGTTCTTTTGATGGGCCAGTCTAAATAACCAATGTTTCAAAGGACATCATATCAGAAACATGGACTGCACAGCTTTTCCTGAAAACCTAAGATGTAATTAGAATAATGAGCTTACTGCTTTGCACTTGCTGGAAGCTGTTTGCTCTTTCTGTGGGTTCAGACAAGTGCTGCTGTGTGATCTCAAAGAATTTCAGATGAGATTGCATCAGAATAAGAACATTTAATTGAAGAGTTTTTATACATCTATGCATCAATATAGAGTGTACAGAAGGGTAGTTTCTGAAGATGCATATTGCTTCAGAATTACAGTAAAAGAATTCTTATGAGAAGGAATTATTTTGGAACAGTGCCTAGCCAATCACCTAAGTAATTTTTTTTCCTGAAGTGTCAGTTCTTCTAATGTCAGCTTTTGTATAACTTTTTACTTTTTTTATTTACTAAACTTAAACAATTACTTCATAATTCCAAGGAAAAATTCCCCCAAATGACTTAATAATAACATTTGATGGTAATTTCATTTTGTTACATATAGCGTACAAGGCATTTTTTGAAGAAGCCATATAAAAGACGAGGAAATAAATATATCATTACTACCTTCATTATACTTTACATGACAGTACTAAATAGAATATAAAATTTTATCACATTATCTTACAGGTTTACTACTACTGTCTGGGTCTTCCTCCAATGCTGGAATATCTTACACTGTGATTATGGTTACAAATTTCTAAATTCTATGGAAATCTTCTGCCAATGTTTTTTTAAGACCTCACACATTTATGCATGTAGGATCATTCCATATTGCAATACGCGAGGTTTGCATTCCCTAGCTCAAAACACACAATGCACCCAAAATAACCTTTATAGATTTGCAAGGCTGGGTGGAATTATGTCTCCTTAACCTGATCCTCCATATGACACTGTATTAGTCTTTTTTGTACTAAAACATATTTTTCAGGAAAACAGTAAACAAACAAATACACAAACACAACACATATAAGAATTTTGCTATTTAGTAAGGTTCAGTTAACTACACCTTTAATAAATTTTCCAGCCTTTAATAAATTTTCCAGTATCAAAGGTCATGGTAAAGATTTAGCATTTTTTTTTCTATTTTAAAAGCTACTTACCCTGATAGTCAGAAGGCCAGGAACAGGTTATCTATCTGACTTCATATTAAAACATTTCTGTGTTAAAACAACCTTATCCTTTTCTTGTACACGATGCTGGTATTGTTTCAGAATTTTGGTGTTAACATAACTGTGTTATCACTCTCTGTTAGAGGGATTAATAACTGTCTACCTATGATGAGCTCAACTGTATGTTGTTTACTCAAGCCTGAGCTAGTTTTGGCTGGCATAAAGTTAAATGTGGCTATGCTTTGGATTTGTGCTGAAAACAGTGTTGGTAATTCAGGGATGTTTTTGCTATTGCTGAGCAGTGCTTACAGAGTCAAGGCGTTTTCTGCTCCTTGCCCCATCAGAGAGCAGGCTGAGGGTGCCCAGAAGCTGGAATAAGACACACCCAGGACAGCTGACCCCAATGGACCAAAGGATATTCCGTATCATATGGTGGCATGGTCAGCATATAATGCTAGGGGAAGAAGGAGGAAGGGGGGGATCTTTGGAGTGATGGTGTTTGTCTTTCCAAGTAACCACTATGTGTGAGGGAGCCCACTGCTCTGGAAATGGCTGAACGCTTGCCTAATGGGAAGTGGTGAATGAATTCCTTGTTTTGCTTTGTTTGCTTTCACAGCTTTTGCTTTATCTATTAAACTTCTTTTCTCAACCCATGAGTCTTCTCACTTTTACTCTCCTGATTCTCTCCCTGCTCCCAGAGGGAAGAAGTTCCACATGTGGCTGTGTGGAACTTTGTTGCTTGTTGGGATTGAACCACAAAAAAGCCCTATAATTATGTTTTCTGGGTATATTGTGAATATATCTGACATATTCTGAATATATTCTGTTCTTTGATACTAGCTTTGCCAAAGGCTGTGGGACTGTTAACACTATAAAAAAAAAAAAAAAAAAAAGAAAAATCCTTGAGTAAATGAACTCTTTCCCCCAGTAAGATATATATATATGTTATAAAATTGAGCTCTGCATCTCATGAACACTGTCACTGAGCTTTGGGTATGTGAGAGCTCAGGCGCACAGCATATCTGCCCGGCACATACCATGTAATTTGAATGACTTCTGTACAAAAAAAACAAGGGACCTTGTGCCTATTAGGAGGTGAAATATGGGTTTTGGGTGTCTCCCAAATGGGTATGTCATTCATCACAGCTTATGCAATCCTCCAAAGGGACTAAACATATTTCTGCATCTTCAAGGCCAGAAAAGCTCTTCTTTCATCACACCCATCTGAAAAATGAATTTATATTGCCAAAGTGCAACCCTCTTGACTTCCATTCTGATAGGTTAAGAAAAACTTTTAATGTCTTCCCATAAAATTGTCCATTTCCTTGATTTTTGCAGTAGCCCTTCTCATTACAGCTTCAGTTCATCTTTCATAAGCATGGATGAGATCTTTCAAGTGCCTTGTATACTATAAATATAGCTCACTTTTACTGGAATTATCTTTACTGGTACAGGTCAAGATAGCTTTTAAGACCTTTTTAAGACCCTGTATGAATCTGGAAAGACACCTGGCTGTCAAGGTGTGCAAAATGACACAAACACAGCTTTCACACCTAACTTAAATGTAGACATCTTCATCCAGAACTTTAAATTTAGGTGTCATAATTTTGAATGCTTTAACACCCTTATATGGAAAAGAAAAAGAAAAAAAAAGCTACTAAGTTTGCTGCGAACACATTTGTTATTTTTAAGCAGTGATGCAAACAGCAAAGTGAAAAGTAAAACCATAAACAAAGACTAATATGACAAATTTTACAGGTTCTAGAAGACCTACAAATCAGACTTTCTTTAGTTAAATTAAAAAAGGAAATATTAAATAAATGGAATCTGAGAACTGTGGGTAGATAAGGATCAGTAGACAGTGGAAGTTGGAGTGGATGGAATGCTAAAGGAAGAATCTGGGACAGGAAAAAGAAGAAAAAGAAAAGAAAACTTGAAAAAATTGCAGTGCATTAGACAAAGTTTTTTGTAAAATAGTTACGGAACCATTACACTGAAAATGGAGAATCATTTCAATAATTTTGAAATATACAGAATAAGGTGTCAGTTTATCATTGAATTTACTCCCTTGCAACCACATGTACCCAAGCACTCAAAATTTTATCTGAAGTGTCTGTAAAGTATTCATTGTAAATTCTATCATAGCTCACAAAATACTTTCCAGTTCTACAAACTAAGGAAATCTTTACATATACATGATTGATGACTTGGCTTCACGAGCAAGCGAAGATTTGGGAAGGGCTTTAACCACACTTACTACAAGCATGATGAGCAAGGGCATGTGGGATATGCAAATCTGGTTGGAAAAGTGTGCTTAGGCAAACAGGAAGTGTCCGACCAGGGCTGTCATCTCCTGAGTAATCTCAAGCTGCCCATGAGCTGGTTCACCCGCATGCAAGGATGGGTATGCAGCTTCCCATGCACCTTGACACCTACCGTTTTGACCCTCGCCTGTCCATACAGAAAACTGAGAGTAAGACCTTCCAGCCTGCACAGTGGATTTTTTAGGTGAGGCGCAGCTTGCGCAGAACTGGCCCCACCCTTTACACTTGAGGTTTGACTGCCACGGCCTAGTTAGCTGGACCATGACAGTCCAGCTAGGTCATAGGTTTTGAAAGTCCACAGGTCATAGGTTTTGAAAGTGCCCTTCTCTTCAATGGAAGACTGTACAAGGCTAGACGAGCTCCATCAGCCTGGGTTTGAAGATAGGAGTTTTCCTTCTCCTATGAGAAAAGCCTGTCTTCACTAACGAAGATTCAGGAAGCGCTTTAACCCAGATATTCTGAGCAAGACTGTAATTTCCTTGGTCAATCTCGAGCAACCGCTATTGCAAGCCCACTGAGGCACCAGCGGCTCTGCGGTATCGCTACGTTTAGGCAGGATTCTGACTTAGAGGTGTTCAGTCATAAGCCTGCCGATGGTAGCTTCGCACCAGTGGCTCCTCAGCCAAGCGCACACACCAGGGGTCTGAACCTGCAGCTCCTCTTGTACTGAGCAGGATTACTATTGCAACAACACAACATCAGTAGGGTAAAACTAACCTGTCTCATGACGTCGCTTTTTGATCCTTCAATGTTGGTTCTTCCTATCATTGTGAAGCAGAATTCACCAAGAGTTGGATTGTTCACCCACTAATAGGGAACGTGAGCTGCGTTTAGGCCATCGTGACATATACTTAAAGAAAGACTAAAAGTCATAGCTGTGAAGTTCTGTGAAAAGGGAGCAAGAAACATCAGAGGTGCTCCAAATATTCTGCTTTCAGCAGCATGAAATTTGATAATCTCCATGCCAAAAGGGAAAGGAGAATAATCCCAGTTTCTCAAAAATCAATGTGTTGAAAATTTCATCCTCTGCTGAAATCTAGTGACCAGCTAAACACTGAGTGCTTGATGAAGGTGTCAGTATAGAATGTTCAAAAAAAGCCTACACATTCTGCTCTGCACACTATTTCTTTTTTCTGTGATCAGTATCTAATGTTTGATAGGAAAGTGAAATAACTGTAAACATTGTAAATGGAGGGCAGAGAAAAAGTCTTGGGCTGCTGTGAGAAGCAGAGCCATGCCATATGCATTTAGTGTAATAAAATATTTTGAAAAGTGGTACAGTTGAACCTAGTGCTACACCTATTTGAAAGGGGAATGAAAGTGGAACTACAACTGGAAAAAAGCTCTTAGATATAGACATTGCATTTTCAGGTGGAAAAATGTCACACAATTCAAAATTTCAAAGTTTGCTTCAATTTTTTTTTTATTTACCTACCCTTTTCATTGAAGAGGCTAGAAAGGTATCTCTTTTTTTAAAAAAAAAAAAAAAAAAAATGCTTTCAAGTATAAATCTCCACTTAGTCCTTGATGGTTACAATTTCCTGCTGTACATGCAATGGGTAATAGACTAAGGTATGTTAACCCTAGTAGCTGATGGTCTGAATAACTGTTCTCTAGACATTAGAGACCATGCAAGAACTGTTATAGCTGTAACTGTAGTTCTGTGAGTTCTCTGTATTTGTAGACAGTAAGAGCAATTCAAATGCTTAGCATATTGGTCTTGTTCCCTGCCTAGATAGTATACACTACAAAAATTATTTCGTCTTTTGTAACTTACAGTGTGTAAGGCAATAAAATTTCCACTAATCCCCTTACAAAGATATGGGAACTCCTTCATATGACACCTTAAAAAAAAACCACATTAATTTATTTTTATTTTCTTTGTGCCGGTTTAAGATAGTTTCTCAGTCTTTAGTACCAATAGTTTCATTTACTCTTTAATCTTCCAGCCAAGCATTATATACTTAATTTATTTAAGACTTTTTCATGTGTCAATTCTTCAGGCACCTCCTTCTGAAGTCTTTCTGGTAAAGAGATACCCAGAAAAGAAACTAATATACTGAGTATAAGTGGCTGGCATCCAGGCAAATATATATAATGTAACTATATATCCCTGGTCTATGCCACTACGTTTATCACAATTTTTTGTGTTTTAAAAATACCTCAGGAGACCCAGGAGATCAAGATCAAGTAGCCTAACTTCCACCTAAGAGCAGATCTTGTTAGAGAAGTTGCTCAGTATCTTCACCAGCTGAATTCAGAGCACATCCAAGGATTAAGGCGTCTCAGCTGCTCTAGACAAACTGTTCCAGTACTTATCATCCTGAAGATGTTTTCCCCCACTTTTGTCTAATGAAAATTTGCTATGTTCCAACTTGTGCTTGCTTCCTGTTGTCCTATTACTGTGTGCTTCTGAGATTAAGTTTCAATATACTCCCTGATTAGGTGTTTTGAGAGAGCAGCATGGTCTTCCCTGAGCCTTTTCTTCTCAAGGACAAAGCCCTGATCACAGCCTCTTCTTTTTTGTCTTGTGCACACTAATGGTCTCAGTGGCTCTGCTTGACTTACTTCAGTTAAGTCAGTACCTTTCACATACTGCGGAACCCAAAATTGGCCACAGTACTCCAGACATGGTCTCACAGAAATACAGTCTGAACAGAGGGAAGTAATCACTTTTCACCACCTGCTGTCTTCAGTTTTGCATATAAATCCCAGTAGGTAGCTGATATTTGATTCAAGAACATCTTGTTTTCCAGGATACTCACGTGCTTTTCTGCAAAGCTCTTTCATACATAGTCAGTCCCAGTCTGTGCTATTGCATCAGGTTATTCTATCACAGGTGGAGAACTTTGGTTTTGCTTTTGTTAAACGTTGTAAGGTTGCTGTTGGCCCATGTTTGCAGCCTATTAAGGTTTCTCTGAATACCAACTCAAATTAAATTATTATCCCAGTTTATCCAGGCCATTTAGAAATTAAACAGTATTGGCATTGGTCATGACCTCTGAAGGTAACCACTCCTAATCGGCTGCCAGTTGCCCTTTGTGCCACTGATCATAATCCTTTAAAACTGAACCTCCAGCCAATTTCACACCCAAGCAGTACCAGTTATTCTGTCCTTACCTCACTAATCTGGATGTAGTGGAACCCACACCAGGAATGTCACTCCCAGAAAAGGGTGCCTATCTTCAAAATGGTGCATGGTTGAATGTTCTAGTATCCAGAGTACAATTCTGGAGAATTTAGTGGTTTTTTTAACACTGTTACACTATTTTCTCTTTAATTAAGAAAACTTGAGAGAGTTCATTACTGTCAAATAAAGCCAGAAACCCACCCCTCTTTATAAAATCTTTTAATGTGTTTGGACTTACATTTTGGGCTTTAAAATATAAACAATTTCTTTTAGTTATTTATATTACTAAGTCTCAGTCTTGATTTTTTCATTCTATCCTACATACTTATTTTTCCACCTAGATTTTTTCACCTACAATAGAAAATTTAATCAGCCTGTTTTAAATCAACCTATTTTCCTTGTAAAGCAAGTATCAGAAGATTTATTTTTTTTCTTACATGACAATCTAATGCTTTGTTGTGCAATATTTGGCCATGCTAATACTTTTTTTAAATGTGAATTTCTGTCTGTCAGTTCTGCGTTTATTTTCATAAGACAGTAAAATACAAGTAGAATGCAAAGTATATTTACATCAGGATCCTAATATCTGTGCTGTGGACTGAATGATGTAACATTGTCATGCACAAGACTAAAAGGCTTTCTTTAGATATAAAAAAGGCTTAAGAATAAATGAGATATTAAAAGAAGTAACTTAATAAGGCACAAAACTGACAGATTTTAGAATGATTTTAACAGAAGTGTCTAGTCAATGATATGTGGCATTGCCATTTAAATGTTATTTTCTCATTGATATCATTAATTTATCTTCTGTATGACTATTTTTCCCTTGTAGTTCATATTTGCACTTGGATTACTATTCTTTCACTCTTCGGTATTAGTCTAAGATTAAAGACCTCAGCTTTCTTTGAAGTTAGGAAACCTTTTTATGGCTTAGCTGAAAATTGTCTTCCTTAATTAACAGGTTACTGGAAAAGTGTTTTAGTGCCTAAAATCTTAAAACTAAAGAAAAAATTAAAAAAGAACACCTCTTCCTGTTGCTTTGTGTGATAGCCTTTTTTATTATTTATACTGTGGCAACACCCACAGGCACCATGCATAAAGCTGCATGTGTTACAAATTTACATGTGCTAAACATAGTAAAAAACACCAAAGGAAGACAATTTTTGCTCCTGATCGAAGATCACCAGATGTTTTCATTTTGTTAGAATTTGAATATTTATCTTGGAGATATTTATGATTATAAACAACTTTAGTTCAATGTACTTAAAAACTGGCTCACCAAACTCTAGAATGCTTGCCTGAGATGCAGTGCAATTGCTAAGAATGTACAAATTATCATATGTTACACTGTACTTCTTCTAACAAAAAGATAAGTGTTCCGTAACTCACAAACATCCTAAAAGAAAAATTGTTCAGCTATTCTGAAAAGAAAGAAATAAGTACACCTCTGAGATATAAGTAAACTCCACATTAAGAAACCTAAAACTTGAAGATTATTTATATGGGTTTTCAGGTGAGCAAGGTGGCTTGATTTACTAGCACTTGGAGGATAAGATCGCATTTGAGAAATGTTTGTTGGTATTTGCTAATATTTTCTCATCTTCCTGATGGTTTTCTGAAAAGCTTAAGCCAGCTGAGTGCCACATGTACCGGTCCAGGATAGATATGCAGGATATCTCAAAATGTCCGCAATGTCACTGTATGTGTTGTGTATAAGTTGGTAGTCAATGAAGAATCTGGAAAACTATTCAGTGGCCTGAGCCGAGATAACTCATGCCACATGAGGAATCCTTCAATATTCTGCCAGGCCTGTAGTTGCTACCCCATAAAAACACAGGTTCCTTGCAAAATCTTTATCATACCTATCCAGCTTCATATGTATATTTCAGATGATAGGCATGGCATTAAAGCAGCACCAGACACTAGGTTGAGATGGCTGAACCAGTCCTGAAGAAAAGTAATTTTATCTGCTTTCCTGGTAGAACTGTGCAGTGGAATATGCCTGGAATAAATGGCAGGATGAGTAAAAAGTAAATAAATATATTTTTTTAAAACAATACATACTCTTAGAGTAGATTTTTATGGTGAGTTTATGGGTAACTTTCAGAAAGCATTAGAGCATCAAGGAATTTGAGACAAGTTATATAATTTAACCAATATATATTTTCCAGTTTAAGTGACATTGTTACAAAATATTACAAATGAATACATATATAGTCACATATCATCAAGCAATTTTTTTTTTTTTGTACATTTATCTAATGTGGTTGACCTACCTGTCCAAAAACTTTGTCAAATCACATACCCAGATAATAAACGCCCTTCCTGTTGCATCCATAAATGCTTTACACTGGGCAGAAATAAAATAATCTGACCCAGAAATAAGAGAAATGCTTTTTTTTGATGATCTGAAAAGTCATGGAATGTGCTGAATTATTCAAAATCACATTAAATTCTAAAACTCTTTAAGGATTTTACAAAAGAAAATTCCCAAATAAAAGCAATTTTGTGGTTTGAGTACAACTACTAAGAGGACAACAAAGACCCTTCATGGGAAACATGCTTTAATCTGTACATGGAAATGCAGCACCAATGTAGACAATAACTCTGTAGCACTATAGTAACAGTACTTCCGCTGCTAGTAACAGACCTCAGGCTTTTTATTAACTCTGAATGGTATCAGGACTAGGATTTGCAAGGCTTGCTTTATCTGGACTAGTCTTGATGTACCAGGACTTTTGTTTTATTTTAATAAAGCTTAATAGCTTTATTTAATAACAACAGTCTCACAGAAAGATGGCTGATATTAGTTTTAGTTGCTGTTTACTTTGTCCAATTTTATTGTAAAAGAACTATTGCCTTCACTGTTTTGGTATAAATTTCTTTAACTAATGGTAGTAACCAGTTGTCATCCAGAATGATCTATGACCACAGAACATAGTACATGAAAGCAGTCTTTACAATGTGGGCACAGGGTGAAGCACTGCAGGATGAAGAGCACAGGGCTACATGCAGATCATGGATCAGCAGTTACTGATCATCAAACGAAAGAAACTTTGAGTGCTGCATGAGAATGGTGTGGGGTTAACAAAGAGAGAAAAGAAAAATCATGTATGCACAATATAAAACATACCAGAATAGTAAATACGGGATAAAATAAGAAAACACTGTACAGTGAAGAAAGAACAAGGTGTACTGTTTGTTAGAAAAAGATTTAGTCTTGAGTGAGGTGAATTGGAAAGAGGAAGAAATCCCAATCATCAGAGTTGCATTTCTCTTGGTGAAAAATTTGTCATAATAACAATTTGCTGTGACCCTTCCAACACCCACCTTCTAAAGGAGAGCTGACAATCATCTTAAATGACCCAGAGCTGCACAACAGTTAGCAAAGCAGAAATCAGGATAGAAACTAGACAGTTTGTGCATATCGGTTTTAATTTTCATTATTGTGTACCAGCTCTGATAAGAATACATGGGAGGGGATGCATTAGTATCATGGTAGCTGAATTAACAATAACAATATGGTTAGATTGCTAATGTTTTAATTATATTACTAGCAAGTTATTATTTGTACATATTATCTGTGTTTCTTTAGCTCAGGTAAATTGTTCGGAATCTTTAGTCTGGTATCCTGCCTTTGGGACTTTGCTGTAAATTGGATGCAGTCAGGGAAGACCTGGATGTTTTTGTCATAATCCAAAAAATATCCCACATATCTTAGTACACTTATTCAGATTCTGTGAGACAGGGTAGGTAGTTAAGCATTTGAAAGTAGGAAATACTAGCATTAAGGTCAGGCACAATGTTAATTTAGGGCACTTGTGCACATGCTTTATAACATATTCCTTCATCTCTCGTGGGATGTTTTCCCTTCTTTTCTTCTGAAGTCCTTGTTTATTATATTTGACAATGTAATGGCTGTAGTAATGACAGCTTTTCCAATTCACAGCTTCTTTGCCAGTGCAGACTCTCCCACCAAGTTACATTTATCTTTCTTCTGTGATAAATAACATTGCACGTTGTATATCTGAAGTTTTCAGCTTCTAATCAATTATCAGGTAAAATAACACTCTAACCTTTACACACAACATGTGTGAATGCCTGAATTCCCTTGGGCTCTCCATTATTTTCAAGTTGTTTTTTTTAAACTTGTTGCCATTATCACGGGACACATGTACTATTACAAGCAGTGAACCGTAAGTGGGAATGACAATACCATTTCGTTCCTTTTTACTGCCTGTGGGAAATTGCTGTAATGATTTCTATCAGGTCAGACTCAGCATCTCTAGGAGGTCAGCTTCTAAAATAAAACAGGGCTGCTTTCTCTGCTATATAAGATTTTCTGCATATAATTTTTTGTTGCATATGTGCTACTTAGAATTTTAGAGAAACAACAATCCCCCAAAGTTAAAAAGTTCAAACAGACAACAAAAAGCGTTTTTACTGGAGCTGCATAGTCGTACAGATTTGTTACACTAGATCATATAGGAAACCATCAGAACAGAAAATTCCATTTTTTAAATCTGATTGATTTGTCAGAGTACAAAACAATTACAAGACATGACTTCTTAAGATTAACAAACTACTAGATAATCAGGAACAGAAGATATATATCACTGCATGTGGATATATTTGTATGGTTAGAAGTTACATTTGTAAGATTTTTTGTGCATGCTTGACTTGATACTTTCTGTAATGCCCATCACTACTCATTATTTAAACGTAAGAATCAAACTAGTCTTTATGCTGCTATTCATAGTTTGCATAAACGGGGGACACACAGATAGAAAAGAAAAATGAGTAACTCATCTCGTACTCTTGTAAAAACACTTTCCTAGAAAGAGGGAAACCCCACTTTCTTGAATGGCACAGCAGAAAGGAACTCAGTTCAGAGCTTATGCCTTCTAGGTAAATACCCCAGCAACATGCGATGTAGTATTATTTTATTTCTGTGTCCCTGAAAGTGTGTCCATGCAGACAAATTGGTCAGGTAAGGCCAGAGAGAGATTGCAAGCTGGGTTTCTTCTCAGTGGAAGTGTGAGTAAGAAGGGATAAATATACACTTCCAGGTCTCATATATGCTGAAGTTTTTCCGTGGTGTATCAAGGAATAGGGAGGTATCGCTGAGTCTCTCAGTTTAGACATACTCATATTTTCTGAGGAAATAAGGACAGTATTTCCTGTCTACCCTGGCTTTAGTATTTCATGGTAATAAGCTAAGCCAAGCATAAACATCACAAAGTATCTAAGGAAAGTAGAATCGGGCAAACCTTAAGTTATTACAACAATGTGCCACTTTTTTTTTTTTTCTGTTGTGGAAATTAGAGACATAAAGTTCCTGCTGTTTATTCTCAGTCTCTGTGTGAATCTCCCACAGGTATCAGCTAGCACTCCATTCAGTGGCTAAAAGAAAAATGCAGTCCCAAGCTTTTGTTGGTCTTCTGACCAAATTTTCCTCTTTCATGTTAACAGAACACATTAGTAGGGCTATTATGATCTTCCTGCACATGTAGAAACACCAGTGCCAGCAATGAGAGTTCTTTGCAAAAAGAAAAAAAAAAAAAAAGAGTAGAATAGACAATATATGCTCCATTGTGCAGATAGGAGATGAGAATTTAGTTTTAATGATCCCATTACTTTCTGCTAAAAATTGCTACACTGAATAAAATAATTCAATAGATGCTGGGTGACTTTTATTTTAATATCTGGAATGACTTTTATGAAACTTAATTTTTTTACAGAGATTCTGTAGGGCAATTAAGGCAGCTTAGAAAATTCTTTATTTCCCACTGGATATTGTAATTCATAACAAACAAATTAATATTTTTATCTGAAAACAATACACATTTTCATTGTTTATTTTTAATTAAAACTAAGGTGCTGAAACAGTCAATGACAATTACAAATACATGGAAGGCATTAAATATGCTAATTTTAATTGTTAATTGGTATTATCACATTGACATGCTAATCATTTATTGCAAAAAAGTGGGATACTTTACATAAATACTAGCATAACTGCACTGACTATTTGAGCTACTGAGAAAACCTATGTAGTGCCTATGTAGAATTGTAAAACTTAGAACAAGGGTGTATGGGATTTACTTATCTTTTGAAAGTTTTAAACTTTCACCATGAGGACATTTTCAATCTCATATTTGAGCTGTGAAAACCAGTAATGCACTTATACCATAATGGTGCAAAATCAGAAGACAAACTTTAAAAGCTTTTTCAGGAACAAATCCAACTATGTATTTAAATACTGCAAAAGTACACCACTGCACAAAGTAGTACAAACAAGAGAGGCATCCTGCTGTATCCCTTATTTTCACAGGAAGAGGTATGCTAGAACTCTCTTATCATCAGTTGCATTATGTAGCTGCCTCAAAATCACCAGAAACTTTTGCTGGAAAACCGAGGTGTCTTTTATTAAGACATCAAAATGAACATCACTACTTTTTGCCCATGTTTTTTCAGAACAATAGAATCTAAAGTCTAATTAGCTTTTTGGTCTTCTCACTTCATGATCATGGAAGAAACATTAAAAAAAAAGAGTGAACTATTCTAGAATCCGATTGCTTCTGTGTTACAGCTGCTTTCCTTATAGAATGTAAAGAAACAGCTACTTGGAAAAAAAAATAAATCAGAAAGCTGGTTCTGAGAGATGAGTGACACAAATTTCTCATTGAAAAGAATGCAATAGAATACAATTCCTTTCTGTCCCTTAAGGGCATGAAAAAGTGGTTGCATCCTATGAGGTACATCTTATATAACAAAGGCAAGTGAAAGTTTTTCGGTTACTTCATTGGATTCACATCTCAGTATGTACAGTGTTATACAAGCTACTGTCTGTGACATAAGCTTGACTGTTTTGCATAGATGTCAACATATGGTCAATCTCACTTATAGCTGTTTCTCGGTATCCTTTCAGTTTTTTTCAAGCTGCGCTGGGTGTAGTACCATCAGTTGGGACTGGTAGTAATTTTTTTTTTTTTAAAGATACTTCTCACAAACAAATTTTATAATCAGTTCTATCAGAGCATGTTAGACTCTCTTGGAATCAGTTCTGAAGAAGATCAGCTTGCATGCATCTATGTCTTGGCATAGAAACCAAAGACCTTTCATTTTCATGTTGTAGTCCTTGTACCTGTCTCATTTTATATATTCATGACAATCTAGTATTTTCTTTTTCCCTGTGTTGCTGAAAACAGAGCTAGAAGATCTGTTCACATGTACTTGAACACAGACACACAGATTACATAATAGTAAATTATTAACTAATAGGAATTATAAAATAAAATCATTACTTTGGTGATAAAATTATTCCATTGGCAGTTTCAGTATTCTGTACAGAAAATGTTTTCTCTGTAAATATCATCTTTTTAGCAGGCTGCAAAACCCTGGGCACAAAATCTACTGAAGAATGTCAATAAAGTAAAATTTATGCTCTGTGCTTTGTGTAAATTCTGCTGTTGAAGCAGTCAAGGGGGAGAACGTTGGATGGAGCATAAATTTGCTGATAGTGGATTAAATACCAAAATGCACTGCAAAAGAGTCGAGGTTGATTTATCGGGCTTTAATATTTTCTTAGCAAATTCTATTCCTTGGCTAAGCTTAAACAGAAAAGGATATAAAAATGTGCTAACTGCAGATTGTCTTGATAAATGTCCTTAACACTTGTAACTTTTTTCTTTGGCTGAACTAAAAAGGGAGATGGAGTATGCTGATTAGACTTTTCTACTAACTATATTATTTTTTATATAAAATTATGATTAATCTTATTGCCAGCAGATGTTTAGGATCTCTAGAAAGGAAATAAAGGGTAGGATGGAAGGATATACAGACAAAAGGAGGGAGACAGGAAGGGAGGGAGACACAGAGCAAGGGACAGAAGGAGGGATGGACAGTATGGAATAAGGACTTGTTTGCCTGATTAGATTCCAGTATTTACTCAAAAAACAGATATCATAGGCCCAGCTCAAATATAATTTAGGTTGGGGATAGATCCTTAGATCTTTTTGAACTGTATTTTGTAAAAAACAATTTCTTTCTTTCATCCTTTGAGCATTGAATCTCACCTCTTGAATTTTGGAACAGAGAACCAGTTCCCATAAGATTTTGTGTAAAGCATAAAATCAAACACAATTTTTCCAGAATAGAAATAGAAATAGACTAGAAATGCGTAACAACAAGAATCTGCAAACCATGAAGATGTGCAAGAAATTCTAATCTTACGTGATTTTGCATGATGAGGCGTTTTCAAGGAATGAAAAACATACTTTCTAATGCAAGTAGCCAGAAAACACTAAATGTGGCATTTCACAACACGAACTCAAGTTAATGGAGAGACTCAATTCCTCATTTATTGTCTCAAAGCCCTTTTTATCCCCTTGTTTGGTACTTCCCCAGCCTGCACATACATACAACATTCAATCTCATTGGCCACTGTGAAACTCTCCAGGTAAATAGTCCAATCACAATTCTACAGACCCTCTCGAAACCCCCACATACTCTGGCCGCCAAAGGTGATTCCTGCCAGAACTACATCCTGGACCATCCTTCCAAGGCTTGCTTGTTTACCTTTCCTGTCCTTCAACTTTCCAACTCATCACCCCAGGGCTTGTCAAGCACTAAGGCCTCAGAGCTAATTCCTGTACTGTTTTTCATGCAAATCTTACTGCCTTCACTCTCCAGAGCTAAAGAGGACTTTGTAGATGCAAAAAAAAAAAACAAAAACAAACCAACCTTAAATGCTATAAAACATAACCATGAAAACTGATATTATACTTAGACAGTGTGTTGGATATTTTTTATTGTTTCATTCACATTGAGAAAAATAATTCTGATACTACTTGGCAAAGATGAAGTGTATGTTTCAGGAATCTGAAGGACAAAGTTCATGTATTGCAGCTGAACACACAGCCAGAGTAGAACCAGAGGATCTGGTTCGAGACTGTCTTAAGAACCTGAATGTGCACAAGTCCATGGGACCTGATGAAATCCATCCGTGGGTCCTGAAGGAGCTGGCAAATGAAGTTGTTAAGCCACTGGCCTTCATATTTGAAAAATCATGGCAACCACGTGAAGTTCCTGATGACTGGAAAAAGGGAAATATAATCCCTGTTTTCAAGAAGGGGAAAATGGATGACCCGAGGAATTACAGACCAGTCAGTCTCACCTCTGTGCCTGGCAAAATCTTGGAGTGCATTCTCCTGGAAGGCATGCTAAGGCACATGAAAAACAACAAGGTGCTTGGTGACAGCCAGCATGGCTTCACTAAGGGGAAAACCTGCCTGACCAATGTGGTGGCCTTCTATGATGGGGCTACAGAACAGATGGACAGGGGTAGAAAAGCTGATGTCATCTATCTGGACATGTGCAAAGCATTCGACACTGTCCCACACAGCATCCTTGTCTCTAAATTGGAGAGACATGAATTTGATGGACCACTCAGTGGCTAAAGAACTGGCTGGATGGCCGCGCGCAAAGAGGTGTGGTCAATGGCTCGATGTCCAGCTGGAGACCAGTAACGAGTGGTGTCCCTCAGGGATCGGTGTTGGGACCGGTCTTGTTTAACATCTTCATCGCTGACATGGACAGTGGGATTGAGTGCAACCTCAGCAGGTTTTCCCATGACACCAAGCTGTGTGGTTCAGTTGATACGCTGGAGGGAAGGAATGCCATCCAGAGGGACCTTGACATGCTTGTGAGGTGGGCTGATGCCAACCTCATAAAGTTTAACCATGCCAAGTGCAAGGTCCTGCACCTGGGTCGGAGCAATCCCAGGCACAGGTACAGGTTGGGCAGAGAAGAGATTCAGAGCAGACCTGCAGAGGAGGACTTGGGGGTGTTGGTCGATGAGAAAATGAATATGAGCCAGCTTCAGTGTGTGCTCGCAGCCCAGAAAGCCAACAGTTTCCTGGACTGCATCAAAAGGAGTGTGACCAGCAGGTCGAAGGAGGTGATTCTGCCCCTCTACTCTGCTCTTGTGAGACCTCACCTGGAGTATTGTGTGCAGTTCTGGTGTCCTCAACATAAAAAGCACATGGAACTGTTGGAACAAGTCCAGAGGAAGGCCATGAGGATGATCAGGGGACTGGAGCACCTCCCGTATGAAGACAGGCTGAGGAAGTTGGGTCTGTTCAGCCTGGAGAAGAGAAGGCTGCGTGGAGACCTCATAGCAGCCTTCCAGTATCTGAAGGGGGCCTATAGGGATGCTGGGGAGGGACTCTTCATTAGGGACTGTAGTGACAGGACAAGGGGTAATGGGTAAAATCTTACACAAGGGGAAGTCTAGATTGGATATAAGAAGGAAATTCTTTCCTGTAAGGGTGGTGAGGCACTGGAATAGGTTGCCCAGGGAGGCTGTGAATGCTCCATCCCGGGCAGTGTTCAAGACCAGGCTGGACGAAGCCTTGGGTGAGATGGTTTAGTGTGAGGTGTCCCTGGCCATGGCAGGGGGGTTGGAACTAGATGATCTTAAGGTCCTTTCCAGCCCTAACTATTCTATGATTCTATGATTCTAAGAGGTATTTATCAAGAGGTAAGTAAGACTTAAGTGGTCAACCTTCAAATACTTTCACAAGGCCTCTATACATAGGCCATGGAGCTGTTAAAGTGAGCCCAGAGGAGGGCCATGAAGATAATCAGAGGGCTGGAGCACCCCTCCTATGAAGACAGGCTGAGAGAGTTGGGCTTGTACAGCCTGGAGGAAAGAAGGCTTTGGGGAGACCTTCTAGCCACCTTCCATTACCTAAAAGGGGCCTACAAGAAATCTGGAAAGGTTCCTTTTACAAAGACATGTAGCGACAGGACAAGGGGTAATGGCTTTAAGCTGGTGGTGTTCAAGGTCAGGTTGGATGAAGCCTTGGGTGAGATGGTTTAGCGTGAGGTGTCCCTGGCCATGGCAGGGGGGTTGGAACTAGAAGATCTTAAGGTCCTTTCCAACCCTAACTATTCTATGATTCTAAGATTCTATGGTCCCTGTTAATAATCTTCAGCTTGCAAGCACTCATACGTCAGCTAACTAAGGGCTTATGTAATCCATAATATTTTTATTTTCCGTGATCTAATGCAGTATTCCTTTGACTTATGTAACTTTGCAAACTTATGTAACTTATGTAAAGTAAAAAAGTTCCTTCAGCCTAACTACACCTTGTTTGTGTGCAGGAAAAAAATAATTCAAAAAGGGTATTCTTTTTCCATCTTCTGTCAACTTCTGTTGTTCCCTGACTATTGTATTTAAACACAGTGAACAATTCCTGTGAACAAACAGTTCCTGCCCACCTTGCTTATTCTGCTGATATGACCATGAATTGTTTCTCTTGGTAGGTGGTAGGTTATCTCCAAAAGAGCAGGAGTGTTCATTTCTTGTGGTTTGGTAATATTCAGAATATGTTAAGGCTAGGCCCTCAAAAACTTCTGTTAGGTGTTAAAGTTTCCTTTGAATTTATATGCCTTACATATGCAAAAACATTTTAGAGCACTGAGTGTTGTCTACAGAGTCATCACAGGGTAGATTATCAGTCATACTAATATACGACTATTGAAGCAGAAGGAAATTATGGGGAGATAAAAGTCTTTATGCCTCAGAGATCCTCTGGCAGGCAATTTTGAGGAAATGCCACTAAAAATTGGAATAACATTCTATAACTCTTTTATGCTAGCATTTTTAAGGTTACGCATGTTATGCTATGTTCTGTACTGATCTTATATGATGTGCATTACCAAAAGAGAAAAAGAAAGACATTCAATAAAGTCATATGTAAATGCACAAAATACCTGTACACAAATTAAGATGCCCTTTGTTCTGGGACATCTCTTTAAGAACTGATATAATCTTGTGACAATGGAATGGCATTGGCAACTTAGAGGAATGCCAAAATTACTTTTTATAGAAACTGTTTTAGGTTTGTGTGATTAACTGGTGTTTAGCTGTGTGTGAAATAGGGGTGATATTCTACAAACTAGTATTTTAGAAAATCAGTTGTCAAATTAAAAAAAAAAACAGTATTTTTTTCCTCTTCTTTTACTTAATGAAGTTGTATGTGAATGGGATTCAAACTTTTTTCTTCATTATTTAATATCTGATATCCTTTTTTTTTCAAGCAGGAATTTTCTTCAGCAGAAACATCATTGCCTGTAATTATATGGTGGTTTTAATCACTGTTTCTGTAAAGCAAATGGTTCTGGAATATCAAGGCATGGCAGCAGAATGAATAAAAATCATTTTGCCATGTGAATGTACTTTTATTATTAAAGTTCAGTACCATACATGTATTTATAGAGGGTGATCTGATTTTTAAAAAGAATTTAATGCCATTTTTGAGGACATGATGTTCTCAGCTGGTACGGCACACTGCATAGGATCTTAAAGTGGGTTTGCAGCTTCAGGTCTGTCCTTACATAGTAGAAGCACTGTACCACAGCTCTCAAGAGGGAACCATATACTGCAGTGAAGTCAGGGATCTGATGATCTATTATGCTGCTTCAAATTTCGCCATATTAAGTGCTCAGTTCTTTACCACTTTTAATACCTTAATTGAGTAATCTTTATACAGATTATTTATGTAGACACAAGTTATAAGACTAATATTTTTCTGCCTAATGAAGCCATCAGAGGTAAAATTTAGCTCAGATAGATAACTTGTTACCTGCCTAAAGCTGAATTACGTATGTTCTCCTTTAAACTGTAGAAACAAAATAGATACTTGAAAAAATCGTCTAACTGTACCTGCTGAGGTTTTGTTATTTATGAAATCTAAAGTGAGATGGAAGTGACCAGCTGAAATGGAAAATACATAGGCTATTGCTATTAAAATTATGTGAGAAAAATTCTTACCCTGAGATCTAAATTGCTATAAATGGGTATTGGGTGAGGTATCCTTTATTTAACCTTAAACAAGCTCAGCATTACTGATCCAAATCCCTAGCTCATACTGAAAATAACACAGCCTCAATCAACATCCCAAACCAAACATGTCACTTTGAACATATCAGACTGATATATTTGACTCTTCCATTTCTTTGCCTTTCCCTGTCTACACCTGCATCTCATACAATTATGATACACTGCACTGTGACCTCTTGATTTTTGGTCCCCTTTATTAGATGTAGCCATTTGGGATAACTTTCTATTCTGCTGATCAGCTGTGCCTGGTGATACAGATTTTGCATAACGGGCTGAAAATACCATGTGTCTGATTTATGGCATCTCTCTCAACAAGGGATCTTATAACCAAAGAAGTTCCAGTTCTTTCCTAAATATTATTTAGCAATGAGCTGAGTACCCACTGTCTGACCAGTCAAACACTATAGCTCCAGAAAAAAAGTGTTAATTCTGGAAAGCATATTTAAGATTCTAGTTCCTTATCTTTAGTGGGTATTCAAAGCATGATTATGTTAAACAGCCTAAATGTTTTGGGGCTTTTTAGAATTCAGTACTGTTGAGGTCTTTACATTCTCTGAATACTTATTGATTCTGTGCCATTCTTTCATTCTTCAGTAACAGATAATTTTGATGAGAATTTTAAAGCCCAAAATAAGCAACTACAATATAGTTCTTCATCCTAAAATGCTATATTTTAGTTTTATCATTATTGCAGCGAGCTGCTTGTATAGCATACTTTTTATGCATTTAAACATTCTGGAGCGTAACATATAATTGTTCAGTAAATATAATGTCCTTCGAATGCTATACATAACATGCTGCTTGATTAACAATTCCTATTCAAATGAATGATACCTGTGCTTTATAGCTCATTTTGATAGAACTAGAAGTCCCACTGCTAAGCATTTGAAGATTTGGACATCCAAACCATTACATTTGACTGTAAGAGTATGTGGTTGTAATACCTTGTGACTGCCTGTTGAACTGCTGTTCTGATGTGGTGTTAAAGCTGAATATAGACAGCCCACTTTCTGTAACTCTGTGTCTAACTGCATGGATACACAAATATATATATGTGTGTATATGTATTTATATTTATTTATGGTTCTATGTATTTATGTCTTTTATTTATTGTCATTTATCATTTTTATTAATATTTTATTTTTATATATAGAAATATATATTATATAAAATGTATTTTATATTTATATTTTATTTTATATTTACATATCTCATACTTTTATATCTATATATTTATATTTGTATTTATATTTATATTTATATTTGTTTCTTTTAATTAATTTTATTTATATTGTATTTTATTTATGTACGTATTTATATACAAATATATATTTGTATGTATGTGTAGATATATACATATATATTTGTATGTATGTATATATAAACAGAGGGTCCTACAGTTGAAGGATTACTTCATATTGGTATTAAAATTTGAGATGAAATAATCAACAGATATCTAATTATTTGTGAAAGAAATTTTTACATAGTCATTTAAAATGAGAAAAAATCAGGTTTGTATTTTTTGCTATAAAAAATATCTGAACTTGAAGAAAATAAAATTCCAAGGAGAATATACTTCCCCCCCTTCCCCCACCCCAGGGTATGTGGAGAAGAACACAGAATACAGAAGTCTTCGTTTCACCTCAGTTTGATAACAATATGTCAAACATTTATGAAACACTTATGTAGACACTGTATGACATTTTGATGAAGAAATGAGAACAATGTAATTAAAAACTATTCAAAGCCATTAGGTATTGTTAATAAAACAAAACAAGCAATCAAACCCAAACAGAACCACAGATAAACATAAAAAAAATACACCAACTGAACAAAACTTTTACTGAACCAATGTATTTCTAATTTGATGACTATGTGAGTGTGGAATGGAAATTTTAAAAGAAGGAGAAAAGACAGGAGAGGAAGAGTAGAGGGAGAGGAGAGGGAAGGAGTGGAAAGAAGAAAGGAGAGAGGAGAGGAGAGGAGAGGAGAGGAGAGGAGAGGAGAGGAGAGGAGAGGAGAGGAGAGGAGAGGAGAGGAGAGGAGAGGAGAGGAGAGGAGAGGAGAGGAGAGGAGAGGAGAGGAGAGGAGAGGAGAGGAGAGGAGAGGAGGAGAGAAGTTTCCGTTTGATCTAGTTGAGTGATCCATCTGCAAACCAAGATAACAAAATGAATTATAAAACAAAAATTTGTTAAAATATCTATGTTAGTAAAATTACTGACAAACACAGAATTAACCCTCTCCAAACAAAAAATTCATTGACTTAAAAAGAAATCATTGAGTTAAAAAAAAAGTAAAAAGAGTCAAACATTCTAGTGGAGAAGCAATGCATAGAATTTCATAACTGGCAGCTGATACAATGCTGGCCACATAAGAAAAACAAATTAAAATCTCTTCCATCATCTTGTGAGATTCTGAATGTGGACTACACACTTTCAGCAGATTATGGACACCTATTTTAGATTTACAGTATCAGCAATATAAATGATATATAGGACCTTAAGAAAATACCAAAACACTTGAGGAAACGGTGACAGTAAATATTTTTCTATTCACACTGTGTCAGCAAAATCTCAGATAATAAAACATATTTTTATGTCAGTGTAATATCTCCTGCTGCTTTCTTCCAGCACCTCAAAAAAAAACCAAACCAAAACAAAAGAAAACTATAACACACAGGATATTAAGAGTATGTTTGGATTGGAGAAAACACTAGAAGGCCATTGCCAGGCTCTGTAAGTAGTTTTGGAAAGAACGAATGCTGCTGAGGC
Source organism: Pezoporus occidentalis (assembly GCF_034315485.1). Classification (NCBI taxonomy): domain Eukaryota; kingdom Metazoa; phylum Chordata; class Aves; order Psittaciformes; family Psittacidae; genus Pezoporus; species Pezoporus occidentalis. Next base: position 4,665,578 of record NW_026914611.1, on the reverse strand, counting down.
GGCATGAAAAATTAAGTATCTGTAATTCAAAGTAAAGGTATACAATTCAGAGAAAAATGTGATATAGCGAGGTAGAAAGCAGATCATATGATAGCTGAAGCAATATTTTCACGACAAAAGTACAATTGGGCAAGTACAAAACTCTCTGGCAGAATAAGTCATGTCTTTTTTAGAACAGGAAAAGGAGAGAGGAAAGAAGTGCAGATAATCTGATTTGGAGGTACAGTAAGCAGACAAGCAGAATTTGCTCTTTCTTCAGATCAGAAATGACATTTTTGCAGATAACCCTATAATCACACAGGCTTTAGGGTATTTCACAGGTTAAATCCAATACAAAAATTAAATTCTGCCTTAATTGTTAACTATATTTCTATATAAATAAACATGTAAGTGGGAACTATTGATGTATTTTATCCCAGGAGAAATAGCGTATAGGTGGGAGGAGGAAGAGGAGAAACGTAGGGCTAGAAACTCATGAGCTTTCACAATCAAAATTTAAGCAAAAAATGTGTGAAGCTCTTATGTCATGCAAAATGAGTTAGAACCAGAAGCAATGCAAAGCTTGCCGGTTGCATAACTGATGGGCAAGAATGGACACTGAACAATATGTACCTACTAGAAGAAGCAAACTGGTTGAGAGTTCTCAGCAGAGGATTTAGACATAAAAGAAAATAAAATGAAAATTAACATGGTAGACATTTCTTTTTATTTTTCATATTAAAAGGATTTGCCATATAAATAATTCACTAAGGCCTATAATGTATCTAACATCATGGCCATTAAAAAAAACTAAAAAGTCCTTTTTAATTTTTTTTTTTTAATAAAATTCTTTATTAGCATTATATTTAGGAACAGGTATAAGTAGGAACAGGTATTAATTAATCAAATACACTGAGTTGTGCTGCATTGTGGGTCTGACTAAATGTTTGCCAATGTCCTCTTGCTTCAGTGTTGGCAAATCTAAGTAACTTTCATTTATATCATTTATAAGTGAGAATAAGAATTTCTCTTAAATAAGATTTATAAAATGTTCTCATATTAATGAATGAATGAATTGTTAAATCACAAAAAATGTGTTCAAGGTAGCTGGGGGCTGCAAGCTAACAAGTAACAACTCAGAACCAAGTTCAGAAGCTATAAAATCCTCTTCATTCATTTAATGATATAACTATTCTGTCAAACAAAAATAAAAGTCTATCAGCTTCTTTAAAGAGCTCCAATTCACTTTGTAATACAAAAAGAACATTTAGTACCATGCTGAGAGTTACATGTCCAGACATGAAGGAAGGGTTGAAACCTTTTTTTAAAATAAAGCAAATTTAATTTGGTATGTTACTGTAATCCCTGAAGACTTGACTGACCCAGTGAGTAACAAAGGATTCTTACACTTTTTTAGAGCCAGATCACAGTTATGGTCTGTCTGCAATTCTTCTCACTTCCCAGTCTCTCTCGTTATACTCCTCAAATACCAATCTTTTTTGCCTTTATCTCTTCTCAGGTTGAATCGTACAATTCTGTCACTGTTAGACTGAACTCTTAACAATGCCCTGCATATCAGCTGTTCTAGAATGCTACATCCTGCTACATCAGGTCTTTCTGACCTGAGGGATCGACTTCTGGGAACCATAGGCAATGATGAATATGCCCAAATACTTTTCTTAAAGCAAAACATTTTTCACTTTTAAAAGAAGGAAAAAAAAAAAAAAGAAAAAAAAGAAGAAAAAAGCATCTTTTATGAAAAGATTTTAAAATGTTTAGTCTACATATTTCTCACCTGAATCTTTCTGTCCTTCATAACAAGTTATTTAAAATTAATGTTATAAAAGCAATCTTTACAAAAGAAGCCCAAGCACTGTCACCCACTAAATTAAACCTTTTTTCACCGCTTTTTAGTAAAGGCTGCAGGCTTTGCACCACATGGTCGCAGGAAATGCTTGGGCTTTCACAGTTTAGCTGGGAACCACAGAGGGGTGAGCAAACTGTGATAACTGACTGTCAAAAAACAAGTTCATGTGTACCTGAGAGTAAGGGACCAGGATGCTAAGGACTTGCTGTGACCACCAGCACCCTGCTTGACAAAGACTGTCACTGTTAAGTTTAGCACTCAAAATGACCTTGGAAGGAGAAGCGTAACTTAAAAGAAATGGGTTAGATACTTTTAATTCTTCTTGTACAACAGTTTTTACTATGATACTGATGAGACTTTAATACATTAATTTCTATGGTATCAGTTCTACTGTAACAGGAAAAACTGTGTAATTTTGGTGAGACTGATTTACCTAGATATTACTTAGGCTAGCAGTAAGTGCTTTCCAGGTATATAGCCTCTTCCCTTTTGTCTGTATACAGAGTTTATATTCTTCTCCCTTGATTTGACAGAATTGTCAGTAAGGTGACAAAGCTAACAATGCATTAATGATTTTAATAAGCTTTTATTTTTTCAGAGAATGGTTTATGTTGATTCTAATTCAAGTGCTTATTTGTACTATTTTAAATAAATATTACCATAAGACAAACTGCTTGATAACCATTTTAATGTATAATATTTATAAATAGTTGCGTAGGAGATACATTTCCTTTTCCAACTGCATCCCATTCTGGCATTTGAGCCATTTTTTTACAATTTCATAGACCTATTCTCATCACAGAGCTGACTTCCTAACTTCATGCCTGACTAAGCCTCACACTTGATCGCTATGATGTAACTTAACTTTATACTAAACCCTGATACTACCATCTTGAGGCATGACATCCCCGTTTTGAGCCTGTGCCCATGTGAGTTGCTAATGAACTCACAGTCAGACTAGCCAACATACAGTACGAGAGGCCCAAGTGGGAATGAAGATCTTGAAAGTTTGGGCACCAGCTACCAGAGGAGAGTATCTAGATCCAGCTACTGGAAAGAAGTAATGACTGGGGCCAGGTACAGCAGAGGCCTGTATTCCACGTGTGCATGAAATCGTTAGTGAACTTCAAGCTGAATTAGCTGATGAGAAGTCCACCACCTGAAAAAACCCAGGCTGGAGCAGATGTTTAGATCCAGGCATGGATATTATATAAAGTTAAAGCCCACACTATATTCTTCATAAAGAAGAAAGTAACTCTCTTTTTCCAGTGATAAATCTAGGTCTCCAGAACCATAAATACAGTGTGTTGTAGTTTTAGTAAAAAATCTGATTACTGAGTTTGTTATAAAACTCACAGTATCTGCATGCAGGAAAAAATACACTAGAAGTTTACTTTCTTTGATTAGACAAAAGATAGCTGCTTAAGAATTTTTAAGGTCTATTACCTTAAGACTTTAATAGTTCAAGCTAATAAGATTCTTTCTCACTTCTATATCATGTGTACAATAAGCACTTTAATTACAGCAGTTACTGAACTGGAAACCATGTGCATAAAAAATATATATCTTGTGCTATGGTTGGGGCTAATACTGAATTTATTCTTCTAATCAAGAACAGAAGATAAACCTGCAGCCACCTTTATGTTCATCACTACGTTTTAAGCTATATCTGCTCTGCAGTTCTGACAATGAAGTTTCATTTTCAGAAAAGCTTGAACACCAGCATTATGACATATACATCATGATAACTCAGTGATACTCAACAGTTTCAGGTAGTTTGGTCTGCATGGCTAGTAACAGATCTAGTAACAGATGTAGTAGAGCATATCTATGAAAGCAATAACATAAAATCAGTTTCATCTGACGACTAAGAACAGTATTCCACAGTTTCATTTAAAAAGAAAAGACAAAAATAAAAAGAGAAAGAAGGTAAGAATTTATATTTTTCTCTAGAGGAACGTAACGGAATCATAAAACTCCTTTACTACTACATTGTATAAATTAGATATGATTATCAAATGATTTGTTAACAGATACTACAGGAAATCCTAAAATAAGCATTGCAGTTATCATACTAATGAAATCTTCATCATTAACTCCTGTGGACATAAAAGAACCAGAAAAAGATATTGTTTATTGTTCATCTGCCAAGATGAGGAGAAACCTGCCTATAATGATGAAAAATGACTAGTTAAGAAGCCTTACATTAATACTATTAAATTTGACTAGACTAAGCAACAAAATATTGTCTCATTCAGTCCTTAATGGTATAATGAAATAGCTAGTAACATACTCATCTACCAGCAATGTTACGTTTATTACTGTGAATAAGAGAATAGGGAGAAAAATAGAAAGAAGCAGTAATACCCATATAGTCAATATTAATATACTACTACGTCATGCAAATATTACTATTATTGAAATTTTACCTTAGACGTATGGCTTTTTTAGAGGTAATCCAAGAGATACAGTACAAGAATTATTTGAAACAGATGAGAACCGTATGTCATAATCCAACAGATTAAGGATGCTATTCATCTTAATATTTCAGGCATACAAATGCAGCCATTTAGTTGTAATTTGTTCCAACTCTCCAGTCAGTGGAAGGATTTGTACTCTCAGTAGTTATTTTACCCTATTTTAAGATAGTTGTCTAAAAAACCTTAGTGTGAAGCACTCCATTTTTTCACTGACTCTGGAAAAAGTCTGGATATTTATTTTATCCTGTATGACTAAATATTTAGATAATTAATTTACAAAAGAAAAAGTGTTACTGAAATCAGTATGTATCTTCTATAGATTAAGAGAAGAAAATGCCAGGAAAACATTTCATAGCCTATTTATACACTCCATATCTCACTCAATACCCCAAAGCTTGCTTGTAGGTTATTTGGAACTATCATAAATTAATGAAAAGAAAGGGATATTCTGATATGAGATAGAATAATTAATCTTGAAAAACTTGTATTCTGGAGGACATACAGGAGTAGCTAAAAGGTAGAGTGACATATTTTGGTTCATCAGGAATAAATGCTATGGACCATTAAACTATGTCAGCATATCAGAGTACTTATTCATACTTATCAGTCAAAGATTTTTGATATTTTATTGTCTTAATTTTTCTTTTATTAGAAACTGAACAGAAGGTATTAATATCCATAAACTGCATTTTTTTTAATTGTACAGTTCATATCTTTTAAATCATAACAGTCCTGATTACTTGAGGCCAAGATCATAATTTCCAAAAAAAAACAACAGTAATAAAAAAACTTTGCACTTCCACTTTTTATTCTATTATTTCTATTTTTTCTGAACACTTTCTATAAGCTGATTAAATTCAGAAAAAATAATGAATTAGAGACAGAAGTTAAGTATATCATATCTCATAGCTTTCTTCCTCAGAATGAAATTCTAATAAAGTTATAGCTTAAGAATCTGATATTTTATACCACAGATAGTTTGACATAAGTACTTAGAATCATATAATCACAGAATAGTTAGGTTTGGAAAGGACCTTAAGATCATCTAGTTCCAACCCCCCTGCCATGGGCAGGGACACCTCACACTAAACCATCTCACCCAAGGCTTCGTCCAACCTGGTCTTGAACACTGCCCGGGATGGAGCATTCACAACCTCCCTGAGCAACCTATTCCAGTGCCTCACCACCCTAACAGGAAAGAATTTCCTCCTTATATCCAATCTAGACTTCCCCTTGTGTAAGTTTGAACCTGTGACCCCTTGTCCTGTCACTACAGTCTCTAATGAAGAGTCCCTCTCCAGCATCCCTATAGGCCACCTTCATATACTGGAAGGCTGCTATGAGGTCTCCACGCAGCCTTCTCTTCTCCAGGCTGAACAGCCCCAACTTCCTCAGCCTGTCTTCATACGGGAGGTGCTCCAGTCCCCTGATCATCCTCATGGCCTTCCTCTGGACTTGTTCCAACATTTCCATGTCCTTTTTACGTTGAGGACACCAGAACTGCACACAATACTCCAGGTGAGGTCTCACAGGAGCAGAGTAGAGGGGCAGGATCACCTCCTTCAACCTGCTGGTCACGCTCCTTTGGATGCAGCCCAGGAAACTGCTGGCTTTCTGGGCTGCAAACGCACACTGCCGGCTCATGTTCTTTTTCTCATCAACCAACACCCCCAAGTCCTTCTCTGCAGGGCTGCTCTGAATCTCTTCTCTGCCCAACCTGTAGCTGTGCCTGGGATTGCTCCAACCCAGGTGTAGGACCTTGAACTTGGCATGGTTAAACTTTATGAGGTTGGCATCAGCCCACCTCACAAGCGTGTCAAGGTCCCTCTGGATGGCATTCCTTCCCTCCAGTGTATCAACCGAGCCAAAATTTTTTTAGCCCTCTACTGCCATAGCTCCATGTAATGGATAATTAATGGGAAGTTGCAAGTGCAGGATGAGCAGGTTTTGGTGTCTTGCTGGCTAGCTGTGCTGCTTGTAAGGCTGCAGCACAAGAACAAAAGAGCACAGATTACTCCAGACCACTATCAAGCAGTGACCAACATTCAATGCCTTGGGGAAGGTATTGAACAAGATGAGTGTGAAGATATTCCACACCAGGATACTCTCACAGCCTCCGAAACCCTTTGGCTCTGGGGCCTTCCTTGTCACAGGTCCAGTCTTCATATTCAGTAAGTCCCAAATTATTTTTCTTCTGTAATTTTTTTTCTGGGCTCTTTTGAACTCACATCAGGTTCTCTTTCAAAGCTCCAGCTGGTAAATAACTTATTCCAAAACAGTGAGTCAAAGCTATGCATCTATTTTTTAATATTCTTTTTACTACTTCCAAGTGTCGTGAATACTGAACTAAGAAATCCACACAGCTTTAAGGGTTTCCACTTTGTTTAGGAATCCTTCCCACAAGTCCACCCGCCTGTGGCCTTCCTCAAGAACAAAAGATGTCAAACTAAAGTAGTGCTTTGTTTTCATGGTATGCAACAGTGGGGAAGAGAGATTTAGAATGTTATTTTTTTAAATTTATTTTACATATATTTCTTGCATTTTCTCCTTGCATATTATATATTTTTAAAGCAGTCTCTTGTAGAAATAATTTAATATTTCCCAGACAATCTTATTTTCATAGCATTTATAATTTTCTGCTTTATTTTATTCTTTGAACTATGACAGTGTATCAGTTCTAAATATATATATGTATATAAAGAAATATGTATATGTGTGTATATATATGTGCATATATATACATGCATATGCACAAAGACATATTTATGCTTCCGTTCCATACCAAAATATTTCATTTTGTTTAGATGTTCCTTAAGAAATAACTTTTGAGGGTATATTTTTCTACTGGGGCTTAGTGGTTTTTAGTTCTCCAAATTCCTTGGTGAATATTTCCTTCATTACTAAATATAATTTTAAAAAAAAAAAGTTTTTCTTTACAGAACAGTGGGAGACAGTGTCATGTTCTCTGTGATGTCCACTGTCACAAATTAAATAGCTATGTGATTGAGGGAATACTGTCTGCTTATCAAATGGTATTTACAGGACCACCAACACAGTGAAGTGAAATTATGCTACTCCACCATGACTTGAAAAAGCTTAGAGGGCATTCACCTACAATGTGTCTTTATTATCGACAGCTGTTAATATGGTAAATTATTCAATGTCTACAAAAAATAAAGTCACAATGAAATAAAATTTGATCAGACCTTACTTTTCACCACAAAGCTGTCCATGTCCACGTGTTGTTCTGTCCATCAGCTATTATGCAGGCTCCCAGGTGATACACAGAGGTAATTTCTTCCATCCATCTTCCATACCTGACATGCTCAGTCAACACTCAACATTTCTTCCTGCTTGTTGCAGACTTCAAACTGAATAGTTTGTATTAACATGGAGTTAGATTAAACATAAGTAACACATTCTTTATTAAAAGACCCACCTAATTCTCTGCCTGGCAACTAACTAGGGGCTTAGGTTATAATGGTTATGGTTATAACCATTTATAGTTTATTCAGTATTTGTATAATCATGTCTTTCACTGGTTATGTAAAGCACATTGCAAATTATGTTCTGTTACAGAGGCATTTAGGCATCTCTGACTACACATGAACTGGTTCTACTCCCTTTGCAAGAATCCCTTAATGTAAGAGCACCTCTCCTAGGAAATGGGAGGCTGGCAATCAGTACCTACTTCTCTCTCAGAGACAAAGTCTAAAGGCTTTCAATATGCCTAACTTTAAATAACTTTCCCATCAGTCATGTAGACACACACAAAACAGAAGTCATCTATGGAAAACCTATTCTACATAAATCTGTCTTATCTGGAGCTCTAGTTATATGAGGAGCTAGAGGCATCAGTGCGGAGCACAAAATGTATCCATAGTACTTCCCAGGGTGATTTAAAGAGTGTATTAACTAATTGTTTCAAGTAGCTCATGAAAACTGTGCATTAACCTGTGAAGTTCAAGCTGTATTTGACTCTTTTGCCCAAACTCTCAGGAACATTTTAAGATAACGTTAGGGTTGTATATCCAAAAGATAGTCATGGTGCAATATATGTCACTGGAAATAAAGACTCACATAAATTAGATCTCTGTTTTTACCTCTTCCAGATCACTGTTCTAGTAACACAGCCATTGCAACTGTTTTTCACAGTAATCTAGGCAAACTTAAATTCACCTTTTTGAAAAAACAGCGAAGGACTTATGAAGGATTGCCAAGAAAAAATAAGCAGGACTTCATCACAGGTGCTACTGCAAGTTGTGTTAACAGACCATTGGAATACTTAAGATTGATTACTGGGACTTATCACTAGATGCACTTCTGAATTTGTTATATTAACTTGTCTTTGTGTTAGTGTTATAATCTATGGGATTTGTTTTACTTTTTAAGCCCTTGTGAAATATATTGTCTTCATTATAAAGTATGTAATTAAATTAATAACTTCAACATACTAATTTCAATTTATCTCAATGAATAGCAGCAGCATGTTTTGAGAAAATTAACAACATAAAAGGAAACATCTGTTGAAAGCAGGTAACAAACTACTTCATGACCGCTAAAGCAAGATTACAGTCAGTGCAAATTTAAATAGATGTTACTTTAATGCAGGAGCAATTCATCAAAATTTACAACTCTTTATTGTCATCAATATTAATAAGGATGTTTTCTAGACTTCATGATTTGACAAAACATAAAACATTCAATTTTGTATAACTCTCCAATATTCTTAGGAAAGAGCGCGCAAAATAAATTACTGTTACTATTTAAAAGATGTTAATAATTGCCTAACTGTAAATTACTGTTACTATTTAAAAGATGTTAATAATTGCTTGACTATAAAAACCTGTGCTGAATATTGTTATGCACAAAAAACTTATTCCAGGTAATGGGAATGTCTGTGACTTTAATATCATATTTGCATTCTATTCCTATTTTTCCTTTGTAGTGCCATTCACTCCTGAATTTCTGAAACATCATTTCAAGTAATTGTTTGCAAGTTGATGACAAGTATGCTCTATTCCGGGAAATTATTGATTAACATAATAACTAAGAAGTACGCTAGAGAAATATGAATTTACATTTTCCTATTTTTAAGAAGCCAGCATCTGAGGGAACAGTTGCACAATGATTGACTAAAGAAATTATTTTATAAAATATTTTAATGATCTTAGCACAAAAAAGTGTTCCTGGGAAATGTGCTGATGACAAGACAAGGAAAAAGTTCAGATAGTGGTCTCAAAGAAGTCAACAGCATAGCAGTGATCACTGAAGTAACAGATACAGATAATTAGTTCAACAATACTGAAGTCATAGAATCACAGAATCATAGAATATCTTCAGTTGGAAGGGATCCGCAAGGATCATAGAGTCCAACTCTCTGCTCTTCACAGGACTATCTATAATTAGGTAAGAGCATCATCCCAGCACTCCTAGAATTCTGATAAGCTTAGTGCCACGATCACTTTCTTGGGAGCTTGTTCCAGTGGTTGATGTCCTAATGTCCAGTCAGAACTTCCCCTGACACAGTTTCTTCATGTCTGTCACTGGTCACCAGCACTCTAGCTTATCCAGATCTCTTTCTAAGTTTTCTTTACCCCTGAGAGACTCCTTATTTTGTATTATCAGAGAACTTACTTAATGTACACTTTGCATCCAGATCATTTATAAAAATATTAAAGAACACTGGGCCTATAAACTGAGCGTGGGGCACCCCACTGGTGATTGGCCACTTGCCTGACATTTACTACAATTCTTCGAGCCTGACTCAACAGCCAGTGACTCACGCAATATATGATGAACTTCTCTAGCTCTATGCTGCATATTTTGTCTAGAATGGTATTGTGAGAGACAGTTTCAGAAGCTTTGCTCTCCCCCCAAAAAAAAACAACACACCACATCCACTATCTTCCTTTGGTCAACAAGATAGGTGACCTTGTCATAAAAGGAGATTAAGTTGGTTAAGGAGGACTTTCTCCTCGTGAACCCATGTTGGCTACGACCAATGACTGCAAGTACTTTTCAGTCACTCCCAGAATAACCTTCTCTGTACTTTTACCAGACACTGAAGCAAGACTGACAGGCCTGTAATACCAGGTCTTCCTTCTTCCGCTCCTTGAAAACTGAGACAAGAAGTCAAATCATACGATAAAGGATTATGATCAGTAACAGAAATGTCTGAGTTAAGGTAGAGGTCAGAGACTGAAATGAAAGAGTCTATCATAAGGATGATGTAAAAACAAATGGTAAATAGGTTTTTGGTATAGATCAATGTTCAAGAGAGTTAAAAGAGTTTTAATTCCATTGTACAAGGCCAGTGCCTCATTTATTACAAAGCATCTATACTTTTTATACTGTTGTCTGCATCTGCTTACAATAGCTTGCTGTATTTGGATACATATACAATAGCTTGCTGTAGTATAATTGGATACATATACAATAACTTAGTATATTATGCTTTGATACATATTCTTGCAGTATACAGCAACTAGTATACAATTAATCAAATAAGAGAATGGGAACTTAACTTTTAAAACTTGCTAACAGTTCACTATTTTGTATCTTAGCACATTCTAGTTTATTCTTGTCTTGCTTGTACTGTTACTTTTGCTTCCTTACCCACTTCCTCCTTCATCCTCGATTCATGTTGAGCTCCCTGTAGGCACTTGCTTACTTGGGAATGTGGCCATTCCTTGCTAAAAATCCATCCACAGTCCGCAGCCAATCCTGGGCTGTTTCAATGAGGGCACAACCAGTAGATCAAGGGAAGTTTACTAGTCCTCTGCTCAGCGCTCATTAGACCTTATCTAGATAATGAATCCAGTTTAGGGCCCATAGTACAAGACAGACATCAAAAAACAGGAAAACTCAGCAGTTACCAAGATGGTATGGGCACTGGAGCATACACCTGAGTCTGAAACCAGGGAAGTTCAGACTTTTTATAAGGAGGAAAGACTTTTCCTCATGAGGACTGGAAGGAGTGGAGTAGGTTGCATAGTCTTCATCTTTGGATCTTCAGAGGGTTTTAAGACTGAGGTGGACAAAGCCCTGACCATCCTGGTCTGACCTCAAAGGTGGCCCTGCTTGGAGCAGGTGATTACAGTCAGATGTCCTGAGGTCCCAACCTAAATTATCCTATGGGCCTAACATGAGCAAAAAAGGAAGGAACAATAATTCCTTGGAAAAAAAAAGAATTTGGAAGAGGATTTTTTTTTTTTCAGACATGTAATACTAGCAGAATGTATATAAACCCTTTTACTTGTTGCAGCAGTGAAGTTCTGGAACAACCTATTCATTAGACAAATGCCTGATGAATATGGTTTGGATGGGAGTGGGGCTGTTGGGTTATGGGATGGGTGTTTTTAAATTAGTCAAAAAAAAAGGGGGATGCATAATTTGTTTGACTGAAATATTAAGAAACAATATAATTTCTACATTCATCTGCTTTTTTGAACAGTCAGAGATCTGACTTTAAATTTTCTGGCAGATGTTTGAAAACATTTTCCCTCAGAACTACTATTTATATATATTCTAAGATGAAGCCTACCAGAAAGAACCACTCAGGTATGCAAGATCTTGACGATATCTACCCTAATCTAACTCATTAGATGAACTTGGTATGCTCTGGGAAAACAATCCAAACACAGATAATTCTTATGGGGGAGTCTTAATGAAAGCTCAGACAAAGCAAAGAAATTACTGCTTTCTGGCAAAGAAATAGGGAAACAGAGATGAATACTTAAGAGCTTTATATCCTTATAAGGCATTTAGTACAGGATGCCAGCAGGTGATAGTGACCCAGGCAGTGATCACTAATTGGCTTTAGATGTACAGAAAGTCAGTCTGGCCTTGGCTTACATGACCAAAGAGGCCTGTGGCAGCTTATGCAAAGCATCTAAGTTTGAAAGCAATAAATGGAAACATAAATTTGAAATAGAAAATAATCCCACAGAGGATGAAGAAAACTTAAAACTGAAATTCCAACGCTGACTATACCCAAAGCTGAATCATTACACATGAAGCCAGTCTGCCAGCTGGGACTTGGACACCTTGATGAGTTGGATAAAGCAGTGGCCTATTCCCCTGAGTCCATGTTGCCAGTCACAGCTGGACTGGAGAACATGACCAGTGTGAGTTTTTCTTTGTCCAGAACAGGCATCAGTTCATATTTAGAGAAACAGTTTTGTGAAACTGTTGGTGGTCTCAGAATATGAGACATTTTCTTTGTTACAGTGAATTTCATTTTCCCTTTCTTTAGCATTAAGAAGTATAAATCAGCCAAGGTAGAAAATATTTCATATTTTCTGAAGTTCAAATTACTGTGAACATCTCATTTTTATCAAACTGCTGAAATCCATCAAACATCAGAATTAGTCATAGAGATAGAATTTCTCAAAAATGTCTTTCTATTATTTAGGAAACTGATTCTGACTTTCCAGTGGGAGCTCTGTCACTGATTTGAATAGGTATAAAAAAAAGCATGTTAAGGGAAATTTAGGTAACCAAAATGCTGTGTTAAAGGATAATATAATTAGAGATCAAAAAAACCTTATAATATAATCCCTAAATATTTTTCAAGACTCCGGTAAGTTGCCTACTGATGAGTCTTTGTTCATGAACTGAGATACCCATTCAAAGTTTTTTAGAAAAGCTTGATTCACAGCTACCAAAAACCTGGAATGTGTGGCTTGGTAATATATCATAATACCATGAACACAGATACCAATTTTATTCTCAGCGGTTTAAATTCTTTCCTCGTTCCTTCCTATTTATACCTAATCTAACCATTCATAAGCATAGATCTAAACAGTGAATTAATAACATTAAACTTAGATTTGAAAGACACAGCATCATCAGTTTGGAATAAGTACTGTTAGCACTGTACCAAGTACTCCTCTAGGTTTAGATCAGAAGAACATTCAGTCAGTATTTACTCTATTTTTCAAATGGAACCTATGAAAGTCAGGTTAAAAGTAGAATCATAGAATCATAGAATAGTTAGGGTTGGAAAGGACCTTAAGATCATCTAGTTCCAACCTCCCTGCCATGGGCAGGGGCACCTCACACTAAACCATCTCACCCAAGGCTCTGTCCAACCTGACTTTGAGCACTGCCAGGGACAGAACATTCACATCTTCCTTGGGCAACCCATTCCAGTGCCTCACCACCCTTACAGGAAAGAACTTCTTCCTTATACCCAATCTAAACTTCCCCTATTTAAGTTTGAATCCATTGCCCCTTGACCTATCACTACAGTCCCTAAAGAAGAGTCCCTCCCCACCATCCTTATTGATCCGCTTCAGACACTGGAAGGCTGCTATGAGGTCTCTACGCAGCCTTCTCTTCTCCAGGCTGACCAGCCCCAGCTTTTTTAGCCTATCTTCATACGGCATACTAAAAAGTAGGCACACTATTTCTCTCTTGGTCTCTTCTGCATATTACTAAAGTTGCTTAAAATGACATTACACCTGTTGTGCCTAATGGATCCCAACTGACCCAAAGCCATGTTTTGGTTGACATCCATTTCATTCACATTAACATGTCAACTCAGAACAGCAGTGATTTTTTTTTTTTCTAAATGAATATCCTGTTTTTGCCCTCTTACTATGTTTTATTTCACATTATGAAAAAGCCTCTAAGTGAAGCTGACAAAATGTCTCTCAGATGAAACTGAAGTGGAATATGTGTTACAGGGGTACACATTAGAGCTATTTGACCAGTAATGGTACTTAATACGTATGGTCTGACTAGAGCTAGCTCTAAGGAACTCTTTGCCTCTACTGCAGAAGGAAGACATTGTAGTTGCTGGGCGCCCAACTGAAATCTTCTACTGAGCAACACTATTTGATAACATAGTCTTTCCTTTTACAGTCAGAGTATATGGTCAAAACATCAAAGTGGATTATGGATAAGTAATATTTACTTTCTATGCATGAATGTTGGGAGGGTTAGTTCCTTATAACATAGTATTCTAGTAGTGAAAGACGACCAAATTCATAAAAATAAATTGCACTGATACTGGATCCAAAAATCAAAATTGAGATGATACTCTGTTGCAGTCCAGAAGCTGCCTTTGTAAACGATTCTACTCACTCCATTAGAGCCATTCAAAGGATCTGAGGGATGTACTTGCTTGCAAGTTTGTTGTGTGTAACAGGTTTGTTTCTAAAGCTATACCAATACTAGAGTTGCAGTGATAACAAGTAACATTATCCCTTCCAGAAGCTCATCCAGATTTTTATTACCTTCCAGTAATATCTCACTTCACTGCTTTCTGTTCTTAGCTACTGACCTTGGCACCTGTTTTAATGACAAGGTCATCAGCTTTCCAGGATGACAGCAGCATGAAAAATCAGATTAAAACATTTCATCTGTTCTTCCAGCATTCATCCTGCCCCTAGAGCATTTCTAGCAAAAGTTCTTTGATATTTGTGTCAGAGGGGCTGGCATATGCAACTCCTGAACCACTCTAAAAAAACATGATGCCTTTTAGACAAAACAGAAATTAAAAAGGCAAATTAAGAGGACCTTGATATTTCAATCATTCATAAAAGGGAAAAATAAAATAGCAGTTTCTTCTTCCAAGGTTTATAAATCAAGGTCTTCAATATTTTAAGTTACAAAACCAGAGTGTTGGCGGTTTTGTATACATATGTATATGCAGTTAGACAATCAGCTTTCGATAAACAGATTTTCCTCCAATCATATATTATGTTAAGTTACAATTTTGCCTCTTCTCAGTTCATGGGAGGTATGAAGAGGAAAGAAATGGGACAGGTTTAGTTTCTGCCTCCTTCCACCTAATGAACACATTTATTAGTAGAGTGTGCCTTCCTTTTGCTTGTTTGCAGTTGAGATAGATACATATGTGAATTACAGAGTATAAGATCTGATTTCCAGAAACATGTTGTTTGTCTTGACTATTTTCTTGCATATTATTGTATTTCAAAACAATATTGCACCTTTTAGAATACAGAAAATAGTATTTGTAAAATGTGTGATGAAAATATCTTTTCTAATGTTTATACCATCAAATTACTAAAAACTCCAATTAAAAATATGCTTAGTTTCATTGATAATAATTTTGCATTTTGATTTTAGAAATATGTTTAGGTCCCTGCAAAGGACAAAATACACCTCTAGAATAATTTTCTTGCCTGTGTGTTCCTTTACTGCAATTTTTAAAGGCTTCTACTGTACTCAAATTGAACATTTTCTGCATTTTTCTCTAGTATTTAAAGTGCAGAGATTTTGGCATCAGCAATGATTCTAAGAAATGCACAATGAGATTAGGAAAATTATTTAGGACATTCCACTGGATCTCTGTTATCATTCACTACTTCTATTTGTATGAGCACCGAAGAAAATTATATCAATTCTACATTAAAAACCCTACCTAGCATATAATCATATAATCATTTACATTTTAAATGAGCCTCAAAATCATTGAGTCCAATAACAAACCTACCACTACCAAGTCTACCTCTAAACCATGCTTTTAAACATATCTACATATCATTTCAATACCTCCAGGGATGGTGACTCACCCACTTCCCTGGGCAGCCTGTTCCAGTGCTTGATGACCCTTTTGGTGCATATTTTTTTTCCTAATATTCAATCTAAACCCCTGCTGCAGCTTGAGGACGTTACCTCTCATCCTATCACTTGTTGCGTGGGAGAAGAGACTATCACCCCACCTTGTTCCATCTTCCTTTCAGGTAGTTGTAGAGAGTGATAATGTCTCCTTAAAGCCTCCTTCAGCTAAACAATGCTGGTTTCCTCAGCTGCTTTTCATAAGACTTGTTCTCTAGACTTTTCACCAGTTTCATTGCTCTCTGGCCATGCTCCAGCACCACAATGTCTTTCCTGGAGTGAGGGACAAAAAAGCAAACACAGTATTCATGGTGCAGCCTCACCAGTGCTGAGTACAGGGGGATGATCACTTCCCTAGTCCTGCTGGCCACGCGATTTCTGGTACACGAGAAGCTCCATTTTGTATGTGCAACACAAGTGACCTCTTCTAAGGGTTAAATATTATATTACACTTTTGATAATTCACCAATAAAAAGATTTGATGTCTTAGAGGAGGATTATCACCAGAAAAGCTCTTTGATCCTTTGATAAAGACTGTCATCTACCATGCACTATTGGAATTTTCCTCTAGGAGAGTCATAAGATGGGCCAGAAAGACGTAAAATTGTAATTGAGGTTTCCTTAGAGGAAATGATAAGGAAAAAAGAAAACAAACAAAAATAAACCAACAACAACCCACTTTGTAAGGGTGGCCTTCTACATGTTAGGTCACCATGACCTCTGTAGGAGAACCTTCTCTTGAAGGAGAGAAGGGAAAAACAGAATCATCCCTTACTGAAGGCTATGTCCAGATAATACAACCCAATATTGGTTTTGAGGCTTTCCCCAAATAAATACTGGTTTGGTTTTTTTTCCAAGTATGTGTGAAACCTAATAACACACCTTTGAATTAAAGAATGAAATCATAAGAAAGGTTCTCCAGTTTAACAGAAAAAGTTTGTAACAAATGTGTTAAACAACAGTACAAACAACAACTGATCTCTTATGGTAATGTATAAATTAGTCCTTCATGGTTAGAATTAATAATTTTAAAATTGTGAATATATATATTTGTATGCACTTAATTTATTTTATTTTTATTTTATTTTATATTATTTTTTATAAAATGCACAAAATACATAACTCCAATTTTCATATATAAATACCTGTTATATATATTTTTAAATGGCAAATAGGAAATAACATAATAAATATTTCTCAATTAAAAGAATAAATATGAATCAGAAGGAGAAGAAAAAAATATCCCTATTCTTATTCACTTAGTGTGTCTTAGTGAATAATCACATAAAGTGTCTATATCCCATTTCAGTTTGAAAAAAACCCAACCCAGAAAGCCCAAGAAAACCCCAAATGCAAACAACAAAAAAATACTAAAGAGCTAAAGAAATTCATACATTCCTCTTAAGCAATGTAGCTGTAAAATACTATCTAACTATCAGACTATTTATCAAGAGGTATCAAGATGTCCTGGGTTCAGCAGTAGCAGTCATTTTTCCCCTTCTTGGTGGCTGGTGCAGTGCAGTGTTTTGACTTTCAGCTCGGGAACAGAGCTGATAACAAGGATGTTTAGGTTTGGCCAAGGACTTTGTGAGCCTCATGCTCTGCCAGGGAGGAAGGGAAGCCAGGAGGAAGCAGAGACAGGACACCTGACCCAAACTGACCAAAGAGGTATTCCATACCACAGCACGTCATGCCCAGGAGGTGACTGGGAGTTAGCCGGAAGGGCTGGGAGACTGCAGGGTTGGAGGAGGTATCGGTCAGAGCTTGGTCGGGCTGGGGGGGCGAGTTATCGGTCGGCTGGTGGTGAGATGATGTATTCTCTTCTCTTGTTATTTCCTTTATCATTATTATCATTGGTGGTAGCAGTAGTGATTTGTGTTATACCTTAGTTACTAAACTGTTCTTATCTCAACCCGTGGGAGTTGCATTCTTTTTGATTCTCCTCTCCGTCCCTCCGAGAGCAGGGGGAGGGCAAGAAAGGGGGGGAAGTGAGCGAACGAATTACCTGACTGGGTTTAAACCACGACAGTTCCTTTTGGCGCCCAACGTGGGGCACGAAGGGTTGAGATAACGACAGATTTGACTGGATTAATAGTCACTCGTCACAATGCTGATTTATTGGCTCTCAGAGTTGTTTCGCTTGATCTCACAGCTTCAGAATGTTGTAACTTACGTAGAGCCGGTATTTGCTGTGATAGTGTTTATCAAGTATGGGGCCTGGGCTAAGGTTCTTGTCTCACTGTGCTTTATGGCAATGGCTTGTAACACGGGTGGGCTCCAGCAGCAGGGCGGGACGGACGTGGCCGTGGACTTGTACCTGGCCGTCCGGCTGCTCTTCACCGTCCTGGCCCTCACCCTGCTCTCCATCTTCGTGAGGCTGCGGGGAGCCGAGGGGGAGCGGCCTCGGGAGCCGGCGGCAGCCGAACCGGCCCGGGAGAGCGGCCCCGGGGACCAAGCGGCGGCGGGAGCGGGGCCGGAGGCCGCGAGGGGACGGCTGCCGGTGGAGGAGGTCGGGGCGGTCGAGGAGCAGAAGGAAGCGGCTGCCGAGCAGCGGGAGAAGGCGGCGGAGGAGCCGAGCCCCGCGGAGGAGCCGAGCCCCGCGGCCGAGCCCAGCCCCGCGACAGCCGAGAGCGTTTCCCGGAAGCCGCCCGCCGAGCCCCAGGAGGATGCAGAAGACCACGCAGCATTTCCCAGCAAGGCAGAGGAGGAAGAGCTGGACTCAGGAAAAGAGAAGCTGGCGGTGGGAGAGCCGGCAAGCACAGCGGCTACACCAGCCCCAGTGACAAGCGCAGCAGCTACACCAGCCCCAGTGACAAGTACAGCAGCTACACCAGCCCCAGTGACAAGTACAGCTGCATCGTTTGAGAGTTCTGGAGGTTTTGAATGGCCTTTGGGTATCCTTGGTACCTGCCTGCTGATTGTGATGGGGATCAGCATGTTGGCGCACACACAGACTGTGTTCTACCCACAACCATTTTGTCTGATCTCAAAAGTTAAGCAGAGTCAGGTTTGGGTCTTGTCTGGGGTTAGACGAGGATATGGGGGGACCAAGAGGTTTTCCCCAAGGCTGGACAGCCAGGAGTGGCAGGGTGTGTGGGACAGTATGGGCAAGTATCTAGTCCACTGGGCCCCTCCAGTGCTTTGGAAGCATCGGAGATGGAAGGCAGCTGTATGGAGTCCCCAGCAACAAGCTGCAGAAACTGCTGAAGGGGACAGTGAATTATTTTGAGCCTGGTGGGCCCAATGCACTTCAGACCATCAGAGCAGAGGTGCAACACAGAGATGGACTCATGATCGAGGGGTGGACTTAGCAATGGACACTATTGCCCAGGTTATTCACGAGTGTGAACACTGCACACAGTCTCTCCTGCTCTGGAAGACTGTTACAAGAGATGGAGTCTGACATCATGGACCAGATGGACGCAGCAGCTTTATAGGGACTGGTCTATGCACTAAGATAAGAGTGTATTGAAAATGTGGGATCTGAGCATGACGTGAATGGTATGGAATAAGGGGTGGATAATGTCCTGGGTTCAGCAGTAGCAGTCATTTTTCCCCTTCTTGGTGGCTGGTGCAGTGCAGTGTTTTGACTTTCAGCTCGGGAACAGAGCTGATAACAAGGATGTTTAGGTTTGGCCAAGGACTTTGTGAGCCTCATGCTCTGCCAGGGAGGAAGGGAAGCCAGGAGGAAGCAGAGACAGGACACCTGACCCAAACTGACCAAAGAGGTATTCCATACCACAGCACGTCATGCCCAGGAGGTGACTGGGAGTTAGCCGGAAGGGCTGGGAGACTGCAGGGTTGGAGGAGGTATCGGTCAGAGCTTGGTCGGGCTGGGGGGGCGAGTTATCGGTCGGCTGGTGGTGAGATGATGTATTCTCTTCTCTTGTTATTTCCTTTATCATTATTATCATTGGTGGTAGCAGTAGTGATTTGTGTTATACCTTAGTTACTAAACTGTTCTTATCTCAACCCGTGGGAGTTGCATTCTTTTTGATTCTCCGTCCCTCCGAGAGCAGGGGGAGGGCAAGAAAAGGGGGGGAAGTGAGCGAACGAATTACCTGACTGGGTTTAAACCACGACACAAGAACAAGTCCAGAGAAGGGCCATGAGGATGATCAGGGGACTGGAGCACCTCCCGTATGAAGATAGGCTGAGAAAGTTGGGGCTGTTCAGCCTGGAGAAGAGAAGGCTGCGTGGAGACCTCATAGCAGCCTTCCAGTATCTGAAGGGGGCCTATAGGGATGCTGGGGAGGGACTCTTCATTACGGACTGTAGTGACAGGACAAGGGGTAATGGGTAAAAACTTACACAAGGGGAAGTCTAGATTGGATATAAGGAGGAAATTCTTTCCTGTTAGGGTGGTGAGGCACTGGAATAGGTTGCCCAGGGAGGCTGTGAATGCTCCATCCCGGGCAGTGTTCAAGACCAGGCTGGACGAAGCCTTGGGTGAGATGGCATAGTGTGAGGTGTCCCTGCCCATGGCAGGGGGGTTGGAACTAGATGATCTTAAGGTCCTTTCCAACCCTAACTATTCTATGATTCTATGATTCTAAGAGGTATTTATCAAGAGGTAAGTAAGACTTAAGTGGTCAACCTTCAAATACTTTCACAAGGCCTCTATACATAGGCCATGGAGCTGTTAAAGTGAGCCCAGAGGAGGGCCATGAAGATAATCAGAGGGCTGGAGCACCCCTCCTATGAAGACAGGCTGAGAGAGTTGGGCTTGTACAGCCTGGAGGAAAGAAGGCTTTGGGGAGACCTTCTAGCCACCTTCCATTACCTAAAAGGGGCCTACAAGAAATCTGGAAAGGTTCCTTTTACAAAGACATGTAGCGACAGGACAAGGGGTAATGGCTTTAAGCTGAACGAGGGTAGATTTAGATTAGATAGTAAGAAAAAAATCTTTACTGTGAGGGTGGTGAGGCACTTGAACAGGTTGCCCTGGGAAGTTGTGGATGACCGATCCCTGAAAGTGTTCAAGGCCAGGTTGGATGCGGCTTTGATCACTCTAGTCTAGTGGAAAGTGTCCTTGGCCATGGCAGTGGGGTTGGAACTAGATGTTTAATGTCCTTTCTAACTGAAACCATTCTATGATTCTATGATTTTCAAGCTGCAGAGGTTAAAAAGAAGAGGAAAATATTTCAAAAAAGACAGTTTTCCAGGGGTTTACCCTCATTTAAATTCTAGTCTAATACTCTCTATGTTCTACTACATATGGAGGGTATAATATTTAATACTAAATTTACTTCTTTGAAATATTCAGATTTCTGGTTTAGCTGAGTAATATAAAGTGCACTGACATCACAATACATGTGTAAGTCACAAAACAGAGTAATTGAATTCTACTGTTCAGTCACAATCCCAATGTGATCCCCATTACTGGTCTTTAGAATACATTCACAGACATGATACAACAGCATCCCCACTTGCCAAGCAAAAATAGGCATGTTGAAGCCAGCTCAAGCCCATTGTTCTCTTCAAAATTATTTTGTTAGTTGTTCAGTTTTTATTTTCTGTGTTGGGCTGAATCATGTATTCACTCCCCTCCATGCTGCTCTGTCTAACTCAAGTGGATATTTACACTCTTTTAACAAACTCAGGGAGAGTTTGACCCCGAGTTTGACAATTGACCCACTCAGCTGTGATGTAGTCAGCTGATCCACTCAACTGACATAACGGTTTATCTCAAAGAAAGACCACTCCCTGGACCCATTTGTGTTGAGATAAAGTCAGCTTCTTTGCAACAGCTGTGGTCAGTCAAGCTACACTATTCCTTCTTCATGGGCTCATTGTACTTGCTCACCTCCTCTGAGCTTTCTTCCACTTGGAGAATTTATTGGTCAGTCACATATATGCTTAATCTGTATACCAGTTTGTCGTGGTTTAAACCCAGTCAGGTAATTCGTTCGCTCACTTCCCCCCCTTTTCTTGCCCTCCCCCTGCTCTCGGAGGGACAGAGAGGAGAATCGAAAAGAATGCAACTCCCACAGGTTGAGATAAGAACAGTTTAGTAACTAAGGTATAACACAGATCACTACTGCTACCACCAATGATAATAATGATACAGGAAATAACAAGGGAAGAGAATACATCATCTCACCACCAGCCGACCGATAACTCGCCCCCCCCAGCCCGACCAAGCTCTGACCGATACCTCCTCCAACCCCTCCGTCTCCCAGCCCTTCCGGCTAACTCCCAGTTGCCTCCTGGGCATGACGTGCTGTGGTATGGAATACCTCT
The DNA here is from genome assembly GCF_034315485.1 of Pezoporus occidentalis. Lineage (NCBI taxonomy): Eukaryota > Metazoa > Chordata > Aves > Psittaciformes > Psittacidae > Pezoporus > Pezoporus occidentalis. The sequence goes on along the minus strand of NW_026914611.1, from coordinate 4,643,417 downwards.
TTGGTCAGTTTGGGTCAGGTGTCCTGTCTCTGCTTCCTCCCGGCTTCCCCTCCTCCCTGGCAGAGCATGAGGCTCACAAAGTCCTTGGCCAAACCAAAACATCGCTTGTTATCAGCTCCGTTCCCGCTGAAAGTCAAAACATTGCACTGCACCAGCTACCAAGAAGGGGAAAAATGACTGCTACTGCTGAACCCAGGACACAGTTATAGCTTAGTTTATCTCAGTTTAGCTTTGCTTAGCTTAGTTTGGCTTGGCTTGGGCCTCCCCAGCAGCCATTAGGGGATTGTTTTCAGACATCTACAACATATATCTAACATTGAAAACTAATGACTAAAAATCATAGAGATATCAGTAGTAGTATAAGACCAACATATATAGCTGGAAGTAACACCTCAGCATACCATTTTATTCTGCTGGATATTGTGTAAATGTAATGTTGAGGAAAGACTAATTTTAAACACTAATTAGTAACAGCTATGACAATTTGGGTGTGTTGTAGGGTCATTTAAGTGGTATCCCAAGTTATTTCTTCATAATATTTGCTACTTGTAAGTAAAAAAAAAATTAAATTATCTAAGAAACAATGTTAGAGAAGGACTATGAATCTTAGTTAAGAGAAGCACGGTAAAGTGAGAAATGTTTTGGTCAACCCTGGTTCTCCTTAGTGCAGAAGATAATACCTTGCCCCACGAACGGGGAACACTCCTATTTCTTACTGCTGTAACTGCCTGAAAGCAAGGAAGTGAAAGGAAAAACTCGTTTTTGCCTTTTTTGCTTCATATTCTTTTAAGTGGTTTTTAAGAACAGGTACTATCTGTACTGCTCTTGTACCTTACCTTGTGAGTAAACTGAATATCAAGTGAATTACAGTCTAAAATGCATTGGGCTTGAGTGATTGTTAGTCTGGGAATCAGAGTAGAATCTTTCCTTTGGCAAAAAGCAATAAGGTGCCTACTATTTACCTTTTCTTTTCATCCACTTCAGAAAAATCTGTATTTTCCACAGTACATAGGTCTGAGTTTTCTGCAGATTTAATGGGAGTGAGACAATGAAACAGTTAAATAAATGCATAGTCCCTAAAGAGGTCGGTTGAGGTGCATTTGATCTAACTTAATGTGCCTCACAGAGGCTAGAAATTGGACTAATACTTCTTATTCACGCTTGAAGAACAGAAAATTGCTCAAAGGCAGATGGAAGGAGAGCAAAAATACCTAAAAATGAAATTCCTGGTGGGATTTTCACAGTTCGATTTGGTTTCTTCTAAGATATAAGTCTCAAGACACTGGAGTGAATAACCCACACAAAGGAAATTTAAGAATATTGCAGTACAAAATTTTCTAGGGGGGGGCGGGAAGAAAAAGAAAAAAAAAATAACCAGAAATGTCAAATCAAGAATTATAATTATTATTATAATTATATTATTGTAATTATGCAATTTATCTTCATTTGCAATTAATGAAATACCTCAAAATTGAAAATGGAAAGGAGATATAGATTACAGCCCTATAATACCAATTAACCATATTCCAGTTGACTATTATTTATAGTTTTACTATTTAACTTGTCTATGAGAAAGAATAATATTTATTATTTCAGGAGCAACGGAGCACAGTAGTGTTTGCAGCATTTTTCAGTTTCAGCGAGAAATACTCGATATCTGAAGTGAATGACATCCTGCTATCTATAGTTTTTGTCTAGCAACTGGGGAAAAACTAAATCCTTAGCTACTAGAATCACACCACCTATAAATAGTTCAATTTTTCTGTCACCATCGTAACAGAAGATCACAGTAATTACAAGTATACCGAATGAATCATAACCATAATGCTTGTTATACATCTTGCTTAAGTTCAGTGTATACTAAGATTACTTATCACTGAGTTATATAATACTATACTGTATTGTGCTGTATTATACCTATACTATACTATGCTATACCACACTACACTACATTACACTACACTATACACTACACTACACTACACTACATTCATTTTCTGACATTTTTAATTCCATCCTTGTAGTGAATAGGTTTAATATTAGGTCGCATGTCGAATTTGAAATGGTAACTTCAGATGGCCTTAATACAAGAGCATTTCAAAATTGTGATTTATCTAACTTCAGCTGCCTATTTTAGAATGAAAAATTTATCCTATGATTACATTTTTCAATTCATAGAATCATCATCATAGCATCATAGAATGAGTTGGATTAGAAGGGGCCTTCAAGGTGATCTAGATCACCTAGTTTCATGGGCAGAGACACTTTCCACTAGACTGGGCTGCTCAAAGCCCCATCCAACCTGACCTAGAAAACTTCCAGGGATGGGGCATCCACAGCTTCTCAGGGCAGTTTCTTTCAGTCTCACCACTCCCACAGTAAAAAACTCTTCAAATACCTTAAGCTAAATCTAAATTCTGTCAGTATAAAGGCATTGCCTCTTGTCCTATCACAAAATGCTGTTATAAAAAATCCCTCCAGATTTCTTGTAGTCCCCCTAAGACAATGGAAGGTAGCTAGAAGGTCTCCCTGAAGCCTTCTTCAGGCTGAACAAACCAAACTCTCTCAGCCTGCCTTTGTAGGAGGGGTGCTCCAGCCCTCTGTCATCTTTGTGGCCCTCCTCTGGACTCGGTCTAGCAGATCCATATTCTTATGTTAGAGGCCCCAGAGATGAATGCAGTACTCCAGCTGGGCTTTCATAAGAGCAGAGCACAGGGGCAGAATCACCTCCCTTGACCTGCTTGTCACACTTCTTTTGATGCAGTCTAGCATATAGTTGGCTTTCTTGGCTGCAAGCACATACTGCAAGCGCATGTTGAGCTTACCATTAACCAACAATCCCATGTCCTTCTCCTTAGGGCTGCACTCCATCCAATCTCTTCTCAGGCTGTAGTTTTGCTTGGGATTGCACCAATCCAGGTGCACAACCTTGCACTTGGCCTTGCTGAACTTCTTAAGTTTTATGATGGTCCACCTCTCAAGCATGTCAAGGTCCCTCTGGATGGCATCTGTTCCCTCCAGTGTGTCAACTGCACCACACAGTTTGGTGTTGTCATAAAGCCTACTGAGAGTGCACTCAATCTGACTGCCCATGTTGCCGACAAAGATGTTGAACAGCTCTGGTCCCAGTACCGCCCCCTGAGAGACACCACTCATTCCTGGTCTCCACTTGGACATTGACCACAAATTTCTGAGCGTGACCATCCAGCCAGTTTCTTATCTGCGAGTGGTCTATCCATCAAATCCATGCCTCTCCAATTTAGAGACAAGATAGTTATGCAGCACAGTGTTAAATGACTTGCATAAGTCCAGGTATATGACATCAGTCATTCTTCCTTTACCCACCAATGCTACAGCCCCATCATAGGAGGCCATCAAATTTGTCTGGCCCCGTTTGCCCTTAATGAAGCCATACTGATTGTCACCAAGAACCTCTTTATTTTCTGTTTGCTTTAGCATAGTTTTCAGCAGGATTTGTACCACGATCTTGCTGGACATGAAGACGAGACTGACTGGCCTGTAGTTTCCTGGGTCTTCCTTTTTTATCTTGTTTAATAATGAGGGTTATTGTCGTGGTCTAAACCCAGTCAGGCAACTCGTTCACTCACTCCCCCACTTCTTTCCCTCCCCCTACTACCGGAGGGACGGAGAGGAGAATTGAAACGAATGCAACTCCCACGGGTTGAGATAAGAACAGTTTAGTAACTAAGGTATAACACAAATCACTACTGCTACCACCAATAATAATAATGATAAAGAAAATAACAAGGGAAGAGAATACATCACCTTACCACCAGGCGACTGATAACTCACCCCACCCCACCAGACCAAGCACCCACAGATACCACCTCCAACCCTGCAGTCCCTAGCCCTTCCGGGTAACTCTCCGTTACATCCTGGGCATGATGTGTTGTGGTATGGAATACCTCTTTGCTCAGTTTGGGTCAGGTGTCCTGTCTCTGCTTCCTCCTGGCTTCCCCTCCTCCCTGGCAGAGCATGAGCCTCACAAAGTCCTTGGCCAAACCAAAACATCATTGTTATCAGCTCTGTTCCCAGGCCGAAAGTCAAAACACAGCACTGCACCAGCTACCAAGAAGGAGAAAAACGACTGCTACTGCTGAACCCAGGACAGTTATGTTTTCCCTTTATTAGTAAACAGGACTTCACCAGACTGCCACATCTTCTCAGATATGTTGGATAATGGCTTGTTAACTTCATCCACCAGTTCCTCAGGACCCACAGATGCATAACAACAGGTCTCATGGGTTTCTGCACCTTCAGGTTCTTCAGTCTCGATCCTGGTTCCTTCTGCAGAAGGCAGTTCTTCATTCTCCCGTTCCCTGCCCTTGACGTCTATGACTTGGGCACTGTGGCTGGAGCACTTGTAGGTGAAAGACCAAACCAGAAAACTCATGAGTACCTTGCCCTTCTCCATATTTTGGGTTACCAGGACTTCCATGTCCTTCTGGAGGGGCTCACATTTTCCCTTGTCTTCTTTTTATCCCTGATGTACCTATATAAGCTTTAAGAAGTGACCATTCAGTGTTTAGCACACAAAATTTAATGCAATAATTTTAGTTCTAATGGTCTTAAGTTAGGATTGATTAACCAAAGCCTTTGCATACCAATAGTAAGCTTTCAGCAGTTTTCCTGAAATATATGTAGACTGTGAAGTAAAATATTTGTTCTCAAATCCCCAAATCAAGTTTGTTTACCTCTGCTTAGAGCTTTGCCTGGCCTTGTATAATTTTCTTAATTATGATTCCTGTATAGTGGGGAAGTGATAAAGTCACCATATTCAGCCTTGTGCACTGCTAGAAACCACAAACTAACTTCCCGAAATCTCGTAAGGTACTTTCAAGGAAAAGTAAGCACTGAACATGGTATGTGAATCTAAGTTAGGGTGCAGTAGTATAATATTGTACATCTAATCAGATAGGCTGTAGATGAGCCAGTAAGGTAGCTTTGTTTTATGATTTTTCTTTGTCTATTCCATAACTACCAAATAGTTATCATTTTGTTCTGGCAGGCATGAGGCAATTCAGGAATTTCTCCTTTTTTTTCTTTTTTTGCACCATGAAGTTATTTTAATTTTGTGCCAGGAAACAAACAGGATGATAAAAATACAAGTCATGAGTTTTGTACTAACAGCAATACAACAAAAAAATTGATAGCTTTTAGTATTGGTTTAATTGAATGATGAGCATCTGAATATATTCCTTCAGAAACATAGTGAGGTGCTTTGCATAGACAAAAAAAACTTATAGGATAAGCATGAGTCTTTAATGAAGAAAAGAATATTTAAGAAAGATGGAAAAGACATAAAAACCCTATTACTTGAAGAAAACTTATAAAATTTAAGTCTTTTAAAATTTTAATTGCTGCAGAATAAGACAGAAGAAAACAACATAAATCATAAAATGCCAAACCTGGATTGCCTAGAGAGATGAATGACTTAAGCATAGAGAGATGAATGACTTAAGCATAACCTTATTTTATCAGGTAAATATCACTATGGAGATTAGTTTGTGAATTTCTTATTATTTATTTGTCACAAAAGAGGAATTAGTTGGGTCATATCTCATTTATAAGGAAGATCTAGCTGTTTAAATCAGAAAGAGTAAAGTCAGTTTGCCTTCTCCAACATCTTTAAACTAGACCTATGAATTAATTATATCCAGGGGCAGCTCTTACCATGGGAATAGTGAGATCTGTTCTCAGCAGAATTTAATATCCTTTGATTAAAACAATATGACCTGCAGCATTTTTCTGTGGCTTGTTTTCCTCTTGCACTAAGCCTGAACAGCATATATGCTATCACCTAACCCAGATCCAAAACAAACTGAAATGGGAAATGTTTAATTCTTCCGCAGAATCAGTGAAAATAAGTAGCTGTCTTTAAAGATGTCAGGAGGAATAACGTCTGACTAATATGGGTGTCTAAATTTCTTAACCATAAATGTTTCTTTGATAGCCTGTAACAGAGTTTTTAGTCCTACTTCAGGTTGCAGGCTTTTCAAAACAGATATATTTTTTAAAGTCATCAAAACCTGTACTGTAAATGTGGTGATCACTTTCCAGAATGTGGAAAATACTGATCTCACATTATTTTTTTCTGGTTAGTATAATGATTATAAAAGGAAGAAAAAAAGGTAATTTAATTATAATTTCAAGAGAAATTTCAGAATAACTCCATCACTGATCAAAGTCCAAAATCAGGGGAAAAAAAAAAACAACAAAAAACAAACCATAAACATCCTTATTCCATTTATTTTAATTCTGAATTTTCTAAACTGTAGTTCACTTTCTGTTAAAAAGGGCTAAAAACACAAATACCTTAAACAGTTGTTAATAAGGGAATTGTGTTATCAACAACAGAATCTTTTTTGAGGGCATCATGGACTTAGTTCTTTGCCTCTGTAATCAATAAGAACTTAACACTGACTACCAATATTTGTATTTATAATCAACCAAGAAGCTTTCAACCGAATAAGGACTAATTCTGACTCTGTCATTGATTGGTTTTATTCTTTAAGACTCTGCACCAGTTTGCTGAACTTTTACTGTATTTGTGAAGTTTTTTTCACTTTGGATTCTCTGATTTCTAAGAACACATGACCTCATTCTGAAGTTTTTCACTTGATCAGTTGCTTTACGATCAAGTGAAGTTCTATGACTCACAGATCTTTCTTGTCATTTTTAACTCCTTTCTCATTTTTACAAAGAATGTAACTGCAAAGTCTTCTTTTAGCCAAACTTGTTAATGGATACTACAGTTAACGCAGGCAGATTGCATGCAGGATGATGGTATCAGCTTCATCTCTTTAGGAAAATGGGATAAAAATAGTTATATTCATCCTCTACAAAATGCCTCCCAGTTCACAGAAGACTGCTTAAACTCCAAATTAGATGAACATTGCCATGCACTCTAAGTCACTCTATTTTGTTTTTGTAATATTACACGTATAAAAGAAAAAAAAGGTTATACAATTCCTGACCACACAATAGAAGCTCTAGGTGGTTTTCATTTCAGGTTCTGACATATATTCCAGTTGCTTCTGATATTTTTCCTGCAAGTTTAGTCATATATTCTTATATAATTTCTGTTTTCATGGTCTTCAGTAAAATTGTAGATTCTTTTCTAAAGATACATGACAAATTAAAACACATAATCTATCTGAGCCTCCATTTTGAGAGAGTTCAGCTGAAATTCATTGAGATTTGAATTTCTTCCATTTACCTGTCTTTTTTAAGTTTTGAAAAGATACATATGACAGCATGGATAGGTTTCATTTCAGGAGTTACTGTGCCTTCCAGTTTACAAAATCTGATAGCCTTAAATTTCTATAAACAATGAATTTACAAGACAAGACAGATCAATCAGTTTTCCAGAAAATGAGTGTCAAAAATTGTTACTGATGTAATAATATTTATGGCCAATGTGCATGTCAAAATGTAAGGGAAAATTAAAAAAAAACCAACGAAAACAACAAATCAAAAGCCAAAACCAAAAAAATTGAATATTTAGAAAAAACTTTTCTTTAAATCCTAGTATGTTAATAACAAACCTTTTTTCCAATCAGATTTACATATCCTTATGGACACCATGCCAGATGGCTGTTCAACACTTTTTCTTTCAAATTTCATGTGGCAGAAAGCAAACATTTACAGGACTTGAAGATGATTTAATTGAATTGCAGTTTCGTTGTCATAAAGCAATATAGGGTTTACTGACATTGAGGACAGACCCTTATTGACCCTTAAATGAATGAAACGAGCAGAAGAGTAACCTGCATGAACTTTAAAGTGCTCACATTTCCAACTGAACTACTCTATTTGATAAATATAGAGATTTATCTTGTTTATGGACCTTGAGTCATTTAGTAAAAAGCATGCTGAGACATCTTCTCAGATATCAAGAGTATGTAAAATAAGATTAATTTGTCAAGTAAGATTAATTTAATTAATATTTAAAATAACAGTTGGATTTATTTTGGATAATTTGCATTCAAAAATAAGCTACATTTTTACAGTTCTGAATGAACTTGGATTATGGTGAAGGGATGACAGGATATTTCCACTATGCAGATGTGCCAAGTATCAATGCTTCTAACCGCTGGATATTTGTAAGTGAGAAGGTCTCATTATAAAATGTGTGGACAACTTAGAAAATTCTATATTCCTCCAGTAGTATAAAATCTACCATTGTATAATGTTTTCCTACAATGTCAGCAAGGTTGCTTAATTTGTGTTGCAAATAGCTTAGTTTGGGGATCTTCTCTGGAGAGCTCTCCATCCCATGACTCCTTTTCTATTGCCTGTTTTTTCTCAAGCAATGCAATAAATAAAACTCTCTTCTTCACCTTATGTATATCTCTGGCTCCTGCACTGTCTGCATGACGTTAAATTATTTTTTTTAAGCTATTTCTGATAAAAAACTCAACAAACAAACAAACAAAACCCAGTATAGTTTGATTTGAAATAATACATTTTTTGTTTTGGACCTTCCTCCAAAGGAGGTCCTGGGAAAAGATTGATTAATATAAGACTTTGAGTTGCTATCATAAGACGCATACAGAGCAGCATATAATTGAAACAGAGATAATTAAGCAAAAGTCTCACTATCTATTTCTGTCCTCATTAATATTCTTTTTATATACATAAGTAAGTTTTTTGTGTTTGGGTTTTTTTCCTCTCCCCCTCTATATGTAACATCTCTTTTCAGTGCATATGAAGTATTAAGATTCTGCAGCTCCTTAAAATTAAACTACAAAAAGAACTTTAAAAATATCATCTGTCTTTTCATGGGGTTTGAAAATATGTCCATACATGCAACAAGACTGTAAAATACAAATTAAACTTCTTACTTAAAATAAGTATGAACACAATATCCCATTCTCTCCTGGATGCCTCTGAAGAAAGATGCAAACCTTGTTCTACTGTTATTTTATTTTGTGTATGGAATCTGTATTAGCATTGCCATTCAGCATGATAACAGAAGTTCCCCTCTTAGTCAATTTTGGCTTCTGTTCCTGGACTATTCAGAAAATAAATTATGCAAACTAGCATCCTGAGTGGCAATTACTAAGACACTGACTGCTTGGAGAAAACAGAAACATCTATATGCATTTGTTTGCAGTTATCCTATTTCCATGTAGAAATTGCAACAGTTAAATCACAGCACATAAGATTCATCTATGAAGCATGTTCACAGTATTGCTTTTCACATCCTTTCTAGTGACAAGTGGTACAAGTAGCCATTTGAAGGCAACATGGGGATAATTTTGTGCAACTCATATGTGTTCTTTAGATATTCATGCCACACAGTCCTTTCTTGATAGTTCAGGCTCTGTGTCTATGAAAGTCCCTACAGCAGGAAAATCAGGAGGAGTTGCAGGGGTTTACTTTTTTATAGTTTGATGGTTTCATTACCAGTTTTCTTCTGCTCTTTTTTAAATAACCAATTTTGCATTCTTCCTGTCTATAGTTTTTACATTATTTGCTGGTCTAGGTTACCTTTGTACTGGGTTTGTGAATATTGTTTGAGAGGAACTGTATTCTCTTCATGAATTGTGTGGGCTGGTATTGCAAATTCTTGTCAGACTAAAGTTCAGCGTAGCCAACAAGGACAAGGCATGAAAAAATTCTTTTGGTTACTGAAAAGCCTTTATTTGTGTTGTTTCCCTTTTACATCTACAAAATAAAGAGAAGGGTGTTTTTTAGTGGTACAGGTAGGAAAAACACATTAGGAAATTTAATGGGCTGAATGAGGACTTTTATCTCCTAGGCAGTTAGGTTTTGAGGCTTTGGGCGTGGATTTTTGTTGATTCTTGACAACAGAATAGATGGTCTGGTTATCTAGACCCTGATTAGTCTATACAAAGATAGACTTAATGAACGTTTATTGTATACTTTTAATTAAGTATGTTGTGAATATAAATTCTTATCTTGAATAAACACTTTTATGAAAAATGTCACATTATATTAATATTTTTCAGTAGATTCCTGAAATATGTTATTGAGGTGCCTTTTCTTAATTGGAAGTATAAATTTTGTTATTCCTATAAATCAGTTGCGAAATATGTGTAGTTACTAGCCACAGAAAATCGAAAGAGAAGTTTGAGATTCTATTTTCAATGTTTCAGCTTCAGTTTCAGTTAAAATCATTTAGAGAAGCTAGTGCTATATTGTCCCTTTGCGACAGCACACATGGGATCACACAAGCTCATTTTAGATGTTCATGTGACCATCTGTATAGGCACATTATAAACTAGTCTAAAAGACTAGTTTAGGTTATCAGTATTTTTCCCAAGTGGACCTTTTCCTTAGTCCATACAAAAGATGTTGGATTTTCCTTCATAAGCAGCTATTCAATATTTATGTTTGTCTTCTTTGCCTAGCCCATATTATTCTAGCTCTGTTCTGAACAGCCAATTAATTGTGTTCTCACAGGACTTACCTCTGGTGCTCATCATCACATCTATGCTAGTTGAATGCTTTAAATATATTGATTATTTCGTATGCATAAAAGTTCCTATGAGGAGAAGAAATGTTATGAATAGTAATTTAGAGATACTGAGAAAGTGAAATTAATAGTTTCCATTGGAATTTAATAACAAAAAGTCAATAATTTTGTTTCATGAAGGATTTTGACATCTAACTTCTCCTTAAACTTGCCTCTCTTCAATTTCATTTGTCTTCTAAATCAAAACCATAAATAACTGACTGCCCTATGGGAAAACGTATGTGCATCTCCCCAGAAACAGTGTCCCTACAACTCTGTTCTATGATTCTGTGATTCTAACTCTTTAGAACACATACTAATGAGAAGCTATGAACACTGCAGTCAGGGCTCCTGTGAATCTAAGGGATGGCCTACCAAAGAGAAATCTATTATTACTAAGCAGGAATGGTTCTTCTGGACTCTCACTAATTATCAGGGAAATCTCATTAAGACTGGGTTGCCTCCCTGAAGATATTCCATTTGAATTTTAATGAACAGACTATCTGATAAATAGGTTTAATTTCCATTAATCTCAGCATTCAGTTTTTCAAGATGTGGATCTAATTTTTTCAGATTAATTGGTAGTCAATTTATTGTTCAAAATGAATATCTCTTGGAGTTCTGCCACAGTTCTTAACTGCAAATTAAAATAGACTCAGGTGGGCCTTCTCATGGGTGACTAGAGGAAAAGATTTAGTTCCACAGACTTTTTCAACATTATATAGGATCCCTGCAAAGAAAGGGATAGAATCAAATTCTCAGCAGGTACCACTTCATATTTTAATCATGAGAATGGCTCTTCTCTTGGTGGTTGTCACACTCACCTTCATTATTTTCTGTGCTCTCCATGAAATATATTTCCTTTTCAAAAGATATCTCTTGGAACTATGTACAGTCTTTAATATAAAATGAATACTGGAATCAGGTTGCCATAAAAATGGGGATGCAAAACTATTTAAATACATATTAAATATTCTTCATGCAAGCAGACTTTAACAAATGAATTGTTTTGGTTTATAATGATACATCTTCCAGAAATCAAGGAATGTATACTTTTGGTTGTACAGTATTTAGGAATAATTGTCTGTTTCTGTAACAAAATATGTATATATCTGTATGTTTAAGTCAACACTGGAAATGGCAGCACTGATGTTGCTGGAAGAGTAAGGACTTATATGGTGTAAGGAGGTCCTCATTACCTGTTGGAATGACCAGATAGTGTGCAGAGGTACAAAAATCAGTAATTTTCCCAATTAAAAAAAAAAAAAAATCAAGGCAATACTCATGAATCTTTCTGGGAAAAAAAAAAAATCCTCAAAACATTCTCAGGAACTTTTTACTTTCCCTGAAGGCAGAACATACTTTTTTTTAAACTCAGATTACAAGGAGTCGGGACATATGTATGAATCACTTGCCAAACTTCACTTTTAAAAAAATCAAAACCACTTACTGTTACGCAGTAGAAGTGCTAAAAATCAGCATATTTCTTACAGTTTTAAAATAGAACTTACTCGCTTCAGAAAACTAAGGGAAGAAAAATGTTGTAGCCCAAAGCCAATTCCTGTAAGCACACTGACTGAAAATTGAAAAGAGAAAAAATATGTAGATATTGAAACACCCCTCTCAGTTTATCAGATCTTTGGTGATATATTCCTATGTTAATTACTGTTCTTAATCTGTAAAAAAGTCTAGAAGCACTTTGTCATGTTATCTTTAACACTCACTAAGTTAGCATTTTATTTAACAATAAAAGGTATGGCTATGCAAAAAAAAACCACCTGTCTGTCATTATCTTCAGAAACACACTATTCAAGGTTATTATTTTAAAAGGAAAACCAGAGAACATGCAAATATCTTGTAACAGTAATGTACACATTACTTCATCTTCTGATTCAGGCAGTAAATCCATATTAGGTAGCACAATGTACCTAATGAAATGATATATGGTAGTTAAAGCATGTTCTGTTGTCTCTTGGTTTTGAAATCCTGAACTGTATATCCATTCCTTGGATATATACATCATAGGTATATCTTATGATCCAGAATCTGCCTTAATTCTTAGTTGCCCTCAAAGAGAAGAATGTTATATTACAGTCCTATAGAAATGCTGACAAAAGGAAAGCAATACCACTTTTCTAATGTTATCTATCTTACTCATGTAACATTTTAGGTTGACAATCTAACTTATGTTTACCTGTTAATGCCAATCCAAAAAGACTGCTCTTTGAAAAACAGATTAAAAAAAACAGCAATTTAGGGATACAAATAAAGAGTATTTATGGGAAAAGTTCTAAGAACTTAAATAGCTGGAATGAAATTCAGGCTAGGATTTATGATTTTTATTTTGTTTAAAACAGTAGAGATAAAATGAAGGGTGTGTGTAGATAGGTCTTATTAGATATATAAGAAGTTTATATGATGCCTAATGATGTTTTAAGACAACAATAAACAAAATCTGAACTGACCTCAAAAAAATCATGTAAGTAATAAAGCACAGTGCCAGGGCCTATATCTTGCAGAAGCAATTAGATTTCCATTAATATACAGTTTGGTTTGCTTTCAATTATGTTTCCTTCCTACTTTCAGTAAGTGTCTGTTACCTGGTCCTGATGATTTACTATTTCAATAGTACGTCCATTCCCCCCTCTTACCCTCAGAACTACCCTTGTATCAGGAATTCTCTATTGTCTTTCATAGTACAGATTTATTTGAAAAGTTAATCTTCACAATTTTATTGACATCTTTTATGCATTACCCTCTTTTAAAAAGTTTTAAAGAAACTACAGGCAACTTCTTCCATTTACAGTTTGACTTGCCAGGATATTTTCCAGAAATGACCTTGTTGATACTCCATCAAAACCTACATTAATTCTCAGAATTAAAGCAAGAATCAACTTAGTACTATTTTAGTACTTGTTAGATAGTCATTCAACACATTAATATGTCTTGTTTATCCCAGAAATAGAGCAGCTTCTACTCATGTAAATTGTCTAAATTAGACTCATAGAATCATAGAATAGTTAGGGTTGGAAAGGACCTTAAGATCATCTAGTTCCAGCCCCCCTGCCGTGGGCAGGGACACCTTACGCTAAATCATATCACCCAAGGCCTCTACTCCTTTGGATTGCATCTAACTGAGGTACCATGGAAACTTAAAGTGGATAGGATAACTGGCCTGCTCAGATGTTTAAAGTTTAGCTGTAATGTGTTAACTGGAAGAACTGAAGAATGTAAACATGGCTGATAATGAAAGATGGGTAGAGACTGATTTGTTTAGAGAAGTAAAAGAGCAATAAACTTTAAAAGTGCAACTGTTTGCTGCAAAGCAGCAGTGAAAATTGTCATTCAGTAAAACAACAAAAACATCGGCAGGCTTAAATTGTAATTTAAAGGTTTGTTTGGATGTATATATATATTTAGTAGTAGTAGTAGTTACCCTTTTGCATATATGTTGCAATGAAGTCCAATCTTTATCACATTTTCAGCAATTTAAATAAATATTTATTTATTTAATAGATGCCTATTCCTGAACAGCTTCTATTCAAAACTGTTTAGCCTAATGAGTTTGCATCTTCCTGTGTAAAATGTTTCTGAGCAGAACAGTAGAATTTTACATAGGTAGTAAGATATAATTTAATGACAATATAATAATGAAATATTAATTCTAAATTAACATGTTTACATCTTTATTTCTCCCCTTATTTCCTATGAAAAATAAAGACAATAACAGCAATGATCATCAATGTAAATAATGCAGAGTGTAAAGATAAATCTGCCTTCTTTACAACAAAAAGAAAAGTAATTAGTATTTCAACACTTAATCACGCAGTATAATCACACAGGACAAAATACTGCAGCATTTAATTCAGTAACATTTATTAAATCCAGCTGTCTGCATGTTCCCATTTTTTTTTAAATGAAAAAAATCCAAAGCTGAAATATTGCACAGAAATTTTTGTGCTCCTGAAGGTGCAAAAATATAGCTATGGGGAGATACTTAAAACATGAGATTATCCCAAAACCTTTTCTCCAGACTAGAGCCAACCAGCTTTTGCAGAACTCAGGTGCGCAGGATTGCTTAATTTATTTTAAATTGAAATAGCCTGTTTCACAGTTGATCTTTACTACTACTGCTGCTACTACTACTGTTACTACCACTACTGCTGCTGCTACTATGACTACTTAATTTCTTCTTCTGTTGCTTTCACTGCAAGCTAAAGCAGCTTCACATTCTAACACTATGAATTTGTCCACATCAGTGGTATTCCCATATTTTCTTTTCCTTCCTCCTGTAGAACTTGTAATGATCCTTTTTGTATACATATTGTCTCATGAAAAGAACAGCAGAGAAGTTAATGCAATGTAGCAACAGTAGCAGCTATGATGCTCTTTGGCCGTTCTTCAATTATGTCTTTGAGTTATTAATATCTATCAGTGTAAAAATCATTAGGTAAACTGTACACAATAGTTTACAGGCAATCTTGATGTAGGCTGCTTATTGTTAGAATTTTCCTTAGAAAAAGAGTTGAGTATATAAGTGAACTTATAAAGAGAGAATAGTTCTAAGAAAATCTTGACACAATGTGAAAATATGAGAAAACAGCCTGAAGATGGTATTTCTAATGAATTAATGAAGTGATTCATAAAACAGGCAAAACGATAAGGTATAAACAGAAAACTGATTTAGTGAAATGCCTATCAAAAAGTATTCTTCCCTGGAAAATGACTGTGCTATTTGAAACTTGTAATGCTATGCAAAGCAGTTTCAGAACTTACTTGGAACCAACATTGAGATACTTCCAAGAACTGAAGATGATCTATTGTGACAGCTGGTACCTACTGAGAAAAAACTTTTTGAGAATTCTAATCCTTTTTGCTAAAAATTCTGAGAGGTCAGATTTTTTATAGAGAGGACACTTCGATGCAAATTAAAAAGGATTATCAGGGAAGAAGACTTAGAAGTTGTGATGTCCAACTCTGCAGTATCCAAATAAAGCTGAGCATTTTTAGCTCTTACAGAAAAGGAATACCAAAACTAGTGATATGTGAAAGTCCTTCTGCTTGAAGTCATCAAACCATGGTATAGATGCCACTGCACGTAGCATGGGAAACAAGCAAGAGAAGCTACAGGTACGCAACAGCCTGAAGGGCTATGACCTAACGTGCATTACAGAGACTTGGTGGGATGCCTCTTATGATTCAAAGATCACCTCCTCCAAGCTCAGAAGTGATGCATCTTGAAAAAGAGGAGGTTGGGCAGGAATGCCAGGAAGCCTGCGTGGATGAACAAGTTGGTCCTGGATAAACCCCAGCACAAAAAGGAGGCCTATGGAGTGTGGAAGCAAGAACAGGTAGCCTGGGAGGAATATAGAGAAATAAAGCTGCAAGGGATCAGGTTAGGAAAGATAAAGCCTGACCTGAGCAGCGATTAGTCCCTTCCAGGTACCTCCTCCCAGTTTATATACTGGGCATGACATGCTGTGGTACGGAGTATCCCTTTGGCTAGTTTAGGTCAGGTCTACTGTCTCTTCTCCCTCCCAGCTTCTTGTGCCCCTCCTCACTGGCAGAGCATGGGACTGAAAAGTCCTTGATTGGGGTAAGTGAAACATTGTTGTGTTATCATCATTATTATCAGACTGAAAACAAAACACAGCGATGTACCAGCTAGAGGAAGAAAATTAACTCTACCCCAGCCAAAACCAGGACAGAGCAAAGAAAACCCAAACTTCTTTAAGTACACCAGGGATAAAAGGAAGACAAGGGAAAATGTGGGCCCCCTCCAGAAGGAAATGGGAGACCTGGTAACCCAAAACATGGAGAAGGGAAGGGCAGGGTACTCAATGGCTTTTCTGCCTTGGTCTTCACTGGCAAGTGCTCCAGCTGAACTGCCCAAGTCACAGAGGGCAAGGGCAAGGACTAGGAGAATGAAGAACTGCCTGCTGTAGAAGAAACCAGGAACAAGACCGTGTAAGGAACCTGACGGTGCACAAGCCCATGAGACCTGATAACATGCATCTGAGGATCCTGAGGAGCTGGTGGACTAATGCCAAGAGCATTATCATATAGGAGAAGTCATGGCAGTGTGGTGAAGTTCATGCTGACTGAAAAAGGGGGAATATAAGCCCCATTTTTAAAAAGGAAATAGAAGAAGACCTGAGGAACTACAGGCCAGTCAGTCTCACCCCAGTGCTCAGCAAGATCATGGAGCAGAACCTCCTGGAAACTATGATAAGGCAAAAAAAAAAAAAAAAAAAGAGGTGATTGGTGTTGCCAATAGGCGCCATGTTGCCAGCTGATGCCAGCTAAGGGCAAGTTGTGCCTGACAAATTTGGTGGCCTCCTATGATGGGGCCATAGCATTGGTGGATAAGGCAAGAATGACTCATGTCATCTACCAAGACTTGTGCAAAGTATGGGACACTGTCCCACATAACATCCTTGTCTCTAACCTGAAGAGACATGGATTTGACAGGTGGAAGAAATAGTGGATAAGGAACTAGCTGTATGGATGCATTCAGAGAGTGGTCAAAGTCTCAAGGTCCAGGTGGAGACCAGTGGTCTTCAGGGGTTGATGTTTGGACTAGCATTAACATCTTTGCTGGTGACATGGACGGAGGCATTGAATTTTGAAGAATCTCATGAATTGTTATCAGGAGGGCTCAGTTCAAATGGAAGGACAGTTGCATTATTTCACACTATGTGCGAACTTTACCTACATTTAATTTACCTCCCTTATTTACACTCTTAGTCATTCCTAGTAAAAAGACACCATTTGTTACTCAGTGAACCATTAACTATTTTGTTAAGTGTAATTTCCTTTGTAGATTTTCTTTAAAAGCTGACATATTTGACTTCTATTGAAAAGGGACCTCTGTCAGAGACTTAGAGGGAGGCATATTAGAAACACAATCCAGATAAATCCTTAGATCCTTCTACAAAATTTCCCACTTCCTATTGTAATATAGCATACTTCTTCTAAAAAGACATATGGAGAATAGCTGAAATAAACCCAAATATCTTTCTGACAAAAGCAAGGCAAAAAAGATGACTTAAACTACCACAGCACTTGCTTCTGCCAAGATTCTGCATTTGAAGATCTCTGAACATTTGAAATTCAAGAGAAGTCTGTCATTTCTCTGCCATTGGTACAAAGCCATTAGAAATAAAATCAAAAGAAGAAGAAAAAAAAAGACTAATGCATAACTTCTGTGTATGCATGTTATTTTTGCCATGCTAATAAAATTCTCTGTTGGCAATAACAATGAAACCATTATTTTCAGCAAATCTAAGGAAAAAAAAAAAAATTCTATTAACAGAGAAAATACTAGAGCATATATAAGTAGCATCTTGATTTTATTTATTTATATTTTTAAAAACCAAAGGACTAATTTACAAATCAAATAGCAGCAGACAAGAATATGATGATACATACTCCTATTGCTCTTCAAACAGCTGGTATAAACCATTATTATTACTCTATTTGTGATCCAAAATGTTAAATGATTAAATATCTGTCAAAACTTTCAATTACAACTGTTCTCCATGAACTATGGATAAAAAGATGGAGTCCTTTTAGGGTTGGTTCAGCCTATTGAACTTCGCTTCTGTAACAGCTTGAGATGACAGACTATGTTTTCTTTAGTGCTGCTTACAGGCTCACCTAGCTCATAGAGTTTTTCTTAGCTCTAAATGACACTTTATTTATACAACCTTCATTTATAAATAAATTTAAAAAAAGCAACAAAGTAGTAGGTTGTAAGCAGCGAGGAGAAGCAAGACAGGCCAACCCAATACGGGTGATAAGCAAACTCCTACTTTATTTGTGGCACACTTCGCTTAAATCCGCGTGGTGTTTAGCCACGCCTACTAGTCAGAACAGTATTGGTTAGTTCTACACAGCTTCCTTCACATTCTCCTCCCACATCCGGTATCCGGTTACCTCTGAGGCCTACCCCTTGCCTTGCTCGCACAAGGCCTCTAAGGCTCCATGGCCTTGCTCTTAGAGCCATTCTGCAACAATTCCCCCCTTTTTCTTTGTGCGAGCAAGACATTGTGGGTTGTTCTGTTCACTTGTTTTCACCACTCAACTATAAGCAAGTCTAACAACTACAATGATTGAAATAACAATGATACATAAGCACAGTCCTTCAAATAGCAGTGTTTTAAGCCAACCTGTAATGCCCCATGAGGACAACCATTTAGTTATCCCTAAGTCACTGCTCAGTTGCAATTGCTGGGTAAGCTGAGCCAGGGTTTTCAGCTGTGCATGTATCGAATTCGAATGACCAGAAAGATTCATACAACACATTCCATCAAACTCTTCACATCCATGTCCCTGTTCCAACAACAAAAGGTTCTGCAGTGTTGCATGTCTTAGACAGTCAACATTAAACAGCAAATCAGAAATTGCCTTCGATGTAGTATTTATTTGCTTAGCAACTCAGAAACTCAGTCTGCTTAGTTGAGCCAAGGCCCCGGCTGAAGCACTTACAGTGATTTGGCATATTATGATTGGATACGTGCCTTGAAGACCCTTAGTGACTAACATATAATTGGTTAAACACAGGTGTGAGACCTCAACCTTGAAAGCTTGCCAACAGTCCACAGTTCTCATTAACTTGGTGAATTCCAGCCTCTTATCTTGCTTGCTTAAGCTTCTTCAGGCCTCTCATGGCCTTGCTGTATCTTTCAGGATTATTCAAAGTTTATGTACCAATTATGCATTCTTCCCTGAGAACACTGTCTCCACATCTCCCCCCTTTTGTCTTATCCAGTAACAAGTCGCTACTACAGCAAGGCACACACACATTTACATTAGCAGAGTAACTATTACAGGGTGCAGAAGCATGTTGAAGATGCTGATGGTAGCGAGGGACTAGCCAAAGAAATTTCTTCCCAGTGGAATTCTCCCACACTCTTAATTTGTTCCATCACCTGCTTTATAACACTACCATTGTATTAAAATCTTTCTAGCTTTTGCCTTAGCATTTTTCTAGCAGCTACTGCAAATTTCCATACTCTAACATCTCTTTTACAAGTGACAAATCTATACAATAGAAGGTGTAGTTTCTCATTAGCAACTAGCTAGTAAATACAGGTGGTTTTATAAACAAAATCACAACCTCTAATAATAGCCACTTTACAAGCACACATATTCAGGATGTTACTTTTCAGTTGCCCCCAAGTGATGTTTTGCAGTTATTTGTTCTTTCTCTTCCTCTATCTCATTCTGCTTGGGGTATTCATGGCCAGCTCCTGTAGCTGAGGCATCAGGTTTTTCCATTCGTCTGTCCATGACGAAGAAGAAGAAGAAGAGGTAAGTTCTCGACCTCGGACCTCAACCGAGCTGCGGAATATGCAAAAAGATTTTACCCGTCAACCAGGGGAGCACATCATCACCTGGTTACTCCGATGCTGGGACAATGGGGCCGATGGTCACGAACTAGAAGGTACAGAAGCCAAGCAGCTGGGATCACTTGCTAGAGAAGGGGGAATTGACACAGCAATTGCAAGAGAGAAAAAGTCCCTCAGCCTTTGGAGGAGGCTCTTGGCAGCTGTGAAAGAAAGGTTTCCGTACAAGGACGATGTTACGAGTCGTTCGGCCAAGTGGAATACTATAGACAAAGGCATCCAGTCTCTGAGGGAATCGGCCATCGTAGATATGATCTATCACATCAAGCCGAATAACGGGGATACACCTATAGATCCAGATGAAGTTGAATGTACACGACCCATGTGGCAAAAACTTACACGGAATGCACCGTCATCATATGCCCATTCATTGGCAACAGTAACCTGGAATGACATAGTACCACTAACAGTGGATGAAATGGTTCATAAACTCCGAGAGTTCGAAGACAATCTCACCCCTTCCATCATCTCAGCTGTGAAAAAACTGTCCCAGGACCTCGAACAATTGAAGGACAATCTATCTGATTTATCCGGCTCCTCACGTGTACCAACACACATCTCAGCTATTAACAAAAGGCGTCCTATTGTTCAAGAGAGGAGATACAGAAGGTATACGCCACGGGGTACCCTATGGTTTTACCTGCTCGATCACGGAGAAGACATGACAAAGTGGGATGGAAAACCTACTTCAGCTTTGGAGGAACGGGTGAGTGAACTGAAGAGGGGAGCAAGGGCCAAGACTGATTGTCCCATGAGAGCTACGGCTTCAGTCTCTGGTGAGCAGTTTCCCAGATGGAGTGGAAGAGCTGATTTTACTCCAGCTCCTGTGATAATGAAGAATAATCCCTTTCACCACGACTTAAGTGTCCAATGCTGTGACGACCATTAGAGGGGCCCTGCCTCCAGCCAGGTGGAGGTAGGGGACAATCGGATTTACTGGACTGTGTGGATCAGATGGCCTGGCACATCAGTCCCACAGAAGTATAAGGCTCTAGTAGATACAGGTGCACAGTGTACCCTGATGCCATCAAGCTGTCAAGGGGTGGAACCCATCTATATTTCTGGAGTAACAGGAGGATCCCAAGAGTTGACTGTGCTGGAGGCTGAAATCAGCCTGACTGGGAGGGAATGGCAAAAGCACCCTATTGTGACTGGTCCAGAGGCTCCATGCATTCTCGGCATAGACTACCTCAAGAGAGGGTACTTCAAAGACCCAAAAGGGTACCGGTGGGCTTTTGGTATTGCTGCTTTGGAGACTGAGGAAATTGAGCAGCTGTCCACCTTGCCTGGTCTCTCAGAAGATCCCTCTGCTGTGGGGTTGCTGAAAGTTGAAGAACAACAACTGCCAGTTGCGACCACAACAGTGTACCGGC
Organism: Pezoporus occidentalis; assembly: GCF_034315485.1. Lineage (NCBI taxonomy): Eukaryota > Metazoa > Chordata > Aves > Psittaciformes > Psittacidae > Pezoporus > Pezoporus occidentalis. The sequence goes on along the minus strand of NW_026914611.1, from coordinate 4,622,130 downwards.
GGCAATATCGCACCAACTGAGACTCCCTGATTCCCATCCATCAGCTGATCCGTAGACTGGAGAGTCAGGGGGTGATCAGCAGGACCCGCTCACCCTTCAATAGCCCCATGTGGCCAGTGCAAAAGTCTAATGGAGAATGGAGACTAACAGTAGACTATCGTGGCCTGAATGAAGTCACACCACCATTGAGTGCTGCCGTACCGGACATGCTAGAACTTCAGTATGAACTAGAGTCAAAGGCAGCCAAGTAGTATGCCACGATTGATATTGCCAATGCATTTTTCTCAATTCCTTTGGCAGCAGAGTGCAGGCCACAGTTTGCTTTTACTTGGAGGGGGGTCCAGTTCACTTGGAACCAACTGCCCCAGGGGTGGAAACACAGCCCTACCATTTGCCATGGACTGATCCAGACTGCACTGGAACAGGGGCAAGCTCCAGAACACCTGCAATACATTGATGACATTATTGTGTGGGGCGATACAGCGGAAGAAGTCTTTGAGAAAGGGAGGAAAATAATCCAAATCCTGCTGAAAGCCGGTTTTGCCATAAAACGGAGTAAGGTCAAGAGACCTGCACAGGAGATTCAATTTTTGGGAATAAAATGGCAAGATGGACGTAGACAGATCCCCTCAGATGTGATCAACAAGATAACAGCAATGTCTCCACCAACCATTAAGAAAGAAACGCAAGCTTTCTTGGGTGCAGTGGGGTTCTGGAGAGTGCACATCCCAAGTTACAGTTCGATTGTAAGCCCTCTCTATCATGTGACCCGGAAGAAGAATGATTTTAAATGGGGCCCTGAGCAGCAACAAGCCTTTGAGCAAATTAAACGCGAGATAGTTCATGCAGTAGCCCTTGGACCAGTCCGGACCGGACCAGATGTAAAAAATGTGCTGTACACTGCAGCTGGGGAGAACGGTCCTACCTGGAGCCTCTGGCAGAAAGCTCCAGGGGAGACTCGAGGTCGACCCCTCGGCTTTTGGAGTCGGGGATATAAAAGATCTGAGGCCAGCTATACCCCAACTGAGAAAGAGATACTGGCAGCCTATGAAGGGGTTCGAGCTGCTTCAGAAGTGATTGGCACTGAAGCACAGCTCCTTCTGGGCTGGATGTTCAAAGGCAGGGTCTCCTCTACACATCATGCAACCGATGCTACATGGAGTAAATGGGCTGCACTAATTACACAACGAACTCGAATAGGAAATCCCAGTCGTCCAGGCATTCTAGAAGTCATCATGGACTGGCCAGAGGGCAAAGATTTTGGAATGTCACCAAAGGAGGAGGTGGTGCGCGCTGAAGAGGCCCCACCATATAATAAACTGTCAGAAAGTGAAAAGCAATATGCCTTGTTTACTGATGGCTCTTGCCGTATTGTGGGAAAGCATCGGAGATGGAAGGCAGCTGTATGGAGTCCTGGACGACAAGTTGCAGAAACTGCTGACGGAGAGGGTGAATCGAGTCAGTTTGCCGAGGTGAAAGCCATCCAGCTGGCCCTGGACATTGCTGAACGAGAAAAGTGGTCAGTACTTTATCTCTATACTGCCTCATGGATGGTGGCAAATGCCCTGTGGGGGTGGTTGAAGCAATGGAAGCAGAGCAACTGGCAACGCAGAGGTAAACCCATCTGGGCTGCTGCACTGTGGGAAGATATTGCTGCCAGGGTGCAGAACCTGGTGGTGAAGGTACGTCATGTAGATGCCCATGTACCCAAGAGTCGGGCCACTGAGGAACACCAGAACAACCAACAAGTGGATAAAGCGGCTAAGATTGAAGTGGCTCAGATGGACTTAGATTGGCAACGTAAAGGTGAATTATTTTTGGCCTGGTGGGCCCATGACACTTCAGGCCATCAGGGCAGAGATGCAACATATAGATGGGCCCGTGATCGAGGGGTGGACTTAACAATGGACACTATTGCCCAGGTTATTCATGAGTGTGAAACATGTGCTGCAATTAAACAAGCCAAGCGGTTAAAGCCTCTTTGGTATGGAGGACGATGGTTGAAATATAAATATGGGGAGGCCTGGCAGATTGACTATATCACACTGCCACCAACCCGCCAAGGCAAGCGCCATGTGCTTACCATGGTGGAAGCAACCACCGGGTGGCTGGAAACATACGCCGTGCCCCATGCCACTGCCCGGAACACCATCCTGGGCCTTGAGAAACAGATTTTGTGGCTACACGGCACCCCAGAGAGAATTGAGTCAGACAATGGGACTCATTTCCGGAATAACCTTATAGATATTTGGGCCAAAGAGCATGGCATTGAGTGTGTATATCACATCCCCTACCATGCACCAGCCTCTGGGAAAATTGAACGGTACAATGGGCTGTTAAAAACTACACTGAGAGCAATGGGTGGGGGAACGTTCAAGCATTGGGATACACACTTACCAAAGGCTACCTGGTTGGTCAACACCAGAGGATCTGCCAACAGGGCTGGCCCACAGTCAGAACTGTTACATATTGTAGAGGGGGACAAAGTTCCCGTGGTGCATATGAAGAATTTGCTGGGGAAGACAGTCTGGGTAATTCCTGCTTCAGGTAAAGGCAAACCCACTCGTGGGATTGCTTTTGCTCAGGGACCTGGATATACTTGGTGGGTAATGCGGGAAGATGGGGAAGTCCGATGTATACCTCAAGGGGATTTGATTTTAGGGGAAAACAGCCAGTGAACTCAATTGTATGCTGTTGCCTGCTGTGTAATGCTTTTATAGCCCATCAACTAGATGTCTCCAGGTCACCAGCGACTGGCCCTGACTTCCCTCCAGCCATCATCCCAACAGAGAATGAACTTTGAACATCATGGACCGAATGGACTCGGCAGCATTATAGGGATTGGTCCATGCACTAAGAAAATGATTTTTCCTCTTGGTCTGTGTGTATATGGATGTATATATGTGGGAGAGCGATGGTGTATTGAAAATGTGGGATCTGAGCACGACGTGAATGGTATGGAATAAGGGGTGGATAATGTCCTGGGTTCAGCAGTAGCAGTCATGTTTTTCCTTTGTGTTAACTGGTGCAGTGCTGTGTTTTGACTTCCAGCTTGAGAACAGTGTTGGTGAAGCCGATGTTTTTGGTTGTTGCTAAGTGATGTTTACCCAGACCAAGGACTCTGTGAGGCTCATGCTCTGCCAGGGAGGAGGGGAGGCTGTGAGGAAGCAGAGACAGGGCGCCTGACCCGGGCTAGCCAGGGAGGTATTCCATACCACAGCACGTCATGCCTGGGGTGAGGGGTAACTGGGAGTTACCCGGAAGGACAGGGGCTTCCAGGTGGAACTCGTTTTCTTGGCCGGTGGAATCGTATTCTCTTCCCTTGTTATTTTCCCTTATCATTGTTGTAGCTGATAGTAGCGGTGGTGATTTGTTGCTGGACTGTTTTTGTCTCAACCCGTAGGAGTTGCACTCTCTCGATCCTCCTCCCCGTTCCTCCGGGAGCGGGGAAGGGGAGAGCCCCGGTGCGGGGAGGCGGGGGGGGGGGGAGACGGACACGGACCTCGATTGTTGTCAGCTCGGCACCACTCACTGGGAGTGAGTGAACAAGCTACCTGACTGGGTTTAGGCCACGACACCTGCTCAACGGCAAGGCTTCACAAACTTTGCAGGCAGTCACCATGGACCTGTAGGCAGGAGGACACAAATATACCCCCTCCCCCAGGTTATCAGTTCTTGAGAAGTAGACAGGTTAAACAGGTTGAATGCAGCATCATTACTCTCTCTCTCTCCCCCCCCTCCCCTTTTCTTTTTTTTTTTTTAGTCCCGGCAAAAGCCGTCCTGCTGGGCAGCAGCTATAGTGGCCTGCCTGCTTCAGCAGCAACCATAAATACCCGCCGGCAACCGCACCTTTACGTTAACCCTTTCATGCCCGAAATGTTAAACAGCTACCCGTTGAAGGCTTTTACATGAACCCAACAACAAGAAAAATACACAGAACACCATCTGCCCTCAGCACACACACACGCGTATGGGATCCCACAAGCACACGCCGCACAACTACAATATTTGAAGCACAAAATCCAGAAATCATTACTCCCACTACAGTTCCACGTACAGAACGTGGCACAAGGACCCTGTGGAGACTAACAGCAAACCAGCTCTGAGAAGCATCATTGCAGTGTGAGGTGGCAGGCTCAACCTTAGCTGGCATCCCTGCAGAGGCTCTGCCTCCCCCACATTGTATGAGGCTTGGGCTTTTATACTGACCAAAATGCACACTCATTCCGACACAGGTGGCCAGCCTGTGCTGGAAGAAGTGGCCAGCAGTACCTACAGAGGTCTCCAAGGGTTGATAGAAACCTGGACATACTTATATTTACCAACTTCTAGTACATGAGTATCACAGAGAAACTGTATGGGCTCCCCCTGTCAATTGCAAGAAAAAATCATAACATATACAGCTTGAGTATAAGAGGATTTTTAACCCATACGTGGTCACTGTTTGTCAGGCCTCCTTAACTATTTTGAGATCGAGAGCTTCCCACTCATTAGCCCCCTGCTGTGTAGTAAACGCAGGATATGCAGAGATGCCCGTTGCAGAAAATTCGTCTGTGATGATCACATATTTGGTTACCCATTGTTACAACTGAGCGTCTCCAGGGCCAGTGAGTCTGAGCAGACCGACCCGGGAGATGAAGAGTCAGAGTCTGGAAGCAGAGGATATAAATCTGGCTCGGATTCAGGGGATTCGGGGTCTGATCCTGGGCCGAACTCAGGGTCTCTGCTGCTCGCAGCTATGTCTTTCTTGTCAGATGTCTCCCGTTCGGTATGTGGCCATCTGCAGACCTGGCTCCTCTGTAACTGAGTTAAAATTTTCCACTCTAGGGCATAATGGGTTGGAAAGGCTCACGGTTCCTTTAAATCTCCCGCTAGCGCATGATCTCTATTTTCTACTGCGTGCTTCAAAATGGCGCTCCAATCAATCCGGCGCCGAGGCACCACCTTCTTCCTTTCAGCTTCCCCGACATTCATCATGCAATTTTTTCTCTGTCCTTTTCAAAGTCCCTACTTTCGGAACTGGGGTGGTGGGGGAGCAGGGGGTTACACCTCCTCCACGGCACCTTCTGATGGAGGGGGAGAAAAGGAAGGGGAGGGGGGGGAAACACTGTGCTCCCGCGAGTTGGGGGAAATGAGTTGTAATCTTCCCCCAGTTTCAACCGACCGGGGTCGTCTGTTCCTAGTTTCTCCGTTGCTACCACGGCAGTTTCCTTTTCCGCCTTGTATCTGTTTATACAGTTTATTACTTCTCTCCGTGGTTTACCGAGTTTCTTTGCCATTTTATCATCATTAAGCATTGAGTCAAATAGTTCATCACCAAACTTTCGCCACTCACTCTCCTCAAAAACTGTATTAGGATCTACAAAAAACCCCTTAGCCTTCCCTACAGCCACTAGACCTGCTAGCTGCTTTGAGTCTCAGGCTCAATTCCCCGCTTTTATAAAAAGCACTGTAAAAAGCTCAGGGCTCAATTCCCCGCTTTTATAAAAAGCACTGTAGTAAGTCCAGGGCTACCTCTCGGTCCATTTTCATGGCTGGCCTTTTCCGAATCGTCTTCTTCTGGGTCGTCCTGTATCCTCGGTCTCCGAATCTGCCTCCCGAAGCAGCAGTGTCTGGTTCGCCCCAGCGGCCGATTCCTTTCGGTCGGTCCAAGCACCCGGGTCTGTCACGCCACCGCAGCAGCATTGCCCGCGCTCCCCGGCCGCTGCCACCGGCGCCGCTCACTCGCCGTTCAGGGTCCCTGATACTCAGGCCCTGTATTCCGGGTCCCCGTTAACTGGGGCCCTGTATTCCGGGTTCCCGCTAGCCGGGGCTCTGTATTCCGGGTCCCCGCTAACCGGGGCCCTGTATTCCAGGTCCCTGTTAACCGGGGCCCTGTAATCCGGGTCCGCGTTAACTGGGGCCCTGCAATCCGGGTCCCCTGTAGCCGGGGCCCTGTAGTCCATGGTCCCTGCTCGGGCGCCATTTGTAAGCGGCGAGGAGAAGCAAGACAGGCCAACCCAATATGGGTGATAAGCAAACTCCATGGCCTTGCTCTTAGAGCCATTCTGCAACAGTAGGTAATGTGCCAAAGTAGCTCAAAAAGTAAACTAGAATTTAAATTCTGTTTTATTATCAGATTTACTTGTAACAGCCTTGGTTTCACACTCTTATGACAACACAAGACGCTTGACAGAAACATTTTTACATAATTGCCTGTGCTGATGGCAAAAATTCTGCTCATTAGGAAGTAAATTACATATTGGAATTCCGTTTCCCCTATCTATGCAGTTTGGTATATGGGTATCTGGGAAATCTAGAAGTCTAGTGTAACATTTTGCCTTAATGATGAGAAAAATGAAAAAAAACCCAGATACTATATTTTGCTCTATAACATTCAACTGGAAAATATGTCAATAATCATACTTGCAGAAGGAGAATAAGCTAGTTTTTGAAAATCAAGACTAAAATCTGGGCCCATTCCAATGAGTTTTGCAAACTTAATTGTATTTTGTAGCTTTCCCTTAGCTGTTATTAAAATCAAAGGAAACATACACCATGACAAGATGATTTAGGGAATTACCTTTTTTTATTGAGTATAATGAGAACCCTGAGCAATAGCTGCCTTATTAATATCTCATTAAAACTCCTGAATTTATGTGAATGAAATCTGGGAGTTATATCTGTAATTTAATTGTTATTAATTTATTAATATTTGTTAAACATTTTCTGTTTCAGTGCTTAAAGGTACAATGACAAGGGAAATCATGCCCAGCTGCTTTTAGTTTTCTTTGATACAAAGCCCCTCTGACTCATTTTCCCCATGGCTTTAATATAACCATTTCTATTTATCTGATAGTGGTATTGAGATTCTTATAAAAAATGAGGTATGTAAATGCAGTGTGTCTGATTGATACAAATATAATTCTTTCAAACTGTTTTCCTGAGACCAGTGAAGAATTCTCTGTATATTTACTGTACAGAGGGAGAGAAACAGACTAGATGTACCACTGTTAAGTTTTATGAGATATAAATGACAGCATAAGAAACAAAATGAACGAAAGTTTAATGTGGGTTTAGTGTGGGTTGGTTTGTTTTTTTTTTGGCTTGCCATTTTCAGTTTCATTAAATGCCCCTTGTTCTAGTAGATTGTCTTCTAGAAAAGACAATGAGATACTTGTTCCTCATTTGTCATCTCTCCGATGCTGATAATTTTCAAGTTTTCTACAGTTCTTAATCTGGAAGTCATTTCCATTTTTATCAACTCAGTTTCTTGCCTTCATGAGGGTGAAGATGCTGGTTTATATATTGAAACATTATGCAATGTCCTTGACCGAGTTCCTTTTTTTTTTCCTTTCTGTTTCTCATTAGCCCTGAGGCAGCTTTCCTAGTAGCTGAAAGATATCCCAAAAGTTCATTACCTTTTCTCTGTCTTCCTGATTTCATCCAGAACAGGCCTTATGATCTTAATATGAAGCAGTTTGTTTCTGAAAGCCATGTGCCTATTACAAAGGATGCACACACTTGCCATTACCAAAGGTTCAGGTAAGAATTCTCACAGTACTCAGCACAGTGGGTTAGAAATGTCCCCACTCCTGCCTCTAACAGGGGGACTTCTGCTTGCATTCACTTGACTTCAAGATACCAGTTGTTGCTTTAGTTTGCCCAGCATCTGTGTGATTTGCTACACTTCTGAAACAGATACATCTGAAGAAGAAGCAAATCACATTGCACTGTGTTTTCCATTCTGGATAGTATCTTGTATATTTCTTTTAGAAATAATTATGAAATCCTTACAGATTACTATAAAGTCTGTTAGTGAAACACTGGTGTAATGGTTACCATGCATCATAGATTGTTATATGCTATGCATTTTCAATTGTCTTTCCACAGGAAGAAGAATATAGATAACGCAGAACTGCATTTATTAAAACTTCATATACGTCATATTTAACATAATGAATATTGCACATTTAGCACCATATAGTTAACAATATCAGTCATCTACTCTGCTTTAACTTTCATTGTATGGGTTTCGGGACAGGCAGTAGTAACGGTTCACAGCCGTACTCCATCTGGAAATGAGAGGTAGCTGTACTGCTACAACCCTATAACACTACTAAATAATGTGATGGGATGTTAAGTTTATGGTTAAAGATCAGTAAAGTTAATTCTCATGGGTTGTCTTTTTCAAAAGGAGATATTATTTTCAGCAGTCCTTCCAACTATACACCTCAAACTCTTCACTAGGTTATTCTGTGATTCCCTAAAATGCCCTTCTGGTAAAGATCCTAAATAGTATTCATCTATAGTAGTGAATGCAGGATTTGGAACCATTATTATATAATGTTATACTCTGCTACCTAACAATGAGCTGAATTTTGAGAGAAGCTATGTTTGTTCTGAACTCCTGTGGGACAAATTTTAATCACAGCAGTGTTATAAAACACCAAAACTCTACTTGAATATGTATATTTTTTTTTTTTGCCTTAGAGCTTCTGATTTCTTGCTTTAGACAAAAAAAAAAAAAAAAAAAAAAAGCCTAATATCAATTAGATTAGACAAGGGCATAAAATAGGACTACTTGATAAAAAATCTGAGGTGGGTTTTCTTTTAATAAGGACTTCAAATTCATGATGTTAACCATTGTGAAGTCAGATAGGAAAAAGCCTTAGGAGACCCATCTAGAGGACCCTGTTATCACTGAGACTGCTGTAGAAGATAGATTTAACTAACTGGTATTTTATACATTACTGTTAGCACTATTCGTATGTCTTATCTTGCCAGTAAAGGTATTAAAATAGAAATTGAATTGTCTCACCTTTTCTGGCTACTCTTGAGTGGTAGAGTCATAGTATCAAATTGTGAGAATTTTTTCCACATGTTTTGTAACAGAAAAGGGTAACAAAAATCCTATATACCAGGTTACATGGTTTAAATAGACATAAGGCCAACTGATTATTCTGAATTTCCTGTAGTCACTGTAGCTATATTAGTGACATGAAAACCTTGCTCTCCTTAAAGGCCTTAAAAGCTGTGCATTCTACAGATGCTTTTTATGGCAATTGCATATACTTCTGCTGAATTGTGTGTAGGTGTGTATGTCATCTGTAGGTGTATATAAAATCATCTAAATTTCCTGAAATATTGAAATGCTGAGAAACTTATAAATTTCAGAAAAGACATGGAAGCAATAGTTTTGCTTCAATTTTCAGAACGATCCTGCTGAAACTTCCCACACGCTTATGTCTCTGTGGCCAAACTATGAAGATATCTATAAGTTATCATTTTCTCTCTTTTTATTTTACTTCAAGAAAACCTGCACATTTGTTTTGTACCTATAACAGTGAATCTCTTTAGTCTGCAATTTTTTGTTAACCTTGTGCAATTGTGGAAATGTTTTTTTCTACTTACAGAAAAATTATTAAAGTGTTAATTTTTATGACCAGCTGAAATATTCTAGCTTGTGATTCCTGAAAATTCCACATAACTAAAATCCAGTGTAAAAGTAGGATTCAGGGTATCTTTTACAAAGTTTAGAGGTATTAAATTTATTACTTTGGTTTTAATCAATCACAAAGATACTAAATCAGTCAAAGATTTTGCGGATAAATCAATTATTAGAAATAAAGCCATAAGTTGCTTGAGGCAAAAGAATCTGTCTGCAAAGTCTGGATGCTGAATAAAATTTGGGTCCTTGAATCAAAGAACGTGAACTAGAAGGTAAATAATGTTATAGCCATCCTAACCTGAATATGCCTAAAACTGCTGTGCAGTAGTGCATAACTATATTCATATACCTATATTATTCTTTGCGTACCCAGCAGACACCTGCTATTTCGTATGAGTTGTTGTCAAGATATTCTTTACATAGAATAGTTTAGCAGATCTCACTCTAGTTAATGAGCTTTTTTATGGCATTGAATTCAGGCTGGTCTAGGCAGCATTAAGCTAGATTAGTTGGGGGTGGGGAGAGGATTTCAGTCAAAGTTGGGACAATAAAACTCTTTAACACCAGTGTAGCATTAAGAAGCAGGCATTATTTATTATGGCATATACTTCTCCCCCTTTAAATATAATTTCAGCATCCACTTTACTTAACAGGTCTCTTCCCAAGAGGGGTATTGGGTATTCAGGACACTGGGCATTGTTTGTAAAGAAATCTTATGGTTTATGCTATTCATGTTAACATGTGTCCCGGATAGTATCACTGTAGCAACAACATGATGTTGTTTCCTTGACAACAATTCTATGTTGTCTTGTTAACTGTATTTTCCTCTTTTTTTTTTCTCTCCATAATATATAAATTTGTTTTTTTATTTAGAGTCATAGGTTGGTTTGGGTTGGAAGGAACCTCAAAGACCATCTAGTTCTAACCCCCTTGCTGTGAGCAGGGGCACAAATGCGCAATACTTATGTTCTGCAGAAACATAAGAACACTTTAGAATCACTGATTCACTAATTAATTATTTTTAACATGCTTTGGATTAGGTTAATATGGTTTCATTTACTGGTGTAGTGCTTCTACTATACAAGACATAGCTCAGACTCTCAGTGTATGATTTGAGTGCCTAAATTTGAAAGGGGTTCTTTAGTTCAAAACTTGTACGTTGAAATTCCCTGTTCCTTGGCAGATTTAACCTTAAAGGCCTCTAAACTGCATACAATTACATTTTCATTAACAAATTTCATCATTTTCTGAATTTCCATTTAGGGAAGTGCTGAATTTACAGCATTTTATGCCAACATGGAAACTGGCTTATATCAAAGAACAGTCACTACCCATACACTACAAATTCTCTTAATTTCTCACCTCATGTAGCTAAACACTTAAAATGCATCTAAGCTACCTAAAATTTATCAGAAGCAGCACAATACCTGTATGCCTTTTGGGATATAATTTGGATTACATCCTAAATTACATTTTTAGGAATATATATTTCATCACAAAAATGAATTCAGATTTATGAATCTGTTAAATGAAATCTGAAATAAACAGCTGACTGCTGATGGGTTGTAGTGACTGACTTACTTATTTTACTTACTCTTTCAAACTGTCTTTGTCTCAACCAAAACGTGGGGGTTTTTTTCCACTTTTACCCTTCCAGTTCTCTCCCCAGTCCCACTGCTGTGTGAGTGAGCAACTGAGTGTGGACTTAACTGCCTACCAGGATCAACTCATAGCACAGAAAAAACAAAAACAGCCCTCTCAATGGAAAATCAGATCTTCAGTTTTAAAAACCTGTTCTAAATTAGCTGTTAGTTACAGATTTTTTTTTACTAAAAAAAAAAAAAACAAAAGCTCAATGTTACAGAGCAAAACACAGAAAATATTTGTTTGAAATGAATAAAATTTCTTTTACATATTCCACATTTAAAAACAAACTTATACAATGTTTTCATAGTCATACTAGGCTTTCTTCAGTTAGTTTAACACTCAAAGTTGAAGCTTTTGGAGCGTCTACTGTGTAAATAGGATTTGATGCTCAGGATGTAATTATCTGACCTGGGTTTATTTCTACTTACTATGAAAAAATTATGCAGAAGGAACACCTAAATCTTTTTAATTGGCTATGAGTAACCATAAGATACTGTAGAAGTGTGTATCTACAGATGCCTATAGATCCTTCACAGTGCTTAAAAAAAAAAGTTAATTACATTTCTTTGCAAAAACATTTATTTCATAAAAACATCTGTCTCCACACCTGCTGCTTCTAGCAGACATGTCCTTTTTTTAACGCCTTTATCCTGCAATTGGAGGGTTTAGCCTTTCTGTAAGGAATGCACTTGAATGCTTCCCTACATTTTTCCTTTCCTTGGCCAATTTCTTCCAAGTATTAAAAACCTCCCACATAATGACAAGTTACCACTGTGATCAAACTCTTCTGTAAAGGCACGGTAAGTTTAAACACTGGTGCTCACAATGATTTTTCTCTTATAAATTTTATTCTAAATGGAATCACCTTTTGTTCTAAGATGCTCATTTTTCAACAATGTGAACTACTCATTTTCAGGTTCTGAAATAATGTTCATAGGTTTAGCAAAAAAAAAAAACAAGCAAAAAATAAAAAAATAAAACCTAACAAAACCAAAACAAAACAAACCCAACAACAATTATTGCTGATAGAATAAAACCTAACAAATCTAAATGTTCAGAAGGACATAGAAAAAGACATCAGAAGAGTGACTTATGGTGTTAAATGCAATGTTAACCATTGACAAACAGCAAATCTCTTTTAACAGTGGGCTAAAACTATTGTCTCCTTTCAGAGAGCAGTTTAACAGTTACAATTTATAATAAGAAATGTTGGTGGTCCCCTGAGTAAAGATACATATTCATGAGTAAAATCTGAAATACATTAAAGCAAAGAAAAGATAGTGTTTTCCTGGTAACAGGATAAGGATGTAATATATTACAGGTTAAAGTAATTGCTAACATGCATCTTTTATGAACACGGTGGTCATTGACAGTAATAGCTCTGAGCTGCAGGCTGCTGGGAAGGATATTTAAGATCCAATGTATCATTCTTTTTCTTTTTTTTACTTCTTGCAGGACAGGAGGTGCAAATAGATGAAAAGCTCATGGTGGAGATGAAGACGGAAGAATCGGTCATTAATTACCATCTGAGCAAAATGGACTTGACTTGCAGTGCCAAGTTTATATTAATTAAATTCAAGCTAATTACGCTAATTACATTAATAATTTAAATTTATTACTCTGCTCACACACCTTTTCCCCAGACATGGCTTCATTCCTTCATTCTCAGCTCCTCTACCTCCCTTCTCCAAATGCCACTGGAGAAACAGGGAAATGGAGGCTGTGGTCACTCCATAACATTTCATCTCTGCCATGCCTTCCTACTCACACTTTTCCCATGATCCACCATGGGGACTTCCAGCAGGGTGCAGTCCTTCACAAGCTGACCCAATATGGGGTTTCCACAGGCTGCAGCTTCTTTCAGTGCATTGCCACATCCTGTGTTGTAGTCCTTCACAGGCTGCTGTGTGGCTATTTGCTTTGCCATAGTCCTCCATGGACTGGAGGAAGACAACCTGCTTCATCATGGTCTTCTCCACTGGACCCTGAGGAATCTCTGCTCCAGCACCTGGAAAACCTCATCTGCAAGACTACTCTCACACTCACTCCTGAAACCTGTTTTGCCCTTTCTTAAATATGTTATCTCAGATGTGCCATCATCTTGGCTGATGGGTTCAGCTGTGTCTTGCAGCTGACTGGAACCAGCTGTTTGTGGCATGGAGCAGCCCCAGCTTCTTTCCACAGAGGCTACCCAGAAGCCCCCCTACAGTCAGCACCCAGTAGCCTGCACCCGATACAAGCTGCAAGAATGGACATATGATGTTGTTACCTTAGCAGGTCCATTTACATTTTTGGAAGTAATAAAAATACAAGAATCTATTTATGAGGCTTTGCATATCACCTAAGGAATTAATAAAATGAATAAATACACTCTAGGACAGAAAAAAGGCAATCTCTGATGATGGTGTCTGACATACAATTCTGAAGTTTGGCTTTTTTCAGATAATTCCTATTTGAGTAGAATCAGAGGGTAATTAAAATTCAGAAGTTATAAAACTTGATTTATTAACTATATTTCTGTTTTACAAATCATACCTAACAATATGCTTGAACCTATTTTTTTAAAGACATTTATAAGATATTCAATAAATCAAAATTATAAAATCACTCTTGTGATTTTATTTGCTTCAGAATGTTTTCATTATGAAAAAAAATACAATCATGAGTAAAGCATTTCTAATACAACTAAAAATTATGTCTTATTACCTGTGTCTTTGGGAAAAAACCCAACACCTGTTCACAGTCTACAGAAAACCAAGCAAACTGTGGGATAAACTGAAAATAATCACTTAGTGGAAGGGTGGGACATAAAAGGAACTGAATTTGGAAACCCAACCTCCAATCCCATATGTATTCATATGGGGAAAGTGTAAGACTTTACATGATGTTATTGTCCTGTTTATATTGATGGATATTCTTTTCTTAGTCAAGAATTACTCATATCAGATTTGATTTTTTTTTACTCTTATCTAAAGAATGTCTCCCCTACCCATAGAAGAAATAAAACATTTTTTTCTTCAGTATTTAATAATCCTTTACAGTGTATTAGTCTAATACACACCTCTTAGTGTGAAAAGCAATTAAAACCTTTAGAACTCCAATGTTCTTATGCCTCCCAGAGACACACTGCAGATATCAAATCCACATAATCTTAGGAAAAAAAATGAAAATTCTTCCATTCCATTTATTAATATTTTACTGTGAAAAAAAAAACACAAAACACCACATTTTGCACAAGGGGACCACATTTATGATACTTTGTCTCTGAAAATCAATATGAATATAGTGAGTTACTAGCTATTAGAATTTAGTTTTCAAGTAGAAACGGGCACAGAAGGTATTCCTCCTCCCCAGGATATGGACTGTGTTTTTTTTTTTTTATCATTCTCTGAAATACTGTAGACTGTAGCTGGAAATAAGATAGATATGAAGACAATAAAGTACCCTCACCTTCCTAGAAGCACAAAAATCCTCCAGGTGCCTAGTCAATTTGTCCTGAAGACCAGTTGAGCTGTAAAATTGAATTAGGGATCAAGATGGAATATTCATATTTGCAAAGACTCCTGGACATTTTTGCTTTCTTCTCTCTTGTGAGGCATAGTTCTCTCTGAGGAATCATCATGTCAGATCACAAACTCTCCACTTTGGCAAACCTCAGACCTCGTTTTGGTCTCATCTATTCTGTGGAGAATACTAAGCTCACGGTTTTATATGTTATACTTCAGACTTTCAGGGTGTTAAGGCTGTTGAAAGCATTCTGCAACTAGTATTAAGTAGGATCCTGTGCAACAGCTATTCTGTAGATTTCTTTCAGTATAAGACCCTTTTGCATTTGTCTGTAACTGAGGGGCTGGTTTCAGTGTCCATGTCCCTGCTGGAAAGTAGTGAAAACAGTGCTAACCCCCAGAGCCTCATGTCCATAGAGTTTATGGCTAGTCTAAACTTAATTTATGATAATAATATTATTCAGTTGTTATTATAGGGTGTAGTTCTTGTTTAATTGAAAAAAAATTAAACTACCAGCATGAGAAAATTTCTGCTTATAAGGCATCAACTCATTTATATTAACCTTAGAGAAAACAGGCATTGAGTACTTCTGCTATTCTTTCACACTACTGAAAACCAAAACGTTTTTGAAGTCTTATAAATGGAAAAATAGAAGAGTTGGAATCTTGCTCATTAAGCCTAGGGGAATTTGATTTTAACCCAAAGAAAGCTTTAAAATAACATGTGGAGACACGAAAATATTTTATCTTAGTTTAATGGAGACGTTCAGTATAATAAGCAGTGCAAGACAACAGAAGGATGAAAACATAATATTTTACCTGCAACCAATTTTCTTCTTTTACTTTGATGAAGCAAAACATGAGAAAATCTGTTTAAAATTGCATCACCTTTGGTATTTACATCTTTTAGCTCACTGAGGTTAAATTAATCACATTTAATATGAATAGAAGAAGAATCCTTTATGATACCAGTAGCAAAGTATAGACAGAGAACTGATCAAAATAATTACTACAACTGAGGTCATTCTACTGAGGTCATTCTGCCATTCATTTTTATTTTAGGAAAATAAAAAATGAGATTAAGGAGGAAAGAGTACAAAGACATAGCTAAAGACAAAGACAGATTACTGATATTATGGGGAAGAAATATATTTTTGAAGCCGCTATGATATCATAAGCATCAAGAAAACAAGGGTGGGTGATACAGGAAGAGAAAAAATACTAACAGGCTGAGCAGCAGCCTTGCTGAAAAGGACTTGGGGTGTACATTGGATAGCATGCTGAGTATGAGCTGAAAGTTCACTCTCAATATCAATAAAGCAATCTACATAGTGGGAGGACACAGTGGTGCAGATGATAAGAGTAATCTACTTTCTTTTACTTTTTTTAAGATAAGAAGAAAGAAATATACTTTGATATACAATTTTCTTTTTAAAATTTCTGTTCCTGTTTTTTCACCAACACCAGTTATCTTTTCTCATTGACTGTCTCAATTTGGATTATTCAAATATTTCTTGGACTGTTTCAACAGCATAGCTGTACAATCACATCAATCCTGTTAGACCCGCTGCTCTTATGCTATTACATGTAGGTCTTTACTCTGACGACAATATACGTTTTCATATTTCTTTCTCATTTGGAGGGAGAAAAAAAACAACAAACCAAACAAGTGGTCAGTAATAGGTAGCTTTTTTTCTACATCAGTCCCACAAAAATGAAGTCTGAGCCAGCAAGTTTCCCTATGCTTTGACACTAAGGAAATAAGAGATTCTTTAAAATAAGAGATACTTTAAAAAAGGAAATAAGAGATTACTTTATCCAGTGATGTAATGAAAAAGGTATGTGTTTGGACCTTTTCCAAATGAGTTATAAATGCTCTACTGGTAACCTTCCACAGTCTGATTCTTGACAGCAGCTTAGCAAAGAAGCTGTTAGGAGGAGTCAGTGACTTGCAGAAGGGAGAGCCTTGATGTCATTTCACCAAAATACAGCTGCCTCACCACTAATCTCACAGGGGACTTATCGTTTGCAACTGAGCCACACAAGAACCTCTAATCAAGGTTCATTTCCCTTTTCTCAGCAGCTTCCTGTTATCTTCCTCTCATTATTGCCCATAACTCACAAGTAAGCCCAATTCATTTGTTCCCCTTAAAGAGTCTTTTTTAAGCATACCATAATAAATGAGTGAGCAGGAATAAGGAAGGTAACGTGACTACTCCTGTTCGTGCCAAGAACTTTCTTTTTTTAAAGTAAGATGCAAGCCAGACAGGACTACTAATTACTGGGTCCCTTGCCTGATTTGTTTGACTCAAGCTAAGTAATAATAATCCTTGCCAGGTTTTTGGCGAATTTGAACAAATGACTTATTGGTCTTACTTTGCAGAGAGAGAACTGGGTCTGTCAGGCTATTTTCTGGGTAATGGAGACAGAACCTCTTACAGAGCACAGTAAACCTCTTTGCCCTCCAATGTAAACATTTAAATGAGTCTGACAATCTGTGTTCTAAAAATGCCTATTTCTGTGAAACAATATGAAAAGTTGTTTTCTGTGAAAAAGTTGCTTGAGTTGTTTTCTGTGAAACAATATGAAAAGACTGTTTTAGACAGATGTTTACATTGCAGACATCATCTAAAACTAGTGTGTCAGAGCTTTATACACTATATAGAATTGACTTGATTGCTCTTGTACATATTGAAAAGAATGAAGAACAATGTTGGAATAAATCAAATTTTATACAATTTTGAATATTGTCCATTGGTTATGTCATTAAAGCCATGCTGAGCTTGAAAAAGGAACCTCTGAAACAGGAATATATAGTTCCCTGTAAATTACTGTGACATTTGAGAGTAGAATCCTGATGTTGAGCTTGTGACATTTTTGCAACTGATTTCTTATGACATAAGGGTTTCAACCCGTAGACAGAGCTACAGCAGCTTCTGTCAACTAAGATGCAAATAGATAAAACACTCAATCCTGATTTTTACAGCAATAACATATTCCTGTAGCTCTACTCTTAGAAACTACAAAAATCTGTAAAGAATTCATATCTAAGAAGAACTTAGCAGCTTCCAAAATGCAAAATACATTGAGGCTACTTAAACAAATCTTAGGGAAAAAGAAGAATGGAATTAAGAAGTTACTTAAGAATTCTTTGAAGCGTGAAAAAGAACTTAGTTCAGTGAAGAGACATGGAACTACATCAGCTGTCCTGAAACAATCTTTCATGCACATAAATTTCAGAGCAGGAGTTTCATATCAATGGAACTTTGAAGTAAGACCTTTATATCTTGAAACACATTTGGCAGGTCTCAAACATTTATTGAAAAAGCCAAGAGAAGAAAGTAAAAATACAGGACTGGTCACTGTTGACTTGGAAGTTGCCATGGAAATGAGCCAGCATGAGTTTATTGTGAAGAGGGAAATGACACACAAGCTTCAGATGACAGTTTTCTGTAGTTGCTAGGGATCAAAAAGGAGCAGTTTTCATATGAGATTGCCCTTTTAGTTACACTGATGTAAATCCATGTAAATACCATCAAAATAAGCTAAGTTATACTATTAAAATTGGAAGTACAAAAACATAATATTCTTCTCGAAATGATCATGAAGGACATAATGACTCTTGTGTGAAAGATGCTACTTCTACAGATTAAAAAAAAAGAGTAATCATAAACAACGCTTTGTAAGGAAATGAATATATGAGACAAAAAAAAAACAGATTACTTCCAAATCTTATAAATTGTGTGAAATTTAAATACATTCTGAAATAAATTTTCTGCCATTACTTTTTATTTTGCAGGGAATTCTGTTCCATTAATGCAATAATCTAGTCCATACTTCATGCTTCATTTTCTATCATACATATTTACCCTGATCTCAGTCTTTATCATTTACTTCTCTACTGTAAGGTCTCATACACAAATGTAGCCGCTCCCTGATAATTTCAGAGCTACTTCTCTACTCAAGATATTTACCCTCTGCCTAAAGTAAAATATCAGATTTTTTCATGATATTTTCTTTTAAAAAAAATCAATTAGTTGAACATAGAAACAGTCATATCTGAACTTTCAACCTTTGCCCCCAAAGTCTTCTCCATGTTATCTTTTGTGATCACTTTTCACCCACTACAGTTCTCATTGTTGGTGATGATTATATGTTGAACTTTATTTTTTAAGTGAGCCAAACAAAGTCTTAATTAATTCAAATGCTGAATTTAGGTGTTCTACATTCCTTTTTGAAAATATCTCTTAGGGACACCAAGACAGAACTCCTATTCAGTTTTCTGGCGTCTTGCTTTCTACAGTATCTCCTCTTCTTCTACTGAAAATGCAATATTATCCTGCCTGGGTAGGAGCAATCCCAGGAACAGCTACAGGGTGGGCAGGGAAGAGTTTCAGAGCAGACCTGTGGAGAAGGACTTGGAGGCGCTGGTTGATGAGAAAATGAACATGAGCAGGCAGTGTGCACTTGCAGCCCAGAAAGCCAACCATATCCTGGGCTGCATCAAAAGGAGTGTGACCAGCAGGTCGAAGGAGGTGATCCTGCCCCTCTACTCTGCTCTTGTGAGACCTCGAGGATGATCAGGGGACTGGAGCACCTCCCGTATGAAGATAGGCTGAGAAACTTGGGACTGTTCAGCCTGGAGAAGAGAAGGCTGCGTGGAGACCTCATAGCAGCCTTACAGTATCTGAAGGGGGCCTATAGGGATGCTGGGGAGGGACTCTTCATTAGGGACTGTAGTGATAGGACAAGGGGTAATGGGTAAAAACTTAAACACGGGAAGTTTAGATTGGATATAAGGAGGAAATTCTTTCCTGCAAGGGTGGTGAAGCACTGGAATAGGTTGCCTAGGGAGTTTGTGAATGCTCCATCCCTGGCAGTGTTCAAGGTTGGACGAGGCCTTGGGTGAGATGGTTTAGTGTGAGGTGTCCCTGCCCATGGCAGGGGAGTTGGAACCTGATGATCTTAAGGTCCTTTCCAACCCTAACTATTCTATGATTCTATGATTCTATGTGTATATATATATATATGCATATATATATGCATTCAAAACCCTGCTAGTTTGTCACTTTTTCTGCGTCATCTACTTCTTGCATTTCTCTAGCTCTAATTTATTTTAATATATTTCTATGAGCATAGAAGATTTATATGAGTATGGGCAAAAGAAATCACAATAAATCATGTAGTAGTGTGTGGAAAAATAATCTGTGAGTGGAAGCTAAACAGCTTAGGTTTACTTGTGTTCGGAATTTTATATAATTTGCACTGAAATGTCTAGAAAGGATCATATTCTGTCATATATTCTTTTGAGATTTAATATATTCATGCCTCAGTAACTCATCTTGCTTTATTGCTTTATTCTGGTGGTCACACCTACCCAAAGACTTTAATTCACTGCTCTTTATTTTTGTTGTTGTAATAGCTAAAAAAGGAATAATAGTAGCATCAAGAAACAGCAGGGTGCTGTTGAGGTAGAGATACCCTTGTGTGCTGATCCAGTTAACTTTGTTTGTTGTGGTTCATTTTTAGATATTGTGAAACATCCGTATCTTATAACTTGCATGAAGCTAATACACCAGTATTCCTAGAATTTAAAGTTTTTATGGAAGTAATATTCAAGGACAGCTCCTCAGTTTTTGTTTCTTCTTCTATACTAATAGGATACTGTTTTGGAAATACAGCTGCCCTCCTCTAGAAAGGATATGAACATTGAAATTCCTGCTGAGTTGTCTTACAGAAGCAGTGAACAAGAAGAGGCTTTTGACAGGCATAAATTCTCAAGAATTGTAACATGTATACCACTGTGGAAAAGACTGAATTTTAGCATCCAAAATGAGATACTGATCTGGGGAAAAAAAAAAACTATTTGGAAAATGTTAATAAACTTATTAATTATTAATAAAGATTTTATTTTAGTATACAAAGAAGCTGGAAAATAAACTTTCTGTCTGTTCAGACCAGCCATCCCAAAATATTAGTGTGGTATAAGACATTTGATTGGATCTCAGGAAAAAATATTCTGATTCAGGAACATACACTATGAAAAAGCAAAAATACGTGACAAAACTAAGAAGAGAAAAGTTCTCCTTTTTATCTAGTTATTCCATGCATTTTCACAGGTGATTTGACAGGCTAAGTAGACTTGAACACATACTTTCCTTTCCTCATAGAGTTTTCTAATGACAGCACCACAAGGGAGTCCAAGACAAAACCTGCTGGTTTTCAATATGTGCCATGATAGCAGAAAAGCTGCAAAAGAGAGTTAACCTCAACATATTTTTGTCTGTTGTTTAGGGCACTCTATATATGGTGATGTTCACTGCTTTGACTATATTATTTACACCAGAAAAATACTGGACACAGTTGGAGAGTTCATACCTCTTCGGTGAGTAACTGACCGTCAGAGAGTCACATTTCTGCCTGTGCTGTCCCTGCCTCAGGTCAGCTTTAAGGAGAGCAGTCAGCAACAGCTCTGACCCAGAAACGACAACTTCCTCATACCTCTTTGTGCTTGGCTAAAGATGTCCAAGTTGACTAAAAAGAGGTTCCCTTCCATACTACTTCAGAAAGACTGAAACATTGACCATAAGACACACTTGGACTTTTTAAGGGTGAGCATAACACCAGAGAAGAAGAAGGAATATGACAAAGGATGCAGTGACAGGAAGCAATAAAAATAGTCACACCAAGAAAAATGAGGACAAAGATACAAGTCTAGAGGCCAAATTGTGTAAAAAAATTGTCTGTTTGGCTGCCCTGGGTTCAGCAGTAGCAGATATTTTTCTCCTTCTTAGTAGCTGGTGCAGCGCTGTGGTTTTGACTTTCAGCCTGGAAACAGCACTGATAACACCGATGTTTTTAGTCATCGCTAAGTAATGTTTACTCTGACCAAGGACTTTCTGAGTCTCATGCTCTGCCAGGGAGGAGGGGAAGCCAGGAGGAAGCAGAGACAGAACACCTGACCCAAACGAGCCAAAGAGGTATTCCATACCACTGCACGTCATGCCCAGTATATAAACTGGGGGCAGTTACCTGGAAAGGCTAGATCACTGCCAGGTCAGGCTGGGTATTGGTCGGTGGGTGGTGAGCGGTTGTATTCTCTTCCCTTGTTATTTCCCTTACCATTATTATTATTGGTGGCAGCAGTAGTGGTTTTGTGTTATAACTTAGTTACTGGACTGCTCTTATGTCAGCCCATGGGAGTTACATTCTTTCTATTCCCCTCCCCATCCCTCCGGGAGTGGGGGGAGAAAGTGGGGGGAGTGAGCTACAGGCTGCATGGCTCTGGTTTGCCAGCTGGGCTAAACCATGACATTGGCTAATGGCTGTATCTTCAGTTCTACCTAATGACTGTCCAACAAAGGTGTACTCAGTGACCAGATATGAGTCTGTCATTTGTTTCACTGACAGTCGAAACAATTTAAATTAAATTAGCTTAAATCAAACAAGCAGTAACTGAAAAGGGGAGAAAAATCTGAAATGTGGTGTCTTTTTAAGAGGACATCTATAAGCTTAAAGGCACATCTGATTCAGCCCTCCTTCATTTCTGCTACAACGGATTAATGAAAAACATTAGGGATGAGAGAAAACAACTTGGAGAGACTTCTACTTGCACAAGGGTGTTTTGCTATTGTTTATTGCTATCATATTACTGTTCTTCACCTTACTGCTTCTTCCAGGATGGGTCTCTCTCTCTCTGACATTACTTGGTTATGCATGACTCTTTCCTCCCATGCTCAGATGATTCCAAGGACCCTGAGCTTCTGTTTCTACTACATGACACAGCTGTATACGGTAATTAGCTATTAATCTACACATTTTCATTTTGCAATCACTTTTTGATAATGCAAACTGGAGAAATCCTTTCAAGACTTAAGACAATGAGTTGCCTGTTTTTGCCTTCCGCTCAGGTGTCACATCACTCGGGGGAATTAGCTAACCACAATGGATTAGATTTGAGATAATATGTGTACCTCCTGCTCATTTATCAGTTATATCATAGATAGATCACAGCTGAGATACCTAGATGTGTTTTCCAAATCACCACAGGATACAGACCCATTTTAAATGTCAGTTATGACTTTCATAAGCCTTCTTAAATGCGTTTTCTAGATAGTAAAGCTTAATTATTTTTCCATATCTGCTAGAATTACATTGTCAAACAGTTTTATTTTTAATTAAATATTTTGCTACTCCCATTATTATGAAAAAGGAATCACAGAAAATTAAGCAGCTCTGAACTACCTTATATCTTCATCTTTTATGTCACCTTAGCTTCACTGCATAAAATAAAGGCTATTTTTTTCTCCCATAAGATATTTTTGGAATACCTCACTTTTCTGTGACCAGACTTTCCCCAAAGCTAAGCTGTCTGTCTTGGGTTTAGCAGTAGCAGTCATTTTTCTCCTTCTTGGTACCTGGTGCAGTGCAGTGTTTTGACTTTCGGCCTGGGAACAGAGCTGATAACAATGATGTTTTGGTTTGGCCAAGGACTTTGTGAGCTTCATGCTCTGCCAGGGAGGAGGGGAAGCCAGGAGGAAGCAGAGACAGAACACCTGACCCAAACTGAGCAAAGAGGTATTTCATACCACAGCACGTCATGCCCAGGATGTAACGGAGAGTTACCCGGAAGGGCTAGGGACTGCAGGGTTGGAGGTATCAGTCAGTGCTTGGTTGGGCTGGGGGGTTATCCGTTGCCTGGTGGTAAGGTGTTGTATTCTCTTCCCTTGTTATTTCCTTTATCATTATTATTATTATTGGTGGTAGCAGTAGTGATTTGTGTTATACCTTAGTTACTAAACTGTTCTTATCTCAACCCGTGGGAGTTGCATTCTTTTTGGTTCTCCTCTCCATCGTCCGGGAGTAGGGGAAGGGAAAGAAGACTTGGTTTAGACAAAAGTTGTTCCAGTTTTCATGAAGAGAATAGACCAAAAAAGAGCAAACCCTCTCAAACCTTAATGACAAAGAAGGGGGGGGAGTGAGTGAACGAGTTGCCTGACTGGGTTTAAACCATGACAATGTCATAAATCTCTGTTTCCATTTTGAAAAGAAATAGGTGATTAAGTAGGTTGTTGTTTGTGGATAGAAGAGTAATTTCAGTATAAAGCAACCGATAAGAGAACTTTTTGTCAGCATAAGTCTTGCAGATACAATAAATTATGATTCATGAAACAAATAATAAAATAAATAGCATGGTTTTGAATAAGCAGTAACATTTTTGTTTGAACATGCTTGTGATTCTTCAGTAAATGTACAGCCTTTGAATGTTACAAGAGTTATTGTTCTCATTTTTTAATATAAATTACAAAATAGCTGTTCTTTTTGTCATTGTCACAGATGATTTTTTATGATATTTTATAAAACCATCCCATGTAATTAAAAAAGTAGCACTTCATGACAAAATTTAGAATTATGTTTTGCTATCTTTCTAATATGTCAGTTTCTTTTCCCTAAAGGAAACTTAGCATGGAATTTATTAAGAAACCAAAACTCCCACATTTTGACATTCCAGCACAGATTAAATTTTTTATTGTGAAAACTGTGTTGTCCTAATTCTTTCAATTATTTTTTAATAAAATGGCTTTCATAACAAATACAGGTATTATTAGTTAAAGGTCCATTTATTATACTTTACAGTAAGTTTATTACAGTTGGTCTGCAGATAAACACTAGATAGCAAAGACTGAAAATCTACAGAAAAACCCAACATTTGCACATATCTCTTTGAAATAGAGATATATAGCCATTAAGGTTTGAGAGCGCTTGCTCTTTTTTGGTCTATTCTCTTCATGAAAACTGGAACAACTTTTGTCTAAAACAAGTCAGCTTTTGTTCTAATTCTTGCAGTGTAAGCAAAGGCCTAAGAAGAGAAACCATCAGGCAGAGTACAAAAGGAACTATAGACTTAGGATTTATGTGCTTTATTTTAGAGCTAATTAGTAGGATCCATTAATAGTGGTTTGGGAACTCAAGGCAGAAAATTTATTTTCACATACACATTTACACTGGAGAAGGACTTTCAGAGTTGTTACGTATTTACATTCATGTTTACATGAATCAAAAGATTTTTTTAAGTCACATTTTTTAAGAGGTTCAAGTCCTAAACCCATGTGATGACACTAGGCTGTATTTCCTTTTTAAGTAAATTACCAATTTAGTGTGAGAATACAGGTATAAAAACATGACTTCTTGATTAAAAAAGGCAGGTATGAAAACACAATGTTGCTTATTATTTTAAATCCCAGGACTGTTCTGTAAATTTCATTATCAGACTTTTGTCATACTTCAGAGTGAGATTTTCATGATCCAAACAGAAAGAGACATATTTTTTTATTTAATATTGCCAGTGTGTATCCCTTCAGGAAACCTCTCAATATTATTGCTCAAGATGAGACACTTTACAACCAGCAGTACAAGACTGCTGTATCTAAAAGCAGTAATGGGCATGACACTGAACAATAAGGTGTCGGTGTCCATTGTATCTGGTATCTATGAATGTCATGAATTGATTATTATAAAAGCATAATTAATAATAAAGAATCTGGTTTCCTTTATGTCTTCAGTGCTGAATTCTGACAGTGTCACAGCAAAAATCTTTTTTATGTATATGGAAAAGCTGTAAAGATAAAAATGCTAAACAGAGTAATGGAAATTAAAAGCTTTGTTCCCACCTGTGAGAATAGTTGTTTGATACTTTAAGTGTAAAATTCATTCCGTCAAGTCCTTAATTTAAAAAAAAATATCCTGCTGGAGTAACATAAAGCTTCTTAGTATTTTGCTGCCTTTAGCTGAAATAATTGAGTATGGGATTTTCTTTGTTGTTCAAATGCCTTTAAGTTGTAAATCAGATTTTAGTTATGCCTCCTTCAGTTTGAGAAATCTTTGCAAAATATTAGTTTTAGATGTTGTTAAAATACATGAAAATAATACAGATTTTGTCTCAAGAATTAGCTTTTGGGATGTGTTTTATAAAGTCTTAATATGTATGGCTTTATTCAAAATTAGAAATTACTGTAGAAGCCAGTTCCTAGGAGAAGCTGTGAATTTTACAAGTATAGTATTGAAAATTTGTTCTGGTCTGAATGAATGCCTTTATGTGCAATAGATTCAAAAAATCCCAATAGTAAAAAATAAACATTCTGTCATTAATACAATATAATGGAAAGCTACTTTAGTCTAGCCTGCTTAGTACCTTTATGGAGAAGCCTGTGTTAGGTCACATTTTAGGCACTTCTAGCAGGGGATTTAATTGTACCTTCTGAAGAGGAAGAAGAAGAGGAAGAATAAGGACAAGAACAAGAAGATCAACAAGAACAAGAGGAAAAGAAGAGCCTTAAGCAGACCACAAAAATAGTCCGATATTTCCAGTGGAAGCAGAAGTAGTTGACGGATACCATATTTTCCAATGAGAAGACAGTTTATATAACCACATTATTGGCATTCTAAACCATCAGCATTTAATACCATTCTAATTGGCTCCATAGGCAATTTTCTACGCCTTTGACAGTTGTCACAACCTAAAGGCTGACCTGCCCTTTGAGTGTATAAAGATTCTAACTATGGGTTTGTAGGATTCTGTAATACAAAAGGACATGGAGGTTTCATCCTGTTATCCTCTATCGCATTCTATTTTTGAGATTATCACATATACCAGAAAAATCACCACTGACGAGTACACTTATGATTAATAAAGCAAATATATATGTCATAATTTATTACAAATTAATAGCAGCAATCAGTAGTATAGCAGGGATCAGTTATAGAAACAATAATCATAGAATCATAGAATGGTTAGGGTTGGAAAGGACCTTAAGATCATCAAGTTCCAACTCCCCTGCCATGGGCAGGGACACCTCACACTAAACCATCTCACCCAAGGCTTTGTCCAACCTGGTCTTGATCACTGCCAGGGATGGAGCATTCACAACCTCCCTTGGCAACCTATAATAGCAGCAAACAAGTATATATATATATATTTTACAGGTTGCTACAAACTTATCACTAATGAAGCAAACTTACCAATATTTTAGCAGCAGATATGATAGATTTTTTTTTTTTTTTTTAAATGCTTCCAGAAGGTGGCCAAATCATCCCAGAGGGGTTGACAAACTAAACTGTCCCCAGAAATGGGACCACAGGGCAAGCCATGAAATACCGGACAGAGTATCACTTCAAAGATGATCTTCTTCATGGAGTTTGGAGTCAGACCAATGTCCTCAGTGAGGGTTCAAGATCTTGTACAATGCTCTTGTGATGATCTATTTATGAAAGGGCAAAGCACAGGCAGCATGGGAAGTCATCAGAGAGAGAAGCTTCATTTGGATAAAAATTAAGTCTCTATGGGAAGTCATCAAAGAGAGAAGCTTCATTTGGGTAAAAATTAAGTCTCTTTTATATTGTAGGCATAAAAGGTCATAGAACACCATCACTTCAAGCAGCCAATAGATGTTAATTTTTGTTCTTCACCTGGAACATCTGACAGACTGCCCTGGGTTTAGCAGTAGCAGTCATTTTTTCTCCTTCTTGGTAGCTGGTGCAGTGTTGTGTTTTGACTTTCAGCCTGGGAACAGTGCTCATAACACCAATGTTTTTAGTTGTTGCTAAGTAATGTTTACCCTGACCAAGGACTTTGTGAGGCTCATGCTCTGCCATGGAGGAGGGGAGCCGGTCAGGACACCTGACCCAAACTAGCCAAAGAGGTATTCCATACCACAGCATGTCACGCCCTCGGGAGTAACTGGGAGTTACCCAGATGGACACAGTGTCTTCTGGGTCAGACTCATTTTTCGGCGGGTGGTATTGTATTCTCTTCCCTTGTTATTTTCTCTTATCGTTGTTGGTGGTGGTAGCGGTGGTGATTTGTGTTGTACATTGGTTTCTGGACTGTTCTTGTCTCAACTCATGGGAGTTGCATTCTTTCGATTCTCCTCCCCATCCCATAGGGAGGGGGGGGGGGGGAAAGAAAGAAGGAGGAAAAGTGGGGGAGGGGGTGAGTGAACGAGCTGTCTGGCTGCGTTTAAACCACAACACAGACAATGATATTTTCTATCCTCTTGGACCATCTTTTATTTTTTCAGACTTTTCCTGTTCTTGCAGTTAGAGCAGCCAACAAGCTACGGTTTCTTGTTTCCTCAGGATGTTTCCCCCTTTTTAAAGACTATTTTTCACCTTTTCAGGAAATAAATCGCCATCCTCTGGGCTGTATTGATACTGCAGACCACACTGACATAGGTGCAGGTTCTTGCATTTGGCATACTGAACTGCATGAGGCTCACACAGGCCCGCTCCCCAAGCCTGTCAAAGTTCATCTGGACGGTATCCCTTCCCTCTAATGCATCAACTGTACCACTCAGCTTGGTGTCATCCCCAAATATGCTGAGAGCATAACCAGTCCAACTTTTTATGTCACGGTCCATTTTAAGTATGGACCCTTGAGGGATACCATATGTTTCCACTTGGACATTTGAGCTGTTGACTGTAGTTTTTCACAGCTCCATCCAGCCATTACCTTTTCCATCTAATATACCCTCCATCAAATCCCTATCTCTCCAACTGAGCCGCAACAATATTAAGAAGGACCATATCGAAGGCCTTACAGAAACCTAGGTAGATTACATCCATAGATTGGCCACTGACAGTCACTGAGTAGTAGAAGGACACTAGATTAGTCAGGCACAATTTACCCTCGGTGAAATCATACTGGCTCTTAGCACCTCCCTACCTTCCACATGTTTTGACATGTCTTTCAGGAGGATCTGTTCCATGATCTTACCAGCGCAGAGGTGAGGCTAATTTGCTTTGCCATATTAAATGCATATGTTAACTATTGCTTTCTATCATGTCACTTCTATGTGCTTCCAATCCGCTGGCATTGGAGGTACACTGATTTGCTTGATTATGCTTTTCAAATTTTTTCCTCACTCTTAGCCCCCTTTCAACTATACACCTGGCTATAACACTTTTTTTTTGAGTATAACAGGTTTTTCTAACATTAAGCTGACCTCAATATTTACTATATCTTTAAATCTGTTTTTGTTCCTGCCCAGATGCAGGACTCTACACTTTCCCTTGTTATATTTCATCCAGTTATTCCCTGCCCAACTCTCCAGCCTGTCCAGGTCTCGCTGGATGGCAGCACAGCCTTCTGGCATGTCAGCCACTCCTCCCAGCTTAGTGTCATCAGCAAACTTGCTGATAGTACACTCAATTCCCTCATCTAAATCGTTGATGAATATATTAAATAATACTCGTCCCAGTACTGACCCTTGAGGCACTCCACTAGTTACAGGCCTCCAACTAGACTCAGCCCCATAGACTACAACTCTCTGGCTTCTCTCCTTCAGCCAGTTACAGTCCACCTCACTACCTGATCATCCAGACCACACTTCCTCAATTTAGCCGTGAGGATGCTGTGGGAGACTGTGTCAAATGCTTTGCTGAAGTCAAGGTAGACCACATCCACCGCTCTGCCATCATCCATCCACCGTATTATTTCCTCATAAAAGGCTAAGAGATTGGTCAAACATGATTTCCCCTTGGTGAAGCCATGTTGACTCCCCCTCATAACCCTCTTATCCTTGATATGCCTTAAGATGGCGCCAAGAATAAGGTGTCCCGTCACCTTCCAAGGGATGGAGGTGAGGCTGACCGGTCTATAGTTACCCGGGTCCTCCTTCTTGCCCTTTTTGAAGACTGGAGTGACATTTGCTTTCCTCCAGTCCTCAGGCACCGCTCCCGTTTCCCAAGACTTGGTAAAGATGATGGAGAGCGGTCTAGCAATGACTTCCGCCAGTTCCCTCAGCACCTGCGGGTGTATCCCATCTGGACCCATGGATTTATGGATGTCCAGATTGCTCAACTGGTCTCTAACCCATTCCTCATTGACTAAGGCTAACCGCTCCGTTGACCTGACTTCATCTAAGGTCTCAGGGGTACAGGGCTCTTCAGGACTCCCTGCAGCAGAGCAGACAGAGACAAAGAAAGCATTCAGTAACTCTGCCATCTCTGTATCTTCTGTCACCAGGGCACCCATCCCGTTCATCGGTGGGCCTACATTGCCTCTGGTGTTAGTTTTATCTGCCATGTATTTGAAAAAGCTCTTTTTGCTGTCCTTGACCCTTCTTACCAGGTTTAATTCTAAGGATGCCTTAGTCCTCCTAGCTGCCTTCCTACGTCCTCTAGCAGCAGCCTTATATTCCTCCCAAGTGGCCAGCCCCTCCTTCCATGACCTGTAAACTCTCCTCTTCCACTTGAGCATACCCAGCAATTCCCTATTTAGCCACTCAGGTCTCCTGGCCCTCTTCCTTGACTTCCTATGTTTCGGGATGCTCTGATCTTGAGCTCGGAAACAGCAATCCTTGAGTAACTTGTATTTTGAGTAACATTTAAGTATTACTGAAACCTAGCAAACACTTTCTGACATTATTGTCCAAAACCCTCAGAAAGTAAAACCTGTAAATGTGGCATTATATAGCATTATGTATGCAACCCATGTGAGATCTATTCAGTTTAAATCTCATCAGAAAACATCTTTTTTACTCTTTCTCTGCCATGAACATTTCAGTACCACCTTTGTTTCTGTTTTTCAAAATGTGACATTTTCTTCCATTCATTACCTCTCCCTGACAACCATTTCTCCTTTCTGCAGACTGGTTATTTTCCAGCTCTCTTTCATGTCTTGGGAGAAAAGTTAATTTTATGAAAATTCATTCTTATCTCCCTAGGTTAATCTATCTTATATAAAAGTTACCCTTTGTCCCAGCTTCCTATATAATTTTTGTCAGCAGGGCATTGGACTGTAGTGCCTAGAGTTCTAGTCTCCACATTATTTATAGAAGCACTATGGCACCTTTTTTCCCTCCCTCAGTATCTCACATGCATAGTGATATAAATGTCTCGGCTTCATGACCATGTTTAAGCTTCTCCTTCTGATACCAGAGACTGTTTCTATCAGCACTTCCTCTTGCAGACTCAGTGATCAACCAGCTGACTAAAGATTTTTGTGTTAAACCAGTGATGTGACAAATGGGTTTAGCCTCAAAAAGACCTATTAATCTCCTACACTTACTGAAATTTGAAGAATGGCTCATAAGCTGCAATTCCAATGAACTTATTTTTAAAGAACTTCAGACTAAATATAACTTCTCTTCATGAAAACTAATATGAAAGTGGCCATGGATAAAAGGTTCTCATTTTGACATGAAAGAATAAAGAATACATAGCAAGTATAACTGTGATCTCAGGTGGCAGTAACATCCATTGCAGAGAAACATGGCAGCCCCAGATTTGTAACTGAAGACAGTGATACAGAGGAAGTGAGATCTGAACTGGACAGAAAACATCTGAAACTCATGACACTAGAAAACTTATGAAAAAGCAAGTGGTTAAATAGTATAATATCTAAATAAATATTAAATTTAAATCTCTGCCATAATTAATTCTCAATTTTACTAACCAGTTTTTAAAGTAGCTATGTAATGCAGAGAAACTTGCATCTACATCAGAAGGGCAGACTACCTGTAATACACAGCACTTTAATATTGGTCTTATCTGAGGCAGGCAGTGTTCCCCTGTGGCCTGAAAACATAATTTTATGTTTGGAGTGGTCATATTTCACAAAAAAAAAAATGGCTTTCTTTACATTTGTAGGTATCACTGATGAGAACTAAGTATAAAAAAGTGAAGGCTCTCCTTTTCTCTTTATCCCATTCTGTATTTTGTTCTAGAGTGAACTCCTGCAGTACATTTTCCAATTCAAAAAAAGGTTGTTGCATCAGACTTTACAACAAAGTAATTCTGTTTTGGAAAATCAGGAAGTCAATGAGAGACAATAAGAAGTTGTAACATTATTTTGAGGCAGCATAATCTAATGTTTTTTAAAATCACTTCGCAGAGCTGAATAAAACAGACACAGCGTACTGACAAATGAGAGCTGGCAGGGCATATGCTGTTAAACCTGCCAGCTAGAGGAAACCTCTGCCTAGCAATTAAGTTGTGGTATGACAAAAGCACAGATCAGATTGTTTGCACTTAACTGATACAGGGGACATTCTTATCTACCATTTCAATTTCAATATAATAGTTATTCTTCATTTAAAAAGAACTTATTAATGAAATGTAAATTTAAAAACTAATTAAATTTTAAGACAAAAATCAGTGGTTTTAGCTGATTGGAAGAAGAGTCCTGTACCTCTCATAGTGGTTACCTACAATTAGCTGCAGTTGACTCAATGATATTAATTTAACAGTTGTTGATCTTGTAAAGTAATGTAATTATTTTTTGTCAACTGTTCATTAAGTGCATTCTTGTAACACACTGTGAATGTATTTTTTTAGTTGTAGCTGCCAAAATATATGCAAAATATTAAAAAAATAAAACCACATGATAGTAAAATAAATACAATAAAATAATATAATAAAAATTATAAATAAAAAAATAATATAAGGTAATAAAAACACAGGAAAGGAATTTTTTGTTGTTGGTGGTGGTTTTCTTTCTTCCAGGATAATGGATTAATTTGCATCCATCTGCATTGAAGGCAATGATGTATTCTTAAACTGTATTATTTCATCCTTCCCACTGCATTGTTAATTTAACATCAGAATAATTCCTAACCAAATAAAAGTAAACTAAATAGTCTGGGAGCAGCAAGATTGGGCTGTCCTATAAGGAAAGGTGCACTAGGAGCAGGGGATGCTAATGAGGCAGGGCAGGGGCATGCCCGACAAGGATCCACCACCCCAAGCTGTAGTCTGACAGTATTTTTCAGCAGTGTTTTTCTTCTGCTCAGTAATTTTCCCCTTCCTGCCAGACTGCCCTTATGGCTCCTGACATCTAAAGTCAAGTCACTAAGAAGGGATCAGGGCTGAGATCAGCAGGGACATGGCATGGCTGTGACATAGCTCCAGGATAAGGGGGAGAGCCACAGCTGAAGTGGAATGAAGCAGGACCAGCCCAGTGAGCCTTTCTCCATCTTTCTCCCAGCAGTCTGAGCCAAGATTTCACCACTGTGCTATGTCCCACCACTGGCCCCGAGTGCAGGTAGGTCAGCTTGAAGGTGTTGGGGAGCATGCTCTGGACCACCATTTGCTTTTCAGCTTAGAACAACAAAGGTTTGTTTTGTTTTTATTGAAATATTCATTAAAAATATAAGAAATCATTAAAAATCAGAGAATACAGCCAAACTGGATCACAGGAAGTTTCAGCTCAGAAAGATTACTAGCAACTCAAGGAGTTCAAGCACAATTAGGCTCCTGGCTCCACATTAAGCTAACTTTCAGGTCCAAATTGTGACAAAACAAACAAATAAACAGCCAGAAATGAAACCTCATATAATTTTATATACAAACAACACAGGATAGATTTTATTGTTATCCTGTCTCTCATAAAAGTAATTACCTACAATCAATTCTAACTTATTCATAAGGAATAGTGAAATTGTAAAGAAAACTAAATTATATAATACCAGAAGTTCACATTTCAGCATGGATTGAGAACCTCTTATTTTCTAGCTCCAGGTAATGCTAGTAGCATTACAGGGCAAAATAATCTGGGAAGATGCAGGCTAAAGAGAAAATTGAAAGGGATGCCTGAGGAAAGGAAGTTGGAATTTAGCTACAGAAGCAGTTACTCTACATGATCAATTTTAATGGGTCAAAACACACACAGCAACTGACTTCTGAAGATTTTCACACTAAAAAGAAGGCAAAAGAAGTCACAGACAGTAATGCCTTGGAAAAAACAGAACTTTCCTATGTCACAGAGGAAGAAGATATTTAGAGGTATAAAAATACATTTTGATATGTAAATATATTTAGATATGCAACATGCATTTATATTTTGTATATAAAATATATTCTATAACAAATAATATTCTATAAAATAAGGATATATTTTAATATGATATGTAATGGAAGAAATAAAAGTGCTTAATATAATAAAGAGTTATCAAGAATAGGAAAAGCTACAGAGAAAAAGAAATCAGAGTTTGAAGACTGAAGAATAGTAGGTGGTGATTCTGAACAGTTCACTTACTGTTATATTCCAACTAATAATGATAATGAAGTATTTTGTGTTGTAGTCTATGGGGCTGAGTCTAGTTGGAGGCCTGTAACTAGTGGAGTGCCTCAAGGGTCAGTACTGGGACCGGTATTATTTAATATATTCATCAACAATTTAGATGAGGGAATTGAGTGTACTATCAGCAAGTTTGCTGATGACACTAAACTGGGAGGAGTGGCTGACACGCCAGAAGGCTGTGCTGCCATCCAGCGAGACCTGGACAGGCTGGAGAGTTGGGCAGGGAATAACTGGATGAAATATAACAAGGGAAAGTGTAGAGTCCTGCATCTGGGCAGGAACAACCCCAGGTTCCAGTATAGGTTGGGAAAAGACCTGTTAGAGAGCAGTGTAGGGGAGAGGGACCTGGGGGTCCTAGTGGACGACAGGATGACCATGAGCCAACAGTGTGCCCTTGTGGCCAAGAAGGCCAATGGCATCCTGGGGTGTATTAGAAGAGGGGTAGTTAGTAGGTCGAGAGAGGTCCTCCTTCCACTCTACTCTGCCCTGGTGAGACCGCATCTGGAATATTGTGTCCAGTTCTGGGCCCCTCAGTTCAAGAAGGACAGGGACCTGCTGGAGAGAGTCCAGCACAGGGCAACGAAGACGATTAAGGGAGTGGAGCATCTCCCTTATGAGGAAAGACTGAGGGAGCTGGGTCTCTATAGTTTGGAGAAGAGGAGACTGAGGGGTGACCTTATTAGTGTATATAAATATGTAAAGGGGGAGTGTCACGAGGATGGAGCCAGGCTCTACTCAGTGGCAAACAATGATAGGACAAGGGGTAATGGGTACAAACTGGAACACAAGAGGTTCCACTTAAACTTGAGAAGAAACTTCTTCTCAGTGAGGGTGACGGAACACTGGAACAGGCTGCCCAGGGAGGTTGTGGAGTCTCCTTCCCTGGAGACATTCAAAACCCGCCTGGACACATTCCTGTGTAACATTATCTAGGTGTTCCTGCTCTGGCAGGGGGATTGGACTAGATGATCTTTCAAGGTCCCTTCCAATCTCTAGCATACTGTGATACTGTGATACTGTGATATAATTATTATTCATTTAATCAAGGGAGAAATTTTATTTCTATAGGAACTGTAGTTATGCTAAACGGAGGACTTTTCAACCAGAGGAGGTAAAGTAAGTCTCTAGAAGGAAACAGGGATTCCTTAAGGTTTCTCTGAAAAAATATTGTGATTATTATAACAGACAATTATGGAAAACACAACAATCCACTAAAGAACAATTGTGTTAAATTTAATCATTACATAAAAAAAAAATATCAAGTTCTCTTAATGCTACTTGAAAATCTCAGTAAGGCTTCAGGTATGGTATAGATACTGTCACTTTCATAAAGCCTTGGAACATAGCAATATTTCAGAAATGTTTTTTAATCAGAAATGTTCAGTGATGAACATTTTATGTTAGGTGATGCAAATGACAAAAGTTATTGCATATCATGAACATACATGGATCTTGGCAAGATCAGCGCTTCTTGGAGAAAACTTAATTTTTACCCATTTTCTTGGAATTAAAGTGCTCAACTATTTCAAAGAATATAGTAAATTTATACTTATGAATGAACCAATGGGGTTTACTTGACAGATGGCCAAACCTACAATCTGTAGATTTCCTACGTAATACATTTTAATGTTACCTTTTCTCTCTTCCCAACCTTGTCATTCCGTTAACCATAGGAAACCTCTGAAAGATTTACACACATAGCTTCTTTTTTTTTTTTTTTTAAGTGCCTTTCAGAATTTCATAATGGTGCAACATTGAATTCATGTTGTACCAGAAGGGCTTTTTATGATGCCAAAATGTATGTTCTACATTTTTGGATAAGAAATGCAATTCCACTTTATAAATTATGTTTTCAACATCATCTACATAGAACACCACTCATCCAAAGTATTATTGCTTTCTTATTTTCTGTCAGCAAATGTTATTGACTTCCCCTTCTTATTTTAGTAGAAATCATTGGTGAAAAGTATTAAATATTAAATAAGACTGCTTATGAGCTTCTTCCTGCACAAATAAACTGGTGGGCCCCTTTCAACAATATCAACTTTCCTTTTGAACAATTCCTTTTTTGCTTGACAAATCTCTGCTTTTTTCTAGACTTCCTAGTAATGGGGCACTTTATCAAGGTCTTTACTTATGTCTAGGAAGATTAGATCAATTGTATTTTCCTACTGTAAAAAAAAATATAATCAATTATCCTGTCCAAGAGTTTATCAGGTAAATTGGACATGACCTATCTTTGTTAAATGTATGTTGAATTTCACTCAGTTTCATCTAATTGATTTTTTTTTTATCAAGTATATAATTCTGCTTTAAGTAGGTTGAAATTAATCTTTGTTTGATGTTTTCCTGTTTTTTATCATTGGAGTAAAACCATATCTTAAGTGAAGCCATACAAAAATAAAATAATTAAAAAATAAATCTGCATTAATAATTAGATGGCAAGTATTTCATTACAAAGTGGGGTTTTTTGTTTTGTTCTTTTTATTTGAAAGAAAAGAAACAAAGAAAGTCAGAATCTACGGGGAAAAAGTGACAATACATCATGAAACTTGTCTGCTATTTCATGTTATTAGCAGCCTTTTCATTCTTGTAGGACAAGGATTTGACATAAATCATTAGATTAGCCTGTTTTCCAGACACCAGAGTTATAGTTTGAGCTGAAGTAACAGGGAAGAGGAGGCATTAAGTATGCAGACACTAAAGTCAAATGTCCAATTTATCACTGACTACCTTCCTTTTACCTATGCGTATAAAGGGCAGACGATAGTTGGGATTTAAGAGAAATAATCTGCTTTGTCCTAAACATCAATCATAGTATTCACTGCAAATAGTCCCCAAAAAAATAGAATCATAGAATAGTTAGGGTTGGAAAGGACCTGAAGATCATCTAGTTCCAAACCCCCTGCCATGGGCAGGGACACCTCACACTAAACCATCTCACCCAAGGCTCTGTCCAACCTGGACTTGAACACCGCCAGGGGTGGAGCATTCAAAACTTCCCTGGGCAACGTATTCCAGTGCCTCACCACCCTTACAGTAAAGAATTTATTCCTTATATCATCTATATCATTCCTTAAATCATCTAGACCAGAGCAGAAGATGCTGTTTGGGATGTAGGGAGCTCTGAAGCTTGTGAAACTTTTCTCTAGACAGAGCCTTTTGGACGTTTAATTGGAAGCCTTACTTCAAATTCAACATATTTTACATATTGTGCTATATGTAAACTCTGCTTTGCTTGGTTGTTTCATAAAAATCTTTAGCATAGTAGTAGAATGGATGGGCCCAACAGTGTATGTGTGCATTAGAACTTCATACCTAGAAACTGAATATCATGTGAAATTATTGATAATTTGTGTGTGTATGTGTGTGTATATATATATGTATATCACCTGTAAATTCACTGAATATTTTCAGGATCACAGAAAATTCAGCCTAAATAAGTTCTTTCTTTCTTTAAAACTCTATTATGTGTTGATACAAAAAAACAAACGAAAAAACAGAGCTTCAATGCCATTCATTTTTAGTATAATAGTCATGATTTCAAAGGATGTTCATCTTGTTTTTTCATCTATTTCCTGATTTACAATGTATTATTTTCCTGAATGCATTGTAAGAATAGAGTAAATTGAATTATGTCATATATACCTAGAGAAAAAGCAAAGATGGCCATTCTAGCAGTCCTTTGTAAGCTTCAAGTCACACCCTTCACTTACTTTAAATTCACATTTGAGAATCAAAAAACTACATTCTGAGTATTGTATTTTTAGACAATTATTATTTTCTGTATACTGTACAAGACTTGTGTAAGTTAGAATGGGAAAAATTTGCACTTGTATTGCTCTTAATTAAGCACTGCAAAGGGAGATTTATTTGGGGATTATAAATCAAGTTTGTTTCTCCATAACCACTAGTTTTTTAGATTAAATCTCAGCTGTGAAACAGAGGGAAATTATTCTAACCAGATGGGGCAGTTCTCTAATTGGTTTGATAAGCTGTGGTCAATTTTTACAGGTTTCAAAACAGCAACAAGAGTAGAACAATATCCAGGGTAAAATACTAGTCTTATACAAAAAAAATACAAAATATTAGTCCTATACAAGAAAATTAAAATACATTGGCTAAGACAAAGTATTATATCCGTAAAAATAAGGAAGTAAATATTTTTTTTAATATTCCATTTACTTAGTCCAGAGGTCCTTCTTTGTTTCTCTTTTAATCTTGATTTAACCATGCAACTGCTGTATTGGAAATTTCCAATTCGTTCTAGGTGACCTGCTGTTTATCAGCAGTTTGAGTTATTACTATGACTAAATTTCAGAACAGTTGCACAAGTGAAACACAATCAAAAAATAAAGAATACCAGAGAGCACATTTAATTTGCTAATACATGCAACATCATTTTTCACCAACAAAGCAATTAGCCTAGTTTCTGACTAAGGAAGGGAATTGCCTGAGTTCTAACTCTTATTCTGGATGATAATACTAATATCTCAGTCCTGTATATGCTAAATTATGCATATTTTTATTTATTGAAAGTATTTAGCTTGGTTTTCAAATATGACTAAAATCATTAGTAACATCTCTGAAATGAGGAAATTGAGTTTTAGAAAAATGAAATTATTTCTTTAGGGTCTTTAGTAGTCAGTCAACCGAGTTTACTGCACTTCATTACTAATCTAATCAACTTGAAGTGGATTCTATGATTAGTTTGGAGGAATGTGTTAACCATGCCATTATATGGCTTTTATTAAGTAGGTTAAGCATTATTCCAAAAATAAACTACTGGAAAGTAAATAAAGGATATGGTTCCAGAAGTGAAACAAAAAATTAGGACTAACGGGTGTAAATAATTTTTAAGCTTTTTTGTTGCTAGGTTATGCTTGATTAATAGCATTTTTTATATATTTATTAAATTAAGTGAATTTTACAGGATCTCATTACTTGATCGGGAAAGATATCTTTTTATATGACCTTTTCAGGAGAATTGGTTAGTACTTTTAGAAATAAGTTACAGTCATAATTAGTTGATGATTAGTGTTAATGGTGACATAATTATAATAGACATTCTTAATCGATTTCTCCTTTCAGATGATTGAAGCTGAATAATTGAGGAAATAGTCCTTTCTCTATTTCAAGGATTGAAAATAATAGATTTCTTAAAGGAAACTCCTGAATATTTCTGTAAGTACAGAATATACATACATTTATATCACCCAACACAATATAACCAATATCAAATATTTATTACTGAAATACATTCACAGCAATAATCTGAGAGTTCATCAAATCTCATCATAATCATAGGAATTTTTTATTATATACTATCATTTTATTTTCCTTTTATTTCTACCTTGCTTCCATTCTTCTAATTCTGGTATTGACTTTCTTGGTTTATTTCCTATTGCTGGTTCTACCTTTGTATATATTAACTTTTATATATTAACATTATATGTTAACTGATAAATACTGTAAGACCTAGAATCTAAGATTTCAATGTGCAAGCTTGAAGAATGCAGCTTTCACCATGATTTTTAAAAGTGTAGTTAAGTTAGTATCATTAAGCAAACAGTCTCACAGATGTACTGAAAGATGAGCATAATAAAAAAGTCTTTTTCTTTCTTTATTTTCCCCCCAGTTTGTCTCAAAAGCTGCAGTCAACCAGAGGTTATAGGAGAAGGGTTCAAATTAAAACAGGGGAAGTTCAGGTTAGATATAAGTTTTTTATTGTGAGGGTGGTAAAGCACTGGAACAGGTTGCCCAAAGCGGTGCTAAATGGTAAATCCCTGGCAGTGTTCAAGGCAGGTTGAACAGAGTTTTGGGCAACATTGTCTAGGATAAAGCACCTCTGCTGTTCAGAAAGAATGGCTGGAACTAGATGATCTTATGGTCCTTTCCAACCCTAACCATTCTACGATTCTATGACTTTTCAAATTCAGAAATGAGAATCCAAAGTATGCTCAGGGGAAGGTAATGCATTTTAGTTACAGATGGCTCATTTGTTAAGTGAGCTTAAATCGTTTTAACTGAAGACTGCTTAAGACTTAATCCCAGGTGAATGTGTTACTCACTGGGCTACAACAATAAAGTGTATGAAACCATTGCGGCTTTTAGCTAATAAAAATAAAAATAATAATAACTTGGACCCAGAGGGTGATCAACGGCTATGCAGAGCAGGCAATCCTAGAACCTGAGAGAAATGTGCAGAAGAACCCACAGTCCAGCAACCAGCACTGTACAGCTGGGACTAACATGCTGACTCACCCAACCTTACTCCCGGCCTGTGTCACCTCTCCTGTACTGAAAAAGTTAATTTAGTTCAATACTGAATTTGCTGTCAGCAGTGGGATACCAATTACTCAAAGCACAGATACCTGTAATATGGATTCTGATGGGTGTTAGGGACTGGGACTTGAGGTTGAAGCAAGACGTTGCTCTCAGGAAGGGAATGGTGCAACAACAGATGCTCTCATGGCGTGCATTGTTCAAGTTCATTGGTAAACCCCAAATCCCAAAAAGTGTGTAGGGATGAGGCCTGGTAAAATGTTTAGGCAATAATGTAAGAACAGTATAAGAAATAAGAACCTCCTGGGTCCCCAGTGGGAGGCTTCATTGTGGGCTTTTTCCTTTGCACACATTTTCATGGAAAAGAGTACAGAAAGTGGAGGTAAGAGACTGGTGTTATGGTAAACAAGTGTTCCCAGCTGTGAACAGATCGAAGTTGGGGATGTATGGTCTTCCTTCACCTCCAACAGTGATGAGGGGTGCTTGTAAGTAGCCCCATCACAGTTATTAAAGAACAAGGGGAGGAAAAGCCAGATGCATTCATGCCAGAGTCTGGCCAAGGAGTATGGCTGAGAGAGTGGGGTGGGGAAGTCTAGCTGCTGCCGTGTAGCCTGACTCTCTGCAATGATTCCTCAACATCTACTCCTGCGCCCTGCTGATGGCATTGCACAACGTGGGAGGAAGCACAAACTGCAAAGAAGGGAAGAAGTGTTTTACATAGTTCCTGAAATGCTGGGATGGGAGAGCTGCAAGGGCAGAACACTAACCAGTTCCCACTACAATGCTGTAGTATGGCTTGAGAAAGCCAAATGGACAACAGTGGCTGATGACATACTAGCAAGCCCTGAATGAAGTGACCTTAGCTTTGCCTGCTGCTGTCCTGAATGCTTCATATGCAGTATAAACTGGAAGCAAAGCAAGCTAGATAGTATTCCACCATACACAAAGAACTCTATTCCCACAGTGGAGGAACGTAAAGACAGCTTGCTTTCACCTGGTATTCAGTAAACTAGAAGCAATTACATCACAGGTAGACACATCATCCCACCATTTACTTTGGCCTAGGAGTCCCTAGAGCTGGGTGACACCCCTGAACGCATGCAAAACATTGAGGACATTGTTCTCTAGGGACAAACACCATAGCTATACAATTATCCTTAGAAGTGGTTGAACAGGAAAAGTAGCCCATAGTGACTTCTACACTGATGGTGGCTGATGCTGTGTGGTGATAGGTAGACCAATGGAAAAAAAAAACACAGAAGTCAGTGTAATCCTGTCAAGGTAGCAGCTTGACTATAAGGCTAGAGGAATAAGTTAGCATAAACAATCTGCCAATCACTCTGATACCTGCAAATGTGCTGGTCACTGGAAAAAGAAGGAATTCCCTATCAGGCAGACTGCAAGCACCAGTGATGGTTATGGCCAGTTGTTAGGTCCCAACTGACACTCAAGAGGCTAGTCAAGAATCAAGTATTCTCTGCCTCATTCTAGCACTCATGGTATCTGTGATCACACAGGAGAAACTGGTGATAGGAGAGGTGCCTGCAAGAACAGTTCCCTAGACCCTGGACCACACACCCCACAGATAGGATGGCTACACTTGACACTGTAACATATCTCCTACAGGACAAGGAGGCTGTATGAGAAACCCCTAGCATGAGTTGCTCAGCTTCTCTACTGGACTGCACTGTCTCTTCCATGGCACAAAGAAGCCATGTAATCCACAAAATTCTATATAGAGCTGTGACTGAAATATTTTGGCATCCAAATTTCTATTGTCTCCCCAGTGTCAAACTGATCTTAAAAAATAACAGTCCTAGGAAGTAAAAATCCCTCATCATGAATGGAATTTCAGCCACACCTGCAATAATCCATGTAACAGTTCCTTACTAGGACATAAAAAGACAAAGAAGATAGTCAGGAGGGTATCTGACTGCAGCCTGATGAAAGGAATTACTGTAAAAGGAATCCTGAACCTTAGTTTCTCACTCCAGTATTCTTCCTTCATTTGTAGATGTCAGTGACCCCTACAGAGAAAATGCATGCCTTCCCCAGAAGCTAGGAAGTGGAAGGAATGGAAAATAACAGAATCATCATTTTATCTTACTTTTTTTAGTTAAAGCACTCCTCTAGGATGTGAGAAATCAATAATCAAATTTGCTAGCTAAGCCTCAGGTCTTGTCTTGAAGTTCTAAGTTAAGTGACTCAGAGATGCAATTTCTTTATGCAAAGGAAACTACCTCCTCTTTTTTCTATCATGAAACATGAAAGCTGAAATGAACACAGAAGGCAAACCCGCCATGTGTCATAATTTAAAAACACCTACCATAGCCTTTTGTTTTTCTTCTATACTACCTGAATAAAAAGAGCAATGACATGCCACAGCCTCAATGCCTGACACAGAAAATCTGAATCAAGGTCTAAACTCCTAAGTATTCCTGAAGAAAATTGCTCCTGAGTCATTTCAGAAAGTTCACCTTGTCAAAACCAAAATTTGATCATGGTAACTTAGAAGAGCAAGGAAATAATCAGGGTCTTGTCTCATTTTGCACAGTGTCTCTCCTTCTATCATAAAATGCAAACATTGTAAAAGATAATCACAAAACAACTTGAAACACAATAACAGGTTGGATGGGGCTTTGAGCAACCTGGTCTAGTGGAACATGTCCTTACCTATGGCATGGGGGTTGGAACTAGGTGATTTTTAAGGCCCCTTCCAACCCAAATCGTTCTATGATTCTATAAATCACTTTAAGAACCCCTGAGTATTTTATTCCCAAAGCTTCTCGTATCCTGTGGTACCCAAATTCTAAGGAAGCATACCCTGTGAACCTTGCTGGTCTGGAGATTTCTCAGCCTTCATATTACATTCAGCTTGAATTCAGAAACAGTCCCAGAACATAGAAATTCTTTTGATATATATATATATATTCAGGTTATCATTATTATTTAATGCCACCCTGAGGAGGGAAGGGTGGGGGAGTGTCTCACAATGTTTGTGCAGAGAACTAGGAAGAGGAGCCATACACAAGAAAGCAGCTTCAAGCAGGGCAGCCATGGAAGTCAAGAAGAGCAGGAACGGTAGAGATAGAAGAAGAAGACAATGATGACTTTGGTGATGCATGTGATCTGGGCCAATTCTGGGCTGATGGCATCCAGTGGCCTGTGCTATACAGGGCTGAGATGTGCAAGCTAGTGGAGGAGCTGGTAGATGCACTTCTTTGCTCTGTGCCTGCCAAAGATTTTGCAAGCATACCTTCAAGCCACAGCTGCAGCCAGCCATTGCGATAGGCTGTGTCTATGAAGGCTAGAGTGTCCAGGAGGACAATGTTATCTACTGCCTGGTCATGCCCATACAGTCTCCCCCTGGGTGTAGCATCCCTGTGGAACTAGACACTGTGGAGGAAATGCTGACCAAAGCCTCCTGCCTCCTTGTGCAGCTAAAGGGAATGCACACAAGGGAGCAGACAGTGCGAGAAATGCTGTGCTCTCTCCGACACCATGATGATGGCATGCAAGTCAACACCCCAGCCTCCTCAACACCCTTTACACCACCCAACAGCTGCCTTTCTTTTTAGGAAAAGACTGTAAGAGAATCATAGACAACATTTCTGGAAACTCCTCTGATAATCATCTACTGACACCAGATGTCTTAAAGCAGGGGAAATGTTTGCTCTAAGTTGCTGAAGGCAGCTCTGGTAGGAAAAGAAGGCAATTAAGTTCAACATTAGTATGTGCTTAAATTGTGGCAGTTAGTTAGCAAGTGAAATGTCTTAATGCATCTAAAAGCTTGTCCCTAGTTTTAATTATGCCCTCATTGAAGTGAATTATAAACCTCACAGGGCTCCCTACTGTGTTCAAAAAACTTATGAATGCTTTATTCTGTGTGTTTCTGTTTTTCATTCTTTCGCATAGGTTTTGTTTCAAAGAGAGTTGTCTTGCTTTATGA
Organism: Pezoporus occidentalis; assembly: GCF_034315485.1. NCBI lineage: Eukaryota > Metazoa > Chordata > Aves > Psittaciformes > Psittacidae > Pezoporus > Pezoporus occidentalis. The sequence goes on along the minus strand of NW_026914611.1, from coordinate 4,578,235 downwards.
TGGCTGATTGCTGGAGCAAGGTTGTTTCATCCTGCCTTTTATTTCTTTAATTTTGCCTTTTTGTCACTACTGTTAAACAACTCAGCAGAACTAGGGATTGTAGTTACTACCTTCCACACAATGTGTCCTGGGTTCAGCAGTAGCAGTCATTTTTTCCTTCTTAGTAGCTGGTGCAGTGCTGTGTTTCTGAATTTCAGCCTGGGAACAGTGCTGATAACACCGTTTTTAGTTGCTGCTCAGTCATGTTTACTCTGACCGCAGACTTTCTGAGTCTCATGCTCTGCCAGGGAAAAGGGGAAGCTGTGACGAAGCAGAGACAGGACACCTGACCTAAACTAACCAAAGAGGTATTCCATACCACTGCACGTCATGCCCAGGATGTAAAACTGGGGGCAGTTACCTGGAAGAGGTAGATCACTGCCGGGATTGGGCTGGGTATCGGTCGGTGGGTGGTGAGCAGTTGTATTCTCTTCCCTTGTTATTTCCCTTATTATTATTATTGGTGGTGGTAGCAGCAGTGGTTTGTGTTATACCTTGCTTACTGGACTGTTCTTGTCTCAATTTGTGGGAGTTGCATTCTTTTGATTCTCCTCCCCATCCCTCCACAAGGGGTGGGGGGAGGAAAGGGGGGAGTAAGTGAGCGGGCTGGGCTTAAACCTTAAACCACGACACATTGATTCATAACCCCCTTGTGATCTCATCGGTAGCTTTCCTAACTGGTCAATAAACCATTCTTTCTGGACAGCGTGCAGCAAAGCCTAACATACATTGAGATATCATGGGAGGACTATATCTAATGGGTCAAATATCAAAGACATTTGATGTATAGATGACTTGCACAGTTTAAACTTTTGACAACTACTAATTTATCTTTCATGTTGTGTCAAAATTTCCCATGCAGTAACACAGAAAAGGTTAAAAAATTGTCTCACAGGAAAAAAAAACAGAACAAAGCACCAAACCTAAACCAAATGTCAACAGGTTATGCTTGGCATTTTCCTGCATGTAATGATACACAGTGTCAACAGGTAGAAAACATGGAATTTCTGTGATGGATCTTAATGCAATTTTATGCCCTAAAGTTTAGTTAGGATGAGAAAATATTCCCTTTTCCTACATTTTCAAGATACAACTCCTGATAGTCTGGTTGGTTTGTTTTGTTTTGGTTTGTTTTCCAAACACTAATAAACAGGGTTTTGTTCCCCTATAAATATTTCCTTGATCAGAATGTAATACTTATTTCAATATATAGTCTTTATTTCATAACTATCTGTAAATGTATTAAGGAGACAACATGCAACCAAATTAAATGTTTAGAAAGATCACTATTTACTTCAGGGTGGCTTGATTAGAAGATTGTCATTTGACCAAAAGGAAAGTACCACCCCTGACCAAAGACCAAATTTTAATGAGCAGGAGCTATATGATCACTTTTTTTCACCAAAGTTTTAAAATAACTCATGTGTTTTGAGACAATAATGCATGTGTTACAGGCTGTTCTCAAATGAGCTTTCTTTATAAAATTATTCACATGACTAAAATTCCATGCAGACGTTCTTTGGGCCCTGATAAAAAGAAAAGGAATATTTTCAGCACAAAATTAACAAAGCATAGTCCACCTACCAACCAGTGAGGGAAGTCTGGTAATTAGAGCAGAGGTCTGCAAAGAACTGGTTTTCCTATTCTTTTATCAATGGATTTATTAGCAGCTCCATGTATTAAACATAACAATATGAATTCTTAGTGAGATTTCCAGTGTGTGGAATGGGCACATTCAAGAATATTAAGATCGTGTTTATAGTCAAAATGAACAATAATAGTTTAAAAATAACATAAGGAAAAAATGCCATGCTAGTAAGTTAGTCAGAGAAAAGAAGTCACCTGAACTCTTCTTCTACTGAAGCAAACTAATGAATAACAAATATAGAAGCTGTCCTTCCCATCCTTCTTATGAGCTGAAGGTGAGACAGATGCACACACCTTCTGTTCAAAGCAGAAATGAAAGATTGTGTAATACTGACCTTCTCACTGAGAAGTTGGGGGGGGGGAGGCAGCGGGTGCAATTTCATCTTTATGAACAGCTCAGATTACATCCTTTGGTCACTCAGTCTGAGGACATTTTCAGATGGAAGCATTCTCTTCCCATTCCACTTCTCTGCCTTTCTTTCTTGCTGCTGCTTGTTTATAGCTGCTCTGTCTTTATTTTATCAGCATAGCACCAAATCCTCTTGATATCTAAGTTAGTTCTTGGAAGTTTTATACCAATGTTAGACAAGGTCAGTCAAGGGATAAAGGAATATGGAAGTGGAATCTGAATGTCTAAATATCATGCCACCTGTGCTACTGTCCCCTTGGTGAATTCTTTCCTTTACCAATACCATTGAAAAGAATTGTAGTACTCACTAGTAGACTAAATCCATAAATCCATCACAAAACATCGTGAAAAGCTGATAACAGTGTTTTGCCTTTAATGGTTTGTGATGGCTTAGGCTTGATAAAAAGCTGAACTCCCACACAGCTGCCTGTTCACTCCCAAACCTCAGCAGGGAAGGGGTAGAAATAGGAACTGCAAAGCACATGGTTGGAACTAGCTACATCTGGCATGGGCAAGGCTCAGCCTCTCACAGAGGCCACCCCACAGACTCCACTGCGAGAATCTGAGCACAGGCACCCTGTTACAAGTAATTCTACTGTGGGAGCTGCAGGAGAGGAATATCCATAATATAAATCCAAATCACTAAGCTATAGAGTAGTGTGCGTGCTTTTTATATGCTATCTGGGCCTATTCTCCCCTATTTGCTACCAGGGGTGTGGCAGAATGGCACCACAGCTGAGAGCAGGCTGTTCATATATATATATATATATATATGCATGCCTCTGTGTGTGTATATGAATGTACAAATACATGTGTGATGATACTTAATTTTTTGAGGGTACCTGTCACAATATGGAAGAGGCATCTGCTGTCAAATTGCTCTAAAAATAATGACTTCTTAATTACACTTAGAAAAAATGAACAGTAGAAAGCTATTGTTTCTTTAGGAGTCTGCATTTGTAGTAAAAGGTATACAATGTCAAATTACAAGGTCAGCTGAAATCTCCAAAATGGGTTTATCTTCACCGTTTTGATCACTGTAAGTTTAGAATTCAGCATTAAGCTAGAGTGGTTTGTACAATTTTAATTAACTACAAGGCAGGGTTACTGGAAAGATTAATTAAGATCTACCTCCTATGACTGTGAGAAAACACTTTAAGTACTTCAAGAGGTAGTCTTTCCTATAAGAACAATCAAGCATTTTATATTTAGTGTTTTGACATAAAAGTAACAATCAAGCAAAAACAAAAAAAGACCAACAAAAGACACAACAAACCAGAAAAAAAAAAACAAAACAAAACAAAAAACAAAGCCCAGCTTTTTCTGATTTACTTGAAAGCCTAATTACCATAAATATTACTCTGTCCAGAAACACAAGAAAGGTAAAGCCACATAATTTTTAGTGGATTAGATGGAATTTTCTGTATCTGTTTGAAGGTACTTGCCCTATGTCAGTAAGGCACTGGCTGATCCTTTAAGTGATTAAAGTGAGCTGGTGAGACAAGACCAAGAACAGATTCCTTGGCACTCCAAGAACAGGCAACAAAAGTGTATGTCAAATACACAGCTTTTCATCTTTGAACAAGTTTATACTCAAAAGGTGACTTCTTTGACAAAAAAAAACCAGTAATTATTCAGATAATTATGTTGCTGGCCAGCATTCTGAATTGGCAGGAAAACTGCTTTTTATCTAAAAATTATTTCCCTAGAACTTATCAAAATGGTAGAAGAGAGTTCATCTGAAAAAAATTGTTTGCATCACATGCTATAAACTACATACAACATCTAAACTCTGAGTCAGTTGCAAGTATTCATTTCAGGTAATCAACAAAATTAATTTCTATGTTTTGTGGTTTGTTTAATTATATCCACTCTCTGGAAAACTGATGTTGTAATATAAGGTGCTGATGATATATTACTACAGACTTTGTTTTTTTGTTTTTAAAACCCTTAGAAATACTGCATCAGAGCATGCATCCATATCATATAAACTTGTACAGGATTATGGCAAAGTTTTCTAGCTTCTCTTTAAAAATCAATATTGCAAAGTTAGCTCTTAGTAGGATTCATTTGCTTTAAGAAATCCAGCTTATGATGAGACAACATCATAGTACAGCCTAATAATTGGGAGTAAAAAGTGAAGATCTCTGCATTGGGTAAGTCCTACCTGAATGTTTCAGTTTGTCTTGCGCTCCAGTTCTTTGTGAGTTTTGATGTATGAGTCAAGTTGAAAAATCAAGTATTCTTCTAAGAGCCAGTCTGATAACATCTAGTGTCTCTACTTCCACATTTCTACAAAAGGAAACTATCATACAGGAAACTGGGAGCTCCTTCTCGTTCAGCTTATAAAGTCCCTTCAGAAGTACACTTTGTCAAGGGAATAAGAGAAAATGTGAGTACAGCAATGCAGACATAAAGCATGTCTGCAGATAATTCAACCCTTTGTTACCCTATCACTTCCAATTTACCTTAATTCCTTAGACAATGTGTTACTTGACATTATGTCAGGCTGCTGCCACCCTATGATTCTTCCTTCCTTTTGTGTTGTTGTTATGTTTGTTCAGAAACCCTTTCACACTGTAAGAATGATGAGATTGAGTATGGTCTTTCTTGCTTCAGGACAAAAATGTAAGAAATCGGTGTGAAAGAATTCTCAGGATTAAGGTAGGAAAAAACACTGTTGCACAGCTGCCTCTTCTCTTCCTTATTCATGTAGCCTGGATTTTCTCTTCTGCTGCGAAAACAAATGCAGAGGTTCTTCAGTCTAATACATACTTTTTCTTTCAAACAGAAGTTAAAGCTGTAGTTGAGCGTCTCAAAAATATTTCTGGTCTGACTATTCATGAAGTTACAGTGGCTGAACCTAGCCTTATAATTGGAGCAAAACCAATGCTGTTCCTTAGATTTTAAATAAATCCAGCTTTTTCCTCTTCCCATATTCTAATTGATTTTCCCTGCTCACAAGAAGCATATATAAAAGTATTACATATATATTGCTGAAAGTTATCACATATTGCTAGAGCACAAGCGTTATGATTCAAAATACACACAAAAGTGAAAGCTTGTTATTTTTCTGTGAGGTACAAAGCAACATTACAAGCAATAACAGTATTTTAAGGCAAGGTGAAGACAATACTAGAAATTCATAGTTCTGTCTCAAAACTGCACTGAACTGAGTTCTGAGAGAAAAAAAGGTTAAGATTCAGTACTTAAGAAAAAAGAAAGAAAGCAGATATAAAAAGATAATCAGGTAAAGGAGAGACCCCGAGCCATCAGAGAATTTGACATATGAAGCAGAAATAGCATAAAGACCAGTGAATATGGAGAGCTGTAAAATTTTTGAGTAAGTGAGCAGAAAATTATTTTTCTAATCCTAAGGGAATATTGGCCTTGCTTTACTCCCACAGCCTACTTAAGTGGAAAATGAAAAGGAGGAAGACACAGGTAGCTGTGATGACAAGCAATGAATGCATATATGCTGTTCTTGCATATATTGTGGAAATAATGGCTTTTGCCTGCTATCTAAACATGTGTTCTTCTGTCCCGGCTTTTGCAAGGTGTACTTGTATTTAAATGCTGTCTCTACTCTCACATAATTATGATACCACATCTTCAACATCTGTGATTATAACAACGAGAAATGCAGGATCAAATCAATGGTTTCAAACTGACCCTACCCATTCCCTCTGCAAGGCAAATGAAACAAAACTGATACCATCTTTCAGCAGAAAAAGAAAATAGTAGGGTTTTTTTACAGGGTTTAATAGCATCTTATTTTGTATTATAATACTTCTACATGAGATACTTCAAAATGAGCAGCCTTTTCAAGATAAACTTTCCATCATGAAAGCAAAATTGAAACCCACAGCTGTTTTGCTTTCATTTACATGAGAATTTTTTTCATTAACGTTACATTTAGGTAAATATTTCAAGCTAGTATTATCAGCGATTGTGATTAATTTTAATGGCATTTTAATGCTGTTCATACTTTCTTCATGCTTTTTCATTTTAATCTCTGAAGTATACCTATGAGACAGTTTGTGGCTGGCATTTTATTTGCATTGGTATGTATTGCTGCTATTATGGACATTAAAGAACATACACTGCTACATCAAAATTCTACTTTTTCCACAAATTCATGTTTTTTTGGTTATGGCAAGGTGAACTGTAAATAAAAGTATGCAAATAATACATTATCTAGCTATTGATACAATTCTGTACAGGAAAAAATATGGAAATCTCAGCCTTTTATTATTTTACAGGAAATAAATCCCATTGTATTAGTAAGTTGAAGACACACCAGAAAAATCTCACGCCAGGAGACAGAACAGTACTCAGCCTCAAACTGCAACTCTGCAAGATCTTTTGTTGATGATGAGTGAAATGCCTTGCTTTGGAATTTAAGGGACATAATACAATTGAATAATTCTAGGTGAACTACAATAAACCTGTTGATAAATTTAAAAGGGCCAAGAAGATGCTGAAGTTTTTGTTTGAAAGGCTAGTTACAATTTGCTAAATCTGATGAAGAATGACAGTACATCTCTTAATTTTCCAATCAGTTTGACAGCCTTCCTAGATATTGTTGATAACCTGCTGAAAATACACAATGTAGTGCAGAACAAACATAAATTTCAGAAAGAAAAATTCCAAGAGTGATGTTTACTGCAGGAACAACTTTATGCGCTGGATTTATTCTATGGTTGGACAACTGAGGGAATGGAAACAATCATTAGATGACTGGATAACAAATATCAAAACTGTTCCCAGACTCTAGCTAAAATTCTCTTTCTTGGAACATAGCATCTGACTTCCTATGGTGCTCTGAAGAATGTGTCTAGAAAAATGTGACTCTACTGTCATGATGGACATTGATGCCTGTATCTACAAAGTTACCATTCCTAGGTTGTCCTTCATAAGGCTGGAGTATCTAAAGAGCATCTACAGACATAGATGTGATTAAAGAAAGCCATTTGAATTACCACTTCAAGAGACAGCTGAGATTTCTGACCTCTCATTATATTTTCCTAAATTTCCGGAGACTGACAAAAGATGCAATAAGTTGTGACTATAGTCTGACATTATCCTAAAGATATCAAAGTGAGGAAACACAGTGCTCACCTCTTGAACACTTTTCCACCACTTTTATTGTAGGTTACTCTTTCTAAAGAGGAAGGTTGAAGAACAGTTTCCTGAACTGTCTAACATACCACTCAAAACAATGACATAAAACTTAAAATCATCTTTTTTTTTTTGCTATAACTTTACCCCTGCCTAGCTTCTTTCCTATAAGAGATACATTTTTTTTTAATCCAATCATGAAACAGATATAAGTAACATTCTGGGCTTATTTCAGATTTCAAGCTTGCTAAGGACGACCCAGGCCATTTCTGATCTCAGCCATTCTGGGCTTAATCAAAGCCATGTTATTGTTAATATCAGACTGTAGTGAGACTGTATGAACTTGGCTTTAATATATAATAGTAATTAGGTTTGTTTCATAAATATAACAGTCTTCACAACAGAATTTTCTCACAGCATATATCACACTGGCATAAAACTTCTCAAAAGTAATTAAAAGCTTGCATATACTCAACAATTTTTTTCTCAGTATCCACACAGGCATAGGAAAAGTGCAGCCTCGCAGCTGTTTCTTTATGAATTATCCCCCAAGTCAATGACCACCTACTAAACCTTAAGTCAATAAACAACTTAAGACTGCACACAAAGTAAATACCCAATATCCTTGTCCATGGGTGAATGCTTACCTGGAGTGGTATTGATTATGTAATTCATTCTGATGTTTCTGCATGAGGTACCACTAGCACTGGACTCAGTGACACATCTGACATAGTATCAGCGGTGTAAAACAGAAGAATAAGTCACCTTCCTGGCACTGCTGAATTAGAGAAGACTAAAGTATTACCTGTTAAGAAAAAAATATGATAGTAACCATCAAGAAAAGGTTGTATTCTTCATAACTGAACTGCTCATTTGACATTGTAGAACACTGCATCACAAAGCCTGTATGTGGTAAGTCTGGATTCAGGGCACAGAAAAATATACTGTCATTTTTTTTTTCAGTTAAAAATTTCCCCATTTAAAGGGAATTATGCATAATTTTTTTCTAGCACATTTTAAAGTAAATTGATTGTTATACAATCTGAAAATAAAATGGAACATCTCATTTAAGTTAAAATAAAGCCTATGACCAACTTCATGTCATAAATTTTACAACATATAGGCACAGTTCATGTGGAGTTTGAATTTCAAGGAAAATAATGAACACCCTTTTGGGAAAAGTTTGGTTTTGGCATCTGTGTATCCATTTAAGCAGTGTTTAATGGATACACAGAAAATCAGTCACACCATTTAGAAGACAGTGCAGATCATTGATAAACTGCAAGACCCGTACTTTCTTTTCCAAGTAGGACATGAAATTAACATGGAAAATTAACATGCTACCATCAAGAATGTGCAGATCATTTGCTTGTACTTCCATGATTTTAATGCAATTCATGACACCAGGATACTATTTTTCACTGAAAACTAAGCAGGAGCTATTTATTTTATGTATCCCGGTGGCCAGAAAGTTCATAAATGTTCAGTTCATTTTGGAAGATACATATTACTAAGGAAAGAGAAACAGCTGCTGTGGTTGAGAGAACAGTATAAAAAAGCATAACGTTTCTATTGATATGCACAGCTCAAGAATTTTATGTTAATATCAGGAAAAAGATAAGTGTGAGGCACTGAGATAATTAAAGCTGGTAACATGGTTACAACCCCAGTGCAGTCATTGTTTTATTTGAGGTGGCAATAATTCTTACTCTTTAATTAAAGGGTGTACTAAATGTGCAGGGACAGTTCCTACAAGACAGAGATTATTTTCTCCTTCAGATACTGAAACTTTGTGTTACTTTTCTCCACAATTTGTGTCAACAGGTTTTTAAATCTTTCCTTAGCATGTAAATTATCAACAGAAAGCTGTAGATTGTGAGATGCCAAGACTGATATATCCAAGTAGCTAAAGATGATGATGTAAGAAAAAATTATTTGATTTGATTGCTACATATTTAAACAGTCACCAGAAAGGAAACATAGTTTCAGATAGCAAGAGGTGTGGCTATCTGTAATTACTCTGCTTTAATAACAATTTGAGACTTTTGCCTGTCTAACATTAGATGCCTCCTGAAACAAACAATGGGCCTGTTTTGATCTTACTACTCTTTCAGGAATTTTAGGAAAAGATGGATGCTTTTCTGTATCACTACGTTTGCTGATCCATAGCTATAACAATGGTAACTTAATTTTTATGGGTGTCTGAAGTCGTAACAAATGTTGACAGAACCTAACTGTTTGAAATGTTATAAAGATGTTATATGACATAAAGAGCAGGTAAAAAAAAAAAATCAGATTTATGCTAGAAAATATATCCTGGTGATCCAAAATACACAGTGTATTGCACTTACCTTGATCATACATTTTATTTTACTTTTATTTAAATAACTAAGTGGGTAATAACTGTGTCTAAAGCAAGGTACATATGCTATGAATGTCCGTAGAGTTTGAGAAAGTGGCTGAGAATTTGTCACCTTGTACATATCACATTCAAGTCTGGTCCATCTACAGCTAGAAAGAAATCTCTACATGTAACAAGTTTAATATTTCTGCATATTTTAATGTACTGCCTGAAGTAAAAAGGTATCGTGATTGATGCATTTCCCGCTGATGAATAAATACCCAATAACCACCAGAGAGAAGAAAGAGACTACCTGAAGCTACTTGAAGCAGAACATAGGTAATCAGAGACCAGCAAGGTAAACAGCACAGCTGCTTTACATCGTAACATATACGAAAGATCTAATCACCTTGTCCAAACTTGAGAAGGAGAAAAAGAAGGGGCATAGTGGCATGGGAAAGATGAAATGAGCTAAACTTTGGAGGAGGATATTGACTAGAAAAAATGAGATTTCCAGCTCAAGAAAAGCAGAAGTTTTGTAGCTGCATAAGGAAAATAAAGCTTTTTTTTTAATTAACCTTACTATAATATATATTGCATCTGTGCAGGATCAGTGGAGTAGTGCTCCAGAAAGGTCAGCCAAGGCAGACATTTTCTCCACTGACCATTAGTAAGACTGCAGACTCTCAAGCATGCAACAGATTACCAGAGCATAGATCTGAGCTACAGGGTTCTGTCCCGTCCCACTCGGCAGTGATGAAGAAGCTTATCTTTGTAACACTGCATGGCTCGCAAGAGAAACCACAGGCCCTCCAGAGGTTGAAACACAAAACAGTTAATTTTATTGTAAGCTTCCCTAAAACTGAGTTAGGAGGCACAAAAGCCTTGACAAGTGTTTATTCTTATACAAGATCTCAAATAGAGGGAGAAATAAAAGAAAACATGTCACCACCCGTGAATCCAGCAACGTCCTCTCAGTCAGCGAGTAGTGACCCTTTCAGCTGAGTCTTGAAGTCACTGATTCCACCAATGACCACCGTAAAAAAAAAACTGCAACCAAAAATCACACACACACACACACACGCACACAAAGAAAAAAAAAAAAAGCAAAACAAACAAATAAAAAACAACCCCACACCACACAACTAAACTACGGTTTTGCCCCTTTTTATAGGGTCAGGGTCTCTTGGCTAATCCCACAGGTGAGACTCATCTGCAAGGGACCTGGTAAGCCCCAGGCCCAGTTAACGCTGTGCCCTGACAGGCTCCACAGTGTCTGTACCGCTATGTCCGGGCAGTTGATCTTTGCGGCCTCAGGGCAGGCACACAGGAAACCATCCCTCGCCTTCCTGGAGTGGGATCCCTGCCCCCTGCCCCACTCACCAGCAACCCTCTGCTCACCACGGACAGGCACTCAGCCTCCCTCGGTGCCTTTTACGTTTTGAGACACACACAATATGGGTCTCTTGACTGTCTTAGGGCAACATACAGGCTTTGCTTCCAGCCAGGTCACAGCGGGCTTGACTTCTCATCTAGGGTTATAAAACCCCCAAGAACTGTTAAAAGGTTAATGCTCACCCTGTGTATCCCTGTGGACAGAGCAATTAGTTGGATTCTGATTCCCATCCTTACTTTGCTGTACTATAGGGAAGCACTTGCAGGAGTTTCAAAATATTACGAGACAGATTTGTTTGGGTGGCATTTGTTGAATCTGGGACTGGAGAATTAGGAAGAAGGATGAATTTTCATTCTGAGCAACTTTTAATAATTATAATTCTTAATAATTTTATAATTGCACCAAGTATCTATTAATTTGATAATTAGTTATAAAGTGGAATTTTTAACTGAAGATCTGTACTTTTCTGAAGTAAAACCTTCAGAACTTCGCAGCTCAAGTTTCATACTGCTTCAGATATTGAAAGCAATTGAAGCCTTTCTGTGGATGTGGTTTTCAGAAAGATGTTAATGATAGACTTAAAATTATTAAAAAAATAATTTTTCAAGTTACTGAACTAGTTTATTAGTTCAGTCAGGAAAGGAAGTAGTGATTACTTTCAACAAATTACAATGTCAACAATACCACCTGTTTTTTTTAGTATAGTTTACAGGGTTTGCTTTGCAAAGTTGCATTAAAATGATATAAAACAGCCTAACACTGAATACTGAGTGCCTTTTTGTTTATTATAGATTTTAATACTCTGTCATCAACTGAGAATAAAACTGTGCTGGCAAACTACCAGTCACATCTGTCTTCTTAATGAAACATGTTGTGGAAACCTTTCCAGTTTTCTTGTTCCAGTTTGAAAAACAAAGGAGAACAATAGATGCTCCAAATAGCATTGAGCTGTTGTATGATTTTTTAAAAGCTTCCATCAAATGAACATAATGTTACAAGATAAATTGTTAAGTTGTGACACTGCATTTCAAATTAATTCTGTCCCACAGAAACTGCAATTACACTTTTCTTTTTTCTTTTTCCAAGTAGGAACAGCTTTCATAAGAAAGAAAATGGGCAAAAAATTGTCAGTGTTAGAAACCATTGTACTAAGACCATATTGAAAAATCCAGTAATTCTGAGGCCTGTGATATTTCATGATTCTTAAGCCTTGATGGGCTAGAAAGAGAAATTCTGATCCATAACTCATTCAAGGCAATGATAATGTTCCTATCAATTTTTCTTGTGTGAGAACCCTTTTAAATAGGCTATCAGATTTCTTTCTGTATAAATAACATTAAAATAAAGTTGCCATTATACTTATTACAATTATAGTAAAATAGACACGAATTTGTGAGCTTTCAAAGTTGACTTCACTTTTGGCATCACCCACATTTGGGCTCCTGGTGTTCTATACACTGGTAGATAATTTCAGTTTCATGTTGTCAGTGCTGAACCAGGTAACCAGGCATACAGTGTGAGTAAATACCAGGCATCAAAGTGTGAGTAAAAAGCTCTTTATATGAGCTCAGCATTAAGCAGCTGTAGAGTGGACTTTTCATAAGGAAAGAAGAGAAAATCTTTTAGCACAGTAATTTTCATGAAACAACAGAAAACATCAAACCATACTAATTCCTTATTCCAAATTGAACTCTACATAGACTATCTTTGCTCTCTTGCTATTCTGGGAGTGTTCTAGTACTGTATCACTTATTTTGGCATAAATTATTACTGGATACCACTTTCTAAACTTTTTATGTGAACAAAACATAAGAATCTTAGCTATTGGAAATATCATCCTAATAACATTAAAAATATACAGAAAACCAAATTATAAGGTAAAGAATTGCACTACTAAGTAACTCAATGCTATAAAACAAATTACTGTGAACTACACAGGTTTTCTTTTGTTCTTTATTGTTTCAGCATCTCTAATAAAAGTATGCTTCACAAAATGAAAGCAAAGGGTTAAAATTATATTACCACCATCTTAGGCATTATCTGTTTTCTTTCCAGTTCTTAATATATTCTCAAAAACTATTTCTAGGGAAGAATCCAGATAACAGAAGTCTGAGCAGATGGTCATTTCCAACTTTATAGTTCCAGAAAAAGCAAGGGCTCTCACTGTTGCTGACATCTGAAGTTGATGCAAGAAGATGCCTACTGTGACAGACGAAAAATGTAACAGCAACTCAGCCCCATGATCAGACAGCTTGGAACTTGGTGACAGCAGTTTGTCTGTGTTTTGAAATCAGAAGAAAAATTAACCCAAAATTATATTACTGCTTAGAAATCTGTACTTTCTTTTTTCTGTTATCATTGGTTTTGCTTTCAGAAATTAACAAAACCACCAAAATTATGTTTTGGTGTGACAGAGAAAAAGAAACATATTACAACCAAAAATTTTACAGTGTGATCTATATTAGTAGATCTGAAACTGCAGTATAAGAGTTGTACTGAAAACATGTCCTTAATATTCCAAGTCAAAATTCTGTTGGCTGCCTACCTTCAAACACAACTGAGTGTACAATCATACCTATTATCAAAAATATTTTAAGTAATGCATTAATATATAGTATTTAAGAGGCTGTACTGCACTCCTCCCTTTTAAAGGTTAGTATTCTGGTTTATGATAGAGCAGGGGATCCCACCATAATAAGAAACTTCAACTTGACCAACACCACATTAACAGAATTGCCATCTAAGGAGCAAGAAGGTGCACACGTCCATAGGACCTGACAAAATGCAACTTCAACTGGTAGGTGAAGTTGTGAAGCCATTATCTTTCATATTTGAGAAGTCGTGGCAGTACAGTAAAGTTCCCACTGACTGGAAATGGAGAAACATAACCCTATATTTTAATAGGGAAAAAAAAAAGATTCAGAGAACTACAGTCCAGACAGCCTCACCCTGGTGCCCGGCAAGATATGGAGCAGGTCCTCCTAGAAACTATGTTAAGGCGCATGGTAAATAAGGAGGTCATTTGTGGCAGCCAACATGGCTTCACTAAGGACAAATAGTGCCTGACAGATTTGGTAGCCTTTTACAGTGAGTCTATGGCATTGGTGGATAAAGGAATAGCAACTGACCATCTACCTGGACTTGTGCAGGCCTTGATGGGTAAATATTTGTTCGTTCTCTTGTGTAAATAGTTTATATTGTTGCATTAATCTAAAACAATGGTATAATATTTTTGATGTCTTAACATACTAATACAAGAATATTACTGGAGACCAAACTCTGAGCTGCATTTGCAGTTTATTCATTTTCCTAAATATTACATACTGGATATATTGAATTGGTATTTACTAATTAAGACTCATAAATTTTTAAAAATTCAAGTAAGATTTTACCTTAAGCTTTAGCTGAAGTTATTACCTGTTTCTTAGAGAGTCTTTAACTACAAGTAGATAAGAATAGTAATCACTTTAAAGAATTAAAAGTACCCAACAAACTATAATTAATTAATTGTCATAACACCCATGACATGCTGCTGTTGTGAATATTTAATGTTCTTGTAAAACAGTGATCTAAGATGGGCAATTCTAGAAGACGCATTTTGAATTTTGTGTGCAGTACCACTAGACACATGGATAAAATTTTAGCAAAGATGGGTAAATCAGCATACCCAGAAGCTATGTGACATGGTGTCCTGGGTTCAGCAGTAGCAGTCATTTTTCCCCTTCTTGGTAGCTGGTGCAGTGCAATGTTTTGACTTTCAGCTCGGGAACAGAGCTGATAACAAGCGATGTTTTGGTTTGGCCAAGGACTTTGTGAGCCTCATGCTCTGCCAGGGAGGAGGGGAAGCCAGGAGGAAGCAGAGACAGGACACCTGACCCAAACTGACCAAAGAGGTATTCCATACCACAGCACGTCATGCCCAGGATGTAACTGGGAGTTAGCCGGAAGGACTGGGAGACTGCAGGGTTGGAGGAGGTATCGGTCAGAGCTTGGTCGGGCTTGGGGGGCGAGTTATCGGTCGGCTGGTGGTGAGATGATGTATTCTCTTCCCTTGTTATTTCCTTTATCATTATTATCATTGGTGGTAGCAGTAGTGATTTGTGTTATACCTTAGTTACTAAACTGTTCTTATCTCAACCCGTGGGAGTTGCATTCTTTTCGATTCTCCTCTCCGTCCCTCCGAGAGCAGGGGGAGGGCAAGAAAAAGGGGGGAAGTGAGTGAACGAATTACCTGACTGGGTTTAAACCACGACAGTTCTTTTTGGCGCCCAACGTGGGGCACGAAGGGTTGAGATAACGACAGATTTGACTGGATTAATAGTCACTGGTCACAATGCTGATTTATTGGCTCTCAGAGTTGTTTTGCTTGATCTCGCAGCTTCAGAATGTTGTAACTTACGTAGAGCCGGTATTTGCTGTGATAGTGTTTATCAAGTATGGGGCTTGGGCTAAGGTTCTTGTCTCACTGTGCTTTATGGCAATGGCTTGTAATACGGGCGGGCTCCAGCAGCAGGGCGGGACGGACGTGGCCGTGGACTTGTACCTGGCCGTCCGGCTGCTCTTCACCGTCCTGGCCCTCACCCTACTCTCCATCTTCGTGAGGCTGCGGGGAGCCGAGGGGGAGCGGCTCCGGGAGCCGGCGGCAGCCGAACCGGCCCGGGAGAGCGGCCCCGGGGACCAACCGGCGGCGGGAGCGGAGCCGGAGGCCGCGAGGGGACGGCTGCCGGTGGAGGAGGTGGGGGCGGTCGAGGAGAGGAAGGAAGCGGCTGCCGAGCAGCGGGAGAAGGCGGCGGAGGAGCCGAGCCCCGCGGAAGAGCCCAGCCCCGCGGCCGAGCCGAGCCCCGCGGAGGAGCCGAGCCCGGCGGAGGAGCCGAGCCCCGCGGCCGAGCCCAGCCCCGCGACGGCCGAGAGCGTTTCCCGGAAGCCGCCCGCCGAGCCCCAGGAGGATGCAGGAGACCACGCAGCATTTCCCAGCAAGGCAGAGGAGGAGGAGCTGGACTCAGGAAAAGAGAAGCTGGTGGTGGGAGCGCCGGCAAGCACAGCGGCTACACCAGCCCCAGTGACAAGTACAGCAGCATCGTTTGAGAGTTCTGAAGGTTTTGAATGGCCTTTGGGCATCCTTGGGACCTGCCTGCTGATTGTGATGGGGATCAGCATGTTGGCACACACACAGACTGTGTTTTACCCACCACCATTTTGTCTGATCTCAAAAGTTAAGCAGAGTCAGGTTTGGGTCTTGTCTGGGGTTAGACGACGATATGGGGGGACCAAGAGATTTTCCCCAAAGCTGGACAGCCAGGAGTGGCAGGGTGTGTGGGACAGTATGGGCAAGTATCTAGTCCACTGGGCCCTTCCAGTGCTTTGGAAGCGTCGGAGATGGAAGGCAGCTGTGTGGAGTCCCCAGCAACAAGCTGCAGAAACTGCTGAAGGGGACAGTGAATTATTTTGAGCCTGGTGGGCCCAATGCACTTCAGGCCAGCAGAGCAGAGATGCAACACAGAGATGGACTCATGATCGAGGGGTGGACTTAGCAATGGACACTATTGCCCAGGTTATTCACGAGTGTGAACACTGCACACAGTCTCTCCTGCTCTGGAAGACTATTACAAGAGATGGAGCCTGACATCATGGACCAGATGGACTCAGCAGCTTTATAGGGACTGGTCTATGCACTAAGATAAGAGTATATTGAAAATATGGGATCTGAGCATGACGTGAATGGTATGGAATAAGGGGTGGATAATGTCCTGGGTTCAGCAGTAGCAGTCATTTTTCCCCTTCTTGGTAGCTGGTGCAGTGCAATGTTTTGACTTTCAGCTCGGGAACAGAGCTGATAACAAGCGATGTTTTGGTTTGGCCAAGGACTTTGTGAGCCTCATGCTCTGCCAGGGAGGAGGGGAAGCCAGGAGGAAGCAGAGACAGGACACCTGACCCAAACTGACCAAAGAGGTATTCCATACCACAGCACGTCATGCCCAGGATGTAACTGGGAGTTAGCCGGAAGGACTGGGAGACGGCAGAGTTGGAGGAGGTATCGGTCAGAGCTTGGTCGGGCTTGGGGGGCGAGTTATCGGTCGGCTGGTGGTGAGATGATGTATTCTCTTCCCTTGTTATTTCCTTTATCATTATTATCATTGGTGGTAGCAGTAGTGATTTGTGTTATACCTTAGTTACTAAACTGTTCTTATCTCAACCCGTGGGAGTTGCATTCTTTTCGATTCTCCTCTCCGTCCCTCCGAGAGCAGGGGGAGGGCAAGAAAAAGGGGGGAAGTGAGCGAACGAATTACCTGACTGGGTTTAAACCACGACACATGGTTATAGACTCTGAAGAAATCAGTGACATATGGGAGTAAAGCTGATGAAAATATTCCCACCTGTATGCTTCAGTAACCAGACTCAGTGAGCCAAATTAAAAATATCTGCTTAATGGTGCAACTACCTGACATTGATTTACATGTAAATATTGATGGAATACTGAAGGGTAACTCAGTGCTTAGGTAATGAGGGTGAATAGATTACTGAGTTTCTCTTTTCTTCTATTCTTCCCTCCTGTGTAAAATTAAGCAAGTTATTTTGAGGAATTTTCATGACAACTTTAAAGTGCTAATGTTGCAAATAGTTTTGAATAATATAGCTTAAGCTCTGATAATCCAACATATTTGTTGTCTACCTAGAATGATATTTTAAACCCTCTTTTTTTTTTTAATGTTCATTTGCCATTATAGATGACATAAGAAAAAAATATAAAACAACTTTGTTTCACTGTTTGCTTTTTTGGGAATTATAGTTAGTTTTTGTTAGATAATAGGTTTCATCAATGTGGTTTCTTTACTCAAAAATGATTTAATCAGAGTACACTATTCCATAATCTATTAATCAAAATATGCTACTCTATAAAGGGCTGATAATTTGATTCAGTTTTGCCTTTCATTTATGAGACAAACAAAGGAAATGAGGGAAGTTCCTTAAAAAAAAAAAAAAGGAGATGTATGGTCACCATCTTTTCATTCTGGCAAGAAACAGATTCCAGACCTGGGATTTTATAAATTCATTCTGAGATGCATCCTTTAATATTCCTCAAAAGCAGGCCTTGATTTTGATTATAGCTGGGAATCAGTGCTTTTCTGTTAGTTTCATCTAGATGCATCTTGTTGTTTAAAGGCATATAGTCTTAATGAGAAAGTAAAAAAGGTAATTTAACCAAAGGGTAGGTAAAAAAATTAGCTAACACTGGGAAGCAAAAGATTATAAGTGAAATGATTACAAGTGCATTCATAATATATACTTAGCTGTGGGAATCATTCCTGATATTTCAATACCTTTCACTTTCAACATTGTAATGTTCTATTACATACAAGAGTCTAGGGGTGAAAAAAAATGTTTGAGGAGTTAGTCCTAGGTTCTGAATGTCTTTCATCACAACCCATATCCCTCTGTTAACTTGATGCTAAGTATTTTATCATACATAAAAATATAGATTGTGGCTCTGTTAGGAGTTTTGTTTCCTTAGAAGTTATTTCCCATTTCAGCAATGAAACTAGTGTGAGGCATCCCTGCCCATGGCAGGCGGGTTGGAACTAGATGATCTTAAGGACCTTTCCAACCCTAACCATTCTATGATTCTATGATTCAATGTATGAACTTCTGTGCTATTAATAGCTCTTATTTTTTACTCTGCACTATTTACTTTCTATTTCCATGACTGACAGAGACTTCAGAAAATTGAATAACTGAAATAGTGCATAATTACAGATCAAAAGCTATATAATATCTAAGGAGTCTAATTGGCTCAGACAATTCTGTTTCATTTTCACATATATGAGGGATTGTACAAGAATAGTAGTATCTACTATAGTTAAGATTTTCTTCAATTATGTTTAAGGCTCTTTGTCATTCTATAATCTAACAGGAAAAGTGACACCTAAGATTATACGTCAACCTTCTCTCAGTGTTTCAACAAAATATTCTGTATATTCTTACTCCAGTTCCATTTAAATGAGGTATTATTAGGTCATGTATCAGCAAATATATCTTTTTTCTTTTCATTTTTTTTTCCTACATGCAAATTCAATCTTTGACACAAAAACATTGTTTTTTCTATCTTTTGTTCATTCTGTTGAGAAGGATTTTACTTGTATTTTACTAGTGTTACTACACATGCCTTAAAATATTCTGAACTCCTCCTGATTTAGAGAGTCTGATTGCAGCATCCTTTATGTCAGTTATTGAAGGTGGGTTACCATGGAACCAGGAATGGTAGAATCATAAATTCAAATTAACAAAGACCTACATTCAGTTCAGATCACCACTCTATTACGTAAAAAATGGCTGCTACTCCCATATTGCTGAATCCAAGGCTATCAGGTGCTCAGGACAAGCTGAGTATCTAAGTGGAGTCCAGCCTCTCAAAGGAAGACAAGTGCTTTTCATCTTGAAAACAGCATATCTGGGAATCTAAATCTGGACATCTAAAGCATGGTGTTTGTAAGACTTAAAGATCAATAGGAGTTATCTAGCAAATGTAACTGACCTTAATTGTAAGCAGTGCTTGAATTCCTGCTTCAGATACAGATGGATTTTGGTTTCATTAGTAACAATTTCAGCAGACAAAACTTGATTCATTGTTATCACTTCACTTTGAAATCCAAGATACTAGCACAGTAGTTTGGTCTATGAGGCCCTTTGCTCAGCACTGGCGAGACCACCCCTGGAGTCATGAAGATGATTAAGGGAAGTGTGAGGTTACTGGTACTGCTTAACCTAGAGAATGCTTGGAGGAGGAGGATATCACCAATGTATATAAATACCTAAATAATCTTTATTAATAATCTGGATGATGACCTTCAGCAAGTTTGCAGATGATTCTAAACTGAGAGGAGTGGCTGAATTTGACTTTTGAAAAAGTCAGATGAATCAAAAACTTATTGTATATTTATTTTCACATATCTTAATGATTTAGCTCAGCTTCATTCCAGGATTATCAACATCACATAACCATTACCTTTTTTCCAGACTCTCTCATGGGAAGAAACAGTGAAGTTTGTCCAGAACAAAACAGAACAGTGTGGTTTTGAAAAAAGTTTCCAAGCAGAAAAACAGTGCATGTGAGAGTGAATCAAACCTGGCTACACATCCTAGCAGGGTTTACATCCTAAGATAATATAAATTTCCTCACCATATATCCTGAGTTATGTATATCCTCATTTGTGTGCCCAAAATCTTCAGTCCAGAGCAGTTTGGGCTGAGAGGGCCATGATTTACTTCGTGCACTGCACTTGCCCCACCAAAGATGCCAGGCAAGTCTTTGCAAAATTCTTCTCCTTTCACACCTTGGGACCCAGCATTGGATGGTTGATCATAATGTCAAAAGCGTTGTTAAAGTCAAGATCAGCAGCATCTACTGCTCACTGCTTCTTTCACTGAGCTAGTTATTTCAGAATAGAAGGCTTTCAAGTTGGCCAAACATGGACTTGTGTATGTACAACATTTTTTAACTGTTACTGAACTTCATCCAGCTTGCTACAGACTGAAGGCGATAACGGTTAATGGATTTGAATAGTTCATGTTGTATGAAAGCTTGAAGTTTTAAGATTCCCTGGGAGTATTGGAGGTCTCTGGGTTCTGATTTTCTTTTGATATGGCTGCAGCACTGAAAATCAGAATAACCGATTGACTAGCATATACAGATAAAAACAAGAGAAATTATAGTGGAGGGAAAGAGACATCACTAAGCATATATTCTCTTTGCTTAACGTCCTATTAATATTCTACTAATGAGTTCTTTATTGATATTATGTAAGGTCAATCACACTTCTTTTAGTTAAATGTGAAAGCAAATATGATGTAATAACAACTAAAATTTCTCGAAATGAAATTTCTTTAAGCATGCAAATACTCAATGTGAATAATAGCTGTAAGTTAAATAATTTTTTTTTTTTTAGTGAAATTTCCTTAAGCATGCAAATACTAAACAGAGCATTTCAATGAAGACTGCTAAAAGCAAAATCAAGACAAAATGGTATTGAAAATCTAACAACTTAACCACTAACCAGTACCATGTGATACACTGAACTACAGTGAACAACTACATGACTATCCAAGACAGCTTAAAATGGAGAATTAAACAATAAAACCCACAAGTACATAAATCCTGAGAAAGAGATTGAAAAGATAGGAAGCATTTCTAAAACCAGACCAAAAGGAAGATTCCCAGGTTATTATTTTTAAAAATTCTGATATGTTTCATTATCAATATATCTGAGCCCTTCTCTATCTCTTTTCTAATCCAGTCATTGAATTTAGAACCAATTATCAGGACTCAGGAAAAATATTTAACTGGACCACCATGTCATTCCATATAACTTGATTCTCTGAGTCCTCCATTGAGACTTGAAGGGTTCAGGTCTCTGTGTCAGAAGAAAGAAAATACTCAAATTTCTTTGGATTTTTTTTTTCCCTCAGATTTATTGTTGACCTAGTATCCTTTGCAGACACCTGAAATATATTGGAATTTACAAGAGAATTTTGATTCTCACTAGAGAAATATAGGAATTTAATTTTTTCTCCATCTCCTATTGTAGTTTAACTTATAATGCGCTTAGTATTTTCAGGATGATTTTCAAAAAGTCTGAAATCTTCACAAGCTCAAGGTTACCACAGTGGGAGGTTTCTGATCTATGTATGATTTATAATTATTCTGATTAGTTCATCTCACTAACAAAGGAAAATTATCAGTTTTGAAATCCCATTTTCTGAATGGAGAGAGGTGGACAAATCCTAAAAATTAATATCGTTATCTAAGTAAGACATGTTTCCCAGGGAAGTTCTTTATCTTCCTCTGTGGAAGTTCAACAGGACAAGGAAAAAGAAAAAGAAGTTCAAAAATCTTAGTCACAATACTTTGTTACTGGATGTTTAGTTCCAAATCCATTGAAAATGTACGGGATTGAAGGCTGAGAGCAAGATTTGACTGATGCTGTCCCACTACAGCATTTATATAAAAAACATTCTCAATATCTTACTATGTACAGTTTTAAAAGTGAAAAAAACTTCAGGCTGAGAATAGAAAATGTTCCTTCTTGATATGTCTCCAAGTAGATCTCCAGTTATTAGCCGAAGCAATTTGTCAGAAAAGGCAGAGCTGCCAAGCATTACTTTCACATTCAACAATCGTTTTTTAATTAGATATCAAACAGAATTGGCTACAGAGAAATTCAAGGAACAGATGACAAGAAAAGTCTCTAATGAAAATGACTGAAGACATTAAGTAATCAGTACATTAGCATATACTGACGACCAATGAAATATGAGATACTTTTGACAGAGATCAGGTACAGATTCTGCTGAACCAGGTAAAACCATCTTAATAGAAATATGGTGTATGTTTCTACATTAATTATTTGATTTCTTTTTTAAATCAGGCAGATCTCTCCATATGCCTGGGAAGGGACCTGGAAGAGCTAGCCGGTGAAACATCTGCTGTTGTTTTTAATGGAAGTTATCTGTTAAGTCACATACAAGCTATTTCTAACAGTGCCATTCCAAAGCCTGGTGTTAAATTGATAATTTTTCTTCTTTTAAACTTCACCTTTTTAAACTTTTCTAGTTTGTGTTAGAATTAAATGTAGAAGGGATAGTACTGGAAAAGCAGCTACTTAATGATTGTAAAACACTGAGAATAGAATGCAAAGTTTTCTCAGCCTAGTAATTTGAAATCAGTTCTGGTCCACTTCATGGTTAACTGATGAAATATAAAATATATATATATATAATTAACTCAGTTCTTACTGATTAAGTGGTTGTAATTTTATAACCATGAACAGCTTTACAACAGTTTACACATGTAAGTATTAAGTTTACACATGAAAGTAATAAGTATTGCTATGTATCCATTAGTACCCATGTACAAATGTATGATATACACTCATAATTTTCTGAATAAATGAATAGATTTACAGACTTTCTGATTTGAAGTGACTTTTTAACATATACAGGAAAATGTGCTATTAACAATGAAAAATTATTAACAATGAAAAATTTGACAAATACAAGTTTATTGAAATCATCATGGAGTAGGATGTATCTATAAGGGGGAGACATAAGTTAATTTCCCATTTTAAATGTTTGGGTTATTAAAGATTTTCCAGTGCTTTTCCATACCTATGAGAAATTAACAGACTATTATTATCAGAGAAAAAACAAGGAATTAGAATTTTTAGCAGCTATGAACTAGACATTTGTCTTTGTCTCTTAGATCTTTGCAAAGTAGCTGAAAAATAAACTTCATTTTGGAAAAACAGGGAGTTTAAAAAAAGAGTTTTTCAAATATATATGATGACCAAAACCTGTCTTCTTCAAAGTGAATATAACTATGACTTAATTTCTCAGAGCAGAAAAAAGATTCTTTTCTCTTTTGAAGTTGTTCCAGTTTCAAAACCAGGTAGGATTAGTGAATTGCAAAGTGTTCCAATCACTATTTCTTGCAATAAAATAGCAGTTTTTCTTCATCACAGAAATCTTAGTCAGATTATTTAATGCAATAATATGGGTAGAATCCAGAATGTTCCCTATACATTGTTGGAAAGTCTCTAAGTGCTGTGAAATGATTAATCAAAATACCTCTTCTTCTTTTTTTTTTTTCTAAACAAATTACGTAGTATACAATTTTTATTTATTTTTTCTTTTTTTCTTATGTATTTGTTTTTATTGATCTTACTCTCTACAATAAGCAAAAAAGAGAAATATGTTATGTATACGCTAAGCAAGAAATCCTCATGAAAAAGAATCTTACAGCACACCATTAATAACCAAAACCATTAATAGAGCCATCAGAATTTGAACTACATCTTGACTTCATTCAGAGTAAGTCTGAGAAACATGAGGATGGAAAAAACAAATGTAGCATATTTGTTCAAAATCACCACACTGCAGTAGATAGGCCAAAGATTTTTATCTCAGTGAATTTAAACTCCTTTATTTAATAGCTGAACAGGAGTTTTTGTTGGGTTTTGTCTCTAATTTTCTTGAAAGCAGTAAAAAAACAAGCATTCAGCAAGTTCCCTATTGTCATATTCCTTTCTTGCTTAGTTTTACAATTGAAATATCACTATCCCTTCACTTTCCAGCTCTTATCACAGCTGAAAGCAAAAGACTGACTGAAAATCCAATTATGTTCAGAAACATATGGGTATGGACTTCATATGTGTTTGGTTCACAGTGCAAATCACTAAGCTGAGTGTACTCCAAGAGATTGCTTAAACTGTGTCAGAAGAATTACATTATCAATTTGTTCATAAAAAAATGCAGTACATTCATCACTTTGTAACATTGTTAAGCTCTTAACACAGAAAACTCAAATGATTCCATTTTATATTCGTATCTAATGATAGAGAAACCGAGTGAATTAGAATTTTCAGTCATATTCCATATCTAGACAAAAGAGGAGTTAATCAGTGCATAAAGTCTATGGTTTCCATCCTTCAAAAATACAGTCAATTCAGCTATAGCACAGTTTAAGATTTCAAAACTAATATGACCTTCTACACTGTCGCAAGAGAAAACAAAAGCCAAATTTTGCTTGCAGAAGATTGTACTTGAAACTTCAATAGACCTAATGAAATCTGAAGAACAAATGTGGCAAACAGATCTTTGAAGTTGATTTATTGTATTCACTTGACCAGTCTTTGTGTTAATGGTTTTGGTGTGATTTGCAGTGTCTGCATTGAAACCACAAAAGAGATGCATGATAAATATCAGCAGCAGTAAGAAAATCATCCCACATTATGAAGACACTAGAAAACAAGTGGTGTAGCCTACAAAGGAAAGAGATAAAAGAAAATCCTGTAATCTATTTTCAAATTGATTTCTTTTTTAAGACTAAGTTTTTTCTGCCTGATGTTAAAAATACTGTTTCTTGATTAAGATTTTTATAAGAAATTGGTGTTTCAGAAGTGAAGTTACTTATTATCATAATTTGGGCAAGCTTTTTATGCTCTTAGAAAGCAGTGAATGATGTTACCATGATTATTATTATTTTTAACCAAGTAAGAAATTAATTTTAAGGATGGCAATTAGCCACTATTATTTGGCTAATCATAAGAAGAGGAGTGCTGAGAGAATAACCTCATAGTTCACTGTAACACCTCATTAGGCATTCTTATCACCACTTTTTTTTTTTTCTCTGCTTTTCTGGATTTCAGCCCAGGCAATATTTCCATAGATTCCCAAAGAATCCAATAGGTCACACCAACATAGATGGTTCTATACTGGGTTTCCATGGCAAGATTTTTGTCATAGAAGGGATGCAAGGGTGGCTTCAGAATCTGTCCCCATGCTGGTTCTGAGATGGATACACTGCTGGCCAAGGCTGAGCCAATTGCTGACATCAGTAAGCACCGCTGGGATGACATTTAAGAAGGGGGAAAAACTGCTGAACAACAGCTAGAAAAGAGGAGTAAGAATATGTGAAATAGCTCTGCAAACACCAAGGTCAGTGAAGGAGGGGAAAGAGATACTCCAGACACCAAAGCAGAGATTCCCTGCAGCCTGTAGGGGGGATCATGGTGACAAAGGTTGTCCTGCATTCCATAAGGGTCAACAATAGAGCAGATACCCACCTGCAATCCATGGAAAGCCTGCGTGGCAGCAG
The DNA here is from genome assembly GCF_034315485.1 of Pezoporus occidentalis. Taxonomy (NCBI): domain Eukaryota; kingdom Metazoa; phylum Chordata; class Aves; order Psittaciformes; family Psittacidae; genus Pezoporus; species Pezoporus occidentalis. The sequence goes on along the minus strand of NW_026914611.1, from coordinate 4,552,635 downwards.
GCTCCAGGCAAGACCTGTAGCCATGTGTAGAGAGGAGCCCACACTGGAGCAGGATTTCTGGCAGGATCTGTGACTCTGTGGGGGACCCACACTGGAGCAGTCTATTCCTGAAGGGCTGCACTCCGTGGAGGGGTCCCACTCTGGAGCAGTTTGTGAACTGTGGGAAGGACCCGTATTGGAAAAGTTCAAGAATGTGTGTGTCCTATAACAGAGACCCCACAGTGGAGCAGAAGAGCAGTGTAAGGAAGAAGGAGTGGCAGACATGAAGCTTTATGAACTGGCTGCAACCCCTATTGGCTGTCCCCCTGCCCACTGGGGGGAAGGAGGTAGAGAAAACTGGGAGTAAAGTTAAGCCTGTGAAGAAAGAAGGGGGTAGGAGGAGGTGTTTTTAGGATTTAGTTTTATTTCTCATTATCCTATTCATATTTGATTGGTAATAAACTAATTTCCCCAACTCGAGTCTGTTTTGCCCATGACAATAATTGTTGGTGAGTGATCTCTCCCTGTCCTTTTCTCGACCCATAAGCCCTTTGTTATATTTTCTCTCCCCTGTCCTGCTGAGGATGGGTGAGTGATAGAGTGTCTTCGGCGGGCAGCCAGGGCAGGTGTCCGGACCCCTGGAGTACAGCCAGGGTCAACCCACCACATTAGGTTTGTTCTTATTTCTCATCCCCCTGCTCTGTTTGATTGGCGATTAGTTTCCCCAAGTTAAGTCTGTTTTGTCCATGATGGTAATAAGTAATCTCCCTGTCCTTATTGTGATCGGGATGGGGGGAGGGGGTGTTGCATTTTTTCCCTTGACCTGTTGATGAACAGGGAGTGGGGAGTGATATAGCTGCTTGGTGGGCACCTGGCAGCCAGCGAAGTTCAGTACACTGCAGATATTTAGTCATATAATACCAAACTTTAAAGGACAATGCTGTTGAATAACTGATTTTAAGTAAAAGAGTTTATATTCTCCTGATACCAAGAAATGGAAAAAACAAAAATCTATCTTTCAAGATCAACTTTGATTAGCATCAGAATTTACTTTAACCCACACTTACAATTTAAAGTTTTTAACATTTTCCATTCTGAATGGATTTGTCTCATATCCAGGTGATGAATCAGTTCATCTCTCAAGAAGCAAGAAATTGTTGTCCAGAATTGTTAAGATTAGCTGTTGAATAACAGTTTGTAGAGAGTTTGCAATAACACAGAATTTTTCTTCTTATGTTGATAAACAAAAAGGCTATGAAATAGCAAATGTAACAACAAAGTAGTTCTTGTCAAGAATACTCTTCTTACTGTAGGCAAAAATCTGTGTTGGCCTACTTTTCCATTGTTAAGAACATAAGCCTGAAGTTTATAGCTGCATAGAAGTTCAACACCTATATATATATATATAATGATCATTTTCCTGTTATTTTTTTGCCTGTGAATCAGATTGAGTTCTCTTAAACTTGAAACTGTTCCCCTACTCACTATGTAAATATTTTCTTTTTTTGAACAGTGTACAAGTGAGTTTTAGCATTTCTTGTGCTACTGTGTCTGGTCTAGAATACTGAAAAATACTTACTGTTGGAACAGGTATATTGAAAAATATTAAAGTGTTGGAGCTTTGTCTTTGTTAACCTGAAGGAATTATTTCGCATAAAGAAAATTCCCTGACAGGCTAATCTTGGTCAGAACTTTGCTAATTTTCTCTAGTGGGTAGTGGGAACTGAACAGTAACTGGCCTATTCTCTGAAAACCAATTTAATTAAAAAAAAAAAACAGGATGCAAGTTTAAGGTGCTTACTTTAGCAAACAGTGACCCCCATAGCACATGACCTTCATGTGGATCATTGTTTTCTTTAAATGATTGTAGCAATTAATTGTAAGTAAGAATGAATGCCACCATCAACGTCTTCATGTGAAAAAGATTGATAAGGGGCTTTTTTTGTTTCTGTGCTGTTTCAGTTTCGTGGCATGCATCCTACTCTCTTATCTCAGTTAAAAGCCTAATTCACAATTAACAAGACCAGGAAAAGATTGCTTTTTAAGTTAATCCCCACTATAAATGAGTATGTGTGGTTGAAATATTGTCCCAATTCATTTAACCATTCCGTTTACATGCAACACTGACTTCACTATTTATGACAAAACCGCTATTTTAAAATAAAACTATAATATAATATATATATTTCCAGAAAAAAAACTATGAATGATAGAGTCTTATAACACCAAGGGACATCAGTTATTTTCTTTATCCCATGCTCAGATGTTTGTTGATTTTGGTTTTTTAACCAAAAAAATGAGATACAATTATGAGTAATTTTCAAAGTTAATGAAACCTGTCATTTAGCTATTACAAACCTGTCAGAATACAGATGAGTGTGAGAAAATATTAATCTCTAAGCTAACATTGCTGGTGTACAAAGAAAAATAAATAGTTGCAGGGCATCTTTACTAGGTCTTGTTTTAGCAGAAAAGATTTGTAGGGGTTAGATACGAAGGCTACTTTATGAGGAATTAGTGATCCACGTAATGGCTAATCCAGGTGTACATCTTGATAGCATGTATACTGTGTGACCACTATTTATATCTAATCATGAGCATAATTAGTGTGTAGTCGCTGCAAATATAGCCAATGTGTATTTAATCCTAAATATATATATATACAGTATATTGTCTTGCCACTTGAAATAGTATATGCACCTGTTTAGCAACTGTATCTTTATTAGTGAACCAAAAATACTAGAGTGTATTGTACAAGGGAGTTGTCAAAGCTGAGTCCTCATTCCAGGCTTGTTTGCTGTCAGCGACTTATAAATCTGTGCTATGTGCAAAACTCTGTAAGAATATCAGTGAGCTTGGAAGTGTTGAACCTTGCGATGGACAGGAGAACAGCACTTTTGCTTTAGTAGCTTAGAGCAGACAATATGTAGAAAGTGAAATTAAAAATGGGGCAGAATGGTCCTTTTAGTAAAATATTAAAAATTAGACATCTAGTTGAGTATTGAAGCAGTAAATGCGAGGAGTGATACTCAACAAGGGTTCAGACTGCCTGTGACTGAATGCCAATAAGGCACATGTTGAGATCGCCTAACGCTAATTAGTCTGCTAAATAATTTCTTGAAAGAGTGAAAAATGCTGCACTGCTTACAGTGTAAGATTTGGAAGATCTCATTTGAAAATCAGAGAAAGGACTGAACAATGCAGTTGATATTTCAAGATTTAAGCAATGCTTTCTATAGATTTTGATTAACTCTGGCTTACATGACAAGAACAAGGAAAGTACTGCACAAGAAGTCAGTTTTTATGTTCTGATGCTTTTTACAACTTTTCACATACTTTTTTCCTTTAAATATCATGATATTTAGACAATTAAAATTACATTTGTTGTAACTTTTGCCTTGAACTAATATGAAAGGTGATAGAAAAAAAAATGCTGAGGGGTGCTCACAGTAATCAGAGCTAGATGCATATTGACTCTTCATTTACATATTTCTATCTATATTATGTATCATATATATCACACATATCGTAAATATATGTGTTCAAAACAGCAGCATTCCTTTTACCCAAAGTACTAAAAGGATTAATCTTAGAGCAAACATTGAACCTTCATCACGAAGGAAAAAAATCTGCTTCCAAAAAAAAAGACAAGCATCTAGAAATGAGGAACTGAAATTAAAGCTGGTTTTGTTATTAATCAGTGCTGTGAAAAAATATATGATCTATTAAGTAAACTGGAAAAAATGGGGTGACTTTAATAGAAAGGAAGTGGCAAGAAAACACAATAATTTAACTCAGAAATGTCAAGATTACTGAAAATAGGAAAGAAAGCATGTTTTTAATGTCTACTATAAAAAGATAAAGAATATTTAAAAAAAGGGCTCCTAGTTAATGGTTTGGGTATAAAAGTGTAAAATGAACTAAATAGGAAGGTTACACCATCTTCATAACTAGAGATCTTTAAGATGAGTTTTTATTAATATCTGAGATGCAAGAAAGAGTTAGATATTTGCTTCCAGACCTATTTTCTGTGGTTCCAACACAGAAAATATTTGTATCATTAATAATCATTTTTTGACAAATACTGTAATTATTTTAAAGCAGGTTCTAAGACAAGGGTCTCCATCACTGAAGACAAAGGACTTCATCTGATACAATGTAATAACCCATTTACTCTTCACAGTAGCCCTCCTGCTGCAAATTCAAGGACAAGTTCAGACTGGTACCCCAAATAATAGTGCAATTCTAGTAAAATTGGAAATGTGTGAATTGTATATACAACGTTTTGTAAAAGAATGTAACCAAGAAAAGAATTTAATAAGCAGGTTGAGGCATTAGGTGAATTCACTTTGCCTGAGTATATTTATGATCATAGATTCTTCACAGAAATGTAAATGCAGTATTATACCAAGACTAAGGAACTGAAAGACAATTTCCTCTTCAAAGAATCTGTGGAGCATATATATACAGAGAGAGAGACAATAATGGCATTGGGGAAAAGATATTTAAATTACATGAAGGGGGAATTATTAATCAAACAATTCTATTGCTGTTTTCAAATAAACAGGAAGTCCTACCACAATAGATTTTAATAAATGAAAGCCAGTTGGGATAGCAAGGTCTGATATATTTATTCCACCTGGCCCTTGTGGGACAAAGAAAGCACCTGTAAATACTCTGAACCAAAGGGATTCTAAAGGTTACAACTTGCTCCAGTGATTAATCTGGGAATCAGGAGATCTGTATCCTATTCTTACTTCTTCTCACAAAAAGCAAATGTAATTAGATGGGCTCACAGCTGATAGCTTGTGGATTTGATGTAAGGTGACACTGTTGCAAGGGGTTTGGAGAGCATTTCAGAATATTGAGCTGTCACTGAACTGCCAGTGACAGGCGCATGTCTTTTGTCAGAGTGAGGCAGATTAACCCATGCAGATTTGGGTACTGGGGTTTATTTAAGAAACACTGAGGTTAAAGCTTTACCCTACTTGATTATTTCAAACACCCACTCACTCACTCACTCACCATGTTTGCCAAAAGGAAGTCCATAGTCATAAAGAGTGCTTTACAAGAGGTGCATGCTGCTGAGTGGGATCTAAATTATTCAGCCTTTGAGTGAGAGGTTATGTAACATATTTTACAAAAACAGCTCAAATAAAAGACAAAACCAGAATGGGGTGAATTTTAAATCTTGACTCAATAGCAGGGTTGTATGAATGTAGGTATCTAAGTACAGGAGCCTACAAGTGGGTGTTTAATGAGTTGTTCAAATTCACCTTTGTAATTTCAGTCAGTGGAATTCCAGAGCGCTGCACAATTATTTAAACACAGGCAGACACCCTAAAGTATCTGAGATAAGTGCGCCAGGCTATGAGAATTACACAGAATTTATGAGACACCTATTGCTGTCTTTGCTACTGTTGGAGGCCTTTGCTGCTGCTAGAGTCCTGTCCTCCACAAGGATATTCCATAGAAGCTGAAATTGCGTTACATATCTGACTTTATCCAAAGAAATGCCACTTTAAGGGTAAAATTCAGCTGTCTCCATTCAAGTGTCTGATGTCAATTGAGATACCCTGGGCTAGTGAAAACACTGTACTCTAAACCAAAAACATATTTTTGGAATGACGGAGTTTTTACTTAATTGGAAGGGGTAACTTTCATTCAAAGCTGAGTACACAGGAGCCCTCCCCAAAATGTCTAAGTCACCAGTTTGAGCCTCTTTAATGCCTGAACAGATTCAAACATGCATCTTTCACTAATCTGTACATTATTTTAGGTAATAGCATAGCCCACGTGTGTTGAATTTTGCAAACTAATTTAAAATCTGTTTCTCCCATAAGTGACTGTAAAAGAAGCAGCATTATGGTATAGCTTAGCAATTAAATTACTGTGCTGGTTTCCATTGGGATAGAGTTAATTTTCTTTGTAGTAGAAAGTATGGGGCTGTGTTGGATTTGTGCTGGCAACAGCGTTGATAATGCAGGGATGTTTTAGTTACTGCTGAGCAGTGCTTGTACAGAGTCAAGGTCTTTTCTGCTTCTAACCCCACCAGACCAGCGAGCAATCTCAGGGTTGATTTGGAGAAATCTCCAGGAACTCGCCAACAAATTTTATGTTGATAAGGAGGTATTCTTTATTACAGCTCTGGGAGAAATGGGGGATAGCTCCTCCTAGCATGTCTCCTCGAATTGCTAAACAAACCGTCCTTATATAGTCACTAAGCATACATATTCACTATGTACATACATGCGTATCCATGAGGCTACTTACGTATTACATCATTCTTTGAGAAAGTTTCCCTGCATGTGTACAAAAATGTGGTGGTGGTCTTTGGGGGTCATTTACTTTTTCCAACAAACTTCATCACTTCTGGCAGTCTTTGAAGCACGCGCAGAGGATAATGCTTACACCAGCTTAATTGGTTCAGTAACACTGCACACATAATCATCTTGTCATTCTACTTATCAGTTAGCTTAGCTGCAGTCCATCCTGGACATCTGCTAGTTTCAGATACTCTTTATCTACATGTCCTGTTTTTCTATCCTGTTTTCTTACACTGTTTTTTGTACTAAGGTCATAAGAACCTAAAACTATGTCAACTACAATGTTTTATCTTATACAAGGATTCTCATGTTCTCTAACTGCATTCTGATTATAATTTTTTTTCTTCTGTAAAGCACGTACCTCAGTTATTTTCCATTACTACTGTTACAAAGCCATCAAACTTAATGTTACTGAGAACTGATTCTACTTATTTACAAAGGTTTGTATTTCATTTTGTGCCTCCTTGTCTCAGGGTGCACAAGGAGTTGGGAGGGGACACAGTTGGGTCAGCTGGCCCCAACTAACCAAAGAAATATTCTGTACCATATCTTATCATGCTCAGCAATAAAAGAAACAAGGAAGAAGGGGGAATGGTTGGAGTGATGACATTTTTCTTTCCAAATGACTGTTATGCATAATGGATCCTTGTTTTCCTGGATGTGGCTGATCACCTGCCTGCCCATGGGGAGTGATGAGTGAATTCCTTTTCTTTGCTTGTGCTCCGGGCTTTCATTTTACCTGTTAAACTGTCTTTATCTCAACCCACAAGCTTTCTCACGTTTACTCTTCTGATTCTTTCACCAGTCTCCTAGGGAAAGGAGATTGAGCAGCTGTGTGCTGCTTAGTTGCCGCCTGGGGTTAAACCATGATACTTATATAAGCTTGGTTTGGGGGGTTTTCTTCTGAAATGTGATTTCATTCTATAAGGTTGTTATGTATTTGTTTAAGGCCAAATAATTTTAACAGTGTAACCAGTGTAGCTATTTGCAAAATAAGATCCTACTAAAGAAAATATAACTGAAATTCAATTTAAAGCTTTCCAGCTTTCTCTGAATAATATAATTCTTACTGGCAGTAACAAAAATCAGAAAATGGGGAAAAAAGACCATTTCAACAACTGCATACATTTTCAAATTTATTAACTGTTTCAGCTTATTTTTATGTAAGATTAATAGAAACAGACTTCAAGAGAATACTATTGTTGCCAGGATTTTTGAAAAAATACTGCTCTCTCTCTCCCATGTAAAATCAGAAAATAATTAAATAATTAAACAAATAAATAATTTGCATAATTAATGGATAAAAAATTGCTGTGCTGAGTGTTAAAGTATAGCCTATGAAAATTCTGTGAGACTGTAGAGAAATGGCACTTGTATTATTTCATGGTTGTAGTCTAAATTTTTTGGTGTCTGTAAGAATAATGTATTTCCAGAGATTACAGCATAAGTGGCGTTGTGTAGCTATTTAGCCCTATTCATCAGTACCATCAGTCAGCATTATCTAAAGATAGTCCTTAAATGTTTTATAAATAGGAATTATGATGAGATTTTGGTGCAAATTTATATGACACCCCCATTAATAGCTCTGAATGTATTAGTAATGATCGCTATTAACGCAGTGAATAGCGAATGTGTTGCTAATGGTGGGATGTTTAAAATGACAAAGAGACATAATAAAATAAATTCTGACATTGTGAGTTCGTGTGGTGATAATTCCAATGGCAGTGATCATAATTAATTCAGTATTTTCACAGGTAGAATATGCCCAGTTCTCATAGAGATGCAATGTAAGTATCAATAACGTCCTTAGTGCCAGTGTTCTACTTTGTTTACATCAAGCAAAGAACACTAAGTATTTTAAAAATTGGATTATTGCAATAAATCAACTGGTTTCTTGGTAAATAAAACAGAGAAAACCAAACCAAATGAAACAAAACAAAACAAAACAGAACAAAGGAACTGCCATTTGCCCTCACATAAAGCTTGTTTGCTGGCCTCCACTAGCTGAGGGATCACACTCCTGCTGTTCACAACACGGAACAGTATAATGAATTTGAGTGGGAGAAATTACTACAAAAATTAACATAATTTGTTGGTTTGAATATCAAAGAGAAAAGAGCTGCATACAGAATACATTAAGTACTGAGTGATAATTAGTCCAAAAGTATTATCACATTAATATATTATTATCAGGAAAAACTAGTTTACATTGAGAGAAAAAAAGGTAAAACAACAATCTATGACAGATTTTAAAATAATTCATATAGGCTAAATTTACTTTAATTTTCATTTGAGAATGACAAACATTTCTGGATAAAGTCCTCATATAAGCCCAGGATATCATATGCCCAACTGGTGTAGCCAGTTGTCGTTTCTGAGGGGAGCAGAGTGTCAACAGCTCAATGCCCAGATAGAAAACTGTGATGGGTAGTGTCCCTTAGGGGTCCGTATGTGTTGGGACCAGTACTGTTTAATACCTTCATCAGTGACATAGACAGTGTGATCGAGTGCATCCTCAGCAAGTTGTGGCACTGACAGGCCTCAGGGACAGTGTGTCATCCAGAGACATTCTGGACAAGCTCAAGAATTGGGCCCATGTGAGGTTCAACAAGGCCAAATGCAAGGAGCTGTGCACGGGTAACTGCAAACCCTGTCATCAAAAAGGCTGGAGGATGAAGGGGTAGAAAACAGCCCTGCCAAGAAAGACTTAGAGCACTGGTGGATGTAAACTGGGCATGAGCTGGCAGTGTGCACTTGAAGCCCAGAATGCCAACCATATCCTGGGCTGCGTCAAAAGAAGCAATGTTAGCAGGTTGAGAGAGGTGATTCTGCCCCTCTACGCTGCCCCGGTGAGACCCCACCTGAAGTATTGTGTGCAGCTCAGGAGTGAGTCCTCAGTACAGGAAAGATACAGACCTCTTGGAGAGCGTCCACAGGAGGGCCACAGATGGTGTCTAGTTGCCTTCAAGAATTTATTTGCTAAACTTGTATGAAATCAATAGGTCAGAAAAAGCCAAAGGAATCTTTCTTTCTACTATATCAATATTTATCCAGTGAAGCATGAAAATCTTTGTCAGTTTTTCACAACACATTTTTTAATTGGAACATCCTGGTAGAAACAGTAATGAGCTGGTTAAATGACAGTCCTAACAATCAGAATTCCTTAGTGCTCCTATTACATGCATACACCTTTATTTCATAAGTGACAGTAAAAGTCGTGTCTTAAACATTCATTATTAAGTTAAAATAAAGTGTGGTTTAGAAGTGCTTTAATTACTTGCAATTATTAAAAGTTTTTAACCTTTTTCTTTAGATTTCATTCTTTTTCTATGCCAGCATATCTTCAATGAGCCTCATGGCCTCTAGATTACTTATAAGTCTACCTTCCATTCCCTAGCATAGCAAAGATCTTGACCTCCAAAGCAAGGGTCTGTATATCTTCATGTTTCTTTTAAAGTGGAGCCAGTATTGGCATGCCTTTTAGTATATATTTCTTATACTCGCTACACAGGGTCAATTCATTGCTGGGGGTATCTTGCTTGGCTAGAAATTTTCACTCGTGTTAGGGTAGTTAGGATGAGGCTAATTTCATTGTATGTGTTTTTAAAACGTCTTTCAAGAATTCTGCCGTTAATTTTGGACCCATTTCTTGTAAAATACTTGTTCTTCAGGAATGTTAACGCACTTAAAATACCTTAGGGAAAGTAAAGGGAACTAAATTGCAAGAAAAAAAAATAGACAAAACAAGAATATTTGTTCTGGAAAGCTGCAATATTTTCTAGATCATTACTCTGAGTAGCTGTCCTGGGTTCAGCAGTAGCAGTCATTTTTCCCCTTCTTGGTAGCTGGTGTAGTGCAGTGTTTTGACTTTCAGCTCGGGAACAGAGCTGATAACAAGGATGTTTTGGTTTGGCCAAGGACTTTGTGAGCCTCATGCTCTGCTAGGGAGGAGGGGGAGCCAGGAGGAAGCAGAGACAGGACACCTGACCCAAACTGACCAAAGAGGTATTCCATACCACAGCACGTCATGCCCAGGATGTAACTGGGAGTTAGCCGGAAGGGCTGGGAGACGGCAGGGTTGGAGGAGGTATCGGTCAGAGCTTGGTCGGGCTGGGGGGGTGAGTTATCTGTTGGCTGGTGGTGAGGTGTTGTATTCTCTTCCCTTGTTATTTCCTTTATCATTATTATCATTGGTGGTAGCAGTAGTGATTTGTGTTATACCTTAGTTACTAAACTGTTCTTATCTCAACCCGTGGGAGTTGCATTCTTTTCGATTCTCCTCTCCGTCCCTCCAAGAGCAGGAGGAGGGCAAGAAAAGGGGGGTAAGTGAGCGAACGAATTACCTGACTGGGTTTAAACCACGACAGTAGCCTTACAAATAACTCCAGTTTACCATTTAAACAGACAAGGTAAGCCATTTAGTTGTGTTTGAAAGTAATTGGATATACTGTGCTGATTCTGTTTTGCAGAGTGCTATTATTCCTATAAAAGAGGTTTAACTGGATGCCAGTTAAAGGTCAACTCCTGTTCCCAGTGAATTCAATGTCAATTTAATCCCTGGTTTCAGCAGGACTTGCATTTCATTTTTAATGAATTATATGCCAGTATAGATAATACAAATCTAATAAAATATTGCTACAAGGTAAATCTAGCCTGCCTATTAAATGCTGATCTGCAAATCTTTATCCAGACAGTCTCATCTGAAATTATCTCAGCACTATGGAAAGCATTTGAAGGTAGTTTTGTATCTATTCATTTGCTTTTGACTTTTTTCAATAATGTTTGTGTTCAGAACTACTATGATTCAGAAGATTCATATTAAGCTCTGTCTTCACAAGCTTTTTTCTTTATGGATACAAAAAAAGGTGGTTTCTGGAAAAAAAAATAAACAGAGGGATCAAAACAGGTGTAAAATCAATTCTGTTTTAACTGATATCCACCCTAGGTTTTATACTGAAAAAGATTAAAGATAAATTATGATTGTATGCTACTCTGAACAAATGTAAGTCTAAAAACAGCAATGCCATCATATTTATGATGCTTGAATTGCTGTGGTTTCTGTGAGCACTTGGCATAGAAGCATAGAATCATAGAATGGTTTGGGTTGGAAGGGATCTTAAGATCACCCAGTTCCAACCCCCCTGTCATGGGAGGGACACCTCCCATTAAACTATGTCACCCAATGCTCTGTGCAACCTGGCCTTGAATGCTGACAGGGATGGAGCATTCACAACCTCCCTGGGCAACCCATTCCAGTGCCTCACCACCCTTACAGGAAAGAACTTCTTCCTTATATCCAGTCTAAACTTCCCCTGTTTAAGTTTTAACCCGTTACCCCTTGTCCTGTCACTACAGTCTGTAATGAAGAGTCCCTCCCCAGCATCCCTATAGCCTCCCTTCGTACACTGGAAGGCTGTTATGAGGTCTCCACGCAGCCTTCTCTTCTCCAGGCTGAACAGACCCAACTTTCCCAGCCTGTCTTCATACGGGAGGTGCTCCAGTCTCCTGATCATCCTCGTGGCCCTCCTCTGGGCTTGTTCCAACAGTTCCATGTCCTTTTTTATGTTGAGGGCACCAGAAGTGCACACAATACTCTAAGTGAGGTCTCACAAGAGCAGAGTAGAGGGGCAGGATCACCTCCTTTGACCTGCTGGTCACGCTCCTTTTGATGCAACCCAGAATATGGCTGGCTTTCTGGGCTGCAAGCGCACACTGAAGCCGGCTCATCTTCATTTTCTCATTGACCAACACCCCCAGGTCCTTCTCCGCAGGTCTGCTCTGAATCTCTTCTCTGCCCAGCCTGTCGTTGTGCCTGGGATTGCTCCAACCTTGCACTTGGCATGGTTAAACTTCATGAGGTTGGCATCAGCCCACCTCACAAGTGTGTCAAGGTCCCTCTGGATGGCATTCCTTCCCTCCAGCATACCAACTGAACCTCACAGCTTGGTGTCATCGGCAAACTTGCATCTTAAGAAGCCGGAAGGATCTATGATGTACAGCACGTTTACAGGTACCGAGAGACTCTGCATTACATATATGCTATCCAAGTATGACATGACACTCACAGAGTATGGGATTTGGAATCTTCTACAGATGTGCATACAGCTGTGTATCTCAGCTGCATCTGAAACTGCCAGTATCTGACCAACTGCACAGTGGTTGCTGACTTAACTGAGTCCCTTTTCAGAATCGGGGTCCACAGCTGCATCTATGGTGCTAAATTCTTCCAGCCTATTAAGTGTCTCCTGTTTCCAAGACAAAGTAGTACACCAAGATTACTCAAGGACAGACTCTGTATTGCAGATTTTATTATATCCGTAGCATCTAATACATAATTTTGGATCCCTTCTGGGGCCATTGTGGTGCCTTTGTGGTATTAGACATGACAGCTATTTCCTGTGACTTATGATTTTTTTTTTCTTTTTTCTCCTCCCATTATAAAGTGTGTAAACAGTATCAGAGCTGCCTGCCAATCATCTGTGTGATGCCATCATATCTTAATTTTAGGGCATGTGTTTCTTATACTTGGAATATGGAGGCTATGTAGAGATGCTTGATCGGCTACGTAAGAGTGTCTTGAAGCACTGTGTGAGGCAGAGGGATCCAAGGCTGGAATAGTACTGCCTAAATTGCTTTTTTCAGGAGTAAGATGGTGTGAAACCAGTAGATCAAAAAATCCACAAGAATCTTAATCCCTGAACAATAACTGGGCACTATAACAGAGAATGTTCAATTCAGTGAAAAGAATCAATAGGTGGCAGGCAAATTCTACCTCCTCTGTAGTGTATATTGTACCTTTAATTAATAGTTTATAGTTGTATGGAAGAGAATAATAGATCAATATATCAACAAGAATAATCTGTTCCTTATCCATGGTATGTTTGGCCACACAGCAACACTTTTTGTGTGGGCTTGGCAATTTCTGTTGAAAGTGAGTTTCAGGCATATTGCAAAAAAAATTGTTTTAAATGAACTCTGTGGAAGTGCTACAATTTTCAGTAATAATAATTAGCACTACTGTATATTTATCTGCTGTATTTTTTTAGGCTTGGTTGTGTTGGCAGCATATGCCCATACTAAACAAAAAAATAATAAAAAAATACTGCAAACAGGATGGCTTAGCTAAAAGGTGACTTCCTGCTTTACAGTGCTTAAACCCAAATTCTGAAAGACATATGGAAGCAGGTCTAATGCGAACTCCTTCAAAATAGCAGCACAGATGTGTTACCAAAACATCATTTGTACGCTTGGTAAACAGGGTATTTTCACACATTAAATGTACACACAATCTGCAGACAGGTGACATTGCTGAATGAAGGAGCACACATATAGTGTGAGGTCAGTAATAACCCTAGGACACTTATCTGTGCAGTCCTACAGTGGTATATTTCAGCTGTTTTGGTTTTTAGTCTGATGTGTAAAATGGATTGTTAGTAATTTTGGGGTTTTATGGGTAAAAGTCCCTAAGCTGATGGTACAAACGTGAATGCATTTTCCAGGAATGGTAATTTTTGCACTGGGTAGTCTAAACCTCCAGTGAACGGAGGAATGGGCCATTATTCTATCTGCACTGGAAGACCATGGCTTAAACATAAAGACAAAAAAAAAAACTCCAATCAAGTGAGCAAAAAACTTTTAAAATTAGATATTTGTCACATACAAATGCACACATGAAGTCTACAATTATGGAAAAGAGAAATTGCAACATTTTCAATACTAGCATGAAAGTGTGGGGAAAAAAAATAGCCTGTTTAAGTGTACTACTGTTAGTGTGACATTCAGCTAAAACCATATATTCCTGCACTGCCTGGCAAGTAGCCTAACTAAAAGCCAAGATAGAAAAAATAATGTTCCAGGAAAATTGATATAAAGAGAGAAAGAAAATACATAACTAAGAGCTAAAATACATTCTGCTGCTCTCTAAGTTTTCTTTTCAACACAATCTTTCTGACAATACCAAATACGACCGTTTGAAGAGTTGACAAATATACTCTAGATGTCTCATCTTCTTTCTAGAATAAGGAGAGAAAAGAACCATTCACAAAAGTCATGTTTACCTTCTCTCTCTCTTCTCAGAGGAGTTTTATTCTTTGTGGAGTATTTATATATGTATGTATGTATTTATGTATGTATTTATTTATTTGTTTGCAGTAACTACTATCTGGAGCTTACAGATACATAATAATGGCTTTCATTTACTCTTAGTTGCAAAGTATATTTGTACATTTATGCCCTTTTTTGAATCTATAGGAATTGAAGAACTATGCTGGCTCATGTCTTGTCTGTCAGCCAAGTTTGAAGCTTATATCTCCCAAAATATCTTTCTTCATTACTGAAAGGTGTTTAGATGAATGTCTTTCTAAGACAGAAGGAGTCTGAATCAATTCCACTAAAGTGTATTTTAATATTGTGATGGGTGCCAAAACTCATAGTGAAAAATATCTGCATCTTCTACCCCAATGTATACATTGCTTTTTGTCATGAGTGTGTCTCTATCTGCAACAGAATTGTAGAAGTAAGGTAATTTTCTGTGCAGAAAATTAAGTTTGTTTACACTTCTCTTTTACATGATGTGCTTAAGGCAAAACATATATCTTTACTATCTGTGGTGAGCAATTAATTGCACTACTTGGGACTTAAAGTATGATATGGAAGTGAACAATCTATAATAAAGAATACATTTCAGAAACAAAGGAGTTCAGCCTCTTATAGGAAACAATGAAAGCTACATAAAGTACTGAATTTCAGGCAGGACTAGGATAGGGTAAAGCTGGGATACAAAGCTTTGCTACATCTGTGCTGTGAGCTCCACATCATCTGGCAGATTCCTGATGACCACCCTTTACCATACAAATGTTAGCTGTTTCCAGTTCTGCTCTATCACGCACATAGACAATATTGGAAAATACCCAAATGTTTGGTAAAGCACATTATTTATATGTTTAAGAACTTTACTGGATCAGGACCAGAAACCTGAATGACTGCTGAGAATGCAGTCTGGGAGTTTGTGTCTTATACTGTTAGCATTTGAAGCAAAAAGATATTTTCTCTTTTTTTTCCTTTTTTTTTTTTTTTTTTTCAGAGCTCTAGTCCTGTCCATTGTCAGCATTGTTCAAACCCAGTAACTTAGAAATCTGTTTCAGTTTTAGATAGATGAATTACTGACAACATGTTAATTTAAATTTATATACTAAACAATGTAACTCAGAGCAATGTAGGCAATCCATTGTTGATCCTTAAAAGCACACCACTATGGGACAATTCTGTTTTGATTTTGTGTTGAATTTGTTTTTTGTTTAATTGGCTGGTATGTCTCCAATCCATGTAGTTCTTTTATATTTCTAATAACTTGATTTAGCTTTAATCATTCAGTTAATGCCCTTAATCATCTTACAGTTCTAATTTTATCAGAGCAAATTAATAATTATGCTTTTGTAACAATGAAAACTGTAATAAACCTGGATTTTTTTTTTATTTTTCATTTTTTCCGTGTAAACCTTCCCTGTAACCTTAATGTTTTTCTGCTCTCTTTCTTCATTGCACCTTCAGTGCACTGTACTGGGATTTGATTTTTCCAAACATAAAATGAATTAATTGTAATCAGCATCAGCAGCTTTTGTATTCAGAAAAGGATCAGCTGGAAATTGTTCGGTTAGGTTGGTATATTCTTCATCAAACCTGTTCCAATAGTTTTTTCATTGCCTAAATCACAGAAGTGGCTGTATCTTAGGTATATGTTCTAAATTTATCAACAAAAAGAGACAAAATGAAAGAGGATCTCAGACTGATGAGAAAATAGAGATTATCAGATATTATACTCTTTGTATTCATTTAAAAGGAAATATAATTTATCATACAATTATAGAATAGTTAGGGTTGGAAAGGACCTTAAGATCATCTAATTCCAAATCCCCTTGCCATGTTCAGGGATACCTCACATTTATTTGACAATTGTTTGCTGTTAACATTGAAATTCTAGCAATTATAAAAATCAAATTCAAATCAGATGATGATTTAAAGCCATATATAGCCGTCCATGAAGACATATAGAAATTTATAGGTTAGGAACTTTGCTATCTGAAGGTACTGCCGTTTTGAAGGAGATGAGGAAAAGTATTGTAGGGCTGATCATTCATTTGCTTTGTATCTTATGAGCTTCAGTTCATCTGCACAGTGAAGCTGACAAACAGACTAAGTCTGACAGACAAGATGCTGTGACAATACACTCTGTTTTACTTTACCCATGTTTACATAGTAATTTGCAAATAGATATAGGCAAGCTCATGCAGTGTTACAGACCAGCCTGTCGCTAGCCAGATGTTTGTCAGCTGCAACCAGGAAGCCTTGAAGGCATGTTAACATAGTGCTACAGCTGAGCTTCTGCCTCTATGCAGACTTTGTTATTCTGGGATTGGCGTTGCTCTGTTTGTGACTAAATGGCTGTTTGACCTAAAAATAACTTTGGAAGAAAGCTGTATCCTGAGTAAAAAAAGGCTACAGGTGCTACTACTTGAATCCTGATTAGATCACTAATGTTAGTACAGCTGGAGGAATGGAGGTAACTGCCTAGGGTCTGCATTCAAAAGTAGCTGACTTTGACAGAGATGAATGGAGGCAAACTTGTTACTGGAAAGCTAAGCCTAGCACAAGCAGATGCTTTTCATTTAAGAGATGAATTTAGGAGTTGTATCACTTTGTTAATTTGAAGTGCGATCAGCTAACTTCAGGCATCTTTCATGCTTATGTCCTTAAGTCCTTTATTTTAATCTGACCTCAACGCTGTAAAAAATGTATATGACTTCAGCAGGAGCAGCTAGCATATTAAGTATATTATGGAATCAGGGTCGGGATCTAAGTATTATGTATGTGGTTATAATAACCACATGACACTAAAGAATTATTAATCCTCTAACTTGCATTAAATCATGCCTCTTAAAGTTCAGCCAAATAGTTTAAAAACTCAGAGTCACTTAAGAAAAGCTTTAACACTGTAAATCTGCCAGATATCTAATTTCCTGTTCTCAGCTGTAGTTTAGTAATAGCTGGAAAATCTAAGTATCCCAATCAATTCCCAAACTGGTAAGTGTCTTAGTGAATGAGTTTCAAATACAGAAGTTTGAACAAATTTAATGAAAGCACATTATAATATTGTGACAGATGTAAACTTCTTTATGGTAGAAAATTATCTGTAACTTCTATTTTAATTGTAGAATAGAATCACAGAATAACTTATCTTGAAGAGACTTCTGGAGGTTTCTAGAGTAACTCCTTTACTCAAAGCAGGTTCAATAAGATCAGGTTGCCCAGGACCATTTTCAATCAACTCTTGAACACCTCCAAGGTTGGAAATCCCACCACCTTTCTGGGCAATGACTTAAAGTATTTTATTACCCTCATAGTAAAAAAATTACTTCCTTATCTAATCAGAATTTTGGGTGTTCTAAACTGTGTCCAGTGCCTCTCACTCTTAATCTACCTTTTGCTTTGCTATGACTGTGCTTACCTGTGACAAAATTTGTGAAAACAATGCACTCTTTGGTTTGAACAATGTAGTATGTTTAAGCCTTTCTTATATACAGCTTTCTTGGGAGAAATATATTAATTTAGGGTACAAAATAGACCATGATCTAGAATGAAGTCGCTGATGTTTTGTTTGAGACACAAATTAGTAGAGATTATCAACAAAGTCATTTCTTTGGGAATGTAAGATGCAACCAGTAAAAGATAATGGGAGTGCTACAGGAACTCTTTCTTTGTTCTGCTTTAAAGAGACTTTATAGATTGGGCTTTTTTTGTTGTTTTTTTTTGTTGTCCCAGTGCTGTTGTCAAACCTGAAACTTTAGACAGTCTAATTTATCATCGTGTGGTTTTATGTCTTCTACTACTTTAGTATATTTTCTTTATGTAAAACTGCAATTATTTTGATAAGCCAATATTAAGTCCCTTCTTTGGACAGTGATGACAATTCATAAATAGCAGATCATTAATTAAGAGTTATAAACCACCAAAAAGAATGAAGAAACTAATTTTGAAAGTGTGTTGAGTTGACCCAGACACACAGCCTCTTGCTCACTCTCCTTACCATCAGTAGGGTGATGAGAGAATAGGAAGACCTAGAGCAATAAAACTCATAGCTAAAGATATAATTTACTAAATACGGAAAAGGGGGGGGGGGGCAACCAACCAAAAAGCAACAGACAGCAAAACCAACCAAGTGATGCAAAACCAATCAGTCACTCAGCACCTCGTACAAGCCAGCTAATGGACAGTCTCTATGCAATGCCCACTTGGAAGACAATCACCTTTCTTCCTTTACCTCCAGTTTTTACTGTTCTGTATGAAATCTCATAGTATGAAATGTCACTTTGGCCGCTTTTCGTCAGCTGTCCCATTTGTGTCCTCTGCCATCTTCTTGCCCACCCTCAGTCTGGGTGAATGGAGGGGGGATAGGAAGAGAGAAAACTTTGACGCCGTGCAAGCATTCTTTAGCAATACACAAACATCGGTGTGTTACCAACACTGTTTTAGCCATAGATACAAAACACATCACCATGCTATAAAGGAAGTTAACTCTGTCTTGACCAGAACCAATACAAAAAGTAGCCCAAAAGCTTCACTTTTCAACTGAAAAATGCCAACAAATTTTAGCAACACAAATACCTCATCTTTATGTATTTGAAAATAATCCTCATATAGCCTGCACAGAAATACAAAAGGGGAAAGGAGGCAGTTGAATGGAGGACCACAGGAAAGTAAGGTTATGGTACAAACATTGCTATTAAATAATTATATGCTTTTCTAATTTTCATATTTATATTTATATTTTTATATATATTCTTCAGCCATATCTTCCAAGAGATCTTTAATTTCTTAACTACAGTTTATAATCTTAGAAAGTACTTGTCTAAGCTTCAGTTTGAAAAGTAGGAAAAAGCAAATTGTTCTACAGCTGCTGTGAAATCAAATAGCTCCATGGATTTCACTGCAGCTACACTACTTATGCTCTCTTCATCTACAAGTATTTACTCTCACTATACCTCTCTAAGAGAAGACTTAAGAGTTCAAGGCAGTTTGTTCAGGTTTTCTCTGTAGTAAATGAATATAGATGGGTGATTCCGGAAGGAAGCTCATCTAATTATATGGAAAGTATAATCTTCTAGAAGTTCCTGTGTCAAATGAGCTTGATAAAAACTTAGAACTTAAAACTCGTCTTTAAAATGACTGAAGCTGGATCAGATAAAGCTCACTCCTTCTGTTGTCTATGTTCTATGATTCTATGTATAATGGAAGAATTGTATTTTATTCTCTCTTACACCACGTTCTTTGTTCTAATACTGTTGCTCTCCAGAGACTTCTGGAAGAAAATATAAAACAGGATTTATGGTTATTTTTTGTCAAGATTTTTTTTTCCTGACCCTTTCCATGGTTTCAGAAATTCTGACACAGTGTAAGGAAGCAAGTATCAGCAGGGGCGTATACACAGAACAGAATGACTTTATATTCATGTATAACAGAAATGTACTTCTGAAAATGAGTACAAAGAGTATCATAACAAAATAAAACAAAAAACCAAGGAGAAGAGTACCTGGGAACTTCAATTGAACAAACACTTTTATATATATAATGAATGCTGTTGGTTTAATAAAACTTCAGCTATCAGATTTATTATAGTTGTAAATGCCAATAAACTGTATCTTGGTATGCTTGTAAATGTACTTGAAAATGTACATCACACTTTTCAGAGGTTCAGGATAGGCACAATTCACTTTCATAAGAACAGGATCTTGAAGTTCTCACTCATATTTGGAAGCATATAAAGGATTCATGTGTTGTAAAACATCTCTGTTGAAAAGTTTTGGACCCTTTATTTCTCTCTAACATGCAAACATATATGAAGTTTGGGGGATCTAAAAAATAAAAGAAGACCTGAATTACAATTTTAATGCATATACTAAAGCAAGTCAGTTTGCTAGAGCAAACTATTAGCACAAACAGTAACACCCAAGGACTTCAATTGTGATAAGAGAGGAACAAAGCTTTATTCCAGAAACTATATAAACACAGACCAATGGGAATGATGGAGAAAAGATGAGATAAACACCAAAGTTTCTAGTCTACTCACTAAATGCCCTTTTGCTGAGTTTGGTAAATGGATCTCTCAGGAGCAACCATATTGACAAGCAACAAAGCCACCTGAGAATGGAAGAAAATATCCATTGTTAGATCAGCAAGACAAAGAGCTGGCAGGAAAATATTTGGTCTTACACAGCACCTTTCCAGGTCAGATTTACTGAAGTTAAAACATTTAGGTACGAATTTTAATGATTTTTTTAGAGTACATAAATGCAGCAGAAATCACAGGCATAAGGGAATATGATCATATGAAAAAGCACTGTAATCAAAAATCATAGAATCATAGAATGGTTTGGGTTGGAAAGGACCTTAAGATCACCCAGTTCCAACGCCCCTGTCATGGGAGGGACACCTCCCATTAAACCATGTCACCCAAGGCTCTGTGCAACCTGGCCTTGAACGCTGACAGGGATGGAGCATTCGCAACTTCCTTGGACAACCCGTTCCAGTGCCTCACCAGCCTCACGGTAAAGACCTTCTTCCTTATATCTAACCTAGACTTCCTTTGTTTAAATTAAAACCCCTTAACCCTTGTCCTATCTCTACAGTCCCTAATGAACAGTCTCTCTCCAGCATCCTTGTAGGCCCCCTTCAGATACTGGCATCAAGGAAGTTAGTTTTTGATCATAGAACCTCAAGATTTGTGACTGAAAGCTAAGTAAAATACCCACAAAACCCCCAAACCAAACAACTGCACCCCTGCTGCTTTTCCTTTGTCTTTAGTGATCAGACACAAGGAGAACAAATTCTAAGATATTGATGTGGATGTTACAAAGCTTTATTTCTCTTGGCTGATTGTCAGCAAAGGAACATGAAGAACTCTCACTAAGCAGAGATGCAATATACAGTTATTTCAACTACAGCCATTTGAAGTAATCTGAGACTTCTGGGCTGTTGTAAAACTAAATTGGAAAGAAGTAGTGGAAGAAGCTACTAAGGTACTTAAAAAGCGGTGTTCCATTGCAATATTATTTTTTTGCTTGTTTTCTTTAGTAGAAGTTGAGAAGTTATGGTTTACTAACAAATATTACAATACAACTTGTCAGCTAAACCTACCAAAATCACACTTTTTATTGGCATCATTCCTATTTTCAATACAGCTTCCAGTTATATAACAGGAAAGTGCAAACCTGCCTAGACAGACACAGCTGCAGCTTGTTTCTTCCTCAAATTGGTTTAATCATGCAGTTATCACAGCTCATCCTGAATAATTTGCTAACAGAAGGGAGAACAGTGACATAATATAAAAATATTGATGTCATCATTGCAATTCTTTAATTGAACATCAGTATTTTCAAATAGATTTAAACACAGTTTAATAGTATCTTCATATTGTTTTGATTTTCATTGTTTAGTTGATGACATTGCATAAACTGCTGCTTCTACAGATGTTCATATAACAATCAATGAAATGGTTGCCACTATTTCATGGCTCTTATTGAGTGGAACTAGTACAAGCAACAATGATTCACTGTCAGCATTAAGGAAACCTTTGAGAAGCAGTATAGTCTCCTCCTAAATTAGAATATCAGATACTGCAACTTACACATTTGATCTTTACACACAAGCTCTTGCAGAATCAAAAGCAAAACACTGTCCCCTCAATTCTTTCATCACAGCTGCTCTCCACTTTCTGTACATATACCTTTGGTTTTTAAAGTCAAAAAGGGTAATCATAAAGAAGGATAAAATAATAACCTAGACCATTATCAGTAGGAGAGCTTGAATTTAAGGACTTGCTACTAATCGTAAGAAGAAGTTAGTCCTATCTGAATTTGTCAATGGTAGTGAAATATGTGACTGAGATCAACGTAATCGAAGTACCAAAATTCAAATGCTTTTTCAGATTTTATCAATGGCAGCTGAGAAGTGTAAGGCTCAGTGTATCACCTTCTGAGCTTTTAATCAGTTCAATGACTTTGAGTTAGGGAGTTGATTTTGCTGTTGTTGATAGTACAGTAAAATAACAGTCCTTCACTACTGGCTGTTTTCAACAAGGAAAAAATAACAAAAATGTTGTATATGAGATCTTAAAATTATTAAAGTTAAAAAAAAAATACTCCTGATTCTCCCTTTAGCTTATTAAAAAAAAAAAAAAAAAGATGAAGTGTTCCTTTCCTCAGAAATATGAAAAAGAGAATAAAAAGCATTGAAATAAATCTGAGAAAGAGTTCTGGATAAAAATCAAAACAGTAACATGTCAGCTGGAACATCAGTAGCAGGAGAAAGAAGGGATGCTGTTTTATTAAGAAACTGAAGGAGAAAATAACAAATGCAACTACAGGCATATAAGATATATTCTACTGCATTATACAGAAATGTATCTGGTAAGTCATTCAGATTTAACTGGCTGAGAGAGCTAGGTCATTTTCTGACAAAAAAAAATAAAATAAAGAATTTGCATTTTATTAGCTGACTATACTGGTGTTATTAATTACACTTTGCACAGATTGCAAAAGGCAAGCAAACTTTTTCTGTGGAAAAGGGAGTTTAATCACTGCAGTTGGAAGAACCTTTCATTTTTTTCTTTGCACAGAAACTGTCCCATGAAAATATACCTAAACATTTTTCTTAGCTTAAAAGATAGGATTGAAAGAGGGTATGTACCAGTCAGCAGAAGTCTTTGCTAAGGTGTTTGCTCAAAAATCTCACATGGCATTTCTTCTAAAGTTTGGTTTTAAAATTTCTTCTAAAGTGCTATCAGAACTTGTATGTAATAAAAAATAAAATATTTCTGTTGTTTTGCTTCTTTTAGAATGAAGTCACAAAGGGCTCTAACAACTGATTGCACCTGAATAGTCCAACCAGTCTAATCATTCAATTTATTACCTTGTAAAAATTCACAAGATACATGTTCATAGATGTAAAAGTGTGTGTAGCGCCTGAAGTTGGAACTTTGCTCAAACCAGGCCATAAGATTTTACTCAATTCATCACATTGTCATGGCATGACAAGCCATTTATCAGCCTGACTCCATTAGAGATACAGCAATAGAAATAACACAAAAAGCTCAAAGTGAATTTCAGACAATTTGTGCTTTATCTTTTCAATTCACATTCTAGATTTTCTGTGAATATAAAATTTTACAGTGAGCAGTATACATAAGCGATAAAGCAGTTCATTGCTGGAGGCCCTATTTGCGCTTCTGTGTGGCTATATGGGAAATGCATTCTTTAAAAGTCACATTTTTCACCTTTTGGTGATGTAAGATATCTGTGAAGTTACTTCAAATGGAGACTTAGGAGTCTAAATATCCCTTAGTTCTATCTTGTTTACAGCATTACCTAAATCTTCAGGTTACTGTCTAGTATCTTGATACGGTCTTGCTCAGAATTACCTTGGTCTAAAGACATATTAACTTCTTTCTCACATAAAGTCAGTTATATTCTAGAATCTGTGGGAAACCAGTTATTCTTGGCACGATATGTTTATTTTTTTCAGACTGCATTTTGCTTGTAGTGATGATTATCTTTTATACATAGGAGATTAATAATTACAATGTTGTCCTGAGACTAAGATGAATTTCTAAGTTTTAAAGATAGGTCCTCAACATCTCAGGAAAATAATATTTCATCTAAAAAGAATCATTCTGTGTAAATGTATGTACTGCTTGTACCCAGCTCTTTTGCAATCAAGAATGCAGGAGTAACTAAGACCAAAAATAAAGTGTGAAAGAGGAACCGTTCTACTTCAGTGTAGTGACTTTTAAAGATTTAATACTTATATAATAAAAAGAAAGTTTAGTGTATTATTATAAATGATTCACAAAGTTCTGATGATTCTGTGATTCTGGCTCAGGCTCCCACATGAAAGGGTTCTCTTTCGGGGGCTGTGCTGCTCATAATGGTCTAACACATCATAAATACTCAAGATGCTTTTATTTGACATTTCCTTTCCCAGAAGAAAACTTAAACCTCTCCTGTAACAGCTTTTCTGTAAGTTTTCCAGATCTAAATTAGAATTTATGATTAAATAAAAAGGAATTTCTGAGACTAATTGTGTAAGACAAAGTCTATCTACACAAGTGTCCCATGCATTCCATAGCATAGATACACCAGCACATGTATGGAAACACAGTGATTTGGTTCTGGCATCTGAGACATCACAGAGGATTGGTCACTGAGTCTGTAATGAGGGGCAGCAGTGGGCAAATCATGAGGGGTACTGCAGCCTGGACCAGCAGTGATTGCGAGTGCACATGCGGTGTAAGGCTGAGCAGAACAAGGGCTGGGGCAAGATCACTGGCTCCTGGAGGGGTTCGCCCCCTGGAGTGAGGGCCCAGCCACCAAGGGTAGCACCTTGGAAAGGACATGGTGCCACTCAGTTTCTTTACACCATCTCCAAACCCTACCCCCTGAAAGGGGGAGGAAGAAGGAGAAAGAAGAGAAGGAGAATAGGGTAGAAGAAGACGATGATGACGAATTTGGTAATGCATGTGATCTGGGCCAGTTCTGGACTGATGGCATCCAGTGGCCTGTGCCATCCAGGGCTGAGATGTGTAAGCTGGTGGAGGATCTGGCAGATGAGCTTCTTTGTGCCTGCCAAGCATTTTGCAAGCGTATCTTCAAGGCACACCTACAGCCAGCCATTAGAATGACCTGTGCCTATGAAGGCTGGAGTGTCTAGGAGGACAATGTTATCTACTGCCTGCACATGGCCCTGCAGCCTCCCCCTGGGCATGACTCCTATGTGGAGCTGGACACCACAGAGGAGATGCTGACCAATGCCTCCTGCCTCCATATGCAGCTAAAGTGCATGTACAAGAGGGAGCAGACGGTGGGAGACATGGTGTGCCTCCTCCACTACCACAGGGATGACCTGGAAAGTCAGCACCCCAGCCTCCTTGACACCCTTTGCACCAACTCTTCCTTGGACATCCAAAAAATTGCCTGCTGGTTCCAGATGCTGGTAAAAGACACCTGGAAGTTTATGCCTCTGTCACAGTGTTGCCAGCTGAGAAAGCTGACATGCTCCTGCAAGCTCCAGCTAACAAACACCTCCAAGCAAACCCTGTCCATTGAGATGATTTTGGGGTCCAGCTAGGCAACACCAACTTCTTCCAGAGCCTTGAGTAGGCAAAGGCCAGATTGACCACCAGCATGGCATGGCAGGAGAGCTGTGATGTGGCTCAGATATGTCACCAAGAATGGCCAGCACAACGTCCTCCACCCCAGAAGGGAGAAATTTATCTAACAGAAAGAGATAGATGAATAGGTAAAAGGCAAACCTTGTGCTTAGGAGCTGAAATAAAATAATAAAAAAAAAATCCTAAATTTAAAAATTAAAAACAACTGTTTCAGTTATTCCATTTCTAAAATGTAGTCTTGTCTCTCTTTTAGTGCTGACATTAGAAGTTGTCCTTGTAGCACACTTATTTGTCATTGTCTGTAAGTGTTTCATCAGGTTTCTTTTCTCCTCCAGTCCTCCATATTAAATAACACTGCAAGGAAGTTCCAACCCAAACCTAAACTAAACTGAACACAATAAAAGAAGTAACCTTCTTATCCTGTTGCCCTGAATCACAAGACTTGGAACATTCCACCTTTTCTCCTGGTTTTGTACTTCAGGCAAAAAGTTTACCAGTAATTTTTTCCCTTCAGTAAGTCTTGATTCTTGCTCCATCACATCTTTTCTTCATCTTCATGCTCCTCATCTTTAGCTCAATCTTTATTTTGCTACACTCTATACTGTTAAAGCTCTGTTTGGAGCAGCTGAAACTAAGCCCTCACTTATACCAAAAGATCCATGAACTATGACATGCCTATCAAGACAAATTCACACTGTGTTTTTTTTTCTTATTTTTTCCTCTGGTTTTCTAAAAATAGCAGCAGAGATAAGAAGATACAGATCTGATTTCCTTTGTGTCATTGCAGAGCCAGAGGGAAATTTATCTCTTTCTGGCAAACACAAAGGAGGAGACACAAACAAACCAGCCTTGTGCAGCTAAGGCCACTTGACCAGCACAGCTGTTCTGAATAATGTGGATGACTAACGTGCTTCAGTAATTTCTAATATCCTACCTCTGCTTTCAAAATTACCAGTGTAAAATATCAGAGCTTGCTGTATGATAACAATCATATTTCAATATAACTTTCCACTGTCAAAGCTCTGTGTTGAAGAGTGGGAGGAATCCAATATGGAATATAAACCCAGAACAGTCTTAATGCAGTTGTGAAAGCAACCATGTATTTAAAGTTTATGTCCTAAATTTTACTTGCTCTTCCACCCCCGTTCACAACCAGTGCAGTAGAGCATATGTAAACATAAAAAGGTACCCATTAAAAACCACATCAAATAAACACATCTCAGACAGATTCTAACAAGAAGATATTTTTCAAAAATGTTTTGACTAGCTCTGGTCACACAAAATAATCTGAGTGCAATCAAAATAATCCCCATTGCTTCCCCATGATGAAATCAGCATCCTGAGTTGTTATCATATATTTTGAGAAATATAAGCAAGAATAATTTCAGGAGTACAGTGTGTTAAGATACTGCATATTTGTTAGATTTTAGATAAAAATTTTTAAACCACTTTGGTTAGAAATATGACTAAGTCTACGGTTATTATTCAACCTATTAGTATACAATATGAAAAGTGAGTAAGAGCAAGGACAGGCCACAAAATTGTTGATGTTTCTTTAAGAAGAAAGTCAGAAGTATGTGTTACATTCTTTCCTTGTGTTACTGCCCGTTTTATAAAACCAGCACAAATTTCTCTGCATTCAAATAATGCTCAAAATATTCAGCATCACTGAAGTAAGATTTAAAATATAATGTAAAAATAGAGAACTTTGACTCATCCTTAATATGAAGACATAATTACCGCTGTTTTATCACAGGGGGTATTATTTTATCTTCAGTAATTTGTCCCTTCATGATTATTGCTATCAACATAGCATTTTGAAAAGCTGTTTAACCCATGATGTAAGAGTTTGAAGTGATACCACAATAAATCTGAAGTTATTGCTTCAAGTGATTTTGATATCAACAATTCTGGGTTTAACATATCAGGTTAAGTCTTGTAATGGAAAAAATGCTAAGAAAACAATCAGAATGTGAGGAAAAAAAAACAACATTTTAAACACTGAAGATACTAGCATGCAAAAAAAAACCTTGAGTTGGATCACAGTATTGATCACTGTTGGATCACAGCTGCTTTAAAGCTAGAGACAAAGGGGAGAGTCAGCTTATAGCACTGGAAGTGCTAAAATTGAACAGTTTACTGCTCAAAGTGCTATTATTCTGCAGTAAATCTCCTAATACATTTAGTGGGATATTATCGTATACTCATTATGAGTCAACTGAGTATTAATTGTCCATTTGCCCAGAAGTGCTTTTCTTGGATTTTGTTGTGGGGTATTGTTGTTGTTTTGTTTTTTTTGTTGCTTTTTTTTTAAGACAAACTAAGTAGCAATACAGTTGGTTTGGATATTTTTTTTGTCATCAGTCATTGAAGTAAAGTGTGGGCAATTAGCTTATATGCCAAGGCAGGTACATTTATACAGCTGTGCTGCAAGGTTGCTAAAGTAATGTAATGCACTTAATGAGACACAGGAATTGTTTCAGTTTCTGATCAAGGCTCTTGGGGCCAATTATCCACCTAGAATAAATCATGAAAGAAAAGACTTTTGCTGTATATTTTCCATTGAGGTAGAAAGAAATTTTATTTCACATATTTTGAAACGAAGGTAACGACTGACAGCACACAGTTTGAATATCGTTAGGGTACGGACTCGATCTTCTTTTTGTCCCACTGTGTATAGAATTTTTGAGAACCATTCTTGACTAGGATTAGTAATACAGTAATGTATTAACAATCCAGATAGATACAGTAAATAATACAGTAAATTCTTTAATAATACAGTAAATGCTTTCAATCTTTACTAAACTAATACTCATCTATGTGAGAGAAATGCAGCAAAAGCTAAATTCATGAGGGCTTAATTGAATTGGAGTTAAAGAAATAACGGAAATTATGAGCAGACTCAAGGAGTGAGAAGGGAAAAAAAAGCTTTAGCATTCAGAAAAGCAGAATAATTGTGTTCAGTTTTTCAGAGAGCAATACTTGTGCTCAGAGACAGAGAAAAAGACTGCATTGTGAAAGAGATAAAACAATTCTCCCTAATTTTAAAATACAGTTTTGGGTTTAGACGCATTTTCACATGGAACTCTCAGTTGGTTCTGTGCCTTTTCTAAAAGAAAAATTGCAAGCCAAAATTCTAATTTTATGAAAAGTCCTTTATGTAGGCTTTCCAGCCAAAATTTTATTAACAAATAGTCTGCTGCTATTTGCACATCATTATTTTTTAAGGAAGATAAAATATTCATTCCTAATTTTTATACAACTTTTCAGTTCATGCTTTATTTTAGATTAGATGTGATAGCACAAAGTAATAAACAGAAATTAGAATATAATCTTTTTCAGTTAACAAAATAAAAAATTGATCTCTGAAAAATGAAGCTTTCTACAAATTTTGAACATGTGAAATGCTTTGAAGACTGACATTTCTAATATCTATAGATATATCCTGATGAACAGATGGAAAAATGATCAGTTTCCTTCAGTGTTGCCATTGCTTCAGTTACCATAATAATCTGATTTACTAATTCTGACTCAAGGTCTTAAGTCAAAAAGAAAAGTGTTGTATTTTGCTGTGTGAGGTTGACTTCTTTGAACAGCAAACCACACACCACCATAGCATGTGATGCACTATGTTGTATAGTAGTTAAATATGCAATAACGTTGATAGATGAGCCAGGTAGAATTTAAATTTGAGATCCATTAGATAAGCTATGACAGCCTCAATTTTATTTAGAAATAGTCATCCTTGGGCAGATAAGTAGCATTAGAAATGTGTATGATTGATTGAAAATTAATGACTTGCTCTTAGCCTTTGCACTCATTTATATATGGAGACCTAACAGTTTCTTAGTATTGTGACAATGCGCTTGACCCCCTTAACCAAATTATCAATAGTTTGGTACAGCCTCCAAAGGAGATAAAGGCCAGAACTATAGCCAAACCAAGAACTCCTCCAGGAAACCCGCAAAAGAGCAGAATGACCAACTGAGCATCTACGTACATGAGCTTGGAACACCAATTATGAAATTAACACAGAGATAGTAGGTGGGTTTTCCAAGACTCTTTTGTCAAGGAGCAAAGAAAGTTGTGGGTACAAGGAGCCTCATATATACCTTTCTACTTTATACACTTTGACTATGAGCCATTCATTTTATCACATAAATATTATAGCCTAAGTGAGCCTTCTTTGAGCTCTCCCTGCTAGGTAGCAAGGCTGCATGCTGGTGATCTCCTCTTGAGCTGGGACACTTCCCAAGGCTGTTTCTCAAGGAAGACCTTTCTACTAACAACAGACCTTTGGATGAGTCTAAATTGAGTTCTCTCTGAAATTTCAACTGGACTGCAAGCTAGTGACTCTCCCTTTGAGCTGGGATGCCTCTCAAGGTTTGAGCTTCCTTGATCGAGACTGAGAGATCTTTCCTTACGCAAGGTGGAAAGTCCTCTTATTTGCAATAGATTCTTGGTTGAGATGCAGACAGCATGCTTAATTAATACCATTAAAATCCGTGTGTTTAATTCCTTTAGACATCCACTGTTGTCCACATCTGAGACTAAGACTGGACCTAGCAGCACATAAGCTCCATCAGGAGTTTAGAAAGCAAGAGGGTCCACTCTGAACCTTGTGACTCAACAGGAGGATCTCCCTCTACCCTTTTGCATCTTCAACCTCTGTGTAAATCTTTTTAAATTGATTCTAACTTGATCTCCCTTTGTATGCTTCATCCATTCAGCAAGTAATAGAGTGAATCTTGCTATTGAACTTTGTTAGCTGCATTTTTAAGAATTCATATTAAAACCACTTTTGCTAACACCTCTGATAGTGTTTCTTTAAGAAACCTAAATCACGCATCTGTGACAAATCGGCATAGTCACCAGGATCCTAAATCAGGATTTGTGACAAATATTCAGACCTATATAAAACTGTATGATATGGGACGTGAAAGTCCCCCAAACTAGGAAGACAATCATTTGTCCTTCATTTGAGATTCCTGGTCCAATTACACTGTCTTTTCCACTTCAGAATTCTGAACTTAATTTCTAAGACTGTTAATGTATGAATTCCACAAACTAAACAGGGATCTGATTATGATTTCTGTAAAGAACTACCAAATTGAAAGGTATTCAGGAGGAGCTGGAATTTATGCTTTAATTTGCTCAGCAGTTTAGAAAAAAAGATAAAAAATTATCAGATAAGTTATTCCTTTTTTTCAGCTATTCAAAATTACTATGAAACTAAAAACAAAAATATCTTTGAGAATTAGCTATTACAAATACCTAATTCTATCTTTATGTAATACCAATTTGATGTTAATTTAACAAAAGTCAGACAAGAAAAAAATATTTTCAGAAGCTGAACTTTCCTCAGAGAATTTGTTAATACAGTAAGTCTTTGATCTAACACCTGAAGCATTAAGGTCAAAGTATAGAAGTTCTGGGGAGGCATCAATATTTTGGCAAAGTTAATTGAGAATACAGTGTGCTCCAAAAAATTAAGTGTAACAGTCCAGAGGTTTGGTTTTTAGATGCTATTCAAGATCTTTGTAGTATTAAGACTGTGCCCCAAAAGCATAGTTTACTTAAAACTTTTAAAGGGTTCAGTTATCTATTTTGAAATTTTTCGTTTCTGAACATATTGTTACAGAAATTTCAATTTTAATAATTGATGTAGAATACAGTTTCTTATCCTTCCACAGATACTCAGAAAGAAGAGGATGTTTCTACAGAGGAAAGATAAATCAGAGGCATGTCAAAGAAAGTAAATCAGGGAAAACAAAAATGTTGATATTTTGATGATATGGTTAAACTCTTAAAAAAATCCAAACAAGCACTTTACCCTGTGACAATGCTTTCCTGTCTGTCCTAGATCTACTACTGTTTCTTTCCTCTGTATGTCCCATTTTTGAGGCCGTAATTGGGAACTTATCATCTCCCTTTCTCCCTTTTGTGTTGTTGCATGTGGCAGTTTCCCCATAGAGCCATATCTTCTTAGTCAGAATTGACACAAACTATGTCTAGGTAGAAAAATTTTGAGCTTTCCAGGGCTGCCAAGTCAGAGGAACTTTGTGTTGTTAAATTTTTTTGTTTGGATATTTCCTTAAAAAAAAAAAACAAACAACAAAAAACAAAAAAAAAACACCCCCCCCCCAAAAAAAAAAAAAAAAGAAATATTCATTTTACAAATCATATAAATCTATTTCAGAGAAGATTTCTGGGGAAGAAAAGCAAACCACTGAACCAAAACCCAAAACCCAAACAAACAACCCCCCCCCCAAAATAACAAATATGCCACCATCTTTTCCCATAAATAATTTGTGTCAATGAAAATTATCCCTTATCATGGGGTTTGTTAATTATTATAAGAATAATTACAGGGTTGTGTCAGGGTGGAGAGTGAAAAAAAAAAAAAAGAAAAATCTAGTTAAGTGGAGACTCTGCTCCTAGGAAGGACATGACATTCACTGGATTGAAGACCTTGAGAGAAAGGCTAAACAAAGTTACAGCTTGAAGAACTGAATTACCCATGGCACACTTAAACTGCAGGTACATCTGTTGTAAGTAGTTGATTTGTTATGATAATTTATGCTTTAATCTTTTAGTAAATACGCCTAGAAGTGGTTCAATGGATAACTAGTTCAAAATAAATAAATTAATCTGCATAGGTGTGAAAACAGGAATTCATTCTTTGCAGGTGTTTGGGCAACCTGCCATTACTACTTTCTGTAGCACTTCCAGGTACTTCCATTTTTGGATGTACATGAATGAGGGATGAGCACCAAGTATGCAATGTAAAAATTGCCATTGCGGAAAAACAGCCATTCCAGCCCATCTGCATTTTTTTATTGCTGTTTTTAGAATCTCTGTAATATGTACCTATATGCGTGTGTGTGTGCATTTGTATATGTATGTCTTCCTTTCCAAAATAAAAGACAAAATAATATTTGATGATGCAACAGAAAATTCTCAAATACCAATTAATTATTACTATATAATGGAGGAAGTACTTACCAATGAATATTTTACGATCCTGCACATAAATTCCCTTATTCAGAAATGCTGAGGTTATATTCCAGATAAAATATAACTCTTCCTATTTCATACCCTAATGAAGGACAGATTTGAATTCACCTTGCAAAATCCATTAACATTCTGACTTGGAGGTACAGGTCAAATGTAAATTACCTGGCAATTATGAGTGAGAGTCTAGAAAGTGCCAACTTTAAGTGCTTGGAGACTATTTTTTGTTGGCCTCATTAGCAATATTTTAAATGAATGCATAAACTTGAAGAAAAAAGAATGGAAAAGCTTTTTTTTTAAGTTTGCAATTAGTAAGTAGTGTTGATAATATCTTGGTCAGAAACACTGAAGAAGAAATATTTTGAAAATTAAATGATATGAAGAAATAGAAAATATAAATACCAAATACTTATATATAGTTTTCAATTATGAAATATACATAATTCCTAATGTTATGCAGTGGTCTTAAGTGGGAGTATAAAAGCATAAGTCTCATTTCAAAATTAGCAAAAAAGTTATGTAGATACAGGCTTATTTTATATATGTATAATGTGAGACATCTGCTTTCCACTTTCCCACCATTAGCATGTATGTCCAGGTAAAGGGTAAAGAGTTTCTTGCCTTGCCTTGTTTTGCCTTGTCTTTCTCTGGCTTTGACTCTTACTTCGCCTCTTGCTCTGGCTCTTGCCATGCCTCTTGCCTTACCTTTTCCCCTGAAATCCTACTAATTATATTGTATTTTTCTGCTACTGAATTATCAAAAATCACAGAAGGCAATAGACCAATTATGATATGGTTTCTCAAATAGATAATGTGAGAATACCGATCTTTCTAAGCCAAAATAGGTCTGGAGCAGAAATCTTTGGACAACAAATAGGACCCTGATGAGTTTCTGAACTCTTCTTTTTTTTAAAAATGCTTATTTTTACAGTCATCTAAAGTAATATAAAATTAAGACTACTGTCACTGTGATTGTTAGTTTTTGCTCTTTTGATTGTCTTTATCTCATACTCATCTCACCTGTTATCAACTTCTGGCTTGCTTGGTTTTCACTTTTAAGAACAGGTAAGGCCAAGTTATTAAAACCCCAACAAAGCTTAAAAACCTCTTTAAAGAAGAAATATTTGAAAGGCACAACTGGGGAATCACTACATAAAGTTAAAAAATAATACAAAACATGTGGAGGAGTAGGAGTTAGAGACCACTCTAACCACGAACTAAGTAGATCATTTGTCCAATTTTGCATGGCTATATTACTGCTTAAATGCAAACTTTGACCTGAGATTTCAATACAAATAATAACTTACCTAAACCTAACTTTCCTAGGAAAGGCAGACTCCCTCTTCTTTACACATAAACATCTTGCCAGTATTATAAACTGCACAATAAGCATTCTGTTATAATCAGTAATGTATATGATAATATTAGCAGTTATAAAGCTTTAACAGCTGCAGACACCCACAAGCAAGGTTTGCAAGGAGAAGCCGTCCCAGCAACACACAGTGGATACTGCAAAAAGAAATGACGTGTGCTTGTAGTGGGTGATTTTCTGGCAAGGGGTATAGACTTGCCCATCTGCAGGCCTGACAGGGGGTCATGAGAGGTATGATGTCTCCCTGGAGCTAAGGTCCAAGATGCTACAGAGGGGGTGTCACAACTTGTTAAGAGTACAGACTACTATCCATTGCTACTTTCATGTGGACACAAATGACATCATAAGCCAGAACTGGGACAGAATCAGGGAAGACTACGAAGCCCTGCATGTGCAAGTGAAAAATATTGTCTTTTTTTACCATTTCACCAGTGAGAGGAAAGGGTGCAGCCAGAAATAGGCATATACTGCAAATCAGTTATTGGTCTTGTGGCTGGTGCTGCCTTGAGGATTTTGGCTTTTATGACATTGGATCATTCTTCAGTGACTATAGCCTGTTAGGGAAGGATAGGATCCACCTCTCTATAAAAGGCCAGGGATCTTTGGCAGCAGGCTGGCCAACTTGGTGAGGTGGGCTTTAAATTAAAGGGCTTGGCGGGGCAGGTTCCAAAGTTGCAAGGTTCATGTCATCATGTCTAACTGGGGAATAAGCCAGGCCAAACAGGCAAATGTGCCTCAGCTGCCTACTGGAAACCACCTATAGCTATCTGTCATGGAAGTTGTCCCACCATGTTTCAGTTATTCCTATGATATTGTAACTTTCTGATGGCTCAGAGATCCAGCGTCTCCTATTTGTTCCTCAGGCTGTATGCATTGGTATACATACACTTGAGGTGGCTGGTCTTCTGGTTCTCATCTCAGAGGCAGCTAAGGACCATTCTACCTGGCTTGTCTTATTCTCCAATTGGTTGCAATGGCATGAGCATTGCAACTTGAGACCCACCATGACCTGTTTCAGTGCTCCTGGTTGATAGTGCTCTCTAGGGCCATTTTAATCTCCTGCAGTTGCCCCTTGCAATGGCCAAGCTGGGTCAGCCTGTCTCCCAAGAGCTGCCAGCTCCTGGCAGGTACTTCTGTCTACAATTATTAAATATTACTGTTGCTTCTGTGAGACAACCATATTTTTCCTGCAATATGGCTATATATCTGATCATTGCCTTCTTTGAATCAAAGACAAAACATTTAATAAAGGGTATTTTTTTAGGGTGCCATAGATTCCTATATTGGTGAAATTTTGGTGGGAAAGCAAAATAGTAAAAGTTGTTGATTATTTTTATTTTTTATTTATTTCCATGTGCACACAATTTTTATAAACATATCTACCGAAACAACCCAATAAGGCACCAACTCAGAAAATTGTGATCTTGTCAAACAGATTGCTTAAGATCAAGCCTTGTTTTGATAGTGGCTTTATTGCTAAAGAATATGACTGAGGGAAGAATTCAGTAAACTGTGTTTCTGTGCAATAGTTTCTGTGGTTTCACATGTCTAATGCTTTCATAATGCTTGGTGAATCCTATTCTCCAAACATGACCAGTCAAATATGTCTTGGTAGAATACCCGGATCAATTCTCAAATAATGTAGAAGGTTCAAGTAGTCAAATTCTAATTACTAAGCATTTCTTAGACTGATTTTTGGGTATTCCATGAGTCCACTATTAGTGTCATTTGAAAACTAGATTTACCCCACCAAATGAAGTATAACACCCACAGCATGATGTCAGAAACGTCTTACAGACTGGAAGGGATCCCAGCAGGCTTTCTGCATCAATTACATTAGCATCACAAATCAAACATGCTTTCTACTGTGTATAATTTGCCATATGTGCTTTGTGCTGTTTAAGCCTTTTTTAGTAATTAAATATGCCTTTCAATGCATTTTAAATAGGACAAAATAATTAAGAATTATATAACTAACCTGTTGTTTCTTAGCTATTTCCAAGGTAAAACAAATATAGTAATCACCATGAGACTATTTTCAGGAGACAGCCAAATGAAGAATAATTATATATTCTTTCTATAATTCATTCTTGTATAGATTTGACCAATGCACAGATCCAGGACAGGGTAGAAAAGAAGGTAGACTTTATTGTAGGTAGGAGAAAGAATGTCTGTAGCTGAAATAGTGGACTGAAAATTCCTGAAAAAAATAAAAATCAAATCAGTTGTATTAACTGTTTTTGTCTCAAGTTATGCCAATGGAAAATTTTCTGTGGACTATGCAAAACAATTTATTGAATGGAATTTGGTTTTTTTTTTTGCATTTATAACTTAATTACGAGAAGTTGTTTTGAGTAGCTTCTTGCAGTAAATACATCTTAAGTAAAGAATTCAAATACTGTAGCATCACGGATTTATCCAGTATGAAATGCCATCTGTTCTTCTAGTGAAAATACAAATCAATGTTACATTTTTCCAAAACGTCACTAGCAGTTATGTACGGGTACCTGTCATATTAATGGCGTCAATAACTACATGAAATCTTGAAGACTTTTCTGAGATGCCCTTCACAATTTATTATGATAGACAGATAGCAGAGTCCTTGCAAACATAAAGCTAACAGAAAAAAAAAGGAAAAAAGTTTTAATATTATTTGAGAATGGGAAACAGCAAAGAAAATTACCCAAAGTATAACCCTATAAAATCTGAATATCAAAACTACTATTTTTTTTTTCTTACTGACCGTATGCTGCAATTAATAATCCAGATAAATGGTAGTTTTGACATGTTTCACGAATCTGGACTATCATGTGTCATACATACAATTGCACCTGAATATAAATCGTGAAGAATACTTTACATATGAAGAATCTGGGAACAGGCAAATTAAGAGAAAAGGAATCACTCAGTGACAATCTAAGGGATCTGATGAAAATTGACTGTTAAAAGTAACTGCTTATATAATTATATGATTGAAGAAGCCTTAGAAACTGTAATCTACATAGACATCCTATAGAATGTAAGGAACATTTCTAAACTTCAAGTAAAAACCAAATAAAACAGAAGGATGGAAGAAAAGTTACAATTTTTACTTCAAGCTAATATACTGCAATAGAGATCTAAATCCCATGATACTTTTTCAAATTATACGTTCCTTCTCTTTGCTTATCTTGCTGTCTGACTCCTTAATTTTAACTTTATTGATATGCTTAAATCTATCACTTGCCAATTGCATTCCATGCCTGTTTTATTCCTACATAATCTTGTATGTGAATCCAAGAACTGAAACTTGTCTACTCACAAGCACCTTGAAACTCTTGGAAAAGATTTTGCTTCATAAGTGCTGAACTACAATTATTAAATTAGGAGGTCGTATCCTTACAGTGTCAATAATTTCTTGCAGACATGCTCAGAAAACAGGGACTATCACTCTAATGTTTGTTACTTGTACACTACCGCTGCAAATGTAATGAGAGCATTTATGTATCTTGATACATCAGAGGGGAATATGCAGAAGACTGAAGACTTTTTTTTAATAATCATTCTCTAATTCTGAAGCTTGACAGAGGATCAGTATTTCATTGGAAGAGGAATCGGAACTGTTTCAGGTTTTTTTTTACCTCACTCTCATCATGTAAAATAGTTACTACAAAGTGTAGCAGAGCATTGCAGTTGGAATGACTCATAAGAGAGAAGTAGCAATATGTTTACTGATATAAAGCAGTGATTTAACAAAGACTGATACTAAATGTGACCGTGGCTTAACAAAATGGGATGGCAAGGTGCACTTGAGTATTTACTGTCTATAGGGCAGGGTCAGACAAAACAGTCAGGGGAGCCCTCCTCTTTAGTCATGAGGTTCAGAAAGGACCCCATTGCTTTCTAAGCTCCTTCTCAGAGGAGTCTAGGTAAACCTGAATCTACACTTGGTCCCAGACTTGGTCAAGATTTTATGTCTAAAGGCTTCTATGTGCACAATCAATCCTTTCTATCACTTAGCTAAGATTTCAAAGTTTCAGTGCACTGATTCCCAGTTCACTTACTGAGTATCAGACATGATATGGATTCTCTCAGCCTCAAGGAGTAACCTTTAAAGACATCCATACTGTTACCTAATCTTGCTTGAATACACTGGTTGTAGGTTTATCACTTGATACTGAAACTGAAAAGATGCCAGTCACAAGGAGTTCCATTCATGGCAGCGGTTTAGTTAGGACATACATCTCTTAGAGATTGCCAAGGCCAGGTACCTAACCAAAGAAAACAAAAAAAAAATCATAAATATGATGTCTAATTTGGAAAAAAAATATTCTTTCATGTCAGTACATAGCACTACACAAAAATAAAAGGATTCAGCTAAACTTCTAAAGCAACTGTGATCTGGCATCACCTCTGTGTTTTTTTTTTTTGGCTCAGACTGTGAGTAATTCATCCCGGAGAGGTGTGGAAAGGAGAATTCATTTCACAAGTCGTAGCATCAGTTTCTGGATCCTTGCAGTCTTGCCACCAGAACTGCACCTATATCAGGACATTAATTTTATTTTTTTCTCTGACAGCTTTTGCAGTCAGTGTAAGAGTGTTATGCTTTGGGGAAGTTAAGGACTTCTTTCTGAAGGCACCAACATCAGAGTATAGAGGGTAAGCAACAAATTTCAGCATTGTCCCTGTTTCTTATGGGATGTACTGGGAAACTAAGGAGCATGGTTTGTAAAAGCAAATCCCATATTTATATACAGGTAAAGGTTGTTCAGAGACATACTGTTTTTATGATGAAGTTCTATATTTTATCATGTAATTCTGATCACCAAACACAGTAAGTGATGAATGCCCACAGTATCTCTGCATAAGTAACTATGAAGAGGTGAGTGAATCTCTGAATCCTACAAGTAGGTAATACTCTTCCTTATACATGTTATTTTAAACTTCTTCTGTGACCCCACCTTCATCTGGGCTTTGGTAGAGGCAGATCAGGTCTTTCTCAGGGTATAGGGGTGGTCTTGGGTGGTTGGAGACAGTTGGAGATGGTTAGGGCTGGCTCCCCCTCCCTACACTCATGGGACTGCAGCTGCCCGTTCGGAGCTGCAGCTGCTTCAAGGAGAGATCACCACCAGCCCAGGGCAATGACTGTCTGACAGACCCGGGGTGGGGGCAACAACAGCCACTTGTGTCATGAGGCAAGGACGCAGAAGAAGGAGCTGCAGTACTTGCCTCATGATAAGCATTGAAGTTCTCAGCAGACTATTCACCAGTATTGTTTGACATCAGTCTTGAGAAAAGCATAGTGTTTAGTCCATGCTTAATATCTCATGAGCTTTTTTTGTCTGTGAGATTCAATTCATCAGAGAAACATTCTGCCTTCAGGTATTTATGTGTGTTTCTGGTGATTTGATTTTGGCATGTTTTCCTGATGCCGTACTTTGATCTTCAGTACTTATAATCTCTGTTTTTCCTTTCCAATACAAAACTGGAAGTTACTGTCTGTAACAGAGCTAACAAAAATATAGTACTGGGAACATGCCATGCAAACAGGTAAACATCTTCAATAAGGGTAAGGTGAGATTTTTATTTGGGCTTTTTTTTTCAATATTCTTCCATGATGTTCTAATTTTTATCTCATAAACGCAATGTATCAGACATCTTTAATTCATTGCAATTTATGGATGATCTATACTTTTTTTAATACAGCATCTAATAGATAATCTTGAAGTAATCACTAAAGTTTCATATTATTTCATAAGCTTTTTCAGACACTGGTGGTTTGTTTCGCCATTGGTTGTTCTTTTGTCGGGTTTTTTTTGTTTGTTTGTTTGTTTTTAAATAATCCATCTGTTAATCCCAGAAACAATATATATGCGCTTTATGTAAAATAAGATTCTGCTTTTCTACTTGTATCCCATAAAGTGAGAATGAGATTCTTAAATCTCATTCCAGATTTGAAAGCGCTGCTGAGTATTGCATCAACCTTTGTTTCAGCTGGGTGGGTAGGAGTATGAGTCCTGGATGGAATTTAAAATCTTTCTATTGTAAACCTGAAGAGTTAGGCATCTCTGCTGAGCGAGGTTATGCAGCATTTGTAGGCTAGGGGTAATACTGTTGTATTAGGCAAAGTGAAACACAAAAAAAATGGACAAAGCTCAATGCAAATTGTGAAGAATTCCTCCAGTTTTTTTTAGGTATGTGGCAAGCAGACTGTCTGTGATGTAAAAGATCATTAGTGCCACTGTCATATAGGGAATGTTACAGGGAAAAGAAGACAGAGAGAGATGATAAAATTGATTCATTTCCTAAAGGGAGGAGTGAATTTGAAGAGAACAGAAAGAACAGAGATGAGGCCTGTCACACCCCATGGTGTAAATTACTTAATTCCTCAATAATCTGGCCCTAGATGACATAGCCATTAACTCTGGAGAGCAGACTCAGAGTCAACTGAGAACTAATTGTGGAATGTCTGTGGTCCACAACATTACGAGTCACCTTTTGTGTTGTAGTTTTCCCCATTGTTTCTTGAAGTATATACATCACAAAATAGAAACTACTTATATTGGAATTTAAGCACTTAGACTGTCTATCCTAAATCTCAAACACTACACACTCTTCATTTGGCCCAAATGTTTTCTGGATACACAGATTCTTTTTGTGTTTATGCATAATCACCACCTCCATATTCAGGGTAAGTTAACTTGGTAGGTCTCTTTTGAAAATCAATGAAGGTTGTGGCATTCTTTAAAGATGCAGAAACTGTAAGTTTCCTGGTGCAGATTAAAGAGAAAACATGCCTACTGAGTGTATTTAGCCAACATGTTATTTAATCCGGGTTTATGCAGGAATCTATAGGATTTAATTTCATCTTTGAATACTGTAGTTTTATATGCACGGAATATATCTTACTTAAAAAGACTCATTAACATTTGTTAGAATTAAAATGTAAAAGAGCATTTTGACCTACATTTTTTGTAAAGCAATTTTAAGATCATATGAATGGAACAGTTACCACTTTGATGCAACTGCTGCCAACATTCAGTGGGGAAAAAATCTGCATATTCCAACATGTCTTTTATTTTCCTCTTGGCTCTGGGAGACTTTTTTCCTTATGACTTTGAAAACTACATCCCTTCTTTATATCTCTTTTCATCTACATGCAGTGATATGTCTATGCTGTTTTCTCCTCTATCCCTTACTCCTCCTTTTTCTTAATTTAAAAAAAAAAAAATCCTTTTTCTTTGGGCACCTGAATAAGGATGATGAAGAGCAACAGAGAATTACTGCTGACTCTAATTCTTCTTTTCTGTAGTCTTTTCAACCCAGCCTGAAAACATTTGTTTTTGGTTTGGTTTTTTGTTTTGTTTTTTTTTTTTCATTCCAGTTGTGGAAAGAACTGCAAGATTAAGCAGCACACATCCATTTGGAACCTAAACTGTTGACATTTTATATGCATTTTTGGAAACAGTCCAAGAGAGGTTAAGATTGCTAAGTGGCATAAGAAAGAGTATAGAATGGTATCTTGCCAAGCATATGAACTTTCAGAGAAATACCAGGAGATATTAAATTTTGTCTAAGACATTACTCTTTTTTTAAGTGAGGTTTTGGACAGCGGAGTCCAAAGTCACTAGGAGTCAGTGTGGCTGCATCTTTCTTATAGTTGTGGACAAGGTTAGCTGAAGAATACATCCTAACTGCATAATTTGGAAAACTCTTCATATCTCTCTTCACCAATTTTAAAGATATAGATACAGATTTGGAAAATCAAAATGCTTTACTCTGCCTAAACTGCTAGCAAAGGATGCTTCAAGCAGACACCAAAGGCTTTCTCATCCCTGATTAGTGACAAATATGAAGTAATGCAAAGAGCAAATCAGAGTAACTGAAATTCAAATTTTCAGTTGCATGGAACAAAGCTTTTAAGTCTTTAAAATGTGTGGCTTTCTAGTAGGACAGTAGATTCCATATCTACTACATCTATGGTAGCAGAGTAGATACTTCATCACAAATTCTGCTTTTCAGTTTCCATCTTGTACAGAGTATTTTGTATATGTACTTACTCAAAAGAGTACACTTTCAAAGGTGAAGAAAACTTTTGGACAGCAATTAGAATACTTACCTGTGAGTACAAGTCTTGTCTCAGAAAGTGTTATTGCATTTTAGCCAGTAGTTTTTGATATCTCATTTTACAGTAGGCATGACAGATATTATTCTGAAGTGTGTGACTTTGTACTATCCTATGACATTTTAGCCTATTTAGAGCCTTTAAGCTTGTTTACTTTTGCTGTTCAGAGTTCATACCCCTCCCAGCACTGTTTTTTTCTACAGTATTTTAAAACTTTTACAAAGTGTTCAATTTCTAACTGTCAGGTCTAGAAGGTTGCTTTTCTTTATGATCTGTAATTTTCTTTGTACTTCTTTTTACCTGTCAGATCACAATTGCTTATAAAGAGCAAAAGAGCTGCTGTGATGAATTCGCTGTGGTGAAGAATGAGAACAAAGAAGAGGAAAGAACACTTCCTGCTCAGTTCACTGAGTTTTTTATTATGTCCTTTGGTTTGCATAATATTTTAAAGTTAAATAATATTAATTTCATGACTACACAGGTGAAAAATATAAAACAACCAAAAAACCCCCCAAAACCTGTTGTCATTCTTTCACTGCTTAACAAAGCAGATTCTTTTTTTTTTCTTGTGTTGTTTAAGGAATCTTCTTTGTAGCCTGCTGTATAGCACCCAGAATACACAGGCTGAATATGTCTCTGAACTGTTTTTTTGGTCTTGAACACTTACCCACTCTATGACAGTGCTTCTTTGATAACTTCTGTTAAAAATTTGCCTTAAATTTAAGTATACTAATTATCATTTAGAATACATTTGTACCTTCTAATTAAAGGCATTGAATTCTTCATAGAAACCTAGAAGTCACAGACATTTTAAAATGAGTTAAAATGCAATATATGAAATAAGTTCTGTGTTAAAAATTCTATTGTGAGGTCTATAAAAACCTAACTAAATGTTTTCTGGGCAATGGTGATACGTTTTTTTTTGATTTAAGAGCTGACTTTCAATGATACAGATACAGGAACATTAATTCGTTACCTTGCATTTCAAAGCACAGTTACATTTGCATACTTTTTCTTTGAACTATGAATCATGGGGCGCACAGATTTCTAGGCTGACAACAAATGAGATAACTGTGGAAAGAGAAGCTGTAATTTTCCTGTACAGCTAATTGTAGAAAAATGGGGTTAATTAGTCTGAATAGAGCACCTTTCCGTTACAAGCACATTGTCTCTGTTGACCCAGGTAAGTAGCTCTGGTTCATGCTGTGGAACACTGTGCTCGCTGCCAAAGCCTGCTCCATGGATATGAGAAACAACTGTGTCTCT
The DNA here is from genome assembly GCF_034315485.1 of Pezoporus occidentalis. Lineage (NCBI taxonomy): Eukaryota > Metazoa > Chordata > Aves > Psittaciformes > Psittacidae > Pezoporus > Pezoporus occidentalis. The sequence continues at coordinate 4,509,355 of NW_026914611.1, read as the reverse complement.
GTATGCTGTGCAGCCATTATAAGTAAAAAAAATAGGTAATGCAGTTGTATCATAATATGAACATAAACATAAAATACCTTTTCTATTTGAAACATGTTTCATCTGGTGAGCTATGCCTAGTTATTTTTGATCTCATTATCCATGTAATTTTCATTGTTAATGAAACTAATTAAAACTTTCTTCTAAATCTTTGCATTTAGAAAGTGAAACTTAGTGCTCAGTATATCATACAGCTCATCAACTTCACATCTTACTTTTGGCTTATGATTGGCAAGTTATGGTCAGTAAATTACTGAGGGATATACGGTCTCTTCTCTTGAAGCACAGAGATGACTTAAGGCCATATCTTGCTTTTTTATTACCTGGCTTTATGAGCAAGAACAAATACTACAATACTCACCCTGAAAAATGCCTTTACTTCACTGATTTCAGACTGCCAACTTGTGGAACTTCCTAAGAAGGTAAATAAATGTAAGGTGGTTACATTACTCCAAGCTCAAGTAAACCTAACAAATTGATCATTATAGCCAAACTTGATGGAACACGTATTTATTCTTTTCCATTGTTTAAGGTGATTAATTGCAATTTATTTCAATGAGGGAAAAAACAAAAAGTTTTTGCTTTTTCGCACTTCCCAATCTTCATCATTGCCAAAAAAATCCAAAGCACAGAAATAAGTGAATGACCACATATTGAAAGGTAACCTTGTAACAAGTAAATAAAAAACAATTAAAAAATAAATATATTAACAAAAGTGGGGTTTAAAATACTAAATACTTTTAAAAACCCACACTAAAATTTATGAAGTAAAAAGAGCTCAAATATATTTTTTTTGTTACAATGTCATATCAGTCACTGACAAACTAATTTTTTATTAATAATTGCAGGTATAATTTGAAAATGTAGAATATTAGAACCTATTATTATCAAAATGTGGCAGTTAAAGTGTGCATTAAATGGAAAATTAAGCACAATGTATATAAATGTTTAAAATGTTTTAACATTTATGGTAATGTCAGTTTAATTATTCAATTAAAATTTAACTGGCTTCTTGAATAGAAATAGTTTGAAGCTAAGACTTTCTATTCATATAAATTGATACTAGGTTAGAAGATCAAATAAAGACTAATGACTTTATCTGACAAGCATTTATGAGATGTAACATTTCATAAAACTCTAGAAGCACTTAAGGTAAAAAGAAATCTTTTTTATTCAAAATAAATTTGCATTTAAGTATTTGCTGCATCCCTTTACCAGAACCATAAATAATAAGTGCTTGGGATCTTAGCTTACAATGAAAACATAAATGACCCTAACAGATTCCTAAAGTATAATGGTATCACAAAATTAAGTACTTCAAGCTTCTCTCAGGACATACAGAGCACCTTTTCTGGAAGTGCAAAACCTTTTCCCCTCTTCTTCTTACTTCTGACATGTTATGGACAGTGGACAGTAGAAGCAGCAGTATCATTGTCATGCCCATGTGCTCTCCAGTGCTCTCCTGCAGAATTGGCACTTTTATCACCCAGTCTACACCTTGTGGGCACAAATGCATGTGGAAAGAAGAGAGGTGTACCTGGTTCTCATCTGCACATTCAGTGAACTGGAAAATGCAGTCTTGGACTAATGCTATCTAGTGCACCTGACAACAAATGAATTGTAACACTGATCATTTACATAATGACCCTGGTTAACTATAGACCAGTCTGCCTCACCTCCATCCCTGGGAAGGTGACGGAACACCTTATTCTTGGTGCCATCTTAAGGCATATCAAGGATAAGAGGGTTATGAGGGGCAGTCAACATGGCTTCACCAGGGGGAAATCATGTTTGACCAATCTCTTAGCCTTTTATGAGGAAATAACACGGTGGATGGATGATGGCAGAGTGGTGGATGTGGTCTACCTTGACTTCAGCAAAGCATTTGACACAGTCTCCCACAGCATCCTCACAGCTAAATTGAGGAAGTGTGGTCTGGATGATCAGGTAGTGAGGTGGACTGCGAACTGGCTGAAGGAGAGAAGCCAGAGAGTTGTAGTCTATGGGGCTGAGTCTAGTTGGAGGCCTGTAACTAGTGGAGTGCCTCAAGGGTCAGTACTGGGACCGGTATTATTTAATATATTCATCAACGATTTAGATGAGGGAATTGAGTGTACTATCAGCAAGTTTGCTGATGACACTAAGCTGGGAGGAGTGGCTGACACGCCAGAAGGCTGTGCTGCCATCCAGCGAGACCTGGACAGGCTGGAGAGTTGGGCAGGGAATAACTGGATGAAATATAACAAGAGAAAGTGCAGAGTCCTGCATCTGGGCAGGAACAACCCCAGGTTCCAGTATAGGTTGGGGAATGACCTGTTAGAGAGCAGTGTAGGGGAGAGGGACTTGGGGGTCCTAGTGGATGACAGGATGACCATGAGCCAAAACTGTGCCCTTGTGGCCAAGAAGGCCAATGGCATCCTGGGGTGTATTAGAAGGGGGTGGTTAGTAGATCAAGAGAGGTCCTCCTTCCCCTCTACTCTGCCCTGGTGAGACCACATCTGGAATATTGTGTCCAGTTCTGGGCCCCTCAGTTCAAGAAGGACAGGGACCTGCTGGAGAGAGTCCAGCACAGGGCAACTAAGGTGATTAAGGGAGTGGAGCATCTCCCTTATGAGGAAAGACTGAGGGAGCTGGGTCTCTATAGTTTAGAGGAGACTGAGGGGTGACCTTATTAGTGTCTATCAATATATAAAGGGGGAGTGTCATGAGGATGAAGCCAGGCTCTACTCAGTGGCAAACAATGACAGGACAAGAGGTAATGGGTAGAAACTGGAACACAAGAGGTTCCACTTAAACTTGAGAAGAAACTTCTTCTCAGTGAGGGTGACGGAACACTGGAACAGGCTGCCCAGGGAGGTTGTGGAGTCTCCTTCCCTGGAGACATTCAAAACTCGCCTGGACACATTCCTGTGTAACATTATCTAGGTGTTCCTGCTCCGGCAGGCGGATTGTACTAGATGATCTTTTGAGGTCCCTTCCAATCTCTAGCATACTGTGATACTGTGAAAATACATTAATTTTCCTACAGTACTTAGGCTGTTAGATTTCCTCTTTTAATTTTGGGACACAAGTAAAATATGATAGAATATTCTATGATAACCACTGGTAGTTTATAAAAATTGCCAATATGATGTTCTAAGTAAAATACATCCCCTCAGAGTACTGTTCTGTCAAAGACGGCAAAATATCCAAATATATCTGTATTTTTTTAAAGTTTGTAATACTGTTACCTTGTACAACTTCTGTCTACATAGGTGACCATGTATTCACACACTTTGTCTTCAAAAAACTGAGATTATTCCACATGAATAACCATATATGAAGATGATGAAGAGTTGCACAGTTGGCATCACAACAGTTTTTCACTCTGGGTCAATCGCCCCTCTTACAGAAGAGGTAATTAAGCATTTTGAACAGGAGAATTAGAGTTCAGCTCCAGATGTACAACACTGAATGGGACAAATACTGTGTAAACCAACTATCCCACTTGCACTACGGAATTCTTTGATAGATACAGTAGACTGAATGTTTCATCTTTAATTCAACAGTGCCCTGAATGTTCAAGGTTTGTTACAGCTATACACTGCTTCACTGAAGCCAGAAGTTTCTCTAATGCACCCTACTTGTGTGGAATAAATGACACAGTGCTGGACCTTTATGTTGGATGTTATGTCCTTTCCATGATTTTCATGTTCTCCAAATATTCAATTTCATGAAATGTTTTTCCATCCAAAATACAACTTTGACAACTCTTTCTGATCCTTTAATCAGAAAAGGAGTATGAAGTACAGGAAATTACTAAATTATATTTGATCCTCCTTTAGGTTTTTAGTTGGTTTGTTTTATTGGTTTGTTTTTTTTTTTCTATGAAGGCTTGATCTTGTAATGAGTAAATTCCTGTTTGTTAATCAAATCTTGCTTGCTTAGGAGTTACTTGCTTAGAGTTACTTGCTTGTTTAATAGTTACTGGAAAATTACAGTGCTTTGACATGTTGCTTATAGACTGCAGGTATCCGTTAAAGTAAACGGTGCATGGGGAAGGTGATAAGGAGCCTTCCTCCCCACACCCACCGGGAGACAGAATGAAACCCCTTATCTACAGGTCACACAGACGCAGAGGACGCCCGGAGGTGACACGTATATCGGATGAAGAAGAGTATAAAACCAGTGACTTTGGGGAAGTGGGGTGTGTGCCGCTGGTGGAGCAGAGACTCCCCGGCCGCCCAGGCTGTTTTGCTTGCTGTCGCTTGCTCAATAAACCGATTTGATTCATTGGTCTGGCTCTCGTCAATTTATTTGAGCCACATTTATAACAATCTCAAATCAAGAATACAAACCTACAAAAGAAAAAAAAAGAACAACCACATTAATTATATTTGGGAAAAAAATATTTGGATGGGGAAATAGAAAGAATGATGGATGAGATGGATCAATAAGGAAGACCAACTAGCATTGGCAATAACTAAAATAAAATAAAATTTGAATAGAAATTACAAGCTAATCTGTCTTTGAGGAAAATGTAAAGTAAATAAGGAATGACTGGTCTTAACTTCAGAGAACAACCGGACTGCTTTTCATGCACATATATTTCATACACTCAACAAGAGGAAATTAGTCAACATACAATGCAGATTTTGTAGTATGTTTTGTAAAATTTAAGTATAAAAGGCATTTTAATACAAATCATACTGCATTGCAGCCTGCTACAATAACATAAAATAAACCTCTCAAGTGCCAAACAGCAGTAAACATTAGCATTAATGATAATTTTTAATTTTTTCTACAAAATTCAGAGAGGGGGTCCATAAGTAACACTTTGTTCAAAGACACCCTCAAGACCACCAATTATCTTCAAACAACTTGAACATCTATAGGTTCAGTCTACTTGGCACAGTACAGCAACTCTGCTTAGTGTCTGCTTACAGATGCTCATCAAGAGGATAAAGTATTTCTGAATAAACTGACACTCAACCAGGGATTTAAAGTTTTGAAACCCAAAAGTTTATGCTTCATGACAGATCCTTCAATTATGCAGATGATGCAGTAGAGCAATTTCATTTCTCACCCAAATCAGAAAATAACAAAGCAACACAATGTTGCTTATGCGATTTCAATCAAGCAAAGTCTATCAGCTACCTGAAAGAAAAGCAAAATTACTTCCTCTTTTCTTAACTGTATCATCATTTACTTTACATATCTCTGGTTAGATTAATTACTTCTTCCTGAAAAAGAAATTAGTAGATAAGGTGAAGATGCCCAATTCCAAAGGGATGTATGATAAACTGGTCCTGAAAATCAATCTTTTATGTTATTCTGTTAAATATGAAGAAATGTCACACCATTATTCTTCAGTCTTTACTTCAGTAAAACTTATCCTATTTCTTTCAACAAATCTCATTTCTCTGTGGTGCCAGACATACAAGACGCAGTCTTGAAAGCTACCTTTGTTCTCCAGCATGAAACACTGTAGTTATTGATTGTTAGTTATAATTATGACTATATGCTTATTGAGATTAAAAAAAAATGTAGTACTTCAGAGAATCATGTTTTAAATTCTTCTTTCCTCTAATTAATTAATTTTGGTATTAAAAAAAAAATTGATGCTAGCTATTCCTAACCATTTTCTTGTCCTTCATGTGCATGGAAATGGCTTTCAGGAGAATTTGCTCCATGACCTTCCTGGGATTGAGGTGTAGCTCTCCAGCCTGCAGTTCACGGAAACTTTCCCAGTCATCATGATCTTTTGAATATGATAAAGAACAGCCTCCCAAATGACATCCTTCAGATCTCTGAACAACCTGGTATGTGCTCCTTAGCTTTTCTTCCTTTACTGTGAGTACCACTTCACCCCCACTTACTCTGCTAATATGCTAGGTCTTCTAGGAGACTGAACCCTAAAACTTATTAGGAAAAGTGGATGCAAATAAAAATTAGGTAACCGAGCCTTTTTGGTGTTCTTTGTCAGCAGATCCTCTGTACCACTGCGAATGTGGGCTCAAATTTTCCTCTGCATTTTCTGTTCAGCTGCCATATCATAGCAGGATTTCCTGTTGCCCTTCACATTCTTCCCTAGTTTCAGCTTTGGCTTTCCAAGATCTATCACTGTACAAACAGCTTGTGTTTCTATATTCTTGATTGGTAACCTGTCCAAGTTTCTCCCTTCTGTGTACTTCTTATTCTTTGAGCTTGTAGGGGCGTATCACATATGCACACACACACGATGTCCCAGCGAACAGTACCTGTTACAAAAGAAACTTAAGCGTAAAAAATTGTATGACTGAAATGTCTGAAAGGCTGGTTGCCAGAAAAAATAATAGTGTTAATCAGATGGATTAAACAGGGAATGACTAAGGAAAAGACCATTGGGAAAACAAACAGTCAACTGGAAAAACAAAACAGGACAAGCGTGAATATTTGTGACCGCAAGGAGAGATGATGGAGAGAAAGAAACAGCAATCAAAAAAGATCCATCCCAGTTTGCAGTGTCCCTGGACCACCCTGACCCCTGCCCAGGCTGGGTAGTGCTTCCCCATGAAGCACCAGCAGCAGTCTGCACCCAGCAGTGGGCTGGCAGTGGTGGGAGTCCACCTTGAGGTGCAGAAGACACCACCTTTGGCAACTACTTGCTGTCGTGTAGACAGATTTACAATCTAAGATTATAGGGAATGTCAGAATTACACATAGACCTGGTGCACCCATGGCTGCAACAGAAAGGGAATGTACCCAGGGGAACCTGCACTCCCAGGGGAGGGGAAATGTGGTGGTGGTTACCTGGCCAGCTGGAAGGGGTGAGTATGTATGCATGCATGCAAACTGTGCAAAGGTGTGCATGCAGGTGTGGAATTAGAATGGAATCAGCCAGAGAAGATGCGTGTTGCATTGATTATGAACTATGATTGTTAATAAATTGCTTCCGTCTTGTGAACTGAGATTTTCTCTGCCACAGGGTTCAGCCATTCTGAGAATCCCTGTACATTCCCTGCACATCCATGCTGTCCCAGTGTAAAGCTGCCTTGATTTCCCCCTCAGTGGAGTGGAATATTTTTTTACTTTGAGAAGGATTTCCTTGAAGATCAAACAACTCCCCTGGGACTCTTTGCTCTCTCCTGTTAGATCCTGCCAGGCAGATCCCTGAGCAAACTGAAATTGCTATCTCTTGTCATGAAAATACTTTTACTGAATGATGAGACTAGTGAATTAAAATAGAATATCATTTTGATATGAAAAGAAAAAGGAGCTTATTGTGCAGCATTCTGCCAAAGTAGAGACTTTGAGTATAAATTTGATTTGGCATCTGCGAACTCAAGTAGAGCAAATAAAAGGGTAGCCTTTTCAATTAAGTATCTCCAAATAAGTATTAAATTTCTGCTTAATAAGGTAATGAGAGATGGATGTGAAAGAATACATGCACAAATTTGAAGATATAGTTATTCTGTTACTGAGAAATGAATAGGGAGTGAGATCAAAACAAACACCAATATTTTTTATTTATCTATTTTGGCTGCATCCCAAAGGGGAGGGATTTCATAATACTTGTGAGTATCAATGTCCAGATTATACAAAAAGGAGAAGAAATGTGGAAAAGAAGGTGACTAAAAATGAATGTGGGTTATTAAAGAAGTTAAATGTTGCAAATAAATGTTTTGTGACCCTGAACTCTCTAAAATGGAAAAGAGAGTCTAGCAGATATAAATGAAAAGAGCGACATACATTATTGGAGAAAACATCCATGGACAAAATTGTTCTGCCTTCCTTAGTTCTTTCAAGGCATCTACTTGAAGACCAGTATCAGACTTAAAAAAAAGATTGAAGCTATTAATATTCTATTAAATGTCATACTTCAGGCTGATTACTACCTTTCACAAAGGAGCCCACTTTATATCACCTTTCTATTATAATGGATAGGATATTCCAGAGGATGTACATGCATGCAGATATTGCCGTGTTTGATATCATAAGACTGATATCATGCCTTCACCGTGAAAGAATGTAGAGTATGAAAGGGCAGGTTACGAGAGTGGCATACCAGTTACTTATCAATAACTCTCAATGTGCATCTGGTCTAGATGTTCTTAGCTCATTATGCTGTTGATGAAGCTCATTAAAAAACTGACTGAATGGTAACCCCTTACAGAGCAAAATAAAAATATGAGATTTTTTTACTTCTGCTGGAAAGTTGTGCAATCCACCACACTTACAAAATGGTGAATTTTCTGAAGACACTGAAGACAATGAGACACTGGAGACAGTGAGACACTACATTGCTGGAGAACTGCTGCAGGCATACTTTCTGAAATATGGAGCATGTCATTACAGCCTTTTACGGTACATCCAAAAACTGGTCGTTAAATTTCAAGTCAAAATGTAGCTAGATTACTTATACAGTAATCTTAAAATAAAATGCAATATCTGTGTATCTGAATTTTTCATCAGATGAAAATGTTAGAACCCTGGCTCAGATCCTGACTTGTTTTTCTTTGTCTAGGTACAATTTTCTGCTGCAGAACAAAGAAAAGTTGATTGTTAAATAATTTACAGGAGACTGAATCATTTTTAAAAGTAGTTTCTCTACCTGCAACTTGAATGCTGAAGAACATTTAAAGTATCATTTTTTCAGCTGAAATATCAAGATTATGCTATATACTACCATTGTATTATTCCAGACCAATGCCATTAGAGTAATCTATGTTGGCAAGTTTCTAAAAATATTTGTCAAAAAAAATCTCTTCTATTTATAAAAGCTCAGAAATGTACTACAATGTTGTCTGAGAAAAAACAGAAAATCTTGGATACCTCTGTTCACAAGGAATATGCCAAACTCCAGGGAAGAGTAAGAAATATAAGACCTTTGTAGTGTAAGTAAGATTTTGCTTTAAATTATCAGAGCTGGTTTGCTTTCTGCACCAGACTTCATCATTGACAGTGTCTACATATATTAGAATTCTGAATGGATTTGAAGAGATAGGATTTAAGAGGAAGACACCCTGAAATACTTGCTGACAAACACCTTTCCCAATAACCCTATCTAATAATCTGGTATCAGTTATGTAACACCTAAACTCATTAGCTTCCTATGTAAATGTTTGTACACTGGGAATTGAGAAGTTCAATTTGAAAAGTTTGTATATTCAGGTTTTGAAAACTTCTTTGGGATTTGAGAACACCACCATCTTAGTTTAGGTCTGTTTGAATACTGTAAACTTCCTCTGAAATTAGATCATACAGACAGTAAGATTCCTCATGGTTATTCCACATTGAGTCCAAATTAATTTCCTGTATATAAAAAAAGCTGTAATAAATGGCTTTAAATTTGTCTGTTACCTCTGGGTTATTATTTGTGTTTAATGTTTTATTTTCCTTCTACTGCCATTGATGCATTTTATCGAATAAATCAGTCTTAGATATAGAGTTTAAGGGAGCAGTTAAAATGATCCAAGGACTCACTGAGCTTTTTTTTTTCAGAGTTTCTGCATTTAATTCAAACAATGCTGAGTAGAATGTGCCGCTGCTGTCTACATATATGGTTTTCCTTTCAATTATTAGAGACTAAAATGGGTAACAAAACAACCTTGGCTGTATTGATACAATAATCGTGTCCAAAGACAACCCACACACTTGACCTCCCCTAGCTCACATGGCTGAGTGACAAACCAGGTAGATAGCCTTACAACAGGATTTTAATGTATTTAGGATGGTGTCATGAGCCAGTAACACCAGAACTGGAAGGCAAGCCTGGCAGAAAAGCAGTTTGGCTGAAGTGAATGAACACAGTTATGCTCTTGCTGGAACTCTGCAAATGAGACTGTATGTGTATGTGCTTAGCTGCTGCTTTTTGCTTCTAATCCATTTTGCCTGTGGCAACAGCAAGTCTGATGCCCATATCATAAATAAAAGTAGATGAGTTAAAAACAGCATGGAGTGAGAACTCCAAATCTAGCTTCACTGAAGCTGGAGTAATAGACTTATCAACAACTATTTCCTATGCTAATATTAGTATTATGTAAAAAAAACCCTCATATATATTATATCATTAGGGCACAAACTATAAAACCAGCTAAATCCAAATAAAGGAATGTACCACTGTCCTGTCTTTTTCAAAAAGCTGTTAACACCTCTAAAGCCTCTTGTAGAAATAACACAGACTAAATAATCATCCAGATGCAATCTCTGAGAATTGCGGAAGAACCTTGTGCCTATGTAATTCCAGCCAAAACAATTTCCTGCTTAACCAGTTTTAAAGGGTAGAAAATGCAATTATAAATCAGAGATGTGGCAAGAATTCAAACTGGTGGCTGAAACAGGGAGGGCAATGGCGTGGGGTGTCTCTTTGTAATGATCTTTTTCTGTAAGTCACAAAGATGATGCCACAGAACATTGTGGCTTCTCGGTTGCTGGCTTTAGCTGTTAAACTCAGTTGCAAATACCTCCACAGTAGGTACATACAGCTACACACACATCATCACTGATCTGTCTGAGCAAATGAGATATTCCATTTGTTTACAGGGAAAGAAAATCCCTTAGAATGAAAAAAAGCTTGCTTGCCTGCATTACACTTTAATGTGAAAAGGATCAAAAAAACACCTCTCTCTTGCTTCTTTCATTATGGATTAATAACAAAGTGCAAGCCTGAATTTTCGCTGCTGTTGAAATAACTTTAATGAAAAACACAAAAGCAAAGAAATACCTGCTAAGGAAGTGTTCTTTTGATAGAAAGGCACATGTTGTTTCTATGCTGCTCTTACCTTTTTCCGTCTCCTTTCTGCCATGATGAAATATTTTTATTCTAAAGATACTGTTGATCTTTTTTTTTTGAGTTAATTACCTTGATAAAATTCCCAAAAGCTTAGTTAGGTTTTAGTCTGTTCATTTATAATATTTAGAATATTTCTCTAAATGCATGTACTGTTTATAAGAAATCTATCTCAGCATGCTCAGAAGTTATTCTGGCTTCAGGCTGATAAATCCAAAGACATTGTTGTCTAAAATCTTAGTTATTAGCTTTGCTATTTGGCCTAACTGTATTTTCTCCAGATTTGGAGAAATAGCAGATGGAACTAGGCAAATGCCAAACTTGTTTCATGCCCACATTTAAATCTTCCTGCAGAGAATACAGGTTTCCATCGAATAAAAAAAAAAAAAAAAAAGCCTGTGTGTGTGGAGGTTAAAACAGGAACTATGGAGTCCTTTATGTATTGCTGAATAGGGTCAAGTGCTTTAATAGTGCTAAAGGTATTTGCAGTTTTAGTATGCCTTTTTGCTTGCAGCCCACGCATCCTGAAACAGCATTTAGTCCAAGTGCTCTTATCCTCACTGCCTTGCACTGGTACATTTTGAAGCAGTTATTCTCTTTTCCCTGAGAAAGTGGTTTTGGTTTTATTTTGATCACCATCCAGTCTTTGAATAGGCATTCAGCATAAAAGGACAGACAATAACGATACATGACAGTAATTTATGAGTCTTTCCCTGAACCGTCTGATATGATCATACAGGAATAAATGGTACCAATGTAAACCGTGGATCACTCTTCCATAAAATACTTATTCCCAATTGGATTATTTAAACTGTGTTTGGAAATGCTACAACTAAAGTCTTAATGGAAAGGTTTAATTTGGATTTCTGACAGATATACAAAAGTTATTGCTGAACTAGCATCACTGTAATATTTGACTCAGAAAGACCATACAGTCCCAAGCATTTCTGAATAGAGAACACAGAGGTCTCTTCTGTGGGGGAAAATTCTTATTTTTCTTCTGAATAAAGGCTTCAACCTGCCTTTCATGTCCTATTGTTTAGTTGACAATGATAACAATCTACTGATTTCTATTATTAAAAGGGACTAGAAACCATGTTTTGAAATCGTGATCGCACCAGGAGTCATCGCATGTCAGAACTCTCTAGAAACCCAAACCACATTTAATGTCATATGTTACATAAAGTAAATAGGCTATGACTTCTTTGAGCTAGGGTTAGATTTACTCATTTTAGTTCTTAAACTTAGTCTTCCATTATTTACAAAAAACAAACAAACAAACAAAAACAACAAAGAACACCCCACTCCCAAAATAAAAAAAAACACCAAACCGAGAACTCTGAAGAACACAGATCTTCAGATTTATTACTGAAAACAGCCATTGAGAATTGCAGTGTGTGAATTTTAAAAATTAAATGTTAATTTCATTATTCAAAGTACATGATGGGGCTTGACATAGGATTAAGATTTCCTAATTTGAGTACCATATTTGCATCTAAAGTTTAGTGCAGAATTAATATATGCTATGTGGATCATCCTAAGTGTCTAGTTAGTCTTATGTAGGTTCTCTCTATTACTTACTGAGGGATTTTGGGTATTTCAGTGCTAAATTCTTACTTGTTCATTTTACTTTGACAAAGATTCAAATCCCAGAGGATTTACTCTCTTTACTAAAAGTAAATACTTTCCTTCTCTGTGAATCAGAGACCCTTTATATATATATATATATATATACATACATATGTATATATATAAAAATATATTAATATATATATAAATATACACATATTTCAGATCTTGTAAAAATATTTTATTAACAAACAAAACACATTTCTTTCACACTTCTGAGGGGGTATAAGTTAATAATAAAAAAGAAAGAAATATCTTCATACTAAGAAAAAAAGGAGAGCAGAGGGAAAGCAGGGGAGAGGTAGAGATGTCATTACATCATGGTGCTTTTTCCATACTGCACTATATTTCATTTGTGCCTAACACTATATTCTGAAGAGGGGCAAATTTATGGTTTTAAAAATACCATTGCAATGGTCTATGACAAGAAAAATAATTATCAAGAACATTCTTTGCAATAATGAATAGCTCCTGTGCATAAAATAAAAGAGGTTTTTCAGTGGCCATTTTGGGATTAGGGCTTTATTTAAAAATATGGTAATTGCTTCTAGATTAAAATTAAGTGTATAGGATGTAAAAACTAAATCTTGGATATGTCTTCTTGATCACTTAAAAACTTAGTATCTGACTAGCTTATGAAATTATTCTGGCTAGATAAAATGCTAGATTTCTTCACTCTGAAAGAGACATATCTTTGTCATTTGGAATAGATGAGATGTAAGGTTAGGTATTTTACGCATGTTTCCTTCTGTTGTCCACCTCATAATCTTGCAAGAGGTTCTGTAAGAAATCTTAAAATGTCTTTCGAGCTGGTAAAGAGATGTCTTTATGATTTCTTTTTCTTTTTTTTCTTTCTTTCTTTTTTTTTTTTTTTTAATTTCCAAGCATTTTTACATCTCTAACAGAAACTGTGCATGTGGAATCAGAAAAGTAAAGTGAGTCGGACTTGTTATTTATTTGAGAAGCAAAAGCAGTTGCAGACATATAAAATGGGGACTTTAAATGAGCTTTTATTTCAACTACAGAACTGAAATGCAGAGTTGAAAAAGATGGCTGAGAAATGACTATGTTCCTTCCCATGGAACATTATTGTACAAGTAAAACATTTATGCTCAAAACTGTTAGATTTTATAATGTATTTCTGCACTTCACTTTCTTCATTGTTGTCCAGATATTAAGTACTTGTTCTGCAAAGAAAAAAGCATTTAAATCCTGATTAATCATCCCTGTAGGCAGTTGCATACGAAATGAAGATTAGCTGTTAAGTGGCAAACATCTTTCTTTATTTAGCTTCTGTTATACTAAGTGATTTCGTTTTCACTATAAAGTCTAGGCAGCTAAGGACTGTCTAAACTCTGTTGGGCATCCTGACTGTAGATAACTGCTTTCTTACAGTTACATAATTAAGCCTTAAAGAGAGAAGGACTTATGATTTACTCTGTAATCTGTTATATGTGACTCCCACTCAACTGCCAGTTATGGCTCTCATTCTTGGGCACGTAATTCTCCCCCAGCGTGAGTGTAAGAGTAGCCTTGGTAAGTAATTTGGGATGTAGGTTCTTGGAAAAGGCAAGACGCCTAAAAATCAGGTGTTGCCATGCACTGTGAACTTTTAAGTCAGCATCCACAAAGCTTCCTGCGTTCTTTGTGGATGTACGCCTTAGTAGCTCACAGTTTGTAAACAACATATTCAAATATCAGATACTTCTAATCTCCTTATAATTACTGCAGAGATTTTTTTTTTTTTTTCAGCATTGGGATTGCTGCTATGAGTGTAATAGGTAATCTGAATTTCTCTTTTATGATTTACGCTTTCCTCCTCTAAAAATCCAGAAGTTGGGTATGATAAACTTTGTTAGGGGCTCTGTTGCAAATGAAAGCTCCAAGTAGAAAGTGATTATTATTCCTATTGTAATACGAAGTAATGTATTTCCTATCTACTCAAATCTCATTCAGATTCTGTGCAATGGAGCATCTTTTTTAAGAACCTGAAGTCAAATGATAGTGATTACATCACATCCACACTGCTTAGGCTAGCACTCCTTAAAGGTTTGTCTCAGAGACAGCCAGTTACATGTAGCAACCTAACAATTAATTACTGTAGAAAATGAGAAGACATTGAGTTACTAGTCCTTTTCCATTTATCAGTGTCGATTTACACTGAGATTGCTGAAGTAGCTCCTTGGGGATATGTCTAAGCCTAGTGCTCTGGAAACATTATTTTAAATTTCAACCCCATCTACAGCTTGATGATTAAAGCTTTTTTTTTTTTTTTAGGCAAATAAAGTAGGTTTGAATCTCCTAAAGAAGTGTAACAAATTGAATCTTGAGTGTCTCATAAATACATGAAAAGAAGGCAGCTCCATTACCACAATGCTTTTTAAAGTAACCTAGATATTCCATAAGAAATGCTTTCTGGGCTGTGGAGATTTTCCAACACGTATCCCTGTATTAATGGATTAATTTAAGACATGCTGAACCGTCTGAGTGATAGTGGCTTACTTCCTGCACAACTGCTGGTTGCTTGGGCTCACTTCCTAAGGGTTTCAGTGCATGTCACACAACGCACTGCCATTCACATATGCTTGTGCAAACTACCTGTGTGCTAAAACGATACAGATACCACACGAAGTGGCTAGGCCTTGGTCAGTTTTCTCTGAGGTAATATTACCTGGGTGCAGCTATACTGCTTCTAGTCTGTGTGTCAGTGGTTTTGTTCTGTGTAAACATACCAGTTCATTCGGGTCTAGCTCAGGCAGTACAGCAGAGATGCATCCTTAGGCATCTGATTTTACTGAAGTAAGTGATCAGCATGAGCTCTTCCAGAGATATCAAATCCAGTTATCAAATACACAAATCTGCATCTTAGCCAACATCTATCATAATAATGATTTTTTATTTATCCTCTGGCATCTAAGACCTGCCTTTAAAAGGTATCTGCCACAATTATGCTTATTACCCTTATCAAGATATACCTATATGTACAAAATATAAGAGTCTAGGAAAAAAATAAGAGCAGCAAAATATTTTCTAATGAAAAAAAGGAAGACATCAAGCATTTTTCTGATAATGTTCACACTAGAGTGGCAACACTTAAGAGAACCTACTAAAAAAAGAGTAATCACATTTGTGTTGAAGAGTGAAATCAGCATTGGAAAAGGTCAGTCATAATTAGACAGCTGAAGAAATGTCAGTATTGCTTGAAGAGGATGACCAGAATCCCTCTTCCAACACTATAAAAGATACTGATGTGGATCTGTACTGTGGCACTGTGTTCACCCCTCCACCTCCCCTCCCCCCCCACCTGAAATTTATTTGTTGTAACTCTGCTCAAGTGATAATCTTCATTGATGGTGGTAATGATGGCCGCATCAGACTCAAAGTGGATTCCAGGGAGAGAGATAACAGCACAACAGCCAAGAGCTATTTCAGCGAGGTGCCTCCCACCGCTGACACCTCAGTCCTGGTCAAAGTCTGACTCAAACTAAATTTGAAAAATAACCCTAACTTCTGCAGTTGGTTATAAGTTAACTATCTTACTCCGTAAATACTGAACAGCCCAGGCCTGTTGAGCTCTCCTGCATGCAATGGGCTACACACCAGGATGTCCCCTTGAGTAGGGATGCCTCTCAGTGTTACTCCTCAAGGCTGAGAGATCCCTTGCCACAACAGATCCTCAGTAAGTGATTAATAGCATGTTAAACTCTGAAATCTTAGTTAAGTGATGTAAAAGATTGACTGTGCACATATAATCCTTTGAACATAAAATCTTGACCAAGTCTGGGACTAAGTATAGATACAGGTGCACCTAGATTCCCCTCTGAGAAGGAACTTAGAAAGCAAGGGGTCCTTTCTGAACCTCATGACTCAACAGGAGGGTCCCCTGACAGTTTTGTCTGACTCTGCCCTATATGCAGTAAATACCTGAGTAAATATTCAAGGTACTCAAGCGTACCTTGCCATCCCATCTTGTTAAACCATTGCTGCATTTACTATCAAACTTTGTTAAATTACTGTTTTATATCAATAAACATACTGCTACTTCTCTCTTATGAGTGGAGTGTATCGCTCCATCTGCAAGTGAAGTCTTGCTACATCATGGTGTAATTATAATTCATCATGGGGATTTAAGTGGTACTTAATCCATTTTTAACTCTGGGATTTACATACATTTAAATGTTTTAGACTTTGCTCTTAATTTACTTAAATAAAGGTGCTATAAAATTCTTTTCTATTTCAAAGAGAGAATATGGATTTATATCAATTAGGTAAACTCTGCAATTAAAAAGGAACATTTCATTATTTAACTACTCTGATATCTTAGCAGAAAGAATTAGAGAGACCTAAATGAATTTATTATCTTATTACAGTTTTTCCTTTAAGCTGCTTTATATAATTTGAAGCAGCACTTGTTGAGGGAAAACAAATAACAAGCAATGGTTTAAATTATATATGCTTTTCCAAATATAATTTTCCCTTTTCCTTAAGCAATGAAGGAACTGCTGGAGGAGCTTCCAGATACATACAAAGTTTCAGATGCATGTTTAAACATTTTTAGTGGTAAGAAAAATGAGACCTTAATATAAAAAGATGTTCTGAAAATTAACATGCTACAACAGAAAATGAACATAAAGAAAATGACAGTGTTTCAGCTATAAACACCTATGGATAACAAAAGTTTTGAACTAAGAACCTTCCCCATGGACATTCAGGAAGATCATACAGATGTTCTCAGGTGTGAACAAATTTCACTGTTCTCATACAAAGAAGCTGCTGGCAAGGTTTGAGTTATGCACATGAGCATTCTAGGGACTATTGGTCCCATAAAGAAGAAAAACACCAACAAAAATTGAATACTTTTACTTATATGAAGTGTTTTGATCTTACTAAAGATGATCGATAGATCATCTAGATAACTAGATATATAGCTAGAGGAGCTTTCTGTTCAAGTCAGACCTTGATAGACAGGGCCAACTCAAACAGGTCTGAGATCTTTCACAGAAAATTCAGATAGTCTTTATTGCTGAGTTTACTCTTATTTGCATCAGGTTATATTTAAGACACATCTTCTAACCAGTGCTTTGTACAGACTGTTGGGAGGAAAATCAACATTGTTATAAAAATAAAGAACATATTTTGACTTGGTCTTTTAAATCTCAATTGCTGAGGCGAGTAGCTCGAGCGAGAACGCCTTCAACACCGGAGCGGGGGGGAGATCAGCGTCCAGAAGCCTCAACTCAGAGCGACGACATCCACCGAGGCAGCCTCAAGTCCTCGACAGGACCTGCCCAGGAGCCGGCAGCTCAGCTGACGCGAGCGAGCAGCTGACTCACAGGGGGCGGAGCCTGAAGCAGCGGCACCAGCCCTGGCTGGGTAAAAACCTGCCCCAGGGAGCGCGGTGAACAGAGCCAGGCAAGGCAGTTTGTGCGGCAAATCGCGCGGGCAGGCGAGCAGGCGGGCAGGCGAGCAGGCGAGCACTCGTCGTATGAGCAGGGCCCTGTCCGGCAGCTCTGCTCTGGCTGCCCCGGCGGTGGCCAGCATAGGCACCCAGACAGAGCCGATGAGAGGGGAGGCTGCAGTGCAGAGCTCTGAGTGTAGAGACAGCCTGCACTGGTCTGGTGAGGGAATGGTGCACAACGGGCAGGGCTGCACTCGGAGCTCCCTGGTGGAGGTCCTCCTGCAGCAGGTGGCTGAGCTGCGGGATGCTGTTAATAGGCTGCGAGATGTCAGGGAAGCTGAGAGGAAGCAGGAATGCTTGCTCCATGCCCAAACTGTGCAGGAGACTCGAGCTTCACCTCCACCTCATGAAGGAAAGAAGGAGGCCGTTAACCTGGGAAGCTGGGAAATAGTGACAAAAAAAAAAAAACCAACAAAAAAAAAAGAAGGAAAAGGGCAACCAAAGCAAGGGGCTTCCCCCTAAATCCCCTGTCCTTACACAGAACCACTTTGCTGTCCTGCAGGGGGGTAATGAGGAAATGCACTCGAGCCAGAAACAGCCGGGTGGTGCACTGCTAAAGAAGATCCCTACTGGTGCTGCTAGGAAAAAGCGGCGGGTCGTAGTAGTAGGGGACTCTACACTGAAAGGGACAGAAGCACTCGTCTGCCGGCCAGACCCCATCTCAAGGGAGGTGTGTTGCCTACGGGGGGCACGGATCACGGATGTGGCAGAGAGGCTGCCTGCTCTAGTAAGTCCCATGGACTATTACCCACGCCTGGTGATACATGTGGGTGCGAGGGATATAGATAGTAATGGCCTGGGGAACATACAGGACTACAGAGCCCTGGGGGAAGTGGTTAGGGGCTCTGGAGTTCAGGTGGTCTTTTCATCAATTCTCCAGGGTACAGGGGAGGGTCTAAAAAATGCTAGGAGGATTAGCCAGGTTAATAAATGGTTAAAAGGCTGGTGTCATAGTCAGGGGTTTGGGTGTCTTGAACACAGGACCCAAGCTTGTAGGCCAGGTCTAGTGGGGGCTGGTGGAGCTGATCTGATGATAAAGAAGGGAAGGAGCAGTTTTGGTAGGAGGCTTGCCAGACTGGTCAAGGAGGCTTTAAACTAGATGTGTTGGGGGAGGGGGGCATCATTCCATCCCAACACACACAGTCAGTTGCCAGCACCTATAATAAATGCTCTGAGCAATGTAGAGATATGCCAGCTGCTCCAGCCAATGAGCTGGCTTCAGCTGGGGCTCAGCTCAGATGCATCTATACAAATGCCCATAGCATGGGGAACAAACAAGAGGAATTAGAGATGTGTGCACGTCTACAGAGGTATGATATAATAGGCATCACAGAAGCATGGTGGGATGGCTCCTATGACTGGAGTGTTGGAATGGAAGGTTACAGGCTCTTTAGGAAGTAAAGGCCTGGCAGGCGGGGAGGGGGAGTTGCCCTTTATGTTAGGGATAGGCTGGAGAGCATGCAACTATGTCTGGGGACAGGTGAGCAGTTGACAAAATGTTTGTGGGTCAGGGTTAAAGGGAATGGCATGGGAAGAGTACAGGGATGTTGTCCGAGAAGCTAGGGACCAGGTTAGGAAAGCTAAGGCTCAGTTAGAATTAAACTTAGTGAGAGGTATTAAAGATAACAGGAAAGGATTCTACAGGTACGTAGCAAATAAAAAACAGACTAGGGAGAATGTAGGCCCCTCAGGAAGCTCTCAGGAGAACAGGGTACACGGGATTTGGAGAAGGCTGAGGTTCTGAATGGCTTCTTTGCCTCAGTCTTCACTGGCAAAGGCTCTGACCAAACCACCCAAGTCTTGAAAGGCAGACGCAGGGACTGTGAGAATGAAGACCTTGCACCCACTGTAGGAGAGGATCTGGTTCGAGACCATCTTAAAAATCTGAACGTGCACAAGTCCATAGGTCCTGATGAGATCCATCCACGGGTCCTGAAGGAGCTGGCAACTGAAGTTGCGAAGCTGCTGGCCATAATATTTGAGAAATCATGGCAGTCAGGGGAAGTTCCTGATGACTGGAAAAAGGGAAATCTAACCCCCATTTTCAAGGAGGCGAAAATGGATGACCCAGGGAATTACAGACCAGTCAGTCTCACCTCTGTGCCAGGCAAAATCTTGGAGCAGATTCCCCTGGAAGGCATGCTCAGGCACATGAAAATCAACAAGGTGCTTGGTGACAGCCAGCATGGCTTCACTAAGGGGAAATCCTGCCTGATCAATGTGGTGGCCTTCTATGATGGGGCTAAGGAACTGATGGACAGGGGTAGAGCGGTTGATGTCATCTACCTGGACCTGTGCAAAGTGTTTGACACTGTCCTGCATGACATCCTTGTCTCTAAATTGGAGCGACATCAATTTGATGGATGGACCACTCAGTGGCTAAAGAACTGGCTGGATGGCCGCACGCAAAAAGTTGTGGTCAATGGCTCAATGTCCGGCTGGAGACCAGTAACGAGTGGCGTCCCTCAGGGATCGGTGTTGGGACCAGTCTTGTTTAACATCTTCGTCGCTGACATGGACAGTGGGATTGAGTGCGCCCTCAGCAAGTTTGCCGATGACACCAAGCTGTGTGGTTCGGTTGATGTGCTGGAGGGAAGGAATGCCATCCAGAGGTACCTCGACACACTTGTGAGCTGGGGTGATGCCAACCTCATGAGGTTTAACCATGCCAAGTGCAAGGTCCTACACCTGGGTCAGAGCAATCCCAGGCACAGCTACAGGTTGGGCGGAGAAGAGATTCAGAGCAGCCGTGCAGAGAAGGACTTGGGGGTGTTGGTTGATGAGAAAATGAACATGAGCTGGCAGTGTGCGCTTGCAGCCCAGAAAGCCAGCCGTATCCTGGCCTGTATCAAAAGGAGCCTGACCAGCAGGTCGAAGGAGGTGATCCTGCCCCTCTACTCTGCTCTCGTGAGACCTCACCTGGAGTATTGTGTGCAGTTCTGGTGTCCTCAACATAAAAAGGACATGGAACTGTTGGAACAAGTCCAGAGAAGGGCCACGAGGATGATCAGGGGACTGGAGCACCTCCCGTATGAAGACAGGCGGAGGAAGTTGGGTCTGTTCAGCCTGGAGAAGAGAAGGCTGCTTGGAGACCTCCTAGCAGCCTTCCAGTATCTGAAGGGGGCCTATAGGGATGCTGGAGAGAGGGACTCTTCATTAGAGACTGTAGTGACAGGACAAGGGTTAACAGGTTAAAACTTAAGCAGGGGAAGTTTGGGTTGGATATAAGGAGGAAATTCTTTCCTGTTAGGGTGGTGAGGCACTGGAATGGGTTGCCCAGGGAGGTTGTGAATGCTCCATCCCTTGCAGTGTTCAAGACCAGGTTGGACGGGGCCTTGGGTGATATGATTTTGCATAAGGTGTCCCTGCCCATGGCAGGGGGGTTGGAACTTGATGATCTTAAGGTCCTTTCCAACCCTATTCTATGATTTGGGTGACCTATAAGTTGAGTAATGCCACCTCTTCAGCAAGCAAAAAGGGCATATCCTCTCTTTTAGTTTAAAACCATGAATGCAAAGTACAGATTGATCAGTTAAAGCTAAAAAAAAAGTCATATACATTATCATGCTTAGAACAAATTGTTATAGGCTACCATACACATCAAGCAAGAAAAAAATAAAAGAAAAAATGTATAAAAAAGTCATAAAATTTAGGACACAATTCTTTTCTTGAAACATACGTATCTGGTGCCATTTGAGAAGTCTCTGGACATCCTGCCTGCAATCTAGCTGAAGACTTAAAAGGGCAAAGATGTTTCTGAAGTCCTACAAAAGTTCTTTAATATCTTAGGTACATCACAATACCTTAAATGCTTAGACTGTACTAAATATTATACTTTTGTAACTGCATCTCATGCTAGGGAAAGATTTAATTCAAGAGAAGGATACATTTGATACCCACTTCTTGGATATCTAATCTTTTATTGTCATCAGTGCAACCTGATTCAACTCTTGATAATTCTCTAGTTTTGGTTGACAGTATTGAAAAGGGTCTTAATTCAGTCTACTGAATGTAAGAATCTAACGTCATATTAGATGCTGTTGAGTATCCAGGCTGTTACTTTGCTGGGAACATTTTAGGTAACCTATGATATTTCAAATTACTTTAGTGGCATATATGTGTACAACAGTTTTCCAAGATACCTAATTCATATGAAGATACTGTTTATGGCTTGGTTTGGTTTTGTTGTTTTTTTTTTTTGGGGGGGGGGGGTGTTCTGAGATTCCGCATGCACTTTGACCCTAGAAAATATTGTTTGTCCACACAGGACAACAAACCACCTCATATGGCTTGTAAAAACTATTTAAGAAGCTGGAAAAGGTGTTATCACCAGCATTGCCTGTTTTTCTGCTTCTAATAGTGCCCATGTAGGCATTTTGCCAAAATGAGGTAATAGTGCAGTTGATTAGGGAGGTATCAGGTTGTCTGTGGTCACTAGTATTGGTCAAGTAATATCACTTACTACAACATATCAAATGATAGTAGTATTACAAACTGTGTTATGCATGACATAATAAGTATAAAGATCGATTTTGTATGCTCTAGGGAAAATAAAGAAAGACTATCCATCCGTGTAAATGAAAGAGAAGTTTAATACACACTTAGGCTTCCATCAGGAAGTTGTAAGAAAAATCTTTCTGTTCTGTGCTTGTTCTAATACAGACACTTTAAGGAATGAAGCAAAGTATCAAAGCCTACTAGGCTCCAAACCTTTAATTACATCCAAAATTAAAATACAACAGCTCAAAAAAAAAATTTAAGTATTGCCTGTCTCAGGTTAGATGTATCTGTTTCAGTTTTTCTTTGAAATATTTTTAAACCAGAAAGGGACACCATGTGGAACATTCCATTTGAACTGATGAATGACTAATAGGAATTTTATTTTCCTTTTTTTTTTTTTTTTTTTAACCTGCTCAGCCCTCAGTTCTTTTTGCTTATTTTAATTTTAAGAGCTACAGATCCACTAGGAAATATTTATTACATAGTTCCAAAACATTTGTCTTGATAAATAGGTATTCCATAAGATTCTGACATTAAACCAGATGTATTTTAAATTTAAAATCTTCATTATAGTTAAGCGAAATAACAATATTACAAAATATGCAATATTTTTTGAGTCTTATGAGATTGCTTTAATTTATTTTGGTTTGAGTTATTTTATTGAAAGAATGAAATTCCAGTTTATAATCTGAGATAACACGGTAGTTAAATGAATGAAATTATTTCATATTAATTACTCTGTAATTAACTGTTCTGAGCAAGAATTTCACTCATTCACTATATGAATTACATTAAATTAGTTCAAACAATAACACTACATAAACCATTAATAAATAACAGAATGTAGATTAAAAAAAAAATTATTTAGCATACTGATCATATATATGCTAATACAGGGATTAACTAGCAAATAATCAATCCTACAATCTATATGCAAACTACTTACTAACCATCAACTTCAGTCTTCCTAGCAAAGCATTTCAAGACAAGTTACAGACCCCAGTCCTTGCTGGCAGATGACTTTCACTACTGGCCAAAGGTCCATGGGGCTAGTGAGAGAGTGAGAAAAAGGGATAGGTACTAATTGTGAGTGTATAACATTTAACTGCATTATTATACTAATAATAAAATTTTCACTTTATGTAAAATGTGTTTCTTGTTTGTCCATTACAAGATTTTTATTCATAACACATAAAATACGTAACTAAAAGAGGTTATTTTCCTGGGTTTAGACAAAATACTCAAAAATCAATCCATATGCAGTTAAAATATGCAGTTTATGGTGGCAAAATCACCAGGAGAATAATTGGTTGTATTATGACTAGAAACTTCTTTAAAATGTATATTAATCTTCTTGTGGTTGATGTAGGTTGTAACAGCAATCCACAAAAACTCACTATCTTAACTATTCACTTTTTTTTAGCTAGAAAAGTCTCTTCATTATGACTAGCTAAGTAGATGTATTAGAGATTACTGATTTACTAATTGTAGTTAATTAGGTTTCATGATGGCTTTAAGATATTGTTAGTGGCAATTAATTTACAGCTGTTCTAATATTAAAGTAATCTCAAATACCCATACTTGTACATTTTTTTTTTCTGCTTTGTGGAGTAATGACATACATTTGTTTGGAATTTCTACCAGTCTCTTTGGAAAAAATCTTTAAAGGTGTTGATGCCCTACAATGTGTACCACTGGCATAGTTTAAAATCATAGTTAAAATAACCCAATAATTTATTTTATCATCTCTATTATTCTAAACTTTGGGGGGGGGGGGGGGGGGGGGAGGAAATGCTATCAAAAGTATGAATGAAATCTACTATTCAGGTTGTTTGGGTGAATTGAACTCCAGAGGTGCTCCACTTCTCTTTGTTTATCAGAAGGGAAACTCCATCACCTTTGACCAGACAAGTAACTTCAGATAACTGAAGTTTGCTCAAATAATTTTTACAGTGTTAAATAAACTGGGCAATACTGACTGTTTCAGAATGTTTTCTAAGCTAACATTCATTTTCAGTCCACCTTGCTCTCCTCCTTTCATAACACAGCTAGAAGATGTGAAAGAGTATCTGACATATATCAGCTACACTGTGTGAGGGTGTGGATCTGGAAGATTAATCCAGTGGATTAATTTTTTGTCTCTGACCTAATTAAGGAAACAAATCAGGGTAAGTACAGATCTTCAGGGGCAGTAGGCCTTTATGTCCCCTACAAATAACATCTGCAATAGTTGTTACTCTGATACCTGCTTTCCCTGGAGAATTTTTCTCAGGAATACAAGGACTTAAATTAACTTAAAGGCTGTGGCCATCTGCCTCTAACCTGTCCTTTGCTTGAGATATCTAAGCTTGGTATGCTTTGACCTTTAATGACTAGACATAGACAATAATAATTCTTTAGTGCTTTTTTTAAGATTTTCGTCATAGATCTAGGAATTTAAAAAGAACTTCTTACTATACAGAACCAATTACATTTGTAGTCGAAGACATTTGAATATTATCTTTCCTAAGTTATTTGGAAAACATGTAAAAACCAAGTTTAATTTGAATATTTTTGAGATATGCTGGACCTAATCATGCTACCACTGAAGAACAAGCTAAAACTCCTACTGACTTCAATGGGCTCAGGATTATATACACAGCAGGGGACTAGACTCAGTAATCCATGAGGTCCTTTTTATCCTTATGTTACTACAATAGGAGCAAAAATCTGCAGGAAGCCTGATAATGTCAGGGTTGTAAGGCTTGAGAAGTTTGAAAGCTAGGACTTCCACATGAAAGATACTATTTCTGAGAAATACAACTAATGTAAATGAAGCTTTGGTTTTGAATTTTTTTGAAATTGAAGTTTTATTTGCTATAAACATTAATGATTACAAGATGTGAATGGACCTGATACAGATTTGCATTTTATAATTATCTTGGCTTAAGATTATGGTGGTTGTTTGAAGTCTTTTCTTACAGTGGAAAAGGGCAGGATTTTAATTAGTCTTATTTCCAGCATTCAGCTGATATGCATGGGTGACAAAGCCAAGTGTGAGACATAGAAATCATTGTAAAGTCTTTACTGCAGTATGAGTACGTTCATTCAGTTCAGAACAACTGGAAATCAGCTTGAATGCCTTGTCAGTGTAACTAACAAATTCAGCCTCCTCTTTTACATTTCATGTTCTTTTCCTCACTAACAACAGCAGCAGCTGCACTAGTCTAAATTCCAAGAATTATTATGTTTGGTTTTTTTTTTCAATCCACTCTTGAACATTCAAATTCTCTAATTCTAGAAAGAGGTGACTGCATCAATTTTTCAGATTTGGCATCTTCACAGTTTATACAGCTTTGGAATTGCCTTCATGTCACCAGATTGAGAGCAAAAAATTAGTAATTAGAGGCCAGGTTCAGGTCTCAGAGCTGAATTTAGGCATTGCAATTACTGGATAATTCAGAACATTGAATATGGACATTTAGGTATCCTATGCCATTTTAAAGAGTGATTAAGAGTACCTGATTCAGGGCTTTCTTTCCTCTTTACAGGGAGTTGATATACCCCACACAGCCATTCAGCTTCCTGTTTGCAAATAGATGAATGATTTTAGATACTAAATAGAAAACACTACGAACAGGAGTCAGCTGGCTTCCCTCAGCTCTCTCGTAATAAGCATCTGGATCAATTCTCCCCACTCACCCCATGTAGTTGCCTGCCTCCACCTCAGATTCAAAAGACCTCACCATTTCTTGAGAGCAGATGCTGAACAGAAACAAAGTTTGCACCTTCTGTATAACAACCAGTTTATTATTCATCCATAACATGGAAGACTTAGGTTCTTAGCTAGGCTTGATTTCAGAAGGCAATGATATTATCTACTCCCAAATGAGAGTCAGAGTGTCTTTTTCTCCTTGTTCTACTTCTGTCTTGAAAAGCCTCCTGTGCAGTGAATAATAAAAAAAAAAAAGAAATAAATCTGACTGTATTAATTCTGCTACATAAGATGGCCAGGCACTTCATCACAGTCATCCATGCTTAATTTTCATCTGGCTTAATTTTTAACTGCTCTAGCTAGCTCTCTAGTGATCTAGTTGATAACCATTTTAGCAGCATAGATGTAACCAAGAGATGACTCTACATTACAGTGTTCAAATTCAGAACAGAAGCACACTTTGTGCAGTGAATATCCTGATATCCGAATGCAATTACTTCATGCTGAAACCAAATTAAAAGATGCTGTCCAGGAGCACACTTAACTGCTGGTGGGCACACTATCCATAGAATAGAGCCAGAAGGAAAACTTTCAGAGTCAATATCATGGGTATCAGACTTTTAGCACTCTTTACCTCACATGTAAATTCCTATTGTTTCTTCCTTTTCAAGTCCAGAGACTAGCAACTATAATAAATAATGTTGGCTTCTGTGATCTGTTTCATGGGATTTTTTTCAACATTTGTTTTGTGGTGTTGGAGTGGTCTGAAAGTTGTAAATGAATAATGAATTTGGATGGAGCGAGGGATCTTTTCAGGCTTTTGAGAAATGACAGGCCTTATTCATATAAATGTTCATTGCAAGGTTAAAGGAAAGCTGTGTTTAGCTTTAGCATAAATGACAATACCCACTGAATTTAGGTATGTTTGAAACTGACAAATGAGCATGAATGCTTTATATTACACTTGAAGAACAGATGCTCATGTTCTGGTCAAGTGTCAGAATAGGTGTACTTAATTTTGGCCAATATTAGACTAGACTGGTAGATTGTCATTGTGTCCCTCTTACTGAAAGACGACTTGGAGCCTGGAGTTTTGTTGACATTTGGAAAAGGCTGAGGTTCTGAATGACTTCTTTGCCTCAGTCTTCACTGGCAAAGGCTCTGACCAAACCACTCAAGTCTTGGAAGGCAGATGCAGGGACTGTGAGAATGAAGACCATGCGCCCACTGTAGGAGAGGATCTGGTTCGAGACCATCTTAAAAATCTGAACGTGCACAAGTCTATGGGTCCTGATGAGATCCATCCGCGGGTCCTGAAGGAGCTGGCAAATGAAGTTGCGAAGCCGCTGGCCATCATATTTGAGAAATCGTGGCAGTCAGGTGAAGTTCCTGATGACTGGAAAAAGGGAAATCTAACCCCCATTTTCAAGTAGGGAAAATGGATGACCCAGGGAATTACAGACCAGTCAGTCTCACCTCTGTGCCAGGCAAAATCTTGGAGCAGATTCTCCTGGAAGGCATGCTAAGGCACATGAAAATCAACAAGGTGCTTGGTGACAGCCAGCATGGCTTCACTAAGGGGAAATCCTGCCTGATCAATTTGGTGGCCTTCTATGATGGGGCTAAGGAACTGATGGACAGGGGTAGAGCAGTTGATGACATCTGTCTGGACCTGTGCAAAGTGTTTGACACTGTCCCACACGACATCCTTGTCTCTAAATTGGAGAGACATGAATTTGATGGATGGACCACTCAGTGGCTAAAGAACTGGCTGAATGGCCGCACGCAAAGAGTTGTTGTCAATGGCCCGATGTCCGGCTGGAGACCAGTAACGAGTGGCTTCCCTTAGGGATCGCTGTTGGGACTGGTCTTGTTTAACATCTTCATCGCTGACATGGACAGTGGGATTGAGTGCGCCCTCAGCAAGTTTGCCGATGACACCAAGCTGTGTGGTTCGGTTGATGTGCTGGAGGGAAAGAATGCCATCCAGAGGGACCTAGACACGCTTGTGAGATGGGCTGATGCCAACCTCATGAAGTTTAACCATGCCAAGTGCAAGGTCCTACACCTGGGTCGGAGCAATCCCAGGCACAGCTACAGGTTGGGCAGAGAAGAGATTCAGAGCAGCCGTGCGGAGGACTTGGGGGTGTTGGTCGATGGGAAAATGAACATGAGCCAGCAGTGTGCGCTTGCAGCCCAGAAAGCCAACCGTATCCTGGCCTGCATCAAAAGGAGTGTGACCAGCAGGTCGAAGGAGGCGATCCTGCCCCTCTACTCTGCTCTCGTGAGACCTCACCTGGAGTATTGTGTGCACTTCTGGTGTCCTCAACATAAAAAGGACATGGAACTGTTGGAACAAGTCCAGAGAAGGGCCACGAGGATGATCAGGGGACTGGAGCACCTCCCGTATGAAGACAGGCTGAGGAAGTTGGGTCTGTTCAGCCTGGATAAGAGAAGGCTGCTTGGAGACCTCCTAGCAGCCTTCCAGTATCTGAAGGGGGCCTATAGGGATGCTGGAGAGAGGGACTCTTCATTAGAGACTGTAGTGACAGGACAAGGGTTAACAGGTTAAAACTTAAGCAGGGGAAGTTTGGGTTGGATATAAGGAGGAAATTCTTTCCTGTTAGGGTGGTGAGGCACTGGAATGGGTTGCCCAGGGAGGTTGTGAATGCTCCATCCCTTGCAGTGTTCAAGACCAGGTTGGGCGAGGCCTTGGGTGACAAGATTTAGTGTAAGGTGTTCCTGCCCATGGCAGGGGTGTTGGAACTAGATGATCTTAAGGTCCTTTCCAACCCTAACGATTCTATGATTCTATGATATTTTTCTCTGCATAACATTTGCAAATGAGGATTATTATTTGGGGTCAGTTATATTTTAAGGTTTCAAAACTAAATGTATTTTCCCAAATAAGTTGTATTGTAGGTTCTCATACATTTAGATATCAGCATTTACCATTGTACATTTTTTCTAAGACTGTTTTATATTCAGAACACACCATCTAACTGCATCACATTAAACCTCAAATTACTTTATTTGTATTTTTTTGGGGGGTATGTTGGACTCAGAATTCCTTTATATAAGTCATACCTTTTTTTTTAATAATTAGTTTAAGAAAATGCAGCCGCACCATCTATTATAAAAGTGGTGTTACAAAGATACTGCTTTTCTTTAGATCTGTATACTTTTTCAACGCTGACTAGAAACTGTATTCATATAAATGGCATTCAAATTTATTACCATGGCATGGCTGAACCCCACCCAGCACAAGGGCTTTATTTACTTTAAAAAAACCTAAACAAAACCGACCAAAAAAAAACCCAATGAAAACCCTCAAACCCAAAACTGCCTTTGTTCATATTTTGTTTTCAAGCATTAAAAAAAATTAAATCTATTAGTCATATCATGCCTGCTATCTTTCTAATTTTGGTAAGAAAAAACACTAATTCCCTACAACATCCATTTTTGTTTGTGCTAAGAACTAATCCAATTATTTCTGATTTTTAATAGAAATACCATTATGGACTTTGAAGCAAGACTTGCAGTTACCATTTCATTTCTCTTTACAGTGTCATATATTTTTAAATGCAGTTGTTCTTGAAATATGGAGTCTTTTCACTACAAGTAATGTATGCTATGAACCTCTTACAGACCTTTTGCTGAGGCACCATGTCAAAGCTTTCTGAAAAAAGGTACCGTACCTTATTAACTATATCAGCACTCCCAAAGAACTCTAGTAGTTGTGTGAGGCATCATTTTCAGGTAGAACAGCAGCATCAACTCTTCTGCATTGTGTTGTATGTAAACTTATGTATATAATGACAAACTTTTATTCCAGTGTTTACTGGGAATTTTGGAAAGCATCAACACATTGTTCTCATATTTTTAAAATGGATAAACACTAACTTTGAGAGACTCAATCATTTTGGTCAATATAATGATCCACGTGAGGTGTGATACATGAAGTAATTACAGCCTACCAGTTTATCATCCCCTAAAATATTTCCATCATAGGGTGACATACCTGTGATAAAAGCAGGAAGCAGAAGAACATTATTAAGCCACAGGCTATAGTAATGGCATGTTCAAATCCTGAAGAGTTTCTAGCTCTGCTCACATGCACATCTCATCTTCTCCTTTCTTCCGTATTCCCAGGTAGAGAGAAGGCTAAGAAACAACTACAGAGAAAGACAGCTAGTGAGATCATATTTATTTAAAAAATAATAATAAAATCCTTAAATAGTATGAATTGGTGTGAACAGGAATTATATTCTTGTAGTAGTAGTAGTAGTAGTATTGCTACTGCTACTACACAGAACTTGTCTGCATCAAATGTAAATTGAAGAAAGAAGCTTTAAAAAACAAGGGGGGGGGGGAAATGGTTTTAATGATACAGTGGCTTCCAAAACTAAACAGGGGTTAGGCTGAGTTATTAGCATGTCAAAAATTAACTAGAGAAAATTAGATAAAGAGTCAATAAAACTCTACTAAATAGAATGACCAAAAATTTTTTATTAGGTTGTGGATTCGAATATCAAAACTGTATTTTTTTAAAGGAATCCTAGGTTTGTCTTGTAAACATAGCTTGAAAAGCGGAAAAGGTAAATTTCATAATGGAAAAAGATTGCTAAGAAAACTCTGTCGGGTTTTGCGCTCATACAGCTAGAAGACTTCTTTTTATGGCAACATTTGATCTATGCATGCTAATCAAAAGTAGGTTACGTGAATCAGAAAAATGCTTAAAGCATTTTGAATATTTTTCGTCTGTAGAGTTTACATGGGGTTTTGGTGTGTTTTTTTCCCCATAAACTTCACAATTTTGCACAGTAAGATACAACCTAATAAATCTTTAAGGTGAAAAACATATTGCGCATTTGATTTCTAATCTTAGGGCCTCAGTGCTGTTTAAAAGTGTTTTATAAACAAAATGTTTACACATTCTTGATGAAATGTTAGTCTTTTTTGAAGGAAGTTTTGATTGAAGATCATCAGTCTGTTTATGTAAACTAATTAAAGCCGAAGATTCAACTAATTGC
This sequence comes from Pezoporus occidentalis, assembly GCF_034315485.1. NCBI lineage: Eukaryota > Metazoa > Chordata > Aves > Psittaciformes > Psittacidae > Pezoporus > Pezoporus occidentalis. The sequence goes on along the minus strand of NW_026914611.1, from coordinate 4,478,252 downwards.
TCATAGGTTTTTGTTTATCTCAGCTGAAGTTGAAGTTAAGGATTCATTCAAAACCACTCAGAAAGAGAATTAGCATGTTATGTCATCTTGCTGTTAATGGAATAAACTAATTCTGCTTTAAACCGAAACTCACTGACAACCTTGGCATTGGATAACCTCTCATATTTACTTATTTTTTTTAGCCCAACTAAATTTATGCTTCTGAAATAGCCCCAGAAAAAAAAAATATTTTTGTATTGACAGAACAGATAACACAAACTTGTTCAGATAGCATTAGTGATCCTATGCTATCCTGAAAGCATGCCTTGTCTTTAACATATCGAAGAATTATGAAAAAGAAATGGTACACAATCTTTCCAGTCCTTAACTATGTTTAGAAACATTAGGGCTAAAGTTTGAAAGTTTTTAAATATATGTTTGTTTTTTGGCCCTGCTCTCTAAAAATTCGTAGCTTATTTTCAAAATAAATTTTAGCTACTTATATTCTGAGCTGATGAAAACAGCTATGAATAATCGCTGATGTGCATAATACAAACACAAGGAACATATAACCATAGAATTATAAAATCTTTTTGTTTAAAAATGCCCAACTGGTAACTCAGAGCCACAAAGTCACTCGCTCACTCCTTTCCTTCTCCCCCCCCAACTTTAAGCGGGATGGGGTGGACAATCAAAAGAATGTGAACACCACAGGTTGTGATTTAGCTGTAAAGCCATATTATTTGTTTTTAATTTCTTCTATTCAGAATCCAAAATAACTCCTGCTTTGATTATGATCTGTCTTTAGATGGACTTGCACAATGTATTTTGGAAAAATATCTAAATCAATACAGTTTGGAAATATACACTAAACTGCAAAATTTTAGATCAGCAGGATTCAATTAGACGTAAACTCTATGGAGAAAATGTAGAGAATTTATTTCTTAATAGATGATTAATGTCATGAAATAATAACACTTTCTGAATCAAGTGGCAACAAAGAGGTACATAACACAGGAGATCACCACAGCATGAAGACAGTACTAATCATATCGCTCTTCACTCCTGACAACAAAAGTAGAAAGAACAAATTTCTTATGGTTTCAGGCTGTAACGTATTTATTGCTGAGGTATTAAAGAATGATAGCATTACAATGGTAAACAGAGTTCAGAGTATTTCAATAAATAATGTAAATATCTTAGGGTTTTGCTTTGAGCTCTGTGCTATATATGCTGAATATTGAAAACCTAAAACTAAAGACAGCAACCTACAGATAATTTTGTCATTATTCAGACATTAATAATAATAACTGAGAGGAAATTAATGCAAAAGAGGTGACTTTGCATAACCAGTCATAATTTTAGACCTTTACTCTCATAGATACCTTTAAAAGTCTGGACATGCCACTCTCAGCAATTTGAGGGTTTTATCTGACCAGATGTAAATACCTACAGTGTAGATCTTCTCATCTGAAACACTGTTTTCTGTATGCACAAGAGAAAGAAACAGATGTATTCTAAGATTAATTGAATATCAGAAGAAAGGTGAAAAAGTAAGATTTTTAAAGTTAGGACTATGTCCTGTGGACAACTGTCCAGCCCTTGACTGCATTCCATAGTTCTCTTTTATTTAGCAGTATGGAAGTAGCTTTTGGGATAGAACACTTATGTTTCTCTCTTCAAGAACAATTGAAAACCTTCAGTTCCTTAAAATGGGAATCTAAAACTGCTACATTTCTCTCAGCGGACTGCTATACATATTGCAACACAACAGATTATCTGACTTGATATATGAACACATCCAGTGCAGAAAAACATTTTAAAATTGACAAACAAAATGGGTTCTGAATTTACAGTCTGCCTTTCATATTTTTAGTCACTCAACCATTTAGTGTGACTGTTCCATGCACTGGGTCTGTCTGTGATGGAGTTGATTTTCCTCGTAACAACCTGTATCATGGTGTGTTTTGTATTTGTAGCTGGAACAGTGCTGATAACATACTGGTCTTTTGGCTTTTTCTGAGCAATGCTTGCACAGCATTGAAACTTGCTCTTGCTCCTGCTCTGTGCCTCCCCAGCGAGCAGACTGGGGTGAGCAAGAAGTTGGGAGAGGGCACAACTAGGACAGCTTATCCGATCTCACCTTCCTTCATTTTCTCCCCTTTCCATAGGAGAGGGTAGGGAGTAAATAGCTGTGTGATTGTGTGGATGTTAACTGTAGTCAGCTCACTGCACTCCAAAACAGTCATATTGTTTTGTACAAATGCTTTAAGTGTACTGTCTAAATTAAAAGACACAAAAAATGTTCTAACGGTTTACAGTTTCCAGACATAACTTAGATCAAAATAAGTGAATAAAAGCAGATCACTCCAAATTAATGGGTCTTATCTAAATGTAATTCAAATGCTTTCAATTTTAATAGCTTGATATTATTTCATACTTACATTGAGACAGGTGGGATCAGAATCTGATTTTCTTGCCTCTGGATTAACAGATTTCATTACAAAGGGATTATATCATCTTGAATGAGGAAATAAACAAAACACTTCCTTAAACTTTGTAGGGTATAAAATGAAAGCAGTGAAATGTTTATTTCTTGGTAAAGTATACCAGGACTTTGCAAGGGTTAGTTTGGTCCAATAGCTCTATATTTGATGTCTTCCTTAAAGATGATCTACTCTTCACAGTATCTGTCATTTGCTGTATTGAATCTCAGGAAACTGTGAAGCCTGGAAGGTATCTTCTGTGTCACTGAGCCAAGTGTCCAGCTGGGAAGTGGTCTGTATCTCTTCTTGGAAGGTCAAAAACTATTAAAGTACCATTGAATGTTGTGTTTGGTTTGGGTTTTTTTTTGGTTTTGGTTTTGGTTTTTGTTTTTTTTTTCCACAGCGAAACTGCTATTTTGGTGACATGAAGACGAAGCATGTCTTTGATGGAGAGTGTTCTTGGGCTACAGGAAATCTTACATAATATAATGCAAGCACTTTATCTTTCCAATCAATGTATCCCCAGCCTTAATATAACAGCTATAATAAGTTTCTGGAGTACATGAGTAAACTACAGACAAAGTTAAGATACTCAAATATCTCCTAGGGACTTTGTACACATATAGCTATACTGAAATTTCATTCTTTTAATGAATGCTTTCTCTTTCTTCTCTCTTACTTGATAGTTTTGAGAAGGCTGGTCAGCTACAGCTAACAATCAAAACCAGACTAATGAGATCCCAATGGAGTGATCAAAAGAGGCAGGAAAAAATAACAGTACTTTGCCCATGGAATTTAGTGATCTACTTTTTGGTACATACTATACGTCTCAACAAATCATTAATTCTCTAATTAGCAGTATTCTGAAGGTATTCATTACTATGGGGAGGTTTCCAGTTCCTCTAGAGTAATATCCCTTTAATTCTTCTTCATCATTTCTTTTCCCATTTTTCTCTCCAAAATATCCCCAAAACAATTAAAAAAATATGTATTTATATATTCCAACAACTAGAGTGGGCAACAACTATCCAAGTATATGCAAAAAAAGGACATCCTGAGATGCTGAAAAAGCATTCACAATGAATGACAAATGGTAATGGTTTTATGCAGTAAGATTATATATATAAAACTATTGATAGGATTGCCCTAAATGACTTCTTAGAAAAAATTTGAAATGTTATTAAATTAAAAGAAACCTCTTTTGCTTAATAGGGCTGCAAAAATAATTCTTCTCAGATGACAGATTTTTACATTTTTAAAACAAGTTTAACTTCCAGTCGGTTGCCAGCACCTATAATAAATGCTCGGAGCAATGTAGAGGTATTCCAGCCGCTCCAGCCAATTGAGCCAGCTTCATTTGGAGCTCAGCTCAGATGCCTCTATACAAATGCCCGTAGCATGCAGATCAAACAAGAATTAGAGATGTGTGCACATTTATGGGGGTATGCTATAATAGGCATTACAGAAATATGGTGGGGTGGCTCCTATGACTGGAGTGTTGGAATGGAAGGTTACAGGCTCTTTAGAAAAGACAGGCCTGTCAGACAGGGAGGGCGAGTTGCTATTTGTGTTAGGGATAGCCTGGACATGATGGAACTTGGTCTGGGCACAGGTGAGCAGTCAACAGAGAGCTTGTGGGTCAGGATTAAAGGGAAAACAGTGATGGGAGACATTACTGTGGGGATCTGTTACAGATCGCCTGATGAAGAGGACTCTGTGGATGAAGCACTCTATAGACAGATAGGAACAGCCTTACGCTCACAGGCCCTTGTCTCATGGGTGACTTCAACCACCCTGACATCTATTGGAGGGATGGTAAGGTCCAGCACAAGCAATCCAGGAGGTTCCTCGATTGTGTGGAAGACAGCTTCCTTCTGCAAATAATAGAGGAGCCAACAAGGAGAGGTGCCATGCTTGACCGTGCTCACCCACAGGGAAGGGCTCGTTGGAAATGTGATGCTCCAGGGCAGCCTTGGATGCAGTGATCATGAGATGCTCGAATTTGAGATCCTCAGGACAGTGAGAAGAGCATGCAGCAAGCTCACTGCCCTGGACTTCAAAAGAGAAGACTTTGGCCTTTTCAGGAACCTGCTTTGGAAGGTTCCATGGGATACAGCCCTAGAGGGCAGAGGGGCCCAAGACTGTTGGCTTGATATTCAAGGATCACCTACTACAAGCTCAGGAGTGTTGCATCCCAACTAGAAGGAAGTGCAGCAGGAGGGCCAGGAGACCTCCTTGGATGGATAAGGAGCTCCTGAGGAAAATTCAAAGGAAAAAAGAGGCTTATGAAAGGCAGAAGCAAGGACAGACAGCCTGGGAAGAGTACAGGGATGTTGTCCGGGAAGCTAGGGACCAGGTTAGGAAAGCTAAGGCCCAGTTAGGATTAAACGTGGCTAGGGATGTGAATGATAATAGGAAGGGATTCTATAGGTACACTGCAAATAAAAGACAGACTAGGGACAACATGGGCCCCCTCAGGAAGCTCTCAGGAAAACTGTCTATCCTGGATTTGGAGAAGTCTGAGGTTCTGAATGACTTCTTTGCCTCAGTCTTCACTGGCAAAGGCTCTGACCACACCACCCATGTCATGGAAGGCAGTCACAGGGACTGTGAGAATGAAGAACTTGCGCCCACTGTAGGACAGGATCTGGTTTGAGACCATCTTAAGAACCTGAATGTACACAAGTCCATGGGAACTGATGAAATCCATCCGCGGGTCCTGAAAGCGCTGGTGAATGAAGTTGCTAAGCCACTGGCCATAATATTTGAAAAATCATGGCAGTCAGGTGAAGCTCCCGATGACTGGAAAAAGGGAAATCTAACCCCCATTTTCAAGGAGGGGACAATGGATGATCTGGGGAATTACAGACCAGTCAGTCTCACCGCTGTGCCAGGCAAAATCTTGGAGCAGATTCTCCTGGATGGCATGCTAAGGCACATGAAAATCAACAAGGTGCTTGGTGACAGCCAGCATGGCTTCACTAAGGGGAAATCCTGCCTGACCAGTTTGGTGGCCTTCTATGATGGGGCTAAGGAACTGATGGACAGGGGAAGAGCAGTTGATGACATCTATCTGGACCTGTGTAAAGCATTCGACACTGTCCCACATGACATCCTTGTCTCTAAATTGGAGGGACATGAATTTAATGGATGGACCACTTGGTGGATAAAGAACTGGCTGGATGGCCGCACGCAAGATGTTGCATCAATGGTCAATGGCTCAATGTCCAGCTGGAGACCAGTAACGAGTGGTGCCCCTTGGGGATCAATGTTGGGACCGGTCTTGTTCAACATTTTTGTTGGTGACACAGACAGTGGGATTGAGTGTGCCCTCAGCAAGTTTACCGATGACACCAAGCTGTGTGGCTCGGTTGATATGCTGGAGGGAAGGAATGCCATCCAGAGGGACCTTGACATGCTTGTGAGGTGGGCTGATGCCAACCTCATGAAGTTTAACCATGCCAAGTGCAAGGTCCTACACCTGGGTCGGAACAATCTCAAGCACAGCTACAGGCTGGGAAGAGAAGAGATTCAGAGCAGCCATGCGGAGAAGGCCTTGGGGGTGTTGGTCAATGAGAAAGTGAACATGAGGTGGCTTCAGTGTGCGCTTGCAGCCCAGAAAGCCGACTGTATCCTGGCCTGCATCAATAATAGCGTGATCAGCAGGTCGAAGGAGGTAATCCTGCCCCTCTACTCTGCTCTCGTGAGACCTCACCTGGAGTATTGTGTGCAGTTCTGGTGTCCTCAACATAAAAAGGACATGGAACTGTTGGAACAAGTCCAGAGAAGGGCCACGAGGATAACAAGGGGGCTGGAGCACTTCGTGTATGAAGACAGGCTGAGAAAGTGGGGTTTGTTCAGTCTGGAGAAGAGAAGACTGTGTGGAGACCTCATAGCAGCCTTCCAGTATCTGAAGGGGGCTGATAAGGATGCTGGGGAGGGTCTCTTCATTAGGGACTGTAGTGATAGGACAAGGGGCAACAGGTTAAAACTTAAACAGGGGAATTTTAAATTGGATATAAGGAAGAAGTTCTTTCCTGTTAGGATGGTGAGGCACTGGAATGGGTTGCCCAAGGAAGTTGTGAATGCTCCATCCCTGGCAGTGTTCAAGGCCAGGTTAGACAGAGCCTTGAGTGACATGGTTTAGTGTGAGGTGTCCCTGCCCATGGCAGGGTGGTTGGAACTTGATGATCTTAAGGTCCTTTCCAACCTTAACTATTCTATGATTCCAGCTTAAAAAAAAAATTTTCTTATGCTTAAGTATGAAATTCATACTAAAATTTAAGAAATATGCAACTGTTGAAAAAAGCTGCCTCCCAAAGGCAAGTACATTTTTGCATTAAATGATGTGGATCCCCTCTCTGAGTCCTGATTTTCACTTTACAGATGTTGTCAAAGTCCCTCCAAAGAGGTAAATATGACTACAGTCTTTTAAATATGACTAATACATGTATTTATACATTTTGTTTAAAAAGATGTTATATGTGAAAAATCAAGAAAGTAGTTTAGATAAGACATTTTTCATAAAAAACACTGCAGTTTAAATAATATTTTTTTTTTTACCAAATCACCTAGTAGTAACAGAGACCTTACAAATTTGGTGATTTTTGCTTACATTATGAACTTTGGGCAAACTCCATCTTCGATAAATATACATCAATGCTCTTCAGCACCTATCAGCCGGTTTTTATATATTCACAAGTAATACATTGTCTAGTTTGTCTATGCATGTCTATATCCAAGGCATGAAGTTCAATGTTCTACATTTGGCACTGGAATCTTTTATTCAACCTTATGAAAATCAAAGGGCTCATTTCAAATGAATGAGCCCATAATTTTGCCACAGGATTTTCTTAATACTTATAACAGGGAATAGCAGAATGTGAAGAAGTGATTGATGAGAGCTGTTCTGATATTGCAGAAATAAAGCTCATATTATCTGCACAGATAAACATGACCAGTTACTTTACTACATGAAAAAAATCTGGAACAAATCACAGCTGAAAGCAGCTGAGAACAAATTAGATTATGTTATCCCTATTTCCCAATCTAAAACATAAACCCAGTAGATTATCTGTCAGTCCCCAGATCATACGACAGTCTCAGATAATACTTGGGAAAAAAGTCAAAATTCAGGGATCAGATCCTGCTTAGCAAAAATCTACTCTACAAAGAAGTACCTTGTAAAGAAAGCTTCAATGTTGATATCTCAAAGAGAACCATAAATCTTTGTACTGTTTATACAGTTCCGTTAGTAATGGATTTTTAGTTACAGATTTTGCATAATTTTAACACCAGTCTTGACTAGAACAGTTATTTCTGTCCAATAGAATAGCATTCTATTTACACATGTTATCAATTCTAGGAATCAGATAGTACAAATATTTTAGAAAACACTATCCCAAGCTTTTTAAACAAGAGTGTTAGCTGCTATTTTTTTTCTTACAGGTTTTAATGTTTCTATTTTTACATTTCTGTCTAAGCTTGATGATTCATTACTTTATATCACCTCACGCTTCATTTAACCAGGTCACATCACATAAATGATGTAATGAAATGTAGCATGACAAAGAGTTCTCCTATGAACTACTGTAAAATTGTAGGACATTTAAATTTAATCACACTTAAAAAGTGGCTGTACTAAACTAGACACAGGAAAAGCCACAGACATGGGAATCAATATATCAGTGCAAGTAACAGATCCCCCAACAAGATGCGGAAGGCTTAACTGCCACAGTCAAACTGAATGTAATACTGTATATAGATAATTCTACTTGGTTATTTTACACTAAATAAACTACAGAGGTTATAGCGGTAAGACTGACTGACCTAAAGTGAGGGGAAAAAGCTCCTAATTTTCATGAGTTGAAAATGAAACTTGGCAGACTTCTGCACTGTTTGAGTTATAAAATAATATAAACTCGTGTGTAAACTTTAACAATAATTTCTTAAAGCACAGATGCAAATTATATATATATATGACTTGGAGAAAATAAAGTGCAGACTTTTTAATGAAGATTTTATACAGAGTATGAAATGCAAATAATAACGTCTTACTTGTCACTTTCACTGTGTATCATGGAATTAGAAAAAAATAGGTTGGATGGGAACTTCAGAAATCAATTAGTCCAATCCACTGCTCAGAGCATGTCTGGTCAGATAAGGCTGTTGAGGGCCATGTTCAGTAACATCTTAAACATCTCCAAGGACAGAGATCTCACAGTCTCTCTGGGCAACATGTTCCAGAGCTTGACTATGCTTATGAGGGGAAAAAAAAAACAACAAACCAAAACAAAACAAAAAAAAGCCCAAACATTCATTTTTGCTTACATTTTCCTTTATCTGAGTAGAATTTCCCACATGCCACCCTGTGTCTGTTAATTTTTGTTCTATTGCTGTGCAGCTCTCAGAAATCTGGCTCTATCTTCTCTGTGTCCTCTGACAAGGTAGTTGTAGATGGTAACAAAGCTTCTGAAGGCAAGGTTGAAGGCTGATCCCTCAGTTTCTCATTGTAGAATGTGCTCCAAACCTGACTGTCCTGATGGCCTCCATTTGACTTGATCCAGCTTGTAAAAAATTCTTGTTACTGGGAGGCACAAAACTGGACATAACACTTCAGATATACTAAACAGAAGGGAAGTATGACCCTCATCCTGCTGGTGACACTATCACTAGTGTAGACCAAGATGTATATTGCTTTCTTTGGTGCAAGGATGCACAGATGACCCACGTGCAATTTATCCACTAGGACATATGAGTTACAGGCTCACTAAACTCAAAACCACAGATAAATAGCCTGTTTGTTTTTTCTGAGGTGATAAGACTGTGAAGTCAAGCATATATACATTCACAAAAATATCAGTAGAAGACACTAGTTTTATGATGCAGGCAGTTTTTGTGATTCAACGGTTAAATTTTTGTTTACAGCATAAAGCCAAGTGGTTCACGAATGACCAGATCATCTTGCAATGCTCACTCTTAGTGGGTAGAAACATGTCACTGATACAAATCCCTGAGGAAAAACAACAAAAGCAACAACAATTATATAATTATTTTCATCCCTATTTGGATGTAAAAGATGGAAGAAACTCTTAGCACAGCAATATTTATTCACATGAGAGCTGTCTGTTGAGTGAAAAGTACTTTCTCAAGTAGGGAATGCACTTTTTTTGGCACATGATGTATTTTATTTTTTATTTCCTGTCCTACCTACTTCCTCTCCTTTTTTACCCCTTTAGCACTAATGTATTTAAATTCAAATAAACCTAAGAATTTGCTAGTGCAAACTTATATATGAGGGCTACAGCATGTACATGAATAATTCACTCAGTGTCTGAGGGATATATGTATAGACTTAGACTTTAAAAGTAGATTTTCTATGTGCTTTGCCTCATTTGGTAGTATTATCTGAGTCTACGGGAGCTATCATCCATTTATAGATAGACATTTATATTAGACTAATGAAAATGATGAAACTCTGAAACAGCCTAATGACCTGAACATACATTTAAAAGCATGATATGAAAATATGCTTCGGGAAAAAAAGGGACCAAAATTATAGACTCTCCAACACGTCCCTGCAGTGCTTGCATGGGGACTGATGAGAACAGCTTTAATGTTAGCCAACAAATTGCCAGGAATTACAGTGAAGTCTGAGTATTCTAACATATTTCCTTTAAATATGAGCAGAATATCTATTACCCAGTTCCATATTTCTTTTGATGATAGTTTATATCATCTCCAGATACAGAGACCAAGATAACAGAAACACGGAACATATTGCGGTGTTTATCACAGATTACCTTTTTTTTGTAACACTGAAAACTTTATATAGATTATGTGCAAATAGCATCATATACAAGAATAATTAGGATCATAACAACAGAAGTGTAAATTATAACTAAAACCTGAATTTAGCAAAATGTTTCTGAGTGGATCAGTAATACATCTTAGTTGGAAAACCTGCATACTAAGACATAATCTTTTAAGAGGTTTGGATTATTACAAGGAGGAATGAGAGATGTAGTATTGCTGCCATTATTAATTATTTCTAAGCATTACTTTTTTGCAGTAGAAGTAGATACATCTATTTTCAATTTATTAAAGAAATAGCTAGTGAAACAAAGGAAACCTTCATTAAAATTTATAAATTTTATTTAGGATAAAACCCAACACAATATTTTTCATTTGGGGCTTGTTATATTAATAACTGCTTCTAGTATTTTACATATGTATCACCAGAATTTGTGCTTCAAATCCTTATAAAGGCCGCATCTGAGTTGATCTATACAAAAATTACCATCTTCTTCATGAAAATGTGTCTCTACAGAAAAAAAAGTGCTGCTTAATAAGTAAAATTCTGTGTGTGAACGAGTGTGATTAAGTGTCCTCTTAGACTGAAATAAATTAATTCAAAATATAAAGGCAGCTGAAACAAAAATTAATGACATTTTTTGTTGCATCCATGATGTGACTATTATGTGATGTTCTAGAATTAAATGAGTAATACCCTACTGTACAGAAGTTCATATACTTTGAGAAAAATACCTCAAAGTTAAATGCTTAAAATAAAGGATGGCATCCTATACCACTAGAAACACAAGTATTTATTCTAGCAAAGCGCTTTTTGCTCTGCAAGGGAAGAACAAAAAAAATGATGCTTCTATAGGTGAAGCAAAATGACAAAGTTCATAATCTGAATGCTTCGAAGTGAAATCTTGAAATATAATCCAGTTTAGTGACTGCAAAAGGAAATTCCTCTGTTTCAACAAAAACAGTCAGAAGAAGGTTCAAAGGACTGGAAGAACAGGAGAAGAAAATTTGAACTTTTTTGTCCCTTGTTGAAGTAACTGTCATTCACTGAACTGAGAAATATCATACAGAAAACTTGGCCTAGAAAACGTCTAGGAAAAAACCACTTCACTATCATAAGAAATAGCTGTCACAGACATCATGCCTCACTAATCTAAAGCTTTGTCCAGACTACATTGTCAAAGTACGGTATGCACAGGCCTTGAGTTTTGGTTCTCCAGTTTCTAAAGACAGTAATACATTACAGCAGAACTGTATTTTCTTTGCATTGATGCTAAGATACACTTAACATATGCACCAAGATATATTAATGCAGTTTGGAAATGACCAGAGTACTCATCTAGACTCCCTCTGCTACATACATGGCATCAAATACCTAACCAGTCACTCTCTTTTCAAGCTCTTGGATTTTACACCTGTGAAACAGCCTGTAAGACTCACTGCCACCAAAAAGGAACCTAGCTACTGACTTAAACCACTAAGGAATTTTAACTGACATAAGTTGGATACTTAAGCAAACTTGCTCCCAACATTTCTTAACAGTAATAACAGCTAAATATAGTTTCTCATATCACCTTGCTTTCACTTATTATTTAACAAGTGTGGAACATTAATCAAAGAATGGTTAGGGTGGGAAAGGACCTTAAGATCATCAAATTCCAAGCCCACTGACATGGGCAGGAACGCCTCACCCTATACCATATTGCCCAAGGCTCTCTCCAACCTGGCCTTGAATACTGCCAGAGATAGAGCATGGGGTTGAAACTAGATGATCTTTAAGGTCCCTTACAACCCAAATCTTTCTATGAATATATGATTTCTGATAAGTCATCAATATCTAACAGATACCTGTCATAGTTTTTGTCACCACCAAAAATCGGAACTGTTCTACTGAATGCTTCTCAATACTGACACAAACCTCATTTTTTTTTTTACAATGATTTCTTTGGAAATTTTTTTTTATCGTAACAGAAGGGAATGAAAATAAAACAGTTCCAACAAATAAGAAATTAATAGAAAACACTGGAGTTTTTCAGTAAAAAAAGAAGAAAAAGAAAAATAAAGATTACATTTCTGCTATTTGACATCCTAATTGTCACAGTACAAACCTTAGGTTGATGCAGAAATGTGCAATTTTCTAGTAAATTCAATTATAGTACTTTTTTTTTGTATTCCAAGCAATAATAGGGACATTGTCTCCTCCATCTGAAAACCCCGGAACTGTCTAACACCTAATAAAAGAAGAAATTTAGAAAGAATTGCATGTAGCAAAGTCAGAGTAGCATGACAGTCTCATGTAAGCAGGTATATGGATGCTTTCTTTACATGAGGATTCCTGGGGACCAATTTAAGCACAGGATAAAGGGAAAAGAGGGTTGCAGGAGAATGAAACTTAAACACATGGTGCAAAGAATTTCATATGCAGTTTTGACACTGTCTTCAACAGAGCCAGAGGAAAGAAATCTGGCGAGAAAGATCTAGGATGCTGTGGGAGTTTTGGAGAAGCAGAAAGCAGCAGATAGCAAACTGTGGAATAACTGAACTAGAGCAATTTCAAAACCAGTCAAGATTACAGCTTAGTCTTCTCCTTTCATTTATATTTTGTGGTTGTTCCTGCCTATGCATAGCACCATGACCACAGAGAAAAAACAGTCAGTTAACATAGATTATTTTCTTATAATTATTTTTATACTAATGTTCATTCCATTAACTGAAGTATGACAACAAGAAGACATTCTCAAAAATTTTTTTATCTGATTTTACTCAATATGTGAAGATTTTTTATTCTTCACTGTTACAAACACAGGCCATTTCTTAGCTTCACTTCAATGTTTTTTTGCTGTTTAGAAATGTGCCTAATAATACAGTTTGTTGTTAAAGAAAATATAAAGAAAATTTAATCTGACCATTAAAAATACTAAATATGAACAGCATATTTATACATTTGTTAAAGTTGTAGAATTGTAGAACAGTTTGTGTTGGAAGGACATCTAGACCAACACCTCCCCACAATGACCAGGGATACCTTCAACTAGATCAGGTTGGTTAGAGCCCTGTCCAACCCGACTTTGAATGTTTCCAGGGATGGGGTTTCCAGGGATGGGGTTTCCAGGGATGGGGCATCTACCACCTCCTTGGGCAACCTGTTCCAGTGTTGTTGCTTGTCTGCTTGCTTAAAATGAACTTTAATTCAATGTCTTCTGCCTGATCTGTGTTTCAGTTTTATTTTATACTAGGCAGAAAGTGACATAAAGCTACAGATTTATACAAAACTGACCCAAAGTAATTCAGTGAAGTGTATAGCTCTGCACTGTTAATGGCACAAGGCAACTTTCCAGTGTGTGGGAATGGATTAAAACTGTCTGATCCTTGTTAAAAGAAAAAAAAAAAGAGAAAAAAGAGAAAAAAAAAACCCCAAAAAACCACAACGCACACCTCAAAAAAACCACAGAAAACCCAAACAAAAATCCAAACCCAAGAAACCAGAAAACGACTGATAGTCATTCATTCACAATGTATCCTCCTCTCCAGTTCTCCAGTACTTTGGTGACACATCATTGCATTATTATAGTCACCTGACACAAGAGTTGAACTAATACGCTCATTAATACCTTTTAATTCAATGCTTACATGAATAATTTTTTCTATACTCACAGTTTCCACCAGCTTAAAGACATCTTTAAGGCTATGATAGGAAATCACTTTAAAAATTTATGGGAAAAAGCTAAGCAGTTTGGTATTCAAACCAAGTCCAAATTTAATACTCATTATGTAAAGTTCACAGTAAAGCAAACATTGCTGAGATTAAGTTGAGTTTATACAAATTTCATGAGGTAAATATGAATTCTGAACTCTGAGTTAAAATAACACTTTCTCCTGTGGAAAAGAGGATCCTGTATTTGCAATTAAGATATAGGAAATGGGATGAGGTTGCTGGAATTATTTTTCCTAAAGAAGAAAACCACATCAATATTCTGAATAAACAACTAAATTCTACTTTCATTGTAATCACTGTTACTCAAAAATAAACAAGCAAAAGGCAAAATGGACAGGGAAGGGACCTAGAGAGGATGCAGTGAGAGAGTGAGGAAACCTTGTGTGCTGTCCTGGCGTAAACTGCATGACGCAGAAATGCATGACGCAGAAATGTGTCCCTGCAGGAGCTAGCAGAATCTGTGAAAAGAGTATGAATACAGCCTACTTGCTGGGATAATTGTATCACACAAAGAGGGATAAATTAAGGAGTTATACATGTGATACACCATCTGTGGCTGTTTTTGTTATTTTCTCCATATACATCTGTTTCTATTCAGCTATAGGGCAACACTCCATCATATTATGCAGACCAGAATAACGCAGAAAGTTCAGTTTTGTTGACAGAAAAAAACTTCTCTTCCTAAATATATGGTAAACCAGCAGAGTAATTTTTGATCAGTTACCTTTGAAAATCAAAACAAGAGAGTTGATCCAAATATATTCAAATTCTGTGTTTGATATTTATAACTCTGGATTAAGATCTCTAGTTTCCAATATGTAGCTATAACTTGAGTCAGATGCTACACTAGTAGGTGCTTATTTTCTGTTTCCAGCTGGAATATAGCTGAACTCTGGAGAAAGAGAAAATAAATGTAAAAAAAAATCTACACTATGTACATACGGAAGTAAAACAAAAATCAAACCAGAAAGGATGGCATCTAATTGCATTGATGAACTTTCATTTTATATCTGATCTCTGGTCTTAGTTGGAAGCTGAACTTGAGAACTGTCCCAAGTCTTTCCCACCCTCTCCTCTTCTTATCTCAAAGCACAGCTTCATAAACTGAACTAGCTAACCTAGCTAACTAACTAGCTGAACTAGCTAACTGACTTTCTTAACAGTTAGATAATGCCTCAGAGTAGTTTGTCAGGCACATTCAGAAGTGATTGATGTACCTGTTGCTCATATAAGTTTATTTATTTTTTTTTTTTTTCACCCAGATAATTATATGCCTAAATGATGCTTTAAAGTTCTTTAACATTCTGGAGTTTTGTAGATGCATTCAACAGCTGCAATCATAGAATCATAGAACAGTTAGGGTTAGAAAGGACTTTAAGATCATCTAGTTCCAACCCCCCTGCCATGGACACGGACACCTCCCACTAAAACGTATCACCCAAGGCTCCATCCAGCCTGGCCTTGAACATCACCAGGGATGAAGCATTCACAGCTTCCTCAGACAGCCTATTCCAATGACTCACCGCTCACAGTAAAGAGCTTCTTCCTTATATCTAACCTAAACTTCCCCTGTTTAAGTTTTAATCCATTACCCCTTGTCCTATCACTACAGCCCCTAATGAAAAGCCCCTCTCCAGCATCCTTCTGGGCCCCCTTCAGATACTGGAAGGCTGCTATGAGGTCTCTTCTCCAGGCTGAACAGCCCCAACTTCCTTCATATGGTCAGAGCTCCAGCTCCCTGATCATCCTCGTGGCCCTCCTCTGGACTCATTCCAACAGTTCCAAGTCCTTCTTCTGTTGAGAACACCAGAACTGCACACAGAACACCAAGTGGGGTCTTACGAGAGAAGAGAGGGAGGATTACCTCCTTTGATCAGCTGGTCACACTTCTTTTGATGTAGCCCAGTATACAGTTGGCTTTCTGTGCTGCAAGAGCGCACTGCTGGTTCAGTTTCCCATTGACCAGATGATCCTAGCAGGCAAATCCTACCTATTTTGTACTACCCTTTCAAATACTGATATCAGCCAAAGATTATTTGAACAATATAAAGTAGAGTGGCCAAGACATTGTTAAGATTTCCACTGAAATTCTAATACCTTCCTTAACAAGTTCAGTACTGTTTATGCAATTATGTTTTCCAGGATCAAATCTGAACACTTCTTGCTGCATACTATACTGATAATTTCTTGTTCTACCCTTAGAGGCTACAGAAAGCAATCCATCAGCATCTCATTTTTACAGTTTCATATATTTGAATATTGTTGTTTCCGCTCAAACACTTTTTTTTTTTTTTCTAGGCTAAATAACCTCTGTTCCTTCAGCTTCTACTCACAAGTCGTATTTTCTAAATCTCTATCATCCTTGAAACTCTGTGCTAAAGAAATTTGTCAGTTTATTTCACTTTATTTCCTCATTTGTAATTTGTATCATCATTTCTGTTTTTTAACATCCGATCCTTTCTGGAAATAGTATTTCCAATCTGGTAATAAGTAATTTTATGGGGGTTTTGTGTTTTTTTTTTCCCTCATTCCTAAATATTTCCTCCTTTTGCAAACCATAGCTTTCCCACCGTATAAAAATTCCTTACTAAAAGATAAAAAGCTGGTAAATGAAAGAATAATCAATACACTTGTTAAAGGCACTGCATAACTAGAAATAACATTTCAGAACCACAAAGATGGAAGAACAGGTTCCCATTGCTGTGTACAGAAATGAGGAATGAGATACCAGGAATTCTGCTCTCTGGTCTTTTATCTTTGATTGCTGGGGATTTTTTTTCAGTGTGTTTTGAGTTGTTGGGGTTTTGTTTATTTGTTTCCTCCAGTGATAATATTATGCAAAACAAATAATCAAGGAATCAACACCATAAAAATAAACATTGTCACACACCACATACCTTAAAAATTCATGCCACTGAGCAGGTATCATGTGTTAGTCAGATCCATACACTCTGGTTTGCATCTCCTGTGTCCAGATACTCTTAAAGGAGCAGACACTCACCTTCCGCATACACTGACTCTCAGCTAGTGAATATCATGACTTGTCACTGTCTCCACTTTGGTTTTTACTGTAAAATTAAGTTGAGCAAGTAACTTCATGGGACAAAACATGATAACTTCTCAAGAACACAAATCTTTGCATTAGTGGCAGAAATTTAGCTCCAATTTACTCAGCGTTCAGTATATTACTTTCCAAATTGAACCTACCAATTTGCCTGAGAAATTTTTTTAAACATTTAGCCATCAAAATTGATTAATTATCATAGAGAAGGTGAAATTTATAGTAATTCTTTGGAAGATAGAAGAGGGGCGTTAATCTGCAAATAATTCAACAATTAATAAAAAATAACATGCAAATTATTTTGTTTCATCCCCCAATGGATGGGGATGGGGGATACCACCAGATCTACAAAGAGAACTCTATTACTAAACCTTCAGTTAGATTTTTCAATTGGCATGCTATTAATCTGACTATTGAGTACAGATGATAAACTATCAAGTACAGGTGATAACTCATACGTTGTCAGTGTTTTCAAATTCAACTGAAATCTTTGCCAGCATGTCATAGATAAATCAAGCTTCTTGGAAACTTTTTGAACTTAGCTTACATAGTCATGGCTTTAACTTCAAGAGAAGACTTACAATCTGTTATTTGTAATACGTACTGGTTTTCTTAGAGGACTTAGTATCCCATATGAGACTGAGAGAGCTGAGTATGACATATTACAAGGTCAAATATACAATTAATCAGAGGTAAAACAGTTAAATTTGCAGCAGTATGACATTCTGTGGTAACCGAAATTTAAATCTGCCTGCACCGTAATTGGGATTCAGGACACTAGAGTCTGGTTCAATTCCACTATCATCAATAAAAATTTGGGAAAGGAATTGCACTTAACCTATATTGAGAGGGCAGGAGATCAAGTATAAAACCAGACATTTAAAAGAGTATTATAAAGTCATTCCATGGAACGACATTTAGAGTCCTACAATGGGCAGTTTACTGGCACTAATTTCCTAGAACAGGAATAGAAACAGAACAAATTACTCAGAGGAGTAAAAAGCAGAAAAATTGAAAAGTGGAAAAAGTTGAGCATGGACATGGTAATTTCTCTTTTCCTACAGTCTTTCCAATTCTAAAGACTACAGCGATTTCCAGGTAAGAGTCATCAAAAAAGAATGTGATTATACCAAATACCAATCAAATAAAGAAAATGAATACTATTATCTTGATGCAATGATGTCGGTGTACAGATTTCATAACTACTGTCAACATAAGTTGTTTAAAATAGTGAGAAAAAAGAACAGAATTAATAACAAAGATTTTGTACCACTAAGAAAGATATTAAGCCAAAGCCAGCATAGATGTGAGCATACTTTCTGATGAAGACAAAATGTCTCTTGGGGGTCTCCTTTTCTATTTTGCAATTAAACCACTAAGCATAAAATTCTGGTTGTGCACATAAAAAAGATATTTCATTGTGATATATCATCAAAATATCTGAATATAAAATTTAATTGCTTTTTAATTAGAGAGTGCCACTGTTATGTCTCTTGATATGCTGAATGGCAAAACAGTATCTAATCTTAAAAACTTCTGAAACAAAAAAATGCCAGGCCCCTGGCCCCCTTCTTTTCCCTTCTAAAAGCTCAAGAGGCTACTTCTTTTCATTGTTTTTTTTTTCATTAAAAATAAAGAAAAAAAAGGGCAACAAGAATAAAAAAGGTTTTAGTTATTGAACATGAAATTTGTTTGAATAAATTGAAAATGCAGTTCCAATCAAGAAAAAATTCATTCCACTTGAATTGCTTATTCTCTGAGAAAAGTAGTAATACATTGCTGAAAACCTGAATCCCTGAATCTTTTCCTGTACTTGAATATATTGCTTGCTGGAGCATTTATCTTATTCCTGAGGCAGTAACTGTATGTTTAGTTACTGTCTTTTCTAACTTATTATTTGTATTTTGGTTACACTTAAAGATGTATCCACAACTCAAACACTCTCAACCATACGAAGAAAGAAAATAAAGTACTTCTTTTCTGAAAAAGTTTTTGACCTTCTACTCTCCTTGTCCACATCTTGTTTTATCTAGTTCTAAAACATCACTGTATTTGCTACGAGTGCATGATAAATTCTGTATTAGTGTATATTTATGTATATTTAATAGACTGCAGTGAGTTATGAACTCTTATTTCCTGGAAATGTAGTTCTGAACCCTTACTTTTGGTTCCTGAAATTCTAATCACTTTTTTTGTCCTTCTAAAACTGAAGAGCAAATGCTATATGCTATTCCTAGGCTTTGTGATGTTACTTAATTTTATGGGCAGCTCCACTTTCTGCAAATTCAACTTGTAGAACTTTCATCTGAACATGGCCTGCAGTCAGCAATTTATGTGCTGGCCAGTGATAAATGTCTTTGATAACATGTTTTGACTTTTACAATTTTACAATTTCCATTCTCTGAATTATCTTGCATCTTGCAAGTGTTAATCTAGGAAGTAAAAAACTTCAGGCACTTATTAGTTTTTCACCTTTGCATCCCTTCAAGTGGCTTGCTTCTGAATAAGTTTGCAATATATATTTATCTTCTGTTCTTTAGTAATAGAGATTGCTGTAGGAAATGATTCTTTATTACCCCTCTGTCAGTTTTAGGCACACTGATTCAATTTTCTTGTTATGGGTATCCAGACTTTGTTATTACCAACAAAAAATCAAAGAATTTCCTACTAACATCTATGTATATACAGTAGAATTTTCCCTATTACACCTCTGATACATAGCTTAGGTGGTCATTACAGAATAAGACTAAGAAGCAATTTTAGCATAATGCACTTAGTGTCTCCAAAACAAAAAAGCAATCAAATAAAAATTAGATAAATTCACATATAGGGCACGTCGTAAGCTATCTGCAACCCTAGCCACAACAGTAGTAGTTAACAAGTTTGAAGTGCCACAAGTTAATGTGAACTTTTGTACATTAATCTAACATATAGATTGATTTTTTTTACTGCAAGTTGCTAAATTGAATTTCCAAAAATCTGCATTATAAATAGTCTAACAGATTATCCCTAGTCTAAATCTAAAGTGAATTTAGCAGAAGTGAATTTACTGGCAGACATAGTAATGCAACACACTTCAGCAGAGAAGGAAGAAATACTACTACCTTACTGTGAACTTGCCCAAAATACCTAAGAGTAGAGCAGAGACAGCGAGTGCCTGCCTGGCAGCTGAAACTGTCCTCACAAGATCTAGGAGAGGTCAAATTACAAAGGTTCTGCTCATTGCACATATTCAGCTGATTCCTCCTCCTGCCACTCCTATTTCTTTCACTGTAGGATAATGATTTTTTTTTTTTCATTAAAAGAGCCAACTGCATGTGGAGAGGGCAATTAAGCTATATTCTTACAGCCTCTTCCGATGTCTTTAAGTGTTTCTTTCCATTCTTTTCATTTCTTTTCTTTGTTAGGCTGAAGCTGAAAAAAGAGAATACTCGTACTCTTCTTTTGTGTGAGCTAGGAATAAAGATGAAGTCCATGTCCTTTTTGAAAAGGTTCTCACTTTTGAAGCCACATGCCTCCTAAAGAATCTCAGGAATTGATTCCCATCATAGAATTACTTCAAAAACTGGTGCTAAGCTGGAGGCAACATGTGATTATATTGGCTATGGTAGAGTTAACTTTCTTCATACTAACTATGAGGCCATGTTTTGGATTTGTGCAGGAAACTGTTGATAACACAGGGATGTTTTCATTACTGCTGGTCAGTGCTTGCACAGTTTCAATGCCTTTTCTGCTGCTCACAGAACCCCACCCATGGGTAGGCTGAGGGTGCACACGGAGTTGAATGGGACACAGCTGGGACAGCTGACCCCAACTGATCAAAGGGATATCCCATACCATATGGTGTTATGCTCAGCTGTAGAAAGGTTGGACTGGGGGACCACTGCTGAGAGATTGACTGGGCAGTCAGTTGGTGCTGCAGTATATGTATGTAGTAATCATTATTCCATACCCTACTGTCCTGGGTTCAGCAGTAGCAGTCATGTTTTTCCTTTGTGGTAGCTGGTGCAGTGCTGTGTTTTGACTTCCAGCCTGGGAACAGTGTTGGTGAAACCGATGTTTTCGGTTGTTGCTAAGTGATGTTTACCCTGACCAAGGACTTTGTGAGGCTCATGCTCTGCCAGGGAGGAGGGGAAGCTGGGAGGAAGCAGAGATGGGGCGCCTGACCCGGGCTAGCCAAAGAGGTATTCCATACCACAGCACGTCATGCCCGGGGTGGGGGTAACTGGGAGTTACCCGGAAGGACACGGGCTTCTGGGTGGGACTCGTTTCTTGGCCGGTGGTATCGTATTCTCTTCCCTTGTTATTTTCCCTTATCATTGTTGTAGTTGATAGTAGCGGTGGTGATTTGTGTTGTACATTGGTTGCTGGACTGTTCTTGTCTCAACCCGTAGGAGTTGCACTCTTTTGATCCTCCTCCCTGTTCCTCCGGGAGCGGGGAAGGGGAGAGCCCTGGTAGGCGGGGGACGGCCCTCGATTGTTGTCAGCTCGGCACCACTCACTGGGAGTGAGTGAACAAGTTACCTGACTGGGTTTAAGTCACGACACCTACATAAAATTTGTATTAAAAAATCTAGATTTATATATAAATATATAGATTATATGATATACTATGTTTCATATAATGTAATTTATTACATGATATAAAATTGATAATATATAAAACAATAATACACAATCTAACATTACAATTCCATTTTATATTATATATTAATATATTACTAGATTTATAATTAACGTGTATATTGTATAATCTATGTTAAGTTATACCATTTTATTCATAACATAAAATATGTACTTTTATATTGTATATAGTAACTGTAATAATGTTTACAGTAAGGATTTTTTAGTTAAACTATAACTCACTTTCTTTGCATGTCTCCTTGAGTTATTTCCTTGCCAAGCAGACAGTGTCTTTGATGAGAATCAAGCTGAACAACTGAAAGTTTGTGCTTGCTTATATGGTAAAGGAATGATTAATGAGTATACTAGTAGTATATGTAGTCTATGGGGCTGAGTCTAGTTGGAGGCCTGTAACTAGTGGAGTGCCTCAAGGGTCAGTACTTATTATTTAATATATTCATCAATGATTTAGATGAGGGAATTGAGTACTAAGCAAGTTTGCTGATGACACTAAGCTGGGAGGAGTGGCTGACACGCCAGAAGGCTGTGCTGCCATCCAGCGAGACCTGGACAGGCTGGAGAGTTGGGCAGGGAATAACGGGATGAAATATAACAAGGGAAAGTGTAGAGTCCTGCATCTGGGCAGGAACAACCCCAGGTTCCAGTATAGGCTGGGGAACGACCTGCTAGAGAGCAGTGTAGGGGAGAGGGACCTGGGGGTCCTAGTGGACGACAGGATGACCATGAGCCAACACTGTGCCCTTGTGGCTAAGAAGGCCAATGGCATCCTGGGATGTATTAGAAGGGCGGTGGTTAGTAGGTCGAGAGAGGTCCTCCTTCCCCTCTACTCTGCCCTGGTGAGACCCCATCTGGAATATTGTGTCCAGTTCTGGGCCCCTCAGTTCAAGAAGGACAGGGAGCTGCTGGAGAGAGTCCAGCGCAGGGCAACCAAGATGATTAAGGGAGTGGAGCATCTCCCTTATGAGGAAAGACTGAGGGAGCTGGGTCTTTATAGTTTAGAGGAGACTGAGGGGTGACCTTATAAGTGTCTATAAATATATAAAGGGGGAGTGTCACGAGGATGGAGCCAGGCTCTACTCAGTGGCAAACAATGATAGGACAAGGGGTAATGGGTACAAACTGGAACACAAGAGGTTCCACTTAAACTTGAGAAGGAACTTCTTCTCAGTGAGGGTGACGGAACACTGGAACAGGCTGCCCAGGGAGGTTGTGGAGTCTCCTTCCCTGGAGACATTCAAAGCCCGCCTGGACACATTCCTGTGTAACATTATCTAGGTGTTCCTGCTCTGGCAGGGGGATTGGACTAGATGATCTTTTGAGGTCCCTTCCAATCTCCAGCATACTGTGATACTGTGATACTGTGATACATCTTTTAGAACTATAATTTCAATAGACTAAAATATGTGTATTTTTAAAATCTGAAAGACTGTTGTCAGCTTACCTATTTTTAACTGCAACAAAAGAGCAACTGCAATGTCTGAAATATAGTGTAGCATAATGGTATTTTAAACACTGAGAATGAAATCTCTTTTACTTCTGAAATACTTTAACAATCCTTTTTGTTTGATGACATTTAGCCCACACTAATGTTGTACTAAATCACCTGAGTAAGCAACAAGACAAAGCACACATACTGAGACATAAGCAAAGCGATATTGTCAGGCACCAGATGCTCTCAGTACACAAGCCATCATCATTAAAATGAACACCACATACTCCTTGCTTATGACATTCCGTCACTTACACCAGGTTTCTGATAACAGGCTATTTCCAGGCAGTGGCTCCCAGCTGTGTTGCTTCACTTCTACGCAGGGGCTGAATACAAGAAGTAGACTATGCAAAGGACCCAATGTCTATATACTCTGTGCTCTTCTTAGTTTACATTTTACACTGCCAGGTCTTATTTCTGACACAGAACACACATATTCTGTTTTTCTTTTCTTTCCTCTCACCCCCCCCCCCCCCCCACATTTTTTTCATTTCTATGTTTATACTTGATATTTTATTAAAGAAATGTATTGTTTTTACAGAAAAAAAATATACAGAATGCTACAGTTCATGTAAGAGAGCCTTAAGAAATGAAAAATCTACAAGGAATTATGATATGCAGATATATATAACAACAAAAATACAGTCTCAGTACTAGTCAGTTTGCTAATACTGACAGCCCAATACTCAAGTTTTCAGTTTTACCAAACCCTTACATTGCCTTTTCCATCATCTTCAATTATTCTTATGAGAGCTCACTTCTCACATTTTGTTGTTCAATTGATTAACAAATTTTGCTGGACTCCATAAAATGAAGAAAACCTTATATGCAAACTGGATGGAAGAAACAGGCCTATAACTCTCAACTGCTTAAACAAAAAGTCAAGTCAGCCTCTAATGACATTCAGATCAATAAAATTCCCAATACCACAGGCAATTTTTACAGAAAAACAGGAAAATAAAAACAAGGTTGGAAAGCTAAGCCTTATCACAAATAAGTGATGGTGCCTGGCTGTATGAAGGAAATTCACATTCATGAGTACTAGAAACTGCCCACGGAATTATATCTGCATTAGTGTCTAGCAGAAAATGAATGGAGAGCTCAGAGGAATCACAGTTCTGACTTCTCCAACCTAAGTACTCTGGAGTCAGCCTCACTCTTATTTGTTCACCTGGCCTGAGATAGGGTATTTTTTGCACCGAACATTATATCCAAACTCCTCCACAGCCTCCCAGATGTGCACTGTCCTGAAATTATTTTATGAGAAGTTTACTTTAGGTTTTCTCACACACAGCTTGGCTGCCAGAAGGGTAGCTCCTTTGTGAATTGAATGATCTTATTATCACAGTAGTAAGAAAACTTTGTGACGTTAAGCTCTTAATGTATGGCACCAGAGCTGTAACTAGCATGAAATGGACACTTTCCTTAAAAAGGGAAGAAAAGCACCTAAAGATTTTCAACATTTACAGCCAGGTTTTCATCATAATTAAAGTAAATGAAAGAGTGAAGTAAATCGTAAAGTCTTGATCTGTTTTAAGCAATATTTAGCAATAGCCATAACACTGGTGTGTTATCCATACTGTAGCCAGCAACTCAAAACATAGCAACATACAGGCAGCTATGAAGTTAACTGTTGCAGAATGACTCTAAGAGCAGAACCATAGAGTTCTGGAGGACTGTGCAAGCAAGGCAGGGGGTGGCCCCCACAGGTAGCCAGAGACCGGACCTGGGAGGAGAATGTGGAGGAAGCTGTGGGGGGCTAACCAATACTGTTGTGCCAAGAAGGAGTGGCTGAATACCACTCCTATATATGTGTGAACTGCGTCACAAATAAACTAGAAGTTGCTTATCACCCATATTGGGTTGGCCTGTCTGCTTCTCCTCGCCGCTTACAAATGGCGCCCGAACAGGGACGCGGACTACAGGGCCCCAACTAGCGGGGACCCGGACTACAGGGCCCCGACTAGCGGGGACCCGGATTACAGGGCCCCGACTAGCGGGGACCCGGATACAGGGCCCCGGCCAACGGGGACCCGGGATACAGGGTCCCGACTAGCGGGGACCCGGGATACAGGGCCCCGACTAGCGGGGACCCGGATACAGGGCCCCGGCCGACGGGGACCCGGAATACAGGGCCCCGGTTTAACGGGGACCCGGAATACAGGGCCCTGGTTTAACGGGGACCCGGAATACAGGGCCCCGGTCAACGGGGACCCGGGATACAGGGCCCCGGTCGATGGGGACCCGGATACAGGGCCCCGACTAGCGGGGACCTGGAATACAGGGCCCTGACTAGCGGGGACCCGGGATACAGGGCCCCGGTCGACGGGGACCCGGAACGGCGAGTGAGCGGCGCCGGCAGCAGCGGCCGGGAAGCGCGGGCAATGCTGCTGCGGTGGCGTGACGGACCCGGGTGCTTGGACTAACCGAAAGAATCCGCCGCTGGGGTGAACCAGACACTGCTGCGTCGGGAGGCCGATCCGGAGACCGAGGTTACAGGACGACCCAGAAGAAGACGATCCGGAAAAGGCTGGCCATGAAAATGGACCGAGAGGTAGCCCTGGACTTATTACAGTGCTTTTTATAAAAGCGGGGAACTGAGCCCTGAACTTTTTACAGTGCTTTTTATAAAAGCAGGGAATTGAGCCTGAGACTCTAAAGCAGCTAGCAGGTCTACTGGCTGTAGGGAAGGCTAAGAGATTTTTTTTTGCAGATCCTAATACAATATTTGAGAAGAGTGAGTGGCGAAAGTTTGGTGATGAACTATTTGACTCAGTGCTTAATGATTATAAAAAGGCAAACTCGGTAAACCACGGAGGGAAGTAATGAACTGTATAAAAAGATACAAGGCAGAAAAGAAAACTGCCGCGGTAGCAACGGAGAAACTAGGAACAGACGTCCCCGGTCGGTTGAAACCGGGGGAAGATTACAACTCGTTCCCCCCCACCCCCCCCCCCCCCCCCCCCCCCCCCCCCCCCCCCCCCACTCGCGAGAGCACAGGGTTTCCCACCCCCCCCTTCCTTTTCTCCCCCTCCATCAGAAGGTGCCGCGGAGGAGGTGTAACCCCCTGCTCCCCTACCACCCCAGTTCCGAAAGTAGGGACTTTGAAAAGGACAGAGAAAGTATATTAGAAGGTATACGTATGGTAAAAGTCAAGGAATCCGAAAGAAAGAGGGCGGTGCCTCGGCGCCGGATCGATTGCGGCGCCACTGTGAAGCGCGCAGTAGAAAATAGGGATCATGCGCGAGCGGGAGATTTAAAGGAACCGCGAGCCTCTCCAACCCACTACGCCCTAGAGTGAAAAAATTTTTAACTCAGTCACGGAGGAGCCAGGTCTGCAGATGGCCACATACCGAACGGGAGACATCTGATAAGAAAGACACAGCTGCGAGCAATGGAGACCCCGAGTTCGGCGCAGGATCAGCCCCCGAGTCCCCTGAATCCGAGCCAGATTTGCGTCCTCTGCTTCCAGACCCTGATTCTTTGTCTCCCGGGTCGGTCTGCTCGGACTTGCTGGCCCTGGAGACGCTCAGTTGTAACAATGGGTAACCAAAGATGTGATCATTACTGGGGAATTTTCTGCAATGGGCATCTTTGCATATCCTGTGTTTACTACACAGCAGGGGGCTAAAGAGTGGGAAGCTCTTGATCTCAAAATAGTTAAGGAGGCCTGACAAACAGTGACCACGTATGTGTTAAAATTCTCTTATACTCAAGCTGTATTTGTTACAATTTTTTCTTGCAATTGACAGGGAGAGCCCAGTTTCTCTGTGATACTCATGTATTAGAAGTTGGTAAATATAAGTATGTCCAGGTTTATGTCAACCCTTGGAGACCTCTGTAGATACTGCTGGCCACTTCTTCCAGCACAGGCTGGCCACCTGTGTTGGAATGAGTGTGCATTTTGGTCAGTATAAAAGCCCAAGCCTCATACAATGTGGGGGAGGCAGAGCCTCTGCGGGGATGCCTGCTAAGGTTGAGCCTGCCACCTCACACTGCAATGATGCTTCTCGGAGCTGGTTTGCTGTTAGTCTCCACAGGGTCCTTGTGCCACGTTCTGTACGTGGGACTGTAGTGGGAGTAATGATGGCTTTTGCAGGGACTCAAAAAAAAAAAAAAAAAGGGGGGGGGGGAGAGAGAGTAATGATGTTACATTTAACTTTAACCTGTCTAACCTGTCTACTTCTGAAGAACTGATAACCTGGGGGAGGGGGTATATTTGTGTCCTCCTGCCTACAGGTCCATGGTGACTGCCTGCAGTTTGTCAAGCCTTGCCATGAGCTGGACAGACGAATGGATAAACCTGATGCCTCAGCTACAGGAGCTGACCGTGATTACCTCAAGCAGAATGAGATAGAGGAAGAGAAAGAACAAATAACTGCAAAACATCACTTGGGGGCAGTTGAAAAGTAACATCCTGAATATGTGTGCTTGTAAAGTAGCTATTATTAGAGGTTGTGATTTTGTGTATTTACTAGCTAGTTGCTAATAAGAAACTGCACCTTGTATTGTATAGATTTGTCACTTGTAAAAGAGATGTTAGAGTATGGAAATTTGTAGTAGCTGCTAGAAAATGCTAAGGCAAAAGCTAGAAAAAATTTAATACAATGGTAGTGTTATAAAGCAGGTGATGGAACAAATTAAGAGGGGGGGAGAATTCCACTGGTAAGAAATTTCTTTGGCTAGTCCTTCACTGCCATCAGCATCTTCAACATGCTGCTGCACCCTGTAATAGTTACTCTGCTAATGTAAATTTGTGTGTGCCTTGATGTAGTAGCGACTTGTTACTGGATAAAACAAAAGGGGGGAGATGTGGAGACAGTGTTCTCACAGGAGAATGCATAATTGGTACATAAACTTTGAATAGTCCTGAAAGATACAGCAAGGCCATGAGAGGCCTGAAGAAGCTTAAGCAAGCAAGATAAGAGGCTGGAATTCACCAAGTTAATGAGAACTGTGGACTGTTGGCAAGCTTTCAAGGTTGAGTTCTCACACCTGTGTTTAACCAATTATATGTTAGTCACTAAGGGTCTTCAGAACATGTATCCAATCATAATATGCCAAATCACTGTAAGTGCTTCAGCCGGGGCCTTGGCTCAACTAAGCAGACTGGGTTGCTGAGTTGCTAAGCAGACAATTCTACATCGAAGGCAATTCCTGATTTGTTTTAATGTTGACTCTGTAAGACATGCAACACTGCAGAACCTTTTGTTGTTGGAACAGGGACATGGATGTGAAGAGTTTGATGGAATGTGTTGTATGAGTCTCTCTGATTATGCTAATTCGATGCACGCACAGCTGAGAGCCCTGGCTCAGCTTACCCAGCAATAGTAAATGAGCAATATCCTAGGAATAACTAGATGGTTGCCTTCACGGGGCATTACAGGTTGAGTCAAACACTGTTGTTTGAAGTATTGCACTTATGTATCATTGTTAGGTTAATCATCGTAGCTATTAGACTTGTTTATAGTTGTGTGATAAAACAGGTGAACAGAATAACCCATAATGCCTTGCTTGCACAAAGAAAAAGGGGGGAATTGTTGCAGAATGACTCTAAGAGCAGAACCATAGAGTTCTGGAGGACTGTGCAAGCAAGGCAGGGGGTGGCCCCCACAGGTAGCCAGAGACCGGACCTGGGAGGAGAATGTGGAGGAAGCTGTGGGGGGCTAACCAATACTGTTGTGCCAAGAAGGAGTGGCTGAATACCACTCCTATATATGTGTGAACTGTGTCACAAATAAACTAGAAGTTGCTTATCACCCATATTGGGTTGGCCTGTCTGCTTCTCCTCGCCGCTTACAGTTAACTCCATCCCAGCAAGGTTCAGTAGAAGTGACTTCCCAATCAAAATCTAGTTTTGAACATGAATAGATGGTTTCTCAAGTAGACTTTTTTCCTGCTACAAGTAGAATCGATTCAATCAAGAAAGACAGTGACATACACCTATTTTTGCCACGTAGCAAGACTGAATTGTCTTGACTGGGCTGCAGAAAGTACTGTGCACAGCATCTCCCATAATACACCATTGGAAAACATTACCTGCTAGCTGAATTAGTATATTGCATTCTTCAAATTCTGTCAGTTCTTTTATCAGCAGCAGAAGAAGGTACACGTTGTGCCCACAATTTTGGGAAGGAGGCATGATAAATGAGGCAATGATAAAGGGGTTAAAGGGAGATGCTCAGATGCTTAGCTAGTGTCATGAGCATTTCAGCACCAGCAATTGCATTCAGTGAGGCATATGAAATATGTAGGATATTTTTGAATTCAGAAATTATGTCTCATGAATCTGCAGAAATGCAGAAAATGAAAAAAATCTCAGTGGCCTCTTGGACAGACTTTTATTTCTTGTTCTTCCTTGGCATAAAAAACAACTTAGGTCTCTAGCCCGTAACTGTTTGGCAGATATATCAGCTTATTCTAAAAGCTACCATTCTCAGACTTTAGCTTTCAGGATTGCATCATTTGGATCTTGTTATTATAATTGCTAATAGAGAGATGGGATTCCTGGGGAGCACTCTTCAGCATTACTAAGAATGATATGGGTATTCTTTGACTACATGCTGGAAGCATGTTTGAAATTTCAGCTGTAGAAGCAGCACTGAGAAATAAACAGGTAGTTCAGATTGATCTGATGTTTGACAAGAAAAAAAAGACTTAGCTTCTCTGAAAAGAACATTATGACTTACAAGGAAGACTAAAAGCGCAGACCTGGAGGTAATCTACAGTCAACAGTTGCAGTGAATACCACACCTCAGAAATAAAACCAATCTACTCAACAGTGTTTAGTTTCTGAGATTGCAGGCAATCTATAAAGAAAGAGACTCAGCAAAAAAACAACCAACCAAAAAAAAAACCACCAAAACCAAACTAAAACCTTTATCTGTTCCTTCTACACTTGAGCACTCTGCATGATTCTGTTAGGTGAGAAAGAAGCTTTTTGTTGCTTTGCTTTAATTGCTAATTTTGGTTTATACCTGATTTTATTGTTACTTAGATCATTGAGAATAAACTGGTTCCTCATTAAGACCATAGATCGGTGTTCCTTCTGAAAATGGGCATTCTGTCACTTGCTAATTTTGCTTCTAACATCCAGAAGTTCATTTTAAAAAGATTTAATGTTGATTTTATTCTTGTCATTAAATTTCTGGAGTCAAGGTATTTTAAACTTGAATTTTGCACGGTTAGCAAATTCTACTTGTTTATACCTCATAAATTATATATTGTAAAATTCATAAATGCTTTTCTGGTACTAAAATTATGGAATATTATTATATATTATGATTCAGAGAAAACTCCAGGAACAAACTTGCCAACAAAGTTTTCAAGCTGACAAGCAGGTATTCTTCATTGCGGCGCTGGTAGACATGGGGGATAGCTCCTCCTAACATGTGTCTCTCAATTGTCACACAAACCATCCTTTTATAGCCAAACCATCCTTTTATAGCCACTGGGCATACATACATATTCATGAGGCTATGTATGGATTACAAAATTTTCCAGAAAGTTCCCCACATGCATACAGAATTGTGGTGGTGGTCTCTGAGGGTCGTTTACTTCTTCCAGCAATCTTCATCGCTTCTGGCAGCCTTTGAAGCATGCACAGTAGATGCTTATACCAGTTTAATTGGCACCAGAGACATAATAATCCTCCTATCTTCCTACTTATCAGTTAGTTTAACTGTAGCCCATCCTGGACACCTGCGGTTCCCAGATACTCCTTACCCCTGTGTCCTGTTCTTCTAGACTGTTTTTCTTAAAACTATGTCAACTATAACGATTTATTTTGTGAGAATTCTCAGTATGTTCTCTAGCTGTACTCTTTTTTCTCTACGCATCATGCACCTCAGTAATTTTCCATTGCTGCTATTACAAAGGCATCAAACTTAACATTACTTAAAACTAATTCTAAAGGTTTCTATATTCCATTTTGTGGCCCCTTGTCTCAATTAAAACAAAACCAAATAAAAATGAAGTGAGATCATTTTATTTGAAATTTCAACTAAAAAGCAGCAAAAGAACCCAACAAATCGCACATGATTAAGAAAGCAGATGTGCACTAGCAAGAAAAAAAAACAAACAAAAATCTAAGTGGGGAATCAAACAATATGAGTTTGAAAATAACATCATTCCCCCAGACTTGTCTTATGCCAAATGATTCCAAACATCTTAGTTTAGGCAACTGAGTTGCAGACTTCTGTATTTCCATCTCTAGGTGAACGATCATGAAAAGACACAAAAGACAAGATACAAAAACTATAATCCTCCCACATGCCACATTAGAAGTGGACAGTTTGGATGCGCAGGTATATTTTTTTTCCATCTAACAATTGATCTAGTAGGTTTCTTTGGCTGCATTTAACATCGTTAGAAGACAGGCAAGATAAAGGTGATAAAATTACAGCACACAGAACATACCACTTAATTCTTGTTTGAGGCACAGAATTATGACTTTAGACAAAGTAAATAGGACTTTGTTGGTTGACTCCAGCCAGCTACTAAGCATCCACTCGCTCACTCACCATCCACATCCCTCCAGCAGGATGAGGGTGTGAAGAAGAGCAAAAGCTGTAAACTCATAGGTAGTGATTAAGATAGTTAAACAGGTGAAGGAAAGGGGGTGGAAGGGCAGGGGACAGACAGACCAGCCACAAACCAAAGCAATTAAAATTGCTTTTGTCACTCACCTTCTCCCAGAGGTAGATCAATACCCACCTTCTGAACAACAGCTGTTTTGGAATTACTATTTCCCCAATTTTATTGCTGAAAATTATGTTCTACAGTGTAGAATATTCTTTTGGTCAAGAATATTCTTTTCATCACTTTGGGTCAGCTTTTGCCACTGTGTCCACTCCCAGCTTCTTGCCCAGACCCTCTCTGTTGCAGCAGAATGAGAAGCAGAGAATACGTTGAATACGTCACAAATCTAAAACACAGCTCCCTGTGTGCTCCTGGGAAGAAAATTAATTCCATCCAAGCCAGACCCAGTACACACAGTTAAACAGCTTGAAGTTCGCTTTGAATCTAAAGGGAGCTTTCATTTATTTCCAGTGATATTTGGAGAAGTAGTCTAAGCTATCCAAATACCTCTATAATCAGTTCATGATATTAGACCTTTTTTCCTAATATTACATGATAAGCATAAAGTTTTGGAAGATTTACAAATCTATTTGTGGATTACAGTATGTCTTGTCATGCTCTAGGGAGAGAAGATAAATCACCCGTTTAGATTTTCTTGTCCTTGAGGCAGATTGTTTATGTCATCTTGGTTTTTACAGCACTGAGCATAAGTATTGCAATGAAAGCTACATTTCAATATGCAGTTTCACTGTGCAGCTAAATATATGGAATTATATATGTGGTTATATATATTTTATGTGTAGGTTAATTATACATATACATGCCTTCAAAAATATTTTAATTTGTTGAAAATGGAAGGGTTGTTTCATTAAACACAAGGTAAAGCTGCTGTGTTTCTTTAGTTTAAGATATATTCCATTAGCTTTTCTGGGTAATGACTGATCTGTATGCTCTTTTTTGTCCCCTAGAGATGCTTAGCTTTATCAGGACTGACCTGTCAGCCATGGGACAACACCTGTCTCAGAGTCTTTAAAAAAAAAAAAAAAGACTTTCATTTTATCAAAGCACACTTTTGACTTTGCAGCAGAAGCTGAGTTAAATGGGCCTTTAAGTACCTTCTCATCCTAATCATATGTGAAGAAAGATGGCAAGAATTTTTACTTCCAATATTGGTACTGAAATTTAGTAGGTAAATATTCTTGTTGAATCTCAAAGACTCATGGTATAATATAGGAAGACATGCTAATGTAAATCACAGAATTATAGAATATCTCAAGTTGGCAAGGACCCATTAGGATCATTGAATCCAACTCCCTGCTCCTTGCAAGACTATCTACAACTAAACCGTATGATTAAGTGTTTCCCAGATGGTCCTTGAACTCTGGCAGGCTTGGTGCCATGACCACTTCCCTGGAAAGCCTGTTCCAGTAACACACCACCCTCTCAGTTAAGAGCCTTTTCCTGCATCTGCATGATTTATAAAAACATTAAATTGCACAGGCCCTAAAAGCCCACTGGTGACTAGCTGTTAGCCTTATGTAATTCCATTTACTGTGACTGAACCCAACTCATCAGCCTGTTGCTCACCCAATGTATGATGGCTTGTCCAGGTGTATGCTGTTTTATCCAGGAGGATACTGTGAGAGAGAGCATACAAATCTCTGCTAAAATCCCAAACCACCACATTTGCTGGCTTCCCTTAGTTAACTAGATGGGCGATATCATGAAAGGAAATTAAGTTTGTTAAGCAGGACTTTCCCCTCATGAACCCATGCTGGCTATGACCAGTGCTTTGTCTCTCAAGTCCAACAAGGCTGAACTCAGAAAAGCATTTAGCTCTGGATTAGTTGTTAATCAACAAAAAAAAATTCAACTTTACTTCACTTAGATAACAGATTACAAAGTCATAAATCCATTTCCATTTCATTTCTAAGTATATTGCAAGTCTAATTCAGAACACATGCATTAAGAAAGCATAACCCCATGAACTTTAACAACATTGTACTTAACTGTATCTAAAGAAAAAGTAAAAGGAAGCAGATTTGAGAACAAGACTTGTTGTATTATAATTTACTTTATGGGGTTATTTTACAACACTGCACGGTTCACAGTAGAAACCACAGCCCCTCCGGAGACTGAAAAACAAAACAATTAATTTTATTGTAAACTTCCCTAAAACTGCATCAGGTTCTTATTTGTGTACAAAATACAAAAGAGAAGGGAAACCAAGAACACAAAAAACAGTCTCATCACCCCATAGATCCAGCGATGTCTTCTTGATCAGCAAGCAGAAACTTTCAGCTAGATTCCAATATAAAAAATTACATACCACATGGCTGAAGAACAGCTCCTTTCTACGGGGCCAGGGTCTCTTGGCTGCTCCCACAGGTGGGACTCACTTGCAGGGGACCTGGAGAGGTTAAGGCTGTGCCCTGACGGGCTCCGCAGTGTCCGTGCCTGTGTCCAGGCAGTTGATTTTCGCGCCCTGAGGGAAGACACGCGGGAAACCAGCCCCCTCTCTCCCCCCCCCCCCCCCCCACACACTTCCTGGAGCTCGATCCCTGCTCTGTCCACCTCAGGCCGTTTGCACAAACTGTAACAGGCGTTCCTTTAATCTTTTGAGTTGTTTTGAGGCAAACACAGAAAGGGATCTCTTGACCACACAGATACTTTAAAATTTTGCAAAACACTGCTGCAGAAGATAGTGAAGATTGGAACCAAGTGTACATCTTTCTTGTGGGCTTCTGATAGATTTTCAATTCGAAGAATGCAGAATATATCCCCACCTGTGATAATTCAATCTACAGGTTAATTTATTTCAGTTACTATAGGTAGGCTGAATAATCCCTGGGTTGATGCAGTAATACTTCTTGAGATTCCATCCTGTCTTGATATTCGGAAGAATTTTCATCAGCAAGAGTGGGGTTGCTCCCTAACATGGGGTGTCAGGGCAGGACCTGGAAGCCAGGTCCCATCCCACCCCCCATCCAGGAGCAGGGTAGCATGGCAGCCCCAGCGCTGGGCATCAAGCACCTTCTCTGGTTGTGCCAGGCTTAGGATTCGGCAGGTCATGATCCTGTGGGTGGGCTCAGCTTGAGGGGGCTCATGGCCAGGCAGAGCAGCGTTTTTGAGAGCTGGGGATTGTTCCTGCTGCAGGCATCCTAGCTCTTCCAAAATACTTTATTCAATTCAGTAATGAAGGAAAAGTACTTAAAAGGCTATATCATCTCTTTCAGAAATAATAACACAATCAGGTTTAATTACTGTAGTCACTCCAAAATAATCCTACAGCATTAACAGATGCACCAAAGATCTAGAAAACAAAATCTTTGACTTCAGCATGCATAGAATTTATCATAGCCTGTTAGAAAATGTGTAACCCCTTAGAAATTTCCCTGTCTCAATCAAGGACTTCTGCAGTGATTATAATTGTGAACAAACAGCTCTTATCTTCAAACACCTACAGAAGAAAATTACCATGCAAGGGCAATATTCAGTGTTGTAACCTGACATCTGCTTTAGAAGTGTTCAAGTAGAAAACAATCGTGAAGAATGATTTGAAGATAAAAGAGTGAGTGTCCTGGGTTCAGCAGGACATTCTTCTGTATAACATGTTGGTTTTCTCTTCATTGCAAAAATTCACGTGCAGCAAAATAACTGAAGCACACTAAACATTGACTTTAAAATATGAGGGATGTAGGTCATTAAATTTTGTACTAATTTCTTCCTCTTTGGTATGAGGAACATGTTGTTAATGTTTTTTTCTTCTTTGCCTTGTGATCTGCTTGGGTTAACTTTTAGATATTCTTTTAATACCATTTACATGATTTTTATATTCATTTGTTCCCACTTAGTCTAATTGTGTAGGTAGCTGCAATTATAATATTCTGTTACTTAGTGAACTGATGCAACATTTGTTGGGGTTTGCCCCAACTATATCCTGAATTATAAACTGCAAATGTGACTACCTATGTCCTTAGGTCATCACAGTTACAAAAAAGTGAGTAGCTCAAGATCATTCATAAAAAGATGGAAAGAAAAGTCATTTTTCCTGTGTTTAGTTTTAGCAAGGCTGATTTCAGATATCTAAAGAAAAAGAGGTTGGTTGTTTAACATTAAGACAAGAGCTATCTCCTGGCCTTTACTCATTATTTGCTTCAAGTTTTAAACCAGTCAAATGCAAAGATGAACAGTTTATTTCCAGGCACTGTCAATTATTATACTGCTTAGTTTGTTCCTTTATTCCACTGCAAATGTAAGGTAAGTAAATACATTTTAAAATTCCCTTAGAAATGTCTCTCCAAAGTTTAATTTTGAAAGGAAGGGAAAACAACTCTAAGAGGGAAAAATAAAACACTGCCAAAGCTGTAATGCTTTCTTACAATTTCAGTACATATATTTTTTTATTGATGTTTATAGAAAGTAACAAAAACATTGTTTCAAGCCTTTCACTATTTTTGTTCAAGTTCAATAGTGCTTTTAGAAATCCTTGCACCTGCAGGAAAAATTATGAAATCTGAGAAAGCCAGCTGTCAGGATTTTAATTCCTCAAGAAAATATTTTTATAAGAACCTGACATGCAAACATATGACGAAACCAGTAGCTTTTATTTAGTAGTGGAAAACAATATGTACACACAATTTTTACATGAGAAAAAAATTGTGGGTGTGGGTTGGTTTGTTTGTTTTTTGGTTTGGGGTTTTTTTTTGTTTGTTTTTTTTGTGTGTTTTTTTGTTTATGTTTAAAAAACAATTTGACAGGGCATTTTTGAAAATTATGTGCTTGTATGTTTACATATTTTTTCTGTTGTTCTTTCCATATGAAGACCCCTGGCATCAGGCAATAAAAAAGCCTTAGTTTTACGTGGTGCAATGAGAATAGAAGTGAAATTTTCAGAGTGTTACATTGTCAAACAATCTTACTTTTTAATTTTTACTTTTTAAGTAAAAAGTCAATCACTAAATTTAGAAAATGTTTTTAAAATTTAAAAAAAAAAATTTGAAAATTTTTCATGACCTGCTCTTATCAGTCCAGTATTATTAGCCAAATTTTTGAACATACAATGGATTCCTACAATAAGATAATTTTCTTTTCTAATGAAATATATATACAGAAAAGTTGTGTCCTGGGCTCAGCAGTAGCAGTCATTTTTCTCCTTCTTAGTAGCCGGTGCAGTGCTGTGTTTTTGATTTTCAGCCTGGGAACTGTTCTGATAGCACCAATGTTTTTAGCCGTTGCTCAGTAATGTTTAGTCTGACCAAGGACTTTCTGAGCCTCATGCTCTGCCAGGGATGAGGGGAAGCTGGGAGGAAGCAGAGACAGGACACCTAACCCAAACTAACCAAAGAAGTATTCCATACCACAGTATGTCATGCCCAGTATATAAACTGGGGGCAGTTACCCGGAAGGGCTAGATCACTGCTCGTGTCAGACTGGGTATCGGTCGGCAGGTGGTGAGCTGTTGTATTCTCTTCCCTTGTTATTTCCATTATCATCATTATTATTGGTGGTAGCAGTAGCGGTTTTAGTTACCAGGCTGTTCTTATCTCAACCCAGGGGTTGTTCTTATCTCAACCTATGGGAGTTACATTCTTTCAATTCTCCTCCTCATCCCCCTCATCCCTCTGCGAGCGGGGGGAGGAAGGCAGGGAAGTGAGCGACCAGCTGCATGATTCTGGGTTGATAGCTGGGCTTAAACCAGGGCAGTTCTTTTGGCGCCCAGCGCGGGGCATGATGGGTTGGGATAAAGACAGATCTGACCAGAGTGTATCTAATCGTGTTTGTGATAAGCATTCATTGTTTTGGATTAGTAGTCACCGGTCACAACGCTGATTTATTGGCTCTCAAAGTTGTTGCTCTTGATCTTGGAGTTTTATCATGTCCTACCTTACTTACAGCCAGTACTTGCTGTGTTAGTGTTCATCAGCTGAGGGCCTTGGACAAAGGTTCTTGTTTCATTGTACTTTATGGCAATGACTTGTAATACAATAGACTCATTGATCATTAAATTGGTCTGGCTTGCGTTCCCAGTGTGGTCACCACCTCTGTACTTTGGGAGGTATATAATAGAAGTGTTTAGCAATTACACGTATTTTTTCCCCTCCTTTCTTTTTTCCCCAGCATGTAAAAATAGTTACATTAATTCTTGGCCTTTGCTGACCTCTGGTCTTCCAATGATCTATTTTTTTTCCAGGCTAATGTTTCTCAGCCATAGACTAGACAATAGCCTCACTTACTTGTTTTGGGTTTTTTTTCTCTTTTATTCTGGGTTTTAGTATCAACATATTGTTGATGTTATTATTGTTGTTATTATCGTTGATGTTATTTCAGTGATACAGTCAGACTGCTACTAGAGTAAAAGACATCAAATAACTTTACAGGCCATATCCAAAAGGTATCAACATTTTATTAGGAAATCAATCTGAAAGAATAAAACATGATAAATGCATTTTCTTAGCCCATCTACAAAAAATATTTCTTATTGTGAAAGTGAAAGGAGCACATCTCCTGGAGAAGAAAAGGCACCAGGAAGACCTAATAGCAGCCTTTCGGTACCTACAGGGGGCTTACTAGGAAGCTGGAGAGGGACTTTTTACAAGGGCCTGTTATGATAGGACATGAGGGAATGGTTTTAAACTTGAATAGCATAGATTTAGATTAAGTATTGGGAAGAAATTCTTTACTATATGTGGGCAGTGAGACACTGGAACAGTTTGCCTAAAGAAGTTGTGGATGCCTCACCCCTGGCAGTGTTCAAGGACAGGCTGGACAGGCATTTGAGCAACCTGGTCTAATGGAAGTGCCTCTGCCCATGGCAGGGGGTTGGAACTATATGGGAACTATATGATCTTCAAGGTCCTTTCCAACACAAACCATTCTATGTTTCTGTGAATTTAGTTATTGTTGATAAATAAGAGGTGACAAAAATAATACAGTAGTTTGTTTGAAGTAGTTGTTTGCCACAGGGAATTCATTCATTATAGGTTTGGGTAAATACTATCACTCCAGGAGCTTATCCAGTCTTTTAAAGTAGTAATACAGAGGAATGTACTAGTAGGTCATTGAGCTAATACTTCAGAGAAAAGTATACCAAAATAGGTACATGTACGCCTACTTTTTTCTACATGAGTGTTGTATGTTCATTGTGTACACATTTGATGAAAAAACATGGCTGTGATCAATGTAATAATAGATTCTTCCTCTTGGAAATATTTGCATGACTATATACATGACATTTTTTAAAGTAGACTTTTATTTTGCTTTATGTAGTTTAGAAACAGTAACCAAGTTATGCTATCTCAAGGTTGCAATAAGAGTTTTATTTAGAATAATGTGGGACAAGATTTCTTTGAAAGATTTGTTTTTTTCACTTGCTTTCACACATCTGCCTGTGATTAAATTTAGGATATAGTGACTCTACACGCAGACAAAATTGTGGGGCTTTTTTCTGAGTTACAGATACACTGAATTTTATAACATTGTCTGCAGAACATTAGAATTAGAAACATTATCAAACATTTCTAAAACTGAAAACTTCTGTACATCAACTGTAAAAGAAATAACTGTAGAGGCAAGAGAAAGCTGAAAGCACTTAAGCATGGAGTATAGAAAGGAAAGCCTTTTTGCTTTTCACAGCAATTGTACTTGGCTACCTTGATGTTATTACATTACAATGCCTGTTAGACACTGTGTTTAGTTAAATTATGAAAAAAAGTTCTTAAGTTTCCTCTCCTAAAATGCCTCATCTCAGATTTTGTACTTCCTAAAGTAGAAAGGTTGATTGTACCCATGTGAATTTTCCTGTGGAAATACAGATATTAACAAAAACCAGACTGAATGTCCCATTACAGGAGCCTCTATGTGTTAGATTATAGGCGTTTCCATGTGTAAACTGAGAGCTAACAATAACTGTTTAGTAAGAAACCAAAGATTATTTTTTTTCCCCTTCTCTTCCCTCTTGTCTCTGTGTCCTGGGTTAAGCAGTAGCAGTCATTTTTTCTCCTTCTTAGTAGCTGGTGCAGTGCTGTGTTTTTGACTTTCAGCCTGGGAACTGCGCTGATAACACCACTGGTTTTAGTTGCTGCTGAGTAATGTTTACTCTGACCAAGGTCTTTCTGAGTCTCATGCTCTGCCAAGGAGGAGGGGCAGACGGGAGGAAGCGGATTCAGGACACCTGACCCAAACTAACAAAAGAGGTATTCCATACCACAGCATGTCATGCCCAATATATAAACTGGTGGCAGTTAGCTGGAAGGACTAGATCGCTGCTCAGGTTGGACTGGGTATCAGTCGGTGGGTGGTGGGCCCATGGGAGTTTGATTTTGGAACAACTCCAGAGGAAGGCCATGAGGATGATCAGGGGGCTGGAGCACCTCCTGTATGAAGATAGGCTGAGAAAGTTGGGGCTGTTCAGCCTGGAGAAGAGGAGGCTGCGTGGAGACCTCCTAGCAGCCTTCCAGTATATGAAGGGGGCCTATAAGGATTCTGGGGAGGGACTATTCATTAGGGACTGTAGTGACTGGACAAGGGGTAACGGGTTAAAACTTAAACAGGGGAATTTTAGATTGGATATACGGAAGAAGTTCTTTACTGTGAGGGTTGTGAGGCACTGGAATGGGTTGCCCAGGGAGGTTGTGAATGCTCCATCCCTGGCAGTGTTCAAGGCCAGGTTGGACAAAGCCTTGGGTGGCGTGGTTTAGTGTGAGGTGTCCCTGCCCATGACAGGGGGGCTTGGAACTAGATGATCTTAAGGTCCTTTCCTACCCTAACTATTCTATGATTCGTATACTTGATGTTATATTGACAGTTACTGACAATCTGCTTTTTGGTAACTCATCAAAAATTAGCACAAAGAATGTAATGTAATTGCTTTGTACTAGTACATTAAACTTTTCATGAAGTTACTGTGGTAGAACAGTAAATGCATATCAAGTTAATTTTACTTCCTCTATGTCAGATGTATAAGTAAAGGATTATGCCTCTTAGATCTCGTCGTCAGCCATAAATCATGCAGTCGCTCTCTCACTCCCTCCCTTTTTGCCCTCCCCCTGCTCCCGGAGAGATGGGAAGGAGAATCAAAACAATGCAACTCCCTCGGGTCGAGATAAGAACAGTTTAGTAACTAAGGTATCACACAAATCAGTACTGCTACCACCAGTAACAATAATGATAAATAACGAAGAGAATACAACACCTCACCACCTGCCGACCGATAACCCGCTCCACCCCACCCGACCGAGCACCAACCGATACCTAGTCCAACCCCACAGTGCCCCAGCACTTCTGGGTAACTCTCAGTTACCTCCTGGGCATGACGTGCTGTGTATGGAATACCTCTTTGGTCAGCTTGGGTCAGGTGTCCTGTCTCTGCTTCCTCCCGCCTTCCCCTCATCCCTGGCAGAGCATGAGGCTTACAAAGTCCTTGGCCAAACCAAAGCATCATTGTTACCAGCTCTGTTCCCAGGCCGAAAGTCAAAACACAGCACTGCACCAGCTACCAAGAAGGAGAAAAACGACTGCTACTGCTGAACCCAGGACACCAGGGAAGTTGTGAATGCTCCATCCCTGGTGGTGTTCAAGAGCAGGTTGGACAGAGCCTTGCGTGACACTGTTTAGTGTGAGGTGTCCCTGCCCATGGCAGGGGTGGTGGAAATGGGTGATCTTAAGGTCCTTTCCAACCCTAACTATTCTATGATTCTGTGATTGTATGATTATCCTCCCCATCTGTCTGGAGAGGGAGTTGGGAGGTAAGAACAGAGGGAGCGAGCAAGCAGATATGTTGCTTGGAGTTACTGGGTGGGCTTAAAATACAGCACACATAGACAAGATTCTGTGGGCAATTAGGAGAAATCTCT
The DNA here is from genome assembly GCF_034315485.1 of Pezoporus occidentalis. Lineage (NCBI taxonomy): Eukaryota > Metazoa > Chordata > Aves > Psittaciformes > Psittacidae > Pezoporus > Pezoporus occidentalis. The sequence continues at coordinate 4,436,632 of NW_026914611.1, read as the reverse complement.
GGGTAGGTAGCTCTTGTCCTTCTGGGAGATTTCCATTTCCCACACCTCAGCTGGCAATACCATACTGTCACTGCTGGGACAAGTGAGGCTGTGGAATTCCTGATGTTTGCGGAAGGCAGCTTCTTTTCACAAGTACTCAGTGATCCAACTAGGAAAGGTGCCCTCCTAGACTTGCTCTTTGTGAATCAAGAGGGATGCGTGTGAGGTGTGATGGTAGGAGGCTGTCTTGGCCACCCTAATCCCAAAGACCTTGAGCTCAAGCTTTTGGATGTCATGAGGGAAAAGCTCAGCAGAGTTGCTACACTGGGTATCAAGAGAGCAAAACTGAAGCTGCAGAGGAACCTATTTGGTAGGGTCTCCTGGGCATGAGCTTTTGAGGACTTCAGGGACCACGAGAGCTGCTCGCTTTTAAAGAACCAGCTTTTGAAAGCACAGGAGCAGCAATCCCATTGTGTCAATAGAAGCCAAGCAGGTGCAGCAGAAGAGCAGCTTGGAACTCCTCCTGGAACGGGGGTGGGAACAGAAATTGTGTGCTCTCTAGAAGCAAGTTCAAGCTTCTCAGGAAAACTATTGAGCTGTGGCTCACACATGGAGGGAGACATCACAAAAGCCCAAAGCTCAACTAGAGATGAAACTGGTCAGGGTTCTGTCAGACAGCAACAAAAGGCTTTTTGAAGTATGCTAATAGCAAGCAGAGGCCTAAGGAAAGTATTGGGACCTTGACTTTATGAACATGACCACTGAAAAGTGCAGATGAAGGAAAGACAGAGGTATTTAATGCTTTAGTATTGCCTCAGTGTGCATGGTAGACCTGGGGCTACCCAGGTCCTGTGAGTCAGAGGACCATGGCTGCAGGAGCCATGACTTTCCATTGGTGGACACTGCCGTTGTAAGGGAGCAGTCTTTGGGGGCAGGGCTGGACATGGGCATCATGGTGAGAGCCCCACAGGGCTCTACCCCATCTGGGGCCCTGGGTTCCAGAACTGAGGTCACATTGGTGTTCCATCCTAACCCAGTGGTGGCCCAGCAACAACTCCAGTGCCTGTACAGATGGTGCTGCAAGTGGCAGCACCAGCGGCACTGGGGGTGCCAACCTTTTGTAGAGGAGCGCTCCCATCCTGAGTGTGACAAGTTTTTATTTGCACGTCTTCTTGCGCCCCTGTCAGGATGGGGCAGTGGCTCTGCTGCTGCTGGTCCAGGTGGGTTCCCCCACAGCTCGGGGATGCACCAACACAGTCGGGCCCTGCTGCAGCTGCTTTGCTCATGTCTGACACTGTCTGCCCGGCAGGGATGACCATGGCCCCGAGCAGCAGTGCAAGCCCCACCAGGTGTTGCCTGAACCGCTGCTCCGGGCATGCTTGCGGGTGACTCGGGGCCGTGACCAGAGGAAGAAGAGGGACCTCCTCCTCTTCAGAGACACCCTGGTCATCACCAAGACCAGGTAAGACAGCCAGAGCCCAGCTGCCTTTCCTCCCAAGCCCTGCCCCTGGCACCAGAGCACCAGAGCAGGGACAGCCAACGAGCAGCCCCAGGGCCCCGGCACCCTGGTGCTGGATGTACACGTGGCCATGCCCATGGCAGGTGGGCACTAGAGGGGAGCCAGCAGGCTTGGCCACCTCCAGCTCACTCCCTGCTGCTCCTCTCTGCAGACGTGGCAGCACCCTGCGCCTGCTGCTCTGGCTGGCCCTGGGCCTGCTGCAGGTGCTGAGCAGCGGGAAGGGCTCAGCTGGTGATGCTGCTGAGGAGGAGGAAGGGAAGGCCACCAGCTCCCTTGTCTTCCTCTGGCCCTGTGGCTCCTGTTTAGTCACCTTCTTGTGAGTCCCAATGCAACATCCCACCAGAGGGGTGGGCCGCACCTCTGCCCTGCCCCATGAGGCATCATCTGCTGGGGCACAGCAGGCACTAAGGCTGTTTCTCCCCTCTTTTGGCAGCTCCCGAGCAGTGAAGGAACTCTGGGTCAACGCCCTCCTTAGGTAAGCCCTGCCTGGTACTGCAGCCTGGCTGCCCATGCTCCCATCATGGGGAGATGCTCCATGAGTGTCAACCAAACAATTAGAAAACACCTCTGCTGAGCTGGGCACAGGTGCCCCACAGCTGCAGACAGAGGTGCTCGCACAGCTGCAGGCAGAGGTGTCACCACTGCCAAGCAGGCACAGCTGGCAGAGCTGCTTCATCCAGCTGTGTCCAGCCAACACTTGCCCAGCCCCATCCTCACCACTGTCACTGCTCCTGCTCCACTGCCAGGTGGTCCCGGCTGTTCCTGGCAGTGTGGAAGAGCTCACCAGGCTGGCAGCAGAGGGAAGAGCTGGCTTGGGTCTCACACAGCTCTTTCTCTCCCCCTTCCCCATGCACAGACCACCCGAAGGAGTTCAGGGAGCCCGGGTGACCCAGCTGCCGTCCATCAGGCTGCTGCTGAAGGAGCTGAGTGGCCGCTATGCTGTGAGTGTCCCTCCTGCCTCTGCTCTGTCCCCAGGGGCTCCTCCAGCCCAGCATCAGCTGCATCGCTCCTCACCTTCTGCTCTTTTCCCCTTGCCCAGGGGACGACACTGGATGCCAGCAGCATGGAGAAGCTGCTCCAGCACCAAGCCCAGGTCAGAGTCACTTGAGGAGCAATCTCACTCATCCCCACCTCTCACACACAGCCAGAGGCTGATGCAGCTCTCCAGGGAGCCTTTCTGCTGTGGGGCTCCTTGGTGAGCACAGCCCATTTCTTGCAGGCTGGTGCCAGGCAGCTGCCACTTCCTGGCCCCTCCGGCAGTGAAGGCAGACGTGGCCAAGTGGATGGTGAGTGTGGAGAAGACAGGGGCAGGATGGCCCTTCTCTCCTGCTCTTGCACGCGTGCTGCAATGGGGCTGCCGCTGCCCTTCCCGCAGGGCACGTCCATCCCCATCACTCTGTGGCAGCAGAGAGCTGAGCCCTGGGGCCCCTCGCTCCCAAATGATGCTGCCTCTCTCATGCCCTCGGTGGTGGGGAGACAGCACTGAGGGAAGTCTGGGACCACTCTCCTGGTGCTTCTCCTCCATGGTTGTTTGCTCTCTTTCCCTTGGCAGCAGGTAGGATGAGCAGGAGCAGGAGGAGGCTGCCCTCGCCATTGGCACGGCCAGGGACCTCGGCTGCAGTAGGGGCACCGGGGCCATCGGGCTCTGCTGGCGCAGGATCTTTCTTTGCCCGGCCCTTGGAAGATCTGTGCAGCCAGGATGGCATGCTGCCTCAGCCCATCCAGGTAAGGCCGCCTGGGCAGGGGTTTCCCCATCCCATCATCCTGTTAGAGAGGGTGAAGTTTTTACAATAAAATAATCATATAAAATAGTAAAATGATTATATTTGAGAAATTTATAAATCAATAGTGAGGCTTTGTATATTAGAAGACGTTGTAACTTTGCCGTTTTGTATCATAGTTACTCTGTAACTACATGATACAATGGTAGTCTTGGTAGCAAGAGCTAACATAACTGCATATAGTGAGGGGAGTATAGGTGTATGTATTGTAAAACTCTACCCAAGCAGAACCTAAGTTTAAGATAGCCAAAAAGGGCATACCAGAAGCATCCTGGTGAAGATAAGAGAATGCTAACGTCCGGAAGACGACTGGGATCTGGCCAAGTAGAGAAAAGGTGAAAAGGACAACCTGAGGAAGACTTCTTACTTCATCTGAGGAAGACTCCTTACTTCATCTGAGGAAGACTCCTTACTTCATCAGGGCGACCACCAGAGGGGGCTGCGCAAACGCAGAAGAGGCTGATGTCGTAAGAGACTGAGGTAGCAATCTTTGATGCATATGTATTAGTAAATGATGTAATCTGTGTTGAATATGTATTAGTTACGAAATTTTTAGTGTATAAATTGTGAATGCGATGTGACGGGAATTGGAACCAGATTTGGGTGCGTACCCCTGGTTCCCGGTGCCTCAATAAAGCACCTCATATAACCATTCCGGTGGTTATGTGTCAGTTCTTACGCTAACAATCCCATCCCATCCCACCCCATCCTGCTGGCTCCTCAATAAAGAGGTTGTCCCCAGCACCTACCTCAGGACCTCTCTCCAGCCCAGCAACTCTCCTCCTCTGTGCCCTCAGGACCTCCTGGCTCTGCTCAATGAGCATGGCCCATCCACGGAGCGGATCTTCCGACTGCCAGCCAGCCAGCGCGCCTGCCATGAGGTCAGGGAGGCCCTGGACATCGGGGTGCCGGTGCAGCTGGAAAACCAGCTCATGCTGCTGCTGGCTGTCCTCTTGAAGGTGAGCCCTGCTGACCCAGAGCCCTGCAGCTCCCGGCTCTCTTGGTGCTGATGGGCACCTGTGGGAACACACGCAGAAACCCAGCCACCTGCTCATGAGCCAGAGGGCTGGGGATGCTGCAAATGCTCCTGGGGACAGTGGCCAAAGCCTCACATGGAGCCCTTGGCACTGCAGGACCTCCTCCGGAATATCCCCTCCAAGCTCCTCAACATCCAGCTGTTCGAGGAGTGGATGAATGCCATGGAGAAGACCAGTAGGCAGGAGAGGCTAGCAGCACTGACAGAGTAAGTGTGGCAGCAGCCAGCAAGGACTGGCACAGCCTGGAATTCCAATGCAAAGCAGTGGCATGCCTGAAATAGCCATGGCTCCTGCAAGCCACCTCCTGTTGCTGCAGGGTTTATGTTTGCAGGGAAAGGGGCACCAAAAGGCTTTTCTCTCTGGGGAGCACTTCCCACAGGCACTGGGGCTTGTTCCAACAAGAGCCTCTTTCAGAAGAGCAGGGAGGGAGGGAGGTGGCCGCATCTCAGCAAAGGCAGAACCTCTGCTTTAGAGCAGGCAGTGGCCTTGGGTGAGATCAGCCTGGGAGACCTGTGTTGTCAACACCGACTTCATTAACACTGTGCTCATGTTCCCTCAGGGTGGCCAGCAAGCTACCAGAGGCCAACCTGCTCCTGCTCCAGCACTTGCTGTGGCTGCTTAGCAGCACCAGCAAGAATGTGGCCACAACCAAGATGACTGCCAGGAACCTGGCCATCTGCCTGGCATCAAACCTCCTGAGCCCACTCCAGGAGATGCCCCTGGATGTCCTGGCTCTGGAGACAGGGAAGGTACGCTGTGTTCACCACCCGGCTACAGAGTTCCAAGCCCATCCCGGCTTTGCTGCTCAGAGGGTCCTGGCTGCCTCCTCCCATCATCAAAGCCATGGGCAGCATCCGGGAAGAGCAGGCCCACAGCTGCACTTGCCTGCACAGAAGCGTGGGTCAGGCTGGGAAAGGCTGTTTGAGCCCTCATCAGCCCCCTCAGTGAAACAGTGGTTTGCTGTGTGCAGGGAACGCAGCTCGTCGAGTTCCTCATTGACCAGCAGGTGGAACGCATTGGAGAGCAGGTGGCCGGGCTGGCCAGCAAGGGGGATCAGGAGACACCAGCACCACAAGCAGAGCTGGAAACAGCAGAGGTAAGTGAAGTGCACAAGCAGTGTGACAACAAAAGCCTCCCCCCTCAGAAGGTGGGGCTGCTGCTGAAAGGACAAGCACGGTCATCCACCAGCCTGCAGCTCTGCCAAAGTACAGAGCAAGGCTGATGCAGGTTGGCCATCCTGCTTTGTGAGGTGATCCCACCACAGCTGGCTCAGCTGAGCTGAGCAAACCCATCCAAGGTATGTGCCTTTTAGAGCTAGGGTAGCAATTGTGCAGGGAGGTCCTTGCCCCCTGCTAACCTACACATTGCCATTGCAGGTGCCTCCCATCGCTCCTGAGAGAGAACAGCAGAGGAGCTTATCCGGGGAGAGAAGGTAAAACTGCCTGGCTTTGCTTGGTTCAAGCTAATCATGGCTTCACCTGTCTAACAATACTGTTGAATGGAAAGGTTCCCTGGCTCTTCGCGGAACACCAGGAAGCGAAGAGCAACCTGGGAAGAGGGCAGTGACAGGCCACCATCCCGGAAGAAGACCAAAACTGAGCTCTCAGGGATGGGCAACTCAAAAAATTCAAGCAGGGGAAGAACGAGGCACCCAGGTATGTAGCAGAGCCTGTGTTCCATCTTTTTGCCAAGCTCTGAGTATAGGAAACATTCCTGAGGTGCACAGGATGGTCCTGCCTTGGGGGAACATGTATGTCAGGAGAAACATGCCACCACAGCATTGCCTGCCAACCTGTGATTTTAGTATGGCAGTGTGAGGGATGCTGCTGCTTGGGTTTTGGAAAGGACCATATCCCAGCTTCCCAGGCTCCCTGCCGAGCCCTGCTGCCTGGCGAGGGGGCACTGTGCATCTCTGTCAACTTGCCGTGCTCTGAAGGTGTTGCATGTGTTGAGAAGGTACCAAAGCAACGCTGTAGTTGTCAGTTAGGAGACAGTAAGGAGCCTCTCTTCTGTGCTAGCAATGACCCTTTTTACAGCATACTTCCAAAAAACCCAGGAGCCAAGTCCTGCCTGCTCTTCCCCTCATGTCTTCATCAGCACTTTCTGACTGCCCTTGTAGGTGCCCATTTACTGCTTCGATTCCCCGCATGTGCTCTGCTGCCTGGGCTTGGAGTTCCACCGTGTGGCCCCAGCACCACCTCGGCAGCGGCGAGGACAGAACCACCTTCTGCTCTGGATAGAAGGTTCCACCACCTTGTCCCAGAGCCAGAGCAGCGCCCTCAGACCCATCCCAGCCCTCACAGGCGGCCTTGCTGGCTCACTCCTCAGCTCTGCCAGCAAAAGCCCACCCACTGGAGCCTCTCCTCAAGTGGTGAGCTGGCCTCTGGACTTTGTTACTACCGTTGTTACTCTGCTTGTGTCTATGTTTGTTGATATACTTGTTTCTGTGTTTATAACTGTGTTTATTCGTCTATTACTATGTCTTTTTAAAACAAATTTTAGGATATACTTTAGGATAGATTTAGGATATAGTTTAGGAAGCACGTTATAGGATGGTAGTTATTTCACATTGTGTTAGTACACACTTCATAGGATCGTAGAATAGTTAGGATTAGAATAGGATAGTTAGGATTGGAAAGGACTTCCAGTAATTTCATGTAATGTCACAAGACTGCTCTTTGAATGGCTTTTCATCTGTATTAGTAAAAATAAGAAAGAATTACAAAAGTCGTATCTCTCTGCCTTGCCATCTGCATCCTGCAGAATGGAAAACAGAAAATAAAGTGTATTGAGAGAGTCTTTGGATTAGGGAAGAAATGACAGAAAGATATTTATGAATGCAGAAGAATTACTGCTACACCTTGAAAAAGATTCAGATAAGCTCTAAAGAGTACTGCCTGCTGTTGGAATACAGCTGCATATCTTAGACACCTGTTAAGGTCCAGAAGTAAAGAGAAACTTGCTTCTGAAAGAAAAATGAAGGCAGGCAGCAGATAGGAGCATTGAATTGCTCCACTGTACGTTCATTGACAACTGCTCGTGGTGGGGAGAGAGATGCTGAAACAGAAACAAAAAAAAAAACAAAAAACAACAAGGAAACAAAATAATAATAAAATACCCCCAACACAAAACCAAACAACCGCCTCCCACCTCCTCCCAAAAAACCCCGAAAAACAAAAAAATAAAAAATAAAAAAAAAAACACAACCAAAACCCCCCTAAATCCTATTTTGAAAAAAAAAAAAATAAAAAATATATCCCTCAGATCCCTCTCACTCTGATGGGAGAAACACTGGGAGATGACAGCAGGTGTCCCAGGCATCTGCAAACAAAGTTGTCTCAAAACTGGATAGGTTTGAGGGGTAGAGGTGAGTGGCTGATAACGCACGTATTCCCCTTGCATTTGCTGGAATACATTGTGCAAACTGCCTGCAGTTCTCAGCATTGCTTCATATGTATTATGCCTCCTGGAGCAGGGGGAGGAAGGAGGGGGACTGAGTGACCGGCTGCGTTTTGGTTTGCTGACTGGGCTTAAACCATGACAAGTTGGTATAATAAAATTGTGTTGGAGTTAATAGCTACTTAAACTAGTACATCATCCTGTGATCAACATTCAATTTTAATTCCAAGAAAGATATAATTATGGAATTTTCTTTATAATTCACATTCTGGTAAGTCCATAACATTTGGCAAGTATAAGAATTCATTTTAATAATCTAAATGTAATAGAGAGACAAATATTCACATCCTGAAACTGGAAAACAATATTATCTTTAACTGAGTGCTTAATTTAACCTTTTTTATTGTTGTTTATTATAATTTTTATTGATTAGCTATTCTGTATTTTATAGATTTTAATTACTTAAAATATGTAGCTCTACCTGAGGAAAAAAAGCCTGCTAATACATAAAATATTACTGATAATCAAATAGCTTTTCAGAAAATAAAGCTCTGCCAGGGCGATTGTGAGAAGAACGCTAAAAGCCATTCAGAATCCTTGATCAGCCTGCTGTACAGCAAGAGAACAGTAGAAACTTTTCATCCTTTTCTGTCCAGCTGTTCCTTATGAAAGAGTGAGGTTCTCAAGTTCAGCTATGTGATGGATAGCTTACTGCAGCATGTGGGATTTAGATTTCTGTTTTTTTTCCTTGACACAGTATAATACTGGGTAAGGCAGGAACATGACAAATCATGAAAATATACTAGCCCAGTGATAAAATCTTTCAATTGTTCTTCCTTTATGGAAGCAGAGGATAACTCAAGGAAACCAACCAACCAACCAAACCTTACCTGGAGTCAGTTTGTTATATAATTGATTGCCAGTACATCTAAATTACAAAAATTCTCTCTTCTTGCCTTCCTGGATACAAGAAAATTTTCATTTCTTTATGCACTGACCAAAATGACTGGCTTATGTGAGGTGAAGGTAATTAATCTTCAGGTTCTTTCCTGAAGGAGAGGCTTAATGTACAAAAATAAAACATATATGTGAAAAAGTAATTACAAGTACAGATAGATCAGTTGCTTGTACACACACACATATACACACATTAAATATATTTTTCTTCAGTGGAATATTTCCCTACGAAGAGAAAAAATTATTTTGCATCATTATAGAGAATAAATTGGGCAAAAAAGATCACAAAGATAAAAAAAAAGAACATGCGGCAAGGAAAGAAAGAACTATTGGTTAGGATACTAGCCAGGAACTCAGCACATCTGATTAACTCTTTTGATGGCCCCAGCTATCTGTTGTCCTCTGCTAAGACTTAAGGCTAGACCTAAAATAACATTTTTGGTCAGCTCTTTAAGAAAAGGCTTTATTTTAGACCATCTGGACTTAACACAAAGGAACATTTCAGTGCATTAAGCTCAACTTGGGTGAAATGAGTACATAAAATCAAGACATCAAAATTAGAAAGACCTGTCTTAAAGTATTTGTGATCACGAATCATCTATATCTGTATATAAATGCTGAAAAGGCACCAACTTGTGATGCCAAGAGACACTGAACAGTTTTTATATGTATTGGGTAGGGGTAGTTCTTTTTTAGTGCATCGCCTTTGGAAAAAGGTAATTCATGTGGTAAAGAGCACAAGCAGGGAATGAATTTACAGATAAATAGGATAGATAATCAGGAGCCTGGTGCATGAGTTTGAGAGACAAATCTAACTTTTGTAGGGAAAACTCCATAACTTGCAGTTTGGTTCACTTTATACAAGCTCAGTTGCCTGGAGGTCACATTTGTAGTCTAAAATAATTTTTTAACTCTGTTTAGTTCACAGAAAGATAAACCAGTTAATTCTATCTCAAAATATGAGTTAGGATTCAGCTAAATGAGATGCTCGCTTTCTATTTTAGGAAGATTTCTATTTAGACAAGAGATTCAGAGCAGCTGTGTGGAGAAGGACTTGGGGGTGTTGGTCAATGAGAAAATGAACAGGAGCCGGCAGTGTGTGCTTGCAGCCCAGAAAGCCAACCATATCCTGGGCTGCATCAAAAGGAGCATGAACACCAGGTAGAAGGAGGTGATCCTGCCCCTCTACTCTGCTCTTGTGAGACCTCACCTGGAGTATTATGTGAAGTTGTGGTGTCCTCAATGTAAAAAGAACATGGAACTGTTGGAAAAGTCCAGAGGAGGGCCACGAGGATGATCAGGGGACTGGAGCACCTCCCATATGAAGATAGGCTGAGGAATTTGGGGCTGTTCAGCCTGGAGAAGAGAAGGCTGCGTGGAGACCTCATAGCAGCCTTCCAGTATATGAAGGGAGGCTATAGGGATGCTGAGGATGGACTCTTCATTAGAGACTGTAGTGACATGACAAGGGTTAACGGGTCCAAAGTTAAACAGGGGAAGTTTAGATTGGATATAAGGAAGAAATTCTTTCCTGCTAGGGTGGTGAGGTACTGGAATAGGTTGCCCAGGGAGGTTGTGAATGCTCCATCCCTGGCAGTGTTCAAGGCCAGGTTGGACAAAGCCTTGGGTGGCATGGTTTAGTGTGAGATGTCCCTGCCCATGGCAGGGGGGTTGGAACTAGGTCCTTTCCAACCCTAACTATTCTATGATCCTGTGATTCTATAAGATTCAGATTTCCAGACCACAGGACCCTAAAATTAGTATTCTGAAAGTAACTATACCTGGGTGAAATATAAATTTGTATATTTTTATAAAGGAGGTACAGTTCTTCATTCATTGTCTGAACAAAAGAATTTAAAGGAAGAGTCAGTTTTTTCTGATAATAAGACTGCTTAAGCATTTTGGAGGCAAGAATGAAAAATAAAATATACAATAAGGCACCAACAGTCTAGTTTCACCGTATCTGAACTAAAGTCTGAAACAATGAGTTTCAGGTTTGTATCAGTGCTTATCCACAGGCGTAACTTATGGAAGTAGTCTAGGAGAGATGATAGTATTCAAACCTGTCCCCCTGTCCAATGTTTTCCATTAGTGGGCTTAAGTTAAAATCAGTGCATTCATGTCAGAGATCCTCTGTTTTCCAAAAGAGAAGTAAGGAAAGGCTTGCTGACCAACATGGTACTGGTTGCTGGAAAATACATGCTCCATTATCTTACACATACTCTGTTTTGTTTGTTTTGTTTGGGTTTGCTTTAAATACATGACTGTGCTGTCATGTGCTGGGATCATGTTAATTTTCTTCGTAGCATCTTGTATGGGGCTGTTTGGATTTGTGCTGAAAACAGTGTTGAAAACACAGGGACGTTTTAGTTACTGCTGAGCAGTGCTTACACAGAGCCAAGGTCTTTTCTGCTTTTCACCCCACCAGTGAGTAGGCTGGGGGTGCACAGCTTGGGAATAGAGAGTCAGTGTCATGTTAATTTTAATTTAAACTCATTTAGAGTGGCTTAGATTTGCCTTTTTACTTTATATGGTGTGAACTACTTGTGAATAAACTTCTGTAACAGTCAACATCATAGTTATAACACTAGCTCTACCTTTCATATTCAGCTGAATTTGTTTGCCTTAACCTGTATGTTCTTGTGCCATTTAAAATATCTTTGTGAATAGGGGTCTCTGTCTGGCTTGGCAAATAAAGCACCTAAAAAATAATCATGCCCTCCCGCATCAGTAAGTAGAGGTCAAGCATGAAACACCTGCGCATTTCAAATGGTACTAAGACATCAAGATTAAAGCCCCTGGATTTCTACCCTAGACAATTAAAATTTGAAAAAAATCTGGAGTTCAATTCTCCATGAAATATTTTTTTTCATTTTATGAAAAATAATAATTAGGCAGTTCTTCTTACTTGTATCCTTAGTAATATTATGAATTCATTAATAAATATGTATGCTTCAAAGCACTCTCCCTTAGGATCTTTGGAATTCAGCAATGAATAAATATTCATGGTATTGTTCTCTTTTTCCTAAAGGTTAACACCTGAAATTAAAACATTTATTTTTAATGGAATACATGCTCTAAATGACTCTAGTTCAAGAAATGGAGCATTCATGAGTACAGTGACTATCCTTTAAGCTGCTAATTGCTCAATATGATCTGACAGTAATTATTTAGGAATTACCTTTTTTTTCCAGTATTCTAGGTATTGCTAATGAAAAACTGCTTGTTTTCCTTGTTTTCATAATATAATACTCATGGAGATTGACAGCATTTATGTGAGTAGTTTTAATTGAAAATGAATTACACATAGGAAATATTTGGTTAAGAATAGGAAACCACATAGCTGTGTTAATGCTTTGCTGTTTATTGTATGTAATAAATAAATTATAGTGCTTCCATAAAAAAACAAATAATTTTAATGCAAATCCATGCTTATTTCTCATGATAGTCTGATGTAGTCTTTGTTATATCTCCTCATTGTTTAAACACTTTCTGTTTTAGAAACATTATTCATCTGCATATTTTAAAATAACTTCAAAATGAGTTTATGATTTAACCTAATGTTTAGCTTTTTCTTTTTAAAAAAAATAAAAATCTTCCAGTATTAGATTTTTTTAAAGCTTAACTTTGTTGTTTCATATTTTTTCCTTATGATTGAGAGTACTGAAAAGTTCCTAATTACATAAAAAGGTCAAAGATAATTCAAACCAAATTCAGATTTATTTCTTTTTAATTTTGAAATATTCTAATACTTTCTAAATTAAATTTTAGGTATAAACATGCAGACAGATGATGGACAAACTCTTGGGTTTGAAGTGCATCTTTATGAATTCTGAACATTTTACAGCAGATTTAAGAACATGCAGATTGTTCACTTTTGCTCTTTTCTGTCAGAATTCTTTGTTTCTCCACAGAACATGACAATATATTTAAGCCTTAAAGGATGGTTGTACAAAGTGCTTGCATGATGTGGAAGCAGAAAATTATTACAGTTAAAATGGTTGCTAGATGATGATTCTCAGATGCTTTTCAAGATGCATTAAGGCTGAATCCTTTACTGAAAGATGTAACATCAATGCTACAATCAAATTCTATAAAAATAACACTGACACTTCAAAGCACTTTGAGGAGAGCTGTGAAAGCAAAACCAAAATGAAGTATTACTTTATCAGACAAAAGCAACCTGCAGTTATTCCTTTTCAGATATTTACAGTATTATTCTGCATTAGATTCCGAATAAAACTACTTACCAGAACTATAACAGAACTGTTTTACATATTGTAGAAACAAGTAGAAATATATTTTGCAAAGATAATATAGTAAGTCAGTTAACATTGGTAAGATTGCGAAAGATGTTTGCAACCTGCTGCAGCTACAACCAGCACTGTTGTAAGAGAGGCCTTTTCAATATTTCAAGTTACAATTTAGGACTTTTTTTTTTGTTTTTAAATGCTTTGAGAAATAGTTTGAAATCACATTCTGATAAACTGCAGGATTTGGATTCTTTATAACTTTATGACTTTAGGATGGCTGTGGCTTCACTTCTCTTCAAACAGTTTTTTTGTGAAAAATGTCTATAGTTTTACATTATTACTTGAGCATATTCTCTTAAAGAAATTTAGCCCCTCTTGTCTTCTCCTAGCAGAAAACTGAAGGGATTCAGCTAAAGTTCCTCCCTTTCATGTTACATAATATAAATGCATTGGCTCTTTGCGGCTGATAAGATTTTTCATGCAAATTCAGGATAAACCTTAAAAAACTGAATCTAATGTTGTGAATAATTTTGTTTACATTAAAATGTTCATAAAATATGAGAAAATAGTGGTAATATAACCTTTACAGATTGGAATAGTGGCAAAGAATGAAATAAAATTGAGGGGTTTAATACTGTTTTATGAAAACCATTTCAGGGATTTATTATTTTTTCTGTTGTTGCTGTTGCTTTCTATCTTTTAATTTTCAAAATTTATTTTAGGGTTGCTTTTATTTTAATGTCATTACACATTAATCCGCAAAGCTGCAGTATTGCTATTACATTCTCAGTTCTCCTGTTTGTTACTGTCAAAGTTAATAAAATGCTTTCACATTGTATTATTTTATATATATAGCTGTTAAAACATTTTGAATAGCCAGCAGTCAGTGATTCTATCAAAATGGAAGATTAAATGTTTAAATTACAGCAATCCTTAATGGCTAGAATAAGATAATAAAATGTCACTAGTAGGCCAGAGGAAAAAAAAAAGTTACAGATAATGAAACACAGAAAAGTAAAATACTGTATTAAAAATGACAAAAAGTTGAAATAATACTTTGAAATCCAAATTTTAATGCTTAATATTGTTAGAGGGATGTATCATTCAGGATCTGACAACCCAAGAGAGATAAGGCTGCTGCAGCTCTATACCACAAGGTCCAGCCCTTAGCAAGGCTGAAAGTTCCCAGCAGACACAAGTACACAGAGCACATGCACACACACCACTTATGTATATACATACATACATGGGCAACAGCCTCGCTCAGAGCAGTCACATAAACACAATGGTGTCATCGCTTTTGCCTGGGCAAGATTGTGATCTAATGATGAGAATATAGATTTAGACGTATGTATGTATGTACAAAAGGGACCCCTCCCTCAGACATTCAGTCTGCCTAGTAGCTGCTCCTGGATCCCAGTCTGCTTATTTGCTGCTACCTGAACCCCCAAAGCCACAGCCCCACTCTAGCTGAGTATAGTATCTCTCGTTCATATACACCCCTTCTCCCTCACACCGCCCCAGGCTGTCTGGGAGTCCCCAGTCCCACAGCCAGCCTTCCTATGCTCTCACTCTTGGAGATCACAGGCATTCTCACAGCCAGAGCTTGTTCTTAGGGACACATACACTCCCAAGTCACTACACGTGCTCTCTGCCTGGTTCAACCTCATCTTCATTCATGATCGCACACTTGCTCACACATCTGCACTCATTCTGGTTGCTGGCAATAGACTCCTGAACACACATGCACGTGGATGAGAGCCCCCCCTGGAAAACAGCTGAATGTGGAGCTCAGAGGCTAAACCAGCCTCCATCTCATGGTCTGACTTACTTATACTCCCATAGACACAGGTCAGAGAGCGCACGCCCAGGGAAGAGTTAGAAAGGAATTTAACATGAAGACAGGAGAGATGGCAGTGATCAGGCACAGGGCACAGCCAGACAACCACACTGATCAGCTCCTGATTATATATGTACTAACCCATTTATTCCCTTATCCCTCTATTTCACACAACTGTTACTCTTTAAATCATCTAAGCCCCTCCCTTTTTCCTGCCTTTGGTACCTCCCATAAGTATCCCATAATGAGTCCTGTACAGTCTCAAAATGCTTCTCTGCATCTTATAATAAGTCCCAGAACCCTAGGGAGCAATCCCCATGGATTTGAAAGGTGTTTTGAAGAACTTCTCCCTTTGACTCTTCCTGATGTGTTTCGCACTTGGACATTGGGGCTGAGGATCTCCTGGGATAGCCGTGGGAGGGGACTGGACAGGGTGTCCCTTCCTCTGAGTCCTCAGTTTGGGTTCCTGCTCACCACTGTTCCTCCCTCTGCTCCTCTCTGCTTGTGAAGATGAGCCTTTGATGGGCTGATGGCCCCTGTGATGGGCCTGGGAGTAGCCAGGCAGAGTTATACTGGGGGGTCCTCATCTGCCATGGTCTGTGTTCCTTTGTGGGTGTGAAGACAAGATTACTTTTTTATCCTATAATCTACCAAATATGTTTCTGGAAAAATAGCTTTTCCAATTTCACTTTAAAAAAAAAAAAAAGGAAAGTTTCTTCTAGAAAATCCCAGTCTTTTTTTCTTCCAGAAAATCCCTATCTGAATATAGATGATAATTTTGTGATATAATATAGAAGCTGAATTTATTCTGAAGATTTCTTTGGGCACTGAAGTGAATGACAGCAGAGGCAGTAATTAGTAGATAGTATACCAACACTATTGACAGTCTGAAGCATGACTCAAGGATTGTCAGAATCCTCAAGGACTGGGAGAAATAAATCATATCAAATAAAAGAAAAGTCAGTCAGGATAGCAGCTGTGCAAAAAGAATATAAAGGCTTATTTCAATTAGAGTCACACAGATGAAAGTGAGAAATATTGGGTGTCTTGCAATTCAATAAGGTATGAACTTCAACAACTTTGGTCTCCTGTGAAGCACTAAAAGATAACTGAAAAGCAAATTTCCAAGAGAAGCGTCTGTAGTAGAACCTCCATGGAATCAATTTCAAGACTTCAGACTGTATTTCTAAAAGAAAAGTAAAATTAATATAACCTTAAAAAATAAACGGAGGTTAAAACTGAATAGGAAATATGCAGATTGACAGGGATAGAGCTTATGGGTGAGGGATGCCTGTAGTTCTAGCTTGGTGCGTTAATTGAAAAATAATTGCATCAGAGCTGGATGTCAAACAGCAGGTTTTATCTGATGCATTTTGCAGACCTACATCAATAATATTTTATCAAGTCATATTTGAGAAAGTAATGATGTCAATACAAAAAATTTAGTTAGAAAAAAGCTGGGATCAAAATGTTCAAACAAGTCAAGTACATTTTATGACAATGAACAGAAAGCACTCTTTTTTTAGCATTTGATTAATTAAACACTTATATATGTTACAATGATAAAAAGGTTTTGAACTTACACTCTGTTCTACTCTGTTTATAAAATAACTACACATGAAAGAAATCCCATCCAGTGCTACGCCCCTAGCAACCAAAAGTTTGTTTCTGCCTATGGCATGATTACTTATCTACTCATTGAAGGAAGCCTTTTAAGCCTGAGAACTTCTTTTTCTTAGGAAAAAAAAAGTTAAAGAAAAAAAAAAAAGAAGTCTTTCCAAAGGCAGCAGAAATGCAGATATGTATACATTTACATGAAGGATGTTGAAGAAAAATAATAGTGTCAAATTGTTGTGAGACAGTATTAAATCTAATCCGGTATATTCCTGTTCAACCTGCTCTAGGTGGCTCTGCCTTGGCAGGTGGGTTGGACTAGATGATCTCAAGAGGTCCCTTCCAACCCTAACAACTATGTGATTCTGTGCTTTCAAAAATACATATCACTATTTAGGTAATTCTTCTTAAAAAGAAATTAAACATTATGTAGATAATGTTATTTACACAAGAGGAAATAGAGCCTATTTGCTGTTGCCTTAGTCCAATATTGATGCCACACATTAGGTCTAACTGCTTGAGTGTGCAGAGAACACACTGGCCATGGGAAAACTCAAGAGAGGCAGTGAAGGAGGTCCTGTGTGCAAACAGACTATGAAATTGACTGTACTATTGTTGATTTGTGACTTAAAATGTGTACTTAAAGAAATCTCTAGAAAATGCTGCCTAGAAGTCAGATCAGAAAGTTATTCATCTGCACTTCCAGCTGTTAGTCATAGTTTTCAGCTGAGATTTAGTGATTGCCCATGTCAGTACTTCAATCTATTTCAAATAAAATCAGATTCATTTAAACATAGAAATGAGTTGCAGTTTTGCCTGAGGGAGTACGAATCTGTATGAGTATATGCCCTGTATGCCAAGTACCAGGTAAGATATTAATGGAAAAGATTCTCCTTTAATGTTCCACTTGTCCTATCTTACTTGTCTAGTCCTGAAGGCACTCATTACAGGGAAGGGAAATCTTTGAAGTGAGTATGTGCATTTCATTCTATATCTGTCAAAAATAAAAACAAAGAACAAAATTGGTAAAAAACAAAATAAATAAAATCTATTGTTTTTTTAAGAACAGCTCAGGAAGATGGACTTGTTTGTCTAAATGAATATCCTGAACATAAGGTTGAAGAGTCTCATCTTCTTTCCAAGGACTTATTTAAATCTTTGCCATAAGTGTGAAGTACTGTCACTTTAAAGGAAGAGGCTGAAGCTTTCCATCATGCCTTCTTTTATTTAGAGTTGTCTGTGGACTAGTCTTTAAAGTATGCTATTATGAAGGGGGAGCTTTAGGATGAGAAAAGATTTAACAGATTTCTTCTATTTTGATTGAGAAAATTTAAATGTGTTTCCTTTGAAACAAGGGACTTCAGAAGAAAATTCAAAATGGGTGTTAGATACAAACTGGTCAGACTTATAAGAACAGCTTTAAACTAGATTTAGGAGCAGGAGGGGTTGGAGGTTTAAGTAACACAGAAAAGCCAGGGGCTGCTGGTGTGTTCGGAATCAGCAAAGGAAAACAATTGTGGAATACCACAAAGGAATTAGGGCACTTTCCTCTACAAAGGCGACACAGCCTAATTAAAATATGTTTATAGCAGTGCACACAGTATGGATAACAAACAGGAAGAGCTGGAAGCCACCGTGCAGCTAGAAAGCTATGATCTAGTTGGTATCATTGAAATCTGAGGGCATGAGTTGCATGATTGAAGTATTGCAATTGACAACTCTAATCTGTTTAGAAGGAAAGGGGAGGGTGGGGGTTGCCCTCTGTGTAAAATAAATGGACTGACTGCAAATAGTGGAATTTGAAAAACAGTGATGAAAAGGTTGAGAGTTTATGAGAGATTAGGTCCACATTAACAAAGGAAATCTTGTGTTCTGTGTTTACTTCAGTCCACCCAACCAAAGTGAGCTCACAGATGAAACGTTCTTACTTCAGCTACAAGAAACATCACTGTCAGGGGCTCTGATCTTCCCAGGAGACTTCAGTCATCCTGACGTTTTCTGAAAAAGCAGCAAAACAAGCTTTAAGCAGCCCAACAGATTCTTAGAGTACATTATGGAGCATAACTTCTTAAGATGGAGAGGAGCATTCAAGAAGTGCAGGATATTTTACTCCTTCATTCCCATATAGTGAGGGGATTGGT
The DNA here is from genome assembly GCF_034315485.1 of Pezoporus occidentalis. Taxonomy (NCBI): domain Eukaryota; kingdom Metazoa; phylum Chordata; class Aves; order Psittaciformes; family Psittacidae; genus Pezoporus; species Pezoporus occidentalis. Next base: position 4,418,112 of record NW_026914611.1, on the reverse strand, counting down.
GAACATTTGGGATTATACGTTGTCCTGGGTTCAGCAGTAGCAGTCATTTTTCCCCTTCTTAGTAGCTGGTGTAGTGCAGTGTTTTGACTTTCAGCTCGGGAACAGAGCTGATAACAAGGATGTTTTGGTTTGGCCAAGGACTTTGTGAGCCTCATGCTCTGCCAGGGAGGAGGGGGAGCCAGGAGGAAGCAGAGACAGGACACCTGACCCAAACTGACCAAAGAGGTATTCCATACCACAGCACGTCATGTCCAGGATGTAACTGGGAGTTAGCCGGAAGGGCTGGGAGACTGCAGGGTTGGAGGAGGTATCGGTCAGAGCTTGGTCGGGCTGGGGGGGCGAGTTATTGGTCGGCTGGTGGTGAGATGATGTATTCTCTTCCCTTGTTATTTCCTTTATCATTATTATCATTGGTGGTAGCAGTAGTGGTTTGTGTTATATCTTAGTTACTAAACTGTTCTTATCTCAACCCGTGGGAGTTGCATTCTTTTTGACTCTCCTCTCCGTCCCTCCGAGAGCAGGGGGAGGGCAAGAAAAGGGGGGTAAGTGAGCGAACGAATTACCTGACTGGGTTTAAACCACGACATGCGTCCAGATCTAGAACACCATTATCTCACTACAGGGAATATCAGGAATCAAACAATTCCCAGTAGCTAATGAAAAACAGTAACATTAAAATCTGTCCTGGGTTCAGCAGTAGCAGTCATTTTTCTCCTTCTTAGTAGCTGGTGCAGTGCTGTGTTTTTGATTTTCGGCCTGGGAACTGCTTTGATAACACCAATGTTTTTAGTTGCTGCTCAGTAATGTTTACTCTGGCCAAGGACTTTGTAAGCCTCATGCTCTGCCAGGGATGAGGGGAAGGCGGGAGGAAGCAGAGACAGGACACCTGACCCAAGCTGACCAAAGAGGTATTCCATACACAGCACGTCATGCCCAGGAGGTAACTGAGAGTTACCCAGAAGTGCTGGGGCACTGTGGGGTTGGACTAGGTATCGGTTGGTGCTCGGTCGGGTGGGGTGGAGCAGGTTATCGGTCGGCAGGTGGTGAGGTGTTGTATTCTCTTCCTTTGTTATTTCTTTTATCATTATTGTTATTGGTGGTAGCAGTACTGATTTGTGTGATACCTTAGTTACTAAACTGTTCTTATCTCGACCCGAGGGAGTTGCATTGTTTTGATTCTCCTTCCCATCCCTCCGGGAGCAGGGGGAGGGCAAAAAGGGAGGGAGTGAGAGAGCGACTGCATGATTTATGGCTGACGACGAGATCTAAGAGGCATAATCCTTTACTTATACATCTGACATAGAGGAAGTAAAATTAACTTGATATGCATTTACTGTTCTACCACAGTAACTTCATGAAAAGTTTAATGTACTAGTACAAAGCAATTACATTACATTCTTTGTGCTAATTTTTGATGAGTTACCAAAAAGCAGATTGTCAGTAACTGTCAATATAACATCAAGTATACGAATCATAGAATAGTTAGGGTTGGAAAGGACCTTAAGATCATCTAGTTCCAAGCCCCCCTGTCATGGGCAGGGACACCTCACACTAAACCATGCCACCCAAGGCTTTGTCCAACCTGGCCTTGAACACTGCCAGGGATGGAGCATTCACAACCTCCCTGGGCAACCCATTCCAGTGCCTCACCACCCTAACAGGAAAGAATTTCTTCCTTATATCCAATCTAAACTTCCCCTAAGTTTGAACCCGTTACCCCTTGTCCTGTCACTACAGTCCTTAATGAAGAGTCCATCCTCAGCATCCCTATAGCCTCCCTTCATATACTGGAAGGCTGCTATGAGGTCTCCACGCAGCCTTCTCTTCTCCAGGCTGAACAGCCCCAAATTCCTCAGCCTATCTTCATATGGGAGGTGCTCCAGTCCCCTTGTTATCCTCGTGGCCCTTCTCTGGACTTGTTCCAACAGTTCCATGTCCTTTTATATGTTGAGGACACCAGAACTGCACACAATACTTCACGTGAGGTCTCACAAGAGCAGAGGAGAGGGGCAGGATCACCTCCTTCGACCTGCTGGTCATGGTCCTTTTGATGCATGCCAGGATACGGTTGGCTTTCTGGGCTGCAAGCGCACACTGCCGGCTCATGTTTATTTTCATGGTCTTAAAGATAAATGAAAGTTATATGTTTAGTGCTGCATCCCTAGCTTTTACAACACCAGCAGATGTTCCTAGACCTGCCATTCATCCTAAGTATACATAGAGTTTTTTTAGAAGTAAAAGAGCAAACTTGTAATAAAACATGGCTTACATAAAAGTGACGTATGCACAGAACACTACAATTCTCCATGTTTTGAACAAAAGTAAAATTTTAAGGGGAAAGCATGTGAGCTCTTATCCTTCACTTTACATAGAGCTACCCATAATATTTATTTTTAAATGACAAATTTTTAATTAGTAATGTAATGGCAACATGAGACCAACCATATCTGATACATAATAACAGATCTTCCATGTAGAAGCTAGTTCTGATGTTTGCAGTAGTTTTTGTTTTTTTTAATGACTGATTTTATTCTGCTTCTTTTTGGCAAAGGTCTAAAAGTCCTTCACAGTGAAGAACTGGTCGGAAGAGAACATTTGGGAAAAGATCCAGTCTTCCTACTTTTTTTGGATATCTAAATCAAAGGTAAGTACAGGTTTCAAGTGAGACAATCTTCCAAAATTCATAAATGTCATTCATAATCAGTGAAGAGAGCATAATGCCTCCATCATACTTCTAATAGAACAAACGACATTTCCTTCTGGAAACCTTGAAAATGTGTTTATCTCTACTAAATATATAAACATTTAACATTACAATAGCCTTACAAGCTGCTGGTGCCTACAATGCACTGTGGTGCCTTTTGGAGTTGTCACCAATTATTCACATTAATTTCTGTCCAGACCACACCACAGCTCTCACCTAAATGGAAAAAAATCCTAAACATTTTATTTGGATAATGATCCACATGTGTGAGGGACATACAAAGCAGACTGCCTGATACCATCCTTCATATGTATTAACCAGACAGCATTTTTACAGTATGAGACTTGAAAATGGCATTATGGAGTGTTACAGAATTAGGAAGCAATGATATATGACAGCAAAATTATATGATAGCAAAAAGTTACAGGTTTTGTTAATGTCATGTCTTCTTATTCTTTCTTTAACACTAAGGGAAATAAATCACTACAGTGCATGGTATTCCTAATTAGGCAGACTGAGGATCTCACGAGGGCAGGGTAAAAATGGGGATTAAATACATAGTAGAAAAATAGTTGATGGTGACCTATATGCAGATACGTCTCTTGAGATAAAGCCCTTATTTATTAACAATTTTCTCATTCCTTTGATATAGTAGTGGCAGTAAATAGAAATTTTAGAGTTTTATGACACTTTAGGGTTGTGTGGTCTTTTGCTTTTTTTGTTTATTTTTTTGTTGTTTGTTTTGTTGTTTTTTGTTTTGTTTTTTTTTTCCCTGAGGATCATCTGGACTTCATTCTGTGAGAAACAGGAAAAAGATTTAAATGCAAGTTACAGTGCAGTGTCCTGCAGCAGTACAGAAAATATTTCACCAACAGAGGCTAGAATCATGACAAAAATGCTTAACACAACTTACTTGGCTTTCAGTACAATTCATCAGGAGTACCTTATTTTAAAACAACACATGAAACACTGTAAATGGCATATAAAGAGGACACACAAGAAGGAAAATATCTTGATACAGTTTGAATTACTACATTAGTCTATCTGGGAATAATTGAATACGTGTTTATCACAAATGCACTTTCTTAATTTTCTTCAGAAAGAATACGTCTAAACTTACACTGTGCAACTGATAGCAATTTCAAGAGGAAAATGTATTCATTCAGCTGTAGTATTCATGTCAATATCTGCAAAACTATCACTTCTGTTCTTTTCCACAGAATAAGCACCTACAGTGTGGTTGTAAATACTAGCATCATGCATTGCATGTTGAGTTTATGCCTCTAGCCAGCCTGTACATCTGTAACTGAACAAGAAAGATTTTGCTGAAAAAAAACTTGTCAGTATCATTCAACTTATTCAGAATGAACATCATTAATTTTTCATTTAATGTTTTGTGTGCTATTTTTTCTTCTGTTATTTCTGTATTATACGTTTTGGGTCTGTGCATCCAAGCTATTTTAATTGTCCATGTGTTTGGTATCTTAAATATCTGTTCTACGGGGAATATGCAGTATTTCTTCATTAATTTCAAGCTGAGAAGTCATTCTCTGCAGTCAGCTGAATGCCTACTGAATGGTGAAGTGGACATTAGACTTGCTTGAAATGCTGAATTCCTCGAGGCTATAGCCTACATTTTTCACTTGTAACGGATATCCCTACTTCTTGTAGTAGCTAAACAATACTTATCCATTAATTTAACTGCTGATAAAATTTTTTCCCTTCTGTAATAAAAATGGGTTATTACCATTTTATTTCATTGTATGGCAAGGAGTAATAGTTTTCAACTGAGAGAGGGTAGGTTTAGGTTAGATATAAAGAAAAAAATCTTTACTGTGATTATGATGAGGCACTGGAACAGATTGCCGAGAAAAGTTGTGGCTGCCCCGTGCCTGAAAGTTTTCAAGGCCAGGTTGGATGGGGCTTTGAGCAACTTGGTCTAGCGGAAGGTGTCCCTGGCCACGGCAGGCATTTTGGAACTGAATGATCTTTAAGGTCCCTTCCAACTCAAGCAATTCTATGGTAACAGGATGCTTGAGGAGAAGTTTAGAATACCGAATGTTGTACTGATTTCTGGCTCAGAATACAGAAGATACTTTCAAAGTACATCCCTTATAAATACTAGTTTGCAATAAGACTTAATTCTTTTTCCTCTCAGGCCTGTTTGAATCCTATTTTCATCCTAGTTCCAGTTTCTTTATTTTCAGACCTAAGCACTATCTCTTCACACAAGAAAGCAAACTTTCTCGGTACTTTCCTGCCAGTCAGAATTGTCAGAACAGACTTCTGAACCTGTTCCTGATTCCCATAAATATGGGTAACTAAGGAAAGGCTGAAAGTTAAGTTTGATGAATCCTACATTTTGTGGCAAGAGGACAAAGAAAAAGTTGCTAATCTGGAAATTATTTTTTATAACATTGTACACTTTGTTTTAAATGTTGGTCTTATATTACTAAGCAGCTAAGCTGAGCTAAAGAAAATAGAGAAAGCAGGGTTCCACATTTATAGAACTTTTTAATAATGTTGTTTCAGTCCAAAACAAACTGCTCTTCAGAGCACTAATCTGTTTTCTTACTTCAAAAATAACTAAGTCAATAAATCTTGGAATGGTGATACTAAGAAAACATATGGCCTAGGGGAATATCAGACTGCACCATGAACCACAGTGCCATGAGAATCTTCTGCAGGTGCAAGCATTTCACTCCTCATAAAATTCCAGTCCTTTTCTATAGCAATAGCTAAAGTTTGGATTTATTATATATATATATAGGACTAAAGAATCTCAGTTCTGAAACTTCAAAGATTTTGCAAGAATGAGCCAGAATTTAAATGTTTCATTAATATAATATACTGAGGAGTGAGTTATACAGTACCAATACATTCGTTTTTGCTGTGCATGTTTTTATAGCTATAGTTCCAATTGAATCTTAGAAGAAAATTGACTGCACTTGAGATGTATCTGTGAACACAAATCACCAAGATTTTTTTTGAAACAACTGACACCGTAAAATACCTGGATGTACTATAGATGTCATTTTCAATGTATAGTTCTGAAGTTCAAATCAAAGTCAAGTAAAAAGATTGTTGAGATGTAAATCTTTTTTTATCTTGGAATCAAACTGTTGTTCGTGATTGATATTCTATCTAACATTCAGAAAAAGCATATTGAACATTGTTTTATGTAATAAAATATATACTAGACTTAAAAAATGACAAGAGTATATTTTCAAAAATAATGTTATGTTTGTGTGAAAACAGTATCAAACTTGTTTTTGTTAGCATACTCCTCATTTTAATGTATTTTTATGCCATTCATTAGTGGCGTCTCTCAGAGCTTGGTGTTAGGGCCAGTGTTGTTTAATGTCTTCAGTGGTCATCTGGACAAGGGGATTGAGTTCACACTCAGGAAATCTGAAGATGACACCAAGTTGGGTGGAAGTATTGCTCTGATGGAGGATAAGAAGGCTCTACAGAGGGATCTGGACAGGCTGCATCAATGGGCTATGGGGCATGAGGTTTAACACGGCAAAGTTCTGAGTCCTGCCTTTGGGTCAGGACAAGCCCATGCAATGCTACAGGCTTGGAAGAGTGGCTGGGAAGCTGCTCAGCAGAAAAGGACCTGTGATGTTGACTGACAGCTGCTGAGCATGAGCCAGCTTGTGCCCAGGCAGCCAAGAAGGCTGACAGCATCCTGGCCTGTATCAGAAATAGTGTGGCCAGCAGAAGCAGGGCAGTAATCATCCATCTGTACTTGGCACTGGTGAGGCTGCACCTTGAATACCGTGTCCAGTTCTGTGCCCCTCACTACAAGAAGGAATTTGAGGTGCTGGAGCTGGTCCAGAAAAGGGCAACAAAGCTGGTGAAAGCTCTGGAGCACAACTATGAGGAATGGCTGTGGGAGCTGGGGTTGCTTAGTCTGGAGAAGAGAAGGCTCAGGGGGGATCTTATTACTCTCAGCAACTGACTGAAAGCAAGTTGTAGTGAGGTGGGGGTCTGTCTCTTCTCCCAGGTAACAAGTGATAGGACAAGAAGTAATGGCCTTAAGCTGCTCCAGGGGAGGTTTAGATTGGATGTTTCTTCACAGAGAGAGTGATCAGGTATTGGAACAGGCTGCCCAGAGAAGTGGTGGAATCACCGTCCCTGGAAGTGTTGAAAAACTGTGTGGATGAAACCCTCAGTGATATGGTTTATTGGTTGATTTATCAGTGCTGGAGTAATGGTTGGACTTGATGACCTTAAAGGTCTTCTCCAACCTAGCTGATTCTATGATGCATATTAAAACACCCAAATACATTTTACGTGTTTCATTGCTTACCATAATCCTATATACTTAGAATCTGATATTAATTTGAATGCAAATGTTAATCATGCTTTATGATTTTTTTTTCGTTTTATTTCTTTACATTCTGAATGTTATTTGTCTAGGTTTTCTTCAAGAAACTAGCAACAATAAATCTCAGACAATGATTGCTTAATAGCTCCCACTGTGTGAATGCATAGACCCGAAGTCATAATTCTATACTCTCATCCTGTTGAATACTATTTATATAAGTACTGCCTCTTCAGAAGTTATTTTTGGAGCCTAATTATTGCAATTTATCACAGGAAAAGTTCATCTGCCAATGTAGTTTCTCAAAATGACTTTCAAATCAGAGGCTGTCATACATGTAAAATCTCATTTCCACCTTTAATTTGGAGTTCATAAGTCTAAATTTTTATTGTTTGCAGAAAAAAAAAATTATATTGTCTTCCATTTTCCAAGTTTCCTTGCAAATATATTTCAAGATTTTTGTTCATGCTATAAGTAACAGTTCTACTGCTGTTCCACAAAAAGACCTCTCAAAAATATATGCTTTTGTACTCATTTCTAGGCCTTGTGCATCTGATTCCATTTGGTCCTTACAATACAGAGCTAAGATATACATGTAAAAGAGTGATCTTTTTTTTATCTTTTGGTAACTTTTGTTCTACTCATAAGTACCTATATCACTAGTGAAACACTTAACACATTAGCATTACTAGCTTCTTCTAAGATTGCACCTGCAGAAAAGTTGTAATGAACAGGACTAATTCCTTAGTAAGTAAATTAAAAATAACCTAGTTTTGTTTTGCTTTTTTTACATTTTCCAAACAACATACTTACTGGAAATATAAAAATATTTTTTTAAACTTCTCTATTCAGTTCTTTTTATGAAATCTAATAATATTTTAATATCAATTTTACAGCTTCTCAGTGAGAAAAAAAGAGAAAAATTCTGACAGAAATCAGAATATTTTGAATCATTAGCAGAAGTTTTTAAGGTATTTCTTATTCTTTCTTTACTAGTGTTTGAAAAACTTCCATGATGTTACAATGTTTGCACCTGAGCTTTTCAGATATTGAAATATTTTTCAGATATTGAAATGTTTTCAAAGTTTTTCAGCTTCTCTATGATACCTGGAAATTCATATATGCTCTTCAAGCTTCCTTTTTTGAACAAAATCCTTGAAGATACTTATATTTGAAAATACTTGGTTTAGTTCTGTCTGCTTAATAAGCTGAGCCTTCCTATATGCAGAAGATAACTCACAGAAGGCAACATATTTTAGTAGCTATAATAAATCTTAGATATGGACTTGGAGCCTGAAAAAATCATTACCTATTTCTTTAGATTTTGTAAATAAATTCAGCTAAAACACATTGCATCCAAGGCAACCAAGTATTTTTATGGATTTGAAAATATAAATTTTGTATTTTCAATATGTGCAGTGTACTACCTGACTATTTGTGGTGATTTTAACTTTAATTTAGAGATTCGAATATTTACACCTATTGGGTTTACATTATAAAATCCAATTGAAAATTTGCAGTTACAGAAGTAAATTACATAGTTGCTGATAATTAGTAAGAAGATTAAATTAAGATTATATGTCTGCTATTCAGTCTTTTCTTCTTCATTTTCACTCTGAGGAGAATTACATAACCTTAGTACACCAAACTGAATGTGCATTTAAACACTAAACCCTAAGAAAGTAGTATGATAGATAGCACAATGCATAGTTATATAATACTACAGGTCAGAATTGTGCCAAAATAGAAAAAAATTACAGCCACAATAATGAGATACTAATATATTTGTCAGGATTCCTGAGTAATATAAAAGAAAATCTTTAAGACACCGGAAAGAATGAATTTCACAAAAAAAGAAAAGAAAAAAAAAAGTGGATTTAAAAAAGAATTATCCTTAAGAAAAAATAAAATTAAAAAAATGGTTGGAGACAGGGATTTCTATTTTGTTTGGATTTTCTTTTTTGGTTTCCTTTTTTTCTAAAGTCTTTCACATTCCAGAGTCTGGAGACGAATTGGTCTAACTGTCTGTAATGTAGACATCTCCTTTACAGCTCAATAGCTAGTCCTTATTTAAAGTCAAAAGAGAAAAAATATGTATTTTTAGGGCACATCTCAACTTTGATCTGTAAGATAAGTCAGATGACTCATTGTCTAAATTGCTTATTTTTTCTGTTGACTAGAAAGAAAGCCTAATTGTAGATATGTTCAACATAGAATTAAAAAATTGGATGTGATGATTTCACTCAAAAAACCTTTCAGAAAGGAGTAAATAAACCCTTTCTACTGTGTAAAGAGTTATAGAATCATAACTGTGGGAGCAGACTGTTATTGTAAGGCAAATATTGTTTTTTATCTGGAAAAAGTAAGCCTTCTAAACTAAATATTGCAATAGAATATTTCCTGTCCTTGCAGTTTTGCTATTTATACTGCAAAACTGTTCACATCATTCCAAGTAATAGTTGTGGACCCTGCCAAAAAGCATTCTCCTGAACGATTCCTGCACACAGTATGGTAAGATATTGACTACACGGGATTTGGAGAAGGCTGAGGTTCTGAATGACTTCTTTGCCTCAGTCTTCACTGGCAAAGACTCTGACCAAACCACCCAAGTCTTGAAAGACAGATGCAGGGACTGTGAGAATGAAGACCTTGGGCCCACTGTAGGAGAGGAACTTGTTCAAGACCATCTTAAAAATCTGAACATGCACAAGTCCATGGGTCCTGAAGAGATCCATCCGCGGGTCCTGAAGGAGATGGCAAATGAAGTTGCGAAGCCACTGGCCATCATATTTGAGAAATCGTGGCAGTCAGGTGAAGTTCCTGATGACTGGAAAAAGGGAAATCTAACCCCCATTTTCAAGAAGGGGAAAATGGATGACCCGGGGAATTACAGACCAGTCAGTCTCACCTCTGTGCCTGGCAAAATCTTGGAGCAGATTCTCCTGGATGGCATGCTAAGGCACATGAAAATCAACAAGATGCTTGGTGACAGCCAGCATGGCTTCAATAAGGGGAAATTTGGTGGCCTTCTATGATGGGGCTACAGAACTGATGTACAGGGGTAGAGCAGTTGATGTCATCTACCTGGACTTGTGTAAAGCGTTCGACACTGTCCTGCATGACATCCTTGCCTCTAAATTGGAGAGACATCAATTTGATGGATGGACCACTTGGTGGATAAAGAACTGGCTGAATGGCCGCACGCAAAGAGTTGTGGTCAATGTCTGAATGTCCGGCTGGAGACCAGTAACGAGTTGCATCCCTCAGGGATCGGTGTTGGGACCAGTCTTGTTTAATATCTTCGTCGCTGACATGGACAGTGGGATTGAGTGCGCTCTCAGCAAGTTTGCCAATGACACCAAGCTGTGTGGTTCGGTTGATGTGCTGGAGGGAAGGAATGACATCCAGAGGTACCTCGACGCACTTGTGAGCTGGGGTGATGCCAACCTCATGAGGTTTAACCATGCCACGTGCAAGGTGCTACACCTGGGTCGGAGCAATCCCAGGCACAGCTACAGGTTGGGCACAGAAGAGATTCAGAGCAGCCCTGTGGAGAAGGACTTGGGGGTGTTGGTTGATGAGAAAATGAACATGAGCTGGCAGTGTGCGCTTGCAGCCCAGAAAGCCAATTGTATCCTGGGCTGCATCAAAAGGAGCATGACCAGCAGGTTGAAGGAGGTGATCCTGCCCCTCTACTCTGCTCTTGTGAGACCTCACCTGGAGTATTGTGTGCAGTTCTGGTGTCCTCAACATAAAAAGAACATGGAATTGTTGGAACAAGTCCAGAGAAGGGCCACGAGGATGATCAGGTGACTGGAGCACCTCCCGTATGAAGACAGGCTGAGGAATTTGGGTCTGTTCAGCCTGGAGAAGAGAAGGCTGCGTGGAGACCTGTTGTCGTTTAAACCCAGTCAGGTAACTTGTTCGTCCCCCAGCCCTTCCGGCTAACTCTCAGTTACCTCGTGGGCATGACGTGCTGTGGTATGGAATACCTCTTTGGCTAGCTTGGGTCAGGTGTCCTGTCTCTGCTTCCTCCTGGCTTCCCCTCCTACCTGGCAGAGCATGAGGCTCACAAAATCCTTGGCCAAATCAAAACATCCTTGTTATCAGCTCTGTTCCCGAGCTGAAAGTCAAAACATAGCACTGCACCAGCTACCAAGGAGGAGAAACGTGACTGCTACTGCTGAACCCAGGACAAGACCTTATAGCAGCCTTCCAGTATCTGAAGGGGGCCTATAGGGATGCTGGAGAGGGACTCTTCATTAGAGAATGTAGTGACAGGACAAGGGGTAACGGGTTAAAACTTAAACAGGGGAAGTTTAGGTTGGATATAAGAAGGAAATTTTTTCCTTTTAGAGTGGTGAGGCACTGGAATAGGTTGCCCAGGGAGGTTGTGAATGCTCCATCCCTGGCAGTGTTCAAGACCAGGTTGGACGAGGCCTTGGGTGATATGGTTTAGCGTAAGGGGTCCCTGCCCATACCATATGCCCTGTTAGAGGTATGTGCAGAAATATTGTGAGATCTCTCCTCATAAAGGCATAAATATGTCACTGACTTTTCTCCCCTTTAGCAAACTCAAAGCTTAAATTTCTTAGATTACAGGTATTTGTATCTTCAGTGCTAGTTTTAATGTTTTAGGTAGTGCATCTGTAGTGGTACCTTAATGTTTTTCCACTGCTATTGCAGATGTAAAGCCCAATCAAGCATGCATTGTAATAACATAACCTAACATAACAGAAAATAGGTAACAGGCAAACTGTAAACTGAAGTCAGTAATAACAAAGAAGTCTGAGATGCTAATATAACATTTGTTTCTTATGCTCTATTTAGGACTTGCTGTAATGAAATACATAAAATATTTTCTATAATATTGGAGGTTGTGAAACTAATGAACTGCATGTAACCAGAAAGGTTAGTAGAAAAGATGGGGAAAATGTCAAAGATGTTGTCTCAAGGGCTCTTTTTTTTTTTTTTTAATGAAAATGGAAAAATCTGAACATATGCCTTTTAGTACCACAACAAAGTATTTAAGTATGCACTTAAACCCTAATGATTCCCAGTTGGAGTTAAGAGTCCAAAAGTAAGATCACTCTCAGTGATTATTTTAAATGTAATCCAAAGTATATAAACAGTATTTGTGCTTTTAAACACTTAGGGTTCTGAAATACAGGTAGATAAATCAATACAGAAGCAAACAAATTCTTTTTCTCATGTAATTAGAATACGCAGAAAAATAATGGAACTTGAAAGCTCTTAGTATCAATTACTGCTCATGGATCATTTCCATGAAGAGGTTTCCTGGATTTGTTTTTTTTCTTTAAAGTTTTGATAGCATGTTCTTAGAGGAAAACAACTCTATTCATCATTTCTACTGTCAAGCACAAGGATGTTCATATAAGAACATGCTGCTTTACATTAACATAAAGACATGCAGGTGGTGTAATGTCATTGCCAAGTGGGAGCTGCTTACAGGTCTGTTACAATTAGCCGTCTAAGTTTATCTAGTGGCCAAGATGTATGTTCAGCACAGCACAGGCCTGAAGACAATGTGATATTCACAGGCCTGCAAGTACTCATGTTAATTGTTGGGTGTATTACTAACTTCTTGATATGCAACAGTCTTCTTATTTAGAATCATTACTGACCATTTGTGTTTCTGCAACGGTATGTAAACCTTTCCAAGAAAATTAAGCTGAAAAACACAATACTTTGGGACAAAATATCTGGGGGATCAAAATAAAGAAAAAAAAAGTTTAATCCCGAATATTAATTTCTTTTAAATTAGGTAGGATTTGTAGCCCCTTCCTTCCTTCCTGGCTCCTTCCCCTCTCTCTGCTGTGTGGAAATCTTCTGTGAGAAGTTTATTGTAAGGGTTACAAAAGGGGAAAATAATTGATTTGCAGAAACAATTAAAGTGGCATCAGTTTAATTTTTACTTCTGTATGGTACTTCCTGAATCTGTGCAACAGATAGATTCTTGTTCTTAACTAAAAATAAAACACAGAAGTAACAAATCCTTCTGCAGGATGAAGTGAAAAACAAGTTTCCTTATGCTCATTGTGAATCCATTTTTTGGTTAGCTTGAAAAATCAAAATCAATACAGATTAACAATATTCATAAGTTTCCGTTTACCCTCCCTGATATACTTGTTCTGGTAAAAAGCAATGTCTCACTAGCTTAGGTATACAGCAAACTTTAAGTTAAGCAGTTATTCATCCAGCTTTGTTAATAGGGTCTAGTAAATTGATGATTACAATATGTTTTAAAACATACTCTTGATTCACTCGCATTGCTCTAGTTTTTATACCAGCACATGTCTCTGAAATCAGTGTGGGACCTTGGGTATGACTCATTTTTTCAAGCTGCTGACATGGCTTCCTTCCGGGGTTTTAATTAACCCAATTGTGGTATTTTCTTTATGCACCCACTGAAGTTCCCATCTACCTTTCAAGAGCATACAAACTCTTTTCCCTAGAAAATTTGCAAATGACAACTTTGTTTCCACCTGGAAATACCTAATTTGTGTCAGTAAACATCATAACACAGATGTTATAGCTCACAACCAATACTGCTATTTATCTATCTACACTTGTCCTTACAATCATTTTGGTTTTAGTTTCTGTGAAACACAAAAGCTGTTAAACTTCACTTGTTTTTATAATAAGAGGAAAAAACAACTATAAAACATGCTGTTATTTCTAATATGAAAATGAAGTTTTTTGGTAATAATTTGTAGGAGATAAAAGAGTTTACTCAACAACAACAACAAAAAATCTTTACTGGAATGACTTTGTATAGGTTATCGTGCACCATAGATTTTTAGTTGTTGTTTTTTTTTTTTTGAGGTTGTGAACATTTGCATTAGATGTAATATATCATGTTGTGAGAACAAAAGACAAAATTTATGGATAAAGTAACACACTGGTTATGACTTGGTTTTGTATTTCAAACATTGACCTGTTAAGTTTTCCAAAGTGAGGCTTTTATAGCAACATATAAGCATTACTACTGATGTAATGTAAATACTGATATAAATTATTTTCTTTTAAATTGAGGAACAGTACAGTATCACAGGTTTTGGAATGTAAACAAGTAAACTTACCATAAGACTCTTTAGATCTCCAGATTCCATCAACCATATTGAACAGGGGTTAAACATAACTGCTGAAAATATGCCTAGGGGCTAGATATCTACAGCACTCTCATAAAGTGAAAAGTCTGATACAGATCTTAAGGGAGACTAGTATCTTTCTGGATCACCTGCTGACAGCCAAGTGGTATACTCTAATGAGCCTCAAGCTGCATGAGATTCCTATGATGAGTCCAAAGAATTGTGGTTTTGTTTTTCTTTAAGTATTCCAGCAGCTGAAACTCATAAAGAAGAGACACCATATCCAGATACATTAAGTTAGGGGTATACAATCTGGAGTTTAATTCCACCTTGATTTCTGCAATCTTACTCTATTTTTTATCAAACCCTATCCATCCTTGTGTGTTCAGAAGTATTTTATATTACTCATTTACTTGTACCCAAAGTAACCCCCAGCGGATGTTCTAATTAACTTACCTAATGTCATTGGGTTTGCACAATTAGATATCTGACCAACTCTCAGGATTAATGTAGAGCTTCAGGTGAGCACTTCTAAAAATTAAATTGGCTGACCTGCCCATATTGATGTGGCACTTAGAAGCAATAATCACATCCATGAAATAAATCACATCCACAAAGTAATCCCAGCCCTTTTAGCTCCCTAACATAAGCAGAATTATCAACTAAAGCAAGCAATAGTTTACTTTCATGCAAACAAGCTTTTAAAAAACAGTTTCATCTAAATGCTTTGATAAAATGCCTTTCCCTGGGACACCCAGACCCTGATCTATCATGACAAAGCATTTCCTGGAGACTTTTTGAAGTGAAGTTTAATAAGCTTTCATCACTTTGATCCTAAAGAAACTTTGGGACTTGAGGGAAAATAACATAGTTTAAAATGTGTCAAAACTGTATAATCAGTCCTTGTTTGTTTCATTGAAATGGCAAATAATATAATTAAATGTGCTCTGCCTTGCTGGCACTTGAACACACTCCTTTTATCTGGAACTGCACCTGTGATTTAAAGTTAACCATAATATTCTTCCCTTTCTTCTCTAAGTGCCAACTTATTAGTTAAAAGCCTGCTGCCATATGGTGAAGCACTACTGTCTGAGGAAAAAAAAAAGTAAAAATCAACTTAAGTAAGCTTCTAAAGAAAGTTCTTTCAGAAGAAAAGTTTATGTGATTTCTCAGTCAGAAATACTGGCATTTGAGTTTGGCATTTAACCCCCCCAAAAACCCCAAACATTATTATATGTAAGAAAAAATGAATAAACAAACAAAAGCAAGGGATAAGCATGCCCTTTTCATTATGCTTCACAAGTTGCAGAATACTGAGAAAACCATTCTCCCTTACAGTAAATTACAGAAAGTTTGTATTAGTGTGAGGTAAACCAGCTGGCTTGACTAGTCTGCCCAACTTCAGGAAGCCATTACGGTAACTTACAAATTAATCTCTACTCTGGTGTCATGGCTTAAATTGAAAATGCTTGCAGCTGTGCTGTGAAAGAATTAATCATTGGAAATTATTTTACTTGACTGGAGTCATAAATATATTGAGTCATTAGTTCACTTCCACCTGTACAGAGATTTTTCATGATACCTATACCTCTTTAAACTAAATCTGGTGGAAAATTTAGGACTGAAGTACCTATGTGGTTACCAGCTTTCATTCAAGGCAATTATCTGCCCTATAGTGACAGTAATATATGCTAAAGTACTTTTTAGTTTGAAAATAGCTAGTTGCCTGTTTCAAAATGGATAGTTGGAATGATCACATACTTGCCCACTAGGTGCAATTTTGTCATCTGTTGTTAAGTTTCTCTTGTACTGGGGAGCTCAGAATTGGACACATATGTGGCTTCTCCAGTGCTGAATAAAGGGGAAAAAAGAAGAATCACTTTGCTTGACTTGCTGGTATTACTTTGTCTAGCAGCCCAGGATACTATTACCCTTTTTGCTACCGGGGCACATTTCTGGCTCACGTTCAACTTGGTGTACACCAGGGTCCTCAGGGTCTTTTCTGCCAAGCTGTTTTCCAGCTTGGTGCCCCCCAGTATATATTGGTGCATGGCGTTGTTCCTGCCCAGGTGTGAGACTTTGCGCTTCCCTTTATTGGACATCATGAATTTCCTGTCAGCCCAATTCTGCAGCCACTTGAGGTCATTCTGGCATGACAGCACAATCCTCTGGCATATCACCTACTCCTCTCAGTTTGGTGTTGCAGCTACTCAGTTTGTCAGCAAGCTTGCTGAGGGTAGACCCTCCCCCATCATCCAGATCATTAATGAATATGTTGAACAGGGCTGACATCTGGGGTTCACTGCTAGTTACTGGCCTAGACTCTGTGTTGCTGATCCTCACCCTCAGGCCTGGCCATGCAGACAGTTTTCCATCTCCCTCATAGTCTGCTCATCCAGTCTGTACATCAACAGCTTGTCTATGAGAATCTTAGAGGAAACAGCGTCAAAGCCCTTACTGAAGTCTGGTTAGACAATATCCACTGCTCTCCTCTCATCTGCCAGGCCAGTTATTTCAACATAGAAGTTTATCAAGTTGGTGAAGCATGACTTCCCCTGCTGTAGACATGCTGACTACTCCTAATAATTTTCTTGTCATTCATGTGCCTGTAAATGGTTTCCAGGATGAGCTGCTCCATCAGCTTCCCAGGGATCTAGGTGAGGCTAACTGACCTGTATTTCTCTGGGTCCTCTTTCTTCCCCTTATTGAAGATGGGAGTGACATTTGCTTTCCTTCAGTCTTAGGCACATCTTCCAGCTACTGTGATCGACCAAATAGTGGCGTTGCAATGACATCAGCCAGCTTGCTCGGCACTCATGGGTGCTTCTCATTATGGCCTATAGATTTATGCATGTCCAATTTGATAGGTTAACCTAATATTCCATTTTAAATGTGCATTCACTCTAATTTTTTCAGTCTGAAATGATTGTCACAGAAGAAATAAAGGAATTTTATTAAGCCATTAAAGTCTGCTTTCTGAGGCAGGAGGGTTTAGAAAACATCTTTTTTAACAAAGGATTAGCTTGCTAGGTAATCTGTAAATGAACACATTGACTCTCTCAATGATACCTAATTATCTTATCTTACCTATCATGGGGAGCATTCATAAATTATAAAGATAATGTTATCTAAGTTGTAATATTAGAAAGGGAAACATACAGAGCAGTAGAAAATTGGTTTAGGGTATCTACTTTACATTTCTGTAGCTCTATACTCTAAAAAAAAACCCTCAGAAAGTTCAGAAGAGAGTGATGAAAGAAGTAGCTCAGATTCTTTCTGATCTGAATGAAATGAAAACAGTACAGGGTTGAGGGAAGGAGCTATTCACCAGTTTTGGACGTGTCAGGTGTTCTCTCCTGGATCTTTATAAAGTCAGCAGAGAATAGCTGACTATAACTAATAGTGGAAACAAGCAAATATTTTGAGTGATGTAACCTACTTTTAGATATGTTCCTCGAGATGACATAAATCATGACCTTGAAGCCCCTTTTTCTCTCAAGTGGTTATAAAAATATCTAAGGTTGAGTAGCTTAGATCTGGACACCTTTTTCTCATAGTTTTTAAGTAGGCAACTAATCCCATCTGTTTTTTTGTTGTGAGCTTTTTTTTTTCTTTTCTTTCTGTTGCAATGTATTTTAGATCCTTTGAATATCATTATTGTGGTTTAACCCCAGCCAGCAGCTAAGTACCAAACAGCCACTAACTCCCCCCTGGTGGGATGGGGAATTGAATGGGAAAGGTAAAGGTGAAAAAACTTGTGGGCTGAGTTAAGACAGTTTAATAATTAAAACAAACCTTGCTCACACAAGCAAAGGAAAACAAGGAATTCATTTAACACCTTCCAACAGCCAGCAGGAGTTCTGCAGGGCTCCATCACATGTGATGGTTACTTGGGAAGACAGATGCCATTGCTTCAAACATCTCCCCTTTCTCCTTCTTCTTTTATTGCTGAGCATGATGCCATATGGAATAGAATATGCCTTTGGTCATTTGGGGTCAACTGTCCTGTCTGTATCCACTACCCTGCCAAAGTTTGCACCCCCAGCCTACTCACTGGTGGGGTGAAAAGCAGAAAAGGCCTTGGCTCTGTGTAAGCACTGCTCAGCAGTAACTAAAATGTCCCTGTGTTTTCAACACTGTTTTCAGCACAAATCCAAACAGCCCCATACAAGATGCTACGAAGAAAATTAACATGATCCCAGCACATGACAGCACAGTCATGTATTTAAAGCAAACCCAAACAAAACAAACAAAACAGAGTATGTGTAAGATAATGGAGCATGTATTTTCCAGCAACCAGTACCATGTTGGTCAGCAAGCCTTTCCTTACTTCTCTTTTGGAAAACAGAGGATCTCTGACATGAATGCACTGATTTTAACTTAAGCCCACTAATGGAAAACATTGGACAGGGGGACAGGTTTGAATGCTATCATCTCTCCTAGACTACTTCCATAAGTTATGCCTGTGGATAAGCACTGATACAAACCTGAAACTCATTGTTTCAGACTTTAGTTCAGATACGGTGAAACTAGACTGTTGGTGCCTTATTGTATATTTTATTTTTCATTCTTGCCCCCCAAATGCTTAAACAGTCTCATTTTCAGAAAAAAACCTCACTCTTCCTTTAAAATCTTTTGTTCAGACAATGAATGAAGAACTGTATCTCCTTTATAAAAATATACAAATTTATATTTCACTCAGATATAGTTACTTTCAGAATTCTAATTTTAGGGTCCTGTGGTCTGGAAATCTGAATCTTCCTCCAAATAGAGAGGGAATATCTCATTTAGTTGAATCCCAACTCATATTTTGAGATAGAATTAACTGTTTTATCTTTCTGTGAACTGAAGAGAATTAGAAAATTATTTTAAACTAGAAATGTGACCTCCAGGCAACTGAGCTTGTATAAAGTGAACCAAACTGCAAGTTATGGAGTTTTCCCTACAAAAGTTAGATTTGTCTCTCAAACTCATGCACCAGGCTCCTGATTATCTATCCTATTTATCTGTAAATTCATTCCCTGCTTGTGTTCTTTACTACATGAATTACCTTTTTCCAAAGGGGATGCACTAAAAAAGGACTACCCCTACCCAATACATATAAAAACTGTTCAGTGCCTCTTGGCATCACAAGTTGGTGCCTTTTCAGCATTTATATACAGATATAGATGATTCACAAATACTTTAAGACAGGTCTTTCTAATTTTGATGTCTTGATTTTATGTACTCATTTCACCCAAGTTGAACTTAATGCACTGAAATGTTCCTTTGTGTTAAGTCCAGATGGTCTAAAATAAAGCCTTTTCTGAAAGAGCTGACCAAAAATGTTATTTTAGGTCTAGCCCTAAAAGTCTTAGCAGGGGACAGTAGATGGGCTGAGGCTATCAGAAGGGTTAATCAGATGTGCTGAGTTCCTGGCTAGTACCCTAACCAGGGGGTTATACCAGATGATCTCCAAAGGTCCCTTCCAACCCTAATGATCATGTCACTTAGCCTACTTGCTGGCAGGGCTGAGTGAGAAACAGATAAGACCTTGACACCATGTAAGCACTGCTCATTAATAGCTGAAACATCAGTGTGCTGTCATTAAAAATCCAAGCCATAACACTGTATGAGCTACTAAGATGAAAAGAAACTCTATTGCAGCCATATCTAGTACATGTTGGCTTTCCCCACACAACTCACTCCACCCACCCCACAGTTCAAAAGAAAATGTAAGGATACAAAAAAAGGTTTACATTTACAAGGATGTACATTATTATAATTTAAACCTCTTAATATTCTCCACTGTAACGCAGGATAACATACTCTGTTTTATCAGAGGCAACATAAATAATGTACACACATGCTATTTTAGTAACATTGAGGAAAAAATTATATTTTCCTCCTGTTACTCTCAGTTGTTTTCTTATTGTGCCTCTTCTCAGGAGAGAAACTTTTATGAGATCAAATGTGATAGGTACTGTTCTTGTTTTAAAACATAATGCACTGAAAAAAAGGAAAAAAAAAAAAGCTGTGTAAATGCAAATGTGAGTGAAGTCCTGTCATGGAGAAATAATTTAGTTACATGGGCAATATCAATGATTTTTCTGCAGAAGGTAACTTTTTCAAGAAAAATCTTGCATAATGATGGATGCAAAAATATATTGGAAACATTTATTTTTTAACTTTTTCCTTGGGTATTTTTTGGTTTGGACATAAAAGCAGCAACAGCCTCAGTTACTGAAAAGCTTCATCAATCTCATAAGATACACAAGTTGAGCTGTCTTAAATAATGAAAATAGCAAGAATCAGTATTGTTTGATAGAAGATTTTGAATTTTAAAATATTCTTACAATTGCATATTCGAAGTTTCATTAGCTCTCCTTTTGTTTCTTTTAGTTTTCATTTATTTTAGAAAGAAATCAAGAAGGTTGAAGTATTGATCATCTTTTTAAAAAGCTTTTGGATTATAAAGAAAAAAAGAGGAAAGTGTTCATCTCATGAAATATATATATATTCTAGCTGACTAAATAATTCTAGGTTCCCTCTCTTAACTTTTATTGCTGAGCATGACATCATAAGGTATGTAATATCTGTTTTGTTAGTCTGGGACAGCTGTTCCAAAGTGACACCCCTACCAGAGTCCTCTCACAGCATCCACCTCCAATATCTTTCCTAACCCCAGCCTACTGGCCTTTGGAGGTGGCAAGGAGCTGGAGAGACAGCCAAGAGAAGAAAAAACATTAGTGTGTTATCAATACTGTTCTAGCTACAAATACAAAGGACAGCACTAGGAGGGCTGCTATGGGGAAAGTTAACTCCTTCCCAGACAGACCCAATACAAATAGGATGTAAAAAAAAGAGGAAATCAATAACATCTTGCAGACACCTATTTCTACTTTTATATATTCCTACCTTGGACATGTAAAATAGTTGAGAGGACCCCGCCTACCCTAAATGTTGTCATCAGACCAGATTTACTCCTTTCAAAAATTAAGATCTTGATGCTTATCTGAATTAAGAATGCACGGGTCATATAAATCTTGTCTCAGTGAGATTTAAATTTTTCTGCAGATAGATAGGTGCTTAGAGGAATTAACAGCACTGCAAACTGTTAACATCACAGTTGGGTGACTACAGCCCTTGAGCAAAAAATATGGATCCTCTGGTTCTTCTGAAAGCCAAAGTTTAATTTCATCACTTCCTCTGGGCAGTAGCTGGGGATGATCATGCTGCACAGCCATTCCTTTGAAGTTTGACCACTGTGCCTTGAAGTAGATTCAGGCTTACAGCCAGAAGAAAGCATAACTCATTCCAAGGGTAAGGAAACTTAATCTGGAAGAGTGCATCTCACTGTTAATAGAGAAATCTGGGCTGTGGTCCTGATCTCTAGATTAATTTTTCTAAACCAGTATTAAAAGAGGAGTTTTAAATTCTCTAAAAGAAAAAAGTAATTGCAAATCAACAATCCTCTTTGTGTTCAGTCACTGGGTATATTCAGTTCAGTTACCTGTAAAATAAAATCTTTAAAAGAGTGAGGTCTACTTTTAGGCTTGTAACACAAAACAGAAAGAAAAGCCTCTTTGCAGTTCTGGATGAAGTGCTCAAGAAGCATGATTTACATCTTGTCCTTTTCCTTAGCACTTCTAATTAGTGTCATCATGCAGCCATGCACTAAATAAACTGGACGACCACTGCATTGTTGACTGCACTGAACTGCCATTTGGGATGCCAAATCCTGCAACGCAAACTGTGGTTAACCCAAGTCTTTCTGTCTGTATTCTCAGCTCCAAAGTTTAAGTAGCTTAATTATACTTAATTCCCTAATTTTTGCTTAACTAAATGTATATAGACTTATCATCTCAGGATACACTATATTTTCTGTTAAGATGTGTCCCATGGTGTTTCACATCTATGCTATTTGGACATAGGACGACCAGGAAATGTACCAGGACCGGAATTTTGTTCTGTTTGTGTATTCTTCATAGTGACTTACATTTTCCTTGATGTCATTTTAAGTGGAAGTATAGTCTAACATATGTTTATTTCTGCTTTTTTTTTTTTTTAATAGACTATGAACTTTAAAGTTAATGAATTTTTTCCCCTATCTAGAGCCTAGGTTTAATTTTGAGTCTATTAATGTATGCTTTGTTGAAGGTTGATGATGGTTTATACGCTGATGACAGTTTATAACTAATATGTTGCTGCACAGAGTAATAAAAAAAGCTTAGAAATCTAAATTCATAATGAAAATTAAAAAAAAAAATCCATCTGCCTGACTGGTACAGTATTTTCTACAGGAATAATTGGAATAATGTAAAAGATAATAGGCTATTATTAGGGCATCCTTTATTGCAGTGAGGAGAAGCAATAAAATAGCTTCATTTAAGCTTCTAGAATCTCCATATATCTGTCTGTATTATAAGGGGAAGAGAAAATAAAAATAAAAATAAAAATAAAATATGGGAATAGCAGATAACACGATACCTTTACTCTTGTACATTTTCTTCCCTGGGGACAAATGTAATGAATGTATGCCTAAATACTGCCATTCAAAACCCACAGTTATGCACTTTCATGTCTTGAAAGTTAAACCATATTTTCACTTCTGACCATTTCTAAGCTAGCTAATACTGGGTAATAGGTAATAATCAGAGGGGGAAACAACAGCTGAAAAATATTCAGGAGGTTCATTTTTAGCCAAGATGCCCTGGAGAATGAAAGGATACAAAGAATGTATTCAAATTTTGAATTTCTGGCAATGTGAAAATGTGTTATGCTATCTTTAGGAACAGTGTTTCAAGGTAAAGAGAAATCTCATGTACTTTGTGTTCTTAAAAATGTCTGGTGCAGAACCAACAACCTTAAAACCTTTTGGAAGTTAATACTCTATTTTATTGGAATCTGTTAAAAGGGAACAAAAGGGAACATTTGTTGTGCCTTGAGCGCTAGTAAAAAAAAGAAAACATAAGCATAAGCCATCAAGTTGTACTGCATTGTTATTTACAGCTTTTCTGATTACATTCTTCAGTATTAGTGAATGCTTCATGTCATATCAAACACCACCCAACAGATTGTGTATTGTCTTTGTATGGCTTTTTCTCACTGAATTTTTGTGTTTATAGGTGAAATGTTTTTATACTTGCATTTTGTCTGCTGTTGTTTCTCTCCCTCCCACATTTGGAGCATGAATAAAAATATATCTAGACCAGATTAGAAAATATCTGACAAATAAAAATACTGAAAAATACAAACACCTAATGTTATGAGGAAAAAGAGTTAGGAAAACATTCCTTTGCCATCCTATGATCTGACTGAAAGCCCACTAAACATTTTCACTGGCCACAGCAAGCTCAGGCTGTAATTAAACAGTTAAGAAATGGTACCATAAGCAAAAAGCATTTCTTCTTAACAGAGCTGAATGTCTAACTAGTAACTTGTACCTTCTCATTTTACATCACACTACTTAACCCAGAATGAATCAAAGCTGGATTCAAAGAGAATTCGTCTTGAACTTTGCGTTTGTATCTCAGCTCTGTGATTTGAGTTGGATTTCAACATCTACTGTTTTGATTTTGCAATGGAAATCACTTGCCATGTTACAGAGAGAGAGAAGAGAAAAGAGGACCATAAAAAATAGAAAATTTTGCCTTTAGTGGGCAGTAGGCAGATGTCTTCTTACAGAAAAGAAGAAAATTCACATATTCTTTATGTTTTATCACTTTGGGATTCTATGAACGGACACAGAATTTATAAAAAAATAAACTATGTTTTTGAACTCTGTGAAACAGCATTCTCTCTAAAAGTGAAAGAATCATTATTCCAAAAAACCCAAGAGTACCATAAGATTAGGACCAGGCCTCACATTTCTACACACCTTAAAAGAGTGTTGGTAACCTTTTATCCTCTAACTAATATCAGGTTGTTCAGCTCTCCTAATATCAGGTTGTTCAGCTCTCCTCTTTGTGCTTTGGTATGTCATGGGTATCAATTATCTACCCTGATGGTTTCAGACTGTGCAGCCTAATATTTTTCTTTTATATATAACACTTTTTCACCTTCAATTTATTAATGAAAGAGTTAATAAGAAAAAAGCAACACAGAGATGCATTTCATAGGTGATTATTTGTATAAAATCTATTTACTGTATACATTAGAATGTATAATAATTATAATCATGTATAAGTGGGTTAAGAAATAACACTGCCACAATGTACTGTATTATTTAGTCCAAAAGCACTGGGTACTCTTCACCAGACAACTAACATAATAATATCCTCATTTATATAAATTTTTAATTTTGTTTATTTAAGTATCATTTTAAATACAATATATAGAAAATATGTATTCTATGATTATTTGAGTCCAGTTACATCTACACAATTCTGCTAGTTTTATTTGTCTCTATACTTACTACTGTATACTGGGTTGAAAATATAATCTACTGTCTTCCATATTGTCAGCTTACTTTATTCTTCAATATTCTCTGCACAGCTGAGGACTCTAAACCAGATGGCTAGCCATCCTTAGTGATGATTTTTTTCAGTAAGAATGAATCTTGCTCTCAAAAAATATGAGGTCAGCTTTATGGAGTAATTTGATTTTCATATTAGTGACAGCAACATTATAATGTTGTCCTTTAAAATTCAGTTTCTATCAACTTCCAGAAGATTTTGGGAAAAACACTGATGTTTCTTAAAATATTTTGGGAATGGAAAGAAGATTTTTTTTTTTCCAGTTTTATCTGATGATTTTCATACAGTTATCACTTTTTATCATGAAATTTGTTTTTCTAGGCTAGACCTGTGTTATTGAATATGAAGATAAAGAGGGAAAGGGTAGTAGGTGGAAGGAATTGGAGCTGAAAGGTGAGAAAGGAAAGTTAACCTGGAAGGATAAATTGAGTGGAAAGAAAAGATAATAAAACAGAAGAGTAGAAATAGAACGCAGGTAGGGTGTGGCAGCATTAAATTATTATAAGAGTTTTCTCTCTGTAGACATATACAAATGTATGTACAGACAGAGCCTTTGAGAATTCCATAGCAAAACTTCTTAGTGATTTCTGTCTTGGGCACAGTTTGTTTTCACCATCAATCTGATGATGTAGAACATTAATGCATCAACACAGTGACAGCACTATGATGATATACTACAGTAATACATCATCAGAATAACTGTGATAAGAACTGTCATGCTTGTGATACATTAGTCTGCTCCATCATAAAAGAAACTTTTTTGCTGAAGAAATGTATTATGGATAACACTAAATTTTTGTGGCCATTGTTTATTTATTCATTCACTTTCATAGAAGACAGTATCAAAAGCAGAATGCTTTTTAAATTACATTGTTAAAAACAATAAAATAATGTTAAATAAAAGAAGGAATATTTGGATTCTTAAAATGAGCAAGGAAGTAGGAACTCAACCATTGACTATAAAACTTCAAAATAGCACATGCTACCACATTTCTTTAAAACTGATCTAAAACTAGCACTAAACTAGTCTAAAACTGGGAGTTTGTTTGAATGGAGATATCAGCATAGATAGACTGTAGTGCTTCTGTTTGGGTTTCAGCCTCAGCCAGCCTTGCCATTGCAGCATGTCACATGTCACCTTGCAGTTTTTTAGAATGATAACTCTTTTGAAGGATGTCATCCTTCTAATTCCTGGAGACTTCAAGTTTCCAGGTAGGCTTGCACAGCCACCAGCTAACTGGGGTGACTGTCATGATTGAAGACTAAGCCTATAGGTGAGCAGGGCAAGCAGCAGACTGACAATGGGTAAAGTGTACCACACTGCATGTGCAAACTGTCAATGCACACCCTAGTCAATGGCTCTCCCTAGGGACCAGTTATATGTGGCCATTTGTGGTTTGAACTGACTGCAGGGACCTCAAGCACTGCTGCACTGTTGCCTGACCCTCACATGGGTCCTGTCACCAGGCATCTAGTCCCTGCCTTTAAGTTTTTTAGTGTTTTAAGTCATACATTTGGTAGATGTGTTAACAGAGACAATATTTTATATAGTGTCCTATTAAATTGCATTGGAATAATTTAGTTTAAAAATATCAAAATCACATAGAATCATAGAATCATAGAGTAGTTAGGGTTGGAAAGAACCTTAAGATCATCTAGTTCCAACCCCCCTGCCATGGGCAGGGACACCTCACACTAAACCATATCACTCAAGGCTTCGTCCAACCTGGCCTTGAACACTGCCAGGGATGGAGCATTCACAACCTCCCTGGGCAACCCATTCCAGTGCCTCACCACCCTAACAGGAAAGAATTTCCTCCTTATATCCAATCTAAACTTCCCCTGTTTAAGTTTTAACCCGTTACCCCTTGTCCTATCACTACAGTCTCTAATGAAGAGTCCCTCTCCAGCATCTTTGTCGGCCCCCTTCAGATACTGGAAGGCTGGTACAAGGTCTCCACACAGCCTTCTCTTCTCCAGGCTGAACAGACCCAACTTTCTCAGCCTGTCTTCATATGGGAGGTGCTCCAGTCCCCTGATCATCCTCGTGGCCCTTCTCTGGACTTGTTCCAACAGTTCCATGTCCTTTTTATGTTGAGGACACCGTAACTGCACACAATACTCCAGGTGAGGTCTCTATGGAAACATAATTTTTCTTCTGCTGACTAGCATCATTTTCTGCTAAGCTTTTATGCTGACTTGAATATTTCTACTTGGTATTTTTCCTACTCAGCACTCTTTGAGATCTTAAAGCATGAATTGAATATATTTTAGCAAGTATCTATCTGTCAATCTGCATTCAATTAATTAATGGACAGACAGAAACCTTGGAACACTACATATTTAGTTTATTGATTTTAGTAAAATATTATATGTTATAGCTCACTGTACAGCCTTCCAGCTGTCATACATAAAAATTGCTGTTAGTCCTGCTTCTGATAGTAAAGAATCCTTAAAGAATGGAACAATAACATTTGGATGAGTAGAGATTAGAGCAAAGAGGATTTGAGGGAGAAAAAAAAAGTAAAAAAATTCATTATTAGAAGAAATCCAGTATCATGTGTCACTATTTTGATACAAATATCAGTATCAACACAACCTTGTTTGATGTGGGAGCTAGAAAAGCTTTCTCTCTTTACTGGTGCCTACTAATCCAAAATAAAGTCCTACAATGTAAAGACGATACTAACATTTATAGGCTCAGCAAAGGCACTGATTTTATTACAGATAATATATCCTGCCCCAGGGATCTACTGTTTTCCACGGGTGATCTTCATCTGCCTTTCCCTCTGTCTACAAAGGCTAATGGATTCGTTACCTTTCCTGTTGCTGACATCCCTTTCTGCCAAAAGCACTTTTGCCAAATTATGTAACTGATAAACATAATTAATTTAAACCCAATAAATTGTATTTTTAACTAGATGTTTGCAGCTTTTGAAGAAGTGCTTGCATTTCCTCCTCACATGAGTGTGTTTCTTGCCAGTAACCTCACAATTCTTGAATTACTGAGATCATCGTAATGGTGACATACCAGTGCGTGTAAAGGGAAAAATGTAGAGAAACAGATGATAAGAAGGAAACAACAAAAATGAAACAAAAATTTTTTATGTTTTTACTAAAATTTCATCCCACCCTTGAGGTAAATCAAAAGGGTTAAAAGGGGGAGGACAAGTTGTACTGGGTGTAGGTGATGAGGTGTTGTCAGTGGGGGCTGCAAGGGTGACCTCTGTGAGGAGACAGCAGGACTTGCAGGACTAGGACATGCTGGACACGGCTGATTCCAGTCAGCTCCAACAGACCCACCACAGGGCATGGCTGAGCCCAGCAGCCAAGATGGTGGTGCCTCAGGTAAAGCACATTTAAGAAAGGGCAAAAATGTTGCCTGGCAGTGTGAGGTGTGAGGAGGAAAAGCATGTGAGAAAGAGTCCTATGAACACAAAGGTAAATGAAGAAGGTGAGGAAGGAGGTGCTCCAGGCACTGAGACAGTGATTACTCTGCAGCCTTAGGAGGACTGGAAACAGAAGATATCCACCTTGCAGCCCAAGCTGGAGCAGACTCCTGGCAGTAACAGTGGCTCAAGGATAGAAGACCATGAAGGAGCAGATTTTCTAGTAGGAACTGTGGACTGTGAAGTAGCTACACTGGAGCAGTCAGCTCCTGAAGAGCCATGCAGAAGGAGGGGAAAAGAATGAAGAAGAATGGGAGGGAGAGAGGAACTGTTATGAAGAGATTCTGTGTGAGCCAAAGCATGTGGGGACCTGATGTCAGGTATCTTGTCAGAGCTCAGTCTTCCTGCACTGCCAGTAGTGAGGACAGATCTGTGGACATTTCTAAGAAGCAGCGCTAGAAGTTATGCAGAGATAGCATGAGAACTGAAAGTATCTGCCCTCCCATGTCTCCCTGGAACTTTGAAGATGAAGCCTGAGTAACCTGATGCTGATAGTTACATATGATAACATTTTCTTACAAAATGCCTTACAGATTTATGAACTGACCAAGGAAATCCAAGATCTAGGTGAGATAGCTTAAACTGAAAGACATCAAAACTCATGTCTTCCTTTTCCTTCCCAGTAAGTACATCCTCCTAAGCAGTTCTTTCAAGCCCAATACACTTGAGCTTAATGCAAGTTGTGAACAAACAAATTAAATGGGCATATACTCCTCACAGAGTTATATAATGAAGATTATATAACTGGAAAATAATAAATTACAGAGATGCATTTCCCTTTGTTGCAATTGCTCATACTGGAACTAGATAACCTTAAGGTCCTTTCCCACTCTAATCATCCCATGATTCTATGATTCTCTGTAATCAGGTCATACTGCTTATTTCTGAAGTTAGTACTTCTGTTCCATCAGTGTCCATTAAAAACTGAATTACTTTTTTCCATTCTGAAAAATTCAGGTATTTTGACATTTGAAAAATTGAAGGGCTATTTTCAAATGCTGAAATTTTCAATGGTATGTGAAACTTCAATATACAATTGTTTGAAAATACTTAAATATTTAACTATTACTTTTATACAATTTCGAGCACTATTATTTTTATTTTTGCTGAAGCTTTTTTTTTCATTAAAAAAAAAAGTTGAAAGAAAATACCGTTACCTTCACTAAAATTGCTGCAGAGATTTATTCTTAGCCTAAGGAAACTTGCAATACAGTTGTATCCCAATTCCTACAAAGCAGCTGTAAAAACAGATAGTTTTTCTTTTATCCTGTTCATCACCAGGGTTTCTTAGTGACTCTACTGGGGCATTTATGGCAATAAAAATTGCTCAGGATTTACAAAATATTTATAATGTAGCTCCTGTTGGGGGTTTTCTGGTATTATAAAGTGCTTTAATTTCTAGGTTAGGTAACATGACAAACAACTTGCCAGCAGTTTGCACTGCTGAAAGAGCTCACAGAGGCAATTTATAAAACCAGAAAGAGAAAAGCAGAGTAACGCTTACGCAATAGAATAAATATTCTTCCTTTTCCATTCAGCTGGCTATTTCCAAATAAGGCTTTTGACCTGTCCTCTTCTTTTAGAATATATTGCAGGGTTTGTGTTATTTCAAAGTGCAGCACACGCAAAGAGGACAAATATATATATATGTCTGTGTGTATGTGCATGTATTAGAATTGTAGCAATGTGATGAATGATTGAAAAAGAATTCATCAAACTTTGTCACTGGGTACAAATTGCTACACATCTGACTGTTATTGTTACTAACTTTTTCAAGTTTCTTGAATTATTATCAGAAAAATGTGCTAGTGATAAACCAAACACCTTGTTTTTCAAATACTGAGACTTATTTGTATCAGACACTATTCTGAAAATAGCCTTATAGTCTATTTTACAGAGACTCTGGAACTTTGTAACTCACAATATATTCACACCATCTGCGTAAGACATGAAATGGCTCCCAGAGGGAACTTCATGTGTTACAGTAAGGATTTTTATGATGAAAAGTTTTCTGTGTAGCTCAAATATGATTCATTTTGCATATCTGCCAATCAGTTAAAGCACATAGCTATTGAAGTAAATAAAATGCATATGAAGTGTTGAACAATTACACAAACAGATACACTGCCATCATACTATATATTGAGCTTTTTTTAGTTTGTTGAAACAAACAAGACTATTTACACGTTCCACAGAGTTGTTATACAGCTTAGAGAATGCCTTATTAAATAACTGTGACAAAAGTAGACAAAATGTATTGCCGGTGCCTAATAGATACATTTGTTTGTTGGCTTTGTGCATTGGTATAATGAAATTTATAACTTTTTCAGTTCGACTTTTTTCCCTTCTCCACTTCTGGTCTGCAGCTTAAAGCAAATTGATCTAAGTGTAATTCTGGTTTGGGGGGCACTTGTGTTGTTTTTCAGTGCAGAACTGTATCAAAACAGTTCTGAAACAATTTAGATCTTTATAGGTCTAACATTAGCTGATCTTAGGTTGCTCAGCCATGCTTTTGGCTCTTCATGAAATTAATGTCAAACTATGCTTAAGCCTCTGAAAACTGATGATGAAGAATTAAAGAAGCAGATCTGTAAACCATGAAAAATCACCAAAACCACCTTAGATCGCAAAAATTTATTTTTAACCCTATATCTACCTATAAAGATATTTTAAGGAGGGACCATTTGTGAAAATAAAGAACAAGGAACTGTATGCAATGAAACAGCAATATGACTGCAGAGGAACCGTAACTCAAAACTTTAATAAAGGAGAACAAGATAATGGCGATAGAAAAGGTTTAAGACCATGCTGCTCAAGCTGTCTAGGTACCTATTCAAATAATCAGTGCAGCATAACTGGGTCTAAAATTTCCATTTACTCAAATGAATTACGCTATGTTGAATTAATTTAAAATGAGATAAAACTAATTTCTCCCATGCAGCTTGGCTTAACTGTTAAAGACCTAGCCACAGAAAATTATTTTAATATGGCCAGCACAGCTTCATAAGCTAGCTTTATATTTATTGGAATGAGAAAACTCCCTGCCTCATGTTGGCATATGCAGTTTTCTTAGTTGTTTTAGGAAAATGGCTGTCTAAAGAGTCGATACACCTCTATGATGAATGTGAATGCCAGTACAGCTTTGAGAAAGCAGCTGGTTACAGTCAAGCAGCAGAAATTCCAAGTAGAAATGTTTCAGACTTCTGCCTCTTAATAATTTTAGCCCTCTGAATCAGGACCCTACCCACATGACATTCAAAGCAGTGAACACTTCCATGAGGAGAGGTACTAGACTATTATTCTGAAGCCAGTTAATAGACCCATCTTGTTCATAGTTGCCTACTGAACATTTAGACTGAGAATGGGGAGACTGGATTATATGTCCTGCTTTTTCTTAGGGATTTAAATCTCCATTTTTCCTTTTTAAAGCAATTACAATCTGTAGGGACCTTTGAAGTTAAAATGTATTACTTTTATAATAAAGCTGGGTCACAGTAATTAAACGGCAGCTACAAAGAGGACAGAGGCTCTTGCTTCACAAGGAGCCACATGGACAAGCGTGGGGGGTTGATCCTGACTGGGCACCAGATGTCCATGAACGCTAGCCTATCACCCCCTCTCCAAGCTGGACAGGGAAGAAAAAATATAACAAAAGGCTTGTGGGTTTGAGATAAGAACAGGGATTAATCACTCATCAATTACTGTCATGAGCAAAGAAGACTCAACTTGGGGAAATTAGTTTAATTTGTTGCCAAAATCAGAAAAGTATAATGAGAAATAAAACCTAAATCTTAAAACATCTTTTCCCCAATCCCTTCCTTTTCCCCAGGCTCATTTTTACTTCTGAATTTTCTACCTCCTCCCTGCAGCGGCACAGGAGAATGGGGAAAGCGGTTGCAGTCAGTTCATAATACGTTGTCAGTGCTGCTCCTTCCTCCTCACACTCTCTCCTACTCCAGCATGGGGTCCCTCTCACAGGACATAGTTCTCCATAAACTTCTCCAATGTGTGTCCTTCCCATGGGCTGCAGTTCTTCACAAACTGCTCCAGCGTGGGTCCCTTCCATGGGGTGCAGTCCTTCAGGAGCAGACTGCTCCAGCGTGGGTCCCCAGTGGCATCACAAGTCCTGCCAGCAAACCTGCTCCAGCGTGGACTCCTCTCTCCATGGAGCCACAGGACCTGCCAGGCGTCTGCTCCAGCACTGGCTTTTCATGGGATCATAACCTTCTTCTGGCATCGACCTGCTCTCCATAGGGTCCTCCGCAGGCTGCAGGCGGATGTCTGCTCCACCATAGGCCTCCATGGTCTGCAGAGGTACAGCCTACCTCATCATGGTCTGCAGAGGTACAGCTTACCTCATCATGGTCTGCACCTTGGGCTGCAGGGGAAACTCTGCTCTGGCACTTCCTCCCCCTCCTTCTTCAGTGATCTTGGTGGCTGTAGAGTTGCTTCTCTCACATGTTCTCAGTCCTCGTTTCAGCTGCAGTTGCACATGGGTATTTTTCCCCTTTCTTAAATATGTTACCAGAAAGCCACTACTACCACTGCCGAGGGACTCAGCCTCATCCAGCAGCAGATCTGTCTTGGAGCTGGCTGGCATTGGCTCTATCTGACATGGAGGAACGTTCTAGCAACTTCCCATGGAAGCCACCCCTGTAGCAATTTTGCTACAGAAAGCTTGCCATGCTTTTTGTAGCCATTTTTTTTTTTTTATTTGACTAATACAAGTCAAGGGGGAACAGGTACTAGTTGCTGCAAGTTAGGTTTCATCTTTACATAAGAAAGAAATTTTTTTACAATGAGAACAACCTCTCCAAGGACATAGTGGGTTCCCCATTGCTGGCAGTTTTCAAGATGCAATTATATAGGATGTTAGATAATCTCATCTAGGCTCCCTTTCTCACAAAATTTGGACCAGACGATCTTTTGAGGTCACTTCCAGTGGGGGCTGTCCTATGATCTTATGATTCCATTTTCTCTAAGGAGAAATGAAAGCAAAATCCTAGTGAATAAAGAATGAAAGAGCTGATACTGAGAAGGAAGGGTCTTAGGTTACAGATTTGCTTATAAATTCTGCATTTAAGCTGTAACTGGAAAGAAACAGGTGAACATCACTGGCAGCAAGGAGCCCCAGGTTCTCCTTATGTCTCTGGAAACTCTTTCCAGTCAGGGTAGCTCTCTACAACCCTATCTGTTTCTGACTCAGTTTAATTACAATAAATCCTTCTCATTTGACTTCAGGAAGTAAAAGCTTACTTCAACATTAGATTCTTGATACAGTGGACAGTGTTTCTTAATTCAAGATACTTTACTTCGACACACAAGAAAGACTTTTTAAAATTGACACACATAAACAACTTCATTTTGATCTGGTCTAGATAAAATAAATGTTTCACAAATAACCCAAAGTACAAACAGACTTAGAAGCCACTGTCAGATACATCAACTTTCTTTTTTCGGTATCAGCAGCCAGCCATTAATTTGCCAGGAGCTAAGGTGTTAGAAGGCTGTGGTTCTTGCTATTAGAATAACAAGGATGTTCCATTTTTTTTCAGGTTGCGTATAGCTTTTTTTTTTTTTTTTCTTCAGTAGTCTTTATGTTGTGGCATCCTAAGAAAATAATCTAATGTTTTGTTAGCACAACATACTTATGCTTCTAGCTGATTTAGACTAACTGAATAGTTACAAATGCAGTATCGTCCTAAGGTTTACGAATAGTTCACCCAAAAAATAATGGTCTGTTACGTAGATACTTGTGTATATATCCAAGTTTTTTCATAAAATCATAGAATGGTTTGGATTGGAAGGGGCCTTAAAGATCATGTAATTCCAAGCCCCCTGCTTGGACACCTTACACTAGGCCAGATTGCTCAAAGCCCCACTGAAAACTTTTTATTAATATGTTTTCAGTTATAATAATATCATTGGCACATATTTTTTTCCCCAGTTAAGATACAAAATTCTTCATCTCTGAGAAAAAGCAGAACTTCAAAGTTGTATTTCTGTCTGCTGGTAGTCACACTGTCTAGAGGCAATTTCAGCCCTTATCAATGTAATTTTTCCTTAGCAGAAACAGAAAAATTGTTCAGGAATTTCCAACAAACAAGGCATTCTCAGGCTATCATTCAGATTTTGGGAGTGTTTCAATTATCATGTTTATATATATTTCAAATGTCCATTTACAAAGCACAGGAAAGTCACTCTGTAGCATATCAGTGCATTAGTCAGTTTTGTGGCTTACGCTTTTCATGATAGGCACAGGTTTAAAACCTGTAAATATTTGATAGTCATATAATTTGAAGTTAACTACTGTGATACGGAGAAACCAGAGTGGTTTGAACCCTTTTCTGCAAAGTTTTTCCTGCTGAAACATTTATGTCCTGGCAAGGCTGGAACAAGAAGCTCGCACATGTTGATTTTGAAGTTATTTTCAGTATGAAGTTTCTGAGATTCAGCACAGACTTCCTGATCAGAGAATTGCAAAGCAGAAACAGGCAGGAATCTGAAACCTGTCCATTTCAATTTAGAATAAATTATTTCTGTACAAGTCTATTTTGCAAGGGTTTCAATGGTTTTGTTTTGCAGTCCAGAGGAAAAGCATACTTCAAAACCTCAAAACTTGATGAAAAACTTCTGACATTCACCCTATAAGTTGCCCCAAACCTACAGAAATTACTATAAATAACGTAAGGAATCAAGTATATTTTTTAAAATTACTTCTTTCTTTTCGTACTTGCAATGGATTTGAGAAGAGTAAACTATTTTTTTTTGCACTTTCTAAACAGTGGTATTCACACATGCTACAAAATACCAGTGTAGATCCACTTTGTTCTATGCTATTTAAGTTAGTTATTTTAATGGGGCTTTTGCTGGGGCAGAGTTAATATTCTTCATAGTAGCTTTGAGTGTTTTCAGTTATTCCATTACACTGAGAAAACAGTTAAAACTTTAATGCAATTTAAACTTCCCAGACTTTAAATCTCAAACTAATAATGTTATCAAATGTGCATGTCACTGGAAGAGATTCAGAATTTAATCTTTAGGCATTCTGCAATTATAATGAATTAAAATCTCTGTAGGAATGAAAGATAATTCAGAATGAAGTACAGAATATTCTAAGTGAGAATGACCAGACTTTATCTTCATTTAGCACCTTCAATGCTCCTAAAATATTGCAAAAAACCTGAATGATAATTACATAACTTCTGGCACTAGTTTGTAATAGTTATTTTTAGTGAATGTTCATAATTATATTACTATACAGACATGTTAGATATGTTAAATGCATTCTCTTATATCAAAGTCTGTGAATATTTGTTAACCTTAGCCCTGAGCATTCCTTCTCTATCTGAGTTAAATTTAAGCACTATTTTGTTGCATGTAGTTGGGATCTAGACTGACTCTCACTAACCTCAGTAACTATCCAGACATATTTAATTAACAAGTACTTATATAGGTTTAATCATTTCAAAGGTATTTAACAGTAATACAAGACTTTTGGTAATTTGATCATTGAAAGTTAACATATTTTTAATATCATAAGAATTGAATGAAGCTGATTTAATTTTTAACAGACAGACTAACCCTCTTTCCTACAGCTTGAAGAATGTTATTGGAGTCAATGATCAAAACGTCAGGACTGAAATTTAAAATACTTTTCACTGTACTAATTCCTCTCAGTGGAATTACATAGAGTTTGGGATTCCTGGAAAGATATTTTACATAAGCCTAAAATTATAAAATGTATTGCTGCACATTTATTTCTGAGAAAAAAAAAATATATCCCAAAGAAAATCTACAGCTAGTTCAATAACTATTAGTATAAAAATATAATTTTTGAAACTAATTTTGTCACCTTCAAATAATGACATTTATCTGTCCAATTTATTCTCTAGATCTCTGAAAAATGTAAGATGCAGAATCAGACCAATTAGGGAACCTTTTGGCACTCCAAGTTTTGAGGATTTCACTGCAAGGAAACTGAACTGATAGTTTTGGGGATTGGGGGGGAGGCTTTCTTGTTTGCTTGGGGTGGGGGGTATTCATGTTTTTTTGGGGGGAGGGGAGGGTGTTTTGTTTTGGTTTTTTCTTGTGTTTTTTTTCAGGTTTGGTTTTGTTTTGTTTCATTTTACATTAATTGACATTCTTTCATAGTCTCTGGGTTTATATCTTTTAGGTGTTTGAGATGAATGGCTTCTTGCATCATATTCTGTTTAATAGCTCCTTATATTGTGAAAACCAGGTACACTGGGCTAAATTACAGTGCTGTCTACCTCACAGAATTATTTGTAGAACCATATTAAATTAATTATGACTGACTGAAATCATTCAGCTTCCACTTGATTTTGACAGACTTTCTAGTTGCTCAGTTTTCTATAATTTCTGTGAATTCATATATTCTGTGAATATATTCATATATTCTGTGAATATAATGGTGAACATATTATTAAGAAAATTTACTTGTATGTATACTCTGCTTATATCTAGTCCTTATTTAAATTAATGGTGCAGTATTGACTTCAGTCTAATTTCGCTCATTCTTTTTCATACACATTCAAGCATGGATGCCTACACCTCTGAAAGTGTATCTAGATGAATATGAAATATTTAATTGAAATATTTCCTTGAACAATGATTCATTTCAACATCATTGTGAGAAAGTGGTGAGCAACATTATAAGGGTTAATTACATAGTTCTTTCTCCAAGTGAGACACATTTTAGACAGATAAGTTGCATTAGTTCTGTCAATAAATACCCTACTGTGAAGAGCAGTTCTTGACAACAGCATGGAGCATGAATCCAGCTATGTTAATGAGGCCCCATTACCCTCCTTTTTAAGTAAAAGAAAATTTCGAAACAAGCATTCTTTGCAGGAAATTATCTCCATTAAACATTACTCAATTATAAATATTAATCTATGTAGATTTATAGTATTCAGATAGACAATTTAGTGAAATAAACTAGGAAAGTTTTTTAGAATTAGCAGCATACTAATAAGGTTGTTTGGCTAACTGTGAGTAAAGGTTTATATATATGTGTATGTATGTAATGTATGCAAATATGTATATATAAATGTATGTATACATGTGCAAACACACAAGTACATATTGCTAAGGAATATGGGAGTTCAGATTTTTGTTGTTTTCTTTCACTGCTTCAATTTAAATCAAAATATGCCTTGAAATATGGAAGAATTTATGTCTGTGGCGCATATTAAATGTCCAGAAACTGACAAAGGAGGAGATTAACAGAAATTATTCACCATATTTATTACCATTCAAGACTCTTGCAATTTAAATAATCCCTCAATAAGCAGAAAAAATGTCTATCAATATCAAATATTGATAGTCTCATATATCATCTTACATTTTTACATGAGACTCCTGCTGAAAAGTATAAAAAAATTATGGTTGTTCCTCTGTGGAGAACAAGATATTGTATTACAAATTACATTCTAATTTTAAGCCAGTTGGCTAGATCTTCGTCATTGGTAATGTTTTTTAATAGCGATTTTCACTAATAGCAGCCTACACTGACTGTACTGCCAAATTTTATTTACAGTGAATTTTAATTGAGTTCAGTTCTGTCTATATTATAGCTTAATGATTCTGTACTGATTTTTTTTTTCTTTCAAACTGAGGAAGTGGTCATCAGTGGTATAACTCTCCACTTGTTTGTGGCAGTTTACTCGCGGACTTCATTGTAAACAAGATTATGCCTACCTTGAAATTAATTTGTACCTTGTAGTAGGCAGCAGGATTTGGCAGATACAATAACTAAACATTTATTACTTTTATTTTATTGTGATTGATTCTCACCACAGACACTCACCAGCCTTCTTAGTTTAAGTGTTTTTACATGCATATATCAGGTTGCCCAGACTGCAGGGGTATTTTTTAAAAACTCTCTCAGAGCACTCTTCTGTCACTTCCAACAGATCTCTTCTGATTCCTGCTAGCCATTGGAAAATACGTTTTCTTTCCTAATTGCTTGCACTGCTATCTCTCAAACTAAGATATGCAGATTCTGCAGAAATACTGTGCTGATTTCCAGATACACTACAAGCTGCCTTGTGTTGGCAGTTTAAGCAGTTGCCTGGGATGACCTTGCAGGACAGCACAAGGACCACACCCCTTTGGCATAGAATCATAGAACCATAGAATAGTTAGGGTTGGAAAGGACCTTAAGATCATTTAGTTACAACCCCCGTGCTGTGGGCAGGGACACCTTACGCTAAATCATATCACCCAAGGCCTCATCCAACCTGGTCTTGAACACTGCCAAGGATGGAACATTCACAACCTCCTCGGGCAACCTATTCCAGTGCCTCACCACCCTAACAGGAAAGAATTTCCTTCTTATATCCAACCTAAACTTCCCCTGTTTAAGTTTTAACCCGTTACCCCTTGTCCTATCACTACAGTCCCTAACGAAGAGTCCCTCCCCAGCATCCCTATAAGCCCCCTTCAGATACTGGAAGGCTGCTATGAGGTCTCCATGCAGCCTTCTCTTCTCCAGGCTGAACAGCCCCAACTTCCTCAGCCTGTCTTCATACGGGAAGTACTCCAGTCCCCTGATCATCCTCTTGGCCCTTCTCTGGACTTGTTCCAACAGTTCCATGTCTTTTTTATCTTGAGGACACCAGAACTGCACACAATACTTCAGGTGAGGAGTCTAGTTGGAGGCCTGTAACTAGTGGAGTGCCGCAAGGGTCAGTACTGGGACCAGTATTATTTAATATATTCATCAATGATTTAGATGAGGGAATTGAGTGTACTATCAGCAAGTTTGCTGATGACAAAGGACTGAGGAGTGGCTGACACGCCAGAAGGCTGTGCTGCCATCCAGCGAGACCTGGACAGGCTGGAGAGTTGGGCAGGGAATAACTTGATGAAATATAACAAGGGAAAGTGTAGAGTCCTGCACCTGGGCAAGAACAACCCCAGGTTCCAGTATAGGTTGGGGAACGACCTGTTAGAGAGCAGTGTAGGGGAGAGGGACCTGGGGCCCCTAGTGGACAGCAGGATGATCATGAGCCAACACTGTGCCCTTGTGGCCAAGAAGGCCAATGGCATCCTGGGGTATTCGAAGGGGGGTGGTTAGTAGATAGAGAGAAGTCCTCCTTCCCCTCTACTCTGCCCTGGTGAGACCCCATCTGGAATATTGTGTCCAGTTCTGGGCCCCTCAGTTCAAGAAGGACAGGGAGCTGATGGAGAGAGTCCAGCGCAGGGCAACTAAGGTGATTAAGGGAGTGGAGCATCTCCCTTATGAGGAAAGACTGAGGGAGCTGGGTCTCTATAGTTTAGAGAAGAGGAGACTGAGGGGTGACCTTCTTAGTGTATATAAATATGTAAAGGGGGAGTGTCACGAGGATGGAGCCAGGCTCTACTCAGTGGCAAACAATGATAGGACAAGGGGTAATGGGTACAAACTGGAACACAAGAGGTTCCACTTAAACTTGAGAAGAAACTTCTTCTCAGTGAGGGTGACAGAACACTGGAACAGGCTGCCCAGGGAGGTTGTGGAGTCTCCTTCCCTGGAGACATTCAAAACCTGCCTGGACACATTCCTGTGTAACATTATCTAGGTGTTCCTGCTCCGGCAGGGGGATTGGACTAGATGATCTTTTGAGGTCCCTTCCAATCTCTAGCATACTGTGAAACTGTGAAACTGTGAGGTCTCAAAAGAGCAGACTAGAGGGGCAGGATCACCTCCTTCGACCTACTGGTCACGCTACTTTTGATGCAGCCCAGGATACAGTTGGCTTTCTGGGATGCAAGATCTCACTGCCGGCTCATGTTCATTTCCTCATCAACCAATACCCCCAAGTCCTTCTCCTCAGGGCTGCTTTGAATCTCTTCTCTGCCCAACTTGTAGCTGTACCTGGGATTGCTCCGAGCAAGGTGTAGGACCTTGCACTTGGCGTGATTAAACTTCATGAGGTTGGCATCAGCCCACATCACAAGCATGTCAAGGTCCCTCTGGATGGCATTCCTTCCCTCCAGCGTATCAACGGAACCACACAGCTTGGTGTCATTGGCAAACTTGCTGAGGGCGCACTCAATCCCACTGTCCATGTCAGTGATGAAGATGTTAAACAAGGCCGGTCCCAACAGCGATCCCTAAGGGAAGCCACTCGTTACTGGTCTCTAGCCGGACATTCAGACATTGACCACAACTCTTTGTGTGCGGCCATCCAGCCAGTTCTTTAGCCATCGAGGGGTCCATCCATCAAATTGATGTCTCTCCAATTTAGAGACAAGGATGTCATGCAGGACAGTGTCGAACGCTTTACACAAGTCCAGGTAGATGACATCAACTGCTCTACCCCTGTCCATTGTTCTGTAGCCCCATCATAGAAGGCCACCACATTGGTCAGGCAGGATTTCCCCTTAGTGAAGCCATGCTGGCTGTCACCAAGCACCTTGTTGATTTTCATGTGCCTTAGCATGCCATCCAGGAGAATCTGCTCCAAGATTTTGCCAGGCACAGAGGTGAGACTGACTGGTCTGTAATTCCCCGGGTCATCCATTTTCCCCTTCTTGAAAATGGGGGTTAGATTTCCCCTTTTCCAGTCATCGGGAACTTCACCTGACTGCCATGATTTCTCAGATATGATGGCCAGCGGCTTCGCAACTTCATTTGCCAGCTCCTTCAGGACCCGCGGATGGATCTCATCAGCACCCATGGACTTGTGCACGTTCATATTTTTAAGATGGTCTCGAACCAGTTCCTCTCCTACAGTGGGCGCAAGGTCTTTATTCTCACAGTCCCTGCATCTGCCTTTCAAGACTTGGGTGGTTTGGTCAGAGCTTTTGCCAGTGAAGACTGAGGCAAAGAAGTCATTCAGAACCTCAGCCTTCTCCAAATCCCGTGTAGCCAGTTCTCCAGAGAGCTTCCTGAGGGGGCCTACATTCTCCCTAATCTGTTTTTCATTTGCTATGTACCTGTAGAATCCTTTCCTGTTATCTTTAATACCTCTAGCTAAGTTTAATTCTAACTGAGCCTTAGCTTTTCTAACCTGGTCCCTTCCCGGACAACATCCCTGTACTCTTCCCATGCCACCTGTCCTTGCTTCCACTTATTATAAACCTCTTTTTTTCAATTGAATTTTCCTCAGGAGCTCCTTATCCAACCAGGGGCTCCTGGCCCTCCTGCTGCGCTTCCTTCTGGTTGGGATGCAACACTCCTGAGCTTGTAGTAGGTGATCCTTGAATATCAACCAAGAGTCTTGGGCCCCCCTGCCCTCTAGGGCTGTATCCCATGGAACCTTCCAAAGCAGGTTCCTGAAGAGGCCAAAGTCTGCTCTTTTGAAGTCCAGGGCAGTGAGCTTGCTGCACGCTCTTCTCACTGTCCTGAGGATCTCAAATTCAAGCATCTCATGATCGCTGCATCCAAGGCTGCCCTGGAGTGTCACATTTCCGACAAGCCCTTCCCTGTTGGTGAGCACGAGGTCAAGCACGGCATCTCTCCTTGTCGGCTCCTCTATTACTTGCAGAAGGAAGTTGTCTTCTACACAGTCGAGGAACCTCCTGCATTGCTTGTGCTGGGCTGTACCATCCTTCCAACAGATGTCAGGGTGGTTGAAGTCACCCATGAGAACAAGGGCCTGCGAGCGTGAGGCTTTTCCTATCTGTCTATGGAGTGCTTCATCTGCACATTCTCCTTGATCAGGGCGTCTGTAACAGATCCCCACAGTAATGTCTCCCATAGCTATATTCCCTTTAACCCTGACCCACAAACTCTCTGTGGACTGCTCACCTGTCCCCAGAGTTGCATACTCTCCAGCCTATCCCTAACATAAAGGGCAACTCCCCCTCCCCGCCTGCCAGGCCTTTCTTTCCTAAAGAGCCTGTAATCTTCCATTCCAACACTCCAGTCATAGGAGCCATCCCACCATGCTTCTGTGATGCCTATTATATCATACCCCCGTAGACATGCACACATCTCTAATTTCTCTTGTTTGTTCCCCATGCTATAGCATTTGTATAGAGGCATCTGAGCCGAGCTCCAACTGAAGCCGGATGGGATATCTCTACAGTGCTCCAAGCATTTATTATAGATGCTGGCAACTGACTGTGTGTGTTGGAGTGGAATGATGCCCCCCTCCCCCAACACATCTAGTTTAAAGCCTCCTTGACCAGTCTGGCAAGCCTCCTACCAAAACTGCTCTTTCCCTACTTTATCATCAGAGCAGCTCCACCAGCCCCCACTAGACCTGGCCTACAAGCTTGGGTCCCGTGTTCAAGACACCCAGACCCTTGACTATGACAACACCCTTTTAACCATTTATTAACCTGGCTAATCCTCCTAGCTTTTTTTAGGCCCTCCCCTGTGCCCTGGAGAATTGATGAAAAGACCACTTGGGCTCCAGAGCCCCTAACTGCCTCCCCCGGGGCTCTGTAGTCCTTCTTTATGTTCCCCAGGCTATTACTATTTATATCCCTAGCACCCACATGTATCACCAGGAGTGGGTAATAGTCCGTGGGACTTACTAGAGCAGGCAGCCTCTCTGCCACATCCCTGATCCGTGCCCCCGGTAGGCAACACACCTCCCTTGAGACGGGGTCTGGCCGGCAGACAAGTGCTTCTGTCCCTTTCAGTGTAGAGTCCCCTACTAGTACTACCCGCCGCTTTTTCCTAGCAGCACCAGTAGAGATCTTCTTTACCAGGGCATCAGCTGGCTCTTTCTGGCTCGAGTGCATTTCCTCATTAGTCCCCTGCAGGACATGGACATTAGCCCCCTGCATGGATATGCCATGAAATTAAACCTTACTTGGAAACCACACTTAACAAAAACCAAGGCATGGCAAGTGGCAATTCAAATATTTATATACAGCATTCTAAATCAAACACCACAATATTCAATCTTTTTAAAAGGAGAGAGGTCAGGAAGAAAAAAAAGAAAACACAGTATTTACTCTGTTTATGCTAAGATGAAATCTGAAACTCCACTATCCATCTTACTTCATTTAGCCCTCTTGAGAAAGATGTGGTTTTTTTGGCACAACCAAAGTATCAGTGATGATGCACCTGGCTAAAACTAATTTTCTACAGTGTAGGCTTCTTGCCTAAGCTTATCACTTTAAGTGATGTTTGTCATCGTGGAAGACAGATAGGCACTTCTAGAATCTCATCTTAAAAATAGAAATCTAAAGTGTGCAAATGAATTCCATCCTTGTAAAGATTTGTGGTTTGTTTTTTTTTTTTCCCACTGACTACAAAAGCATCCTAGAGCAATTGTTTCAGATGCGTGTATCCACATCATAAACATTTCTGACAAATTAATTCTACACAACAAATCTGGAGGTCTAATGTCGCAGTTTTATTTCAGTGACCTATTTTCTGTTGACAAGTAGTTGCTTTTATGTAGTCCCTTCTGGAGTCTTCCAGGGATATCATTAGGATCAATTTATTCCTTAAATCTGAAGTAATTCTAAATCTTCCAGATGAAATCTTCCAAATCTCTCTAGATGAGATAATTTAGCACCCTGTCCAATTGCATCCAGTTCCCTTGATTTTCTTTCAGGCCCTTCCTGTAGCTGGGTGTAACACTTGCCCTCTTCCAGTCATAAGGGATATCTCCTGATCACCATTTTTCAAATATTATAAACAGTGGCCTTGAAATAATGCGAGTCATTTCTCTTAAAGTCCTGGGGTGGATTCTGTCTAGGCCCATAGATTTATGTGGTTTGAGTCCCTGCAAGAGGCTGCAGACCAGCCTTTCCTTCACTACTGGTGGGTCTACATGAATGTTGTCATTGTTACTTTATCCTGTGATGATAAAAGTAGAGGTAAAGAAGGTATTAAGAATCTCTGCCTTGTCAGCAATAATAGCTGGTTTCCCTGCCCTGTTTAACAGTGGGTCTATATCTTCCCTGTGCTCATATATCTGAAGAACTATTTCTTCTTCTTGACACCTCTCTTGGCCAATTTCAGTTCTAGCTAAGCCTTAGCCTTCAGCACCGCATCTCTACACGTTCTAACAAGGTTCCTGTAGTCCTTGATGGCTATTTGGCCACATTTCCATAGCTAGTATGCATCTTTTTTGCTTTTAAGCACATCCAAAAACTC
Source organism: Pezoporus occidentalis (assembly GCF_034315485.1). Taxonomy (NCBI): domain Eukaryota; kingdom Metazoa; phylum Chordata; class Aves; order Psittaciformes; family Psittacidae; genus Pezoporus; species Pezoporus occidentalis. The sequence goes on along the minus strand of NW_026914611.1, from coordinate 4,373,985 downwards.
ATTATTAAGCCAGGGTAGCCTTTTGTTCTGCTTTCTTCCTTTCACTGCATAGGGTATGGACTGTTCTTGTGCTTCCAAAAAGCGATCTTCAATAATTCCCAGCACTCGCAAGCTCCTTTCGCAGGGAATGGAATTGGCTGGGCTCTGAGCATACTGAAGTTGGCTTTTCCAAAATTCAGTGTCTTTGTCCTATTACTGATGTTCAGCATGGTCAGTAGGATCTTAAACTCTACAATGCTGTATCCAAGACTACAACTGGTGTCCTGTTGTCAAGTAAGTCTTAGTTCCTGAGCAGTAAATCTAACAGTGTGCTGTTCCTAGTTGTCCTGTCCAGCATCATCAGCAGGAAGCACTCCTCAATGAATTGCAGGAACCTGATGGACAAGTTGTGTACCCCTGTGTTGTTTCCCAGCAAATATCCCGGTAATTGAATTCACCAATAGGAACACGTTCTGTTGGTCTGAGAGTTCCTTGAGCATCCAAAGCAAGGTTTCATTGGTCTCATCATCCCTACTAGAACATCAGTAACAGATACCTAAGATAAGACTCCTCCTTGGTGATGATCCCTCTAATTGTTATCCAAAAGAATTCAGAAGAACTTTTGTGCTCTCCATAGCTCACCTCCATATACTCAAATTTCTCTTTTACAATAAATGAAACTCCCTGTCCTTTTCTTCCTTTTCTATCTTTGTAGAGCAGTTTGTAACCACACATTGAGGTCTTCCAGTCATGTGAATTTTCCTGCCAGGGTTCTGTGATTCCTATGACATCATAACTCCCAGACTGGATAGGGAATTTCAGTTCCTCCTATTTGTTGCCCAGACTACCTGCATTGGTGAATATGCACTTGAGGTGTCTGGACTTGGTTTTCTCACCTTTGGGAAGCATTCCTCACTACTCTAGTAGGTGAGTTCACTTACCCAGTTGCTTTTGATGCAGGGGTCACATCTTTGAACACTATCCCTGAAGTTAGCTTAAAGCACAACTCAGCTAATCTACTGGTAAAGATTCTCCTGCCTTTCCTAGATAGGTGGATACCGTCTCTTCCCAATATGCTGTATTCATCAAAGAATGTCCCATGATTGTAGAAGCCAAAACCCTGTGTCCTGGGTTCAGCAGTAGCAGTCATTTTTCTCCTTCTTAGTAGCTGGTGCAGTGCTGTGTTGTTGACTTTCAGCATGGGAATGGTGCTGATAGCACCCATGTTTTTAGTTGCTGCTTAGTAATGTTTAGTCTGACCAAGGACTTCCTGAGCCTCATGCTCTGCCAGGGAGGAGGGGAAGCCAGGAGGAAGCAGAGACAGGACACCTGACCCAAACTATCCAAAGAGGTATTCCATACCACAGCACGTCATGCCCAGTATATAAACTGGGGGCAGTTACCCGGAAGAGCTAGATCACTGCTTGGGTTGGGCTGGGTATTGTTCAGTGGGTGGTGAGCAGTTGTATTCCCTTCCCTTGTTATATCCCTTATCATTATTATTATTGGTGGCAGCAGCAGTGGTTTGTGTTATACCTTAGTTACTGGACTGTTCTTATCTCAACCCATGGGAGTTACATTCTTTTGATTCTCCTCCCCACCCCTCTGGGAGCGGGGGGAGGAAGAAAGGGGAGTGAGCAAGCGGCTGCATGGTTCTGGGTTGCCTGCTGGGCTTAAACCACAACACTGGAAAAACATCCAGTAAAAATGCATTCATGATCAGTGCCATCATTTTGTTCATATCATCATTACCAAGAGAGAGGGAGATTCTGAAGAATAAGAACATTGTGTTACAAAATGTTTAATTCATGCACTGTGATGACCAAAATACTTTACTCAAAATTGCAAAATCACATATTCCCCCAAAATCTAACTTGGATCACGCTTGTGCATGGTTACTGCTTTTTACAGCACTCGTCTAGGAGGCAGTAGGGATTTGTGTTCAAGAAACCAAAATTAAAATTCCTGGCCCCAGAGTGAGTACTGACATCCTAAATGTATTACATAAAAGCTATGTGGTGGCCCAAACAATTCCTATAGCTGTGCTTTAAAACAAACGTAAAGTTACTGCCTATAGCAGGCTCTAGACTGTAAATCCTAATAAAACCTTACTCAGGACTTCAGATACTTAGTTTCCAGTGATTTAAGTGGAAAATTTATATAGAAAATATTCTCAGCCTTGTTCTTTTAGACAAGCAGAAGAGGCCTGCACTACAGGTTCTCCCCTGTACATATCTGGGGAAGTGTAACAAAAACCTAAGGAGAAAGTCCTTCATAAGCCTTGTGTTACTAATCAATAACACATGACTTCTTGATCTGATTTGATTTAATTTAGTTTCAGAATGTTGAGGGTTTTTTTACTGAATGCACATTTACTATATTTGTTATCAATATTGCAAGGTTTTACAGGTTTGTATTGTTTTGACAAATGGGTAAATGTGCCTAGTTTTACAGCCATCTTTTCTTTTTTTTTTTTAATAATTATTATCACTGATTAAATTATTTACCCAAGCTTTAATTGTTTCACATTGCTAGTGGGCACCAGGGGATATCCTGTTCTTCCTGTTATTTTTTTTTCTATATTTCTATATAGAACAGAGTATTAAAATTTTTAGGCTAATTACAAATTTACATACTTTCTATTCTGATTTTAAAGGAAATTTCTGAGAGAATTCCAGTAGATTCTCTCACTGTAAATATCATTCTACTTTCCTTGTAAATCAATCTCCCTTGAATAAATCAGTAAACCATGTCTGAACTTCCCACATTACCCTGTCTCAAAAGAATACTTAGACCTAATTCTTGTTTGTCTCTTTAAAATATTCATCCTTGGACTGTATTTTTGAAAGGGAGCTACCATGTTACAGGCTTTTTTAATTATAGCCTGCTTTTGAAATTAATCATAAGGAAAATAATTTTACCAGTAGAGGGAGATATAATACTAGCAAAATATTTTCTTTTATATGACTTATTACATTCTGGAGGAAGACTTTTTGATTAGGATATCTTTGTGTTAATTGACCAGAGATAGACAAATATTTCCAGTGCTGCAAAAACATAAGCATCCAAAGTCAATGCTAATGAAATATTTATAGCCCAAAGTATTTCCTGGAGACTAACTGAAATTGCTCATAACAGCAAAAGTTTCACTGGATCTACTGGGATTGTATCTCTTGTCACTGATTTCCTGCATGCATTAGATTAACAGGTAGTGCATACACCGGCCATGTGAAGTAATCCATATTGTTTCAGAATATGAGTTTGGAAAACATTTTATTCCAATAAAATCATACCAGCCTTATTTCCATTGCACTTAGAAAATTAAATTAGACTATTTGCAGTTTTTATCACCTGAGCAGAGGCTCTGCTTTTCAATAAAGAGGTAGGCATGTCCAGAAAGAAAAAAAAAAAAGTCAAGCTCAAACTTCCCCAAAACTCCAGATGAGCTGTGTTGTCCCCAAAAGTTTTTATTTATTCCTATTAATTAGGGATTGAAACAGCTTCTTGATTTAATTTGAAGTACCTTTGTAATATAACATTTTGTAGGTCTTAATATTCTGTTCCTTTCCCTTCCCACCTTTCTTTACTTTAGCTTGTTAGGTTGCTATATCTGTGCAACAGACTTTCTCTTCTGCAATAAATAACATCACACAACCTCAGAAACAATAAGGGCACAAATGACATCCCTAAGTATTGCTGTAAAAAGGCAAACCAGCAACAGACCTCTTAAGTAGAAAATAGATTACATTCAGTAATGTGTACAAGTACAATCGTACCATCTACAGTACTAGAAGGGCTACATAAATATTCTTATGGGACAATATTTTAAAGGCTTAGATTATGTGTTCCACAGACTGTCACGGAATACAAATGAACTCTTAATGCAAATACAGCAGTACTGGCATCAGTATTTATACTCTTTTGTCTCTCCCTTCTTCCCTTCTCCCTAAAATAGTGTATGTTGTTTAAAATAATACCAGAAGGGTGAAGATTTAGAAGAATTTTATTTGCAGATTTTTAAAAGTACTTCTCTAAAATTTAACATAACAACAGCAGTGTTGCTATTACTTTCTATACTACTACTCATGAAAAAATACAAAAAACCCCCGAAACTTCTAAAGCAGAGGAAGATAATTTACCATCTTCACGAATTTATACATATCTGTATTTCTCTTATAACTTGTTTGTTCTTCATGTCATCCTATCCTTGGCCAGTCTTTTCTGCTCTCAGGCATTTAAATTGCTATATGACGTGGTTTAAACCCAGTCAGGCAACTTGTTCACTCACTCCCAGTGAGTGGTGCCGGGCTGACAGCAATCGAGGCCCCCCGCCCCCCCCGGGGCTCTCCCCTTCCCCGCTCCCAGAGGAACAGGGAGGAGGATCGAAAGGGTGCAACTCCTACGGGTTGAGACAAGAACAGTCCAGCAACCAATGTACAACACAAATCACCACCGCTACCACCAACGACAACAATGATAAGAGAAAATAACAAGGGAAGAGAATACGATACCACCGGCCAAGAAACGAGTCCCACCCAGAAGCCCGTGTCCTTCCGGGTAACTCCCAGTTACCCCCCACCCCGGGCATGACGTGCTGTGGTATGGAATACCTCCTTGGCTAGCCTGGGTCAGGCGCCCCGTCTCTGCTTCCTCTTTGCTTCCCCTCCTCCCTGGCAGAGCATGAGGCTCAGAAAGTCCTTGGTCAGACTAAATATTGCTAAGCAGCAACTAAAAACATGGGTGCTATCAGCACCATTCCCATGCTGAAAGTCAACAACACAGCACTGCACCAGCTACTAAGAAGGAGAAACATGACTGCTACTGCTGAACCCGGGACACTATAGTATTTAATTCTGTATATATAGTTTTTTTGGGTGTTCTTTATCCCAGTGGGAATTCTACAATTATCTCTGCAGAATCCTTATAATATGACAGCAAAATCATCCATATGGTGGCATACAGATGAAAAGAAACAGTTCCCTCTTTGACCTTGAACTTTAAACAAGTCATGCTCTATCTGAAACAAATTTTTATCTATTAGCTAGTAGCTAATACAAAGTTTTGGTTCACAGTCTATGTTTCCTGGAATAGAGAATCTTTCTTTGGATAGCTGTTTTATCTTTTAAATCAACGTGGAATTTCAAAAGCAGCAGATCTGATGGATCTTTCAATTATTTGGCACATTGCCCTGTCTAATCTTCTCTGTTAGTACTGTAAGGAGAAGTAGAAGATAAAGTTAAAAAGTGATGCACAATATCTTACAAGATTCAGTTTTTTAAAAAAAAGTTAACAACAACAAAAAATACTTCTGACGGTGCAATTTTTTTTCTTGTTGGCAATTATCCTGATTTCAATATAATAGTTTTAATCATTGGTTTGAATATATTTGAGTAAATATTTTTTGGAGCTTGGAGGCAGAAACTAGAGTATTGCCTGAATTATTCCTGTTACTAAGGATTTTCACAATAAGATAAATTTTATAATCAGAGATGTGCATTTGAAAAGCCCATTAACTAACTAAACTAAGACTTGTCATAATTATGCTATATAAGATAAAATAACATATATTTGATTTGTTTGTGCTGTTTATCACTGACAATCTGATTACATGAAAATACTGTTCATTTAGCAGCGGATTTGATTAAAACTGCAAATACTGCACCCAAGTGTTGCTGAAGAGTAACCTTTGTTGCTTAGTAACATCACATAAAAACCAAGTGGTGACATAGAAAGCTAGAATCCTGCTGACTATTAATCACTGAATTTGCTATGTTTATGAATATTTTTCCTAGTTTGGTATATTTTACTAGTTTTAATGTTTTTCTCATAAAATTCGCCATCAGCATTATAGCAGTAATTTTTGCCATCAGCATTATCACAGTAATTTTTACATGAATCTGCATAAATTATTGTTAGATCTTGTAAAAAAAAAGTACAAGGCATTTTATTAATATGTCTGGTATATAATAAAAATAGAAAATGAAGAGTTTTATCTTCCTATACAGAACATGGAAAAGAGAAATTTTATTTTCAAACACAAAGATCCTTACGAGGGAGTGATAGGCCAAAAGGGTTGTATTTCTAGTGCTTTGGTTTTATGTATGATCTGATCAACATCTGTCACTGATAACTTAACATACTGAGATTTGGCTGTCCAGTGTTGTAGTCTTTATCAGAAGCTGTCCAAGATGTAAATGTGAATGTCTTACAAGTGATTTTATTCCAAATTAGAATTTGGAAGGAATTAGAATTACTTGCATGGTGGCTTTAGAAATAGATCCTCCACTCATTGTCTCCTAATATTTCTTGCTAACTTATTATGTTTTCAGCATTTATATTAAAGACCTGAGGTGCTTTAGTTTTCATCTGACTAAGCAACCTGATGCTTCATCAAAAGACCCAATTTCTTCCAGATATTGGAAATTAAAATGTAACAGAAGGCTAATTTCAGGTGGAAAGGCACAGCTACATATTGGGCAAAGAAGAGATTCAGAGCAGCCCTGAGGAGAAGGACTTGGGAGTGTTGGTCAATGAAAAAATGAACATGAGCTGGGAGCGTTGCTCGCAGCCCAGAAAGCCAACCGTATCCCAGGCTGCATCAAAAGGAACATGACCAGCAGGTTGAAGGAGGTGATCCTGCCCCTCTACTCTGCTCTTGTGAGACCTTACCTGGAGTATTGTGTGCAGTTCTGGCGTCCTCAATGTAAAAAAGACATGGAACTGTTGGAACAAGTCCAGAGGAGGGCCACGAGGATGATCAGGGGACTGAAGCACCTCCCATATGAAGATAGGCTGAGGAATTTGGGTCTGTTCAGCCTGGAGAAGAGAAGGCTGCGTGGAGACCTCGTAGCAGCCTTCCAGGATATGAAGGGGGCCTGGAGAGGGACTCTTCATTAGGGACTGTAGTGATAGGACAAGGGGTAATGAGTTCAAACTTAAACAGGGGAAGTTTAGATTGGATATAAGGAAGAAATTCTTTCCTGTTAGGGTGGTGAGACACTGGAATGGGTTGCTCAGGGAGGCTGTGAATGCTCCATCCCTGGCAGTGTTCAAGGCCAGGTTGGACGAAGCCTTGGGTGGTATGGTTTAGTGTGAGGTGTCCCTGCCCATGGCAGGGGGGGGTGGAACTAAATGATCTTAAGGTCCTTTCAACCCTAACTGTTCTATGATTCTATGATTCTAAGAAAATGCATTCACCATTCAGTTACTTTAACTGTATGGAAAAGGTGTTTGCGAAACATAGCTCTTTCCTCTTAGAAATAAATAGCTGTGGCATTGTGAAAGAACATAAACTTAAACTAAGACAGTGGAGTCATACACTGATATGCAACTTAAGCTGTGATTTCAATTATAAATGCCTGGTTTCTGGAGTTTCTAACTTGGTCATAAATCTTTGCTCAGGGATAAAAACTATTGCACAAAATATAAATTTACAGAATAAACTATGGGGTTTTGCTTGAAAACGGGGCATACAGAAGAACCAGTACTATTGTTTGTGACTAAAATACTAACTATACATAGTTTGTTCCTCAAAAGTATATAAATATACATTCGAATATTATCATCGTATTGGACAAGTAAAAGAAATGGGATAGCTACCAGTACTGGTGATATACAATGGTGATATGCAACTGAAAATAATTCATCTAAAATCAAAGCATGTTTATGACAGAGCAGGATATTAGAGAACTCTGGAGAACCAGTAGATGAAGCACATCTCTCAATGTATGTGAATAAGTAAGAAAATTAATTGGCAAATACTGATATTTTTAAAGAGGACAGAAAAAAGATCTATGTAAATCTGAACTTGTTTATCCTATAAGTTTTAAAAACAAATATATAAGAAAAAAATATTAAAGCATCAAGGAATTAAACATATAATGCAAGTTTACACAGGAGTATATAGTATCAGATGACAAGAACTGTTTTGTTGTACTGAAAAGAAAATATTACACTGTGAAGAAGTCATAACTGGAATTTACTGAGGCTTGGGAGTAGGCTCAGTATCTCAATCTCCAATCCTGATCTTGGCTCAAAAGTTGAAGTGAGGTAATGAAAATAGATGACATCACAAAGTTGGCAGTCATTTTGAATACAGGGGAGCAGTGAAATATTATACATAAATAAATGAATAACCTTAGGGAGTGAAGTAATAGGATGAGGGGGAATTTATGAGAACAAAGTGAAAGTCCAATCATTTAGAGACTCAGAAAAATAATCTGTAGTGCAGTCTTGGACCTGGAAATAAGCTGGAATTTTATCAGCTGGAAACAAGAAATAAATTGAAAAAACAGGTAAAGTATGCTAAGAAGGCTTATAGTAAATTGATAATGGAATAAAGCTGTAAAAAGGGCAACAATGGTTGCCACACAAACAACTCAATGCCATACCATGATTTCCTTAATTCCTCTCCTAGACCTAAGCTGTTCTCAGACAAGTTACCCTCAGTGGATCTACTTATGCATCCAGTTATCCCATCTGGATTCCATTTGTTGTTGTTAAACCTTGAGTGGATATAAACTCTAAGCAACTCTGCACTGAGTCCTGGGGTTGAATTCGGGCTGTTTAGTGATTTTTCTGTAAAAAATTGTTTTTTAGTACTTCAACTTAGATGCTAACTGTCTCATTTGGTATTCCTTATTATATATGTTAGAATGAACTGCTCTATCTGTTTTGTTTTTTTGTCAGAATTGTAGATGTCTTTCCTATCCCACTCACTTATCTCTTTCCAAGCAGGGAAGTTTTACCACTCCTATCTCAAATGAAAATTTTTTTTCCAACTTTGGTCATCTTACCTAATGGCCATATTCAAGATATGTTTTAAACAAGAACTTACACTGGAAAAGGATTTTATCTTTTGTTTCTTTTTTAATAGTTTCCGACACCTGCTTTGATTTTTTCAGACCACTGCTGAAATGGTGCTAGTTTATCTTTACTACAAGGTCTCACCTCTGAGGTAATAGCCAGTGCTAGGTGTCAGTGTTGTATGTTTGCTTTGTTCCCAACCATTTTATATTTGACTATACTAATATTCATTTCCCATGCTGCTGCAGTTTCTTGATGTCATAAACTCTGTTTTGAAGGCCTTTCTGCAGTTCTGAACTCTGGCTGTATGTGGTCATTATCTAGAATAGCTCTATACTATCAGCAATATTTCTGCACTTGCTCATTTATGAATATGTTGAACAGCACAAATCCCAGCACATTAGTAGAGCTGCAGTGACCTTTGGTGAGCATTTATTTTTACCCTGCTTCCTGACTTTTAGCCACTTATTTATCCATCCAAGGTCATTTCTTCCTGTTCCATGGTTAAGTTCTTTAGAAGTCCTAAGTGAAGGTGTGTGCCAAGAGCCTTGTGGTAATCCAGCCAGACCAACTGAATCATCTCTATCTCCATGCTTGTAGACCATTTCAGATTATGTAAATAAATTTGTAAGGCAAAACTTCCTAAAGAGAACCCAATTCACTCATCCCAACTAAATCACATTAATGAAACTATTAACTATTTCAGTTTTTCACAATGATTTATACTAATTTACTAGCAGTTTTTCAGAGTTCCCCTCAAAAAAATGTAAACAATTGGCATGGCATTTTCCACTTTCCACTTTCCAGAGTTCAGGAAACTTTAAGAGATGCCAGTATTCAGGCTAATGCATTCTTAACTTGACTTAGAGCTCTTTAATGAACAGGAGTAGATTCCCAGAATTGGTATGGTTCATTTATGTTTGTTCTACAACATCTTCTGCAATGACTTTATCTGAAGAATCCTCCACAAGTAAGGATTAAGTCATGGGGAATAAAGTTTATTTCACAGTTTAAGACTAGTATGAAGAATTTTTTTTTTTTTACATTCACTTCAATGGCCTTGCTCCCTGAGCACTCTAGTATGTATTTTGGCCTTAGAGACTCTCTAGGAGCATTTTTTTTCCCTTCTGTGTTTGAAGAAAACTTCAGTAGTGAATTTTATGGTTTTTGATATCTTTCTTAAACTATTTGTAGACTTCTTAATGGTGCCTCTGCATTTAATCTGCTGGAACACTTTTCCTGTTTTCTTTGTATATTCTATCAGAATTATCTGAAGGCTGTCTTCTTGTTTCTACTAAGAAATCACCATGAAAACACTTCTGGCTTGAATGCCATTAGAAAACTACCTTTGTGAAGAGGTTCTGCTTATACTCTGAGTAAGGAGGACATATGCATTTTAATACAGAATAAAATAAAACACATCGAAGAATCTGTTTTCCCTTCATAGGGTAGGTCTATGTTCTGATACTTGTTTTTCCTGAATGGAATTTCATTATTACTGTTAGCCACTTGTAAAGACCTGATAATTAGTATAGTACTATAACAGGTATATCAGAACTTTGGGCAGGTTGCTAAATCTGATATTTATATATTGTTTTACTACACTGCAATGAGTTTTGTTATTTCTACCAGTATAACAGGGTTGGACAGTAACCTGTGAGGAGAATCATTTTGAATATTTAGAAGTTTAGTTTTCCATATTAAGCTGGGATGCTATTAAAACAGAATGCCAACAGAAAAAAAGCCTATTTATAAGTTACCTGAAGGATGAAAGATCTTAAAATTTCTAGATTAAAGTTTTTTCAGCCCTGAGCCTCCGTTTCCTATGTTATATTGGAGAATTTTATTATTGTTGTTGATGTGTTTTTTTTCTGACTGCCCACTAGACATTGGAGTGCCCTTAAGTAAATTGTCTTAATTGCAGCCACAGTGCCAACAGTGATAATTGTTGAGCCCATATCAGCACCAGAAGGGAAAATACCTTGTAAGTACAAAAAAAAAAAAAAATTCTAAAATTATACTGTTGCTAACTCTCATTCTCATTTTTTATTTTTTCTGTATTTATTTTTGTTGCGTTAATTAATTTAATCTAGTTTCACCTCTGCATAATTCATTATGCTAAACTGTATACTATTCATTATTTTTCTTTTAGCAAACTGCATTAGCATGGCTGCACAATGTGCACAGTACATCTATACTTTGGAGTAACAAGGTCTGTAACAGTTTTTTGTAATCCATATAGTACATTGTAATACCATTTAATAGCATAACACATGTTTTAAGCCTCCTCCAGCTGGCATGGTCAGCTACTGCTAACTCTCAAGTTCCCAGATAATGTGAATTTGATGATCACTCTCTGTTGCAGATACAAGAGTGCATAGCAATGGATCTAATCACTAGTTCTGTATCTCTAACGTTCCTATAAAGATTTGTCACAATAACATGGATAGAGAAGGCCTGACTCACATTTAAAACACCGATTTTACTTCTCTGCAGTTGCAACCGTACTTAACAAAAACCACAGGATTCTTACAAGTACTAGCAGAAAAGCAAATCAGGTCAAGATGATGTAAGAATATTGGGAAACACTAATGGACCTGTTTTTTTTTTTTTTCTGGCAGATGTGGCAGTGATTTACGTGTGTATATGGGTATATATTTGCTGTCTTTCTTTCCAGACAGTCTTTATAAATGTGTGTCATCCAAGTATAAGAAGACACTTATAAGACGAATAGATTAAAAGAACCCTTAGATCAATGAAAAAGACAAGAAGCTTTTTCAAATTGACATATGTGTAAAGACTTGAAAGATATGTCAACAATGGATAATATGAAATCTCCAAAGCTAGTCTAATAAAAAAAGTGGAAATATTAACATGCTCTTATCTCAAAAAACAGTGGTTTAAAAGATAAAGAGGTCTCAACTGTAAATATTTTGATAGCCACAAAAAAATTCAATTTGTGCATATTTGATTGGTTTTGCACACATGGCATAATAAAAATGTTGAGAAAAAATGTTTCACTAAGTGTATTAAAATTTTGATTAGTAGGAACATCCTTGATTTCATTATAAATGTTGGCTTTATTTTTCATTAATAATTTTTTTTTGCTGTGGTTCTAAACTATGTATTTGGGATCAACAGAAAGTCTTATTATTTGACCTAACGATTGGAGCGCTACTATACTTAGTTCTAAGATACCTTTGATAAAGATAATATGTTATGCTGGGGCTTCATATTTGTTTCTAAGAAATCAAAATTAAAATGACATTTCTTATATACAAACATTCCAATAAGATATTTGAGGCAAGGATTCTGGCAGAGTATTTTCATATAACATAAAGTTACTGCTAAGGCCTTTCCAGTTTCAGCTATGTAGATATCAGCATCTTGATTAATCAACTACATTATCTATATAATTCAAAAAGCTACATATTACTTCCAAACCAAAGTTCTAAGTATTTTACATATCTACATTGTGATAAGATGAATTACGGAATAAAATTTCTATCTGGCAAGCTCAAATTCAGATGCCTGTATCATAAAAATATAAGTGTAGATGAGATAAATCCCACTATATTTGACTTATCTCAGTGGAAAAGAAAATTAATTGCTAAGTAATTTTTACTAATCATTTCATGTTATGGAAGGAAATTACATTATCAATTGTATTAGAAATAATGGAGCTAAAGGTAACTTTTTGCTGAGTATGACTGCAAATATTAAATTTCATCTATGCTACAGCATCATTTTTTAAATTTTTTTAAATTAAAAGTGCCCTGAACCTGTTCTCTGACAGCAGTCACACAGTGACTGGTAGCAGTATTGCTAATTATGCTGATGCTCACAGCATCAGTAGATGCATCAGTATTACATTTTGATAAAGATCCCTGGCCGATGCTAACTCCTGAACCATGCCCTAGAATTGCATGAAAATGTGTGAGCACAAATGGGCAAAGATCGGGCACAGGTTTTCTCTACAAGTTTGACTTAGATCAAGTCCCAGAGTCACGGAATATCCCCTAACAACTTTTGTACTGCTTGCATAGATATTCCTTTAGATCCCATGAATACTTCTGACCCATACTGATCAACTGGGAATAATATGCCATAAATACTCCATACCTTGTTTCTTGCTAACTTTTTGGATATATAGTAGGAATTGAGAGTGCTTCATGTCTCAATCTTGTTTGTTCACTTCACCCACAAGAAATAATGTCCACCTATTTTTTATATTCACAAGCCTTGTCACTTTCGCTTTATCAGAAACAGTGTACTTTTGGGGAGAAGGAGAAAGGAAAGCTATTGATATGTCTTCCTCTGATCAGAGTTGTCATTAGTCACCACATAAAAAAAGAGGAGAAATTATGAGTGGAAAGGGAGGTCAAAATTAAAATAAGTATTCACGAAACAGAATATTCTGGTGAAGCAGTAAGAGTACTGTGTGACTGTCACATCTTTTAGGCATACACCAAAAAGTAACCTTTTTAAAACCCTAAACTTGACCTTTTTTTAACAGAAGAAAATGGCTGGCCAAAGAAGGAATTATTGGGGAATATTAAAAAACTGCAACTTCAATGCATGTTCAACTAGTATGTTACTTTAAGTTTCTAAGGATAAATGAGCTAGTACATACGCTTTATTTCTTTGTTTTGATGACTTCTTTTTTTTTTTTTTCCTTATACTGTTTGCAAGACTGTGGTGGTTTAAGCCAAGCCGCAGCCGCTTGCTCACAACCCCCCCTTCCTACCCCGACTCTGAAGGGATGGGGAGGAGAATCAAAAGAATGTAACTCCCATGGATTGAGATAAGAACAGTCCAATAACTAAGGTATAACACAAACCGCTACTGCTACCACCAATAATGCTAATGATAAGGGAAATAACAAGGAAAGAGAGTACAACTGTTCACAACCTGCTGACCGATACCCAGTCCGACTGAGCAGCAATCTCGCCCTTCCGGGTAACTGCCCCCAGTTTATATACTGGGCATGACGTGCTGTGGTATGGAATACCTCTTTGGATAGTTTGGGTCAGGTGTCCTGTCTCTGCTTCCTCCTGGCTTCCCTTTGTCTCTGGCAGAGCATGAGGCTCAGAAAGTCCGTGGTCAGACTAAACATAACTTAACAAAAAATAAAAACATCTGTGTTATCAGTGCTGTTCCCATGCTGAAAGTCAACAACACAGCACTGCACCATTTACTAAGAAGGAGAAAAATGACTGTTACCGCTGAACACATAAAAAAAATGCCTGGATACAAACATAACAAGCATCTAGTAGATACTACCCCTGCAGTGTAACATTGAGGTTGTTTGGAGGTTCTGAAAGGGAAACGTAGCTGCTGTATACCCTTGACAGATGAATGGTACATCTTTATGCGGAACGTTGTCCTCTTCAACTGGGGGCACAGCTCTGGGAGGGAAGGACATGGAGCAGTGAGGGAGGAAGGGGACATCCGCCTAGCTAGCCAGATCAGCTGAATCTACCCTGGTGATCAACATGTTGAGTTAGACCACCCTCACTTCCAGTTGAATCGTTGATAATACAGGTATACCACAGGTTAAGAAAAACTGATACAATATTTAGGCTATTATTTGATACTTGCTCCAAAATTCTTAAATAAAAATTAGATATTTAATTTTAACTGTAAGATATTTTCCTGATTTAATCTAAGTTACATATTCATGGTCTCTAGGTTACCCATGAAAGTTCAAGATCAGTATTTGGAATTTCTTTAAGTTGAAGTGTTACATGTCTGTGGTGCAGTCAATGTGCTGGAGAGAAAGTATGTCATCCAGTGGGACTTTGACAGGATTGGGAGGTGGCCCTGTACAAACCTCATGAAGTTCAAAAAAGGCCAAGTACACTATGTATCGGGGAAATCCGAAGCACAAATACAGGCTGGGCAGAGAATGGGTTGACAGCAACCCTGAGGGGAAGGACTTGGGGGTGTTGGTTGACAAGAAGTTCAACATGACTCAACAGTGTGCACTTGCAGCCCCAAAACCGACTGTCTCCTGGGCTGCATCAAAAGAAGTGCGTCCAGCAGGTTGAGGGAAATGGTTCTCCCCCTCTCCTTCACTCTCATGGGACCTCACCTGGAGTACTGTGTTCAGGTCTGGGATCCCCAGCACAAGAGGGATGTGGATTTGCTGGAGCAAGTCCAGAGGAAGCCATGAAGATAATTATAGGGCTGGAGCACCTCTGCTATGGAGACAGGCTGAGAGGGTTGGCCTTGTTCAGCCTGGAGAAGAGAAGGCTCAGGGGAAACCTTACAGCAGATATCCAGTATCTAAAGGAGGCCTGCCAGAAATCTGGAGAGGGACTTTTTACAAGGGCGTGTAGTGACAGGACAAGGGGAAATGGCTTTAAAGAGAAAGAAGGTAGATTTAGATTAGATAAAAAAAAGAAGTTCTCTACTGTGAGGGTGGTGGGACATTGCAACAGGTGGCCCAAGAAGTTGTGGAGGCATTCAAGGCCAGGCTGGATGGGGCTTTGAGCAACCTGATCTAGTGGAAGGTGCCGCTGTCTATAGCAGAGTGCTGGAACTAAACGATCTTTAAGGTGTCTTTCAACCCAAACCATTCTATGATTCTATGATATTTATTTTTCATAACACAGTAAACATAAATCATAGCATACTGAATCATATTCTCAAGAAGGTTGAAAATTCTGTGTAAAATCTGTCTGCATTTTGGGGGGGTTTAGCAAAAACCCCTTACAAATAAGCACATAAAATTTTAATCTGATTTACTCTAGGCTTCTTTAGAAACATATTTCCCAACTAATATTGTAGGACTGTCTTTCACTGATTATAGGGGACTATGTATTAGTCCTTAAGTTAGTAATGAGTTCTTTTGACTGTAGTACTCTGTTTCACTATGGATTTACAGCCCTTTGGTGACACCACTGAGACAGGAGGGACAAAATGTTAACACTCACTTCTGACATAAATCTTTGAGGAGAGAGACAATATTGCTCTTCTCACATAGCTATAGAAAACATTCCAGCCAAAGCCTGAAAAAGTACTGGCTTTGGACCACTTGATTAAATAAACATGACCAACATTTTGCAAGTAAATAAGAATAAATTGTTGTCCTGGGTTCAGCAGTAGCAGTCACGTTTCTCCTTTGTGGTAGCTGGTGCAGTGCTGTGTTTTGACTTCCAGCCTGGGAACAGTGTTGGTGAAAACGATGTTTTCGGTTGTTGCTGCTTAGTAATGTTTACCCTGACCAAGGACTTTGTGAGCCTCATGCTCTGCCAGGGAGGAGGGGAAGCCGTGAGGAAGCAGAGACGGGGCGCCTGACCCAGGCTATCCAAAGAGGTATTCCATACCACAGCACGTCATGCCCAGGGTGGGGGGTAACTGGGGGTTACCCAGAAGGATATGGGATTCTGGGTGGGACTCGTTTCTTGGCCGGTGGTATTGTATTCTCTTCCCTTGTTATTTTCTCTTATCATTGTTGTCGTTGGTGGTAGCGGTGGTGATTTGTGTTGTACATTGGTTGCTGGACTGTTCTTGTCTCAACCCGTGGGAGTTGCACTCTTTCGATCCTCCTCCCTGTTCCTCCGGGAGTGGGGAAGGGGAGAGCCCTGGTGGGGTGGGGGGGGCACCTCAGGTATTCATCTTTTGTTTAAGAACACAAATCCTTGCTGGTGGAAAACAAAGCACACTTCCTCACATCAGTACCATGTCATTTTTGGAATTACATGCAGTGTCTGCTGTCTGACTCACACATACAAATCAGCTGAAAAAGGGTTACTGTCTATTTTGTAAAGATTGGAGTTTTGATGTATAGGTGATTTCCAGTTTATATTTTTCTACTGATTTAACTACTCAGTAAAAATGAAAAATGTATTTCAGGAGAACAAGGGATAAAGGCATAATAGTCGTGGGTTTTTTTTTTAAGAATTTGCTTGCAATATCTTGCCCTTTTAATGTCCTTAAATATGCTCCTTCTATAAGTTCATCTGACTTCTCTCAGCAGTGTAGTCCATATGCCTCTTCATATTAACAAATTAACAATGGTAGTTATACCAAGCAGCCTGGCAAACTGTTGTCTATAATTGAGGGAACAATTTACCCCTATGAATTGCAGTAAAAAGCAATTTTGTCTAATTACACTGAGCATATTGAAATGTTAGCTTTTCCCTCATGGGCGCCAACACCAGACTTATAATTGTTGATGGCTTTGAATTTAAAATGTCCCTTAATTTGGGAATTAGAAGACCCAAGTTTGCTCTTGAACATATTACCCTTACTTGTTAGTAAATCTGAAATATTTTTTCTGTGTTCTTATAGATGTCTCTACATCTACATGTAACTATCATGAAAGACTTCTTTTTGTAAAAAGATTTTCCAAATTTCAATGTTTTACATGGTAATCCCTAAATTTTGCTAATCTAATATAGAAATGCAACATTTCAAATGTGAAAATATTTGTAAAAGTTTTTTATAATTTTAAAGAATACTATTTTAAAAATCTTTCCGGCTGCTCTTGAACAATTAGTTTTATTTTTTCAAACTGATGATGTACTGAAGAAATCATATAAAATACGTACATGAAGGTACACAGTCACCCCTATGTGCATCAGAAAAAACATACAAATTAAAGAGAAAGTACTTGTTTAGAATATTTTGGAAGCTCTTAAAGGGCGAGGGTATATTACTCTCCGATGTGTTATTTTCTGTTTAATTACTTGAGAAACTTTTCTGCCCTTGTCATTGAAGGTTTTGCATATGACTCGGAAAAAAAAAAAAAAACAAACCCCAAACCAAAACTAAACTAAGCTAGACACAGAAACAGTAGAATCACAGACTCATTTGGGTTGGAGGTAACCTACTCCATCCTCCTGCTCCAAGCAGCATTAGCAGCGTATTCAGACCACACTGATTAAGGTTTGTTCTGTTGAGTATGGAAAAACTCCAACGATGGAGAATGCACAGCCTCTCTGGGCAGCCTCCTGTGCTGCTTAATTACCCTCTTAGTGAAGTTTTTATCTCTCTGTATTCAGCCGCCATACTCTTGCTTCAGTTTAGGACCCCTGTCTCTTGTTCTCCTGCTATGCACATGACTAGAGACTGTCTTCTCAGTAACCTCCCCACAAGCACTGAAGGGAGCTGCTGTTAGGTTTCCCTCAGCTGGCTTTTCTCCAAGCTGAAAAAGGCACAGGCCCTCAGCACTTGTCAAAGATCAAGTGCTCCAGCCATGACCATCCTCATGGACTTGTTCCAGTTTATAGATGTCTTTCCTCTCTCAGGGTCCCAGAACTGTGTTCACTATTTGTGATGTAGGACACAAACGGAAAAGAAAATCATGTTACTTGACCTACTGACTATGCAGAATTGCTTGGAATGAGTTGCTATGTTGAAAAGGTTTGAAAAACAGCACAACTATTTTAAAAAAGTCTACTTAAAATGATTGTTCCTTGAATTGAATTAAACCAATGCAGATTATTTTAAGGTATTAAAAGAATAATAGAGCATGAGGTTTCATGCCCATATTCAGTTTATTCCGATTTCCCTTTGACAACTTTGAGTAAACTTCTAGCTAATAATTAACTTTATGAGTAATACAAACTCTCTGAGAATAAATGTACCTAGTACTCTCCTAACTGTCAGCCTGTATTGACAATAGAATGATTTAATGACTCTAAAACTTTTTCAGATATAGCAATACTACAATAGCAAGCTAGCTTTTGTCTTAGAGCACTTATAGACAGCACTTTTAGACAGAGGTATGGGTGGGCATTTGTGGGTACAAGTGAATGTGTGTGTGCAAGCATTATATAATGATTGCAGTGCTTTTGACAGAGGCACAAACTAAGCCTTAAATGTCATTACTAATTGATTAGCACACATAACATTCTTTAAATCTCTTTGGTAAAGGTTAATGGCAATGAAATTTCACTGAAAAATAGATATAACATTTTGATGGGGGTACCTAGGACGCATTCTGACCTCCTACAGGCATAGTCCGTTCAGTCCTCGCTTGGGAATTAGCCATCAGATAAATTGTAATTAGTGTAATTAATGGAATCATAAATAAAAGTGTTACATCTTATTGGCATTAATAACAACTTCAATTCAAATTAAAAAGTAGTTATCACTTCAAGAGAATATTGAGAAGGGAAGAAAAATAACGACGGAATTGCACATTAACGATTGAATTTCTGTTCAGAACGCATGCATGTAAGTAAGTACATGTTTTGATATACATTCTTGTCAGTCATGGAGTCTATACAGTACTCATTTACTTTTAGAGAGCTCCAACTTCAGGAGCAGTTTCTTTCAGGAAATATACACCTGCTCTAGGGCAGGGTTCTCCGTAGGCTTGCTTCATTAGTATCTACTCTGGTGCCATGAAGAACCTCCTTTTCTTCCTTCTCTGACTGGCATCCCTCTTCTTTCCTCCTCTGTCTGTCAGGGTTTTTCTTTATCCCTTCCTTAAACACATTTTCCCACAGATACCATCAGCTTGGCTCACCAGGTCTCAGCTACGTCCTGCAATGGGTCTGTTGGAGCCATCTGGAAACAGCTGTATTCAGCTTGGGATAGCCCCTGGCCTCTTCCCACAGAGACTATCTCTGCACACCCTGACTCCCTCTACCAAAACCTTGCCACCTACATACAGTACTTTACTGGTTTCCAAAACCAGTATTTTAATGGAAAAAAAAAAGTCTCTCTCTGATAATTTGGCTGTTTTTTTCATTCACTGATGACTCAAAAAGCATGGTTAAGGATTTTAATATATGTTGATTTCTCCTTTCTACTACTTTTACTATATTTTCCACATGCACTAGCAGGTATTAAAGAGTTAACCCTAAAAATGGTATTGGAGTAGATCCCTCCAAGTAAGTAAAATAATTAGTATATGGGAAGGTGGAACAAGAATGCCTGTGAAGATACTGAGAAAGCAAGCCTATAGCTGATGCCAGGTTCTGAATCTGTACAGCTGGAAGTGTGTGCTCATGTAAAGATATTGTATAGGATAGTCTTGTGAATATCTTAAGTGCACAGCAGAATTAATCAGAGTTGAAAAAATGCTCAGCCTTAGGACTTTTTACAACATGTCCCTCCAGATAGCTACCAGAGCAATCTCATCACTGAGACATGGAATAAATATATCAAATAGATAATGAGGAAAATCTCATCCTCTCCTCTACTTTTTCAATGGTTTCTGTGCAAAAATCTCTGACCCTTCTGTGTTATACTTACAGAGTTTCATGCGTCAACCTTAAAGAAATAGACACCTTGTTTAGCAGTTAAGTCTGAAGCAGCCAATTATGTTCTGTCATGGAATTCTTTAAAGTCCCCCTCCTCCCCTAAAAATTACTTCCTGCCATCAAGATTTAAGGTTTCAGCTAATCAGTATTAATTTACATACTTCACTTTGACTTCATTTGGACTACTCTTACATCTCATTTCTCAACCTATATTAAAGTATATTGCTTTCCATATTACTTTGATAAGCCAAATGTCAGAAGTTTCCTATTTCAAGGAAAAGTTACTCAGTTCAAATGCTTTAAGTGAAAATCCTGATCAAAGTTATTTATGGATTTATTAATGACAGGTTATTAACTGATAGTCAGTGAACCATACATTTGGTAATACAATATACAACCCATAACATTAGTGTTACTAAACACTTGGGTACTGTCACTCTGCTAGCAGGGAGTTAAAGAGAAGAAAGAAGCTTTTAAGTAACTGCAGTACTATTTATCACAGTGATGAACACTACTAAACCTTGCAAGAGAGATTGGTAAATCTCTTTATGATCATGTATTTAGAAAGTATGCAATGAATAGCTGAATTTAGAGCCGTGAACCACTCATAGCAACATGTTACTTAAGATTTTTTTTTCCTTTTAACTGTAAAATGTACATAAGATTAACTGGTATTTTGAAATTACACTCCTTTTAGAGTCCAAGCCTGGAAAGTTCATATTTTAATTTTGGTATATTCATACACACACAATTCTAAATCCTTATTGAAATGAATGCGTACTCTTCCAAAATTATATCATATAGCAACATGAAATGTGCATCAGTTGCTGTGTCAAAATGATCAGTTGTTTTTGAACAAAGCTTTTTCCATTGAACAGCGCTTTTAAGTGAAATCTGGGTGTTCATTTTAAGTGTTGCAACATACAAACTTTTTAAAAAAGAACTTCTCTCCAAGGACAAAATTCCAGCCAGAAACTTACAGAAAGAAGTAGTAGAACTAGCTCAAGTGCTCAACACACATTTCCAGAAAATTGCCAAAGGCAAGGTTTAAATGAACAGCAGATTGGTGCTGTTTAAGTTCAGTGGACGCAGCATGTCACTTTGAGACACTTTCTTATCCTGCTAGTGGATAGATCAGAGCAGAGCTCTGTTCCTGGTTCTGCCATACAGGATAAATAACCTCTGCTTTGTCAACCTGTCAGTGTGGCTTGACCTGTAATATAGACCTTACTTTTGCTTTGAGTGACTTTCAAGATATTGATTCCTCAAAGGAGATGTGGATGTTACACAGTAGCTGGGATTGATTCTGGGAAAACATTGTCACATTGTGAAGACTCAGAAACACTTTCTGACCTCTTATCGGAGAAATAAAATGTGGAAAAACATGAAAGTTTTTCTTCCAGTCTATTTAGTGGGCTGCAGCTCAATATGTTAGATGTCATATCAAGTGTTCTCAAATTTTGATCATTGAATCAACACCTCCCATCTAAGAAGCATAATGCATTTCATATGACTACTGAGATATGGATGTCAGAAGACTTAGAAAAACCTTCTGATAAAGAGCAAGGCTGTCTGAATGTAACTACTGAATAGCAAAGTTTCTATTTCTTCATAATTTTTGGTGCTCATGTCTATTTTTCTGTGTCTATGCACTTTTATATCTATAAACACACTCATTCAAACTTCCACAAAATCTAAGCATTTTTTTTGTTTAAGCACTTATTTTGAAATGCTGCCAAATTTACTTGTATCGCAACAACATGAACAGAGACACCATTACAATAAACATTTGAAAATATAATGTATTTGAATTTGAGATATTTTTAGTATGCAGCTAAACACTGTCAAGAAAAAAACAAGAGTTTCTAAATGTTTCTCAGAAAAACAACAAAATTAAGTTGGCAGATGAAGTGTTTAAGCTACTGTCCATCATATTTGAAAAATCATGGCAGTCAGGTGAAGTTTCCAACGACTGAAAAAAGGGAAAAATAGCCCCATTTTCAAGAAGGGGCAAATGGGAGACCCAGGAAACTACAGACCAGTCAGTCTCACCTCTGTGCCTGACAGGGCCTTGGAGCAGATTTCTTCTGGAAAGCATGCTAAGGAACATGAAAAACAACGAGGTGGTTGGTGACAGGCAGCATGGCTTCACTAAGGGGAAATCCTGCCCAACCAATTTGGTGGCCTTCTATGATGGGGCTACAGAACTGATGGAACACCTGGACTTTTGCAAAGTGTTCAACGCTGTCCCACATGACATCCTTGTCTCTAACCTGGAGAGACACCAATTTGATGGATGGACCACGCAATGGATAACGAATTGGCTGGATGGCTGCACAATTTGCTGGTAAAATTTTATTGGCAAAAACCCCACAATAAACAAAAAACTATTTGCAGAAAAATCTGACTCCTAAAAAGTGACAAACACAGAGTAGCTACTTTAGAAACAATTATTAGCAAGCAGTTTGTTATCATATTACAGCAAAAATAACAGAAATCTCCAGGAAATAACAAATTCCCTCTTTTTTTTTTAATTCCCTCAATTTATTATTATTATTTTTTAATCCTAAAACAAGTTCTGCAACATGCCAGCTACAGTCCTGTCATTCATGCTTTGGAAAAAAAACCCAATACTGTTTATTTAATAGTTAAAGAATCCCACAAAAAGTATCTCAGGGCACACCCACAAATGGACCAACCAAACTTTTTATGTGCTCAGTTCTGAGTGCTCATCTTCTCAAGATCAACCTCACAAATCCTCACAGGATGGCTGCTTCATGGGGTTGGGATGTCCCCATGGAATGTCATGGCAGGAGCTGGCAGCCAGGACCCATCCCACCACCCAGCCCTGAGCATCAGGTTCCTCACTGGGATTGGGAATAGGCTGAGGCCAGACCAGGACATGGGCCCACATGTGTGCTTGGCTTCGTGGGACCCATAGCCAGGCACAGCAGTGCTGTGGGGAGCTGGAGACAGGCCCTGCTAAGGTACCACTGGAGCATGGGAAGTAAGACATAGACATACATGAGTCCAACAAAAGGCTATTAAGAAGATGAAGGAATTGAAACATCTGTCCTATGAAGAAAGGCTGAAGGAGCTGGGACTGTTCAGCCTCAAGAAGAGAAAGCTTGGGAAAGGATCTTATTAAAGTATAAAAACACCTGAAGAAGTGCATAAAGAAGACTGAGCTAGGCTCTTTTTGGTGATGCCCAAATACAGGACAAGAGGCAATGGGCACAAACTGAAACACAGGAGGTGACATCTGAACACCAGGAAACACATTTTGTCTATGAGGGGGTGACTGAGCACTGGCACAGGCTGCTCAGGGAGGTTGTGCAGTCTCCAAAACTGGAGATACTCAAAAACCGTCTGGCACTATGCTGGACAATCAGTTCCAGGTGGCCCTGCTTGAGCAGGGGCATTGCACACTGTAATCTTGAGGTTCCTTCCATTCTCAATCATTTTGTGGTTTATCCAATTCTTAATTTTTTATTTTTTTTATTTTTTTAGTTTTCTAACTTTCAGTTTTTTTATAAAACACAAATACAAAAGTATGCAGGGTATTTAATTATTTCAAATCCTGTAAATTACTACTATTATTAGAAATAACAATAACCCTAGAATTAGTGTTGCTTTGTTCTTGAGAATTTTCATTTCAAAGCAGGATGGTTGTAAAATTAACAGAAATGAAAGTACTACAGTACTGTACTTGTTGTAACCTGAACAATAATATAATGGTTTACTTGTTTCCGTCTCTCGGCATCTTAGAGCTGGGGCTTCCCAATAGAGTGTCATGCAAGATTTTATAGAATAATATGCTTTGAATTAATCAACAGAATTGGCTATTTTAGGAAATCTAATAACCAACATTGTGCTATCTAATTATGCTTATCATTCGCCTTTAGAATCAGTATTATTCCAGCTGTATTTAATACAGAGTGTCTAGGACATTTGATTAAAAATCACGTTTAATGTTGACTACATAAGACCATGGCACACACTAGAATGTAGAAAAGCCATTAAATGTGTTTTGTGTTTGAAATGGTAACACAATATTCACCCATTGTATAGACAATGAAGCAATTTTTAAATGGATTCTCCAGTTATTAGCATTTAATGGCATCCCAGTAGCAATTGTCTTTTTCTTAGTTGCACTTGTTGCTGGTTGGGGTGCAGACCGGGCTTCCAGACTCAGCTCTGTGTCTCTTCTGCTGTGATAGGCCTTTCACCGTTAGCCTGCAAAGCAATGATGTGGTTCTGCAAGGGCATCTCAGGCTTTGGGGGAAGACTTTTCCTCCTGCAGGTCCTTGCTGTTGTAGGCTTCCTTTCTCCATTATTTGCCCCTCCATTCTGTGTGGGATGCTGCAGCAGGTTTTGGCTGTTTGGCTGTGGGTTCCTCTGCCGGCTGCACTTGGGACCAGGTGTTCAGCTCCTCCTCAGACTCCCTGATGTTATGCTGCCTCCTCACCACCTCCTGCACCTCAGCCACCTGCTGCAGGAGCCCTTTCACCTGGGCACAAAGACTGCAGGCAGGTCTGCTGCCTGTCCCTGCATCAGGAGAAAGTTCTGCACCTCCTGGAGCCTGAGGTCTGCACTGCAGCTCTTCCTGCAGCAGCTCCATCTTGGTAAAGGCATCTGCCACCACCAGTGTAGATGGTGCAGATCACCCAGCTGGAGCTGCAGCCTTTGCATCTGATCAGTGGAAACAACACTTGCCATCTCCAGAGGTGTCTCAACTTGGCTGGCCGAAGACTAGCAGACGAGCAGACGCAATTGCAGCACAAGACAGCACTCCCTCAGAGCTGCTGCCAAAGTTACCTTGGAAATTATCTTGCTACTTGCTCAATTTTCTAAACATCTTCATTCTCCAAACTCACTCTTCCAGTCTTCTCTCTTTCCAATTCATCTCCTTTTGGTTGTGTGTCCTCATCTTGAAACACACGTACAGTACTGGCAGTTGACTTGGACATCTCTTCCTGGCTGCCAAACAGGCAGCCTCCAAAGTAGCTGGTAACGTGCTCACTGCTGAATCCTTGTGACTGGATATAATTTCAACTGCATTATTGAGGAAGGCTTGTGGGATATTGGCTTCCTTCTCCAATTCTAAGCAAAGGGCTGTCACAGAGCCAATATCCAATAGCACAATTTCTGGCATCTGGCTTTACTTAGGTGGCTTAAATGAAGAATCACCCAGCTGCTCTGCATTGCTGATCTCCATGATTCCCCAAGACACTTGTGTCAGTGTCACTGATGCTGATGGCCACCTTGGTTTGCACAAGAGCCTGTTTCCTGTGTAAGGCTCACTGGAGTCCTGTGATAATGCTCTTTGAGATCAGAGGGAGAGGAAAACAATCTGTGACACTACTTTCATCTTGAGAGCCTGTTGCGTCTAGTTTTTCACTTTTGTCCTCAAGGGTGCTGTGCTGAATTGTCATTAGTGACAGGTCTGGAAGGTCTTGTGAGAGATCTAGCCTCTCCTGAGTTTGAGTCAGAAGAGGGGGCATTGTGAACCCTGCTGATGGCAGGATGGTCAAGGTTTCATTCTCTGGGCATTCATCTTCCAACAAGTCTTTGCAGAACACATGTTTCTGCTTGGGTGATGAATCATCCATCCTCTGGCACTTCTTCCTGCTGCTCTTCTTCAGTGGCTATTGCCTGGTATTCATGATAGGTTGCATGCTTTTTCCTATGGGCATAGATCCACCAACAGCCAAGAAGTGCCAGGACTCTGGGTATGGCATATGGGATGAAACTGAGAAAGTGTCAAGCCATTTTAGAGAGCCTCCACAAATATAAGGATACCCTGGTGTGGCATGGTGCCGCCTTCCCCATATTAGTGCTTGGAGCAGGTCCCAGTCCCTGTGCTGGAGCACCTGCCATGAAAAGCCCACATGCACCTGTCCCACATGCTGGGACATGCAGTAGCTCCTGCTGCCCAACCTGGCTATGATGCCCCTCCCACAAGTGAATTAATGAATGGTTACAGGACTGGTGTCACAGCCAGGGGTTCAGCTATTTAGACTGTGGGACTCACTTTGAGAAATGTCGCCTGCTGGGCAATGATGTGGTCTACCTGTCAAAGAAAGAACATCTTCGGTCACAGGCTTGCCAAGTTGATGAAGAAGCCTTTAAAGTAATGTTGCTGGGGAGGACAACCTCAATCTATCTCACTCCTACCAGTTTGATGCTGGTGTCAGCAGAAGATGCCCAGAGCCTGAAGTGGAATGGGAGGTCAGTAGGAGAGCACCTGGAGAGCAGCACAAAAGACTTCCAGCCACTCCAGCCAATAAGCCAGCATCATCAGGGGCCCAGCTGAAATGGCATAGATGCACATAGCACAGGGAACAAGTAAGAGGGGTTAAAGATGTGCACGTCTGAAGAGCTATGGCCTTACTGTCATCACACAGACATGGTGGGACACCTTGCGTTGGTGTTGGAGTGGAAGGATACAAGCTTTTCAGGAAAGACTGGGGAGACAAGGAAGGGGTATTGCTCTATATGTCAATTACCAGCTGGAGCACACAGAGCTCTGCCTGGGGGTGGATGAGGAGCAGACAGAGCTTATGGGTCAGGATTAAAGGGAGAGCAGGGACAGGTGACATTACAGTAGTGGTCTGCTACAGACCACCTAACCAGGAAGACAGAGTGAATGAGGCTGTGTCCTGGGTTCAGCAGTAGCAGTCATGTTATTTTTTTTTTCCCTTTGTGGTAGCTGGTACAGTGCTGTGTTTTGACTTCCAGCCTCAGAACAGTGTTGGTGAAGTCGATATTTTCAGTTGTTGCTAAGTGATGTTTACCCTGACCAAGGACTTTGTGAGGCTCATGCTCTGCCAGGGAGGAGGGGAAGCCGGGAGGAAGCAGAGACGGGGCGCCTGACCCGGGCTAGCCAGGGAGGTATTCCATACCACAGCACGTCATGCACAGGGTGGGGGGTGACTGGGAGTTACCCGGAAGGAGACGGGCTTCCGGGTGGAACTCGTTCTCTTGGCCAGTGGTATCATATTCTCTTCCCTTGTTATTTTCCCTTATCATTGTTGTAGTTGATAGTAGCGGTGGTGATTTGTGTACATTGGTTGCTGGACTGTTCTTGTCTCAACCCGTAGGAGTCGCACTTTTTTTTTTTCAATTCTCCTATCCGTTCCTCCGGGAGTGGGGGAGAACCCCGGTGGGGGGGGGGGGGGACACAGACCTCGATTGCTGTCAGCTCGGTACCACTCACTAGGAGTGAGTGAACAAGTTACCTGACTGGGTTTAAACCACAACAGTTCTTTTTGGCGCCCAACGTGGGGCCCGAGGGGTTGAGATAAGAACAGATCTGACTGGATTGATAGTCACTCGTCACAATGCTGATTTATTGGCTCTCAAGGTTGTTCCTCTTGATCTCACAGTTTCAGTATATAGATCTTACGTCCATCCGGTATTTGCTGTATTAGTGTTTTTCAAGTGTGGGGCTTGGGCTAAGGTTTTTGTCCCATTGTACTTTAGGGTAATGACTTGTAATACAATAGAATAATTGATCATGAAGCTGATCTGGCTTATGTTCCCAGTGTGGTCACCACCTTTATACTTTGGGAGGTATATGATGGAGGTGCTTAGCAATTACACATCTTTTTTCTCCTTCTCAGGTGCTCAACCTGTGAAGGAGACATTCTTTTACCCTCCCAGTCGTCCCCCCAGGCCATTTACATTTGAGAGTTTTGAATTTTTTGAATGGCATTTTAATGCTGTTGAGACTTGTTTGCTGATGGTGTTGGGAATCACCATGCTAGCACGCATACAGAGTGTGTTTTGCCCGCAACTGATTTCAAGAGTTAAGCAGAGTCAGGTTTGGGTCTTGTCTGGGGTCAAACGACGATGTAGGAGGACCGAGAGATTTTCCCTGAGGCTGGACAGCCATGAGTGGCAGGGTGTGTGGGATAGTATGGGCAAGTATCTAGGTCAGTGGGCCCCTCCAGTACTTTGGAATTTCACTACCGAACAACTGCAAAATCCAGAAGAATTAGTAAAACAATTAAATGAGGTGTGTGGACATTATGACCATACCAGAGATGGACAAATCGCGGCAACGTGCTGGGGCTTGGCCTATTCTTATAGGGCCTTGTTCAACACTATCCAGCACCTTCAAAAGGAAAAGAATGTCGGCGGATCTGAGGGCAAAGCAACAGTCGCTACTCAAACTTTGGCTGCAATGAACTGCGCAGCTACCCCAGCGGCAAGTACAGCAGCTTCTCAAACTTCAACTACAACAAGTGCCAATTGCAACCACAACAGTGCACCGGCGGCAATATCGCACCAACCGAGACTCCCTGATTCCCATCCATCAGCTGATCCGTAGACTGGAGAGTCAGGGGGTGATCAGCAGGACCCGCTCACCCTTTAATAGCCCCATGTGGCCAGTGTGAAAGTCTAATGGAGAATGGAGACTAACAGTAGACTATCGTGGCCTGAATGAAGTCACACCACCATTGCTGCCGTACCGGACATGCTAGAACTTCAGTATGAACTAGAGTCAAAGGCAGCCAAGTGGTATGCCACGATTGATATTGCCAATGCATTTTTCTCAATCCCTTTGGCAGCAGAGTGCAGGCCACAGTTTGCTTTTACTTGGAGGGTTGTCCAGTTCACTTGGAACCGACTGCCCCAGGGGTGGAAACACAGCCCTACCATTTGCCACGGACTGATCCAGACTGCACTGGAACAGGGGCAAGCTCCAGAACACTTGCAATACATTGATGACATTATTGTGTGGGGCGATACAGCGGAAGAAGTCTTTGAGAAAGGGAGGAAAATAATCCAAATCCTGCTGAAAGCCGGTTTTGCCATAAAACGGAGTAAGGTCAAGGGACCTGCCAGGAGATTCAATTTTGGGGAATAAAATGGCAAGATGGACGTAGACAGATCCCCACAGATGTGATCAACAAGATAACAGCAATGTCTCCACCAACTAATAAGAAAGAAACGCAAGCTTTCTTGGGTGCAGTGGGGTTCTGGAGAATGCACATCCCGAATTACAGTTCGATTGTAAGCCCTCTCTATCATGTGACCCAGAAGAAGAATGATTTTAAATGGGGCCCTGAGCAGCAACAAGCCTTTGAGCAAATTAAACGCGAGATAGTTCATGCAGTAGCCCTTGGACCAGTCCGGACCGGACCAGATGTAAAAAATGTACTGTACACTGCAGCTGGGGAGAACGGTCCTACCTGGAGCCTCTGGCAGAAAGCTCCAGGGGAGACTCGAGGTCGACCCCTCGGCTTTTGGAGTCGGGGATATAAAGGATCTGAGGCCAGCTATACCCCAACTGAGAAAGAGATACTGGCAGCCTATGAAGGGGTTCGAACTGCTTCGGAAGTGATTGGCACTGAAGCACAGCTCCTTCTGGGCTGGATGTTCAAAGGCAGGGTCTCCTCTACACATCATGCAACCGATGCTACATGGAGTAAATGGGCTGCACTAATTACACAACGAACTCGAATAGGAAATCCCAGTCGTCCAGGCATTCTAGAAGTCATCATGGACTGGCCAGAGGGCAAAGATTTCGGAATGTCACCAGAGGAGGAGGTGATGCACGCTGAAGAGGCCCCACCATATAATAAACTGTCAGAAAGTGAAAAGCAGTATGCCTTGTTTACTGATGGCTCTTGCTGTATTGTGGGAAAGCATCGGAGATGGAAGGCAGCTGTATGGAGTCCTGGACGACAAGTTGCAGAAACTGCTGACGGAGAGGGTGAATCGAGTCAGTTTGCCGAGGTGAAAGCCATCCAGCTGGCCCTGGACATTGCTGAACGAGAAAAGTGGCCAGTACTTTATCTCTATACTGACTCATGGATGGTGGCAAATGCCCTGTGGGGGTGGTTGAAGCAATTGAAGCAGAGCAACTGGCAACGCAGAGGTAAACCCATCTGGGCTGCTGCACTGTGGAAAGATATTGCTGCCCGGGTGCAGAACCTGGTGGTGAAGGTACGTCATGTAGATGCCCATGTACCCAAGAGTCGGGCCACTGAGGAACACCAGAACAACCAACAAGTGGATACAGCGGCTAAGATTGAAGTGGCTCAGATGGACTTAGATTGGCAACATAAAGGTGAATTATTTTTGGCCCGGTGGGCCCATGACACTTCAGGCCATCAGGGCAGAGATGCAACATATAGATGGGCCCGTGATCGAGGGGTGGACTTAACAATGGACACTATTGCCCATGTTATTCATGAGTGTGAAACGTGCTGCAATTAAACAAGCCAAGCGGTTAAAGCCTCTTTGGTATGGAGGACGATGGTTGAAGTATAAATATGGGGAGGCCTGGCAGATTGACTATATCACACTGCCACCAACCTGCCAAGGCAAGCGCCATGTGCTTACCATGGTGGAAGCAACCACCGGGTGGCTGGAGACATACGCTGTGCCCCATGCCACTGCCCGGAACACTATCCTGGGCCTTGAGAAACAAATTTTGTGGCGACACGGCACCCCAGAGAGAATTGAGTCAGACAATGGGACTCATTTCTGGAATAACCTTATAGATATTTGGGCCAAAGAGCATGGCATTGAGTGGGTATATCACATCCCCTACCACGCACCAGCCTCTGGGAAAATCGAACGGTACAATGGGCTGTTAAAAACTACACTGAGAGCAATGGGTGGGGGAACTTTCAAGCATTGGGATACACACTTACCAAAGGCCACCTGGTTGGTCAACACCAGAGGATCTGCCAACAGGGCTGGCCCAGCCCAGTCAGAACTTTTACATATTGTAGAGGGGGACAAAGTTCCCGTGGTGCATATGAAGAATTTGCTGGGGGAGACAGTCTGGGTAATTACTGCTTCAGGTAAAGGCAAACCCACTCGTGGGATTGCTTTTGCTCAGGGACCTGGATATACTTGGTGGGTAATGCGGGAAGATGGGGAAGTCCGATGTATACCTCAAGGGGATTTGATTTTAGGGGAAAACAGCCAGTGAACTCAATTGTATGCTGTTGCCTGCTGTGTAATGCTTTTATAGCCCATCAACTAGATGTCTCCAGGTCACCAGCGACTGGCCCTGACTTCCCTCCAGCCATCATCCCAACAGAGAATGAACTTTGAACATCATGGACCGAATGGACTCGGCAGTATTATAGGGATTGGTCCATGCACTAAGAAAATGATTTTTTCCTCTTGGTCTGTATGTATATGGATGTATATATATGGGAGAGCGATGGTGTATTGAAAATGTGGGATCTGAGCACGACGTGAATGGTATGGAATAAGGGGTGGATAATGTCCTGGGTTCAGCAGTAGCAGTCACGTTATTTTTTTTTCCCTTTGTGGTAGCTGGTACAGTGCTGTGTTTTGACTTCCAGCCTCAGAACAGTGTTGGTGAAGTCGATATTTTCAGTTGTTGCTAAGTGATGTTTACCCTGACCAAGGACTTTGTGAGGCTCATGCTCTGCCATGGAGGAGAGGAAGCCGGGAGGAAGCAGAGACGGGGCGCCTGACCCAGGCTAGCCAGGGAGGTATTCCATGCCACAGCACGTCATGGCTGGGGTGGGGGTGACTGGGAGTTACCCGGAAGGACACGGGCTTCTGGGTGGAACTCATTCTCTTGGCCAGTGGTATCATATTCTCTTCCCTTGTTATTTTCCCTTATCATTGTTGTAGTTGATAGTAGCGGTGGTGATTTGTGTACATTGGTTGCTGGACTGTTCTTGTCTCAACCCGTGGGAGTCGCACTTTTTTTTTTTCGATCCTCCTCCCCGTTCCTCCGGGAGTGGGGGAGAACCCCGGTGGGGGCGGGACGGGACACAGACCTCGATTGCTGTCAGCTCGGTACCACTCACTGGGAGTGAGTGAGCAAGTTACCTGACTGGGTTTAAACCACAACAGGCTGTTTATAGAGAGATAGGTGTGACCTCACGTTCATAAGCCTTGGTGCTCAGGGGGGACTTCAACTACCCCAATATGTTGGAGGGACAACACAGCAGAACAGAAGCAATCCAGGAGGTTCCTAGAATGTGTTGGTCGTTACTTCTCCAAGCGATAGAGAAACCAACAAGGAGAGGACCTATGCTGGACCTTGTTCCCACCAACAGTGTGGGCTGGTGGGGAACATGAAGGTTGGGGGCAGCTTTGGATGAAGTGACCATGAAATGGTGGAGTTTGAGATCCTCAGGGTTGCTAAGAAGGTGCACAGGAAGCTCGTTACCCTGGACTTCAGAAGAGTGGACTTTGTCCTCTTCAGGGATCTGCTCGGTAGACTACCATGGGATAAAGCCTTGAAAGGAAAAGCAGCCCAAGACAGCTGGTTAATATTCAAAGATTACCTCCTCCAGGCTCAGGAGTGATGCATCCTGACAAAGAGAAGGTCAGGCAAAAACACTAGGAGGCCTGTGTCAATGAACAAGGAGCTCCTGGACAAAATCTGATACAAAAAGTAAGCCTACAGGGGGTGGACACAAGAAGAAGTAGCCTGGGAAAGACATGGAAAAAATTTCCCGAGCAGCCAGGGATCAGGTTAGGAAAGCTAAAGACCTGGCAAAACTAAATCTGGCCAGGGACATCAAAGGCAACAAGAAAAGTTTCTATAGGTACATCTGGGATAAAAGGAAGATGGGAAAATGTGGACTCCCTCTGAAAGGAAATGGGAGATGTGGTTACCTGGGACATGGAGAAGGCTGAGGTACTCAGTGACCATTATGCATCGGTCATCACCATCGTCAGCTGCAGCTGCACCACCCAAGTCACAGAAAACAAAGGCAGGGACTGGTAGAATGAAGAATCTCTTGCTGTAGGAGATGACCAGGTTTGAAAACACATAAGGGACTCAAAGGTGTATGAGTCCATGGCATCCATTGAGATGCATACACAGGCCCTGACCCTGAGGGAACTGGCGGATGAAGTTATCAAGCCATTATCCATCACATTTGAGAAGTTTTATGAAATGGTGAGGAAGTTAAAAAAAAGATATGACTGAGTACCAGTGAAGATGATAAATAAATGTGCAACATTTTGTGGAGCTGCCATTACATGCTGGATATAGGTTTATGGTAACACATACTCTTTTTTTTTTTTTAATATAAAAGGAGCCAAAGATTTTTCCATCATTATATTTGGGGAAATCTGAAAACAAATGCAAGAGTCATCACTAAATAACATTTACTTCTCGGGAACAAAGAAACCAAATATTTCCTGGTATGATCATTAACCTCTTAATTCACTGTGGATCAGTGATAATTGCACACTGAGTGTAAGGAAACAAGTGGCATGTAATTAGCTTTTTCAAATAAAACTAATTAGAACCACCCTCCCTAAAAAAAAAAAAACAAACAACAACAACAAAGTAATTCATATAGGAGTGTGGTAATTTAAAAAAAGAAGGACAGATAATCATACAGTGGTAATTAAATTATGTGGTAAATGATAGATGCTGCATGTTAACTTTTTGTATACCCGTGCTTTAGTTTGTTTTAATTTGGTTTTAAGATTCACTTTATATATATTAGCTCTGAATTAACTCATTGCCGAAATCTCCTACAAAGTGCATGTGGACATTTTCTATAAATTTTTATTTTTCATCCAACAAAGACAGTTACCTCAGTCTTTGTGGGTCTTTTTACATGCATTTTGTTTCTGATTTTTTTAAACTTCTAAGCCAACAGGAAAATAATAATATCTAGAAAGTATGAATCTATTCTGTAAAGATAGCCATGCAAAAGTCTTGACTGGTTGGACCAGCAGTCTTGAACCAGTTGATCATTGAAGTCCCTTCCAACCTGGAATTTTATGGTTCTGAGTATAGTTTCTGAGGTACATAAATGCTTGAAAGTAATGGGGTAATTGGTGCTTGTCTTTGCCACTTAGTTTGTGCAGGTGTGTACCATGCACTCAGAGAATTATGGACAATTTTACAGTTATCCTGAAAATTTTGTCAAGCTGTTCTCATTAATTTAAATTGCATCTTTGAGTAAACATATATTTTGTATTTTATATAGTGTAGAGATAGCAAGGATGTTTTATTTTGTTACTATTATCTTTTAAGGCATCTGCATCATCCAACTTCTTATGCTTACATCCAGGGTAGCCATTCAGAAAGTCCCTCGAAGCCTAGGTTCGTGGACACTTAGCAGGCAGAGCTGTTCATCCCTCCTTGTAAAAGAGGGACTACTATGCAGTAAAATGAAGAACAAAGGGGTCATGCAGAGGGTAAGAACCTTCTGGAAAGCAGGTGCTC
Source organism: Pezoporus occidentalis (assembly GCF_034315485.1). NCBI lineage: Eukaryota > Metazoa > Chordata > Aves > Psittaciformes > Psittacidae > Pezoporus > Pezoporus occidentalis. Next base: position 4,339,776 of record NW_026914611.1, on the reverse strand, counting down.
TGGGAGGGGAGACTCCTAGACCCTGAGGACTTCCCTTCACTTGAACTGCAGATCAGGCTCAATGTCAGTTTATTTGCCCTGTTTGCTTCAGCAAATTCTAATTTTACAAGAAATAGGTCTTTCCCTTGGCTATGCTGCAGAACATGGTTAAGTCTTTTGAGACATCCTATAGCTCAAGGTGGATGCAACTCTCCAAAACATTTAACTATTCACTGGGAAGTGTTAAGGTCATTTCTTTTTCATTCGTTTCATTGTCTAAGTTTGTTCTTTGAAAACAAGATTTCATGTAAATAAAGACTGCAACCTCATGCCATTGTTTAATTTAGCTAAAAAACTTCAGTGATTTAAAGATTAATAAAGCTTTACTTGTACACACCTAACAAATTAGTTCTTCAAAAGACCTAAGAGATTTGTCGTGCCTTCTTATATCTGAATACAATCTTATTTACATGCTGTTTAGGATACTGCTGAGCATTTACATAATATTTCACTGAGACAGCTTCAGAGCACTTAAGTACTCTAAAGTAAAGTTATGGCAGTTGGCCTAAGGGGTCTCCAAACAGTCTAACTGATATGAAGAAGATGTAAATTGTTCTTTCAGATTCAGGTATTAAGAGTCTTAAGATTTTAGCAGATCATTCATAGAATACTGCAGTTTTTAAAAAACCTTTTCTCTACAAATGTCTTTAGAAAACAGTGTTTAAATGTATTTGTATATGTAGATGTATATATGTGCATGAACATATAAATGTTTATACTACGTATAGATGTAAGTACATATACATACGCACACACATATGTATAAATATATATAGATTAAATACTTCTAGAAACTTCTTGTCATTCAACAACTAATAGGAAGTATATTTCTTTGAAATTAGGACAGGAAAACCATAATTTCTTCCATGTTTATTTAAAATTTCAGTGCCATAATCATAAGGGAAAGATCTCTTCCTAAGACTCATTTTTGGTATATGAGGATGGTTTCCCTTGCCTTGCCCTTGCTTTCCCTTTCCCCATTTCTAGTTCCCTTCCTTTCCATTCTTATCCCTTTCCCCTTCTCCCTTTCCTTTTTCCCCTTTTCATTTTCCCTTCTAGATGTATAAAACCCTCCCAAGCTCTGGGAATCAAAACATTAGATTTTATTATTGTTAAGGAATTATATGAAGAGTCAACCTGCTTTCACTGCATATGAGTTCACAGAATCACAGAATGGTTGAATTTGGAAGGGACCTCTGGAGGTCATCTGGTCCAACCCTCCTGCTCAAGCAGAATTACTTCAGGCCACTTTCCCAGCATCATGTCTAGAAGGCTTTTGAATATCTCCAAGGAGGGAGATTCTACAACATCTCTGGGCAACCTGTTCCCATGCTCAGCTACCCTCACAGTAAAAAACGTGTTTCTTGATGTTTCTGTTTGTGCACACTGCCTCCGGTCCTGTCACTGGACACCACTGGAAAGAACCTGGCTCCATCTTCTTGGCAAGACTTATTTTAGCTCAGTGTAATAAATGTATTATAAAAGAAGGTTAATCAGAGACAGTAAAGAATATCTACATTTCATGTGGCTTCAGAAATTAATAGTCTAACCAAAATGAGAAAAAAATCCTCACAAGTTTGCTTCTTTTTAAAAAAAAAAAAAAAAAGATTGATTGCCTCAAATAAAGGTGGGAGCTCTTGACTTTTATAGTTTTGATTAAAGAAGCAGAAAGCATCCAGTTTGATAATAATGGGGGGGGGGGGGTGTGTTGGGAGAATTACAATAACCTTTTCCATTAATATGTCATTAAAATTAGAACATGGCAAAATAGGATGTTCAGATGACCACATAACGACTGAAATTTCCCTTTAGCATGTCTAGTAAAATAACTGTCATTTATTAGCAAAATGAAATCTTATAAATAGTACATTTAATAACTGAATCGTTGAGTCTTTGCTTTCAGTGGTAGTTCTTAGATCACTTTTAATTATTTTTTCCATTCTGGAATTAATTCACTAAAGATTAGCTTTCTTGACCTTGATAGACCCCATAAAGGTTGTTTATTTACCTGAGCTTTCAGTGGAGGTAGGCTGTGCAGGAATGACATTCACAGAAACATTTTTATGTCCCGCATATTTCCTTAAAATAAAAAAATGCACAATATAAAATGCATACAAACCAATACTTTAAAATAGAAGTTTTTCTTCAAATAAAATGGAAAATTTTGAATAAATATTCAGTCCTTTTTATGAGTCAATATGCAATGTCTCTGAGATTTGCCATAACAATCAAAAAATTCCTAGTTTATACATATAAAATATGCATATTCGTATGTTTAAATTCTAGAGGTGTACGGGGTTTAGTATGCCTGATATTCTTTGGCACCTCCAAGTAATAAAATCTCTTCCCGGCAGAATACCTAATTTGTTAATTACCTGAAAAAAAAAAGATTTTAAATAATTTATTACCTGTTAAAGCCTGTTAATTTTAGAGCAAGCAGTAAGGTAATTCTTTTGTCTGTAAACACACCTTATGTAAAGCAAGAGAAGTTATGCCAGTGTTTTAAGGGATAATTAATAATAGAAATTCAAGTTACTGTTCACCACATGATAACAGTGGAATTGCCATCAAAGACTGCAATGTACTTCATTACTCTAGAGAAAAGGAGTCTGGTGTGTGATTAAGTATGATCAAATAACTTGCAGGAAATGGAATAAACTATATATATATATATTGATATATACTACATAAAGCAAACCTAGTCACTTTTCTACTTAAAAGGCTGTTGATTTAAGTTTGAAATCTTTAAAATTGATGTATTTTAAGGGTTTAGTCATTGTCAATATTTCATATGGCAACCAGGTGTTTGAGTAAGTGAGAAGAAGAATTAATACTTTTATAGTGTCTGCATACCGCCATTTGCATTATTTTGTCAGGTGGCTGAGAAAAATCTTTTCCTCTCTTCATTGTTCTTCACAATTAAATCCTACTTACAAAATTATTCAGCTGATATTTTACATTAAATGTGAAAATTACAGTCTAACTTTTGGACTGATAAAGAAGGGAATGGGCTATATGTGTTCTGCTCTGGTGGTAGATTTGAATGGAATGCAATTGCAGTAGCAAAGAGAAAAAGGGAAGGAAAAAGGTAAAAGTAAGGGAAAGAGGAAGGGAAAGCAAGGCAAGGGAAGGCTGGGCAAGGGAAAACCATCTTTATGTACCAAAACTAATCTTGGGAAGATCAGGGCACTGAAAGTTTAGATATTGGTTTTCCTGTCCTAGTTTCAAAGAAATGCAACTCTCTGTTAGTTGTTGACTGGCAAGAAGTTTTTAGGAGTATTTAATCTATAAAATACAAAATATGAAGTGGTCAGTTTACAGGCGTAGAGAGATGTTCAGCCTTCTAATTAGCACTCTGAATGATCATGTTAGGCATAGCTACACTGCTTGCATTTATCCATCAACTATCTGGGAGACAAGGTCAGTCTGTACAAATAAAACTCAGAGTACAAAGTTACTTCTTAAGGACTTTCCCATGTTTTTCTCATTATCCCCTCCATCTTGTTTCATCTAATGGTGTCTTGCACCTCAGAAAGTACTTAATTTGTATACATACATGTCGCATACAGGTAAGATATCCCATACAGTTTCAGCTGGTTTCCTTTATGTCCTCATTGTAGCAAAAGGAAAGGGACAGTGAAAAACGATCAATCTATTCACATATTTAAACAAATAATAAAAATGTTTATGTGCAATTATGTTTTTCTTGATATAGTTACTAGTCAACAGACTTCAAGGACATCTTCAAGTCCTTTTGCTTTATTTTCTTATGACCTTTGCTAGATCTGCCACTTTAATTTCTGCTTTTTGCTCAGTCACAGAGCTGATTTATTTGTAGTAAAGAGATCAGAATAATGAGCTGGCTGATATCATAAAATCATGGAATCATAGAATAGTTAGGGTTGGAAAGGACCTTAAGATCATCTAGTTCCAACCCCCCTGTCAATATGTCTTCACAACTGGTGCAGTGAGTGTTTAATAGACAGCCTTTTTTTGAATCATAGAATAATAGAATCATTAGGATTGGAAAGGACCTTAAGATCATCTAGTTCCAACGACCTGCCGTGGGCAGGGACACCTTATGCTAAAACATATCACCCAAGGCCCCGTCTAACCTGGCCTTGAACACTGTCCGGGATGGAGCATTCACAACCTCCCTGGGCAACCTATTCCAGTGCCTCACCACCCTAACAGGAAAGAATTTCCTTCTTATATCCAACCTAAACTTCCCCTGTTTAAGTTTTAACCCATTACCCCTTGTCCTGTCACTACAGTCTCTAATGAAGAGTCCCTCTCCAGCATCCCTATAGGCCCCCTTCAGATACTGGAAGGCTGCTATGAGGTCTCCACGCAGCCTTCTCTTCTCCAGGCTGAACAGCCCCAACTTCCTCAGCCTGTCTTCATACGGGAGGTGCTCCAGTCACCTGATCATCCTCGTGGCCCTTCTCTGGACTTGTTCCAACAGTTCCATGTTCTTTTTATGTTGAGGACACCAGAAGTGCACACAATACTCCATGTGAGGTCTCACAAGAGCAGAGTAGAGGGGCAGGATCACCTCCTTCGACCTGCTGGTCACGCTCCTTTGGATGCAGCCCACGATACAGTTGGCTTTCTGGGCTGCAAGCGCACACTGCCAGCTCATGTTCATTTTCTCATCGACCAACACCCCCAAGTCCTTCTCCGCAGGGCTGCTTTTGAATCTCTTCTCTGCCCAACCTGTAGCCTGGGATTGCTCCAACCCAGGTGTAGGACCTTGCACTTGGCATGGTTAAACTTTATGAGGTTGGCATCAGCCCACCTCACAAGTGTGTCAAGGTCCCTCTGGATGGCATTCCTTCCCTCCAGCGTATCAACCGAACCACACAGCTTGGTGTCATTGACAAACTTGCTGAGGGCGCACTCAATCCCACTGTCCATGTCAGCGATGAAGATATTAAACAAGACCAGTCCCAACAGCGATCCCTAAGGGAAGCCACTCGTTACTGGTCTCCAGCCAGATATTGAGACATTGACCACAACTCTTTGTGTGCCGCCATCCAGCCAGTTCTATAGCCACCGAGTGGTCCATCCGTCAAATTGATATCGCTCCAATTTAGAGACAAGGATGTCGTGTGGGACAGTGTCGAATGCTTTGCACAAGTCCAGGTAGATGACATCAACTGCTCTACCCCTGTCCATCAGTTCTGTAGCCCCGTCATAGAAGGCCAGCAAATTGGTCAGGCAGGATTTCCCCTTAGTGAAACCATGCTGGCTGTCACCAAGCATCTTGTTGATTTTCATGTGCCTTAGCGTGCCTTCCAGGAGAATCTGCTCCAAGATTTTGCCAGGCACAGAGGTGAGACTGACTGGTCTGTAATTCCCCAGGTCATCCATTTTCCCCTTCCTGAAAATGGGGGTTAGATTTCCCTTTTTCCAGTTGTCAGGAACTTCACCTGACTGCCACGATTTCTCAGATATGATGGCCAGCGGCTTCGCACCTTCATTCACCAGCTCCTTCAGGACCCGCGGATGGATCTCATCAGGACCCGTGGGCTTGTGCACGTTCAGATTTTTAAGATGGTCTTGAACAAGTTCCTCTCCTACAGTGGGCCCAAGGTCTTCATTCTCACAGTCCCTGCATCTGTCTTTCAAGACTTGGGTGGTTTGGTCAGCGCTTTTGCCAGTGAAGACTGAGGCAAAGAAGTCATTCAGAACCTCAGCCTTCTCCAAATCCCGTGTAGCCAGTTCTCCTGAGAGCTTCCTGAGGGGGCCTACATTCTCCCTAGTCTGTTTTTTATTTGCTATGTACCTGTAGAATCCCTTCCTGTTATCTTTAATACCTCTCGCTAAGTTTAATTCTAAATGAGCCTTAGCTTTCCTAACCTGGTCCCTAGCTTCCTAAACAACATCCCTGTACTCTTCCCATGCCTCCTGTCCTTGCTTCCACTTATCATAAGCCTCTTTTTTTCAATTAAATTTTCCTCAGGAGCTCCTTATCCATCAAAGGAGGTCTCCTGGACCTCCTGCTGCACTTCCTTCTGGTTGGGATGCAACACTCCTGAGCTTGCAGCAGGTGATCCTTGAATATCAACCAACAGTCTTGGGTCCCCCTGCCCTCTAGGGCTGTATCCCATGGAACCTTCTGAAGCAGGCTCCTGAAGAGGCCAAAGTCCTCTCTTTTGAAGTCCAGGGCAGTGAGCTTGCTGCACGCTCTTCTCACTGTCCTGAGGATCTCGAATTCGAGCATCTCATGATTGCTGCTTCCAAGGCTGCCCTGGAGAGTCACATTTCCAACGAGCCCTTCCCTGTTGGTGAGCATGAGGTCAAGCATGGCACCTCTCCTTGTCGGCTCCTCTATTACTTGCAGAAGGAAGTTGTCTTCTACACAATCGAGGAACCTCCTGGACTGCTTGTGCCGGGCCGTACCATCCTTCCAACAGATGTCAGGGTGGTTGAAGTCACCCATGAGAACAAGGGCCTGTGAGCGTGAGGCTTTTCCTATCTGTCTGTAGAGTGATTCATCCGCAGGTTCTCCTTGATCAGGTGGTCTGTAACAGATCCCCACAGTAATGTCTCCCATAGCTACATTCCCTTTAACCCTGTCCCACAAACTCTCTGTGGACTGCTCACCTGTCCCCAGACAGAGTTGCATACTCTCCAGCCTATCCCTAACATAAAGGGCAACTGCCCCTCCCCACCTACCAGGCCTGTCCTTCCTGAAGAGCCTGTAACCTTCCATTCCAACACTCCAGTTGTAGGAGCCATCCCACCATGTTTCTGTGATGCCTATTGTGTCATACCCCTGTAGCCATGTACACATCTCTAATTCCTCTTGTTTGTTCCCCCTGCTACGGGCATTTGTATAGAGGCATCTGAGCCGAGCTCCAACTGAAGCCGGCTCATTGGCTGGAGCGGCTGGGATATCTCTACATTGCTCCAGGCATTTATTATAGGTTCTGGCAACTGACTGTGTGTGTTGGAATAGAATGATGCCCCCCTCCCCCAACACATCTAGTTTAAAGCCTCCTTGACCAGTCTGGCAAGCCTCCTACCAAAACTATCGTGTTGTCATTGGGAAAATTCATGGCTTATAGATTTGGTGATATATCTCATTTTAATGTGTAGAAGAAGATTCAGCTCTCCAGGAAACATCAGAGATTGTATGTTTCTGACAAACTTTATGAAATAAAAGCTTGATTTATTATGTAATATTCAAATAACTTTTTAGTATGGATTTTTATGTTGATAGCTTTAAATTAATATAACCTTAATTACCTTTAATCTCTTTTCATACTCTCCCACAGAGTTGCTATGAGTGGACTTGTATTCAGTAGACACAGGGATTTGGCATCACAGAGCTGATTTGCACTCACACAAAGATTACACTATGATTTATTTTGAAATTAGTCTTTTTGTTGTTGTTGTCTTGAAGACATTATATCATATATTTATTTCACCTCAACAGTTTACAGTGATGTGACTTTACCGGACTGGATATTTAAGCTTACAGAGAGATAAAAAAGTAATTAGAAACAGCATTTTTTCTAAAACTGAAGTAGTAATATTTTTTAATTGAGAGAAACCTTAACTTGTTCTTTCTTCTCTTAGAGGCCAATGTTCGTGATAAATAATTTCTAATTTAATTATTTAATATGGGCAGTACTGCCCAATACTCTTAAATGATCTTAAATGTCTAGAATTTAATATGTAAATGAAACCACAGTTGTATGGCAGATACAGGTGTTATAGCACTGTAAAATGCAAAATTTTTAAAATAATTTAGGTGGGGTTTTTTTTTAGAAAAAGAAAATATTATGTCTTCATCGTTCACAGAAATAGACAAAGAATGGGAAATTTTCCTTATAATTTTTAGTGTTTGTTAATAAACCTCCTGCTTTTCACTTATGCCTTTCACAGGATCACTAGATCTTAGGTTCATTATGCCTTTTGTCATTTTGCCCTTTACTTTGAGTTTATTTCATTAAAATAATTTATACAAGTTCAGCTTTTACTGAGACCAGGACCAGATTTATCCAATTTCTCAAGAAAACAGATTCCTTTGATTCTTCAGCTTACTTTGCAGAAGATCTTAAAGTTTCAATGACACAAAGAGACAAGCAAGTCTTTTATTGTTTTGGTAACATTATACCCAAACTTGGGTGAATTTCTAGCTTTTGCAAGTCACAGTTGTATATACATCTTTGACATCTGATAGACACTAGCAACTTCTTCTTGTAACCATGAAGCTCTAGCCAGGATTATAAAACCTGAATAGAATTTTTGTATAATTGACCCATCCAACATATCATATGCTTTTATTTGTCTTAGAAGCACTCACAAAATTAATGCCCCCAAAGTGAAAAATAAAATAAATCAAAATATTTAGACTTTATATAGATGAATTATCATAGTATCAATCATCAAAATTATCACTTGTAATAATAACAGTCTTCTAAATATTGCTCCCTTTGAGGTAAACATTATTTTTTAGAAAACTAAAGACAAATGTAGGAAAAAATTAATTGTTAACGTGATATTTCCTTCTTTTTATTTTGTATTGTTCTCTGGAAAAAAAAATTAAAAAGAAACTAATATTTATCCTTCATGCAGCTTCACTTATAGAGAGACTTTTTAAAAATTTTTAATGGAACAGTGGTCATCTGGGCAGGGCTTGGGTGGAAACGTGTAAAATTTAAGACTGCACAAGGTTGGAATTAGGATAATAAGTTTTTATTCTTATCTGACACTTCATAAATTGTGTCTGTCCTCAGTTAACCAGATGAAACACATCCTTTCTCCTCTAATTCTCATAGGAAGTAGCAAAACTATCAGTCTTCCAAGGACAGTGGGCTACACACAGTGAAGACAGGTTGGAAAAGAGATGGAATACATTTAGTTTTGTATGAATTGACCACAATAAATTAACTTTATATGTTTGTTTTTCAAGAAATCTGCTTTTATCTAGAAGAGACTTGATTTATTAGCATTTCACAAAGTTTACAGTAAGTAGGACATAATACAGTATTTTTCAGGAATCAGAAAATTCTAGAACCCACAGTTTGCAATTTGTTCATGAATGTATTGCTTTTCATAATACCTGCTGTTTCTTGTCTTTTTTTTTTTTTCCCTTTGTATTTTTAAAAGAAAGGTTATATATTTACATGTCCCTTTCATTGCACTATTATTCTGGTGATCCTGACAGAGACATCTAGAAAACCATAGCACCACAAGACAATGGAGAGTACAAGTGGCTTGGATACACTGGGGATTGGGGAAGGCACCCCATTGGAACTGTTGTTTGCAAACAGAAGAGGACTTGTGAAGAGCATAATGTTTGGAGGCAGTCTTGGACATCATAATTATGAAATAACAGGTTTTGATTCTCAGAGAAGTAGGTAGGGGGTCAGCAGAACTGCTACCTTGGACTTCTGGAAAGAGGACTTTATACTATTTAGGGGATTGGTTGATAAGAGTCCCTTGGGAGGCAGTCTTGAAGAGCAAAGGAGTCCAGGATGGCTGGACATTCTTTGAAAAAGAAATCCTGAATTACTTGATTAGTAATAAATTAAATTATTTTCCCCAAGTTGAGCCTGTTTTCTTGTTTATTGACCAATGCTAGTAAATGATGGTTTGGATTTATTGTTTGCACAGTTCTGTCTAAAACTAAAGGCTAACTCCAGAAATATTTTTATCTGGAGATTTAGGGGTTAGAGGGTGGTTTTCTAGTGGGAATTGTGCTTTCAGTTCTTAATGGATTTTATTTTGTAATTCTCCCAGAGCCTCACAGTCCATTTACCTGAAAGATTTGTTTGCGCACTACGTACAATTTACCTCTTCAAACAGTAATTCTGAGAACATATGTTGTATTGCAAATTGTGAAAACATTGCATGTTTTAAACATGATGGACCAGATCCCACTGAAGCGAAAGAACTTATAGTGCAAACAGCAAAAGTTTGACACTAAAGAAAAGACTTGTTTTGTTTTGTTTTTTTTTTTTTTAGTTCCTTAGTAACTGAGATGCTTTTCTTAAGGACAGATATTCTAAGTCTATGTTGAGAATCATACCTCTGAAAAACACACACTTCAGCACTCAAATGTATCTGATTGCAACATGATATATTTAACTTCAAGGATTGAAAAATAAGTATAGCCAAAAATATAATTTCTAATCCACATTAAAATAAAAATAGCCTTCCAAAATTGATTTTTTTTGTCTGCTCCCCTGACCTGGGAGGGAATCATAATTTAATGTGTGATTTCTTCATCATGGGTTACTCCAGTTTTGTTTTTGCTAATGCATAGTACTTTTATTCCTCAGCTATTTTATTCTAGTCACGTGAAGATGGTTTAAAGTCCTCTGGAATTTAAGCATCTGTTTCTTAAATAATGGACTCAATTATATTAAAGATATTTTATAAGATTATTCACTGTGAAAATGGAATACATTTTTAAAAAATCACTTTTTGAAGACAGACTAATTAATTTCCTTTATCTCTAGTTAGATTTCCAGCTGTTCTGTTAATTCTTTTTCAGTGACTAAAGCTTGCAGAACACAGCTAATCTTGAACATGGTGTCTCAACATTTTGCCAAAGGAGTTCATTACTGTGTTAAGTAACACCACAGTGAAAACACAATGACAAGACTAAAACTTTTTAGTCTTGTCATTGTAAGTCTAGATTTATACAGTTGTTATATTTCTGCACTGGGTTTACATGGTGAGGTTTCAGTATTGGGGTTGAGGAGCTGCAGAAGTGATTTCTGTGAGAAATTTATTAAGGGCATTGTCCAAATGCCTCTTAAATAGTGACAAGTGTGGAACATCAACCACCTCTCTAGGAAGACTGTTCCAGCGACTGACCATGCTCTCGGTAAACAAATGCTTCCTAATGTCCAGTCTGTGCCTCTCCTTGGCACAGCTTTGAACTATTCCCTCATGTCCTGACACTCAGCACTCAGCTCAGCATCTCCCTCTCCACTTCCTCTCCTCAGGAAGCTGTACTGAGTAGTGAGGTCACCCCTCAGCCTCCTCTTCTCCAAACTAGACAAGCCCAAAATAATCAGGTGCTCCTCGCAGGACATGCTTTCCAGCCCTTCCACCAGTTTTCTTACCCTCCTCTGGATGCATTCAAGGACCTTCACATCTTTCTTAAATTGTGGGGCCCAGAACTGCATGCAGTACTCACTGCACCAACACTGAATACAGTAATCACCTCTTTTGACTGTCTGGTTATACTGTTTGATGCACCCACAAATATCCAATATGTAGATCTAATTTAATTGATACAATACATCATTGATACAATGATGAATGCTACAATGTGAAAAACAGAAATTATATTTACTAGGTAATACACCAGAAAAATATCCTCAGGGTTGGGAGGTCTCTAACTCCAGTCCAGATTGCAGTATTTAATGTTTTAATTTATTTTAATTGATGACACAAGTATTACTTAGCTATGAAACTAAGAAGAGTAGCTCTTTGTGTATCTAGTGAAATCAGTCTCAGCAGACTGACAAGATGACAATGCCATCAAAACCTGTAGTGAAAAAAAGCTACCCTAGATGATTAAAAAGAAATTGAAGGCTGAAATTTGAGCAAAGCCTTTACACAGCTGTAGCTGAACAAATCTGGTCCTATGAAAAATCAGAGACTCTCCTTATGTGGAAGAATGAATTGATGGCTCTAAACCTGACTGAGCTTCCTCGACCCTCAGTAAACACCTTACTGAAAATTCACATAGAAAAAGAGCATATCCAAAAGAACCTTCTTTCTTTCCCACAGAAATGCCCAGCTGCTGGCCTAGACTCTAAGCACCATAAGCTGCAGATGTAAATCAGAAGATCCCCTTGGCATAAAAAATTGGTCTGTATTCCTTGGCCACTAGGTCACTCTAGGTTTTAAATTGCTTTGCACAAAATTTTAGCAGGTATCTAATTTAATAGTCACTGACAAGGAAGCATGATACTTTATTTTCTAAAATATGCATGTATGTGTGCGAATGTGTGAAAGAGAACAGTGAAATCATCCTGTCTGAGACCTTTTATGACACATGTATGTCTGTTATGAATAAAAATCTGTCCAGGCCACTTATAAATATAATCACAAACAGCCGGTAATTAAAAAAGAACTTTGGAATCCTTACTTTTAAAATAAGATTAGAGACTTTCAATTGATTTTTTATGTTTTATTAACAATTAATAATATTTATTAATACTGGTGGGATTGCATTAATTAAAATGGACTATTTGAATCGCTGTTAAAATGGAATTAATGGTTCAAGCTGTCTCATCAGAACTGTTAAATGAAAACTAGTGAATGACATTATTCAGAAGACAGTAGTACATGAAGTGAATGATATGAGAAAAATGCAATCTGTGAAGTAAGAGAGAGTAATTTAAATTGTGTCAAGCCATTCTATCCTTTTTGTGCTTGTTTTTAACATCTATCGCAATAACAGATATAACTTTCTAGATAATTTAAAAAAAATTGCAAGAGGAAATTTCCCAGTAATTATTATATACCAAAAATCTAATCAAATTAGTTCTCACCTATGTTCTGCCTTTTACTCCAGAAGGCAATACTAACTGGTGGTCTGTATTGTTATAATTTATAATGTGTTGCCAGAGGAGCTACAGATGAGATACTGTATGCATGCAAAATATTGTAATTCAAGTTCTTTATAATCAGGATAAATTAAAACAGGAATTAGTCTTTCCTGGAACTTGTTCTAAAAATATTTTCAAATAAATGTTGATGTTACTTCTGGCATAACCGACACTCAAGCATGTGAATTCTCAAATGCTAATTATTTAAAAGAAACGTCTTGCCTGAAATAGATTTGCAATACATGTTTACTACTTAACTGTAGGAGTTTTGATGTTGCAAAAGCATATACTTACCACAATTTCAAGGATGCCCAAGATCTGCCTGATTGAATACCTGAATCATTATATTGAATAGTTCCAGTTCATGGTGATTAATATCATTGTGACCAATTTATATCTTTTTTATTATGTGACTCTGCTGCTTGCTGTAATATGTGCCTTGCAATGGAAATTAACTACAACATAAAAAAAAATTAAGTTAGTGCTGTTTAATCAACAAACTATTAACATGCATTATGCTTTGAATAGGGTGACCTAGCAAGCATATCTTTAATAAAAAAAAAAAAAAATCTCATTTTGATGATGGGTATTAAAGGTAAAACCAGAGTTTCTTAATTTAACAATAATTGAAACAAATTAAACCCTAACCTAAAGGCTAGATCAAACATGTCTAGAGGAGACAGAGAAGGATTTGACCTGATTTGTCCATTTGATCAGCTCTGTACCACATTGTGCTCTCATACCCATCCATTAGCAGTAAAACAAAAAAAAAAAAGGGTGTCCTGGGTTCAGCAGTAGCAGTCATTTTTCTCCTTCTTAGTAGCTAGTGCAGTGCTGTGTTTTTGACTTTAGCCTGAGAACAATGCTGATAACACACCAATGTTTTAGTTGTTGCTAAGTATTGCTTACTCCGGTCAAGGACTTTTCAGTCTTTCATGCTGTGCCAGTTAGGAGGGGCATGTGAAGCCAGGAGGGAGCAGATACAGGACACCTGACCCAAACTAGCCAGAGGGGTGTTCCATACCACAGCACGTCATGCCCAGTATATAAACTCTGGGGAGTTACCCAGAAAGCCCAGGTTGCTGCTCGGGTCGGACTGGGTATCAGTTGACAGGTGATGAACAATTGCATTGCACATCACTTGTGTTTATTGTTTTCTTTCCCTTTTCCCCTTTTAGTTTTATATTCTCTCCCCGTGTTATTTCCTTTATCATTATTATTGTTAGTGGCAGCAGTAGTAGTTTTGTATTATACCTTAGTTACTGGACTGTTCTTATCTAAACCCATGGGAGTTACATTCTTATGATTCTCCTCCCCATCCCTCTGGGATCAGGGGGGAAGAAAGTGGGGGAGTGAGTGAGTGGCTGCGTGGTTCTGTTACTGGCTGGGCTTAAACCATGGCAAAAGGTTTGAATATTTGCTACATTTACATGGCTGTAGAGAAATGGCATCTGATGGAGTAAAACCAAACCCATCAAAAATACTAAATGATAAAGGAATTAAAAAAAGGAAAAAAAAAGAGAAAAAGAAAAGAATGCAATCTGAAACCTGGACAAATATAAAAAAAAAGTCTTCCAAAATGTTAGAATGTTTAAAAAAAATAATTTAAGCAAATGAACCTTTAAGCATTAAAGTGCTATCAGGAATTGTAGATTTGGAGTTGCAAGCACAGACTGATTCGGTTTTCCTAACTCAAAAAGGCAGTGTGGTCTTTATGTGCAAAAGCTCTATAGGCATGTACCAGATAAAAGCAATTATCACTTTTACCAGTAATTTTTAGTGCTAACCACAAAGACTTGAATATTGTTTAATCACATGGAACAATAGGAGCACAAATATATTCTGTTTATACCTCTTTTATGGTAACACAACCAGAAAAGCAAAGAAATGTGGGAGAAAACAGTGACTATCATCCTCCTCCCTAGCCCTCATTCAATTTACCTTCAGGCAGGCCCATATTTGCTGAATAAGTGGACAATTATATAACATAGTCTTTCTTTTTCCATTAAGAAATTCAGAAATTAAAACACAGAAGAATACTGCTATCTGTAGACCAGAGAACTGCACAGGTATAGCAGAACTCAACCTGAGATACAGTTAATAGCAGCATAACTCCAACTAGAGGAGTTATTTCAGCACTTAAAACAGAATGGTAATTTATTTAAGAATTAATATCAAAGCCAAAAAAGAAAAATCCAGTAATGTGTATCTCAAGTCTTTCATGTTGATTATTGTCATTACAGTCAAGGGAGAGCATATCTTAGCCTACAGGTGCTTCAACATTTCAATTCCTACTGAAATACTTTATTCATGTGTTTTGCCTGGCTTTTATAAGTTTAACCTAAGTGTTATTCTTACATGGACTTCTCTGTGTGTTTGTGTTGTGTTTGGTTTTGTTAGTACATTACGGGGATTGATGGTGTTGGTAGCAGCAGCAAAAGAGACTAAAAACAGCTTTAACAATTTAAACCAAGAGCCTGAAAGGATCAAAACATTAAAAAGCACTGTTGTTTTTGTTTTTTTTTTTCCTCATGTTTGAGTGAAGTGTTGATAAGCACTGCCAAGCTACCTAGGTTCTATGCTTCCAAATTAAAGGGATTCACTCATGTGTCAGCATAGGAATATACTAAACATGATAAGCTGAGTCAGATGCCAATAGTTCAAATGTAATTAAACTTGACTGAATAAACAGCAATAGTAGTAAGGGTCAAAGCAAATGTTTGTTTCCCAAAAGTTAGTTTTCCTTTTAATATTGAACTTTCAGTCTTACACTGATCAGAATTTTATTTTATATCTATTCCTAGATATATTCCTGGAATATTCCTGTAATTACTATTAAAATGCAGTATACAATGCAAAATAATAAAAGACACATCATTACATTCACTGGTAAATAAAAAAAAAACAAACAACCAGCCAAACAACAAAAAACCAAAACCCAAAACCAAAACAACAACCAAAAAAAAACCCAACCCAAATCCAAACAAAACCCCCAAACAGCTTATTATTACACCTTTTTATTGTCAGACAGTTCATGGCTATCTGAAGCCATGCCTAAAGAAGCTAAACATAAACCAGATAATAGGAAATTTAACTTCCAGAAAATATGACTATTTTATTCCTGTATATTCACACTAGATGCAACCATATTTTTCTGTCAAAGTTAAATCCCTATTTGGTTCTGTTTGGAAAAAAGGTGTATCACTGTGCAATACAGACTTGATCTTCAGTGAGGAGACATGCAGTGTTAGGCAATACTCAAAGACGCAGTTCTCTGGAACTGTCGTTTTGCAGGGCAGACTGAATAAGAAAATGCAATTGACATGCTGATGTCTAGAAACAGGTTGGCAGCTCCTCTTTAAAACATTTTCAGTGAAAGTATTTCAGACCTTTTCTTTTGAACTAGAAGCTAAAATGTCAACAAAAAGCATCTAGCATAGATGAATCTTTAGTCATTATTATAGCAAAGAAAAACTAAGTTCAAGCCATTTTAAAATTCCAGTTAATTTAAATTGCAAAAAAAGACTTTATTTTATACAAATATAATTTTGTCATGTGATGTTACTGATCTAAATCTTGCTGTAGCACGTTCTTTACGATTCCGCTAATAAATATGCAGGACTGTTATGCAGGTAGCTGTTTTCTGTTTTCTACCTTTTTTGGAATTACATTTGCATATCAGAGCTATTTATTCTGAAAATAAGTATTTATCATAAAAGCCCTTTTCTGAATTCCCTGTTCATGAAATCAAAAGCCATTCTATTTATGTAGTGAGCAATTAATTTATCTAAAAAAATATATAAAACTTTGCCCAGTCAGAATTTAATGACTCTACATAACATACAGCAATAACACCACAAATTTTTGACCAGTAGTTTTTGGTAATCATATGTATTTTAGAGTTTATGTATGAAATGTATGTATTTTTTTCAGTCCTAATACTTCCTTGGGGGTCTATAATTGCTTCTATAAAATAGTAGTCCTCTGTGAAAAGGACTAGCAATTGCTTATGAAAGAGATATTTTGATTGTAGCAAAGAATCATAGACTACATTAACAGCTTCTCTGTTTTTTTCTATTCTGCCTTCGGTATGCTTGCAGTCATGTTGTGGAAGGAATAAAAGGCATGTTATAGAATGTTTTCTACCTTTTTTGATTAGATGAAAATTCTATTCTTTTTTCTACTTCAGTAGTGAAAAAAAATGGATTTAATAGTACAATTTGCAAGCTTAGAAAGGTGCTCATAACTGAAAACCACATGCAAAGAAAATGGTAACCTAATTTAGAGCTATCAGAGCAATTTTTCAACAGAAAGTGTAGATTCTAGAATTACTTGAGTTTGGTTATTTTTTTAATTATGTTTTTGAAAGTTTACAAATTCCTAAAGTAAAATAACTTTTTCATTTGGCAATAGTTTAACATGCAATGAAATAATTAAGCTTTTTCCCAGTTGACACAATGTTTCAAACAATTTCAACATGAAATTAACTTCTTTCTCTCCCCCACCCCCCTTCTCTTTTAAAGTATACCCATGGAAATTTTGTTTAATAAGCCTTCAGCATCTACCAGTGCTCCAGGACCAGTTTCCATGTTTGCCCTCTTGCAGTCCATAGGCGGTGTATACCAACATCATGTTCTTGGGCAGTAAGCCTTCTCCTCAAAGAGAACAGGATATCAGATAAGAACCATAACATTTCTGAGGCAACGCTTTACAATACTGAAATGCAGTTTAGGTTTTTACTGACTTAAAATTAAATGGATACAGACTAATTTGAATGACTTGAAACATTTAAGTAATAGTAAAAAGTACCATAATGTACTGTATTCTCTGAATGAGCCAATCTGTGCTAGACAAAAATAGGAAAATGTTTACGCATCAAATTTGAATTTATCACCTGAGTATTTGAAAAAGTCACTCTTAAAAGTCTTACTTTTCAATCCCATGATCTTAGAAACTTTTGTTCCAACATTTGTATTCAAAAAAATTAAACTGAGTTTCATATGGTTTAAATGTTCATATAAATGAGAAAAAAAACCAAAACCCCACCCCTCAAACAAACAAATAAACCCCCAAAGAACTCCACACATCTCTTTTATTTTCAAGAACAACAGATGGATATTAGCAAGTAAAGATTCATGTGGATTTACTTGAATGATGATGTCCCTTACTTTGTTGGAGAGTATGTCTTATTATTCTATCCAACAAGAACACTGCTTGACATGGATACTTAGAAACTACAGAAAAACAAAGAATGCTAGTTTCTCCATTACTTGAAGTTTAAATCCAGAGCTGATTTTTGACTGAGATAGTTGCTTTAGCACAAAGGCCATATACTTAATAGTTTATTTCATGAGTTTCTGAAGTCTGTATTAAACACTTGATAAAAACAGATAGGTACTATATCTGGTATATGTGTTGAGCTGCTGGCAATGGAGGGACTGCAAGGACAGCCTCTTTGAGAAGAAACCAGGGGCTGTCCCATGCCAGACAGAGCTAGCTCCAGCTGGCTTCAAAAAGGACCCACTACAGGGCATAGTTGAGCCCATCAGCCACTATGGTGATACCTCTATGACAGCATATTTAAGAAAGAATAAAAAACCTTGTGGAACGGTTGTGTGACAGTAGTTAGAAAAATGTGTGATAAACAGCCCTGCAGACATGCAGGTGAGAGAATGAGGGGGAGGACGTGCTCTAGGTGCTGGCGCAGAGATTCTGCTGCAGTTCATGGAGAAGACCATCATGAAGCACGTAGTCTCCCTGTAACCCACAGAGGACCACAGCAGCACAAATATCCACTCTTCAGCATGTGGAGGCTCCCCCAAGCAGTCAGGCAGAAGTGCCCTGAATGAAGCTGCAGCCCATGGAGAGCCCATGCCAGAGCAGGCTCCTGGCAAGAACTGTGGTCTGTGCGTAACTCATCCTGGAGCAGTCTGTCCCTGAAGAACTATACCCTATAGAAAGCATCCAGACTAGAGCAGCTCTTGAAGATCTGCCTGTGGAAAAGGCCCACATCGGAGCACAGCTTGTGAAGGGCTGTATCCTGTGGAAGGGACCCCAGACTGAAGCCAGGGAAGAGCACGAGGAGATAGGCGCAGCAGAGCAAAAATATTACGAACTGACGCAGTTTCTGTCAGTAACCCCCATCCCTGTCATCCCTAGGTGGCTCAGCTCCCCTGCTCACTGGCAAGTCCAGCTTGAAGTTTGTTGGTAAATACACAGGTACACCCCATGCACAGTGGGTTTGGAGAAGATACAGGTACTCACACCTGCCCAGCAGCTGGGACCAGGCACACAGGCTGTGACCTGTGTTCCCACTTTAGCTGCCAGCGTTGAGCCCCTCACTTCGCTCACCTCAGTTCCTCCAGCAGCTAGTTGTCCAGACACAAAATATGCCTGCCACAGTGGCTTGAGATTAAGGACCCCCACTGTCTCCAGCAGCTGATGTTGAGGACCCACTGGCTTCAGCAGCTGAAGCCTATGGCTATGGGCACCCACACCCCTGGTCTGACTCCAGTAGCTGGCACCCAGTTTCATTCAAACACATGCAGGGCTTACCAGTGAGTGGCATCGAGTCCTCACAGCACTCACATAGAGGATGAATTATCACTATCCTTGTCCTATATTTGGCTTTTGGAGATACACAATGAACTCTCTGGACTTTCTCATAAAGGACATTAGCATATATGCTTAATAATCTAGTAATCAAAGCCCTGATCCAGGTAGTGGGAAAACTGGATTCAGTTTATTTGTGTCAGAGAGGATTCATACCCTTTTTTGCTCTTAGCAAAGCAGCTCATGCTGGCAAAAACAAGTGTTTCATGTTCAGTCTGTGTTACTGAATATAAAAATAGATTGCAAATTCAGTGGAAAGAGAGCAAGAACAACCACGAGTACCGCCTGAAACACGTAGTTATAAGGTATAGGCACTGGCTAAGTCAGTGCTACACCTGGTTTCTGCACTGAGAACATAGCTTGCATTTAATAGAAGACCCTAAATACTCTAAAAGCAAGATTCTCATAACACATCTGAACCTTTCCCATCTCTTAGTTGAAGTGACAGCAGAGCTTGAGTTGATGGCATCACAAGTTTAAACTTAGTTGCCTTAAATCTTTCAGTTCACTTCTTTTAGGTGTTTGTTTATATAGAACAGAGCTTCTAATCAATCAAGAAACCTGCAGAAAGGGGATAACATCCCCTCAGTTTTACTGCACATTGATTTTAAAATATCTGTGGCCTTTTCATAGATTAGTCAAAATTTAGAGAAACGATATTAAAAGCCTGTTAACTCCAACCTGTAGGTTTGTGCTATATCAAGTAAATTACTAGGTAGCTAAGCAATGTGTCTTTCTAAGCAAGCAACTACAAGCAAGTAACTAAAGGATACGGGTAGGTCTTTTTAGCTGGTACTAGAAACATGGGCAAGTGCAGCATTCCTGCAATTTAAAGCATGAGCAACAACAGTCTGGTTTACTCAGCGACTCATTAATAACCCACTTTAAACTGTCATCTGTGAGACTTCTACAAACAACCTGAATCATATGACATTTACGTAGATGTTCCCTCAAGTGACAGAAAGTGAATATATACATCTATATACTTGTGGTTCAGTGCATTCCTGTTACTTGTAATTTTCCATGTGTCCCATATTGTTTCCTAACTAGAATTATATGTATCTAAAAATATACTAGATCCTTTCTACTATTTATGAATAGTTTTACCTACAGTCTTTATAGCCAGAATAAAAAAGAAAAGAAACGAAACCAACAACAAAACCCCTCAACATTTGCAGTAGAAAATATGGCCATTGCATTTTGTTTCAAAATATTCAATTTTTTTTTTTTTGCTTGGTCAGCAGTATCTTGCAGAACAGAAAAGAAATCCCTAGGTTTTTTCTTGCTTGCTTCCTTGTTCCCCTTTGGTGAAATTTCACATTTGTGATAAACCACCTGTCTGACAGCTCTGGAGAATTTGGGCAGGTCATTTAAACTCTGGCTGCAGTGTACCTTTTATCAAAAGGCATTTACTAATTTAGCTGCCCAAGATCTGTAGATAATTTTTTCGGGATGCTGAAAATATGGGTAAACAAGTAGGAACATGGTTTCATATGTGTAAATCTAGTTATTTAATCTTATCTCCTGATTCTGTCTTCTATGACTTACTTGGGGATACCTTCTGGAACACAAAGATTGTGGATTAGAAAGTTATATTCAAAATGCAGCCAATGCTAGGTGCACAAAATTATGTCTGTAACAACTTTATACAGAGTAGCAAGTTTCTTTCCTTGTTGATCAATAGTCAGATTCACAATGCTACCTGGGTTTCAAGTCAGCAAACCTTTCCTGCAAAAGCTAACAAAAGAATGGTCTATTTCAGTTTTGTAATTAAGCCATGATTGGTTTTCCCAGCAGAGGTAATTATCCGCTAAATTTTTGGCATAGAGCATAATGATTTTCTGAGGTGGTTAAATTCTCCATATTGTAAAAACTGAGACCTTAAAGTCTCTAAGGTTCCTTATTTTAGGTACATTTAGATACATACAGGTGGACTGAATGTTCATATAGAGTAATACTAATAAAAAAAGAATAAAATCCCTTATCTGCTTTTGAAGGTATTAGGTATTTTATTGAGAACTTGGATGTATTGGTCACTTTAATGAAGATAAGCTCCTCAGTAGTAATACATGAGGCAGATTTGACCCTGCCTTTAAATTTGGAGAACATCCTAGATGCTTAATTCAGTCCTTTATCTGACAGAATTTATAACTCCCATAAAAATCTGTAAGAATAAAATATATTGGAATGGGAACTTTGCAGTCCATCCTATTCTACTTTGATTAGTACAATTACATTATTTGTTACCTGGGAAAGAAAACCAATTACAACGATTTTCTTCTCTAGAAGGTAAAGCATTTACCTAACAGTGATGAACTTTGGGCTGCAAACCATAAGCACTTGTGTCATTTCCTCTCTTGAGAAATTATATTTTGCAATAAATAGGGCTGCCAGATCTAACATTAAGGAAGGGCAACAAGCCAATGTGTAGCACTGTTATTAGATCCAGATCAGTAATAGTCAAACTTGAAAGGCAAGTTAGATATGTCAGAAAGTATGCTTTGCTCAGCAACAGAGCAGAAATGTCTAGTGTATTTGCTAGGTGACCGGAACATAAGGTCTGAAAAGACCAAAGAATTAGGGGTTAAATATCAGGGGGTTGTTACTTATGTTCAAATAAAGATTTTACATTTATAAAGAAAAATGTAGTGTTACTAAGATTCTGTGACCTTTGACTGATGCAGGTGAAGAGAGTACGGGAAGTATGACAACAAAATTGTACGTGGTAATTTCAATTATTTGTATGATCTTATTTACCTCGCTATCTAAGCAGTAACATTAATTAGAAGCTGCACATTTTTCAGACTATGCAATTTCTGTGTGCCTTTACTAAGAGATTATTAATGGTGCCATATCATGTAAAATGTTCTCTTCATAAGTATATCTGCATTCTTCAGGTCTGCTTAGAAAAATAATTTACGTAATTCTGTTTTGTCCAATGAATCAGAAAAAATTATTTAGCTTGATTATTTCAAGTTCTTAATAACCTATTAATTTTACAGATTCAAAGCTTGAGTTTCTTCTATACCTGTGTTGAACGGTGTGTACCACCTGAACCTATACGACTTACTTCTTTTCAGTAGAAGACAACAGACTCTTCTAGAGGCTAGCACTGAACACTCTTCTAGTATAGGTCTGCAATTATATTGAGAGTATTTTCTTGTGTGATATAAAATAATTTGACAATATTTTATGTATTTACTGGGACAAGGCTTTAGTCCTGGAGAGATCTGCAAGGGTGGCTTCAGTGAGGAGAGCCTAGGGCTGCCTCATACTGTACACAGCTGGTTCCAGATAGCTCCATCAGACCCACTGCAGAGCATGGATGAGCCCCTCAGTCAAGATAATGGCACTTCTGTGATAATGTGCTCAAGAAAAGGAAAAATGCTGCCTGGCAACGTCAGGAGTGAAGGGGAAAAGAAATATGAGAAACAGCCAAGGTGAGAGAAGGCGGGGCAGTAGGTGCTCCTGGCACTGGAATAGATGTTGCCCTGCAGCTTATGGAGAGGATGAAAGATCAGCAGGTATTTCCCTGCAGTGCATGGAAGGGACCACACAGGAACAAACATCTACACGGGAGGCTGAGAAAGGTCCACTCTGGAGCAGACTTCATCTGAAAGGAACTCCATTCCATACAGAGGACTTATGCTGGAGCAAGCTTATATTGAAGGACTGCAGGCTGTGTTATAGGTCCCACACTGGAGGAGGGCAAAAGTGTGAGTAAGGAGTGGCAGAGAGGAACTGTTACAAACAGACCATAACCTGCCATTCCACATCCTCCTTCTACTGCTTGGGAAGCTGGGGAAGGAGATAGAGGACTCTGGACTGAAGGAGTGAGGCTGAACCTGGGAAGAAATGATGGGTGTGGCAGGAAGATGTTTTAGTTTTTTGTCTTTGTTTCTCACTAACCAACTCTAATTGGCAATAAATTAAATTATTTTTTCCAGTGAAGTTTGTCTTACCTGTGATGGCAACTGTTAAGGGATCTCACTGCCTTTATCTCACTCCTTGAGCTTTTTTCATCTACTCCTGTTGAGGAGGAGGCGTGAGACGAATATGGGGGTCTGGCAGCCACAGTGTTAACCTACCACATTTGGGAAAAAGACCATACCATACCATACTAACTTTTGGAAAAATGCTTATATTTCTTAAGAAGAGATTTAGCTTCAGCTGATATAAGTGAAACCCTCTGACGTGTTTCTTTGGAGGTGACAAATTTTCTTCGGAACTTAATTATGAATGTGAGAGGGAGGGAAAGGGGATGGAAAAGCTCTTTTTAGACTTACTATATAACCAATTTTGCAATATAAAAGATTGCATAGATGATTGAAAGGCCTTTTCCAGTTCTAGAATAGACCTAGAATTAATTCTTACTGTGGTAAAAGTGTTGATTATCGTCCCAGAAGCTCACTTGCAAGACCATCATAAGATACAGGTATCTCATAATGCCTTGGAGGTTATCTGCTCTATTTTGACACTCTCAAATAGTGACAGTTAAGTATGACTAATAATTTTTGTTAGAAAAAATCTCATAGGTTATTCTCAGCTTTAAACATGTATTACAAGACATCGTGAGACTTTTTTCCAATAAGTAATTAGATTCCAAATTACCTCACTGTGTTGCAGAGTATGTGGTTTTCTTTTCCAGATTTGAAAACTGCTGTGAAGATAAACAACTGAATATTCATTAATTAAAAATTGTCACAAATTATTTTAGAAACAAAAATACCAAAAAAAAACCACCTGAAAAAACCCCCACCAAATAAAATCCTAAATCTGAGTAAAAAAAAAAAAAAAAGAATAATTTTATTCTTGATATTAATGCTATTAACTATATTTCAGTGATCCTTTCAGTGAAAATGACATGGTTTGCTACTGAGGGAAACTTCTTATTAAAGAAAGTAAGAAATGTGAAGTCACCAGTAATCTCGTACGTAAACATTGGTCTGACAAATTTCAGCACAAGACCTTGAATATGTATCTTAATAACTAGGCTAATTCTCATGCAAAAAATATTAGAAAATCTTGGTTTTGTATTGTATGAAACAGGTTAAAAAGGGGAAAAAAATCAAGCTGGATAGAAAAAGCTTTTCTGATGCAGCCTTTAGGTAAGCAGTATTTAAACCAAACAGGGTGGGGGAAACTTTGATGGGTTTTAAAATTACGTCTTGCTTGCAAGAAGTCATGTATGGCAGCTGGAATATTGGCCTGTGACTGCCACTTCTTATTTTCATTGCCTAGCATTGACAAGAGAATAATTTACTTGGTTTTATTCACTTCACTTCTTTCTCATTTCTTCACGTGTTTTTTCTTTTCTCTACTGTACTAATTTAACAGTGCCAAACATTAACAAAAATAAACCTGGTAAAATGTTTAGTATATTTCTGTCAAGATAAAAAAGCTGAAGAAACCATTCTTTGAGCTATGAAGAAAGGAAGGATTTTGTTGAGTATCTATGGTAGATATTTAATTTAAATATTTTTATTGGTCTTACTGTATTAAAAATATCAAACATAGAAGAATAGCAAGTTACATTAAGAAGGAGAATGAGAGGAATGTGTTCTGTCTAGTCAAACTACCAAAAAGCTTTTATGCTGTCCTTTTGAATACATATAAACCTCACTGTCATTGGAGAAATAATGACATTCCCAGAAGCCGTTAATTTAAAAACTATCCTATGTATTAAGTCAGAGTACAGTACTTATTTTAAACTGCTTGCATAAGGTGGTTCACTAAAATAAGCTTCAACTGGAAATACACAAATTAATTATAGGCATGCAGGGATGAAAAATCTAAATGTGAACACTGGTAAATAATGAAATAAATTGTTTAGGGAGTTTCTATTCCTTCTGATCTTTGAAAACAATTTTGATAAATACTTCCCAGATATGGTAAACTATACAAAATTCTTTGGATGATGGAATGAGCAAAACAAAGAGATTTCCTTTATAGGCTTTTCTTTACAGGAAAACAGAATGTGTAGGACCTTGCCCTTGGCATGGTTAAACTTCATGAGGTTGGCATCAGCCCACATCACAAGCATGTCAAGGTCCCTCTGGATGGCATTCCTTCCCTGCAGCATATCAACCGAACCACACAGCTTGGTGTCATCGGCAAACTTGCTGAGGGCGCACTCAAACCCACCGTCCATGTCAGCGATGAAGATGTTAAACAAGACCGGTCTGAACACCGATCCCTGAGGGACACCACTTGTTACTGGTCTCCAGCCGGACATTGAGACATTGACCACAACTCTTTGCATGTGGCCATCCAGCCAGTTCTTTAGCCACCGAGTGGTCCATCCATCAAATTAATGTCACTCCAATTTAGAGACAAGGATGTTGTGTGGGACAGTGTCAAATGCTTTACACAAGTCCAGGTAGATGACACCAACTGCTCTACCCCTGTCCATCAGTTCCTTAGCCCCATCATAGAAGGCCACCAAATTGGTCAGGCAGGATTTCCCCTTAGTGAAGCCATGCTGGCTGTCACCAAGCACCTTGTTGATTTTCATGTGCCTTAGCATGCCACCCAGGAGAATCTGCTCCAAGATTTTGCCTGCATTATTTCCACATATGCTTAACAAGGAGAAATGGGAATTAAAATTTCATAGTGCATTTAACTGTCTTCAGAATGTGCTACATCCTCTCTGAATTCTTATGTATTTTCTTGTAAGATCCTGCAGTATTATCAGAAGCACTTGTGATCTCCTTTGGATAGCCAGCCACAGAAAATCAGATCAATTTACATGATTGCTAGTAGGAAAAATATGTCAGCTACTGAGTCTGTGCAAAGTCTGTCTCATTTGTTCTAGACACTTTCCTCAAATTTAAATGCTTAACTAATTTTATATGGCTGAATTTCTTTAAATCAGCTCTTAACCTAAATTTCCTAAATTCAGAAAGGAATAATGTGGACTAACAGTTTTCTCTAACCAGCAGATACAGTGAACAATGCTGAGAGAGAAAATACTGAAATGTAAATATCAGCTGCTACAGTTCATATTTTTAACGTACAGTGGGGATGCCAGCAGCCAAGATGTTTCTGCTTCCCTGTAAGCATAGTTAATATGTGTGGTTTGTAACAAGTGTAAACCATTATCTGCCACACTCTAGGAATTGTTTTTTTTTTGCGATTATTAATTTCTAAGTATCCCCCCCCCCATTTTTAGGTATTACTGTTCAGAATTATTTAATGACCCCTTTCAAAAGCTGCTCATTTCAGACATGCTCAGTTCACCATACTTTGTTATCCATGCTGTTTTATATTTGCAACAATTTTCTTTAAGTATAGTACTATTTATTGCTTTCTGAGCATTTAAGCATTTTTCCTCAGAAAATCTTTAAGCATAGTGACAGGATTCTCTTCATAATGTATTCAGCTACCACAGATAGGGAGAACATTAGAATCTCATTAAAATAATTTTATAAAATAAAACAATTGCAAGAGACAGGCTAGAGTGGTTCAAAGTAATTGTGCAAAAGTGAATGACTTTAAAAGACAACAATAAATAAATAAAGAAAAATTTGAAGTAGCTTCATACTTAACAAAGGCAATTATAATAAGCAGAATGTTTTTTCATAAGTAGGACATAAAACATGGGAAGGAAAATGTAAAGCTATAAGACGGTACAAAAACGATTTCATGAGCAACTTGCCATAGGCATTAAAACTAGTATTAAAAACTTCTAATAGCACATTAGAAATAAAAAAAAAAAAAATCATCCAGAAAGTTGACAAGGGTGATAGATGATAATCTCAAAAATGGGACACTAAAGGAAAGATAAAACATAATAGATAAGCTAAATGAATTACTTGTATTAGCATTCATAGCAAAGGAGTTCAGGGAGTTTCTTATTCCACATTCCGTCTTTCTAGGCATGAATCTAAGAAAATACCACACACTAACATGTTAATAGTATACTTTCAGAACAAATTAATAAAAGCATAGAACTAAATTATTTGAATCAAAAGTTCTAAAAGAAATCAAATATGGAATTACCAAACTTTTAATTGGTACATTGACTATCATCTAAATTGGCCTAATTTTCAAGTGATAGGGAGGAGGCAAGAAAGGAAATGATTTTTAAAAAAAGCTTCAGAGTGGATGTGAGGAACAGACTGGTAGGGAAAACAAGGAAAATTGTTTCAAAATGTAATACAAAAAAGAATTAGTATATAAATGGAGAAATAGAATTTATGGGAAGAATCAACATTGTTTTTTATATCAAGAAGTTATGTTCTCATAATCTTGCAGAGTGCTCTGAAGGAATCCATAGACATTCAGATAAGCTTGATATTATTAAGAGAATGAGCTTAGACTGTCAAAAAGCTTTTGACTTTGAAAGTTACTGCCCCAAGGCACTTTAGAAAATTAAATTGTTGTAAGACTTATTAGATGAAAAATTTATTGCCTTCTAACAGATTAGTGACTCTATTTGCATGAACAAAGGGAAAGAATAGACAAGTTTTGCAACAGGAAGAAGTGATAGTGATGGTCTGTACTGAAAATTGTCCTGTTGATCATACCTGTAAAATGATATAAACCCCAGGATGAACAGCAAGGATATTTCTAATATTACAACAGCAAGTGAGGTCTAATACTACCACATTTTCAAAGTAATCAAAAATAAAGTAAAATACAATCAAATAAGCTGACAGAAGAAACTGCTGTGAATTCAAACAATGCATATATGAAGAAAAGCCTTCTAACTGCATCTACATTAGGAAAAAATTAGCTAGTTCTAAGCATTGTGACCATTCTGTTGCCTTGCTTTAAATTCTGCTTCCTAAAGAGGTTGGGAAGAGGTGGGAACAAAGTTGAGAGATACAGTGAAGGCCTGAAAAGCAGATTCAGAAAGCTTAGAACAGTAATGCTCAGTATCTTAAAAGCATAAATGACTTTTAGCTGGCTTCAACAAAGCCTACAGATAATAGTAACATCACTACTTTTTGCTTGGGGCCTTATCAGTTTCCCTGTGATGAACTGAAGTATTTTAGACTTGTATTTTGAATGGTATTTGAGTGAGCTGCATTAATTCTGGCTAAAAGATTAATCACTGTAACTACAAAGCATGATTGGTTTTATATTGTACTTAGAGAACTGTAAAATAGAAAAATGCTTCAAAGAAACAACAAAAAATATCAATGACTTGGTGTTGTGGTTTAAAACCAGGCAGAGGGCTCATTCACTCACTTCCCCCCTTCTTTCCCTCCCCCTACTCCCAGAGGGACAGAGAGGAGAATCGAAAAGAATGCAACTCCCCTGGGTTGAGATAAGAACAGTTTAGTAACTAAGGTATAACACAAATCACTACTGCTACCACCAATAATAACAATGATAAAGGAAATAACAAGGGAAGAGAATACAACACCTCACCACCAGCCAACCTATAACTTACCCCCCAGGCTTGACCAAGCACCAACCCATACCTCCTCCAACCCTGCAGTCGCCCAGCCCTTCTGGCTAACTCCCAGTTACATCCTGGGCATGACGTGCTGTGGTATGGAATATCTCTTTGGTCAGTTTGGGTCAGGTGTCCTATCTCTGCTTCCTCCCGGCTTCCCTTCCTCCCTGGCAGAGCATGAGGATCACAAAGTCCTTAGCCAAACCAAAACATCCTTTTTATCAGCTCTGTTCCCGAGCTGAAAGTCAAAACACAGCACTGCACCAGCTACCAAGAAGGAGAAACATGACTGCTACTGCTGAACCCAGGACACTTAGAAATTAAAAGAATGGTTGAAATGAAGGAAAAATTATTAGAGTCTCTCCTTTCAGATGAAAAAGCAAAACAAAACAAAACACCAGCACCCTCCAAAACAGTTAAAGAACAACCATTATAAAAAATACAGTTTGTTAACTGTTATGTCAACATGTCTTGACAATTGGTGCACTGAGTGTTTAATAGACAGCCTTTTTTTGAATCATAGAATAATAGAATCATTAGGATTGGAAAGGACCTTAAGATCATCTAGTTCCAACGACCTGCCGTGGGCAGGGACACCTTACGCTAAAACATATCACCCAAGGCCTCGTCTAACCTGGCCTTGAACACTGTCCGGGATGGAGCATTCACAACCTCCCTGGGCAACCTATTCCAGTGCCTCACCACCCTAACAGGAAAGAATTTCCTTCTTATATCCAACCTAAACTTCCCCTGTTTAAGTTTTAACCCGTTACCCCTTGTCCTGTCACTACAGTCTCTAATGAAGAGTCCCTCTCCAGCATCCCTACAGGCCCCCTTCAGATACTGGAAGGCTGCTATGAGGTCTCCACGCAGCCTTCTCTTCTCCAGGCTGAACAGCTCCAACTTCCTCAGCCTGTCTTCATACGGGAGGTGCTCCAGTCCCCTGATCATCTTCGTGGCCCTTCTCTGGACTTGTTCCAACAGTTTCATGTCCTTTTTACATTGAGGTCACCAGAGCTGCACATAATACTCCAGGTGAGGTCTCACAAGAGCAGAGTAGAGGGGCAGGATCACCTCCTTCGACCTGCTGGTCACGCTCCTTTGGATGCAGCCCACGATACGGTTGGCTTTCTGAGCTGCAAGCGCACACTGTCAGCTCATGTTCATTTTCTCATCGACCAGCACCCCCAAGTCCTTCTCCGCAGGGCTGCTCTGAATCTCTTTTCTGCCCAACCTGTAGCTGTGCCTGGGATTGCTCCAACCCAGGTGTAGGACCTTGCACTTGGCATGGTTAAACCTCATGAGGTCGACATCAGCCCATCTCACAAGCGTGTCAAGGTCCCTCTGGATGGCATTCCTTCCCTCCAGCGTATCAACCGAACCACACAGCTTGGTGTCATCGGCAAACTTGCTGAGGGCGCACTCAATCCCACCGTCCATGTCAGCGATGAAGATATTAAACAAGACCGGTCTGAACACTGATCCCTGAGGGACACCACTCGTTACTGGTCTCCAGCCGGACATTGAGACATTGACCACAACTCTTTGTGTGCGGCCATCCAGCCAGTTCTTTAGCCACCGAGTGGTCCATCCGTTAAATTGATGTCGCTCCAATTTAGAGGCAAGGATGTTGTGTGGGACAGTGTCGAACGCTTTACATAAGTCCAGGTAGATGACATCAACTGCTCTACCCCTGTCCATCCGTTCCTTAGCCCCTTAGCATGCCATCCAGGAGAATCTGCTCCAAGATTTTGCCAGGCACAGAGGTGAGACTGACTGGTCTGTAATTCCCCAGGTCATCCATTTTCCCCTTCTTGAAAATGGGGGTTAGATTTCCCTTTTTCCAGTCATCGGGAACTTCACCTGACTGCCATGATTTTTCAAATATGATGGCCAGTGGCTTTGCAACTTCATTTGCCAGCTCCTTCAGGACCTGTGGATGGATCTCATCAGGACCCATGGACTTGTGCACGTTCGAACCAGATCCTCTCCTACAGTGGGCGCAAGGTCTTCATTCTCACAGTCCCTGTATCTGCCTTCCAAGACTTGGGTGGTTTGGTCAGAACCTTTGCCAGTGAAGACTGATGCAAAGAAGTCATTCAGAACCTCAGCCTTCTCCAAATCCTGTGTAGCCAGTTCTCCTGAGAGCTTCCTGAGGGGGCCTACATTCTCCCTAGTCTGCTTTTTATTTGCTATGCACCTGTAGAATCCCTTCCTGTTATCTTTAATACCTCTCGCTAAGTTTAATTCTAACTGAGCCTTAGCTTTCCTAACCTGGTCCCTAGCTTCCTAAACAACATCCCTGTACTCTTCCCATGCCAACTGTCCTTGCTTCCACTTATTATAAGCCTCTTTTTTCATTTGAATTTTCCTCAGGAGCTCCTGATCCATCAACGGAGGTCTCCTGGACCTCCTGCTGCACTTCCTTCTGGTTGGGATGCAACACTCCTGAGCTTGCAGCAGGTGATCCTTGAATATCAACCAAGAGTCTTGGGCCGCCCTGCCGTCTAGGGCTGTATCCCACGAAACCTTCCGAAGCAGGTTGCTGAAGAGGCCAAAGTCTTCTCTTTCGAAGTCCAGGGCAGTGAGCTTGCTGCACGCTCTTCTCACTGTCCTGAGGATCTCGAATTCGAGCATCTCATGATTGCTGCATCCAAGGCTGCCCTGGAGCGTCACATTTCCAATGAGCCCTTCCCTGTTGGTGAGCACAAGGTCAAGCACAGCACCTCTCCTTGTCGGCTCCTCTATTACTTGCAGAAGGAAGTTGTCTTCTACACAATCGAGGAACCTCCTGGACTGCTTGTGCCGGGCCGTACCATCCTTCCAACAGATGTCAGGGTGGTTGAAGTCACCCATGAGAACAAGGGCCTGCAAGTGTGAAGCTTTTCCTATCTGTCTATGGAGTGCTTCATCCGCAGGTTCTCCTTGATCAGGCGGTCTGTATCAGATCCCCACAGTAATGTCTCCCATAGCTATATTCCCTTTAACCCTGACCCACAAACTCTCTGTGGACTGCTCGCCTGTCCCCAGACAGATTTCCATACTCTCCAGCCCATCCCTAACATAAAGGGCAACTCCCCCTCCCCGCCTGCCAGGCCTGTCCTTCCTAAAGAGCCTGTAACCTTCCATTCCAACATTCCAGTCATAGGAGCCATCCCACCATGTTTCTGTGATGCCTATTATGTCATACTCCCATAGACACGCACACATCTCTAATTCCTCTTGTTTGTTCCCCATGCTATGGGCATTTGTATAGATGCATCTGAGCTGAGCCCCAGCTGAAGCCAGCTCGTTGGCTGGAGCAGCTGGGATATCTCTACATTGCTCCAGGCATTTATTATAGGTTCTGGCAACTGACTGTGTGTGTTGGAATGGAATGATGCCCTCCTCCCCCAACACATCTAGTTTAAAGCCTCCTTGACCAGTCTGGCAAGCCTCCTACCAAAACTGCTCCTTCCCTTCTTTATCAGACCAGCTCCACCAGCCCCCACTAGACCTGGCCTACAAGCTTGGGTCCTGTGTTCAAGACACCCAAACCCCTGACTATGACACCACCCTTTTAACCATTTATTAACCTGGCTAATCCTC
Organism: Pezoporus occidentalis; assembly: GCF_034315485.1. Taxonomy (NCBI): domain Eukaryota; kingdom Metazoa; phylum Chordata; class Aves; order Psittaciformes; family Psittacidae; genus Pezoporus; species Pezoporus occidentalis. The sequence goes on along the minus strand of NW_026914611.1, from coordinate 4,307,544 downwards.
ATAGCGTTTTTTAGACCCTCCCCTGTACTCTGGTGAATTGATGAAAAGACCACCTGAACTCCAGAGCCCCTAACCACCTCCCCCAGGGCTCTGTAGTCCTTCTTTATGTTCCCCAGGCTACTACTATCTATATCCCTCGCACCCACATGTATCACCAGAAGTGGGTAACAGTCTGTGGGACTTACTAGAGCAGGCAGCCTCTCTGCCACATCCGTGATACGTGCCCCTGGTAGGCAACACACTTCCCTTGAGACGGGGTCTGGCCGGCAGATGAGCACTTCTGTCCCTTTCAGTGTAGAGTCCCCTACTACTACCACCCGCCGCTTTTTCCTTACAGCACCAGTAGAGATCTTTAGCAGTGCACCACCCGGCTGTTTCTGGCTCGAGTGCATTTCCTCATTAGCCCCCTGCAGGACAGCAAAGCAGTTCTGTGTAGGGACATCGGATTTAGGGGGAAGCCCCTTGCTTTTGGTCGTCCTCTTCCTTCTTTTTTTGTTGTTTTTTTTTTTTTTTGTCACTAATTCCCAGCTTCCCAGGTTAACGGCCTCCTTCTTTCCTTCATGAGGTAGAGGCAAAGCTCGAGGCCCCTGCACAGTTTGGGCCAGGAGCAAGCATTCCTTCTTCCTCTCAGCTTCCCTGACATCTTGCAGCCTATTAACAGCATCCTGCAGCTCAGCCACCTGCTGCAGGAGGACCTCCACCAGGGAGCACCGAGTGCAGCCCTGCCCATTGTGCACCATTCCCTCACAAGACCAGTGCAGGCTGTCTCTACATCCCGAGCTCTGCACTGCAGCCTCCCCTCTCATCGGCTCTGTCTGGGTGCCTACTTTGGCCACCGCCGGGGCAGCCAGAGCAGAGCTCCCGGACCGGGCCCTGCTCATACGACGAGTGCTCACCATCCCGCGCAAACTGCCTCGCCGCGCCCCTGGCCGCTTGCGCTCCCTGGGGCAAGTTTTTACCCAGTCAAGGTTGGCTCGGCTGATTCAGGCTCCGCCCCCCCTGTGAGTCAGCTGCTCGCTCTCGTCAGCTGAGCTGCCGGCTCCTGGGCAGGTCCTGTCGAGGACTTGAGGCTCCCCCGGTTGCTCTCGTCGCTCTGAGTTGAGGCTCCTGGACGCTGATCTCCCCCCCGCTCCGGTGTTGAAGGCATCCTCTCTCGAGCTACTCACCTCAGCAATTGACCAATGAATATATTGTAATGAAAAGTATCCTGATTTTTGTCAGATTTTTATTAGGATTTTTAGTTGTTTTCATAGAGAACCGGAAGCTAATAAGGGCTTTGTCAATGGGTCCATTGTGCTATTACATTGTGTGTATATTTTGTGATTGTATGTGAAGTATTTGTGATGGTCAAGGGATCCCTTTTGTGTTTGTCTTAAAGCAACTCAAAAGACAGAAGGCACTGACAACCCCTTATCACTTGGGCAAACGTCTGGGGTCACAGCACGGATCACGTTCCAGGAAGGCAGGGGATGGTTTCTACTTTTTCTACTTTGTCTTTTGTAAGAATAAGAACCTGACAGGAGTTTTATTCCTCCTGATGCAGTTCTAGGGAAGTTTATAATAAAATTAATTGTTGGTTTATTTTTTTAACCTCTGGAGAGCCCTTGGTTTCTCCTGTGAGCCATGCAGCGTATTGCAGATCACCTCCCCTCACACTTGCTCAGCAGGATGGCACAGTAGGTTGCATATCTTGTGCTGTACTAGTGGTAGGAAAATTCTTAAAAACCAGTTCCTTCCTGCCTAATGTGTGTTATAGAACTACCTGTGTTTCCGATTTCCAAAGAAGAAGACAAGCTCATACTCTGGCTTCACTTCCTGTATTGCGTAATTCACAGATTAATCTTTACATGATTAAAGTCTGATCTGGGGGAGTAACCTGACAAAGCTTTCACGTGTAGGACTCTGGGTTGTGTTACAGTTTTGCATAGATGGACTATAAATGCCTTAGTCTTTAATTAAATAGCTTTGAAGTATCTGCCACTGATATTTCTCAGATTTTAATTCTTTCACCTCCTCCCCCAAACTCTTTGCAGAGAAGACTCACAAGCAAAAGTTCTGGCTTATCACATTTTGTTTCATATGCTGTCCTGGTTTCACATGATGTTTGTGCCTTTCAACTTTGCAGCAGGGATGAATTATTCCAGGAATTTGAATGTGCTGCTAGTGTAACAGAGGAGAAGAGGCTTGCACCACTTCTGGTGCCCCTGCTTATCGATTCCTCCAGCAATAGCTTAGTCTGGAAGACATTAAACCCACAGTGTGCAAGGGCAGTATTTTTAAGCTCCTGTTTTCTTCAGTTCAGAAGAAGTCTCTTATAAGCTGGAGGAGCACCTTACTGTTAGTAGTACTTAGCAGTAGTTATCTATCTGAAAAAGTTTGGCTTGTTGAGTCAGCTTACCTATTAAAACAGAAAAAATCAGATGAATTTTCTGACTAACTGCATCAGAAAGTATCCTTTCCTCACTGCTGTACCTGGGTTACCACTCACAGTTGTTAGAAGTTTCTCTCATTCTCCTAACTTCACAGTATCACAATTTGTTGGGTTTTACCCCTTCAAATGCAGGGATTACTTAGAAAGGAAACCAAGCAAATTACTAGATATTTTGCCACCTATGCAATGACAAAGAGAAGAAAAAATGTTGCACATAGTGACATAAGTGCACTTTCTAAGTGCATCCCAACCACATGCATGTAAGCTTGTAACCACAGTTGTCACCTCCATGTCATATTGTCACTCAACCACCACCATAGAACTTTTCAACAGTAGTAGCTGTGATCTCTGAAACACCTATTTGAAACAATTAGAGTGAATGTACCTTGCTGTATCACTCCCACTTTTCCATGATACTGAAGATCATGCATTGTAGAAAACAAAAGCTATGTGAATCAGTCGACTCAGTCCTATCTTCTACTCCTCCATCTGTTTCACAAGGTCTGTGTTGCCAGATATTAACACATCAGCAGATGGAACTCTATGCTAACTTGGTGGTGAGACATAAATACTCAAATCTATGAGCAAGAGTTACCACTGGAACACCGAGCCCCACAAGGCTGAGGTCTCAAATGGAGCATTGCTATTTCTACTTGGGATAGCATAGAATTAATGAAATTTTCAATGTCTGTCTGACATTTGAAATAGGTAAGTTTACCATTTAAAAAATAGCACAGCACATTGCTTGCTTGAGACTATTAGTTTGATTAAGGTGTTCCCTTGGACCATACAAGAAAATCAGACTTTGACTGTAAGGGTATAAATGTGCCAATTTATTTCCTTCTGGGAAAAAGCAACCAAATAACAGAATTGTAATTAGCCCCTATGTAGCAGTATTCAGTAGCCTTCTAAATACTGAGGCAAGGAATTTTCCAGGGGAGAATCAGAGCTCAGTCACAAAAACCTCATGATGACATTACCCTGGAGATATTTCACATCTATTCCAATTCTCTTGCATTCAAACTTATAAACAAGCTCCTTCAGCACTGGGAATATGCCATTAATGGTCACTATCATGAGCAATATGATAAACAGCTAGTATAAAAATGGTAAAGGAAGATGAAGATATGTATTGCTGCTTTTTTTTTTTTTTTACAAAATTTTGCAATATTTAAGGAACTCCAATCAGTGTTAAGGAATTTGAGGCAGAGTGAATAATCAAAAGATTAGAACTTTTTGTAATAGTTAATTTAAAATAAAATTAATACATTACATATTTTCCTTCTTGTGATGAAATTATAATAAAAATCTATTCCAAATTGCCAGATTATTACCTAGAAATTTGGTGTTGTGTGCAGAATAATTTCTTCTGCCAAGCTGAAGAGAAGACTATGAAACCGAACTTTCACTTACGCTTCATTGCTGATTTCATTGGGCCTCTGAATGTAATTTAAGGGCCAATAGTGAGGCAGGAAAAAAAGGAGAAACAAGCGGTAGATCTGTGTAATGATGAATTTGGGAGCACTAGCACTCCACATTGTAGAAGTTACCAGTCAATATTTGCCTATGTGCAAATATTTAAATCTCCTATTTAACCTAATCATGTAAAAACTAAGACATACAGTGCACTTTCAAAAATAAAACACAATCTGGTAACATCTGTTATATTTCACTTTGATTTAAAGTTCAGTGACAAATAAGAGTGCATTTGGCAGTGCCAGTTAATACAGATTTAAGAACAGATTTTGGTTCTTATTCCCAAGGCTACTTCAGACTCAATATACAAAGAATGTAAAATACTCAAAAGGAAAATAAGTATCCTGTCTGTATCAAGAGGGGTAATGCATACAGTAGCATTGTTTGTGCCAGTGAAATTGACTTAGCTGCATTCCTTGCTGAAGGAAACCATATCTGCCAACATATTAAATATCAAAATATATTACATAAAATTAATTGAGAAAAATACCACTCTATGAGAAAGATTCATCCACGAAGCTCATCATTTAAGCTGGATGCTTTGGATGCATAACATGACTAGTCCCACTATCGGCATTTTCATAGCTATAAAAAGTGGCCAAAGAAACACAAACAGAACTGAAATGGTTTGGGTTTTTTTTGTTTTTTTTTTTTTTTTTTTGTTAGTTTGTTTGTTTTCCAGCACTGTTCCCCTTCCCTTATGCCTTTTTTTTTTTTTTGACAGCTGAAATTGAAAACATGCTGTGCCTCCACTGCAGCTGATGTACAGCGAGTACTATGTCAAGATGCAGGGAAGCTGTGAGAGGTTGTGCGGTTGCTGCGAAGGGAGTGAAAGGGAGCAGGAGCAGCTGTTGCTACAGCATATGTCTTTTGTCAGAAATTCAGACCAAACTGTATAAAACAGTGTTGAAGATTGCCCTTTTGGCCTGTTTCATTTTGCATGCTGTTAAAACTCCTTATCCACACAGTATATGCAGTCCCTGCCCAGAATGTCAGCTGTGCAACAATCTCCACTCTGCTTCTCAAGCCATGACGCAGGCAGACTGGAGGCGTTATTCCCATTGAGTTTATGAGAGTATTTAATTTCTATTGAGATGCCTAATCTTTTACATGGAGTTTAGGGACAGAGTTTTCATTACTGTCATATTCAAAAGCAAATGTTAATAATTTCATGATAGTCAAAGATTTAAAAAAAAGAAACAAACAAAAAAAAAACACCCCAAAACCAAACCCAAGCAGTTCTAACAGAAATAAATTTAAACAAGAAGACACAATCAAAGAATAGATTGGTAAGTAAAAATTATTTGGTTCTGCCTTCTTTCTACTAAACCTATAGTAACATTTATTTGATTTTGTGATTTGGTGCTTTTTGTTTGCTTTGTTTCTGTGGTTGTCCTGGGTTCAGCAGTAGCAGTCATTTTAATCCTCCTTGGTAGCTTGTGCAGTGCTGTGTTTTGACTTTCAGCTTGGAAATAGAGCTGATAACAAGGATGTTTTGGTTTGGCCAAGGACTTTGTGAGCCTCATGCTTTGCCAGGGAGGAGGGGAAGCCAGGAGGAAGCAGAGACAAGACACCTGACCCAAGCTAGCCAAAGAGGTATTCCATACCACAGCACGTCATGCCCAGGATGTAACTGGAAGTTACTCGGAAGGGCTGGTAGACTGCAGGGTTGGAGGAGGTATCGGTCAGAGCTTGGTTGGGCTGGGGGGGCGAGTTATCGTTGGGCTGGTGGTGAGATGTCATATTCTCTTCCCTTGTTATTTCCTTTATCACTGTTATTATTGATGGTAGCAGTAGTGATTTGTGTTATACCTTAGTTTCTAAACTGTTCTTATCTCAACCTGTGGGAGTTGCATTCTTTTCGATTCTCCTCTCTGTCCCTCTGGGAGTAGGGGGAAGGAAAGAAGGGGAGGGAGGGAGTGAACGAGTTGCCTGACTGGGTTTAAACCACGACAGTGATTTTGTTTGGCTGTTTGTATTTTTTTTTTTTTTAGTTTGTGTCTATATACTTTGCCAACATTGCAACTACGTTGATTTGAGTTGTTGTTTTTTTTTTTCAATTTTATCTTCATAACACAGTATGTTTTAAGTTTAAAATTGTTAAAATAGTTTCTTTTTTATTAGGAGCAGAGTTTAAAATCAAGTCTAAAGTTTAAGCATTGAAATGATGAGAAAAATAAACATTGTTTTTCTACAGAAAGTATCCGCATGATGATAATAAAGGAACATTTCAAAATGTAGACAGCTTTGTTAGAGGAATGGTTTTAGTATTTTTTACTTTATTAATGCTAAAAATGCACCATTATTTCCCAACTATTCCTAATAACTTATAGTTTGGTAATAATAATTTAATTTATATATAGTTCAGTAATAAAAATATAGAGTATAATAGTTCATATCTTAAATATCTCAACATGTGAAGAAAATCTGTCCAATTATTTGTTTCTGCAGAAGCGATAGACATCAGAAGCTACACATTCAAAAGCAAACAAGCAAAAAAATCCCTGTTGTTGTAGCCTGATATTATTTCCTCTCCTGTCAGCTTTCTATTTTGTTTGTTTGCTTGCTTGTTTGTTTTAATAATAAATGTTTTACATGAAAAGGCTGACTTGTGGAGCTGGAATCAAGGGAGATCATGAGGCTTGTCTAATACATCAGTTGTTTAAAAATGAACTGTTTAAAAGGCTAAAATTCAAGGTTCACAAATAAGATGTCAACTGTTCACTATATATTTGCTTAATCTTTGGTGGGTATTTAAGACAAACTATTTAGCAACAAATAGTAGTAATTTAGCAGGAACAATTGCTTTATTCTGTGATGTATATGATTTATATAAAATAAATCAAATTCTGGCATTCATGAGAGTAGACCAGAATATATCATTAAGAAAAGTGATTAAGGAAGTCTGATTCAGAAGCAGTGATATAGCAGCAATTTATACATGCCCTTTCATACGTAGTTCTTCAGTTAATTATTGATAATTGATAATTGTTTCTAAATATGTGTCTATTTCTTTTATTTACTACAAACTTTTTAAAATAAGACCTCCCTCTGAGATCTTGAGCATTTGGATATTAAAGAAATTATACTAAAGTTATTACCTTAGCTGATCACTGTTTTTATCTCGAAGTTATTAATTTAGTGAAATCCTCACATGTAAATCAGAATGCAGGAATAATACTAAAATAGGTCAGAGAAACTTCTATGTATTAGGTACAGAGGGCACAGTGATTAATAACCTCAGATTGCATAAGAATATCACCTTGAATGCTTATAAATTACATTAAATAAACTTGACTACTTGGCTAATTGAAAACATCTCGTATGCAGGCTTCTTAATTCTTATGTAACATCCACTGACTGCTAGCTAGGGTACTATACCCAAGAAACAGGAGATGTTTCCTTCCTGAGTGACTGTAGCATGAAAATTGTTAAGGCTGTACTCCAATGAGGACTGCAAGGGTAAAATTCAGGCATGAAAATATTTGACCTAAATCTTGGCCTAAATAATTGACACTGGAGCATTTGCAAAAACAGAAGCTCAGTAGTAGCTCTCCATCTGTAAATAAGCAGGTGACTGATTTTCACAAGTACTAAGCATCTTCATTGCTTAACTGTTTTTCCTACTAAAAAGATGTATGTTTCATCTGCCTTAAGTAAAGTACCTTCAAATTGGAGCTCAAAGTCTGAGCTAGTAATTCAGAATCCTTGTAATTTCTGGAGACAAATAAATACATTGAAAACAAAATTAGTGCCGTCTTACGACAAGCAATACTAGATGGATCAGATTAATTATTATCTATCAGTAGGTGTTTCCCTGTTTTGTAATAAAAGCATCATTAAATAACTTTATCAGATTCAGAAGTCAGCCTTTTACATAAAACAAGACTTAGCGTTAAATTTAAAGTTAGAGCTGATTCCCACTGAAAATGACAACATGAAAAATTACATGCTCTTAAGTTTTTATTTTTCAGTGTTGCAAAGCTTCCATAATTCAAGGATGCTATTTATAATGTCATTTTACTATGTTCATAGTAATATTCATCTATTAATATTGCTGCTCTCAAGCAATTTTAAACAAGCAGCCCAATACCATATTCATCTGACTTAATGAAACTCCGCAGTGTTCTTTTTCCTGTGATAGAATTTTAGCAAACTTTGTACTGAACTGATCTCAAAACCTTTCGTTAAAAACTTTTTCATAAATAATTCTCATTTATGAACTGTAAAACACAAAGGCAAGGAAAACGACTATTTCATTCTTTAATACTGAAAAGTGGGAATAAAATAAAATTCTAGCAGTCTTGTCTTGCTGCAGGACTGAATTAATACCCATTTGGGCAAGTCAGGAGATCTCAAAAGTTTGTTATAAAAATGTTGCAGACATCTGAAGGAAATATTTCTGTAAGCAGCTAGAATACAGTTCAGATCAATGCAATTATACCTGTGATATTGACAGAACCTGTGTAGCAATGTAACTACCATACCATTGGACAATGGGAAACTGTCTTGTTTTTTTCAAGATTAACTATTAATTTTCTTTTTTTCTTTTTTAAATAGAAATGACAGCACTCTGCAAGAATGTGAGTGTGAGTGACTGATGATATAAAATCAGTGTTGCATATTTTGCCATTTGGAGGAGAACAGTAAAAGAAAATCCACACTGGAATATGCAATTACAAGCTATATTACATTTTGCCTCAAGTAGATCACTGCCTGTCAATGAAATGGTATTCCATGTTATATGTTTCAGTGAAAAAAAAAAGAAAAAAGAATTTAAGCATTTTTCATTCTTCATTTTAAAAGAAATTTGGATACCTGAACCAAAAGTCACATCTGCTCGTGAAGTTCTCAGTAGTTCAGCCAAGTAATGTCTATATATTTCTTTTTCATTATTTTTCAGTGGTTTCTTAATAATTTCTATTAATGAACTTTCTCTCCTTTCTCTACAATACCACTTTTGTGTTACCAGTATTTTCTTTCTATCAGAATCAAATGCAGTGTTATAGATACTGAATATTCTTCTGCATATATACAGCACTGAATTTAGTTATGTTCCTTGCAGTATAACATCATATGTGAACATCAAAACAAGCTTTTTAGTACTTCCAGGCAATTTATGAAAATGTCTAATAAAATTGTACCTTCCCCCCTCCTTGAATTCAGATTTTGTTTTACAACAGCGTAAATGAATATTTTTTCAGAAATACAAAAGTGCAAACTACATTTACTGAGATTCTCATCAGAATGTCTTAGTAGCTGTAATAACTGAAGCAGTGGATAGAAATGAAACATTACTGTTTTATGTGTATGCTTGCTTCTTTTATAGTTAGAGACAAAAATAATAGACATTGTAGCTTAATATCCAAGTTTTCTTAATATTGAAAAAATGATCTATAATCTCATAAGCCAAATGAAGTTCAATTAGAATAATTGCTGTGGATTTAGTATTAGGAAAGAAGAAAGAAAGCTGGAATGAAGTCATACGGACAGACAGGTATATGTACATATGTACAGAAATACCATCTGTTTTGGGGTCTTCTGAGGCTTTTTTCGTGCATGTGTAGTAAAAAGTCAGTTAGAAAGACCTTTATTTTTGTAAGCATACATATTTTTCTCCCCACTGAGTTGTTTAGATTCAAGATAGCAGATTTCAAATCCCATGAAAGCATTAGTGAAGAAAAAGAAAATACTAGAATAGGGTAGACTATTTTAAGGTAAGAAAGTAGTAATAGATGAATGTGAGGACAGAAGGAAGGGAACAGAACTTTGTAGGTGAGGACAAAACAGTAAATCTTTCTGCCAAAAATTATGACCTCCTTTTGAAACACCTGCTTACAGAATGGGAACTAAAGTGTTCTGAGCAGTCTCTGACATTTTGAAACTGAATTTTTACTATTAATAAACAGAGCAAAAAGAATACTTTACTGGAGGAAAGAAGAATCAAAAAAAACTATTAAGCAAGAGTTAATGACTGTAGACCAAAGCCTAGGTTTAGGCTTACACTGGTGTACTGGGCACTGCAACGTAACAGAAGAATGGTAAGGAGGAGTAGGTCATGTTGACCGATTCAGTCACTTCTCTAGTGAAATGTTCAGAGCTGTATGTCCTACTGCTTGAGGGCTTGGCAAACATACAAACAAAAGAGAGATAATACTGCTATGCACAGATATATAGAATAAGTATAAAATAGTCCATAAATAATGACTATATTTGGTACATTCATAAACAGCTTCGCTGACAAGTAGTATGCTCATGCAAGAGATGACACAATCTTTCCTTATGAAAACACCTTTAGAAATGTGCAGCCACTAATGCCTCAGCCATGGGCAGATGATCTTCTGCCAGGTCTGGGTCTTTCCTGCTGCTTCCCTGGAGGGTGCTCCTCAGGCTTTCCCCTGCTCTGGGATTCGTGACAACACAGAAGAACATTAATCTCAGCATTGTTGTTAATTTCTGAATGCAAATCCATTCCCGATATTTCGCACAAAGAATACTGAGACTGGAAAACAAAAGCCACAGTAATTCAGACACTACAGATGGTAAAACACCAAGATCAGTGTGCTTATTTTGAAGTGCAGAATGTAAAAAAGTTAATACTGATTTTCTTTTTTTTTTTTTTTTTTCTGAATGAATCATAGGGTGAATTCTTGGGCTGAATGTGAGTAGCTACTTAATAAGAACTTGGGTTACCTTCCTGGGGAAGCTGAAGAACTTTCACAGAGAGATGCTATTGAATACTGAAAAGTATGAAAATGTATGAAAAGGAAAGAAGCTGAATGAGAAGGAAGACACTTGGTGATGACATCCACAGTGATATATAAGTGAAGAATGTGCCACATAATAGTGCTGAAGAAGTGGAAAAGAAAATATGTTGGGGATACTGATAAGAAGGAAGAAGAAACATAAAAGAAAGCAGTCAAACACAGAAAAAATACAGAAGAAAGGAAATCTTAGTTACAGGATGTCCCAGGGTAAAAAAAAAAAAAAAGAAAAGAAACAAAAAAGAAACAAGATTAATTGCACAGGAATTTTGATTTGGCAAGAAGGTTGTCATGTCTAGACTAAGGGTCAGTTTTGATGAAATGAAAACCTGCTTATGTGGGAGGCAATCTGGTGCTTCCAGTGTTGCGCAAGAGTGCAGCAGATATGATTCTGGGAAGGAGACGAGGAGATATGAGGGATTATAGAAAATAATTGAAATGATTTAATAAACAGTAATGATTTTGCAGTGATTAAACTGGGGCAATTTCTGTTGTCTCTTGGAAAGCAGGGAAGATACATAGTTTATATAATGTACATATTTTATCAACATGGAGAAGGCATCTAAGAAAATGAAACAAATAACATGGTAAGTGGAGAAAAAAATTACAGTTGTAGTAATTTTTCCTTAATTAACAGCATATTCATTGCAAAGGCAGCTTTAGAAATATTTTGGAAACTTCTAAACTAAATTTGATGTGAACAATTATGTAATGAAATATATTTTACTGTGCACTTTAAAAATATTATTTTGCAATGTAACTTACATTGTTTTTGTGTCCAAAATAAAAAACTTCTGAGCTGTCCTGATTTATATCAGCCACATTAGATCAGTAGCTTGCAATTTGTTACTATGTGGTACTGATAACGGCTATATCGCCTCCATAGTTTGGAACATTTCGCCCTTTGATTTATTATTTAGCAAAATACAATTTTGCAATTTCAAACAAAAATTCTGATAGCAAATTCTGAGTCCATCCATAATTCATGTGATTTCAGTATGGTAAAAATTTCCTTTTAATGAGATCATAATTTGTGCAAAATTCCACTCAGATAAAGGCTATGCAGTAAAAAACTTCATATTCACCAGAACAGTAGTAAGCAATAGCTGTACATTTTGCTAATAAATAATATCAGAGGAATTTTAAAATATGCTTACTTTTTAATCTTCTGTATACTTCTTTTTACATATATATATAGATATGCATGCAATAGGCTTGTGGCAGAATAAATGTATTATTAATATTTTTACTTTTAGTACTAATTTGTTCCTGACAGATATACTTAGAACTCTTTGAAACACCAGTAATTCCACCAATGGAAAGAGTTGGTAAGCATCTGAAAAGTAAATATTTTTTGCTTGTTTGGTTTTTGGTTTTGTTTTGTTTTCTTTTTTTTGTTTTTGTTTTTTTTTTTTTTTTTTTTTTTTGTTGAAAGATACATAATTGTTGGTTGTTGTAATGTACTGGAGATTTTGATATATGAGAAAAGGCTAAGAGTTCTGGAATCGTTCCTGTTGGAGAAACGATGACTTGGGGGAGCTTAACAGAGTATATAAATACCTCATGAGGGGAAGTTAAGAAACAGAGCCAGTCTTCCCATTGATATCCAGTGAAAGACAGGAAGCAAAAGGCACAAACTAAAATACAATCAATTTTGTTTAAACGTTAAAAAAAAATGTTTTTTGTTGTGAAGGTGGTCAAGGATTGGTGCACCTTTGCCACTGAGGATGTGAAACCTCCATCAGTGGAAATATTCAGAAGCTGACTGGATATGGTCCTTGGGTACCCTTCTTTGAGCTGGGGGGGTTGGACCAGCTGATCATAAGAGGCCACTTCTCATATCAAATACATTTTGTGTTTGCTGATTTTGTTTCATTGTGGTTTTGTTTGTTGTTGTCAGGGTTGTTTTTGTTCCTTTTAGTGTTGTACTTCTTGCAATTGTAGTGTTAAAAGGTAACATGGGAATTTTTATTAGGTTTATTCTGTTGCTCAATGGAGAAGATATAGATTTTTCATCACAGCTTGTTCAACACAGTTTTGTTCATACTTACTATTAGATTGAACTAGTTTTAATTAATGACCATTCTGCTGAAAAATATAGGATTTCAACCGAAAAAAGAATTAAAGCAGAATAGTGTAGCTTGCTTAAATACCAAAATGCTGCTTACTAGAAGAAAACAGTGCTTCAATGACTTAAGCCCCCCAAAATGGATGTTTTGAGTAAGATTAAGTAGCCTTTTGTCGTGGGTTCAGCAGTAGCAGTCATTTTTCTCCTTCTTGGTATCTGGTGCAGTACAGTGTTTTGACTTTCGGCCTGGGAACAGAGCTGATAACAATGATGTTTTGGTTTGGCCAAGGACTTTGTGAGCCTCATGCTCTGCCAAGGAGGAGGGGAAGCCGGGAGGAAGCAGAGACAGGACACCTGACCCAAGCTAGCCAAAGAGGTATTCCATACACAGCACGTCATGCCCTGGAGGTAACTGAGAGTGACCCGGAAGGGCTGGTAGACTGTAGGGTTGGAGGAGGTATCGGTCAGAGCTTGGTCGGCCTGGGGGGGTGAGTTATCAGTTGGCTGGTGGTGAGGTGATGTATTCTCTTCCCTTGTTATTTCCTTTATCATTATTATTATTGGTGGTAGCAGTAGTGATTTGTGTTATACCTTAGTTACTAAACTGTTCTTATCTCAACCTGTGCAAGTTGCATTGATTCTCCTCTCCATCCCTCCGGGAGTAGGGGGAGGGAAAGAAGGGGGGGAGTGAGTGGACAAGCTGGCTGGGTTTAAACCATGACACCTTTACTCATTCTAGAATTTATTTATGTAAACAATTATGAAAAAAATTAAGCATCTAGGAATTTCCAGCCTTTCCTTAAGAGTGTTCCCTTCTGCAACTGCAGAACTACCCTGTCATGATGCATCTCTGCAGAACAGGAGATTTACTATAGCTAATAGCCAAATGCAGAGATACAGGCACAAAAAAAAAGTTTTCTCACTTTATTTTAACTGGTCTGAAAGGTTTCATAAAACATAAGATACAATGTAACACAGAAATAATGCTTCATTTGTGGTTTAACCGTTTCACAGAGGAGCTAATTACTACTAACAAGAGGTTTTTAGCACATACCTTTTGATGACTTAAAAAAAAAAGTTAACTCTTGAATTTTTCACCAACTCATGTATGATATGTGAAGTCTGTGCTGATTCTGGTTGGTCAAGCAGGAAATATAGACTACTCCCATGAGCAGAAATTTTGTGTTCCTGCTGATACTGCAAGTTGTTTTCCCTCTGCAGCTCTGTTGAAGATTTCAGCATCTTTTGTAGTACAGAATAACTGCAGAGTGTGTAGAACAGTCACAGCTTTTAAATGTGCAATCTCAGACTTCAGTGCTTAAGATAATATACACAATCATTGAAGAGAAGACCTATGACTAAAGGGAAACATTAAATAAATTCACAAGATCTGCTGGCTTTATGAGACTATCATAAGAAAAATCCTGACCTTATCTGAACAAACAGGTAAATGTAGACAAGGCATTTCTGATACACAGTCATATAAAGAATATCAAATTAGGTGAAAAATCTGAACAGGATTTGTTGTTTTGTTTTTTCTTTTTTCTTTTTTTTTATAATAAATGATAAATACTAATGTTTGTGTTGTGAGATTGAGAGTGCACCCTCAGCAAGTTTGCTGACAACACCAAGCTGTGTGGTGCAGTCAACACATTGGAGGCAGGGGATGCCATCCCCAGGGACCTTGACATGCTCAAAAAGTAGGCCATTGCAAACCTCATGAAGTTCAGCAAGGCCAAGTGCAAGGTCTTGTGCAGGATGGATTGAGAGCAGATCTGAGAAGAACTTGGGGGTGTTGGTTGATGAGAAGCTCAACATGAGCTGGCAGTGTGCACTTACAGCCCAGAAAGCCAGCCATATGCTGGCCTGCATCAAAAGGAGTGTGACTAGCAGGCAAATCTCCCCTCTGTTCTCATGAGACCCCACTTCTAATCCAGACCATTCTATGATTCTGACATTTTTTCTCCAAATGAAGTCTGTACTTTTCATATGTCTGCAAAGTTCCTGGATCTGTGGGTAGCCAACTACTGCCTTATCTCCTTAATTCTAATTACTAATTTCATTAAAAGATAGATAAAATTGCCTTAGATTTTTATTTTTAATATTAATCTCGTTTTTCCCATTTAAAGCATTGGTGTTTTTTTCTAAAATATGTAATGAGATCACCAGTGACAGAGTAGTTATTCATAAGACAACTTTGTAATTAAATATACAGTCTTCTACATCCAAAGATTGCAGATTTATGGCACAGCTTCTTTAGTCTGAGAGTTCTCTGTGTAGCTGTCCATAAAAAATTGAGTTTGGGATGATCTTAAGGAGGTAAAATGAGACTGTGCCTGAATTGCATCTTGTACAATGTGCAGTCACTTAAAGAGAGAATTGATGGCATATTTGGTATAAAACATTAACATTCTGATTTAGTAGACTTCCTAATACACTTTACACTAAAAGAAACACTCTATGCAGTACTAAGCAGAAACAAATCAAAGCCACTTTAATTTAAATAAAGAGGTATTGGGGATAAAATTACTTTTTTTTTAAGAAAACATTTCTGGGATAGCTTATCTTAAGCAAAAAAGAATAAACTCATAACATGAATGAAGAAAGAAAATTACTAAAGTTGAATTTTAGGGTTTTCTTTAAGTAAAGACTTAAGACTGTGGGCTTTCTCTCTCTCAAAAAAAAAAAAAACAAAAAAACAAACATCCAAAGAAGCCTCAACAAAATCCCCCTAGAAACCAAACAGACATGCACCCCCCAAACAAACAAACCAACAGCAATGACAAAAAAGAAAAAAAAGGCATATGTAGAGTCAGTTTTCATTACATAAATATATTTGTTAACACTTTCTGGTAATGAGCTGAGGAAATTACCAAGCCATTTTTTTTTTTGTTTGCTTTTTATGAATAAAAAGCTAAAGGTTACCTGGATGGTAAAAATATTTCCTGAGACAGAAAAGAAAGAAAACTTAAGAAGTGCTGAGATATTGAATGCTAGATAACCCCATTTTGGAGAAAGAAATTGAATAATTACATGGCAATTAGGTAAAGATTTTGTAACACTTAGCCTTAAGGTGTCTGGAAAATACTTTCAATGTATTTCTACCTCTTCCTCTATTTTTAACTCTAGTTCTTCTGGTACATGGGCCATCAACATCCTGCTTGTATCAGAATTCTCTCTGCAGCGTGGCATGAGAGCTCAAAATAAAAGTGTCTTTAATGTCATAGAAGAAATGAACATATGAGATAATGTTTAAATTAAATATATATATATAAATCTACGTGTAATAATATGGAGTGTACCAAAGGTGGCTGAAACTAAGTCGTACTTAAAACTTTCTCTGCCAGTTTAGCAGATTTTCCAGGCAAATTAAATACAGCAGATTTAACCTCATTTGCTTCAAGACAGGCAAACCATTGTGAACAAAATGAGGAACTCTGAAACCACAGGAAGCTTACAAGTTTCCCAGGTATTTGTAGGTTGATTCAATGTGATAGATATTTCTGTTAAAAGATTCAGTATTAAAAGCAATCATTTCCTGATCACAAAGGTTGGAGAGGACAACTTTTGCATAGGATAATCAGGCTGTCTTGTAAGGAGAACAAATAGACTTGGCAATTGGAGTATTTTAAATAAGATAAAATATAAAAAAAAATAAAAAAAAAGTATGAATTCAAAATAAATACATAATAAATAATACAAAGCTCCTTTCCAAAGTAGAAAACCTTTTGGCTGAAAATCACACCAAAGGAATTAATTCCTTCTTCATAAAAATATATATTTTTATAGCAGTAGTCAACAGTATAATTTGTGAAGATCGATTGCTATGAAGAATGCAACTCAGAAAGAAATACAGTTTTTAACCACCGGTTTTCAGAAAACATGGATTTGAACACATGCAAAAGATCCACTAATGTGTTCAGAACATAAAACAGTGTTAATACATTTAACTGAAGAAAGTGCTGTCCGAGAAAACTTACAGACTTCTTTACGTATGTGGAAAGTCTTTGGAAAATGTCTGAAAGGGCTTTTTTATTTAAGGAAAGGCTTTTTAAATTAAGAGGAATTGCATCTTAGAAAGAAAGGATATATTCTGGCTGTTAATACATTTAAGTTGAAAATTATACATATCTAAATAGAATTCTATCCTAGAGAACCATTAGTAGGAGCACTTGCGTTTTAAAATAAATATCAGCAAATTTCTGAAAATTGGTTTGTGATGTGGACATAATTAAAACATTCTCAAAGTTGTTTTCTTCACATCTAAGTTCTTATACAGATTTCACTAGCTCCTTTCCCTTTTTTCCACTGACACTGGTGAGATGTAAGAAACGTAATATGCACTTGGCATGGAAAATTTTCCAAGGCAAGGAGAGAATTAATTATCTTAGAATGGCAAAGCTGAAGCAAGCTAAAACTGAAGTGAAAAAATCCGAAACATTTCAATTGCTAGTTACCACACAGAGTCATAATAATTGCATAAAACCTTATATCTAATCTCTCCATTAGTATGTTGTGATTTATCCATAAATTTACCACTTGGTCTTTGCTGTTTGGACCATTCAGACTTAATGCTGCTTTTTCCGGTCAGACTGGCTTGTGTCTTGTAGAGACTACATATCCACTGTGTCTCAATGCACCAAACCAGTCGTCACAAAGTATTTTAGGAAGTGAAAATAGCTACGAAACTCTCAAACTTGCTATCAAATTGAGCGCATGAAAATGAAGGGAATGAAAGAAGACAAGGTTTTTAATAATCTAATATTTAAATGATGCTTTTAAAGAACAAAGAGCATTTTAAACTCAACTTTTCCATAACTAATTCAGCCAATTTGAAACAAGTACTCTTAGCATGGATCTCTTTCTTTCCTCCATTTAGTTCTCTTCCGAAACAGCTTCCCATTGCCCTTTCCTGCTTGCCCGTTAATTCTACTCCCTATAAATCTTAATTGCACACAGCAGTGCACTGCTTACTCATAGTCTCTGAAAACCTGCTTAACTCTTTGGACATTGTTGTGGAATATTTTTAACAAGTTGTTCACAGAGTGGGAAAGAAATATAAATAAGTATGGACAGAAAGTTCTTAAAGGGAGAAAGGAGCCAATAGGTATCACTGAAAAAGACAAAGGCAAAATATCACTGTCAACATGGCATGTTTGTATGTGTATATTTACCTATGCATACTAGTATTCTGAGAGGTAAGATTCCATTATGCTTTTTATGTTAAATCTTGGCTTATCTCTGCTGGGTATCATGCATATAACTGATGTCATAATACCTACTTACACTTGAAAGGACTGAAGCAATTTACCTACAGTCACCACTATGAAAATTGTTACGTTTCATGAATGCCTATGAAGAGGCTCTCATGACGCTTCACTAAATAGACAAGAACACATGCAAAATATTGTCACTAAATGATCAGACAGTTTTTATTTCATGTTGCATCTCTCTTGCATTAAAATTCACACTTAACATATCCTTCTTCTGTGTGTGGAAGAATGCAATTCTTGTAAGCATAAAATACATACACTATCATTGCCATAGTGCTTATTCTATTAAATCAAACAGCCTGCAAAATCTGTGTCACTGACTTGTGGAAACAATTTTTCCAAGACATCTCGAAAAATATACAATGGATAGCTACATTTTTCTGACGAAGTGTGCATCCTTTAGATGATATATGTATAAAGATGAAAAACAAAAAATTCTGAAAATAAGACACGGCTAAGGCAAAGAAAAGCAGTCACGTATTTTTGTAAGCTACTTAAATTTGTCTGGAGGAATCTTCTTAATACAACATTATGGGACTCACACTAAGTTCTTTATTCCCATACTGTGTCTTATACATAGTTAACATTCATACTTTTTTGTGCAGATTATGACATTTCTATGGTTTTTTTTTTAAATGTGTAGTAGCAAGAAATTTCTCCGCACACTGGAAGTAGACATAAAACACCAAACACAGTAGAGCTCCAAAGCATTTAAGTTCTGTGCAGACTCCTGCAATTCTATCTGCAGTCAGTATTGATAACTCCTAAATAGCATTTCCAGTTCATCTGACAGCTCTCTAATAGATTAAGACTGCATCTTATACAACACTTTAGTAATACTTATTCAGCCTGATGGCCACAGAGGTTATATATACCAAACAGTGTTCTGAATCCTACTGCTCACTTGTGCTTGTATCAATAAGCAGACACTTAATGAAGCAAACCTGAATGTCATAAATCTGTCCTGAATGACTTCTTCCACCTCCTTCATTATTATATACCACGGAGGAAAGCAAAAGCTAAAAATCTGTACAGAATTTATGCAGAGACATACCAAGCCTGCAAGGAGCTGATACTGCCTCATTAAATCCTGTCCTCTCCTTCTGCCATAGGATAAAAGCTGAGAATACATAGAAAGATTATTGTACATCAGTAGTCCACAAACAACACAGCTAGGCTGAGCCTAACTGGCCACTGGATGCTGCTATTGCTTCAGAGAAAAGCAGAAGTATGCTCATTAAACTGGCTGCTGATCCTATGATTCATGACAACAAAAATTTCAGAACTAATCCTTTTAGGACTTTTGCTTGATTTTCATTACCTTGATCTTGCGGTGACATGCCACATGCTGGGTTTTGAGAGCATGTATTTTGCCTGTGCTAAAGAAAGGTCTTTCACCTGCCATCATTTTTTCCAGCTACTAGCACCATGCCCCCTTTGACTTTTGACTCCTTTTGGTACCTTTTATTGAGGAAGGTAATATTTGTTCCTTAATATACACACCAATATCTCCTCCTCCTCCCCCCCCCCAAAAAAAAAAAAAAAGAAAAAAAAAGAAGAAAAACCCACAACTTTTTATTTCAGGCGTATTTATTTTTATTTTAGGCGTATCTCATATTCCGTACACAAATGCTCCATTTTACTTTTTCTGCCCTTATTTTCCTTATTTCTACAGTAGTAAATCTTAGATTAGTATCTATTAAGATTAATTATAAATGAAACGTGTAAAGGCTATGTGATGATAGAACACTAAAGCATCTATTTTTGTGGTATGACTCTATCACTATCTGAGAGATATGAGAGATAAATACTGAGATACATGATTGAGTTTGATGTGATCAAGCTGTCTGCTTTTCCCTTTATTATAATATTTGAATTCTGTGTTACTGTGTAATGTACTTAGGACCCTTGCTATCGTCATTTATCAAAATGTCTCTGTACCACAATACCTAAAAAAGAATGTAATCCAGGATTCTAATTCAATCACACCAAAGTTGGAACAGCTCAAATATCTTAGATAACAAGTCTGTACTTAAGTTACAGAAAAAGGAAGTCTTTACATATGCTAGCAAAACCTACAGATCATATATATAAAAACCATATTACTCCTAATAGTAGATGTGGATTCTGAAAAACAGAGGAGGAGGAGGAAAGTTCTGCCTGAAAAAAACACATAGAGTGGCACTTTAAGTTTTTTTTTATTTTTCCCCCATGAACACTGGGGAACTGGACTGATACTTTGTAAAATTTGGTTTTTTTTCTATGAGTTGCTAATGTTTTTCAGTTCATAGTCAGATGGGATAAATACCTAAAATGGAATCCTCTCAACATCTCTTCTCTCCAAGTCTAGTCCCACCACTAAATCCAATTTGGTCAGTACAAGATCACTGTCCCTTTTTCATATCAGTAACAAACACGTTCCCTCCTACTTGCACTAAAATTAACTGAAAACCAGTCAAGTCAGACAGAGACTTTCCCAAACATATCATGAGAAAGAAAAAGGATGATTTTTTTTTTTTTTCTTTTTCAGAGAAAGAAAACCCTGACCAAACTGAAATTGGTAGCAGTAGAAATGTGGGAATGGTAAATTTATTGTGAAATTCTCCCTTCCCCCTCTTAAGTGTACAAAGGATAACAAGGATAACAACCTAGTTCAGTTCACTGGTAATATTTAAAATTCCTTAACCTCATATTTTATGATTGCTGGAGCTTTAATTTGTATTTAAAGCAGTATTTGTATGTATAATTTGTATTTAAATTTGTATTTTAATCTAGAACAGACTGTGATCGATGAGAAATCAGTCAATCAATAAAGTCTTGGTCAGAGGCAAAGCACAAAAAAAAGGAAATAGGCAGTTAAGATATCCATTTCCAGTGTAGAGAAGTACATTATTAGATATCATGGGAACTGATAAATTCTAAGAAAAGAAATTCCTAAACAGAGGCTTTTGGGTTTGAGATGGGGTGTTTGTTACATTGTCCATTGCACTGTGCAAGCATAGCACTAAAGAAGATGGAATCATAGATCTTAATACTGTCTATTCTCTGGTTTGGGCAATACACATTTCCTGAGAGGACTGGAAAAGCAATAGATGGTTTAGTGGATTAGAGAGATGGAGCTCTCTGTATCTCCCTCTCTCTCTGTCTCTTGCAGTAATAGAATCTGAAGTAACAGGGAGTTACTTACATTTCTGTCTTGGAACTAATGTTAAGCAGGAACAAGAAAACCCTGTTAAGGAGTAGTAGAAAGCACAGATCTTTTGAAATATGTCTACTTATTAGAAAAGGCTACTCCTAAAGACATTTCTTTTAAAGATAAATGAGAGAGATAAAGGTAAAAGATGAGGAGAAGCATGCAGTAAAAGAGTTCCTGTCATATGATCTCAATTTGTCACTCCTAAGAAATACTTCTCAGTTTTATTTGAATGTCTAAAAAAAAATATAAAAAAAAAGCACAACAATAACAAAAAATACTATTGTGGCATAACCCTGAAAGAAAAATCACATCTTTTTTGTAAATATTATCCATGTACAAAATTGAATTTAGGAAGAAAGTATAGCAACTACTTTCCTTTTAAATACAGGGGTTTTAACCTGTTTCTCAGTAAAGAAACAATATGCACACAAATCAGAATACTGGACACGGGCCATCTATGCCAACCTTAGGCAAAGTAGATTACACATTTGTTTTCCAGCTCTGTCAGACAGGAAGCTGTGAAAATTAACTATATGATTACCAGGACCTGGAAATAAAACCTATTGTATAGCTGTCAGTTATGTTTGATCTATTATCACTTTTAATTCAAGCACAATTGCCATATTTTAAATCCTGGTCTTCCTTAAAAAGAACATCTAAAAATTTTAACATTTACTGCCATAGTACAGATTCATTTCTAATGAGAATCCTCTAAGTAGATTTATGAATTCTGCTGCATGATCATCACTGATGGGAAAACTGGCTTATCTTTCAGCTTTTTACCTAAGGTAAAAGACAGTGTCATTCTTGTTTGATAAAATGCTTTCATCTGGACCAAGATTTTACTCCCTGGGTTTTTTGCAGCAACATGAGAGAAAAAGTATTGCTTGGCTTTCCGTGTATGTGGTTGTATTTTGCTCTAATATGTCTAAGAACCTCTTGAAATTTAAATAGCACTTACTTAGATTTTAGCACCAAATTCTTAACCTGTTAACTCTCTCAATGTTATTTAGTTTGAATTCAGATTTTTTTACTTAGATTATGCCATTATTCAGAAAAAGGTATGGAAGGAAGGTGGGAAATTTTGAGAGGATTTTAAAATGTTTATTTTTTTAATCGGTCTTCTTAGCTAACGAAGTAATAATAAGCACAGAACTAACAAAGTTACCAAGACAAGTGTGGACATTTCCATGGATAGCATTAATACCAAAGAGATCCAACTGCTCTGAAACATTAAAGAAGAAAGTAATTTAAGGCAACCTTAAAGAAATTATGTGGCAAATTCCAGACATAATCTGAAACAGCAATTATAGATAGCAATTGTTCTATTGTTTGATAGTGAAATGAGCTTCTTATTTTCTTATTCATTCATGCTTAATCATTATTAATGTGTTTATTCCCCAAGAATTTAGAGACCAGTGTTAGTTCCCAGGGAGAAACTGTTGAAATGGTAGACTGTACAAAATAAGCAAACCACATCTCTCACAAGCAGTAAAAGGGACCTAAACCTAGGTGAAATCTAAGAATAATGCAATTTTAGAAATGCCCTTAATGGTAATTTCCTGATTTTAGAATAACAGGGATGTTACTCCATGCAATTGCTAAAGTAGAGAGACGGTTAAAAAGGAAGTAACGTCTGCTTCAGAAACCTTTTTTGTTCCCACATGATTAATGGAAAGAAATAAAACCTGATTGGAGTTATTTGATTAATAAAATTATTGTGACAACTACACTTGGCTTTTGAAACACTCTTAATTTTTTTCTTCAGAATAATGCTTAAATAAAGACATTAACAACATAGATTTTTTTTTTTTTCCAACAGCTTCAGGTTTCTTGTCAGAGCTCAGTAATAGTTTCTGCAAGAAGACATTAGATTACAGTTGCTCATTCTTAGCTTTCACCACATGCAATATATATCCTTCTAATATTACTGCTAAAAGTAAGTTGGCATGAAATTCTTTTGAGTGTAAGACAGCTATAGTTTTTGCTTGAGATTGGTAGAAGTGACTTTTGGATTTATTTTTTTATGTATGCTTACAAAACAAAAGTGAAAACTACAGCTGTACTAGTCAAAAGATGGCTTTTATGATGCCATATACACCTGAATAATCTTCCAGGGGCTCAAACATAAACCACAACTTTAAGACATATCCATAAGAAGATACAGTTTAGATGTTTGGATATTTTAATTTTTTATTTCTCAGGTGAGAAAAGATAAAGCATTTTTTTCTGCTGCTGAAAAGAAAGTGCTTTAATTGAAGTTGAAATTCTCTTGCTGAAAATGAAGAGAAAGAGACCACTCAGAAAATCACTTGCTAAGATTGCTGACCTATTTTTTAATCAGTAAAACCAAGTTTCAATGGGTTAATAGGCATAGTTGATAAAATTAACTGTTTGCTGATTGGACTCTTGCAAGATGTAGACTTTTTGCTCTGATTTTATTTTTTAAATATTAGTTCATCAGTTTCAAGCTAATATATTTTTTGTTTATTGAATATGTATGATTTTCTGCAGACTCACTTGGGGTCCCTTCCCTTCTCCTTTTCTTCTTCCTTTTTTCATCTCCTGTTTAGTAATTCAGACAAACTATTTTGTAAGATATTCTCTGGCTGAAGAGCTGAAGAAGAAAGAAAGAAATTTGAAATTTTTTGCTGAAACTTTTAAGATCATAAACTTTTAAAATGGAGTTTTTAAATACCTCATTCAAACTTCATTATAAAGCATGGTTGATTGGTGAATGAGAGAATAAAATACAATTTCAAGGAACAGTACCTCACTGATAACACTTCAGTGATTGTTTTGTGTTGCTCCTGATGATATTTTTTATCGTGTCATTTTGTTAATATATTTGATGCAAAAAAAAGAAAATATCTTTGCCAGTCTTAGAACAGTGATATTTCAATGGCAGAATTAACAACACATCGTTCAGGTATTCCGGGAAAAGTTTTGGGAGAACCACGTTAAAAAACAATATCCAAATGTAATAAAATCTTCACAAGTCACTTGGCCTGAAGAAAAGTTACTTTATCCTTTTGTTTTTCAGTTTTAAAAAAGCTTTAAAAACCTGTATCAGTGTAAATGTTAAATTCCTCTAATAATTTATTTTCAGCTGGAAAATGTAACTCTTTTAATTAGATATTGAAGTAAAATGCATCGAATTTGATGAAAGTTTTTTTCATTGCATTTCGTTCAAGACTTCAGACAGACTGGTATCAACCTTTGATAATCTGTTCCTTAGTCACATCAATATGTGGCATGCTATAGCCTGGCAAAGAGCTTGAGTGTTTATCACTCTATTAGAAAGATCGCTATTAAAAATATTTTTTCTATTGGAGCATGTGTGATCGGGGAATTACTATTTAAGATTTTCAGGTGTCCTGTCCTAGGAGAAATCAAATTTCTAAAACATTTTTTTTGCTCTGGGAACAGCAGCGTAGCTTTGTTCCCCTGCAGTCTGTACTGTCTTCTCATTGTGCCTATTTCCAGTTATTTTCCTGTGTGATGGGGCTTTATATTCTGTGCACATACTGTGAAAGTCTCAGTGCCAACAACTGGAGGAGAGGCCGTGGGTCACAAGGGGCTGTAAGTCTGGGTGCCAGCAACTGCTGTGTTTGAGTCCTGTGTGTATGCATGTATGTATGAGCAGTTCAACAGCAAACTTCATGACAGAACAGTCAGAAAGTAGCTTGCTAGTAGGATAAGAAGTCTAGGAGCTAGCTACCAGAGAGTTCTGGAAAGACTAGGAGTGTAAAGGTCAACTTCAGAGAAGACCACGTGTCTGAACTAGCTACAGGAGAGATGGGGAGGGACAAGTGTGGCAGTGTTCATATTCTGGGGAGTGGTGGGGGTAGATTTGAGTACAAGAAATTGGGAGACTCATTTGTCCTATGTCAACAACTGGGGAGACCATTGCCATTTCATTACACTTTTATTCTTCTACTATGATAAACAGCCTGTACTTCTTTTTTTGTTTGTTTTGTTTCTTCTATGCATCCTGGCTCTGGAATACTAGAAGTAAACCAGTCAGAAACGTGATAGATTTTTCCTACCACTTGTTTATTTTTTTTTCAATAGATAGCATATAATGAATGAAAAAAAAATTTCATTTTAAAGTGAGGTGCTGCTGTCCAGTATGCTTTGCATTTCCTCTTCTTGTGAACATTTTCATCAGCCTTGCCAGGGTAATGTTCCAAGTCACAAAGCAATAGAGGTGCCTGGATCAGGACACGGTCCTTTCTTACCATTAACGTCAGTCTTCCCTTTGGGATAATATTCCAAGGCACAAGGCAATAGAGGTGCCTGGATCAGGACATGGTCTTTTCTTACCATTAATGTCAGTCTTTCCTTCAGGATAATGTTCACAGAGGAGATCCAGATTCAAACTGAGAAAGAAAGCCCGAAAGAAACTAGTAATTTGGACTGTCAGATAACAAAGGAAGGTCTTCATTGCTGCTTCTTCCTCTATGGGTAAGAATTTCATACCCCAGTTTCTTCCTTTCTGGGTAAGCACCATAGCAACTTACTTATTTTGATAGCAAAGCAGAGAATAATACCAGCTAGGTAGGTTCAGTCACAGTAAAGTTGAAGAGGGAACTAAAAAAAGGGACTTTGACTCAATGCACTTGTCTTAGCATGGATGGCTGCTTTTACATGAGACTGCAACATTTTCAGGGAGCAATTGCATATAGCACAGGTCACAGAAGAGAGCTGGACTGATAGCTTGAGGCCAGGCAAATGGCACTAGATGTTCACTCAAACAAAAGAAGCCCTTAGTAGGCAATAAATTTAATCCCTTTCTAGTTTGTTTATTATCTTGATTAGATATATGTTAACAGAAGTTTTAGAGGCCTAATTTGTGCATAAATACCAAAATCTAGGGATCTTGGTAGCAAATTGACTCCTACCTGAGTGAGCTCCAACATAAACATTTATATGTGGGGTAGTTATCTTAAAATCAGTGAAAAGAAATAGGCATGCCTTACCGATTCCTATCTTCCTCAAGCAGACATCTGAAATAGATCAGAAGAGTTATCCCTCTAAAATGCACATTACTTCCTAGCGGCTATCAAAATAGAACAGGGGTCAGGATTCTTCTTAAATTTCAGAGTCCATTTCCAGTATAGACACTTTAGGGCGCCTGAAATGCTTTCTTGGGGATGGCAGGCATGGCTGTGAAAGATGACATCAGCTAAAGTAATCATGGGAGCCAGGGGAAATACTGCTGAGAGTTAAAAATGACAGTAAATATTTGTGTTAAGGCAATTGAATCCTGCCCAGACAGGCTAGCTCAGATATAGATGTCTAATTTTGAGTTACTCCCATTCCTTTTGTCCCAAATAATCAAGTTCTGTGTTGGTTGTTTCTTGGTTTTGTTTTTGCTTTTAATTTCCCTTGTTAAAGAACTACTCAATTTAGATATTGCCTCAATGAAATAGTTATTCAGCTAAAATAGATAACTGCTCTGAAAGGAATTACTTCTGAGCAGTTTTTTTCTTGGTTCATTAATTCAAGCCTTATAAATAATAAAATCTACGGAAAACTAAAATGTTGCTTAAAAATGTATTCTGTTTTCTCAATAATAACTATAAGGACAAAATCACAATTTCTGGAAAATTTCCTGTAATAAAAAAACAATCTTTGTGGTTTTCATTTTTTTTCCCTTTTTGCAAATGTTAGTATTGGTATTAGTGTGAAGTATCAGAACTTCAGTATGGTAGAAACAGGAGGAAAAAGTACCTTTTATCCAAAGCATGTTTCTATAGCTTTTCTCTGAGATAAATGACAATGTAGTCTGAATAAAAATAATATAATATTAATTTTTTTAAGAAACATATATTCCTTAAACTCTTCAAGTCTTAATTTAACTGTGTAAAGGTTACCTTCGTTACCTTGCCACAAGATGTCAATCTATCCACGACTAAAGTACGAAATTTACGTGCTTTCTGCAGAATCTTAAAGAATATTACTGTGTTTATAGGTAGTTCTGCAAAAGCTCTGCCAAAGGTATGACTAAAATAATAACACGAAAGCGAACCTTCAAAAAGCAATGTGGGTGGGCCTGATGGCTTAGTGCAAAACTGAGTGAGAAAAACCTGTATTAATCTTGATATCAGTTTGGAAAAATAGTTTCTAGAACTATCGCACAAATTCTTCAAACTATCTCTGAGCTGTAACTATAGTATCTTCACTGAACTATAGCATCTTCACTAAAGACTTGTCGTGGAAGCAACAAAACCTACTTGGATGGAAAGATAAATCACGAGATCGTAATGAGCTAATTTGTCTCACAGCCTGTGCCAACAAGTGGAAATAAGTCCTCACAGTATAGGGACTGGGGGAACATTGCCACCAGTCATCCAAACTTATAGAAGCAGAAGTCTTGAGGAGTGAGAGCCAAGCACTTCCCTAATCCTGACACAGAGGGAGTGGATGTTACGTTTCTCTTGGCTGGGACAAGCTGACTTACTATTGTGGTTACTGGAGGAGGTCTCAATTAAATGGAATGTTTTATGCATGTGTTCATGCGCGTGTGCATGTGTCAGTACATGTGCAAAGGTTTTCTGGCACAAAACATCTCCCACTTGTCCCACTTCCTAAATCAAGCTTAACAGTGTCATGTTATTTATGTTTCTTCCTTCACAATGACAAGAGGTAAACAAGACTGTTTCTGAATGTTTACCAACCTTATTTTGTACAAAGAAGAATATACAATCTGGAATTTCAGCAAAAGTAAAATTACAAAATTAAAAAATGAGTATTTCTTAGAAATAATGATATTACCTTCTGTTGTCTCAGTAAGCAGAATGAGAGAAAATGGAAAGAAATTAAGGTAAGATTATTTCTAAGACCGAATAGCAGTATGTACTGTGGCTTGCTTCTTTCTGCTGAAAAAATGTTAGCTTTTTTAAGTGACATTCCTTTGTAATTGTTTTATTTTGGCCACTGATTTCATGAAACCTTTTGTCTTTCCAAATTCTACTTTAGTTGTAACTAACCAAGGGATTGAAGAGTTGTTTAGGAGGCATGATAGACAAGCAGAATGATCACATCTGATTTGTAATTTGCTCCATAAATTAAACAGAACATGGAACCTTGTGCATAGCTGTCCATTTGTTTGTCGTAAGATGTTCATCCTATCACTCCTTGAGAATGTTACTCCATGTTGCTAGTGATAGCCAGCAAACATTAAGATGTGACTGTCATCTGTAGTTTTAAAGTATTTCAAAAATATGATCTTGCTTTCCTTATACATTATTGGCTTGCTTTTCTCTTGGCTTTCTCTGAACATAAGCTCAATATTATATTTTTTTAGCCTAGTAATT
The DNA here is from genome assembly GCF_034315485.1 of Pezoporus occidentalis. Lineage (NCBI taxonomy): Eukaryota > Metazoa > Chordata > Aves > Psittaciformes > Psittacidae > Pezoporus > Pezoporus occidentalis. The sequence goes on along the minus strand of NW_026914611.1, from coordinate 4,279,014 downwards.
TCCTCAGATTTCTAGATCTTGGATTATGTATGCAAATTAGCACAGCTGCACAATGAAGAAAAAGATGTATTAGAAGGATTATTAGTATTTACATTTCAAGGGGTAAAGTGTTCTCTTACTGAACTCAGAAAGAATTTTTGCCATATTATGCACATGAATATTTCACCTTGGCTCAAGATTTCCTTATATAACGAGCTTCAAGGTTATGTCATTAAAAAGGCTGTTTTATTGAAATTTTGTTATGTCTTTTTTAACTTTGTTTTATTTGAAAGCATTTTTGCAAATTTAATGATACCTGACAGTTACGTGTGTGATAGTCCATGAATATTGCGTATGTTCAATATGTAAAGAACTATAAAGAGTTATCCTGGGCTGTAGAAGCCAATATTACTAATATCAGTATCTGCATCTTGGGCACATTAGTCTAAACCAATACAAGAAAATATGGACTGGTACTTAGTGGGTATACATAGCAACCAGAAAAATACTTAATAGTGCTTAATTGTTTACTTAATAGTAAAGTATTATGGGTTAAAGGTGCAGTCTTAAATATGAAGAATTTGTGAAGGATTCAAACCACTTGTGTGTCCTCCGATGTAGGGTATTACTCTTTCCAATGTTCATAATTAAACATTCACATGTACCAAGTTATAGTAGGTCAAAATGTGAGGGTGTGGTTTCATAATTACTCTTTTACTACATATACAAATACTAATTAACCGAGGATGCCTCTAGGAAGGTACCTTACTGCTTTTCTGATAACCTGGATTGCTCAGTGAATCCTACTTCAGCCTCTTTGGAAGTCTGTGTGATGGCTGATTAAAACTAATGACAGTGAAACAACCTTCATCTGGAAGCATTAATCTCTCATGCTTTGCAGCACATTTGACCTATTGTCTTTACTAATACATCAACAGTGTTCGGTAATAAATTTTAACCTTAATGGTGTTGAGAATCAATAGAAAATCTAATACCAAGATTGTATGTAGTTTTGAGACCATGGCATAATTGCCACATTGGTGAACACACACATGAGAAGGTTTTTGAGGGCTGGAATCATCTCATGTAATTCTATTTTTCTGGAATATAGACATGGCATTTCACTTAGTCACAGTCATTTAACACAGGCAGCGGAATGAAAAAAGCTGGGAGAATAACTCACATTGTGGTGTGACTGCTGTTACTGATTATAAAAGGAGTCTATGTGATTAGTTTATGTGGGATATTCAATCTTTATATAGCTAAAGTTAAGTGAGATGAATTCCACCTTCTCTCTCAACAAGACGCAAGGTGAGCTAAATTGCTGTGAAATAGGCCACTGGTTTTCTAGGAGCACCATGGCAAGAAAGCATCATAGTCACATTTTGTGAAATGTGCTTAAATGAGGCAGCTTTTTTCTTATTTTCCACCACTCCCCCTAACACGCTTACTACATTGTTAGTATATAAGTTATTTTGTTTTCTATAATTTCAAAAGATATACAATACTGATTGCATAGTTTTCCAAACTTTTTTTTTCTCTAATGAGCAGATGGCTCACTGTCTTGTCATCATTACTGAAAAATATAGACATCTTAGCCTTAATATTAACTATTTCATTTCTTGCAAAAATGTAGTACATGAGAATGATTAAATTTAAAAGTTCAGCCTTCTGCTTAAGAAATCAGCTATGTATTGCAGAAGTTTACAATTATTATGATTGCTTTGTAAAGATAATGGAATACATTGCAACTACATTTGTAATTAGTTTTAGTCAAAGCTTCTGCATAGGTCCAGACTTCTTTTGAAGTTTATGTAAATTCAAATTGAATGGAATTTATATTGACTGTATCATAACCCACCTCAGAAAAGCTAGTAACAACGTCGTAGATTAGAAAAAAAAACAAACAACTTGTTCTAAAAGGATGCATATTATCTCATACAGTCTGTAATGGACTGTATATTTTGTTTGTTGTTATGTTAAAGAGAATTCTTGTGGACTGCATATGAGAGGCACAGTGTGTGCTGGAAGAACAGAGAAGGAAAAAGAAAAAGAGAAAGACTGGAGAAGAGCTGAGTGTCAGCATGTCATGGTCCATCACACTCTGATCAGGTTCTTTCAAATGTTCCACATGTGGAGTGTTTAATGCATAATATAAAATATACATATTTACAGTTATTTGAGGTTATGTGAGATTTTGATTTCGCAGAGAAATGCAGCAATGCTACAAGCTACACTTTGCAGAATGCAGCAATGTCTGTAGCTGAATCACAATACACACCTGATACTCACTGCCTGTCTCTATAACATGGTCATTGTCACAGCAGTGAGTGTCCCCATTTACCAGGAAAGAAGGCATGGGTTTAAACCAGCTCAAGCACATTGCTGCCCACAGAGTTCTTTTTGTTTGTTCCATTCTCATACTTCATGTTGGAATTACTCATATGTGGTCTGGTTAACTCTGGATGACATTTTCACTTTTTTGGTTAACTCAGAGAAAAGCAGATACATGGTTACTTGATTCACTTAGCCAATATAACTGGCTGAATTTCTCAACTGATCAAGTCACCTATCTACTCTGCTGCTATAGTTGTTTAGCAGACCAAAGGCTACCCTTCAGTCCCTTTTATGTTAAGTTCAGCTTTCTCTGCAGTAGCTGTGGTCAGTTGCTCTCTACATCCTTCACTGAGCTTCATGCACATATTGCCTTTGTCCATATTGTCAGGATCCTCTTCCACTTCTCATTCATTAGTCCTGCAGTATCAAGCAGCCAGGACTGAGAATACTCCCAAATAAGCCTCAGGGACCATGTGGGACCACACAGTTTACTGAAAAGCAGAAAACTGTTGAACTGCCTGGCAGCAACAACCTGTTTGTAAGGAAAGTGGGAGAATTGTTTACAAATACATCCAAGTTTCACCCATTTCATCCATATTCTTGGAATTTTGATTATCTAGGAAGTGAAATAGATTTGTTTATATTCTAATAACACTTCCCACCTGCACACCACCACGTGGTTTAAAGCCTTTAGTCTACTTTCAGGAGATGAACACAAAGAAACTATGTAGTCTGATCCCCTAAAAATTCCATTTTATTATGATCTCTAGAATAAATCTGTGCTTGACAGGAATAAAGGATGTACTGCACTTTCAGAGTTTAGTAAAGTTTATGTGAAACTAATTGGGAGTTTGGATCTGTTCCTTCCCATCCATCAAAACTGCATATTTTTTATTCAAAATGTAGATATATCCTTTTCCCACAGGCTTATTTGAATGTATATATATAATCATATATATAATTATATACATAACTTATCATGTAAAATTAATAACTATTTTCATTTGCATAAATAGTGGAGTTGATTAATAATAAAACACTTAAAACATGAAATAACATCCTATTTTCTTAACATATAGTAAAATAAAACAGCATAGTGCTTACACATTATATAACCAGATGATGTCTTGGCTTTCCTTATAAAATTACTGTGAAGCTTTTTATTTGCTTTTGCAGTTCAAGTATTAGAATTGCAATATGATCTGAAAATACTCTCTTTAGTCTAGCATTTGATTTCTTTAACCAATGGCTTAAGTGACAATCGAAGAACCTTTTATTGATAAATACTTTACAAACATCTGGCCTGTTGCCCAAAGAAGCTCCATCATTGACAATGTTCTGTGATTCTATGATTATAGGTAAGTCAAGAAAAAAATCCTTGCCTGAGTAAAATCAAGTGAAAATCACCACTAACTTGGTTATATGTAGACCTTTACTTCTATAGAGGTATGAAGCTGCAGGTAATACAGTCCTGGAAGTTTTCATAATAGCAGTGTTGTTTCTGTCTGACTTCTCTTTTTGCTTTTCCCTTTACTGTATGTTTCCAAACATAACTGGTTGAGTAAGAACCTCATTACTAAAATTAAAAAGGCTACATACGAATATAGGAACTTTCAATTAAGAGTCTAGTAAATTTGTATCAATACAATAAATTTACATTGATAAAAAACCTACTTGTATTTTATAAAGAAAAATTGCAATGTAAAAGCAAATCAAATAATATGTTAAATTCTGGAATGCACAGAAAAAAACAACACAACAACAAAACTATTATACCCCTTTGCTTGTGATGATGAACAAAGCTTTGTTTACCTGACAGAATTTTTTCATCACAAATTTTAAGGAAAAGCTTTGAGCTGATTCATAGCTGTGATTCCAGTCTCCCTGGAAAAAAAAAAAAAAGTGTCATACCTAAGTTATTTGTATTTATTGTTTTCTCATGGAAAGGCTGTTTTCTTATGTTTCATGTGAAATAATAATAGCTAGCTATCAATGTTATAGTGTGATTATGCTTTCTTTATTATCTCAGTGAGTGGTACAATGTTTACTCACATCTGTTAATCTGGATTATTTTTATTACTGAAACTTTAAAGACATTAGTAAATGTATTTATGAAGTTTCTCCTCATTTAGATTTTCAGTCAATCTAATTTGAGATGTAACTGATTTTCAGCCCATAAATGCTGGCATAAGGAGCAAGATCAAAATAAAACATCTGGATATCTGGAAAGCCATTAGGCAAAGTGTAGGTTCCTGAATTTAAGACAAGTGGCATATGAAACCATAGTAACTCCAGATGTTCATATTGCTTACTTACCTTTTCTTTGCATTTTTATTGTTGTTCTTGTTGTTCAGCTTTTTGTTTCTTTGTTTATTTGCTTGCTTTTTTTTTTATATCAGAAAAACATATAAGCTGCCAGTTCATTAGTCTCTTGTATACCACCATTTGCAGACCACCATTTGCAGACCACCATTGTAGGAGCTAAGATGGCCATTTCCTATCTACACTATTTGGATTTAATAAATGAGGAAGTCTGTTGTGGTTTATCACTGATGAAGCTAGAGAACAAGATTCCATGCAAACTTTATTAGTGTGATTGAATTCCTTGATGTGTAAAGTTATCAACATTTTCTACCATTAATCATATTTCTAATATCTTGTATTTGTAGTAAGTTTCTTCTGCATTCATCTTCAAGGCATGTGGAAATGGTTATTGTAATTGCCAAATGACACAGAAAAGGATATCGCTGTTGATTTGGTTTTGTTTTGTTTAGCTTTGTTTTTTTTGAGAAGGAGAACCTTTGAGAGTATTTATTCAACAAGCCAATGGCAACAGTTGTATTCTCACAGACATTTTAATAAGTAAAGTGGAAGCCATGCACACAAGCATAACAAAACCAGGAATTAATTTACCACCTCCCATGGACAGGCAGGCGTTCAGCAATTTCCGGGAAAGTGGGGCTCCATTATGCATAATGGTTACTTGGGAAGATAAACACCATCACTCTGAATGTGTATCCTTCCTTCCTTCTTCCCCTGGCTTGATACGCTGAGCATGGCACCATATGGTATGACCTTTTGGTCAGTTGGGGTCAGCTGTCCCTGATGTGCTCCCTCCCAGCTTCTTGTGCACTCTCATCCTGCTTGCTGGTGAGGTGGGGTGAGAAGCAAAAAAGGCCTTTACTCTATGTAAGCACTGCTCAGCAATTGCAAAAAACATCCTTGTGTTATCAACATTGTTTCAAGCACAAAACCAAAACATAGCCCCATACAAGCTACTATGAGGAAAACTAACATTATCTATCTCAGCTGAAACCAACACTTCACTGCGCACAAAGGTAAATCACCATTTAAGGAAAGTGAATTTTTAATGCATTGCATGTTAAACTGAGAATCTCTAAATAAACACACACACACACACACACACACACACACACACACACACACACACACACACACAGAGTTTCAGAACATCTTTGAAGAATTTTAATTCTTATATTAAAAACCAATTAAAAATATATTTATTTGTTTGGTCGGTATTCCATTGCACATTAAAATTCTTTACCACAGACAATATTTCCTTTTTTTTTTTCTGAAATCGAACACCCTCCAAATAATTTCTGTTTTGTTTAGTACAAGCAGCTATTAAATCAAGGTCTATGAATTGATGAGCTTAGGGTGTACAAATCCATGTAGTTATAAAGACCACCAAATCAAACCACTTCTTAAAATTTTCAGGTCTTAATGAGGACTCTGGTGGAATCAGTGATTTTTCAGGGGTTTAGAACATGTATGATGACTCAAATTAGTGTAATTTAGATACAATTTAAATTGACTAAAAAAAATTTAAAGCAAATTTTCCCTGCATGTCATGTGCAAAACTATTGATGAGAAACAATGAAAACACTGTTTTTACAATCTCAACTTGTAAAGCTGAGTGCATTCCTTTGTCTCCTAGATGCTTGGGTTGTCAGGAACACAAAGGTACTAGCATATAAATTCTGTTGAAGTTAAGTCTATAAACTGTTTCAGAACACTTGCCAAATTGGCAGGATGCTTCTATATCTTTTTTTTTTTGCACTGTTTTTCAGGTAAAACATAACAAAAACCCTGCTGATATTAAATGGCAAGAAGTGCTCGAGCTTTTAGTATGTAAGACAAAAAAAGGAAAAGAAGCCTCATATAAGAAGGCTTTTCATGCATACTCTGAACATAAAACTCATAAAAAGGACTTATAGTGGTCCTTAAGCTTGAGGAACACAGTGAACAGTATACTTGCTTAGAGATTTTTGCAAGAATTTGGAATAGCATCTTTTAAGAGTGCCCTAAGGCGAATATTTCCAGTGGGAAAAAAAAACAAAAACAAACTCAAAACCAGACCTTTTTATGTCTTCTCACAGTTCCTGTAAACAGGTTCTAGCACTGACTATGTGTATAGAGGCTAGCAAGCAGAAGTCAGTGAGTTTTATTTACTGAAGTTTTATCCAAGCACAAACTGTCTGGTGGGAAAGCATTTTGCTTGACATCTCAAACAATATGAATTTTCTCTTGCTTTGACAATATAATTCTCAGTAATAGTGAAACTGGAGTAGGTATCTTAGCAACAAAACTAACTCTTTGACAAACTTGGTGATGGCTTTCATGAAGGCTTTGTTCATGTAACAGTACTGTTCAGTATTTAAAGCATCAGTATGTTGTTCACTGCATGTCATTCATGTTTACATCTTGACATCAGTTTGAAAAAGCAGCAGGCAGAGAGCTCACAATAAATTCGTTTGTGAGATTTATTTAAGTGCCATCCAACAACACTAGAGAGAGGTTTTGAGTATTTCCAGAATTTGAACAACACCCTTGAAAGACAAAAGTCTGATTAAGGTAGCTAGTAGTAGCTGAAAAGTCAAACTTGAATTCATACATTTGCAACAAACATGCTCATTTTGCATTGAATGAATTACATTTTTGCTCATTTATTGCTCTAACAGCAATAACACAAATTAGAAGTATTTTGAAGTTGAACACTCTTGCAGATCTGGCTTCCAGTATTGTTAATCATTCCATCAGTAAATATTGTGCAAAGAGCTGCAGTTACAGAAATTCTGTAAAATTACCTGTATCAAAGAGAAAACACTTTGTAGTGTGTCGTGGTTTAAACCCAGGCAGAGGGCTCATTCACTCACTCTCCCGCTTCTTTCCCTTCCCCCTACTCCCGGAGGGACGGAGAGGAGAATCGAAAAGAATGCAACTCCCACAGGTTGAGATAAGAACAGTTTAGTAACTAAGATATAACACAAACCACTACTGCTACCACCAATGATAATAATGATAAAGGAAATAACAAGGGAAGAGAATACAACATCTCACCACCAGCCAACTGATAACTCGGCCCCCCAGCCCGACCAAGCTCTGACCCATACCTCCTCCAACCCTGCAGTCTCCCAGCCCTTCCAGCTAACTCCCAGTTACATCCTGGGCATGACGTGCTGTGGTATGGAATACCTCTTTGGCTAGCTTGGGTCAGGTGTCCTGTCTCTGCTTCCTCCTGGCTTCCCCTCCTCCTTGGCAGAGCATGAGGCTCACAAAGTCCTTGGCCAAACCAAAACATTGCTATCAGCTCTGTTCCCAGGCCGAAAGTCAAAACACTGCACTGCACCAGCTACCAAGAAGGAGAAACATGGCTGCTACTGCTGAATCCAGGACATAGTGACTTTAGAATCAGGATGAAACTAGGATATCCTTTCGGGTACCAGCCACAAATCTTTTCTCAAGATACAAAGGTCAAATGTTTTAGGATGTTATGTATTGTTCAATAGTATGAACCATAGACAACCTTTGTTACTCCAAGTTAAAAAAAAATAAAATTTTGATTTCGTAGAAGGCCTTTTGTAGAAAGTCCTTCGGCAGCACTGGACTATGATCAAGTGCTGAACTACTCAGTGAAGGCAGGAGGAAATAGTCATTCTAAATAGAAACATGATGAATCTCAGCAATGGGAACACAGGAAACTCCAACTTCTGCAATTACAACTTCCACAGACAAAAGCCACAGTGCACACACTTATGAATGAGATATAAAAGGAATTCTTCAGATCTTTACAAATCCTGGTGAAGAGCTATAAAGTAGTAAGTGTAAATTTATTATTTTCCATTGTTTTTTGTATATGGCATTCCAATATCTTGGAAACCTGAGCAACTAGGCAGATTCAGATCAGTATATTCAAGATGTGCTTCTGTTGAGCTCTCAGTTCTTGCATTATAGATCCAAAGAAAATAGAAATAAATATCCTGCTTAAGTTATTCTATTACCTTGTGGTTCAGGAAGAAAGGAAAATGATGTTATCTATCCCTTCATTCAATATATTTCTAAATTTTATATACTGATAGTTTCATATAAATTACAAAATATCTGCAGAGAAAAAAATCTGGAAGTTGCATGAGGTGGAAAGAAGGGAAATAATGCTAAGAGACAAAAATTGCTGAAAAAGAAAAAACAATGTAGAGGGATTAACTGGGTGTTGCTCCTACAGGTTTAATTTAATTCAAATAGAAGGATGTGGTTTCATCTAATTTTGAAAAGAGCTGGGCATATAAAAATCAGAAGTAGCTATGTGATTTTTATACAACATACACAGAAAAAATGCAGAAAGCTGTCATACAATGAAGACAGAAAATATTTTGAAGATTTGTAGAGTGCGTGTGTTAACTATAGTGCAATATGAGAGAACTAAGTTCCTGTTTGTCAGCAGATCCTTGACTACTCATTAAAACTTGTTGACATTAATTATTGTTTAATATTCATGACCGAAGTGATTTTCATACATAGAACAAGCTTTTGAAGGATACTAGGAAATTACAACTCAGTAAATATTTAGAGTATGCAATACTTCCCAAAATGAAGCTCAAATAATGGAGGTTGGATTCTGTCAAGGTTTTTCACAGGACTAAATTTTCCTTGAGAAATCGAGATTGGATTGTCTCTCTTACTGTACGTATATTTTTGGCAGTATAATTCTTATTGATCCTTAAATACTGCCTATTTCAATAAGTACTGGTTGAGTTAGTTCAGTAACCTAATGTTTTCTCTTCATAGATTAATTCTTTGTATACACAGGTAACTCTTGATCTTAAGTCACTCAATTTTATATGAGTGAGAGAAAGAAGTATGCATGTTCCATCAGTTAATGACTTTATTGGGTTTCAGCTAATCATATATGTGCATTTCACTACAAAACAGATTTGGGCACTATCTGTAAATATGTTTACTGTTAAGCCGGAAGCCTGAAACCTGTTATTTTTCCACTTCAGCAAGGGGAAAGCAAGTTCCACTGATTGCTCACAGTTACACAATACTTCCAAAACTCTTGTTGAAAAAACTGCAAGGACCAGGAGGATTGCTGATTATTTGGTGAAATGCTAAGATCATCTGCTGCATACAGTTGATCCCTAAGAAGCATTGTCGTGGTTTAAACCCAGTCAGACAACTTGTTCACTCACACCACACCCCCCCCCCCCCCATCCCCGGGGCTCTCCCCTTCCCGAGGAACGGGGAGGAGGATCGAAAGAGTGCAATTCCTACAGGTTGAGACAAGAACAGTCCAGCAACCAATGTACAACACAAATCACCACCGCTACCACCAATGACAACAATGATGCGAAAATAACAAGGGAAGAGAGTACGATACCACCGGCCAAGAAACAAGTCCCACCCGGAAGCCCGTGTCCTTCTGGGTAACTCCCAGTTACCCCCCACCCCGGGCATGACGTGCTGTGGTATGGAATACCTCCCTGGCTAGCCTGGGTCAGGCGCCCCATCTCTGCTTCCTCACGGCTTCCCCTCCTCCCTGGCAGAGCATGAGCCTCACAAAGTCCTTGGTCAGGGTAAACATCACTTAGCAACAACCGAAAACATCGGTTTCACCAACACTGTTCCCAGGTTGGAAGTCAAAAGCACAAAACAGCACTGCACCAGCTACCACAAAGGAGAAACATGACTGCTACTGCTGAACCCAGGACAAGCATTTACTAAGCAAAACCTATGTAGGTTGCAGTGTTTTTCTGGAAAGTTGATATGAATAATATGGTGTGAGTCTGGAGCCCTGGGACATTCTTACTGACTCACATAAGGACTCAAAAAAGTATGTTATAAATATATATGGATCATTTTAGTATATGAGACATAGGACAGCCATTAAAGCTGAAACAAAGTCATTCTAAGAATTGTAATTTAGAAGTGGAAACCAGTACTTTCAGGTACTGGTAAACATTCTTAGCTTACTTGCGCATAGAGAAAGAAGGCGAATTGGGAGTGAATATGACTCAAATGGCTGTATTGCTCAAGAAATTTCTAGTTAGAAACACTTGGGCAATCAAACCCCATTTATTCTGGAGATGTTTTGGCTTGGTATTTTTTCACATTTTTCCTGAATGTTAAATGACTTCATGCTTCTAATGTTTAAATGTTTTCCAGTATCATTTTTTCTTAAGAGTGGATGATGTTTGGAATGGGGGAACAGGAGAAGTTTGATAGTCTACCTTTGCAATAATGGAGATTGTCCTGGGTTCAGCAGTAGCAGTCACTTTTCTCCTTCTTAGTAGCTGGTGCAGTGCTGTGTTTTTTTTTTTATCAGGGATAAATTCTGATGAGGTCTACATTTGTGACACCTGTATTGCATCAGCATCCAATAGTAGTTATCTTTAAATGTCTAAAAGTAAACCATTGCTAATTTCTCTGTATACACACGACAACTTTGTGAGCTAAGACTGTGATCACAGATTAGCAGCAATTTTTCTGTCATCTGCATATTGCTGTCTGCAGCTGCTGTCACTGTTTTTTGTCTTGTGTTCACTATTAGTAGCCCAAGTAAACCTCTCTGAAGTGATGGTCCTAAGATGAAATTTGAGTTCCACTGCTTGTACAAATGCACAAAATATTTTTATTTTACCCTCTGCAGTAAAAATGGTGCCAGGACAAAGGAGTAGAAAACTAATAGGGGGTTAAAGTGCCCTGGTGACAGAAGATACAGAGATGGCAGAGTTACTGAATGCCTTCTTTGTCTCTGTCTACTCTGCTGCAGGCAGTCCTGAAGAGCCCTGTACCCCTGAGACCTTAGATGAAGTCCGGCCAACGGGGCGGTTTGCCTTTGTCGATGAGGAATGGGTTAGAGACCAGTTGAGCAATCTGGACATCCATAAATCCATGGGTCCAGATGGGATACACCCCCTGGTGCTGAGGGAACTGGCGGAAGTCATTGCTAGACCACTCTCCATCATCTTTACCAAGTCTTGGGAAACGGGAGAGGTGCCTGAGGACTGGAGGAAAGCAAATGTCACTCCAGTCTTCAAAAAGGGCAAGAAGGAGGACCCGGGTAACTATATACCGGTCAGCCTCACCTCCATCCCTGGGAAAGTGATGGAACACCTTATCCTTGGTGCCATCTTAAGGCATATCAAGGATAAGAGGGTTATGAGGGGCAGTCAACATGGCTTCACCAAGGGGAAATCATGTTTGACCAATCTCTTAGCCTTTTATGAGGAAATAACACGGTGGATGGATGATGGCAGAGCGGTGGATGTGGTCTACCTTGACTTCAGCAAAGCATTTGACACAGTCTCCCACAGCATCCTCACAGCTAAATTGAGGAAGTGTGGTCTGGATGATCAGGTAGTGAGGTGGACTGTGAACTGGCTGAAGGAGAGAAGCCAGAGAGTTGTAGTCTATGGGGCGGAATCTAATTGGAGGCCTGTAACTAGTGGAGTGCCTCAAGGGTCAGTACTGGGACCAGTATTATTTAATATATTCATCAATGATTTAGATGAGGGAATTGAGTGTACTATCAGCAAGTTTGCTGATGACACTAAGCTGGGAGGAGTGGCTGACATGCCAGAAGGCTGTGCTGCCATCCAGCGAGACCTGGACAGGCTGGAGAGTTGGGCAGGGAATAACTTGATGAAATATAACAAGGGAAAGTGTAGAGTCCTGCATCTGGGCAGGAACAACCCCAGGTTCCAGTATAGGTTGGGAAACGACCTGTTAGCGAGCAGTGTACGGGAGAGGGACCTGGGGGTCCTAGTGGATGACAGGATGACCATGAGCCAACACCGTGCCCTTGTGGCCAAGAAGGCCAATGGCATCCTGGGGTGTATTAAGAGGGGGGTGGTTAGTAGATCGAGAGAAGTCCTCCTTCCCCTCTACTCTGCCCTGGTGAGACCGCATCTGAAATATTGTGTCCAGTTCTGGGCCCCTCAGTTCAAGAAGGACAGGGAGCTGCTGGAGAGAGTCCAGCGCAGGGCAACCAAGACGATTAAGGGAGTGGAGCATCTCCCTTATGAGGAAAGACTGAGGGAGCTGGGTCTCTATAGTTTAGAGAAGAGGAGACTGAGGGGTGACCTTATTAGTGTCTATAAATATGTAAAGGGGGAATGTCACGAGGATGGAGCCAGGCTCTACTCAGTGGCAAACAATGATAGGACAAGGGGTAATGGGTAGAAACTGGAACACAAGAGGTTCCACTTAAACTTGAGAAGAAACTTCTTCTCAGTGAGGGTGACAGAACACTGGAACAGGCTGCCCAGGGAGGTTGTGGAGACTCCTTCCCTGGAGACATTCAAAACCCGCCTGGACACATTCCTGTGTAACATTATCTAGGTGTTCCTGCTCCGGCAGGGGGATTGGACTAGGTGATCTTTTGAGGTCCTTTCCAATCTCTAGCATACTGTGATATTGTGTGATACTGTGATACTGTAATTGAGTTTGTATAATCTTTAGAGCACAGAGTAGTGACACGGTAGAGCAAATGGGTATACTGGGAGGTAACAACAAAACAATCAAGCCTTTAGAACTGTGACAAGAAAGGGGAAACATGCATTGAGGATTATGCTGTTTTCTTGGTATCGACTGTGAAAATGCGGCCTGGGGAAAGGCATTTACAGTTCAGCAGTTCTTGGCTCGACATTTATTGGGATGCAAATATGCCTTGGCTTCCAAATTTCATTATAAAATGTCTTTAGTAATGTCATGTAAACGCTTTTTTCACAAGGGTGTCTAGGTATGCAAATGAGACATGAAGAAAAACATCAAAAAGGTGAAGTGCATAGAGCTCTGAAGTGTACACCATTGTGTATAAGGAGAAATTAGCCATCTGGGACATTTGTGTAATGACAAAACCTTGTAGTCCAAGCACCACACTGGAGAAGATATATCACATCACTTTGACTATCTAGGATGAATCCTGTGTGACAGATTGAGATATGTACTCTAGATAACTGTATCACTTACCTGAATATCGTCAAAATTTTAATTATAGGTTGGACCTCAATCTGTGGAGTAAAATAACTCAGTTTATGTAGAACTAAATTGATTCAAGTGAGTCATGTGTTTGTACCTTTATATTTGGAGCATTCTCAGCTAAAATAGTGTATCAATGTACCCATATTCTGCTGCATGAATTGTAAATGTTAAACTGCATGGAATTCTATTAAGGTTCTAGTTAATTTAAGAAAAAACATTGTCACTTTGGTAAACCCTTTGGCTGAAAAATTGAGATTAGAGTGGAACAACCCCCTTGGGATTTCTTTTGACGTATGTTGTGTACTAAAATTTTGCTTGAAAAATTACAATATTGTTGTATTTTAGTAATATAGAACTGTATTTTTTTTTAGTTATGATAGCATAGATAATGTGCAATAAAAATAGGTTATCTTCAATGCATTTTTTTATTTTTAGTTTTACTGCTTATGGGTGTTTTGAACGTCTTGAAATCTTTGCTACAGTACTTCAGTGTGGGAGAACATGACAAATTTCCCCCTCCTGTTGAGGTTTAATTTTGAGCTTAAAGAAACAATTGATACAATGTCTAAAATAAGGCTTCTCATTCTATTAATTTTTTTAATTTTTTTTTTAATATACTAGTGGTCTGATTACCTTACTAGATGTCAAATAAGATTTATGAATCCTCAACTAAGATCCTTAATAAGATCACTACAGAGAATATTAATGCCTTTCTATGAGGAGTATTGAGAAGTTGTGGAGAACATCCTTTCTGTAGCAATTCATGCAATGGATTCATAGAATGGATTATTATGACAGCTGCCATCTTGTTCAGAAACAAACAAAAAAATAAATCTCTGTAGCTTGAAGCTGATGCTTGTAACAGATAAACATCCTCTCTGCCATGCACAGAGGAAATAGTTTGCAAGGTGCCCAGAGGGGTACACAACAGTTAACATGTGCAACTTCTTCCTTTGTCTTTTATATCTGAAAATCTGAAACCTCGAAAATATTTAAATCTCTCAGCTTCTGAGAGTCTCTAAAGAAGCTAATATCCTTTCAACCATAAGAATAGCATTAAAAGCTTGTCAAGCATAGCAACTCAGTGTCTTGTGCAGCAAGGTTTCTGAAAGGCTTTAATGTTTAAGAGAAATTATTTTTTTATTGGGGAGATAACAAAATAATGAGGAACACTATATAAAAAAAAGGAATGCATTGAAAAAAAAAAACCCCAACCAGCAGTATCCTAGCTGTTTATAGTAAAAAACAAAAAATATTTTTGTACAGTAATGTGTGATTACATTTTGAAAGTAAAGGCAAGAATTTTAAAATGGTAGCCTTTGTTAGTCTGTCACATTATTTGAAAATGAGATTACAATTTTACTGTAGTCAATAATTTTTATCATCTAGCAATGGTATTGGGAATGGGGCAACAGGAGAAATTTGTTATCCACTAAGACCTCTTTGGCCTTGAAACATGGAACAGAAGAAGACATCAAAGTAAACAGCATACAACAATAACAATTCTGGGGTGGCAATGATGCTATGGAATCATAGAGTCTAATGAACCATGGACTTGACATACTGATTTCAGAATATTTTTTATGTATAAACCTAGATAGTGCTACTACTGAAATTAATAGAAAAAATAAAAAGAAAAAGAAGTTTTATCCAAATGAGAAATCGTGACAATTTCAGGCTTGATTTTTCTTCCAGTATATTTCTTGAATATCCACTTTCTGACCAGTAACATATTTTTATTCAGAATCAGTACTCTTATAGTCCAGGTAGCTTTACTACAGTGTTTTTTGCATTATATTCCGATTTTGTTCTGCGTATTCCTGGAAAACTGAAGAAAAAAATAAGTTAATGAACTGGCAAAGATGTGAAAAACTCACATCAGTGAGATATTTGCTAACTCTAGAGCTAAAACAATTTTCACACATATTTAATTTCCTACTATTTGATATCACTTTCTTGCTAAGAAAGTTACTAGGTGGATTGATGGAAATTCTCATGTTATGCTGTCACAGAAGGTAAGGCACTCTGGCATAAAGTCATCATCACATACTATTTACTTATTTTGGGGTCAAAGTTACAATTAGTTTAGAGGTGACTTTCCAAGATCATAACAAAGAAATTATTTTCTGATGAGTGGAATGGAACTAGAGCAGGCTGCCCAAAGTGGTGGGAGATGCCCAATCCCTGGAAATATTCAAGGTCAGGTTGGATGGGGCTCTGAGCAACCTGATCTAGTTGAAGATGTCCCTGCTTGTTGCGGGGGGGGGGGGAGGTTGGACTTTATTACCTTTAATAGTCTTTCCCAACCAAAAATATTCTATGATTCTGATTCTCTAATTCTGTGATCCTGTGGTAATATAATAAGCAAAAGCCATATTAAAGTGGGAAGTAACATTTCTTTTTTTTTTCTTTTTTTTACCCAAAGCTCTGTTTTACCCAAATTGCTGTATATGTATATGCTTATTTCACCCTGTTTACTTTGATAATTAAAAACATTCTTTATCAGTTCATGGGGACTCAGAAAAAAAAAATAAAAAATGAAAGAACTTCTTCGTAACAAATGGTGATTAAAAAAACAAAAAAACATGGTACAACAACTCTACTGTCATTTTCAAAGATAACTAAAAAAGACTAAAATGCAATCAATTATTAGTTTACATGTGTGTGTGCAATGAAACGTTTATACATGTCCTAAGAAATCCAACATTTCTGTTTTCTAGCCTTTGTGGTTTCTGTTGGATTTCTTTAGATTTAGCAACATGATAAAATATGTAGTTTGTATGTAACACAGAAAAATGAAACCCAGAAAAAAATTCCATGCTCTCTACTTTCACTAGTATGATTTTTGAGTTCTGATTTCAAAACCCAGCATTTTTCATTGTATTATTTTCCACATTAACTGTATCTTTAAACCACAATGTTTATACGTACTTTAAGCTTCTCAGTTTATATTCTTTTACATTAAGTAGAAAGAAATAAATTTGTTAAATGAGTATGACTTATGGTCAGATAAACTGGGTTCTGTTTCTTTTGTATTTTCTATGAAGGAAGCTGGAGTGAAAAGTTCAAATATGCATGTTTACCTTTGGTCAAAGTAATCCCATCTTTGGTCATATGAAAAAGCTCTGTAATTTCCTTTTTGCTTATGGAGCACCAGCAAGAGTAAGACTCTGGACACATCCCAGCATGTGGGGAAAAAAAGTGTTAAAGAGCAAAAGATGCATACTAATACAAACCCAAAGGAATCCTTATAGGTTTGGAAATTTTGTATTTAAGGAATATTGTGATCCTTCCAAATATCCCAAAGATATTTAAAAAGCTTTAAAATGAACAGTATATACAACACCACCAAAAAAAAAAAATAAATTTATAAAGTCATATAAGAATTCTCCTGAAAAATTAGTGGGTAATCAGTATGAATTTTTTAAGATAGTGCCTGAGGACAGCAGCCAGTTCCCTTATTGTAGTTATTTGAGAAAAGTATTAAAAAACCCTTCCTTTGATACTGCAGTCTGAAAAGTGCTTTTAAGATTGACAATTGCAGAAAATGAAGCCAGTAGGGCAGTATTAAATTATAGTTTCAGTGTTGACATGATGCATACGGAAAATGAGAAACAAGCAAATAAGCAAAACCAGCCTCGCATATACAGCCATTATCTCTCTATACACATTAATATCTTACCTATATACGCATTTATATGACCTATATAATCACATCAGTGATTACTTTGGTAAGTCCGTACCCTGAGAAGCATGTAAGTGTAACTGTCAGGTTCCAAGTATTATGTCACTCATGAAATCATGGAATCATATAGATTAGAAAAGATCAATGAGTCCAACCGTTAATATAACACTACCAAGTCCACCACTAATCTGTGTCCCTAAGTGCCATATATACACATCTTTAACCTCCAGGGATGGTGACACAACCACTTCCCTGGGCAGCCTGTTCCAATGCTTCACAGCCCTTTTGATGAACAAGTTTTTCCTAATATCCAATCTAAACCTCCTCTGGTGCAACTTGAGGCCATTTCGTCTCATCCTATCATTCACTACTTGGGAGAAGAGACTAACAGCTCACTACAACCTCTTTCAGTTAGTTGTAGAGTGTGATAAGGTCTTCCCTGATCCTCCTTTTTATCAAGACCCTTTACACGATCCCCAATTCCCTTAGCTGCTTCTCATAATTTTTGTTCTCTATATCCTTCACTAGTTTTGTTGTCCTTCTTTGGATGCGTGTCAGCACCTCAATGTCTTTCTTACAGCAAGGGGCCCCAAACTGAACACAGTATTTGAGGTGCAGGCTCAGCATTGCAAAGTACAGGGAGACGATCACCCCTATGGTCCTGCTGTTCACACTGATACAAGCTAGGATGCTATTGGCCTTTTTGGCCACTTGGGCACACTTTTGGCTCATATTCGGAAAGCCGTCGAGCAACAGCCCCAAGTCCTTTTCCACCACTCAGCTTTCCAGTCACTCTTTCCCAAGCCTGTAGCATTGCATGGGGTTGTGACCCAAATGCAGGACCCAGCACTTTGCCTTGTTGAACATCATGCAATTGGCCTTGGCCCATCAATCCAGCTTGCCCAGATCCTTCTGTAGAGCCTCCCTACCCTCCAGCAGATCAACAGTCCTGTCCAGCTAATTCAGTGTCGCCTGGAAACTTACTGAGGGTGCGCTCTTACTGAGGGTCCCGTCATCCAGATTATTGATAAAGATACTGAACAGAACTGGTGCCAGTACTGAGCCCTGAGGAACACCACTTGTGACCAGCAACCAACTAGATTTAACTCCATTCTCTGCCACTTTTGGGGCTTGGCTATCCAGCCAGTTTTTTATCCAGAGGAGGGTACACCTATACAAGCCTGAGCAGCCAGTTTCTCCAGGAGAGTGTGGTGGGAAATACTGGGAAAGGCTTTACTAAAGTCTCCTACATCATACACAGCCTTTACCTGATCCACTAAGCAGGTCACTGTCATAGAAGGAGGTTAGTCTTTCATCAACTCATGCTGACTGAGCCTGATCTTACTCAGCAGAGCTTTTTCTATTACACTGCCTTACTTTCCAGCACAGCTATAACTTGTGATAATCTAGGGTATCTAACCTGGTAATAAAGGGATATGTTTAAGGATGTGACTTTTTTTCTTGTGCATTTTTAAAATAAGCACCTAGCAGACAAAGGAGGGAATGGTTCTGTGAATATGCTTTGGACTGGAAGTTGAGAGAACATGAAGAAGACTGATTGTCATTTCCTGAGCCTAAATTCTGTGTGAATGCTTGCCAGCTCATAAGAAAATCACCTTCTACTATGGTATCTTGGGGCAAGCAGAAAGGAAATATTTTCAGACTCAATATTTCATGGAAAGAACTCTATTCGCTACACATTTCAGAGAGTTTTCCTCCAATTTGATGGAAAAAGTAGAAAATATGCACTTTCTATTTTTTGTATTAAAACAAAAGAATTTTAGTTAAGATGCAAAAATAATCCATCTATTCCTTCTCCATGATTTTGTACAATTACACTGAGCTTTCAGATGTCAAACATTATCAAAATAATAACAATAAACAGTCTTATGACATATATACTTAAATATTTAAAGTTTAAATTTCTTAGGTTGCATTGTATAAATGTACATATATATGTTACTTTGTTACATATATGTATGCTACTTTGTTACATATATTGCAGTTATTTAACAAGTGCAATGAAAGAAAACCACTTAAATTCTTTCAGATTCAAAAAATGTAAAATTTTTTTCATTTCAGGACTGAGTCAGAATTTTATTGTTAGCAAATAAAGGGTTGTCCTGGGTTCAGCAGTAGCAGTCATGTTTCTCCTTCTTGGTAGCTGGTGCAGTGCAGTGTTTTGACTTTCGGCCTGGGTACAGAACTGATAGCAATGTTTTGGTTTGGCCAAGGACTTTGTGAGCCTCATGCTCTGCCAGAGAGGAAGGGAAGCCGGGAGGAAGCAGAGACAGGACACCTGACCCAAACTGACCAAAGAGGTATTCCATACCACAGCACGTCATGCCCAGGATGTAACTGGGAATTAGCTGGAAGGGCTGGGAGACGGCAGGGTTGGAGGAGGTATCAGTCGGAGCTTGGTCGGGCTTGGGGGGCGAGTTATCGGTCAGCTGGTGGTGAGGTGTTGTATTCTCTTCCCTTGTTATTTCCTTTATCATTATTATTACTGGTGGTAGCAGTAGTGATTTGTGTTATACCTTAGTTACTAAACTGTTCTTATCTCAACCCATGGGAGTTGCATTCTTTTTGATTCTCCTCTCTGTCCCTCCGGGAGTAGGGGGAGAGCAAGAAAGGGGGGGGGAAGTGAGCGAATGAATTACCTGACTGGGTTTAAACCACGACAAGGGTTTAAATAGATTTGACTAAAGAGAATATAGGCTGAAACAATACATATGAATTTGAGCATTTCTGTTGTGTACCAGATGGTGTAACCTAAGTACTATGATGGTAATTATGACAGCTTTTTCTAACACTATGTGTAATAAAAGAACTCAAAATCATCAGTAATATATTCCTTACAGAAAAGAAGGTTTTCTGTTAATGACCGACTATTATTCAAATACATAAAAATAAGAGTTCAGATTCATAGAATAAAATATCTTCATGTCTGTTCATGCCTCCTAGAATTCCTTTAACTCAGGAATACAGAGTAATCAGTATTTGGATTGTATGTTTTAAAAGGTAGTTATATTTTATTATATTTAATACATTCTAAAGTGGGGAGTGTCTTAGCCTCATTTGAACCAAAGTTGAAGTTTTTCATAACACTGGTAATGAAAATGAGAACATAGACCTGAATCACAGCTTGGAGTCTTCTGGAAGTTCTATATTTGCAACTGACATTTGAGGAAAGATATGGAAAGAAGTAGAGAAGCTTGTTTTGGATACTTCTGAGAGAGACAATCAGATAATCCACGTTTTAAATCAGACTTCCTTTTCCTTTCCTTATTTCCCCTCTTTCTAAGATATAAGCAAATGATATTTCAGAAACCCAGTAACATGATTAACCAGGAAATACAATTAAATTTCTTTTTGAAGAATCATCAGAACTTTTTATCATAATTTTGGGTTTATTTCTTTGCTGTTGCTTTTATATGTTCCAAAAATTGACATTTACAGATGAATAACCTTCTGAAAAAAATCAGAATTAATTAAGTCTTAACATAAAAGGGTTCATAATAAACAAAAGATTTATTCATTTTGAGATTGTAGATTTTACTCAAAAATGTAGTAATAGAAGAAAGGAAAGACAATTTCTAATTTGCTTGTAGTTCTGCAAGTCTGCTGTGTTACAAAGTTAAAACAGGTGTTAAAAAAATAACAGACTTGATGGTTTTGCTATATCTTATCCCCTTCTATCTGTTTCTTCTTTTGCTTTTCCATCTCATTTTACTTGAGCAATGATTGTGAGTTAAAATGTTAATTGAAATGAGCATAACTAATGAAAAAAAAAAACCATGCTGTTCATAGGCTCACACATTTCAAAGTTATAATGAACAATAAATGAACACCATGACAAAGAAAATACATTCTGAAAACAAATACATGAGGGGAAATAATATTAATGAATTGATACTGTCATTTCAATAAACTGCTCTGGCATAATGTCACAATGATTTATAAAGGAAAAAAAATACTTGTATCATACAAATGTTTTTATTCTTAGGAATATGTAAACAAACATTGCTTTGTGGCACAAATTCAGATGTCAGCAAAGTCAACAGTAAAAGAATCACATATCCCAGGACCAATATCTGTAATTCCAATGATCATAAAATACAGACTTCATAACTAGTTATTATGACACAAAAAAGGTGTGTCAAATATTTTCTGAAACAGTTACAAAAGAAAATTAAGAATTGATTTTAGATACTGATTATCATGTTTCAAATTCAGGATTTATTTATACAGGGATAGATTTTTTTTTTTCCCCCAGAGGATTTTTTTTTTTTCTGCATAATGAACCACAGTGATTACATCTACATGGCTGATTTAATCTTACTTCCTTAAAAATCACATACAAATGACAGGAAATCAACACATACAGATGGCATATTGCTGGTTAGTGTATAGCATCACAATATAGGTACTACTCACAAAAACTAGGGTGGCTTGTGCTCTGAGTACTTTCACACCCTCAGCCAAGATGGTGCAACAACTAAAGAAAACCCAGAACCCCTCAGTCATGCCGTAGAGCTTAATTGAAGATTTCCAGTTTCCTGATGTTTACTGTGCAAGTAGTCAGCTAGATTTTCTAAAACACCTAAAGCAATAAGCACCCTGTTAGTCACTAGCGCTGGCTACAGAGAAAAAAACAAGTGTCAGAGCACTGCTGTCCCCTCTGAAATATTGCTTCACAGAAGTGACAGCTTAAATATTGGTTAAAGAACAGTAAAATAATAAGATAACATTGAGGCATCATCTTCAGAGGGAGCTAAAGGCAGAAGTTCAGTCAGAAGAGCTGGATTACTCTGCCTTTGCCTCTGGTTTAACTCAGCTTGATTTGGAGTCCTGATCCTTCACTTCTCCAGGCTGTACTCAGAGTATACAGGGGTTCTCTTTTCACAGTGTTGGGATGCTGAATCTTATGCACCTTGGTCAATAAAATGAACTGAATTCCTTAGTGTTGTATTATCACAGTATCACAGTATGCTAGAGATTGGAAGGGACCTCAAAAGATCATCTAGTCCAATCCCCCTGCCAGAGCAGGAACACCTAGATAATGTTACACAGGAATGTGTCCAGGCGGGTTTTGAATGTCTCCAGGGAAGGAGACTCCACAACCTCCCTGGGCAGCCTGTTCCAGTGTTCCGTCACCCTCACTGAGAAGAAGTTTCTTCTCAAGTTTAAGTGGAACAACCTCTTGTGTTCCAGTTTGTACCCATTACCCCTTGTCCTATCATTGTTTGCCACTGAGTAGAGCCTGGCTCCATCCTCGTGACACTCCCCCTTTATATATTTATAGACACTAATAAGGTCACCCCTCAGTCTCCTCTTCTCTAAACTATAGAGACCCAGCTCCCTCAGTCTTTCCTCATAAGGGAGATGCTCCACTCCCTTAATCGTCTTGGTTGCCCTGCGCTGGACTCTCTCCAGCAGCTCCCTGTCCTTCTTGAACTGAGGGGCCCAGAACTGGACACAATATTTCAGATGCGGTCTCACCAGGGCAGAGTAGAGGGGAAGGAGGACTTCTCTCGATCTACTAACCACCCCCCTTCTAATACACCCCAGGATGCCATTGGCCTTCTTGGCCACAAGGGCACGGTGTTGGCTCATGGTCATCCTGTCATCCACTAGGACCCCCAGGTCCCTCTCCCCTACACTGCTCTCTAACAGGTCGTTCCCCAACCTATACTGGAACCTGGGGTTGTTCCTGCCCAGATGCAGGACTCTACACTTTCCCTTGTTATATTTCATCAAGTTATTCCCTGACCAACTCTCCAGCCTGTCCAGGTCTCGCTGGATGGCAGCACAGCCTTCTGGCATGTCAGCCACTCCTCCCAGCTTAGTGTCATCAGCAAACTTGCTGATAGTACACTCAATTCCCTCATCTAAATCGTTTATGAATATATTAAATAATACTGGTCCCAGAGTATAGTGGTAACTCACAAATCTGAGAAAGGGAGGAAGCTAGCCACATCAGTGTGATACTGAGGAACTTTTAATTTAAAAAACTTTAAAGTAAGAAGAAAAAAGAATTCTGTCTTTTTTGAAGGTAGGTAGTGTCTATTAGCTGTTTAGTGTAAACAATGATGCTAGATTTCACCATAAAATAATTTGAAATTACATGGTACTTAAAAGTTACAGTAACTTTCCTAATATTATTTTTTAGCAAAATGTTAATATGTCTTAGAATCAGTAAATACTAATTTTCCACATTTAGCTTTCCTTCCATGTTCTAGTTCTAGTGGAAATTGGAACCTATTACACCTCCTAAATTCATATGGTAGTTTTCAACACCATGCCTATAATGACAAATTTCAGAAGTCATGCAGGCAAATCATCCATCACTGCTCTGTCACGGGTTAATTATAGCGCTTTGTATATATTAACCAGCCTTGTCATGACCTAAAGGGTTACCTGGCTTGTGGATATATATTGATCAAGACCATGGGTCCATAGGATTCTGTAGTACACAAGGACACAGAGGCTTTATCCTTTAAATTTCTCTACTTTTTTTGCCACAAAAATCACTAGCAATTACACCTGTGATTAATAAAGTGAATGGATATAACAAGGTGTTACAAATTATTATTAGCAATCAACAGTAGCAACATAGCATAGCAGTGGCCAATTATAACAACAATCAATAATAATAGCACCCAATAATAGCAGCAATAAAACATATATAATATCACAGGTTACAAATTTATCACTAATGAGCCAAGCTTATCAATTATAGCAGATATGATAGATTACTTATATATATACATATACATATACACCATACATATATATATATATATATATATATATACACACACACATAGGGTAACAAGCGCATTCAACAGATTCCAGAAGGGGTCCAAACCATACCAGAAGGGAGGACAACCATACCAGAAATGGGAGGATAAACCAAACTGACCCCCAGAAGTGGGCCCAGAGGGGGGACCAATAAAATGAGAGTCTCACTTCAAAGATGATCCGCACCACAGAGTCTGGAGTCAGGCATGCATCCCCAGAGAAAATCCAAGGTCTTGCAAAAAGTTCACACAGTTTAGGAAAAGTACATGCAGCACCAGAAGTCATCAGGGATAGAGCTCAATTTTAGATAAAAATGAAACCATTTTTGTATTATAGAGACAAGAGGGTACAAGACATTGCTGCTTCAAACAGCCAATAAATGATGTTAATTTCTGGTTTTGACCTTGAGCATCCAATAGATGATGTTTTCTATGCTCTCAAACAATTTTTTTTTTTTTCTAGATTGTTTTCCTGCTCTTGCAGTTAAAACAGCCAATGGCAGTTACCGATTCTTACTTCTTCAGGATGTTTTCCCCTTTTCCAGATTATTTTTCATCTTTTCAGATGATAAGTTGCAGTTAGAGTTCCTTGTCTTTGGGCTTACAAATGGTATCTTGGGATGTCTCCATTTTCGTGGTACCCAGCTGTACTTCAGTGATACCAGATGCACTTCTCAAGGATTCTTCTGATTAACAGGCTTAGTTCCCAGGTTAACAGTTCCCAGGCTGCAAACATTTTGTCTGTCAGGATTTCAGCAGACATTTTCTTCTGTTCAGTAATTTTCCCTTTATAGCCAGGTTGCCTTTATGGCTGCTCGCATCAGGCTTCTATACATATTTATGTAGTCACACCAAGGTACCAACAATGACACTTAGTGGTCAAAACAGTACATGTTTTGTGTAGCCATTCCAGGAATGTTGCAGGTATTAAGGTGTGTTTCAAAGACATGAATCTTTGGATTAATATTGAGCACTTTGTCAAATCGTA
Organism: Pezoporus occidentalis; assembly: GCF_034315485.1. Taxonomy (NCBI): domain Eukaryota; kingdom Metazoa; phylum Chordata; class Aves; order Psittaciformes; family Psittacidae; genus Pezoporus; species Pezoporus occidentalis. The sequence continues at coordinate 4,253,939 of NW_026914611.1, read as the reverse complement.
GCCAGTCTTCCTAAAGCACATAAAAAAAGAGTAATTTCAGCATGAATTATATGTGCCTTGTGAGCAAATGCTCAATATTATAGTAGAAAGCATATGTTAGGAAAATGAGAAGCAATACTGAAATAGGATCTCTTTAATTAAAACTAATATTGTGTTGATACATTCCAAAATCTAATTAAAGCATCAGCATTCTACAAATTATTGTAAATTAATCTAAACCGACAAGAGGGGTAACAGGTTTCAAATATTACTATAGGACCCTGTAATTCAGTAATTGATAGTCTTTACTTCTAAAAAAATACTAGAAAGCAGTGAACTGCATTCCAGAGCAGGTGTAAGAACTTGTTACTGTCAAAGGACACACTTTTAACAAAATATCTTCTTGAAAAAAATATGCTGAACTTATTCACATTATCCACCTTATAAGTTGTCCTGGGTTCAGCAGTAGCAGTCATGTTTTTCCTTTGTGGTAGCTGGTGCAGTGCTGTGTTTTGACTTCCAGCCTGAGAACAGTGTTGGTGAAGCCGATATTTTCAGTTGTTGCTAAGTGATGTTTACCCCGACCAAGGACTTTGTGAGGCTCATGCTCTGCCAGGGAGGAGGGGAAGCTGTGAGGAAGCAGGGATGGGGCGCCTGACCCGGGCTAGCCAGGGAGGTATTCCATACCACAGCACGTCATGCACAGGGTGGGGGGTAACTGGGAGTTACCCGGAAGGACACGGGCTTCCGGGTGGAACTCGTTTTCTTGGCCGGTGGTATCGTATTCTCTTCCCTTGTTATTTTCCCTTATCATTGTTGTAGTTGATAGTAGCGGTGGTGATTTGTGTTGTACATTGGTTGCTGGACTGTTCTTGTCTCAACCCGTCGGAGTTGCACTCTTTCGATCCTCCTCCCCATTCCTCTGGGAGCGGGGAAAGGGAGAGCCCCGGTGGGGGGGGACACAGACCTCGATTGTTGTCAGCTCGGCACCACTCACTGGGAGTGAGTGAACAAGTTGCCTGACTGGGTTTAAACCACGACAGTTCATTTGGCGCCCAACGTGGGGCCCGAGGGGTTGAGATAAGAACAGATCTGACTGGATTGATAGTCACTCGTCACAATGCTGATTTATTGGCTCTCAAGGTTGTTCTTCTTGATCTCACAGTTTAAGTATGTAGTATCTTACTTCCATCCGGTATTTGCTGTATTAGTGTTTTTCAAGTGTGGGGCTTGGGCTAAGGTTTTTGTCCCATTGTACTTTATGGTAATGACTTGTAATACAATAGAATCATTGATCATGAAACTGATCTGGCTTATGTTCCCAGTGTGGTCACCACCTTTATACTTTGGGATGTATATGATGGAGATGCTTAGCAATTACACATCTTTTTTCTCCTTCTCAGGCGCTCAATCTGTGAAGGAGACATCCTTTTACCCTCCCAGTCGTCCCCCCAGGCCATTTACATTTGAGAGTTTTGAATTTTTTGAATGGCCTTTTAATGCTGTTGAGACTTGTTTGCTGATAGTGATGGGAATCACAATGCTAACACGCATACAGAGTGTGTTTTGCCCACTACTGATTTCAAGAGTTAAGCAGAGTCAGGTTTGGGTCTTGTCTGGGGTCAAACGACGATGTAGGAGGACCAAGAGATTTTCCCTGAGTCTGGACAGCCATGAGTGGCAGGGTGTGTGGGATAGTATGGGCAAGTATCTAGGTCAGTGGGCCCCTCCAGTACTTTGGAATTTCACTACCGAACAACTGCAAAATCCAGAAGAATTAGTAAAACACTTAAATGAGGTGCGTGGTCATTCTGGCCATACCAGAGATGGACAAATCATGGCAACACGCTGGGGCTAGGCCTATGCTTACAGGGCCTTGTTCAACACAATCCAGCACCTTCAAAAGGAAAAGAATGTCGGCGGATCTGAGGGCAAAGCAACAGTCGCTACTCAAACTTTGGCTGCAATGAACAGCACAGCTACCCCAGCAGCAAGTACAGCAGCGGCTCAAACTTCAACTGCAACAGACAGCACAGTTACCCCAGCTCCAAGCACAACAGCTACACCACCCCCAGCAACAAGTACAGTTGCTACTCAAACCACAGTGATAATCACTGCAGCCAAACCAGAGGACCAATTCGTACCAATATCAGTTGCCCCTGTACGCAAGAGAACAAGCAAAAAGGAGGCAAAAAGGGTGAAGCGAGATGAAGAAACAAAGAATTCACCACCCGGTCCAGAATCTGATCAGGAGTCATCATCACATGACGAAGAAGAAGAAGAAGAGGTAACTTCTCGACCTCGGACCTCAACCGAGCTGCGGAATATGCAAAAAGATTTTACCCGTCAACCATGGGAGCACATCATCACCTGGTTACTCCGATGCTGGGACAATGGGGCCGATGGTCAGGAACTAGAAGGTACAGAAGCCAAGCAGCTGGGATCACTTGCTACAGAAGGGGGAATTGACAAAGCAATTGCAAGAGAGAAAAAGTCCCTCAGCCTTTGGAGGCGGCTCTTGGCAGCTGTGAAAGAAAGGTTTCCGTACAAGGACGATGTTACGAGTCGTTTGGCCAAGTGGACTACTATAGACAAAGGCATCCAGTCTCTGAGGGAATCGGCCATCGTAGAGATGATCTATCACATCAAGCTGAATAACGGGGATACACCTATAGATCCAGATGAAGTTGAATGTACACGACCCATGTGGCGAAAACTTACACGGAATGCACCGTCATCATATGCCCATTCATTGGCGACAGTAACCTGGAATGACATAGTACCACTAACAGTGGATGAAATGGTTCATAAACTCCGAGAGTTCGAAGACAATCTCACCCCTTCCATCATCTCAGCTGTGAAAAAACTGTCCCAGGACCTCGAACAATTGAGGGACGATCTATCTGATTTATCCAGCTCCTCACGTGTACCAACACACGTCTCAGCTATTAACAAAAGGCGTCCAATTGTTCAGGAGAGAAGATACAGGAGGTATACGCCACGGGGTACCCTATGGTTTTACCTGCTGGATCACGGAGAAGACATGACAAAGTGGGATGGAAAACCTACTTCAGCTTTGGAGGAACAGGTGAGTGAACTGAAGAGGGGAGCAAGGGCCAAGACTGATCGTCCCATGAGAGCTACGGCTTCAGTCTCTGGTGATCAGTTTCCCAGATGGAGTGGAAGAGCTGATTTTACTCCAGCTCCTGTGATAACGAAGAATAATCCCTTTCACCACGACTTAAGTGTCCAATGCTGTGACGACCATTAGAGGGGCCCTGCCTCCAGCCAGGTGGAGGTAGGGGACAATCGGATTTACTGGACTGTGTGGATCAGATGGCCTGGCACATCAGTCCCACAGAAGTATAAGGCTCTAGTAGATACCGGTGCACAGTGTACCCTGATGCCATCAAGCTGTCAAGGGGTGGAACCCATCTATATTTCTGGAGTAACAGGAGGATCCCAAGAGTTGACTGTGCTGGAGGCTGAAATCAGCCTGCCTGGGAGGGAATGGCAAAAGCACCCTATTGTGACTGGCCCAGAGGCTCCATGCATTCTCGGCATAGACTACCTCAAGAGAGGGTACTTCAAAGACCCAAAAGGGTACCGGTGGGCTTTTGGTATTGCTGCTTTGGAAACTGAGGAAATTGACCAGCTGTCCACCTTGCCTGGTCTCTCAGAAGATCCCTCTGCTGTGGGGTTGCTGAAAGTTGAAGAACAACAAGTGCCAATTGCGACCACAACAGTGCACCGGGGGCAATATCGCACCAACCGAGACTCCCTGATTCCCATCCATCAGCTGATCCGTAGACTGGAGAGTCAGGGGGTGATCAGCAGGACCCGCTCACCCTTCAATAGCCCCATATGGCCAGTGCGAAAGTCTAATGGAGAATGGAGACTAACAGTAGACTATTGTGGCCTGAATGAAGTCACACCACCATTGAGTGCTGCCGTACCGGACATGCTAGAACTTCAGTATGAGCTAGAGTCAAAGGCAGCCAAGTGGTATGCCACGATTGATATTGCCACTGCATTTTTCTCCATTCCTTTGGCAGCAGAGTGCAGGCCACAGTTTGCTTTTACTTGGAGGGGTGTCCAGTTCACTTGGAACCGACTGCCCCAGGGGTGGAAACACAGCCCTACCATTTGCCATGGACTGATCCAGAATGCACTGGAACAGGGGCAAGCTCCAGAACAGCTGCAGTACATTGATGACATTATTGTGTGGGGCGATACAGCGGAAGAAGTCTTTGAGAAAGGGAGGAAAATAATCCAAATCCTGCTGAAAGCCGGTTTTGCCATAAAACGGAGTAAGGTCAAGGGACCTGCACAGGAGATTCAATTTTTGGGAATAAAATGGCAAGACGGACGTAGACAGATCCCCACAGATGTGATCAACAAGATAACAGCAATGTCTCCACCAACTAATAAGAAAGAACCGCAAGCTTTCTTGGGTGCAGTGGGGTTCTGGAGAAAGGTCGATTGTAAGCCCTCTCTATCATGTGACCCGGAAAAAGAATGATTTTAAATGGGGCCCTGAGCAGCAACAAGCCTTTGAGCAAATTAAACGCGAGATAGTTCATGCAGTAGCCCTTGGACCAGTCCGGACCGGACCAGATGTAAAAAATGTACTGTACACTGCAGCTGGGGAGAACGGTCCTACCTGGAGCCTCTGGCAGAAAGCTCCAGGGGAGACTCGAGGTCGACCCCTCGGCTTTTGGAGTCGGGGATATAAAGGATCTGAGGCCAGCTATACCCCAACTGAGAAAGAGATACTGGCAGCCTATGAAGGGGTTCGAGCTGCTTCGGAAGTGATTGGCACTGAAGCACAGCTCCTCCTGGCAACCCGGTTCCCCGTGCTGGGCTGGATGTTCAAAGGCAGGGTCTCCTCTACGCATCATGCAACTGATGCTACATGGAGTAAATGGGCTGCACTAATTACACAACGAACTCGAATAGGAAATCTCAGTTGTCCAGGCATTCTAGAAGTCATCATGGACTGGCCAGAGGGCAAAGATTTCGGAATGTCACCAAAGGAGGAGGTGGTGCGCGCTGAAGAGGCCCTACCATATAATAAACTGTCAGAAAGTGAAAAGCAGTATGCCTTGTTTACTGATGGCTCTTGCCGTATTGTGGGAAAGCATCGGAGATGGAAGGCAGCTGTATGGAGTCCTGGACGACAAGTTGCAGAAACTGCTGACGGAGAGGGTGAATCGAGTCAGTTTGCAGAGGTGAAAGCCCTCCAGCTGGCCCTGGACATTGCTGAACAAGAAAATTGGCCAGTACTTTACCTCTATACTGACTCATGGATGGTGGCAAATGCCCTGTGGGGGTGGTTGAAGCAATGGAAGCAGAGCAACTGGCAACACAGAGGTAAACCCATCTGGGCTGCTGCACTGTGGAAAGATATTGCTGCCCGGGTGCAGAACCTGGTGGTGAAGGTACGTCATGTAGATGCCCATGTACCCAAGAGTCGGGCCACTGAGGAACACCAGAACAACCAACAAGTGGATAAAGCGGCTAAGATTGAAGTGGCTCAGATGGACTTAGATTGGCAACGTAAAGGTGAATTATTTTTGGCCCGGTGGGCCCATGACACTTCAGGCCATCAGGGCAGAGATGCAACATATAGATGGGCCCGTGATCGAGGGGTGGACTTAACAATGGACACTATTGCCCAGGTTATTCATGAGTGTGAAACATGTGCTGCAATTAAACAAGCCAAGCAGTTAAAGCCTCTTTGGTATGGAGGACGATGTTTGAAGTATAAATATGGGGAGGCCTGGCAGATTGACTATATCACACTGCCACCAACCCGCCAAGGCAAGTGCCATGTGCTTACCATGGTGGAAGCAACCACCGGGTGGCTGGAAACATACGCTGTGCCCCATGACACTGCCCGGAACACCATCCTGGGCCTTGAGAAACAGATTTTGTGGCGACACGGCACCCCAGGGAGAACTGAGTCAGACAATGGGACTCATTTCCGGAATAACCTTATAGATATTTGGGCCAAAGAGCATGGCATTGAGTGCGTGTATCACATCCCCTACCATGCACCAGCCTCTGGGAAAATCGAACGGTACAATGGGCTGTTAAAAACTACACTGAGAGCAATGGGTGGGGGAACTTTCAAGCATTGGGATGCACACTTACCAAAGGCCACCTGGTTGGTCAACACCAGAGGATCTGCCAACAGGGCTGGCCCAGCCCAGTCAGAACTTTTACATATTGTAGAGGGGGACAAAGTTCCCGTGGTGCATATGAAGAATTTGCTGGGGAAGACAGTCTGGGTTATTCCTGCTTCAGGTAAAGGCAAACCCACTCGTGGGATTGCTTTTGCTCAGGGACTTGGATATACTTGGTGGGTAATGCGGGAAGATGGGGAAGTCCGATGTATACCTCAAGGGGATTTGATTTTAGGGGAAAACAGCCAGTGAACTCAATTGTATGCTGTTGCCTGCTGTGTAATGCTTTTATAGACCATCAACTAGATGTCTCCAGGTCACCAGCGACTGGCCCTGACTTCCCTCCAGCCATCATCCCAACAGAGAATGAACTTTGAACATCATGGGCCGAATGGACTGGGCAGAATTATAGGGATTGGTCCATGCACTAAGAAAATGATCTTTTCCTCTTGGTCTGTATGTATATGGATGTATATATGTGGGAGAGCGATGGTGTATTGAAAATGTGGGATCTGAGCACGACGTGAATGGTATGGAATAAGGGGTGGATAATGTCCTGGGTTCAGCAGTAGCAGTCATGTTTTTCCTTTGTGGTAGCTGGTGCAGTGCTGTGTTTTGACTTCCAGCCTGAGAACAGTGTTGGTGAAGACAATGTTTTCGGTTGTTGCTAAGTGATGTTTACCCTGACCAAGGACTTTCTGAGCCTCATGCTCTGCCAGGGAGGAGGGGAAGCTGTGAGGAAGCAGGGATGGGGCGCCTGACCCGGGCTAGCCAGGGAGGTATTCCATACCACAGCACGTCATGCACAGGGTGGGGGGTAACTGGGAGTTACCCGGAAGGACAGGGGCTTCCGGGTGGAACTCGTTTTCTTGGCCGGTGGTATCGTATTCTCTTCCCTTGTTATTTTCCCTTATCGTTGTAGTTGATAGTAGCGGTGGTGATTTGTGTTGTACATTGGTTGCTGGACTGTTCTTGTCTCAACCCGTCGGAGTTGCACTCTTTCAATCCTCCTCCCCGTTCCTCTGGGAGCGGGGAAGGGGAGAGCCCTGGTGGGGGGGGGACACGGACCTCGATTGTTGTCAGCTCGGCACCACTCACTGGGAGTGAGTGAACAATTTACCTGACTGGGTTTAAACCACAACATAAGTCTTCAATAATAGCTTAACTATGGAGTATTACATGAATGAATGAATGCAAAGCCTTTCTGTAGACCTGAAGATACAGATTAGAAAAGATGTTGACGTGTGGGCTCTCACACAGATGTCAGAAAGAGGTCCTAGGTGTGAATATGCACAAGTGGGAATCTAAGATTCTTGAAAAGTTCAAGGTGTCTGCAGTGTACGCTTTGACGGATCACTGTAAGAAACACTTAAACATAGTCGTACAAAATTACAGCACAGCTGCAATGTAATGTTCTGACAGTATTATGTTCAGTTATTGCTTTCTAGAACTCCTTGACACAAAACAGTAAAAAATAAGAAATTCTAAAAAACTTTAGATAGTGGGAGACAGGTGAGCTGACTGAAGAAGCACACAGAAAATGACAGGGAAGAAAAAGAATGAACAATGACATGAGAAACATAAGAAGTAGTCTTGTAGAACTAGGAAAAGTTTCAGTAAAGACCAACTGCTTGTGGCCTGATAATATCCTGGTAGCTTTTCGAGACACTGTAGAGTTGGTTTATCTGCAGAACCAGTAGGGATATAGTAGGTATTTTGCTAAACAGTATTTCCGGTTGTTTTTATCTCCAGGATGGTATATCGTCTTGGCGGTACTGATTATCACTTCAAAAACCGTTTTCTCTCGTGGCCTAGTGTAACACTCCGGAGGCATTCAGTATGGGAGAAAGGGGTCTGAAAGATACAACTAGGGGCTGAAAATCGTTAATCTAGTGCTCTGTTCCTAGGTTTGCCCTTCATTCCTCTCAGCCTGTACAGTGTCATTTCTTCTCCTTTGTTTCTCCTAGTGACTTTGTACCAAATTACATTGAGATTGAGTTAAAATACCCCAAAAGTTCTAAAACAGATATTGTAACTCAAATTTTTCCACCTATCAGGTAAGACTCCTGACTAAAAATAATTTTATTCCAGTTTTACTTTTCATATTAGGAAAACTACAACAGAAGGAAAATATTTCATTTTACTTGACTAAGGCACCATTCTCATTCAAGTATTTTGCCTGGGTCTTTTTGTGCCTCTACTAAAAAAAAATCTAAGAAGGATTCAGAAAAATAGACACTAGAATAGTACTGAAAAGGAAAACAGACTGTTAAAGACAGATACAAGAAGGTACTTTCTATTAACTTTTGAAAGAAAAGTCTTAACAGAGTATGTAAGTAGATGGAGAGCATAATACTGTTTAGTTTCTATTAGCAGTGAAAGCAAGAAATCTACAAAATGGGAAGTTAGAAGAAAAATCAGTTTGTTCAGTAGTAATTTACCAGGAATTGTGGTAGACTGCTAATAGTTGAAAAATTAAAGCAACTTCCCTCCCCTTCCCCTGAACTGTTTATTTTTTTTTTTAAATAATCACAGAATCATAAAATAATGCAGGTTGATAGAAATATCTGCAGGCTATTTGGTACAACACTCTGATGTTCTCATCAAAGCAGGAGTAGCTTGAAGTTATATCACATTAATTAAGGTAAAATTTAAAGTATTTCCATTGGAAGAATTTCCACAGGAAGAATTTCCACAGCCTTCCTGGGCAGTATTGGACCCCCATTTTTTGTCATATTTTTACCCTCCTATATAATTAAAATTTCATTTACTGCAAGTTTTTTGCTTCTAGTTTGTTCTCTGTGCACCTCCAGGGAGAGTACATCCCATCAGGTTGCTGAAGACAGAAGTAAGGTCTTCCCTTAAATCAGAAGAAACTTGACTTCCTCAACTTCCTTGGCTCAGCCCCCCAGATGGCTTGGTGGCTTCCTGCTAAATTTATTCTAATTTGTCAATCTTTCTCTTATAATAGGTGGGCCAAAAGTGGTGCTCCACTTGCAACATCATGAGGTACACTCCATTCTACTATCTAGGTCATGAATGAGATTGTTAAATAGCATCAGCTCCAGTATCAGCCCCTGAGGATGGTTAATAACCTTGCCATCAGGATTCTGTACCACCAATCATAACGCTATGAGCCCAGCAGTTCAGCCAGTTCCGCACTCAGTAGTCCATCTCTCCAAACAGTATCTCTGCAGTGTGCCTTCAGGGATAATGCAAGGATGAGTGTTTATCTCAAAAGCCTGTCTAAATTATACTTTTCTTTCCTTGTCCACTGAACCACTCGTTTCATCATAGAAGGCAATCAGGTTGTCTGGCACAATTTGTCTTTGGTAAATTGTCCTGATTTTGCCTGGGATACAGTTTACAGTTTGCTTGGTTTTTTTTTTTTTACAGTTTTCTTCCTGGTAGTTGGTGCAGTGCTGTGTTTTGGCTTTAGTCTGGGAACAGTGCTGATATCACGCTGACGTTTTAGTTGTTGCTAAGCAGCACTTATCCTGATCAAGGGCTTTACAGTCTCTCGTGTTCTGCCAGTGAGGAGGGGCACAAGAAGCTGTGGGGGAAAAGAGACAGGACACCTAACCCAAACTAACCAAAGGGGTGGGTTTTTTTTGTGTGTCTGATGGTTTGGTTTTCTTTTCTTTAATTTTTTTCATTTTGTTTCTTTGATCTCTTTTTTATTTTTCCCTTTTCATCATTATTATTAGTACCAATATTAGTATTATATTATAGCGCACATGCATGGTGCTTAGTTGCCAGCTGGGGTTAAACCATGACAGTAAATCTATGTTAGCTTCTTCCAAACACTTTTTTGTCCTTGAAATGTCTGGACATCGTTTCCAGAATAATTTAAGTTCAATTGAACAACCTGTGGTTTTCCAAATCCTTTCTTCCCCTTCTTGAAAATGATCATGCTTTTTCACATTCCTCCCTTTCTCTTTGTCAAAAATCTTCCCAGGTCACCAGTAACCCCAGTGATTGACATGAATATAGTTTGTCCACAGTTATTTGGTGTGAAACTGATATTAAAGAAATTCCCATGGCCTAATTCATACTGTAGATCAGATTATCTCATCAAAAGTGCCCTGTTGATCCTACCTGTCTAAAGCTATATTGGCATTACTCATGAAAAGCTGAGGACTTATAATAGTGACCTGGGGGTGATCAGGTGCAATACTCTGCTCCATTTAATTCTGTTATTAAGAATACAGGGTGTCTGTGGGAGATGTCTTTTAATTCTTAATCTCTCTGATTGGTAGGGCAAAGCCGTCTACACAAAGGGAGGCTGCACTTCTAGCTTTATTGGAATATAATTGAAGCAATGGAAGATACACTATACTTCAAACTATCCAGAGAATCACAGAAATTTATAGAACTCATAATAATATGGCAGGTATAAAACTGCCTCTAAGCCTTAAATGAAATCGATAATAGGACAACATTTCATTAGGAGTTCTAGTTTCATATTAAATTAACTCAAGTGCTGTCTTTCTTTTCAGAAAGTATATATTAACTCCCAGAAGCTGAAGGCAGAGCAATAGGAATAGGAGTAATAGGTTATGCTGTTATGGAGGAAAAAAGAACACCAAATAATGTGATACTACTAAACACAATTTATGGAGCGGACCATACAAGAGAAAAGCTGTGTCAAAGAAAGTTTTACAAACACATGCACATACACACACACATGCACAGTTACAGTTATCTGAGGCCTGTCTCAGTCACCACACCAGTGAGTTGAAAAAGCCCAGTCTGAGGACACACAAACACTCGCTCCTGCCAGGACTGCCCAGCTCTGTGTAGGGCTCAGCTCTGACACGTCAAGTCCCCTGTTTCTATGCATGTTGGACAGCGGCTTGACAGTATTTCTCAGCTCTCTATGATTGGGTGGTCTTTACAGCCAGATAACAACACAGACTTCCAACCAAATAGCTTGATATCCTGGTATACCTCTCCAGCAATTGCAAGTAATGTTCTTTTATTCTTTTCATGGGTTGATCTACCACCCATGCCAGGACTCATCACTCAGGTGATGTCAGATTTATCTGCAGTGTCATGTTTAGCCATAGCCCACTGCAGCTGTGTCATGGTTTAAGGCCAGGCTGTAAACCAGAACCGTGCAATCTACTTCCCCCAACCCCCCCCCCCCCCCCGCTTATTTCCCCCTGCTCCCAGAGGGATGGGAAGGAGAATTGAAAGAATGTAACTCCCACGGGTTGAGAGAAGAACGGTTTAATAGCTGAGGTATAACACAAATCACTACTGCTACCACCAATAATAATAATGATAAAGGAAATAACAAGGGAAAAGAATACAACTGCTCACCACCCACCGACCAATAGTACCCAGACGCCAGCAGTGCACTAGCCCTTCCAGGTAACCCTGAGTTACCTCCTGGGCATGCAGTGTTATGGAATACCTCTTTGGCTAGTTTGGGTCAGGTGTCCTGTCTCTGCTTCCTCCTGGCTTCCCCTCCTCCCTGGCAGAGCATGAGGCTCACAAAGTCCTAGGTCAGACTAAATATTTGAGCAGTAACTAAAAACATTGGTGTTATCAGCGCTGTTCCCAGGCCGAAAGTCAAAACCAGTGCTGCACCAGCTACTAAGAAGGGGGAAAAAATTACTGTTACTGCTGAACCCAGGACAAGCTCTTTGGGTTGCAGTTGACTCTTGGCCAAGACAGCCATGGTAGGCCCATATCAGAGTCCCTGAGAATCTTGCCCTGATGCTTGGGTTTCTCATCTTTTGTTGAATGGACACATTATTGCTAGGAGAGTTTATTTTTTTGCTTGTCTGTAAACTATCAAATTAGCTAAAGGCAGTATTTACATTTGATGGTTGCCGTGCCAAATTTTTTGTTGGGAACTTTCAGGTTGCTGTTGAGGAAGGGTGCCTTGAAGACAGTGATTTGTGGAGAAAAAAACCCTTACTTCTCCGTATAACCTTGTATAGCACATAAAAAAATTTTCCATTTACTTCAGTTACACCATTTTAATTTTATTACAATTACCTCTCAAATTTTATGACATATTTTATATAGTACAAAATCTCTGAGTCTCTGAGCTCCTCATGGAGCTGAAGAGGAGTATACAAGCAGAAAAATCCATTCCTGCAAGAGGTTGTTGTCGTATAATAATTTTAGAGATTCTGAGTATTCCAAAAATGGGAATTTTTAAATTGCAGCTTTTCATACCAAAGTAGATCAGCATTATTAATATTGTATCTGGTAAGCTTTCAGGTGATCAAAGTCACTGTTAATTACTTAGAAAAACTGTAAGGAATACAATGAGTATTAAAGTACTTTGGCACTTTTAAAACTCTTTGATCTCCCTGGTAAAAATTATTTTTTTCAGAGGGTGCTTTAGCCACAAAATACTTACTTATAAGCAACAAATTTTACTCACAGCTGGAAGGGTCTTACATTTATGACAGAAGGAAGAGGTTTCCAAAAGATCAAAGTAGAGTCAACACCAAACACTGAAAAACCTTCTTCTGTTGCAAATGTCTTGGAATCCTGGTTGCATTTTTGTGACATTCCTGGCAATTTAAGGATGGCTGTCCTTCATGCAGGACAACTAAAAATCTATGTTGGAGAGCAAATGGCAGTACAAACCAAGTGAAAAAAATTAAAATAAGGCACATAATATTGTCTGAAAATATGATCCCTAAATTCCCCCAGCTTCCTGTAGTCATAAAGACTTTTTTTTTTTTAGCTAGTTACTGTGAAATTATGTCCAATAACCTTTTGTGATTTTTTTCCATTAATTAGCAAAATCAGACTGAACCTATCTAGACCTTAAGATTCTTTTTTTTTTACTGTTCACTGAAATATATTCAGTTAAAGACAGGCATCTGGAAATAACTTGGAGGAACTGCAAATAACTTGGAGATCTACAGTGTCTTTAGAAATAAGGAAATGGAAAGAGAAAGAGAGAAAGCAAATACAGAATTGGAAACAGTCTGAAACAGATAAGGGGAAAAGAAGAAGAAATGAAGCAAGATTTCATAGAGGAGAATAAAATAGATAATAAAAACAAAAACGTTTATTAACATTTAATCAGAAAGAAATAATATGGTGTTAAGCAAGGTGGAAAATTCTGACAATTGACATGTATTACTTGACCCACAATTCCAGTCTTCTTGTCAAGTTAAGCTAACAGAAAAATGCTAATAAGTATACAAGAAAAAAAAAATAATGCTGGATTACAGAAAATGCAGAAAGTTGGTTTTATTTTTTTCTTTATTACACAAATACATGTATAAACTACGGAAACCTTTATTAAAGTTGCCTTGTATTGTCACACATATACGTTTATCTGTATTGTACTGCATAAAGCGACGAGTAAAGATATAATATGTTTTTGTAAAACTTACTGACATATTACCTCTATGTGAATGCAGGTAATAGAGGCATCCCACAGGCATAGCATTTTAAACAACAGTTTTCAGAGAGGGGCACAGAGAAGGAGGCCATCAATTCTACCAAGTGCAGTGCACATATTCAGAATTTTAGAATTTAATATTTTTCCATAATAATTCATATAGACAATCTAAAATATATTTGCAGAATTTGATAGCCAAAATTACAGTCAGCTAAGATAAAAAATTACCTATTTGTTTGCATGTCAATCCAGTATTTTTCCTACAGATTTTTTTTTTAAAAAGATCTTGTTTTCTTTAGAAACCATTTGAATACTTTCTTAATGAATTGACACAGATAATCCCTGATTTTTAACTACTCTTCCATTTTCCTGGAAATACTATTACACCTTTTTCTCTTTCTTCATATTCCATTGTGTATATATTGCCAATATGTATAGAGAAAGATTAAATACATAATTACTGGTAGACTATCTCTTTTTGTCTTTTTTTATATCTCCTACATTTTTCTAATTTATTAGTATTCCAAAAAAGGCACATTAATACTTTTTATTCCTATACAATGCCTTTTAATTTATTGTTCCCTTATTGCTCTTCTCCAAGGCTGTTTAAAAGGTAATAATTTCTGAATATCATAATGGCTTTTTTTTTCAGCTGTATAAGAATAAATATTACTTCTGAAAAAAAAACCAAAAAAAAAAAACTTATTTCATACTCTGGAAGCAAGTAAGGAAGGTGAGGTTTAAATATAAGAAAAAAGAAATTGGAAAAAACCCTCTGAACAGTTTAAGCAAATTAGGTCTTGCGAGAACACTAGTAAAGTATAAGAACAAAACTGAACAGAAAAGAATAGGTGTATTATTATTATTCAGTCCATATTTGAAAATTTTGATGAGTTAAATGTGCTGTGTAAGAATATGAAAAATAAATAGCCTATGTGATTTTGTCAATCATGATATACCTCAGATGTGGAGACAATAGCAGAAATCCCTTTAACCCTAATTTTCTCTTTGAGAAAACTACAAAAAAGTAGTTTCAATACACATATATAACAAAGTTTTGGTTTTGTCTTTGTTTTTGATTTTGGTTTGGTTTTGGTTTTGGCTTTTGTTTTATTTTCGTTTATAGAATGTATAATATTAAAAAAAAAAAAACAAACCCAGAACAAAGGTGTTTTAATATATTTGGAACTCTGAAAAAAAGATAATAGAATTTTAGGAAGGATTTTTATCTTTTTCTTTACAGCTTGTGATCATTACTCCAACTGATGAGGTAAGATTAAGTTTTTAGCCATGAAAGATTTTCTTTACTTTTCAGTGAAAGCTGAGTATGTTTTATTCATAAGCTTATGAGAAGTGTAAGTCTAGGATGGACAAAATATTTAGTTTAAAATTAATTTTATGTCTAGTAATTAGATATTGTTTTGTGGAATATTTCTGTTGTGTAGGTGTACAAGCTCTCTGTGGACTTTTAAGTCAGGTTATGAGGCAAAAAATTTGGAGGATAATGATGTAAGGAAAGTCCAAAGAGTTTCCTGTTTCTGAATATTCAGTTGAACTTCTGATTAAAAGTGCAGGACCAGAAACTTGATCAAACCAAAGAAAATATTTATCTCAGCAGCTATACAATTGAATTCTTTCTTAATTATATATTTTTGTTCTTCATGGAATTAAGTGCATGTAATTAAATTAGTTTGTTTATTTATTTATTTATTTAGTCTATAAATGTTTCCTTAATATTTGTTCTAATTTCCTTGTAAGATGCATCAGATTCTTGCCTTCTATTGTTAATGATTTTTTGATTTCTTGACTTGAAAGCATTAACATTTCATCTACAGTTTTGTAATTGTAGATGAATATGGTCCTCTGCTTCATCATTATCTTCAGATTTTAATTTACTCTTCCAAAATTCAAATATGGGTTTTGAATTATAGGTGTTTGGGTTTTATTCACTTGTTTTGCTTTAAATGAAATTAGAAATAGACTATAGTTGTAAGTCTATTAACGTTTTACTTGAAGTACAGCATGTTTAATAACATGGGAATAAATAATGTTCATAGTAATTGATTTTACACATCATGGTGACAGGAATCATATGAAGAAGCAAGTAAAATATCTTATTTGCTTTTATGAATGACTTATTTACATAATAAGCTATTACATATAGCATCTCTCTTTGTTCCTACATTACTGCCGCTTTCTGTCCATCTCCTAATATATGCATGCATACAAAGGAAATACGTAAAGACAAAGATATGCCTTAAAAAAAAAATAGTATTCCAAGGAAAAGAAATAATTAAGCCATATTTATTTATTTTACTGCGTGAATATTACCACTGTTTATTTCAGTGCACTCCCATGCGCCTTTGTTCTTTTTGTATGTTATACAAATAGCACAGCCGGTATTACCAGGAAAATCAAACAGTCTCTAATGAGGTTACACTATTTTTTTAATTTTTTTTTTTTTTGCTATTTCTACATCACTGATGTTCTAATGAAGGCTGAAATCCTGCAGGCTCTAAATACAAAGAAATGGTATCCATCTCTGGATCAGAAATATGCACTCTACAGTTTTAGGAATTTGTTAATTCTACTACATAAGTGTGTCTATATGGGTCTTTTAAGGAATCATCTAGATAATTAATAGTTATCTTCAGTGCTGATGCCTAAGTACCTAATAGCTCTTTTGTCTGGTAGTACCTGCAAAAAAGATATTTGGGCAGACATATGTCATACTTTTATTTATATATTTTTATCTTCCATTATTTGGTTAAACAGTTTTTCAGTTACTCAGATGTTTCATAAAGCTTGTTTCTGAAAATATATGTGATTTTTAAACTGCATTCCTGCAATAAATATATGTTCTTTATGTATTTGACTATAAAATACTGAAATGTGTGCATTATCAAGTTGACCAGGAAATGAATTGATTACTAATATTTCAAAATCAATTTTGATCTATTCACTATGGTGAGATGTTATGTTACAGCTTTGTTAATGTCCTTGCTAAAAAAAATAGATCTCCAAAACATTTCAGCTATCCCAAAAGTGAAGCACCTAAGAGTAAGTGTATGATTATACACTAATCATTTAATAAGCTGTATGGCACGACTCTAATTTGCTACTCAGAATTTAACAAATTGCCTCCTCAAATCAAACATCTGCTACTGTAAGTAACAGTGATTACTAAAAAGGGATATTAGGCATTTCAGCCCATAAAAACATCAGAGAATCTTGATATACCGCAAGAGAGAAAGTATGAGGTTTTTTGCAACTCTATTTTTAACACCTGAGAATAATACAAATGTTTCTGAATCTTAATGGCATTGCTCTGAGTTTCATATTCTAAGATTCTGTTCTCGGTTATGTCATAAGTTTGTTAAAATTTAACAATGATCATATCTGGATGATGGCCTTAATACATGCTTCTTAATTATTATAATTTCTACCAAAATATTTAGCCTTTTATGATACTAATATTGAATGGAATGGATTTTCTTCTTTTTTTCACTTTATTCTGCTATCTCCATGTTACAGTTATTTTAGTTCCCACATGTTGTGAAGAAAAGGACTTGACATTTAACAAGGGAGAGTTTTTGCTTTAAAAATAAATCCCTTCTCCCAAAAGTCTGCTCAAAACTGATGGGATTATGGGTTTTGAGATGCTTTTCACGTCATAGACACAAGGCATATGCTCTTCTGGCAAAAATAAGTCAAGGACAAATGGTCACCAAATCAAACAGTTCAGATTGATTAGCATCTTTGTAGTCAGCATATTGGAGGTCTTGAGCCAAGCTGTGTTCTGCTCCAGATCACGCTTTTTAATGCGTTACTGTTCTGATTGCATATTTGAGTCCAAGTGTGAAGAAAGGTGTAAGCTATTGAGCATGGGTTTATAGCATATTAAATATGATGTGTTTTGTTTTGTTTTTTTTTTGCTGGTACAAGAAACTAAGCTTCTGTCCTGGGTTCAGCAGTAGCAGTCATGTTTCTCCTTCGTGGTAGCTGGTGCAGTTCTGTGTTTTGACTTCCAGCCTGGGAACAGTGTTGGTGAAACCGGTGTTTTTGGTTGTTGCAAAGTGATGTTTACCCTGACCAAGGACTTTGTGAGGCTCATGCTCTGCCAGGGAGGAGGGGAAGCCGTGAGGAAGCAGAGATGGGGCGCCTGACCCAGGCTAGCCAAAGAGGTATTCCATACCACAACACGTCATGCCCGGGGTAGGGGGTAACTGGGAGTTACCCGGAAGGACACGGGCTTCCGGGTGGGACTCGTTTCTTGGCCGGTGGTATCGTATTCTATTCCCTTGTTATTTTCCCTTATCATTGCTGTAGTTGGTAGTAGCGGTGGTGATTTGTGTTGTACATTGGTTGCTGGACTGTTCTTGTCTCAACCAGTGGGAGTTGCACTCTTTCGATCCTCCTCCCCTTTTCCTCTGGGAGCGGGGAAGGGGAGAGCCCGGGGGGGGGGGTGGGGGCCTCGAGTGCTGTCAGCCCGGCACCACTCACTGGGAGTGAGTGAACAAGCTGTCTGGCTAGGGTTTAAATGACAACAGCTTCATATAGATTTCACCAAGAGGAGTCTCAGGACTAGTCATAGCTCAATTTAGCCAAGGTGTATTTTACATTGCTGTAACAACTATCTACCACTGAAGTAACTGTTTCCTGCCCTACTTCATCTTCAGTTCTGTGAATACCACATAAAATAAGGGTCTGGCCAAGCAAAATGGTTATAGTGTAGCAAGCAATAGCCTTGATGTCAGCTGAGGTTGGGGGTGCTATTGGGCAAAATTTGTACATTACCTGGAAAGCAATGACCAGGAAGCAGGCTGAAGTAAAAAAAAATGTATAAAAGTAGTCCCAATGAAACTTGGAAGAATGAGGATGAAGGAACCCTCATCTGTTTGATGCTGGACCTTCCAACATCAAACTCTTCCTACTGTAGCCTTGGGACACGCACAGTTCATCAACTTTCTGCTTGAGCAAGCTGACACCATCAGCCTTATGACCCAGAGGATACTGGAAGGGGGAAAATATGACTGAAGTAGATATTAGTACATTTTCTCCTGTATGAATTTTAAGAATATTATTAATGTGACCTTTCTGTACTAATTGGGAGTAAAATGTTAGTATAACTGGAGTGATAAGAAATTATTTTTGTTTAGATTGCTAATATGTAACAACAAACCCTTGGTTTATAGAAGTGGTATTCTCCATTTTGTCAAAATCAACATGGACAGTAGTCGTGAGACAAAATATGTGCAAAATAAGTCTACCTACAGACAAACTTTCTATGTAGTTGTTTTGTTGTGCTGATTTATAGCTTACACGAAAGATGGAATTGGTTATGAACTCTGTTTATGGTTGCCTAATCACATTACTGTCCTGAGTGGCAAGGTGATTTTTCCTTAAATCCTGGTTTCTGGCTGATATGAGGCAGGGAAAGATAAGTATTAGAACTGAAGATAGTAGGAGTATCTATTTATATGGAAATATTTTCATCATATTTCACAAACAAGAAATTGTCCTACCTCTGGTATAATACAAGGCAACTCTGATCAAAAAACATCATATATGCAAGGAGTTATCTTGGCTAAATCACAAGCACTGTGGCATTTTCATGTGTCTTTTTCAGTTTGAGAGTTCAGTTTGCAGTATTAATTTCAGGTTTTATGAACTGTCAGCCAATCTGTTCCAGGTATTCCCTAAGAGATAATCCATTAGGTAATGAATATGTTAATTTGCTGGATTTTTTTTTTTTTTAATACCAGATAAGATTAAAAAAGATCCTAGGCTACGTTAAATGTGATGTCTGGGAATGTGACTAGTTACGGCTTGGTCCATATTCTTTTAGGGATGAAAGATCTAAATTCCTAAATTCTGAGGTTAGCTCAGAATCTGGTATAGTTTGCCAGTGTGAAATTCACTCAAAGTGGTGCATCCATGATGATTTTAATTCAAATAGAATAGAATCATAGAATGGTTTGGGTTGGAAGGGACATTAAAGATCATCTTGTTCCAAACTTGGCTTGGGGTTGGGCAAGAGACTGGGAGAGGATAAGCAGGGACAGAGAACCCAAAATTACCAAAGAGATATTTCACACCATACAATATCATTCTTAGCAATAAAAGCTGTAGTAAAGGAAGAAGTGGGGAAGAGGAATTGTCTTTTAACAGAGGCTGGCATTAGTATGTGAGAGGGGATAAGTGATTTCTTTTGCTTTGCTGGTTTGTTTTTCTCTTCATCTATTAAACTGTCTTTATCATAACCCGGATTCTTGAAGTGAGACAGGGAGAGTGGAAGGCGGTACCTGTATGGGTGTTTGGCTGCTGGCTGGAGTCAACCCACCACAACCAGAAATACATTTCTTCAATCGTTTCCCATCAATTTCCTTACTTTCCAAAAATATACCAAAAGAACTGGAGTCATCACACTTGCATTGTCATTAATTTGATCAGTTAACAAGCAGTGCTAAAAATAATAGAACTTTCATTTTTATTAATTTTGTTTTCATCACATTACATTCCTTCTAGAGTAGCAATCTCGGCTTTAAATAAAGACAGCAAAAGAAAAGCCAGCTTGAAGTGCAGATTCACAAATAAATAAATGACTTCCAGTACAATGATTTCAGGATTTTTACTTTCATTTTGACAGGGTAATAATTTATGAAGAAGGCGATGAACACCAATATTAAGAAAATATGTTCTGTTTTAGCACCTATTACCCCAAATGGCATAATAGGGAAATTTGCTTACGTAGAATTCCACATTCTCTCAGGCCTCTTTCTTTTCCTCTGAAATGAGACAAACCAGCTGGAGCTTTTTGGATTTCTGGAAAAAAAAAATAAAAATAAAAAGGCATTGCAAGTGACTTAAATGACATTCAGCAGCATTATATTGTTCCAAATATGTGGCATGCAGGAGCAGTTTTGTTCACATGTTGTGAAACCATTACAGAGAGATCTTAGCAGGGTATGCTAGAGAGCTAGCTGTAGCATTTTTTGAGATAGCAGCTCCTCTGAATATAAGTTATGATTGTGACATGACTCTTCTGTGCTTAGACTGAGCAGGTCTCAGAGCAAATTTATAGGTGTTATTCTTGTAGTGGCTAGGTGAGAAATTACCTGAACTGAAAACTGAAGCTTTCCCTTAGGAAAATAAATCAGTGTATTAAAAAATTGCAGATACCCTCTTGAGAAAATTAGTTACACTATCAAAGAGAAATTTCACTGTGTTTAGGGCTCCGAATCTTTTTCTGTGGTTTTCACATGACAATATTTTGTTTAGCGTTGTAATTAAAGTCACAAAAAGATGTAACAAAGGAAATCAGTAATTCCAGCTGTACTGATAGAAAAAAGTTTTAAAGATGGTTCATACAATTTAAGTTTTCTGTTGTTTCTTAATAACTTGAGTGTGTTAAGGGGTTTTGTTTGGGTGTTTTCAAGTTTGTTTTCTTGTTGTCTGTTTGTTCTTTTGTTTTTAACATCAGCAGGACTGGGATTCAGCACCAGGTTTCAGATACCCAAAAAAAGGTGCAAAAGTCAGTGCATATAAATAAATCCTGTTTCTAAATCCCCATCATGATCAATGGAAATCTTCATGTCATGTCATACATGACTGCATTAAGATGTCTGAGGTATCTTAATACCAAAACTGGCACTGGAGTGCAGTCTTTAGGAATCTGCACTAAGGCCGTTTTAACAAATGGTGGTATTTATCTGCTAATCAGAAAGCTCTTCATAAACTTTAGGCTGTACAATACCTCTGGGTGAATCTAGCAGCTATAACACCAGACTTTCTGAAGACCTAGGTTTTTGTGGGAAAAAGCTAAAAAACAACAAAAAAAATCCACCCTGGCAAACTACCCCCCCCCATCCAAACTCCAGCAGCTGACATCCAAACAGGATACTCCACAATATCTTTCTCTGAAAAACTCCACAAAGCTCTGAAAGTGGCATTAGACACCTATAGTTAGCAGGAGAATCCTCCCCACTGGCCTTTGTAATCAGCAACATTTTTGTTACTACATACATTAAAAAATACTGGGCTCATCTCATCAGATTGTAAGCACTGAAAAATTGGGTAACCTCTTTAACCCAATAGAGTTGTCTACAGAAATAGGTACTGCAAAGGACGATCGACCCCATGCAACAATAAATGACCAGCAGAAGGAATCAGCCACTGGACCTATTTAGAGCTACTCCAAAAAAGCCTTGTAATGTAATCTAAAAATAGACAAATTTCTCCTTCTGACTTCTAACATTCAGTGAGAATGTCTTGTTGCCATGGCTCACCTTTTTGAAAATCAGTGGGTAACTTCAATGTCTGCAGAAAAGCACTGCATTTAGAAGACTTTGAATCTTCATAGCCTTAACTAATTAATACAGTCTCTACTGCTTTCTGAGGACTAGTCCTTCTTTAACTAGCAGATTTAGAAAATGTTCCTAATGTAAATAATGAGTATTTTCTGGTTCGTTGGAACATTTCTCAAAAGAAATAAGGAAACAGAAACTATTAGGAGATCAAATTCCATTTGCAAATGTTGCAAATACTTTGGCCAGAAGGAAGAAATAAATTAAAAATGTCAAAATGCCTCATTCTGACAACTTAACAAAGAAACATTACATTTTGGAACTGCCAAAATGTTTGTTTCAACATTCTTCTAAATGAAGTATTTCTCTCAGCACTTTAAAGTACTTTAAAAAAAAAAAAAAAGCAATTGTTTAACTCTAAACGTAAACAAAATATTTTATTTCCAGTACACTCTAGCTTCATCTAAAAAACACTTTTTTTTTTTTTTCCTATCCGTGTAAAAATATTGGTTTCAAGTTACAAGGTCTGGAACTTTTAAGCATTTAAAAAAATATGATTTGCTTTAGTGTGATCCAAGTTCCAGGAGAGAAAATCAGATCACAAAAAAAAAAAAAAAAAAAAGAACAAATAAAAATAGAATAGAATCTGAAGGGATTTACTGAATTCTAGTCTCAAAATTAAAACATTAACATAGATATTCTGTTTGCCCTTCCCTTGCTCAGGTATACTGTCCTCCCGTTTTTTAGTTCGATCCACGTAACCACTGAAGAAACTCTAGTGGGCTACTCAGTGTAAAGCAAGATTCCAGCAGATTTTTATAGAAATAGAAAAACAGATTTCAATAACATTTTTAATAGTTCATCAGTAAGGAAACTGTGGTAGGAATAGTTTATACCTGCGTAAGAGTGTCTTCATAGAAAATATGTGTTCTTGAGTTTTACTCTCTGGGAGCACTAGGCATCTACAGCTATTTGTCTTACTCCTGAGAGAAAGTCCATAGGACCTGCTATCAGCACTCACAGATAGCGGTATCCAGCATGACCGAGAAAGGCTGTGGTTACACTGACAGGTTAAACAGCTCTGAAATACAAAATAATATTTAATATTATTCTACTTGCCTTATAACCTGAGATGAATGTTTTAAGTTTTCTTCTCTGGAAATATCAGGCTGGTATTTAAGTACAGAATTCTTGTAATTCATATCATGTGGAACACTGTGAAGAGCTCCTAAGAATAAAGTCCTGAGTAGGCACACTGCTTGATCATGTTCTGTTCATGCTTTTATTCATATAGTGCTCATGGGGCAGTCAATCCCTGGATTCTCACTTACAGAAATAGTTACCAAACTCTCTATTCAGCTTGCTCATTCTTTTCAGCAATGCTTCAAGCACTTACCTTATAAAGTGCTATAGATATTTTATATACCACTCTCTGGAGTTTTCTTTGTCTTTAGAACTTTTTTTCCCCCTAGGCATCATGTCTTAATGTTCAATTTGAATCAAAAATTCAAATGTTGTTTGCTCCCTGAGTACTTAGGATAGAGATACCTGAGTAGATATACAATGCCAAATAAAACAGCAGTGCCTCTGAGTACTGAATGTGTTTTATACTTTGTTTTGGATATTGCCTCACGCTATGAAGCTTTTGACTGGTAATAAAACCAAATACTCTGGAAAGCCACACCTGTGGCTTATACTGTCCTGGGTTCAGCAGCAGCAGTCATTTTTCTCCTTGGTAGATGGTGCAGTGCAGTGTTTTGACTTTCGGCTCGGGAACAGAGCTGATAGCGATGTTTTGGTTTGGCCAAGGACTTTGTGAGCCTCATGCTCTGCCAGGGAGGAGGGGAAGCCAGGAGGAAGCAGAGACAGGACACCTGGCCCAAACTGACCAAAGAGGTATTCCATACCACAGCACCTCGTGCCCAGGATGTAACGGAGAGTTAGCCGGAAGGGCTGGGAGACTGCAGGGTTGGAGGAGGTATCGGTCGGTGCTTGGTCAGGCTTGGGGGGCAAGTTATCAGTTGGCTGGTGGTGAGGTGATGTATTCTCTTCCCTTGTTATTTCCTTTATCATTGGTATTATTGGTAGTAGCAGTAGTGATTTGTGTTATACCTTAGTTATTAAACTGTTCTTATCTCAACCCGTGGGAGCTGCATTCTTTTCGATTCTCCTCTCTGTCCCTCTGGGAGTAGGGGGAGGGAAAGAAGGGGGGGAGTGAGTGAACGAGTTACCTGATTGGGTTTAAACCACGACAATACTAACTTGAATAATTGAGCTTTGACACAACAGTCAGGATCTCAATAACATTTTTTATTGAATTCTTTTTTTTAATTTTTGCAATTATATTCTTTGTCTTTATTACCTTTTGTTTGGTTAGTTTTTTTGTTTTTTTTCTTAATAGAGGCATTTGTAGGTTTATGTATAGAATTGTATTTTATGTGACTGTTTTGTATAATAGTTACTTCTTAACAGAAAGAATTTGTCAATAATAAAAAAAATACTACTGGTGTCTTCATAACTGTTTTAGCAAACAGTCAAAGAAAGCTTGAAAACTCCAGTGCTCCTTATCATATTTCCAATATTCATAACTATAAATAATACCTACTGAAGTTCCATGTTTGTTTCTTTTTCCATATTTACCTTTTTTCTCTCTGGTGTAAAAGGTAATCACAGCACACAGGACATAAAGCATGACAAAAAATCAAATTACTTTGCTAATTTAATTTCATCTTCAAGCTCCTGAAGAGCTACCTGGTCTTATATATGTAACTTTCTGTTTATTTTAGCAAAATGACTCTGCAATATTTTTTTTCTGTAATCAAAATAAATAAAGGATTTTTTTTCCTGTAACAGATGTTTTTGTCCTTATTCTTCCATTCTGGCAAAAGAAAGCATGAAAAATAAATAAATAAATAAGAGTCAATAAGAACCCCCCTTAAACTCAAGCCTGTTTTGACTTCTTTTTATGTCCCACCACATTATGTTTAACCAAAGTCCTACAGATAAGAATTATGACTTGATTCCTGCTTTCCTTGAAAACAGTTGCAAAATTGCAATTGAATTTACCAGAGGATTGGTTTTATTGAAAAGTTATTCTTTTTGCTATCAAAATCCCATTTCTTTGTCTAAGTCTAAACTATGATTCTCAACAAAATAATACTTGTGAAATAACAGTTGAAGAATGTTTGTAGTGTCTGAATTCATTGTGCCGTTAAATCTCATGCAACTGTGTACTTGTGTTTGGAGATGACTAGAGACATTTTATAGATAATCTTTTTTACTCTGAAATTACATGAAGTACACAGATGTATTATGGATTAGGGAACTGAATTTCAATATAGGCTGCATTTATTTCAAGGCATATGCCTAGTTCTCAGATAAAAAATTCACATAATGTATATGCACAGAAAAATATTTGTAGCAATACAGCAAATGCAATTATGAAAGTTGCTAAAGACATAATGATGCATTAAAAATATTTTGTAGTGAGAAAAAGTCATCAAGTTTGCACATTTTGAAGTAAACTTGATTTGGATAATTACATAATTATATCAGGAAAAGAAAGAAGTTTAAAAGATTAAGAAAAAAACAAATCTGAACTGTTATTCATTCTTTCTGCCACTCTCTGCTGTATGCATAGGCACATACACATGTATCCAACAAAAACAGCAGTAGTCTAGAGCTAAATCCCCACATAAATATTTATTTCCATTATGGTGTTCTAAGACATTCTATGGAACATACCGCCTTTACTCGAGAAGGTAAAAGTCTCCCACGGGTCCTTTTTGCTATGTTCCAGCACTCTTCACTGACAGTCACCTTATATGGCAATAGTCTTTAAGCAGACAAGTTGAATGCAGTCTTTAGTGAACACAGACAACTATTAGTTTCTCTTAAAAATACACATGTATTTTTGGCCAACAGTGTGATGGTCAGTAGTGCAGTTCTCTAGACCAACAATGCTGACCTGGTATGCTTTAATTAAAACAGGATCCTAAACTAGGATGTAACTCGTACAAAAGTACTTCTGTCACTGACACCTAAGTGTCTGAATATGAACATTAATCCTAACAGATGTGTTGCTGAGAAAAATGGCTACCTGTTTTTGCAAAAAGGAAAACAAAAGTCTCAAAGGTTTTGAGACTGTAATAAATCTAGCGACTTAGTTGTTAATGAGCAGGATGGGAGAGATATATGGGGTTGGAGGTCTATGCAGGAAGTTTGCAAGAAGGCATAAAGAAAAGACACTGAATAACATTCACAACATTTCCAAGAAATTAGCTGAAATGGTTAGGTACATCTGTGATTTCAGAGAGTGAAAGCCCGTCTCAATTTAGATACCATAAAACTTTAGGTACAATGAAATAGAAGTTTAACATGAGCAAGTGCCAAATTCTCCGCCTGGAACAGGGCAATCCTGACTGTATGTACAAACTGGGGCACGAGAAGCTGGAGAGCAGCCCTGTGGAAAGAGATCTGGGAGTTTGTGTTGATAGCAAGTTGAATATGAGTCAAAAGTATGCCCTGACAGCAAAAGGTCCAACCGTGTCCTAGGATGCATCAAGCACAGCACAGCTGGCCAGCTGAGGAATGTGAGGGTCCTGCTCTACACTGCACTGGTGTGGCTCCACCTCAAGTAGTGTGTGCAGTTTTGGGCATTTCAGTAAAAGAAGGACATCAGACTATTAGAGTGTATCCAGAGGAGGGAGACCAAGATGGTGAAAGGTCTTGAATGCAAGATTTATGAGGGGGGGCTGAAGTTACTCAGCTTGTTCATATTGAAGTAGAGGAGACTGAAGAAGGATGCCCTCATTGTAGTCTATAGCTTTCTCAGGGGGGGCAGCAGAGAAGGAGGTACTGATCTCTTCTCTGGTGAGCTGAGAGAGCACACAAGGAAATGGAATGATGCTGTGTCAGGGAAGTTCAGATTGGACATTAGGAAAAGATTCTTCACTGAGAAGGTGGTTGATCAATGGAACAGACTCCCCAGGTAATTGGTCACAGAACCAAGAATGTCAGAGTTCAAGGACTGTCTTGACGATGCTCTTAATCATATGGTTTAATTTTAGGCAGTCCTGCCAGGAGCGAGGAGTTAGATTCAATGATTCTTATGGTTTGTTTCCAACTTGACATGTTCTATGATTTTATGAAATGTAATGTCTATGCCTACACACACAACTTCATTATTTCTGGCTGCCTCACTTAGGCACCTCTGTGTGTATCAAGTGTAAAGCCCATTCTGAGAGTTTATTCTCTTCCCACTTTATATTTGGGGATATAAATACATTATATATATGATTTCCTTATTCAGTTCCTGAGAATAATTCCATTGCTTGCTATTAAACACTACAAACTCTCTATAAATGTAAAATAAGTCAGTAACTGTGAAAGGTAAATTTGGCAATAAATCATTTATGCTACATTGTTTAGTGTGGGTTTTCCAGCTGAAATAAGAAATTCAGTTACTTGAGCTTGACATTTGCTTTACTCAGGTATCTTGCACCATTTTTTGATCCTACAACATTGGGGTTTGACAATTAATTTTCTTTCATTTACAATGGGACTGTAACAAAACCTGTTATTGTATTTACTGGATGGAGGCTATACTCTGGTTACATGAACATTTTCTCTAAAATTCTCTTTCTCCAAAATTCTTTTTCCTTCATAAGATGACCTAGAAATTCTTACTTATATAGGCCATGTAAATTTTTTTTTTTCCTCTTTCATTGTCTATTGCTCACCCTTGCCTATCCTTTATGGCCCATAGACATTACACAACTACTTTTAGGAATTAACAAACATTTTTTGCATGTGTGCTCTAATCGGATTGCATCTTCTGTATGCTTCACAGGATATCACAAATAACGGTGCCAAGGCATCGTATGAGTACATGCATAGCACAAAAATGGGAACAGATGAGAAATGCCAAAAATCAGCAAATGTTGACTGATGATTTTTCTATCTTGAAACCACAATCTTATCTGATTGTGAGAAGAGTCCTAATCTCTCAGAGAAAAAAACATGAACCATGTAACTTTAAACAGCTGGAAAACTCTTAGTTTGATAGCTTGTTTTGACTGAAAGGCACTGTGAAGATATGCAAGTCTCATGACCTCATAGCAGACTTCCAGTATGTGAAGGGGGCCTATGAGGATGCCACGGAGGGACTAGTCATCAGGGACTGGAGTGATGAGACAAGGGACAATGGGTTCAGACTTAAACAGGGGAGATTTAGGTTAGGTATAAGGAAGAAATTCTTTACTGTGGAGTGGTAAGGCACTGGAATGGAATGCTCAAGGAAGATGTGGATGCCCTATCCCTGAAAGTGTTCAAGTGGACAGGGCCTTGAGCAACCTGGTATAGTGGAAGGTGTCCCTGACCACAGCAGGAGGGTTGGGACTAGATGAGTGTAATGTCCTTTCCAGCCCTAACTATTCTATGATTCTTTGATTCTAAGTCCTTCAGCTCTCACATATGAGGTATGGAGGGAGAAGACAGACAGTGATGAGCAACTGGAAAATGGCTGAGTATGAAAAATTCATAAACCAGGAGGGGGTAGAATCACACACATATATGAAGAACTTTCAGTTTGTGAAACATTTATATAGCTTTATTCAGGTTAAGAAAAGCAAACAAATCTCCAAAATCTTTCTAAGATTCTTGATCTTACTAAATCTTGAATCCTGACTAGATTCAGAAAATCTCAGTCTGATACAAAGCTTGTGGCTGAAAATGTAATGAACACCTGGCTGAAATATATATTTTAGTTTGGTGCATTTTTAACGTACCACATTTAGCCTTTTACCTCACTATTAACAAGATTATAGAATGTTGGAGTACGTTTTTCAGTTGGCAGGCAATCTTCAGAATATAATTCTCATATGAAAATGGATTCTAAATGCCATTATTGAATCACAAGTAATGCAGGGGCACAGCTATCAGAAAATCAAGTGTAAATTGAGAAAATACCATCAGCCCTTCAATTAGCAAGTATAATAATTTTCCACATTTGCCAAAAAGAGTGGTGAAGGACAAAGCAGATATAAAAAAGTTAGCAGTGCAGTATGCCATCTAAGGTCTTTTTGGCTCTGTACAATAAAACCAATTATTTATTCACATCATATTTCCTGACTATTTATTTCTCTGATTCATTTCCTCTCTCCTTGATTCAGGTAATAACATTACCTGAAGAGGAATACCATTAGCACATATCAGGAATAACACATTAACATATCTTAGTCATAACCGTTGCTTGTTTCATGCTCTGCACTGGAATTAAATAATAGCCTATGTGCTTATTTTCTCAGTAAAGGAAAATAAAAGTGAATTATACAATTCCAGGCATGCATTTTTACCATTTTAATAAATAAAAGTTTTAAAAAAAAAAATCAAAATTATTTTACGATTCAGAAGGACAGTTTCAGCTATAACAACATGCATCTTTGAAGCTTGTCTTTTAATGTTTTTAGCAATCTTAGTTCTGTGCATGCATTTGTAATACAAAGGACACCACAACATTCTAATGAATGTTAGAAGAGCTGCATGCTGTTGTCTTTCTTATATATTGAGTATAACTCAGCTCATCACTAAGAATCTCAAGAATTTTATCAAATTCTTAAAATTATTTCATATTAAAGATCCATGTTATATCACAGTCCATGTTTCTGAAGTTCAGGTAGACCAAGAATTTTCACCTAGATACAGTTCTATCCGGAAGAAATAGAAAACTGTGTTCACAATATCCCTAATTCTTGATACAATTCATTCACTTATGTAACGTATGGTGCAGGTGAATGTTTCTGAAGCATAAAGAAAAGCTTACAACATCATAACTACTCTGTCAGAAACAACATATTGTTAGCTGTAAAAGCCAGGGAGTTGGTAATTTTTTATTCCCCAAAGGGTATGCATATAAATGTCATGCATATTTTATCTCAAGTTCTTTTTTTTTTTTATTGGAAGCAAAAAAGTACAGAAGATTAAAGTTTGTATAAATGATATCATAATTTATTATATTAATAGTTTCACCTCTTCCAAGCTCCTATTCTAAATGTTCTTTTTCTTTATATCATCACGAAGATGCTATATTTTTTCCAGACCGTATTTTGCATGCTTTATTAATGCTGACATTGCTGAGGTGGTCAGGTAATAAATGCTACCTTGTGATTTCAATTTTTCTGAAGTTGTAGATCCTTAACAGCATTCTCTATTCCAGAGAATTATTTTTTTACCAAGTATTTTCAAAAGGTAAAAGGGGCTGTGACTAAGCGTATTCAAAACTCTTTAAAACAGATACCCAAGGATTAGTGAAAATTGGTACTCGAAGACAAGTGATCTTTAGAAGCTAAAAAAAGGATAATGGAAATTTCAGAAGTGATTCTTTTCTAAGCACTTGTGATTCTTAGAGCCAATTGTAAAAGCTAAAAGCAAAACACAGACAAGGAATTGATTACATTCCACTAAATACCATGAAAAATATGGCCTGCATTTTTTATATCCAGAAGACAGTAACTTTTACCCAGATATCGTGAATTCTAGATTTTGAGCCAGCTTGCAAAGATTCACATAACTAAACATACTATTCATGGTATGTATTAAAAATATTATTTGTGATATGAATTAAAATGTTATATGCAATATCTGAGGGACAACACAACAGGGCATAAGCAATTTGGGAGGTTTTATATCACCAGAGTGCACTGATGATAACTTCCTCCTCCAGGTGACAGAGGAGCCAATGAAACAAGGTGCTCTGCTGGACCTCAAACTAATTGACAAGAAGGCACTCACTAAGGATGTGAAGATTAAATGCAGTCTTGGATGCAGTGTCAGTGAGTTGGTGTTCATGACCTCATGGGCAGGGAGGAGAGTGAAGAGCGTACTCAGAACCCTGAACTTCAGAGAGCAAACTGTGGTCTTTTCAAAGTTTTGCTTGGAGAAGTCATATGGGATAAGGTCCTAGAGAGATGAGGGTCCCATGAAAGTTGGTAAATATTCAAGGACCACCTCCCCCCAAGATCAAGAGAGCTCCATCCCAACAAATAACAAGTTGGGCAAAAATGCTAGAAGGCATGCAAGAGCAAGATCCTCCTGGATAATCACATAAACACACACACACAAGAAAAGTGTATAGAGGGTAAAAATAAGGATTGGAAATCTGGATGGAATACAGAAACACTGTCCAAGCATGCAGGGATAAAGTCAGGAAAGCTATAACCAAAATAAAATTTAATATGGCCAAGGATGTTGAAGACATCAAGAAGGGCAACTACAAATAGGTAGGTAACAAAAGGAAGACTAGGAAAAATGTAGCCCCATTGCACAATGAGACAGGGGACTTGGCTGTAAAGACTGAAGCAAAGAAGGCAGTCAGTACTCCCATCTTTTCCATGTCCTGTGCAACCAAGTCTGGCCTTTGGGAATCACAGGTCCCAGAGACTAGGGAGAAAGGCTGGATCAAAGGACAGGTACAGCCTTGACTGAAGAGGTCACTGGAATACTTGGATAAAGAGGAGATACATAAGTGCATGGGTCCTGATGGGATGCATACTCAAGTACACAGGTGTCAAATTTCATTGCAAGGCCATTCTTGACAATCTTTGACCAATCACTGTGACTGGAAGAAGTGCTTGAGGACTGCAAGAAAACCAGTGTCACCCCCACCTTCACGAAGGGCAAGAAGGAGGACCCAGGGAACTCTAGACTGGTCAGCCTTACCTCGATCCTTGGAGAGATGATGGAGCAGCCAACCCTGGAATCCATTTCCAGGCACTTTATGGACAAGAAAAACATCAGAAGCAGTCAGCATGGCTTCACGAAGAGGAAGTGATGGTTGTCCAACCTAAGAAACTTCTGTGATGAATTTACTGGCCAGAGAGATGAGGGGACAACAGTAGATGTTGTCCATCTGTACTACAGATAGGCCTTTGACACTGTCTTCCATAAGATCTCATAGAGAAGCTGTTGATGTGTGACCTGGATGAGCAGACAGTGCAACGGATTGAAAACTGGCTGAACGGCCAGGCAAAGTATGTGGTGGTCATCAGTACAGTCTAGTTAGAGGCCAGCAACTAGCAGTATATTCCAGGGATAAAAACTGGGTCCAGACTTGTTTAATACCTTCTGATAATGATGTGGATGATGGGTCTAGTTTCAGGAAGTTTGCAGAAGACACCAAACTTGGGGGAGTAGATGATATGCCAGAGGGTCATGCGGGATGTGGTAGGTGCCAGGTGCCAACCAAGCTGCTCTATAACTTCCCCGCCTCATCTGGACAGGAGGAGAAAATATGTCAAAAGGCTAGTGAACTGAGATAAGGACAAGGAAATCACTCAGCAATTACTGTCATGGCCAAAACAGACCAGTGAATTTAATTTATTGAAAAGAAATTATTGAAAATAAACAGGAGCACGAGCGAACGGAAGCGCGGTGACCAGAGCGGGTCAGAGTGGGTCTAGACAGTTTGCGCAGCAGTTCACGCTGGCAGGGAAGCGGGATGGTGAGCACTCGTTGTATGATCAGAGCCCGGTCTGGGAGCTCTGCTCTGGCTGCCCCGGCGGTGGCCAAAGTAGGCACCCAGACAGAGCTGATGAGAGGGGAGGCTGCAGTGCAGAGCTCGGGATGTAGAGACAGCCTGCACTGGTCTTGTGAGGGAATGGTGCACAATGGGCAGGGCTGCACTCGGTGCTCCCTGGTGGAGGTCCTCCTGCAGCAGGTGGCTGAGCTGCGGGATGCTGTTAATAGGCTGCAAGATGTCAGGGAAGCTGAGAGGAAGAAGGAATGCTTGCTCCTGGCCCAAACTGTGCAGGGGCCTCGAGCTTCACCTCTACCTCATGAAGGAAAGAAGGAGGCCGTTAACCTGGGAAGCTGGGAAATAGTGACAAAAAAACACAACAAAAAAAGAAGGAAGAGGACAATCAAAAGCAAGGGGCTTCCCCCTAAATCCCCTGTCCCCATACAGAACCGCTTTGCTGTCCTGCAGGGGGCTAATGAGGAAATGCACTCCAGCCAGAAACAGCCGGCTGATGCACTGGTAAAGAAGATCTCTACTGGTGCTGCTAGGAAAAAGCGGCGGGTCATAGTAGTAGGGGACTCTACACTGAAAGGGACAGAAGCACTCGTCTGCCATCCAGACCCCGTCTCAAGGGAGGTGTGTTGCCTACCAGGGGCACGGATCAGGGATGTGGCAGAGAGGCTGCCTGCCCTAGTAAGTCCCACAGATACATGTGGGTGGCTAGGGATATAGACAGTAGTAGCCTGGGGAACATAAAGAAGGACTACAGAGCCCTGGGGGAGGTGGTTAGGGGCTCTGGAGTTCAGGTGGTCTTTTCATCAATTGTCCAGGGTACAGGAGAGGGCCTAAAAAAAGCTAGGAGGATTAGCCAGGTTAATAACTGGTTAAAAGGGTGTTGTCATAGTCAGGGGTTTGGGTGTCTTGAACACGGGACCCAAGCTTGTAAGCTGGGTCTAGTGGGGGCTGGTGGAGCTGGTCTGATAAAGAAGGGAAAGAGCAGTTTTGGTAGGAGGCTTGCCAGACTGGTCAAGGGGGCTTTAAACTAGATGTGCTCGGGGAGGGGTCATCATTCCATTCCAACACACACAGTCAGTTGCCAGCACCTATAATAAATGCTCTGAGCAATGTAGATATATCCCAGCCACTCCAGCCAACGAGTCGGCTTCATTCGGAGCTCGGCTCAGATGCCTCTATACAAATGCCCGTAGCATGGGGAACAAACAAGAGGAATTAGAGATGTGTGCACGTCTATGGCAGTATGATGTAATAGGCATCACAGAAACATGGTGGGATGGCTCCTATGACTGGAATGTTGGAATGGAAGGTTACAGGCTCTTCAGGAAGTACAGGCCTGGCAGGCGGGGAGGGGGAGTTGCCCTTTATGTTAGGGATAGGCTGGAGAGTATGCAACTCTGTCTGGGGACAGGTGAGCAGTTAACAGAGAGTTTGTGGGTCAGGGTTAAAGGGAATATAGCTGTGGGAGACATTACTGTGGGGATCTGTTACAGACCACCTGATCAAGGAGAACCTGCGGATGAAGCACTCTATAGACAGATAGGAAAAGCCTCACGCTTGCAGGCCCTTGTTCTCATGGGTGACTTCAACCACCCTGACATCTGTTGGAAGGATGTTACGGCCCGGCACAAGCAATCCAGGAGGTTCCTCGATTGTGTAGAAGACAACTTCCTTCTGCAAGTAATAGAGGAGCCGACAAGGAGAGGTGCCGTGCTTGACCTCGTGCTCACCAACAGGGAAGGGCTCGTTGGAAATGTGACTCTCCAGGGCAGCCTTGGATGCAGCGATCATGAGATGCTCAAATTTGAGATCCTCAGGACAGTGAGAAGAGCGTGCAGCAAGCTCACTGCCCTGGACTTCAAAAGAGCAGACTTTGGCCTCTTCAGCAACCTGCTTAGGAAGGTTCCATGGGATACAGCCCTAGAGGGCAGAGGGGCCCAAGACTCTTGGTTGATATTCAAGGATCACCTGCTGCAAGCTCAGGAGTGTTGCATCCCAACCAGAAGGAAGTGCAGCAGGAGGGCCAGGAGACCTCCTTAGATGGATAAGGAGCTGCTGAGGAAAATGCAAATGAAAAAAGAGGCTTATAATAAGTGGAAGCAAGGACAGGTAGCATGGGAAGAGTACAGGGATGTTGTCCGGGAAGCTAGGGACCAGGTTAGGAAAGCTAAGGCTCAGTTAGAATTAAACTTAGCGAGAGGTATTAAAGATAACAGGAAGGGATTCTACAGGTACATAGCAAATAAAAAACAGACTAGGGAGAATGTAGGCCCCCTCAGGAAGTTCTCAGGAGAACTGGCTACATGGGATTTGGAGAAGGCTGAGGTTCTGAATGACTTCTTTGCCGCGGTCTTCACTGGCAAAGGCTCTGACCAAACCACCCAAGTCTTGGAAGGCAGATACAGGGACTGTGAGAATGAAGACCTTGCGCCCACTGTAGGAGAGGATCTGGTTCGAGACCATCTTAAAAATCTGAATGTGCACAAGTCCGTGGGTCCTGATGAGATCCATCCGCGGGTCCTGAAGGAGCTGGCAAATGAAGTTGCGAAGCCACTGGCCATCATATTTGAAAAATCATGGCAGCCAGGGGAAGTTCCTGATGACTGGAAAAAGGGAAATCTAACCCCCATTTTCAAGAAGGGGAAAATGGATGACCTGGGGAATTACAGACCAGTCAGTCTCACCTTTGTGCCTGGCAAAATCTTGGAGCAGATTCTCCTGAAAGGCATGCTAAGGCACATGAAAATCAACAAGGTGCTTGGTGGCAGCCAGCATGGCTTCACTAAGGGGAAATCCTGCCTGACCAATTTGGTGGCCTTCTATGATGGGGCTAAGGAACTGATGGACAGGGGTAGAGCAGTTGACGTCATCTACCTGGACTTGTGCAAAGCATTCGACACTGTCCCACATGACATCCTTGTCTCTAAATTGGAGAGACATCAATTTGATGGATGGACAACTCGGTGGATAAAGAACTGGCTGGATGGCCACACGCAAAGAGTTGTGGTCAATGGCTCAATGTCCAGCTGGAGACCAGTAACGAGTGGTGTCCCTCAGGGGTTGGTGTTGGGACTGGTCTTGCTTAACATCTTCATCGCTGACATGGACGGTGGGATTGAGTGCACCCTCAGCAAGTTTGCCGATGACACCAAGCTGTGTGGTTCGGTTGATACGCTGGAGGGAAGGAATGCCATCCAGGGGGACCTTGACACGCTTGTGAGGTGGGCTGATGCCAACCTCATGAGGTTTAACCATGCCAAGTGCAAGGTCCTACACCTGGGTGGGAGCAATCCCAGGTACAGCTACAGGTTGGGAAGAGAAGAGATTCAAAGCAGCCCTGCGGAGAAGGACTTGGGGGTGTTGGTTGATGAGAAAATGAACATGAGCTGCCAGTGTGCGCTTGCAGCTGAGAAAGCCAACCGTCTCCTGGGCTGCATCCAAAGGAGTGTGACCAGCAGGTCGAAGGAGGTGATCCTGCCCCTCTACTCTGCTCTTGTGAGACCTCACCTGGAGTATTGTGTGCAGTTCTGGTGTCCTCAACATAAAAAGGACATGGAACTGTTGGAACAAGTCCAGAGAAGGGCCATGAGGATGATCAGGTGACTGGAGCACCTCTCGTATGAAGACAGGCTGAGAAAGTTGGAGCTGTTCAGCCTGGAGAAGAGAAGGCTGTGTGGAGACCTCCTAGCAGCCTTCCAGTATCTGAAGGGGGGCTATAGGGATGCTGGAGAGGGACTCTTCATTAGAGACTGTAGTGACAGGACAAGGGGTAACAGGTTAAAACTTAAACAGGGGAAGTTTAGGTTGGATATAAGAAGGAAATTCTTTCCTGTTAGGGTGGTGAGGCACTGGAATAGGTTGCCCAGGGAGGTTATGAATGCTCCATCCCTGGCAGTGTTCAAGACCAGGTTGGATGAGGCCTTGGGTGATATGATTTTGCATAAGGTGTCCCTGCCCACGGCAGGGGAGTTGGAACTAGATGATCTTAAAGTCCTTTCCAACCCTAATGATTCTATGATTCTATGATTCTATGAAACAATGGATTAGGATAAGAAATTAAAGAAAAATAAAAATATCTTCCCCCTATCCTTCCCTCCTTCCCAGGCTCATCTTCAATCCTAATTTCTCTACTTCCTGAGAATCACAGGGGGATGAGGAATGGGGTCATGGTGAGTTCATCTCACATTATCTGTGCTGATCCTTCTTTCTCACACTCACTGTGGTTACAGATTTTACTCCTTAACTATGTTACCACAGAGGCCCTACCACCATTGCTGACTGGCTCAGATTTGGCCAGTAGCGGGTCCATCTTGGAGCTGGCTGGAGCTGGCTCAGTTGGACATGAGGGAAAATTTTTGCAGCTTCTCACAGAAACCACATCTGCAGCCTCCCTGCTACCAAAACCTTGACACACAAGCTCAAGACACTGCCAACTAGAAGGACCTCTAAATGTTGAAGAAATGGAGTGATAGGAATCTCCTAAATTTCAACAAGAAAAAGTACAAAGTCTTGCACCTGGATAGGAAAAACTGCATGCATCAGTATACGATTGGGTGCCACCCAGATGGAAAGCAGCTTTGCAGAGAAGGAGTGGATTGAATTCCTGGTGAACACCAAATTAAACATGAGCCACCAATAAGCCCTTGTGGCAAAGCAGGGTAATGGTAACCAGGGCTGCATAAGGACGAATATTGCCAGTATGTTGATGGAAGTGATCCTCAGCTCTGGTAAGGCCAAACCTGGAGTACTGTGTCCAGTTCTGGTCTTCTCAGTATAAGGGAGGTGAGGACTTGCTGGAGACAATCCAGTGAAGGGTCACAGAGATGATGAAGGTACTGTACTATCGCTCCTATGGGGAAAGGCTGAGAGAGATGGGACTGTTTAGCCCAGAGAGAAGGTCCAAGGGGATTCTTATTAATGTATGTAAATACCTGAAAGGAGAGTGGAAAGATGACAGAGCCAGGCTAGCTTTAGCTGGTGCAGAAGTCAGGACAAGAGACAATGGGCACAAACTGAAACACAGTAAACTGTCTGAACAACAGGAAACACTTTTTAACTGTGAGGGTGACTGAGCACAGGAATAGGTTCCTGGAGAAATTGTGCAATCTTCATCTTTGGAGATATTCTGGACATGATCATACGCAACTGGCCCTAGGTGGCCCTGCTTGGACAGGGAGATTGACAAAATGACATCCAGAGGACCCTTCCAACCTCAATCATCTGTCATTCTGTGATCTTGTGATTCTGTGATTCTGTGACTATATATAAAAACTATAGGCACTGAAATCAAAATGCATTATACTGTGTATTTGTCACAGAATCATAGAATGGTTAGGGTTAGAAGGAACATTAACAATCACCTAGTTCCAACTCCCCTGCTATGGGCAACCCAGAACCACGCAGCCGCTCGCTCACTCTCCTCCCTCTTTCCCCCACTCCAAGAGGGATGGGGAGGAGAATTGAAAGAATGTAACTCCAACAGGTTGAGATAAGAACAGTCCAGTAACTAAGGTATAACACAAAATCACTACTGCTGCCACCAATAATAATAATGACAAGGGAAATAACAAGGAAAGAGAATACAACCACTCACCACCTGCTGACCGATACCCAGTTCGACCTGAGCAGTGATCTAACCCTTCTGGGTAACTGCCCCCAGTCTATATAGTGGGCATGACGCGCAGTGGTATGGAATAGCTCTTTGGCTAGTTTGTCTTTGCTTCCTCCCAGCTTCCCCTCCTCCTTGGCAGAGCATGAGACTCAGAAAGTCCTTGGTCAGAGTAAACATTACTTAGCAACAACTGAAAACATTGTTGTTATCAGCATTGTTCCCAGGGTAAAAGTCAAAAACACAGTACTGCACCAGCTACTAAGAAGGAGAAAAATGACTGCTACTGCTAACCCAGGACAACTGGCTATTGTTAATTAAATTTGACACAAGATTGCAGCTCATATGAGGCATGATTTGTGGTAACTGTCATTCTTGAAGGCCTGCTTGAATAATCAAATTACAGTAAAGTACTTGCCTCTAATCCATTTCACAGGAGGCTAAGGACTAGTCTGTAAGTTTAAGTTGTGGTTTAACTCCTCCACAAATATGCCACCAAGGTAGTACCATTAGCTATTCTTGGTAGTCTTTTATTATTGTCCTGCTTATTATAAAGAAGAGAAATAAATGGAGAGCGGGATGCCTTATGTTTGTATTCCGGTGTTCACTCATATCATGAGCAGTCAGTGTCTTAAGTGTTTTATTTCCTGGAGGTGCTTGATTTCTACTCTGATACATTATTTCCTGAGCAGCTCCTTTCCTTGAGGTGCTGTCCTTAAAAACATATGCAAGGAAGCTGACTTGTTGAGTTTTCATTTACTCAGATTGCTTTCATCTTTCAACTCCGGTTCATTTGCTTGGGATGCTTGATTCATAAACACAAACACATGCAACACCAGTTTCCTTTCATGGAATTATTCACCTACTGAGTATTTGAAAAATCACTCAAAGCATTCAAAGACTACGTGCTCTTGCAATCTATGTTGGCATTATTATGCAGAGACACACACACACAAAAAAGTAAAATGATTAAACTCTTCACATGTGTAACAGACCCTTTTTGAATAGCTTTCATTTCACACAACAAAGGCAAGTAGCACATGAAAAAAAAAACATTATAAATACATTAAACATAACAGAAATGTATACAATATATCAACAGTTGCAATGCACTAAAATAAATTGGTTCAGAAATCTGTGAAAAGTCCCTAAGGCATCCATCCCTGTGAGAAAAAAATCCGTGATCCAAAATCTTTGAGGATCCCTCTATTAGGTTCCTCTTTATATATCAAACAGAAATTGCTTGTCATAGTCCACCTTCACAGCTGATTACCATCTATAATTTCTTATTTGTCATTCATTCTAACACCCCATTTTCCTATGATGCTGTAATTATACTGCTTCAATTTTCAGTTGTGATATCACTGTTTTCCCCTATGTCATCTGTTACCCTTTAGTGGTTGCCCTTAACTCTAAGCCAAATACTAATTAATTATTTGATTTTTTTTATCCAATTTTTTTAAAAATAACTGGATTTTGCTACTCCTATTGAATCAAATGTCACATAACCATTGCTGGGACTGTAAGGCATTCTGTGAAAATACTTTCTTGGAACAAGCTCCACATAACATTTCTGAACAGCTCTTCTGAAGGGTAGTATTCTTCCCATGGTTATTTGGGAATTTTCTTCTAATTCAAGACTAACTACTTGAGATTTAATTCTTAATTTTTATTTTTTTTAAACTACAATGTTAATGTTACTTTGTATGTTTTTTTTAGTAAGCATTGGGATTTATCGTTATGACTCTGCTTGTCAGTTACATTGAAACTTTAGGTAGAGTTTTATTCTTCAAGAAAGAGAATTTACGTTATAAAAAAACAGTAAAATGTTACTTTTCTTTCAGAAGGCTTCAAAGAGGTCTTGAGCAGAACATTTCAGATTAAGGAATGTTTGATGATTTGTCTAATAAAATAATTAGAGATAGTCTCTCCTTTGAAAAATTGCAGTCTTGCCCAGTAATATACAAACAACTAAAAGCTTTAAAAATAATAATAAAAAAAAAAGCAAACAGAAATTGGGGGGGGAAGCAGTTTGCTATTCTGTGCACCAAAGTTCAAAGAAGATCAATTCAAACTGGGGAAAGAACACAGAAGGGCTGCATGGACAATTAGGAGGCTGAAGAGACTTCATCTTATGGAGAATGACAAAACTTGAATGGTTTAGCCGAGCCTAGCAAAATGAAGACCGAGCAGAAAGATGACCTCTCTATAAATATATCATGGAAAATGGCACAGAAAGAAAATAACTAGCTGATAAACATTATTGGCTCGAAACTTAATGCATATAAACTAGTCTTAAGTACATTTAGGTTATAAATTAGCAGATTTTTAACCATCTGAACAGGGAGGTACAGGAATAGGATTGTAATCAGAGCAGTAGGGGAACATCACTGAAGGTTTTAAAAAACTTCCCAAAAGCCACCACCCTCATCACCCCACAAAACAGCTCAATCCATTTATAAAAAATTTATGAGGTGTTGTCTCTTCTGAGATTAGTCAATTTAATGACGTAGGGCATTCTTTGTAATCCTACATTCTCTTTAATTACTTAGGGTACATGGTGAGAGAACATCAGGAATTGGTATGGATTTAATGGACACCTAAACATTCATAGTGGGAAAAAGCGTCACCAGTTCATAACCTCTCAGTTATCAAGCACTTAATTGGGTCCAGTGAAATGTTACATACTTTCCACAAAATATGGAATAACTAAAGATATCTGTTTCTCCTAAACAGAGAATGTTCCTGTCAGGACACAGCTAAGTCTTTCAGAAACCTTATTTAGGTTTTTGTTTGTTTGTTTGTTTGTTTTTAGTTTGGGTTGGTTTTTTTTTTGTCTTTTTGGGTTTTGTTTTGTTTTGTTTTTTGTTTTGTTTTTTTTTTTATTACACAGGGACCTGATGCCTAAACTTGTATAATGCATATGTCAAACCCTGGCAACCCAAATTCACTGTCTGAAAAGGGTGTGCCACATAAGTCTGCTAAAAGTAGCCACAAGTACATTTGTTTTAAATATTTTATTTATTTATGGTGTAGTAGGGATTGTACGTTACAGACCTAATATTGAATATTGAATATAAATGCCTTTTAATATGACATCTGTTAACAATCAGTTCATTTTGTCTAATCAAAGTAGTTTTCAAAATGCACTTTATAAGACACTTTTAAAGAGCAGACCTGTGGAGAAGGGAGGTGTTGGTTGATGAGAAAATGAATATGAGCCAGCTTCAGTGTGCACTCGCAGCCCAGAAAGCCAACCGTATCCCAGGCTGCATCAAAAGGAAAGTGACCAGCAGGTCAAAGGAAGTGATCCTGCCCCTCTGCTCTGCTTTCATGAGACCTCACTTAAAGTATTATGTGCAGTTCTGGTGTCCTTAACATAAAAAGGACACAGAACTCTTGGAACAAGTCCAGAGGAGGGTCATGAGGATGAATCAGGGGTCTGGAGCACCTCCTGTACAAAGATAGGCTGAGAAAGTTGGAGCTGTTCAGACTGGAGAAAAGAAGGTTGCATGGAGACCTCATAGCAGCCTTCCAGTATCTGAAGGGGGCCCACAAGGATGCTGGAGAGGGACTCTTTGCAAGGGACTGTAGTGGTAGGACAAGGAGTAATGGGTTAAAACTTAAACAGGGGAAGTTTAGATTGGATATAAAGACAAAGTTATTTACTGTGAGGGTGGTGAAGCACCGGAATGGGTTGCCCAAGGAAGTTGTGAACGCTCCATCCCTGTCAGTGTTCAAGGCCAGGTTAGACAGAGCCTTGGGTGCATGATTTAGTGTGAGGTGTCCCTTCCCATGGCAGGGAAGTTGGAACTTGATGATCTTAAGGTCCTTTCCAACACTAAGTATTATCTGATTCTATGATTCTATGAGTCAGTAATGCAGAAAAGCATGGCTTTTTAGTAAAAAATATTTCTGTAAAGACTTTGAGGTCACGAACCTGAATGTTTCTACTTAACATCCCCTGATGTAGCATGTGCAAAAGAGAAGTCCCGTCATGGAACTTGAAGGAAATGTGCCTGGCATACCCCGTGAATATGGAGAAGTTTTCAGTATACTAAATAAAGAACTGTAAAGTTCTATATAGAGATGATGGTTCTTTTACTGTAATTTAAAAAAACTTGGAAGTGAGAAATGAAAAATTGGAACAACTATTTATTTAAAATATTTGAAAGAACATATTCAAAAACCGTAGTGAATGTATAAAGTGAAGAGACAGTGCTTCAAGGGATTTTATAATTCACCACCTCTAATGTGCTAACAGCCATAGAGAAAAAACAGATAAAGGTCTATCAGGTTCAACTGCACTAGCATCTCAGCAATAAGATTGTAAAGTGTTCATGCAGTGTTATTTGTACATTGATATGTGCTATATAAATTTGAATTAACTAATCATGTTTACATGCACTGTCAGCAAAAGGACTTGTCGTTTTTATTATTTGCATCACTTGACCTACAGAGCCTATACAAATATTTCTTTGATGCCTCATCAAAGGCAACCTAATAGAAGACAAGGGAAACCGAATTTTTATATTTCTTCACCACTTTTAGAGTGCTTATGAATTCATTGGTACTGCATGATCTTCTTTGTCATTTATTTTTTTCCTTCTCTGGTAGTATATTATAGAAAATTGTTCAGAAGGAAAAGACAGCTTTGTGTTAGATCTGGGGACAGACAGAAAAATATTGACAGCTTAACGGCAAAGTAGGCTCCAGTAATGTCAAACATTTGGATGCCTTTGGATATCTCCAAATAGCATACAGATGAAGTTTATCTCATCTAATTTTAAGAAACTTTTTTTTTTTTTATATTTATGCCAGAACTTCTTATGCTAATTCCTTTGTAAAGCTAATTAAAAAGAAATAAATATTCAGGGAAAATATTTCATCTAACTGTAGGCTTCTTAATTAGTCAACAATCATATTGCAGACTCTGCTGATCTATTTTACTTGATTTCAGGGTGAGAGATTTAAATTCTGGAAGAACCTATTCTGTCCACCATTTATAAAAGAGTCTAGAATGACTGTAAAGTTGGTAAGCAGTGTGTGCTTGGAAAAATTTCTGTGAGAAAAAAGTAGAGAATAAGGTGAAAATTAAGTAAAGAATTCTTTTCTTGGGCAACAACTGAACAAGGACTTCAAGAAATTAAGAACAAAAAAGGTGGGCACAGAAATTCAGGTAGAAAGGCATTTGTGGATTACTTTCAGTGTTTTGAAAGTCAAAGCCCCTTTTGATTTCAATAGTTTTTCTTCATCACACCACACTCTGCATACCGCTCTCTCTCTACCTTCCCTTCAATTCATATAGCTCCCTCTCTTTTTCTTTCTCCCTCTCTTTTCCCTCTCTTGACATTAAAAGACTATTTTAAGATAAAAATCCAATTATTTTAAAAATAGACAAACAAGAAGATTCATAAATAAGAATGAATTAAATTTACCCTTAATATACTACATAATCTGAGTTTTAATTCTATTTGTCTAATTTTAAGAACAAAAAAATTAGTCATTGTAAGAATAAGACTTTTAAGGAGCAGTTCCTTTGATCTTAATGCAGATGCCTAAAACTATCTATAAACTATCTACACTTTATTTAGCATCATGATAGATAGCTTAAAGGGAAACTGATGTTGATGACATGTACAGTGAGCAAAAAGCAAAAATCAAGAAATAGCATATGTCAAAGAAAACCTTAAACTTTTAGCTCTGATTTTTGATCTATATTCACCTCAAAATAGCTTCAGGAGACTCAAGATACACATGTGAAATAGCATGCTGGTAAAGCAGAAAGACATTCAAACTGAATTTGAATTAAGACTTAACAGAGCTGAATTAAATGGGCTTCTTTTTTATAAGATTAAAATATTTCAAAAAATTTCAATATTTTCATTATGGGTTTCGTCTGTCAGACACAGTTTGTCTTATTGCCCTTATCTAAGAAATGTGTTATTGGGCCTTGGTTCATTATCTACATACCAATTAATTCCTTTTTTGCTTCATTTATCCTTTTTCCTCTTGATTTCTGCCTCAGTAAATTATCTCTTCCATGGAGAACACGTGAACAGAGAGTGAAAGAGACTCATTCTTGGTAACTAATAAAATTGCAAGGCTAAGTTGTCTGAAATTCTATAATGCAGTGCAGATGGCACCTTCCCTGTTAAACTTACTATTTCATCTGCAGAGCCAACCTCAACAGATCAAAAATCATTAGACTTTTGATGTTAAGTATTAAAAGAATACAGAAAGGTACTTCATCTATACCACCAACATCCTATCACATTTAAATGAAATGATTTTGACTTATAAATGTTATGTATGTTCCTGCTTTTGATGAATTAATATGTGATTTCATGCTGTAATTATTCATAACAGAAACACACGATATGCCAATAATGTCTAAGAGATATAGTTTCCCAGGTGTTTTGTATTTTTAAAAATTATTTTTACATATGAATGAATTTATCAACTAGGTTCATATAACATAACTAA
Source organism: Pezoporus occidentalis (assembly GCF_034315485.1). NCBI lineage: Eukaryota > Metazoa > Chordata > Aves > Psittaciformes > Psittacidae > Pezoporus > Pezoporus occidentalis. The sequence continues at coordinate 4,209,463 of NW_026914611.1, read as the reverse complement.
ATTAATTTGGGATTGAATATTTAGATTTTTTTTATGACCTCATAAAAGCCATCTACATCAAGTGCTTTTAGTAAAAAATAAAAATAAAAATTAGCCTTATTGTTATAGTTTTTATATCACAAACTAATGATCATAACAAAACAGCCGGACTTTTTTTGTGTGTGTCTAAAATTATTTAATAGCATCCAATAAAAATGGACCAGATGGTCAAATATTTTACTTTTTCACATAATGATGGTACCATTTTTTCTCAGCATTTCATTGAGATTTGATTCATCGGTTTTTCTTTTATATTCCTGAAAGGATTTTTTCACAGAATTTAAGAAAAAAACTGTGGAGTTGTTCTTAGTACAGTCCTAAAGGGGATGACTTGCTCCCATGGACAGCACAGTTCTCTCAGTTGATTTCTAATAGTTCGTTGGCACTTAATCTAAATGAATTTTCCTATTTAGGTGAAAGTAGTTTAAAATGAGATGTTAATTTATATACCTCACCAACAGCAAGGAAAGAATAAAGCTATTATTGAGCTTGTTCAAATGCAGAAAGCAAAGGTATTAGTCTAGAAGTAGAACCTGTAAATTAGCTAAAATCATTGTTTTTCATCCACAGATTTATCTTTTTCAGTAATTGGTTCAATCACCCCAACTCACTGACTTTCAGTTAAACAGTATTCTCGTGTTTTATTGAGCTATAAACCACCAAAACAATGGAAGCCTACTTTGTTTTCTAGGACATTCATTTGAGTCATACTGAGAAGATCCCCAAATTATCTAGCTTTGAATGCAATTAAAAAAAATGAACCAACCAAATGAAAACAAACAACAAAACCTCAGATGAGATTTTAAGAGGTTATGTGTATTGAATTCTATGTGGTTTAGCTCTAATATCAGCTGGAAGCTGATCACATTTCTTCAAATTTCTGTCTTTTATATTTTTAGTTTTATTTACAGGTTTTCTTTTGCTTCAAATTATATATTTTGAAGAACACTGTAAAGAGACAGAAGCATAATGCTGTTTCATTCCTAGAAACAGTATATTTGCATGTGCTAAATGATAGAACTATTCATTAATATTAAATACAAAAGAAGCCTCTAAAAATACTTACAATTCAAGCTAAGTGGCAAGCTAGGTAACCAGGGAAATTTTAATAAGCCCTTTATAGCCTCCAGCTATGTCAGCTAGTTATACTACTGGTGTAACATCTTCATGAATATTCTCTATAATAACACCTTCCAGATATAAAAAGTAAAATAGTGAAATCTGCATCATGCCTACAATACTTTCAACCATTTACAGTCCAATGCTATGCCAACATATATTGCTGGAGTTGAAATAATAATCCACCTAATTCTGTGAAACATAAATAATCTACAGTGTTAAAATGCTTCCTTCCTATCTCATATGACACCATTCTTTCTAATCGGACCACCTTTTTAATCTCATAAAACCTTTTAACTGGCCAAGTCCCTCTTTCTTTCATGACTCTCAAAACTGCAGTTTTTACAAAAACTAGCAAATTGAGTCACATTACTGCACTCAAAATATGTTGAAAATTATCACTGTACTTATTCAAGGCTTTTAGTTTATCACAGAGGGTTAGGGGAAAGTGGTCTCAAAGCAATGAAACTGATATGTTTCCTATCTATCCGCTTCACAGAAGACAAATGCAATTGTGTTCATGCTCTCAGGGGATCTGATTAAGCCTGCTTCTTGATCAGCAAAGGGCATAAGCATGTGCGTTGCTATTTCAGACTCCCTAGGTCATGTACAATATCTCAAGGTAGTGAAGAACTTTGTTTTTACCATTGCTGAATAACAGTAGCACAAACATTAAATATAGAATTGAAAGCTTCCTCTGTGTCTCAAAACAGAAGTTTGTATTTTTGATACATTCTGAGGTGGGAAAGAAAGGAAATTACAATGAAGATTATGTGCATGAACAATGTCAATTACCCATGCTGCTGATAGTCATCTTGTTTTGTTGTAAAAAAATACAACAGAATCAGTCTTGCATCCTTGATTTGAAAGACATTTGCTTTATCCAACACTGCAATAGCAAGTTAGTAAAGCAAACATCAAAAAAAGAAGATTTCAGTGCATGCAGAAGTATTTTGCATGGGAACACATTAAAAGTGTGGGCAGAATATCTGGATATTTTCATTGTATCACAGGTTTACCCATGAGCTTAACTTATATTCATTGGGAGAAGTGAAATATTTATGCCTGTAAGTCTAAATCTTTTTGCATTAATGGCTCTAATATCAAATTCCAATGAGAGATAATTTCCCAAACTTGATATTTATAGGATGAGCTTGTATATCAACTTCTGTCTGTTAAAACAAACACACATTGAAGTATTTATATGTATGAATACACGAGGAAATTTATTTCAAAGTTTAGTACAGCCTCATAAATAAAACTGTGTATAGCACTCCATTTGTACAACTGCATAGCAAAAAACATAAGATGGAAAAATAGAAATGGTGAAAAGGATCATCAGCATTCTCTAAGACAGTAATAAAGCCTGAAGACATTACTGATAACTTTACAGTTGGGATTGGTTTTGGTACATGTTGAATTGATCCCCTAAAGTATTTTAGCATCTGCCTAGATTGTCAGGAGAATTATCTGGGCCAACAAAAACATGTAGGTTAGATGCATACTATGATACTCACAGAGCCTGGACCTACAGTCATTCATACTGGACTATAGCTTTAGCACAGGTTGCTTCCTTTTGGTCACCTCAATACAGATTTCCCAGAAGACTAGGGACAGGACAAACTGATTTCTGCTGCATCTAAATCCAACATGAATTTACCTGGGACTTATGTCCATGCCCAAGAACTGGACAATGAGATTCTGTGATTATATTTTAGTGTCTTGGAAGTGACTTTCCATATTATCATCTCTAAGCAAGGAATCTTATACTACATAGCTAGCTTATAGCTAGCTGACTGAAAACGTAAACATACTAAGAATGCCCTCATTTTATTGAGTGCAGAGCTCCTGACTTTAGCTGTAAACCAAGAATACCTGTCCAATTGGATTTAAAATATCTAGTCAGCCTCTTAAAGGTGATTCTTAAATGAGGATAGCTCACTTCTTAAGACACAGATACCATCGATTGACTTTTGCATACAATTTTGAGGCTAAAGCACTCATCCAGAAAATAAGATAACTGGCTTCAGCTTTCATGCTGCTCTGAAGGGATTCAGATTCATGCAGCATTTTCTAGGAAATTGCATAAACCATTAAGAGGGGAAAGGTTTGCCATTTGCTTTGAGGCATCTCTCAGTGCTGCCAATATGAGATTTACAGGAATAAGAGAAAAACAAGTGACAAAAGCTTAACCCTACAGTTTCACTCTAGGACAGCAGTCATAGCCTTGGGATACTACTCTCATGACTGCTAATGTGTTATATACTGGATGGTCATTGCAGGAAGTCAGAAAGACCCTAGCAGCAAAATGTCTCTTCCAAATTACATAGCCATGAGGCTACAGTTTCAAGTCTGCAGGTGTTTTTCATGTTTGTTTTTTTGCTTCTTTTTTTTTTTTTTTGTAGTTTTGTGGTGGTAGTTCCCCCCACAACTCCCACCTACCTCCCCCACCCCCCCCCCAGCTGTTTTATTTGCTTGGTTGGTTGGGTTTTTTAACCCCTGTAGAAATACTGCTGGTTACCTCATTGCAGTGATACATTTTCAAAATCTTAGACATTATCTCTTTCTTATCCTTACCTTTGCCCTTCTTTCTTACTATTTGTCTGGTATCTTAGCAGTTTAGATAGTGCTTTAGCTATCATCGCTTACTGAAAAAGTTGGTGACAGCATGGTGTTCCTTGTTTTTAAATGGAAATGGCTTCTGATGGTATTTGGGGATGAGCAAAATGAGGTGGAAGAGGATAGGATTCAGATGTCTGTAATGCTGCTTGTGCACCACCTCTACAGGATGTTTTGTCTCATTCTACACCTGATTTTGCAATTAGCCAGCACCAGAAAGACCCTATCAAGAGTGCTGTTTTCCCAGTACTGGACTCCCCAGTGCAAGAGAGACATGGGCATACAGGGACAAGTCCAGGGAAAGGTTCTAGATATGATTATAGTGTTGACACATCTGACATACTGGGAGATGCTAAGTGAGGTAGAACTGTTCAGTCTGGAGAAAAGAAAGGTGGGATCTTATCCATGTGTATAAATAGCTGGAAGGAGGTAGGACAAAAGAGAGGGAATGAAGAAGAGTCACAGTTTTCTCAGTGGTGCCCAGTGACAGGACAAGAGGCAACATACGCAGACTGAAATACAAGAAATTCTGGCCACATGCAAAAGAAAACAAAACACTTTTACTGTGTAGCTGGTTAAACACAGAAGCAGTTTTCCCAGAGAGGTTATTAAATCTCTTTCCTTGGAGACATTTAAAGCCTAACTGGACATTGTCAGAGGAACCTGCTCCAGCTGATGCTGCTTCAGAAGGAGGGTTGGACTAGATGACCTCCAAAGGTGTCTTCCAACCTCAACCATACTGTGATTTGAAGTGTTTATTATTCTCTGTGAAATCTAAAAAAGACTTGAGGGTCACTAATTTAGATGCAGATTTACACCACAGAGTTATATCCTATCATACATAACCACTTGTTTTGACAATATTACTGTCTGTTTTTGGGGACAATTATTTTGGTCATTCTTACTTCAGCACAGAGACATGCAAGCAGGTAGGGATATACAATTTACAAATACCAGGCAGTCATTCACTGTCTACCACACACAAAAGACAGCAAACATTTTGTGAGCTGGCAGACTGAGGCCTAATGTGCTTACTGCCTCAGTGAAGTGCCTTTGCTACCTGACAGGTGACAGCCAGCTGATGCTGTGGCCCCCACTTCTCCATCTAGTAGGTCGTTGACATTGCCTAGCTGCTATCTGCCTCAGCTTCACTGACACTGTGGATACCAATGGCTCAGCATCACCCCATTATCCCTGACAGTCCTGGATGGCACCAACCCTGCTGTTTGGCTTCCGCAGCTTTGGTCTTTTAGGTTTCTATTCTACCTTTGCCTCTGACATTTTAACTCACAAGACCTGATCTACTAAAGGGCTTGTGTCACCAGTCCTACCAACACCTGTTCCTGTGACTTCCTCGTTTCCATTAGCACTGTCTACCTCTCTCTCTCAGCAGTCTGAGTCCCAGTTATGCACCAGAGCTGAATGAGAGCTAGACACTGCAATCCTGGTACACAGGCAGCTAAACCCTGGGATAGGAGAGCTTACAGAAGGGCTTACAGGGGAAAAAAGCATTATGACTGAGTCTAAGATTTTGTCTTAATTCTTTTGCTCATCTGAATGATGTGATAATTCAGCAGGAAAAAGGTGTCTGCTTGCACAGGTTTTGATTCTGATGAGAAAACCTGACTATGTTATCTGAGACAATAAAGACCAAAATATAGGGTCTGACTGAATTTTTTGTTAATAGCTACAGCAAAGAAGCATTTGCTCTTAATCGCTTTTTGAGATTTGACCATCTAATGTCTGCTTGGTTCTCACCAGACTTCTCAGTCTCACCTGAAGCACCTAAACCCGGTCATCAGAAGGGCTAGGTGTTGAAGTCCAGAACTATGTTGTATATCATTCTGATTAGCAACCACCTAACCTTTCCACATCTGACCTATATTTTATCCTCAAAGTTCCTCAGCACTCTTAGTGTGTGAGAGATATTAAACTTTACCCAGTTAAATAGTCAGCTCCTTTCAGTGCTCCATCTGTAAAGAAGGGTGACCTTTCCCCTAATGATTTCTGAGTAATATGTACAATTTACACACTGAGGTTCAGCTACCTCTGAAAAAAAACAGTTATTTGTTTAGAACACAGATGTTACAGTTAGTGTCCATCTTTAGCACATCACTAATTTGTTGCACAGTTACACAGTAACAAATTCTCCACAAGCATGTAACACTACAACAATGCATTTTATGTGGTTCAAAGGAACAAAACTTACATGGAAAGCTAAGAATTATTTTTAGTCTAACTGAAGTCTTAACAGCTAATCACATCTTATTAGTGCGCTTACAATTACATTAATGTTTATAGTTTCATACAGTTAATATGATCTGTATATCGATTTTGAAGTAGAGACTCCTGAGAACATTGACATCAGGTCAGGGATCATCCGCATCCCTAGTGATTTCCTGAGAGGAATATTTTGATGGGGACAGCTGATTTCTTCATTTTTATTCTAGGATTCACTTAGGGTTATTTTAAAGCATTTGCCACAATGCCACATTAAACCCAAGCTTACTATATATGTTTTACAGTAACTCAGATACTTATTCTTTGTTTTGTTAGCCCCAAAACTGGTTTTACATAACTCTCAAGACTAAATTCCTTCAAGGACCAATAACAAAACACTGATGAAATTCTTACATCCTTGGAGCCCCCAGTACAGTCCTGTGTTCGTTTTTTCACAGCTTCTGCCACCATCCCATGCTTGTACTACTTTATGTTGTATTTTATTCTGACATCCTAGATAGCTCATGTCGCTCCAAATAACTGTTACTACTAGTTGTTAGTTACAAATTGAAATATTTATATGTGAGTCTGTATATACGTATACACCTATATATACATCGTTACACCACTCAAAGCTAAGCAAAGGCTAAAACAAGTAGGTAATAGTCACCCGATTGTTGGATAACTGCTGTTAAAGAAATATAATGAAGCTCCTGACAAGTAATGCTCAGACAAAGCCTATAAATCTTGAGACCTCTGCATTTACTGTAGCAGTGTCTGTTACAAGTAATAGCAGCACCGCACTACAGAGCTATACACAGTACATTCACTTAGAAGAAACAGTCATATGGCCTTGCAAATTTTATCCTAACTAGATCAAAAGTCTCCAGTCAATCTGGGTGGCATGCTTTCCTGGAGCATCTCATGGATGCCTTTCATCCTTGATTTCTTTTGATTAAGGTTAAAGGTAATGTCTTTACTGGAGTGTGCTGGGAAAAGATACTGCATGGGTCTTTACCTATGCTGTATTGAGAAGATGATGGTGGTGTTCTTGTGAACCATAGAATTGAAAAATATTATGAGTCCACTAATAGAGTCATAATTTCTTTATTACCTAAATTTGACTAGATACCAAATAATGAGTGTTGGTTTAGTACTTTTAGCTCAGGAAAGATTTAATAGAACTTTAAAAGACTCAGGAAAAGGTAATAAGTCATTCCACCTAAAGAGTGCCTAAGTAAGCTAGTCTGGAAAGGAGGCAAGGTAAGAGAAAAATAATTGAGGTCTATAAAAATAATAATCATAAAAGATTTTTTTTTTCTGTCTTTTCAACTGTAAGAAAAATTCTGAAGCACCGGCTGAAAAGTGTAAAAAGCAAGTTAAAAGCCAAAAAGATGAAATGATTACTCAAACAACATGTGAGGACAAAGACAGTCTCTGGATCATGTTGTCATGTTGTGGCTGCTGAGGTTTAGTCATGGTGAAACTGAAACAGATCATAGAAGAGAAATACACCGAGGGCTCCAAAATACATTAAATAAAACAAAACTTAGGTTTTGTTGTTGAAGGGTATTCTCTTCCCTAGATATCAATTTTTACAACAGCTGGGGACAGACAATGAGATTGTTTCTTCCTCTGACCAAGTAAGACAGACTTCTTATTTAGGGGTTTGTTGTTTTTTTTTTTCCCAGTGTTTCTAGTATCTTGCTCTAGGCTGTGTTCTGCTCTTCATAAGAGTTGTTATGAAATAGAAGCACCCAGGCTACACATTCTTAGTTTTGGGATTTTGTCTGAAAGTCAGACACCTGCAAGTATTGCTACATCGAAACTCTATTTACCTAAAACATCAAAAGGCCATCACAATAATGGATATTTTCTGGCAAACTGTGAGCATACTAATAAAATAGATTTTTTTTTCTTTTTTAATTCAGTTCAATAAGAAATTCAAATTATTTCAGTTTTGCACCAAAAAGAAGGGGAAAAATCATAAAGTAAGCATGAAATAAGGTGGGAAGAAATAGCAAATATATTTGCACTGAATAGAGTGAAAAATTTTCAACAGATTTCAATAACTATCTAAAAAGAGTGTTTAATATAACTGTGTGTCTAGAAGTTAGCAGTGAAAGTGTTGCTATTTAACTTTCAGGTGTTCAGCTGTGTATTCTTCATTCATTTCATATACAGAACTCTTAGTGATACCAGTGGGCATTTTTCACATGGCATAAAGCTGCATATGATGTAGAGATTCACATCACGCATAAGACATGTACCACACATAAAAAAAAAGGTATCATGGGTTTGCGCACATAAAAAGCATAATATGCTTATTTGTATGCCAGGATCCAAACAGACCCCTTTCCAGGATTACAGTTACTTCATTACAGTCCTGATGGGGATCCAGACCTAACAGGCAACTAAACAGACACAGAAGATATTTTAGAGCTAAAAATTTCCAGGAAGAACATCCCTGAAGTAAAGTGCTCCCTCTATGTGCCTGAGGGAAGTCAATTGAGATGTATTTTTATTTTCCTTCCCCCTCTCCTTCCACTTCTTTTCCTTTATCTCTGCCCCTTCTCTCTTCTAGTCTCTCTTTCTCCTGAGAAAAAAGTTTCCTTGGCTTGCATTTTTTTTCTTTTTTTTTTTAATACATATGTGTAAGAAGCTCTTACAGAAGTAAAAAGGACTTAACTTGCATGGAGGATACCATTTTCTTTTTCTTTTTTTTTTCTTTTTTCCTCACAAAACCTGCATAAACATTTTTTAAGGAAACAGACAAATAATGTTATAGGACAAGCAATTTTAATTTTTTATTAATATTTACCTCATTTTACCCATTTCACATTCTAGAACATTGTTATAATAGTATTTTATGAAATGTTCTTAAAGAAACTGTAGAAATAACTATAATTTATTTTAATAGTATTGAGATGAAAATATGGAGCAAATCTAAATATCAAGCTTGACTTTGTCATACAAACAGCTACCATCCAGAGCTGATATCTGTGATATTTGCATATGATTTTCCATTCTTTCATTTCCTGACTTATTTGTTTTCAAAGGCAGAAGGATATTTTTGTCTAATTTTACTTTATTTGAAAACTGAAAAAGAGTGCATAACGGGAAAAATATTTCTAGCTCTCTGATTTTGAAGATATATTTGGAAACATATAAGTGACTTACACTTTCCCTACCATTCAATTATAACAACTTATTTGACATTACTGCTTTTCTGCATATATACTTCACTATAATGTATTATAGACATGCACATCTTAACTATTCTAGTCTAATGCACTATTACTTTTTAGCTCTTTTTTTCTGCTACTTGAAGAATGTGAATCTTCACACATCTAATAATACCTAAAAGGTAAATCAGCAATTGCTAGTTTAATAGCTGCTAAGTGCAAACTTATACAAAATGCAATTACTAGAGCTCAAAGTCTATTCTTGCTTCCAGTGAATCATAAGTTATTCATGGTCTCTCTTGTGACATGTTGTTATTCATGCTAGTCATGTTGAGAAGGTAATGCCTTTTTGTTCACAGAATTTTCATCTGACTTTTTGCTCTCACTTTGAGACAGTCCTTTGAAGTCAAATGAACATTTCTATCAGACTTAATTGTCATTGGATCAGGGCTTCTGTATGGAAAAATCAGGTAGAATAGAATAAAGAAAACTGTACTAGCATTGAGTGTTTTTCTATTAGTTTTAATAAACTCATACAACAGAAAAGATTAGCTAAATGCACATTATCACTTATGCCATTGAAATAACTCTCTAATAGCAGAGTAAACAATAATTTTAATTATATGTTTACTTCTGGGCATATTCTGTCTTCATTACTTTCAGATTTCAAAGGTGTCATGGTTTAAACCCAGTCAGGCAACTTGTTCACTCACTCCCCCCCTTCTTTCCCTCCCCCTACTCCCGGAGGGACAGAGAGGAGAATGGAAAAGAATGCAACTCCCATGGGTTGAGATAAGAACAGTTTAGTAACTGAGGTATAACACAAATCACCACTGATACTACCAACTACAACAATGATAAGGGAAAATAACAAGGGAAGAGAATACGATACCACCGGCCAAGAAACGAGTCCCACCCGGAAGCCCGTGTCCTTCCGGGTAACTCCCAGTTACCCCTCACCCCGGGCATGACATGCTGTGGTATGGAATACCTCCTTGGCTAGCCTGGGTCAGGTGCCCTGCCTCTGCTTCCTCACAGCTTCCCCTCCTCACTGGCAGAGCATGAGGCTCACAAAGTCCTTGGCCAAGCCAAAACATCATTGTTATCAGCTCTGTTCCCGAGCCGAAAGCCAAAACACAGCTCTGCACCAGCTACCAAGGAGGAGAAACATGACTGCTACTGCTGAACCCAGGACAAAAGATTATTTATATAAAGCAGAAAAAGAATACATCTTTAATACCTAAAGTTCAATTCTGTTAATTTTCTAAATCAAACAGCCAGATAAAATGTACAAAGCACTTGATCTTCTGATAAAAATTAAAACATTAATCTCAATTCACTAAAATAAAGATACAAATTAAAACATTAATCTCAATTCACTAAGATAAAAATGTTGCCATATTTCCCTCACTGCAGAGGCATCAGAACAACAGAAGGTGATTTGCATTTCATGTACGTTAGATGCACATTTTCTCTTTTCATTACAGAGAGAACCGAGGCCATAAATTTCTGATTTATGTTCCCCAAATAAGGGATTAATTTGTACAGCCTAAAAGGATCTTTGGGGGTTTGCTTCAGAACTGGGACTGAAACAAGCAAAAGACTCAAAGAGATGATAAGTTACAGAAATCAGATAAGGCTGAAACATTTGCTAACAATGATACATGGAGAAGACTGGGTAGATGGGAGACATGGTATATATGGAAGGTATCATGGTACAGGAACCATAGGTGAAGACATACAAGTTATTTTATAAGGAGTAAATAAGTCTCCTAGAAGGGGCACCAGAGGATTAAGTGATGGGAATACTGGCAGTAATTGAAAGAATAAGGAGAGGTTAAAAATTGGCATGTTAAGTCTTTCACCAATACCTTGTGACAAAGTTAAAAGTCAATGGGAAGTGAGGAAGAATTGCAGTGTCTGCTTTGTGACTTCTCTGATATATGTTCCAGAAAGTTTTGAAATAAAAAGACAGCCATGTAAAAAGAGTAGCTGACTACTTGCCCATAACCTCTTAGACAAGATGTTCATCTGTTTTTGCTTTTATTAGCTTCCCCTGAAGCCCCCAAGCTACAAAAACCTTGCCATGTAAATCTAATACAACTTTTCTACAGATTTTATTTTGTTTTCTTACAAAATTCTGAATTGTAATGTATGCAATAAACTGCATGGTTTTTTTTTCAATAGTTTTGGACACATTCACTTTCCTTATGCATTTCTAAGAATTCTCATTTTCAAATAAAGATAGAACAAAGCAGAAAAATATCTCTGTGGTTCTCCAGTGTTTTCCTAACTTCTATATAAATTATACCTTGAATGATTTTGTCATGCTTTCTGTTTAGTCCATAAACACTTCCTTCCTGAGAATCAATCTTAAATTTGCATTCATTTTACATTAATATTTTAATATGATTGTCACTTGTAATTTGTAAAATATTTGCATGACTTTCTGTCTCTTCCCAGAATCACATCCTGGATGAAAAAATTTAACACTTACAATTCTAAAAGTACAATTACAAGATATTTGTATTGCTAAGTATACCTTTAATCTGATATTTGGCTCTATGTTTAGAGGAAATCTTCAGTTTTATTTTATTTTAATACTTATTTATTATCTTTGAAATCTCATTAATCTTTCACTGAATTTTCATTACATCAACACAGACTTTATCTCTTATAAATGTAATTTAGTTTGTGAAATAACTGTCTGGATAACAGACAAGTAAAATCATCAAATTAAAACTGATATAATAGACTGTTTTGTGTTCACAATCTTCCTGTCATCCCATCACTCTTCTCACTCACATCAGTTAGAATAACTAAATTTTATTTGTTTCTGGATTACATTCTCAAGAGCAGGTTTTCCCTGAATTACCATTTCTCCTTGATTTTACAATTTAAATTAAAAATTCACATTGTTTTGGAATTCATAGAATCATTTTGGTTGGAAACAACCCTTAAGATCCAATCATAAACCTAGCACTGCCAAGTCCACCATTAAACCATGTCCCTAATGGATTTCCTATACAGCTGTCTTCCGTATGTTCAATAAATCACAATGAAATCCATTGCAAGTTTTCCAATAACCTTATTACTAAATAACATCTCACTGTGTGCATATTCCAGGAATCTTGCCCTTGAAAAGTCTTCCTAAATATTTTTATTTCATTTTTCCATTTTGCCCTTAAAAACATTATTCAGCTTTAGAATGCATGTTTGCACTGAAACAATTCCACATCATTAAAAAAAAAAAACAAACAAACAACCAAAACCAGAAAAAAACATTTGCCAAGTCAAAACCATTTGCATAATGATTCTTCTGTGTATTCATATGTGTGTCTCTAAGTAGGTAAGAAAGACAACATCTTACACTCAAAATTAAATGCAAATTTACATACACAATTATGGTAAATATGGAAAAAGAAAGTCCCTAAGTGCCACATTTACACATATTTTAAATATTTCCAGGGATGAAGACTCAATCACTTCCATGGGCAGCCTGTTCCAGTGCTTGAAGACCCTTTCAGTGAATTTTTTTTTCCCTGACACATTTTTTATTTGCAACCATTTCCTCTTATCCTATCACTCTTTACCTGGGAGAAGAGATTGATTCACCTCCTCCTTTCAGGTTGTTGTAGAGAGTGATAAGGTCTTCCCTGAGCCTTCTTTTTTCCAGGCTAAACAAACCCAGTTCCCTCAGCTATTCCTCATAGGAGTGAAATCTTAATTTTTGAAGGAAACTTTGCCACAACGAGCATTTTTGGAAATGTAAGCATGCATGACTTCAGTATTTTCTTTTTACCCACTTCTCTCTCTGGTCCCTTCCCCTCTGCTTCTCATCTATGGTACATATGAATAAGCTAATCAAATTTCAACTATTTTCTTCAGCCTCCTGAAATGTGAGAATTATAAATTCAAACCTATTCATTCTAGATCATCTTGGTCTCTCTTTTATACTTTCTCAGATGTACCTTTACTTTTATAATTCAATGGGAGGAAGAAAAGAAAAAAGTAGGGGGTGAGATGAAGGAGGGATGGGGAGGATGGGGGAGAGAAGGAAAGGGAAATGGAGAAAGAAAAGGAGTGGGAAAGGGAAGGAATCAGTAGAACTGCATTATCCTAACTGAAGTTTTCTATGAGTACTCTGCAGTTACTTTTTTTTTTTTTTAATTTTTCCACACCTTCAAATTTTCTTTCGTTTTCCTTATATACATACATATGAATGGTCTAAATATGCTATAAAAATCAGAATCTTCAGAGGACTTTTGAAGCTCTTAGACAAAGGGAGATGAACGATGAACATTCTTATGGTCAGTTTAACAAGTTATGCCCTCTTCATTGCCTTTCAAAACCCACAATTGTAGCCCTCCTGGGATATGCTTATGCCTGAAATATTAAGCATCTGAATTGTGGCAGCCGACTATGCTGACTGAATGGAGCTGTCCTCTGTGGTTCTCTTGAATTTGGTTTAGTGTTTCCAGTAGCACATAACCCTCTGAGGCACTTCATTGAATAGCTGTCCCATCCTCACTCATAATTCAATTTGAGAGATTAAAACTGACTGTAACATCTGCATATGCTGCTCCAGATGTGCTTCTGCATTGTGGTGAGCAAGGCTCTGGTGTAAGGACCTGCTTCCAAAACCATATATCAGCACCCTCATGTTTCTTATTTGGATGATCCATTAAGAATTTGAAGTATCATGCATTCTATAAATGCTACATGCTAATGCTAGTAATACACAAGATTTTAGAAGATAAAAGCAAAACCACTGAGAACAGAGTGATGAAGAATGATAATGTACATTAAAGATTGCATTTCTATGCTAGTTTAAGCCTCTCCTGGGCTAACTTGTTATGCAGATATTTCCCCTTTGGCTGACAGAGTACATATGTTTTGCTAGATTCCTTGTTGTGCACAGCATATTTTACAAAACAAGCAATTAAGAAAAGAGAATCTTGTCTTGATGCTGTTATGACTTGTTATTGGAATAAGATATATTGCAATCAATAGTTTATTCTAAAATTATATCCAAGAAAAACAAACACATATTCCATCTCTGGATGTAATTAGTATAAGTCTTGTATCTTTTCAGCAGAGAAAATAACAACACCCCCTCCCCACACACACATTCTAATTATAAATTAATGCAGTAGTTGATAAAATTTAAGTATGCAAGATTAGGTGAGTCTTGATAATAATGTGATTTTTCTTGAAGCTGTTATTTGTAAGCTCCCTTTTTTTTTAATGGGTATTTTATTGACTGTGTCAAAGACAATTGTTTTCATCTCTGCTGTTAAAGAGAGTATAAACGTTTAATTCAGAAACAGACTTTGCTTCATTTATTTCTTTCTTTACAGTTCCTCCACTACAGTTAAGTTCCTATGATTTAGCTTGTTTAGGCCACACTGTATCACCATTTGAAAATTGAAGATAGTCTAAAAATCTGCATCCTTTTTATGCAGCAATCAAGTAACATCCATTTTATAAGCTGTCCTACTGTTGGAACTGGTAGGATTTTGATTTGAAGCAAGATTCTTATTCCTGACTCTTTAAAGTATCAAATGGTTCAGATTTGACTCAATTTACTTTTTAAATTTTTGTTAAAAAGGTTTTTTGAATTTTTTTTTAGAAAAAAATCCCACGTTTTTTAATCCTTTGCAGCTTAATTGAAAAAAAGAACACAATTTAAAAAAAATTTCTATTGCAATACCTTTTTGTCTCTAAATGACCAGACAACAAAGTGGCTATTGCAACGACTGTGGACTTGATTCTGCTACACTACAAGATATGAAATGCAATAACTGTCTTTTGAGTGCAAGATCAATTATTTTTGTCATGGAAGGAGCTGGAGATTTTAGAGATAGATTTAATTTGTATAAACCAAAATAATTTCTATATATAAAACCTTATTTTATGGTCATTAGAAGGCAATTCTTCATAGCATGCTTCCTCCTCATTGTGAGATAGAGATTTATACAAGTGAGGTGGATCTGTCTGCCCACTTCTGTTGGTTGACTGCAGTGTCTAGAAACCTAGCTGAGATAGAAGGGTTATTAAGTTAGTTGACGTGTCATTCTAGGTGGCTAACAACATGTAGTATGTTACTAATATCAACATAGCTGATGTACAAAATAAGAAAAGTTCAAGGTACTAATTTACTCATGAAATGTATAAAATTGCCAAAATTGTAACTGTTCCTGGGCATTACCTGAGAAATATTTTACGTTTTTATCTATCTAAATATTAGGTTCAAAAATGAAAGTTCATCTCTGTGATTGTGTGTAAAACTGGTTAGAACGGAATAAAACAATATAAGAAATAATAGGAAAAAAGTAATGGTCTATGTTACAGTCCTTTAGATTTAATACTGTTGTCTCCTATGCTGATTTGTCACATTTGCTGCCAAATATATCATTAGTTTTCTTATCAAAGTGGAGTAGCTGGAGACTGGAGGCCAATCTTCAAACTCATCTAATAGTGAATTGTACTTTTTAAATACAAGTAGTGTTTCTTCAACATACTACAAATACTTCACAATCAGTCATCAAAGGTATAAACCTAGTTAAGTAAGATGCCTACTCTTCCAACATAAAAGCTGTCCTTTTTCATATTTACCTTAAGTGTGTGTGCAAATTTTCATTTAAATTTGAGTGTAAGATGTTGCCTTTCTTACCCACTTAGATACACACTTACAAATAAATGGAAGAATCATCATGCAGGTGACATACCCATGCTTTTGACTTGCAAATGTTTTTTTCTGGTTTTGATTGCTGTTTTTTTTTTTTAAGTTGGTAAATTGCTTCAGTACAAAACATGCAAATCGAAAAAAGAAATAAAGAAAAAAGAAATAAAAATATTTAGGAAGAATATTCAAGGGCAAGATTCCTGGAATATGCACACAGTGAGAAGTTATTTAATAATAAGTTTATTGGAAAACTTGCAATGGATTTCATTGTGATTTATTGAACATACACAGAAGAATCATTATGCAAACGAATTACCCATTTTTTGACTTGGCAAATGCTTTTTTCTGGTTTTGGTTGTTTGTTTTTTTTTTTTAATGTGGAATTGTCTCAGTGCAAACATGCATTCTAAAGCTGAATAATGTTTTTAAGGGCAAAATGGAAAAATTAAATAAAAATATTTAGGAAGACTATTCAAGGGCAAGATTCCTGGAATATGCACACAGTGAGATGTCATTTAGTAATAAGGTTATTGGAAAACTTGCAATGGATTTCATTGTGATTTATTGAACATACGGAAGACAGCCGTATAGGAAATCCATTCTACAGTGTTTCTCTATTTATTTGTCCTTGTTTACTAAAACAGCTAGACAGCATCTTAGCATCAATACTGATATGTAATATATGCACCAGATCATATGAATCCCAGTGTATGAGTCTTTGAGTTTTTGTCATAAGAATTTGAATTATTTGGTCAATTTTAGCTAAATTGGACAGAGGATATGATGGCTCAGTCATAACTATAATTATAACATTGATATGACATTATTATTGCCTTCCAGAGAGACTGGAACAAGCTCAATATGTGGGCCCATGTGAACCTCATGAGGTTCAACAAGGCCAAGTGCAAGGTGCTGCACTGGCTAAAGGCAGCCCTTCATATCAACACAGGCTGGCAGAGGAAGGGATTGAGAACAGCCCTGTGGAGAAGGACATGGGGGTATATACTGGTGGATGAAAACTGGACATGACCTGGCAATGTGCACTCGAACCCAGAAAGCCAATCATATCCTCGGTTGGATGAAAAGAAACGCTACTAGAAGGTTGAGGGAGGTGATTTTGTCCCTTCTACTCCATGTTTGTGAGACCCCTCCTGGAGTAATATGTTTAGCTCTAGGGTCCTCAGCACATGAAAGACATAGACCTGTTGGAGCATGTCCAGGAGAGGACCACAGAAATCACCAGAGTGCTGGAGCACCTCTCCTGTGAAGAGAGGTTGAGAGGCTTAGGGTTGTTTAGTCTGAGAAGAGAAGGCTCCAGGGAGGCCTTACTGTAGCTTTTCAGTACTTAAAGGGGACTTAAAAGAGAGATGATGACAGACTTTTTAGTGAGGCTCGTCGTGATAGGACAAGGTGTAATCGTTTTAATTTAAAAGAGGGTAGATTTAGATTAGGTATTAGGAAGGGAGGGTGGGGAGACATTGGAACAGTTTGCCCATAGAGGTGCTAGATGCTCCGCCTCTGGAAATATCCATCACAGATGTAAAGCTGTTTGCACCTGCAATACTAATGGCTAGCTTCTGCTAGAGGAGACTAGTCATGTCCACCCTATCTAACATTGATACTGGGAATATTTAGGCTCATATAGGCATCCCTTTGACTCTAAGAGTTAATTTATTTTGGTTTGTATTTTCTTCAGTTCAAAGTACCTTAAATAATTTGAAGATTATATTAGTTAGTCACCAAAGCGTGCTTGAGGGTGATGGCATATGTTGCATGTACTAGCTTCTGATATAAGACCTTATATCCCTTATGTTAAGGGATCTTAAGATGGCCATCAAGCCCCTCTTCCTCTTGGGCTGGCAGAGGCAGAAGGTCACTAGCACAGCACAGACACCACACTCCCCCGGTTGACAAGCACATGCACATTCGTGGATCCCCTGAGCACCAGCAGAGACCCCCTGCTCACCTGACACATCCTGACCACTCTTACCTGGCCCACAGGTTCCCTATTCAGCAGCTGATCCAGCTTGGTGCTTGCAGGAAACATACACCACTCACATACTTGTTCCACAGGCATCCCACACTTACAGGTTCCCCCAAATACCAGCATGGACCCCCTCCCACCTGATACCCCTGCCTGGACGCAAAGCTGCCATATTCATTGGTGAGTACCTCTTGAATTTTTCTAGTGAATACACATGCATGAACCACACGTACCAGGATTTGGGAAGATGCTGACACACCTTGACTAGCAGCTACCACCAAACACAACAGCTGTGAATTGTGGTCCTGCTCTAGCAACCAGCATGGAGACGCTCACTCACCCTTTCCCTACATATTGCCTCATCAGTTAGCAAGCTCTCAGCGACCACTTCCCAAATATGCAGGACCCCCAGATTTGCATCCTCACCTGTTGCAAGGTGCTGGTTTACCTGCAGTTTCTGGATAGCACATCAGTTAGTGGGACCAATCAAGTTTGTTTCCGGTTACTGTTTGTTAATGCTAATTGCCCAGGTTTTATGTCTCACTGTTTCCTTCCATTTTTTTATCCCACTCATCTGAAACAATAAACTTTTTCACACCCCAAACATTCTTAATTATCGTTTGTGCCACTGATCATATTTTTTTCTTTTAATGACCTCCTTTACCATGTCAGCCAAGTTTCTCTGTATATGTCGTGGTTTGTGACTCCTTTGACCAGATACCCATAAAACAGCAGACACGTTCCTCTTACATATGCTTACAGTATAAACTAACATTTCTTTATTAGGAACAGTGAAAAGTCTAAGATTGAAAAGTGAGACGGGAATTTAAGATGACAGTATGTGATTTGCTTGTGACTGATAAAAGGACTGAAGCAGTACAATTTTCCAGTTAAAGGAGAATTGGAATTGGAATATAAATTTCTCTGAAACATATAACTGATAAAGATTAGAATTAACATTGATTTCCAGAGTAGGAAAGCTCTGTCTAAACTGTGTTGAAGAAGACTACTTGCAAGTCCCTTTGCAATGCACATGTCCTAGCTACATCCTAAAAACACCCTCCCCCAAAAAAACCAAGACCCTACAAAGATGGGAGACACTGCATAGTGAGCTCCCTTCTGAAAATATGGCTCATCAAAATGCTATGCAGCCCCTGCAGAAACACAGCTGGATGCAGACAAATAACACTGACCTAGGCACCTTCCTTGGAAATCCTAGGAGGACAACACTGGGTCTTACCGACCCTGTCCAGCCTCACTGGGGCCTCCCCTCATCCACAGCACCACAACAGCACCCTCTTTTCAGCTCTACCCTGTCCTTACCTGTGCCAGGTTTTTGATATACTCATGTACTGGGTAGTATATTTATGCACTGTGGTTTTGGCAGTGGGGGAAGCTGCAGGAGTGACCTTTCTGAGGAGAGGCTGGGGCTGCCTCATGCCCACACAGCTGATTCCAGGCAGCTCCAACAGACTGACTGCAGGACACAGCTAAGCCCCTCAAAGACAATGATGCCTTGGGGAAAAGCTATTTAAGAAAGGGAAAATGGTATCTGAGAGAAAGGAAGGAGGTGAGAAGAAGGAAAAAAAAAGAAAAGGCCAATAATAATATGTGAGAAACAGCCCTGCAGACAGCAAGGTCAGTGAAGAAGGAGAGATAAGAGGTTCTTCAGGCACCAAAGCAGTGATTCCCCTGTAGCACATGGAGGTCCATGGTAGAGCAGATACCTGCCTTGCAGCCCATGGAGGTCTTTATCCTGGAGCAGGTAGATGTAAAAAGTGTGAGAGGAAGGAATGGCAGCAAAGAAGTGTTATCAATTGACTGCAGCCTCCATTTACCATTCACTCACACTGCCTTGTCAAGGGACAAACTTAGAGCTCCTCTGGATGAAGTAAATACTTTCTATCTGGATTAAAAAAAAAAAATAATAAAATTTGTAGATACTAAGGTATATGTGAAGAGAGAGGTACTGTTGCTCTTAATGGAAGAAAACATAAGAAAGTGTTTTTAGTAGTATTAATACAGAAGAGCATAATTATCACCAAAACAAGAGTAGTAACTTAACATTATACTGAAGAGTTAGGGAGAGCTGAAGAGAAAATAGAGAGATATCAGATACCAGGATCCATCTTTACGAAAATATTGCAACAAGCATATCATTATAATATCACATCACATAGTTTCCTGTCGTGGTTTAAACCCAGTCAAGTAATTCGTTCACTCACTTGCCCCCCTTTTCTTGCCCTCCCCCTGCTCCCGGAGGGACGGAGAGGAGAATCAAAAAGAATGCAACTCCCACGGGTTGAGATAAGAACAGTTTAGTAACTAAGGTATAACACAAATCACTACTGCTACCACCAATGATAATAATGATAAAGGAAATAACAAGGGAAGAGAATACATCATCTCACCACCAGCCGACCGATAACTTGCCCCCCCCAGCCCGACCAAGCTCCAACCGATACCTCCTCCAACCCTGCAGTCCCCCAGCCCTTCCGGCTCACTCCCAGTTACATCCTGGGCATGACGTGCTGTGGTATGGAATACCTCTTTGGTCAGTTTGGGTCAGGTGTCCTGTCTCTGCTTCCTCCTGGCTCCCCCTCCTCCCTGGCAGAGCATGAGGCTCACAAAGTCCTTGGCCAAACCAAAATATCCTTGTTATCAGCTCTGTTCCCAGGCCGAAAGTCAAAACACTGCACTGCACCAGCTACCAAGAAGGGGAAAAATGACTGCTACTGCTGAACCCAGGACATTTCCAAATGCTCATCTCCTAACAACCTACACAATGAATGTGGATCCACCTCAGAGTGGATTATAGTGATTTGAGACCATATTCTTATTGGAAAATTGAAAGAGTTGTCTTCAACATATATTTTTGACAAGTATAAAAACCTTGTATAATTAGATGTGCCTTATAGGATGTTTACATCTAAAATGTTGCAGAAAAAAATGACGTTGATAATGCAATGACTTTGTATTTCCTTGAGAGGAAAAGATTGCCCCAACAAAGATTTTGTAATAAATATGCGACACTAAATTGTTCCTACTCTATAACATCATTATTATGGAGATTAGTGATCTCTGTGATTAAGGTTGCCTCCAAGATTCAGGGTAAAGCTTTGCTTTAATGTCTTTAAAGCTTCACCCTTGAAGAATAGCTTTGTCTTCATAATAGCCAGCTATAATCTAATTGCAAAGGAAAATGTTTTTTAAGTTTGAAGAAAACCTAAAAAATTCATATGCTTTAACTTTTCATTGTAAAATAACTATTTAAAATGTTGTTTAAAAATCATGATCATCAAGTAGTTTCTTAAAAGTCCTATATTATTTTTTTAATATACACCTCCTTGCATACTTCTGTGTGATCAGTTTGTTCCAGTTATACCACAGTTCTTTTTTCTTAGTAGAAAAAAAAACCCAGCATTGAAAAAAAAAAAAGTAAATCCGGTTTTCTTGGTATTTGTTATTCTACTTAGAAATCAAGACTTCTGAAAGATTTATATTGGAATTGTCTGGCATGTTTCACTGTGGGTCTGGTATGTTCTATTGAAAACATATAGCAAAGCTTTAAAAATGTGTTTGCAATTAAAAAGGAAAGAGTAATTTAATAAAGAATATTATTTTTATATTGGATAGCTTGGGATCGTATCCTATTGCTCTGATGCTGAATAAAAAGAGTCCAGATTTCTTCAAAGAAACATAAGTTGTTAAAGTTTTATTCTGTGTGGGGTTTTTTTGTTCTCCCCCCTCCCCCCCTCCCAATAAGTGCAAAATCTGATAATATATATGTGTTCTCCATAATTTACAATCATACTCTCCCTCCCCCCCAAGGTACTTGTGAGTGATATTCCTCTCTGCAACATTTTAAATCAAAGATCCTTCTGAATACGATCCATTAAGTATCCATATGTATGTAATTAATAAAGTGAAAGTAAACCCTTGAAATTCCTGTTCTCCAAGGAATTCCAAAGGGGAAAGAGCCCAAAGAAATGAGAGCATCCTATTAAGTGGAAAGAAGGGGAACTAAACAAAACATAACAATACTGATGTTCCATTATGTATGAAAGACAATTATTTTAAAAGGTAGTTATGTTATAAACTGAAAAATTTTCTAATCTAACTTAGCTTTTGGACTAGCAAGATATAACTAACCATCTCTGGGATAAGTACTCATTCTAAAGTAAGGCTCAAACTTCCAGGACTAGCACAAATTACACCCCAGAAAGGAAAGGACGAGGATAGTAGATTTTGTGTAAGGAATGAGATAAAAGAAACTGTTTAAATTTTTTTTTACCAACTGGGAGACAGGAGTGGTTGTTAGAGAATACCCCACTGTGGGATGGGATTAATATTCAGTACTAGAGATAACCTTGCTTGTAGGTGACACATGGACCTTAGCTCTTGTAGTTAACCAGAAGAGAGAGCAGTGTGAGCAGCTTTTTGTGTGATGGAGAGCAGAGCATGGGGTAGTCAGTGGAATCAGCAAGAAGCAGGAAAAAAAGTTGAAAAGAAGTTTGAAAGGGTGGCCGGAAGAAGAAACAGAAATAACCTATGGCACAACTGAATAGAACCAATGGATAAGACAAGGTCATTTGCTTGCTTAGATTAAGGTTTGATATACTGATGGGTCTTTAAACTATTATTGTTTTATTGCAAAAAGACAAAGTTCCTACTTAACCTAGAAGCTGCCTCATTTTGGGAAAAAGGAAGCTAACCATAGTTGTCTTTTTAGAATTTAGATATTGTACACTGACCTGTTTTATCACCTTGTTCATTCTTTTCTATTTGAGAAGCTGGATTTCAGAAAACTAGGCTGAACCTCTCAATGGTCAGCTCATGGTTATGAGTGAAGAAAATTTGGAGTACTTTTCTAATGTTTTCAGGTGGGAAATCTAGCCAGAGTTTCAAAACTGAACCCGATAGATGGCATTAGCTACCAATACTTGGCAGTGGTTCCATAATCAAAGCCTTCAGTCACAAATCTGAACTGCAAAGTCATGAAGATAGTCCACTGAGGTGACTGGATTGTCCTAACTGCACATCTAAATTGATGGATGATAACTGATCAATGAAAACTTAATACAGGGAGGATTCAATTGCAATATCAATGTATGAGTTGAAGGGCTTCATAGGTTCATTTTTTTAAAAAAAGGGAACTTGTTTTCTTAGGTTCCACTGTTGGCAGGCCTATGGCATGGTCCATAACACCCCTCCGATAATCAAAAGTAAACCTAACCTTGATTTAACTCATCTAGCCAAAAAAAACCCAAGCTTCATTTAGCTCTTCCCATGAAAAAAACACTTTTAAGCAAAAATGATGATTTATATGTGACATGAAGACTTTGTCACCTGAGGGTGTTGTGCAACACTTCCTGTTTTAATGAAAATTCTGCTAGTATACTTTGATGTTTTTTGGTTTATTTTTGGGTTTTGGTTTGTTGTTTTTTTTATTTCCAAAACTAAATGGAATCTATGAAAATTTGTTTTCTTGTGAAATCAAGTTATCTTAAGAAAAATCATATAAAGTTTGTGTTTTTTATAGATGTTTACTCTTGTATTGCTCCAATACAACTAATATCTAATGAGAATGATGTAATGTAGAGAGCATGAGACAGAGATACTTTATGGGAAATACAGTTTAGGTCCTTTCTTATTCAAATGTTTAGTACAGTCACGTACTTAGGAAAGGCACCATAAAACATCAGTACAGATTTGCACCTCCTTTTGCATCTCTGAACTAGACCTCGGAGAAGCGTTGCTTTAGTGTATGCTTCTTCAGTTTGCCCACCAGCTAGCTCTGACCTTATAGGTAGGGTTGTTTTTTTTTCTTGCTTGTTTATTTCTTTTTTTAACCAAAAAAAAAAAGGGCACCTTCCTTTTAATTTGGAATTTTAATTCACAGCTACCATATCAACACATTCTTTAGCATTCAACTTCTTTGTTGAACCAGACCTTTCAACTGAATTGAAAAATGGGATTGTTTTTCAAAAAAGAAAGTATCTAAGCTCAAAAGATACTGTGCTTGAAAATATGAAGTTTTATGGAGTGGAAAATTTTCTAAAAATCACGTCTTAGACTACCTGTCATTGGTTATTCCAAAATAACCTTAGACACAATATGCTTCAGTTCTCTTCCAAGGTGAGAATTTGGTCTTTCACCATCACCTGCCCTTCCCTTCTAGACTCCTTACTGTATAGTTGTAAAGATAAATTGTTTGTGAAGTGCTAATATACATTAGTGGTGATTGCTATAAGAAAGTCCATAACAAAATCGATAGCTCTGCCTTCAGATAAGGGCTTAAATAGCATGCAATAATTTGGCTTGAGGCCATACCTTGAGCAATGGGAATAAAACAAAAATATTGAGTAGCTGCACATTAACTGAGAACCATCCATCCTGTGCAGTGAATGAGAAAGGGCCAGGAACAGAACATCCTAACCTTCTATTTTGAAAAGTCTTTGTCTTTTAATTAAAAAAAAAAGTGTTTTGCGTAATATATAAGGTAAACAATACAGACAGGAAAAAGAAAGTAGAATTATGCAAATATGTGTCATGCATATGCAAAATGGGACTAAAGTAAGATTACCAGCCATTTCACTTCTCATTTCTTCCTAACCTGTTATTCTTAATTTCTGTTTTATATAACCTGATTCATTTGTATTCTTTCCAATATGACTTGAAATATTTGTTTACTCTGAAGTTAAATGCACAGAATGTGATTGTAAACAGAGTACCTAAACTGGACACCTAGGGAATCAGAACTGCAGAACTCACCATGACAAACACCTTTATTGCCTTTGAGACTATACTATAGAACACCAAGCTACCATCTGCTGAGCTCTGGCCAGCTCAGTGCAGTTTTTAACTTGCCCTCTGGACCATGTTGTATCCAGAAGTATAGATTTATCTTGATGATGGATTTGGTTTATGAAGTTGATTCTTTCTCTGGTTCTTCACCTAGAGAAAATTATGAATGCACTTGTTTAGTAACATTTACTATAGTCCACATAAACAGTGTATTTGAAAAAAAAGTAGGCTAGAGACTTTGCAGGAGAATTGATAAATTTTGTGATAATTTTTTCTTGGATTGTCAGTTTGTTCCACAATGTCTAAACCATCCAAACCAGTGTTGACCTTATTTTAGACATCTAACTCTGAGTTGTTAATTAATTAATTCCTTAGTCAATAAGGGAAATAGAGTAGCTCCAGAGGATAATTAGTCGCATCGTGAAGTAGGCCTGATACATCGCTGTATGCTTACTGTAATATCTTTCCAGTGTCTTTGAAAGAAGGGAGTGGTGACTAATTCAAAGTTCACATCTATAAAAATGTATTATATTTCTTGCTGTGATTCCCACCTTGGTCTCTATGAATTGACTTCACGTTATTGGACAAAGAAACTACGTATTGAGACGTTCAGATTTTACAATAACATGTATCCGTATTTGAGAGAATAAGTTTTTAATGAAAACATCAGTACTTTAATTTAGTGTATTAAAATCTTATACAGTTTTCTGTAGGTGTAATTCTTTTGTTTCTGCTCTAAAATATGCTCTGTACCATGGTTAGTTATGGAATAGGCAAGCAGATTCAGAGGTAGTCCAATAGTTTTATATATGTCTCTTTAAATACATAGGGTATATCCACCTTAACTGTTAAGGAGATAAAACATACCAGATGTATTATTAAATTAATGGCAATTGAACACTGCTTTTTAGTTTCTTAAATTGAACATCTGTAAAATAAATATGAAGTTACTATTAAGGAGATTTCTACCAAAGTGCAGAATAACAGTTCTGAATAAGATCATAAGCTTTTCTCAGGAAAGTGGCAGTAAATGAGGACTTTGGGTAGAGGTTAACCTTATTCTATTAAATCTACCATTTCACAATAGGGAAAATACCACTTTGCATAGAAATTGCTTTGCTTGTCTGTAAGCCTGCCACTGAAAAGGAATAAGTTGCCATACTTTGTATTATTAAATGTTACGAAAGGTATATAGAATGTAGGTTATTACAACTATTATAAAATAATACCTCTAGAAAGAATGAAATTTTCAAATAGAATAAGATTTTGGTATCACTTTAGGAACTGAAGGGCTGAAGCATTAATATATGAAAGATTAAAAGAGCAAAATATGCAGATCTCAGTGAAAGAAAAAATGAGTAGGAAGTGTCATAACAATTGCCAAGAAGGAGAGTCAACTGAATTATTCATTATAAATACTATTAATTAGAAATTTTGTCCTTTTTTTCTATCTGTGAATTGCTTGCAAACTAATGCTGAATCTGTGAATCTACTCGTTATTCATACATATTTCCCTATGGCCTGTTCACAGCTGCTCATATTGACTAGTCGCTGTTTGTTATTTTTAGTGTATGATTGATCATCTTATATGGTATTGTTTTTGCTCCCAGATTGGCTCATACTGCACTATACTCAATAGGATAACAAAGAATAAGAGATAATGGTGAATTGTGACTGCCATCCTATGAACAAATTTTAGACAAATAATAATTCGTACTAACTTCAGAAAGATATCCAGGATTCACAGACTTTTTTGGATGGCTAGTTGCAATCTGTGTAATCAGGAACAATGGACAATAATGGCTCACACAGAACAATTAACTCACTGACAGAACAATTAACTCACTGTTGTGTATTAGTGAGGATATTTGTATACTATGATCTACATTATTTGACCAGCTGTTCCTACTCTGTTCATATGTGATCACAATGGCTCCCATAATCACCTATGCAGTATTAGTTGCTTGTTTTTTAAAAGCTGTATTTTGCAGGCAAAGAAGCTTGGTATAATAATAGAAAGTTCTGTAACATGCCTACAGCTGGAACTGGATGATAAATAAAGCAAAGATACTCCAAGTAAAAAAAATATTCTGAACATTAGCAGTTCTTCCAGAAATTATTACCATAAAACCACCATGGACTCATAGTTTTTAGTCACACCAGGAGGGGGAGGAAAAAGATTGAATAGACAAGGTAAAACAGTCATCCTTTCAGGTTGTCCTGGGTTCAGCAGTAGCAGTCATGTTTTTTCCTTTGTGGTAGCTGGTGCAGTGCTGTGTTTTGACTTCCAGCCTGGGAACAGTGTCGGTGAAGCCGATGTTTTCAGTTGTTGCTAAGTGATGTTTACCCTGACCAAGGACTTTGTGAGGCTCATGCTCTGCCAGGGAGGAGGGGAAGCTGTGGGGAAGCGGAGATGGGGCGCCTGACCCGGGCTAGCCGGGGAGGTATTCCATACCACAGCACGTCATGCCCGGGGTAGGGGGTAACTGGGAGTTACCCGGAAGGACACGGGCTTCGGGTAGGACTCGTTTCTTGGCCGGTGGTATCGTATTCTCTTCCCTTGTTATTTTCCCTTATCATTGTTGTAGTTGATAGTAGCGGTGGTGATTTGTGTTGTACATTGGTTGCTGGACTGTTCTTGTCTCAACCCGTAGGAGTTGCACTCTTTCGATCCTCCTCCCCGTTCCTCCGGGAGTGGGGAAGGGGAGAGCCCCGGTGGGGGGGGGGGGGGGACGGGACACGGACCTCGATTGTTGTCAGTTCAGCACCACTCACTGGAAGTGAGTGAACAAGTTACCTGACTGGGTTTAAACCACGACACAGGTCAAGCAATGGGGTCTAGTTGTCATTATGAACTGCATAACCTTTTGTCACTAACAACCGTATTGCGCCTAACCTCAGTGTCATATCTGTGGATCTGCAGGGTTGAATTTCAGCTGTCCTACTTCTACGCATCTTAAAAGTAGATAGCAAACGCATGTTAGTCATTGTCTAATGAAAGGCTAGATGCATAAGTGTCTGATTCAGACAATTCATTCTAAGACAAGATAAATGTTCTAGACAATGTCCTCTGTAGATGCCTTTCTCTCTTCCGTAGCTGCTGAAAGGTACTTGAACTGGTTGCACCACTTTGGTATAGCTAAAATCAGCTTGGATTATTTGCAGCATAGCCACCAAAACTTCAGGGAACAAGAAGATTGCCCTTCCTCCCAGGATATGTTTTAAGGTAATGATTCTTCATTAAATTCTCTGGGGTGAAGAAGCAGTGGAAACAAATTTTATCAGGATGAGAAATACTTAAGAACCGTTTTTTTGCTTCTTTCATGTGTAGAGATTATCATATAACAAACCTTTGGTATTAGGAATAGTTTGAGCCTGTAATCCCAGAAGTATTAGGAAGACCATCTGTTGGTGTTCTTTTCCTAGGAACTTATTTTTGAAATTTAACTATAATGATTATTGCAGACATTGGAATGAGAATTACAATTGAATGTCAATAGGATGTAGGGACAAATTAAGATGTAAAAGTTAATGGCTTAAAATAAAAAACAGGTCAGTTTTCAGTTACCATCATAGACAAAACAAACTCAACTAGGGGAATATTTATTTATTACCAATTAGAGTATGATGGTGAGAAATAAATTAAAAAAAAGAAAAACCCAACTAAACCAACATCTTCACCCTCCAATTTCTCAGGCTGAATGAGATTGAGAATGGGAGATTATAGTCATTTCATAGCAGTTTCCCTCTGCTCCAGCATGGGTCCTTTTCATGGACTGCAGTGGTTCAGGATAAACTTCCTCCAACATGGGTCCTTCATAGGCCACAGTTCCTGTCAGGAGCTTCCTCCAACTTTGCTTCTTCAGAGTCTGCAGCTTCCGTCAGACCATATCTACCTGCTATAGGAAATACCTCTCTATAGTCTACAGGGAAATAACTACTCCAGTGGGGTCTCATCCACAGTCTGCAGGGGAATCTCTGCTTCAGCACCTGGAGCACCTTCTTCACTAACATTAGTGTCAGCAGGATTGTTTCTCACATTCCCCCCCCACCCCTCAAAACTGCTGCAAATCATGTCACCCTTTATTAAATGTGTTTTCCTTGATGCATCACCCAAGGGGCTTAGCTGTGTCTTGTGATGGGTCTTCTCTGTCCTTAGAGACAAATTCTATAATTTTTTCCAAAATTCATTTTCTTTTGAACCTCCAGATTTGTAAGTATTAGTATCTCACCTCTTACATGTTATTTGAGTAGTATTTTGTTAATCAAAAATGCCTTTTTTCCACAATTAAATAGAATGATAAAAGGTTAACACTGCTTTTAACTGACAGTGAGAAAATAACAAATAATGGCCTACTTATCAATAAACTCCCCAACACAAAGTAGAGAAAAATCTCTGCTCTAAACTGGACTAACTGTATTATCTTCCGAAATCAGGAAATTGCACAAGTAATATAATAGTCGTGTCATAATAATAGTCGTAATAAAAACCCCAAAACACATATTTATATATAAAAAAAAGAAAAAAAACAGATCAATGGGTAACATGAAAAAAGAAAAAAAGAAGGTCTGTTGTTTTTTTTTCTACCATTCATTATACAGAGCCAGCTTCTAATTTATTGCAAATATCAATATGACTCTTATTCAATTCACAGCTGCTCAATTGAGGCCTCCACCTGCTGTCTGTATTACAAAATGTATTACAAGACTTTTCCTGATATAAAGCAAATGTACATTAAGTTTAGAAAATAAGAGATCCTTTAATGTACTGTTTTCATGGTTTTCTAAAGAATAAATTATCCTTCTAGGTGACAATCAGTATCTAGTAAAGTGAAAGATAAAAATTATTATTCCGGAGGTGGCTATTTCTCTCCATGGATTATACAGGAAGCATACAATAGTCTGTTTGGACTACAACATTTAGTTAATAAAATTAAAAAGTTAAGTCATTATGTAACATTAAACAGCGCACAAGTTACACGAGTTTAAAAGTACAGATTTAATTACAATCTTAGATGAGTACCATTCAAAGAAGAAATAGAGAATTTCAAAAATTGAAATAACATCAGTTCAGGGAAAAAGCCATTCAAAGAAAGAATGATTAAGCATTTAACATGTTATCCTAGAAATTATGAATAATGCTCTCTTGGGGTGTCCTGAGAGGACAAAACTCTGAGCAATCTGATCAGATTTCAAAGTTGCCCTGCTTTGATTGTGGTTTTTGGACTATATGACTTTCAAAGTTTCTTTCCAGTGTAAGCATTTACATATTCGTAAGCTCTTACATTTACTTTATCTTACCATTTAACATCTTCACTTTTATATGTATATACATATATATAAATTTTATTATTTGCAATAATTATCTCTGTTTTATAACTTTTTATACAATTCATAGTTTGAAGTAATTATTTTGTCTCATTCTAGATGAAGAAAAAACAATATGCATGCATAAAGACAATCACAAACATAGTTACAGCAAATGCCAAAAGCTTCACATCATAGACTTAATACAGCTATGAACACAGTGAGATCATGTTCAGAATACTCTTACATAACCCACTGCTAATGTCTGCATCTTTAAAGACTGAGGAACCTTGTAACCTTTTAGATGTATAATGTGTTTTCTATGTCTCTACAACCTTCTGAAAAGATCGGAAACTTCTCCATTAAGTGGATGATGTAGTTTAACTGCCTTGCATCCAAAAGTAATAAAATTTTAAATAAGAACATTATAATGAAGTGTGATGAAATTGTACCTTAGCTGAAGGAAATATAAAGCAATTCTGTCAAGATAATATAGTGAGTAAGAAGCAACAATTCATTTGACCAAATGTAAGCCTCTGCCTCTAAGTTATTCACTCTACATGTCCATTATAGTCAACAAAGTGAAAGAGGCACTTCCAATAAGCAGTCAATCTTGCTTTTATAGTAGATGGATAAAATAGATCAAATTAATAGCACTCTTGTGATTGACTACAAAGGAACCTAGGAGTACTACTCAGATGTAAATGAATCACATTGCAGTTCCTGACTCCCACTTAACAACCATTAGACTAGATCTGAACAGAATTTGGAATGATAGTTTCAAAGGGAATTTCAAATGCTAATTTTGCTTTTATTCCAAACTTAATATTTTTTCTTCTCAGAAAATAAACTTTATTTTATGAATTTTGATTCAGAATAATAAATTATAAAATTATTAAATATCTAAGTAAACTGGAATAACTTTGAGAATTGTTCTTGGCTCATTTTAAAATGAAATGTGTATTTTCACATTATTTCATGAATACATGTACTTAAAATAGAGTTTCATAATATATCTTAAAATTTATTTTTACAGGTGTCAGGTAATTATATAATATTCAGCTGAAAGGAAATGTGTGTTAGCTTAGAAGAAAATTAATTTTGCGGTGGAAAGAGTTTTGAGGAACAATTTTTAAAATTCCACAGGAGACTGTACCATCTTTAGTTTTAAACATATACGGATTCCTATAGTTAATCATGAGAACTGACACACATATCCTAAGAAGGAAAATCAGCTGGTATGTATGAAGAAAGCTTATTATGTAGGTCAGTGAATGATGCACAGTAAATTATTTATCATGGAAATGTAGTCTCTCATAGTGAGTTGTCTCAGAGCAAATAACCAATTTAATTTTGAATAAATATATGAAAAACTATATAAATATTCTTGTTGTCTAGATTGCTTGTGTTTATGATGACGTTTTTATACAGCATTGGACTCTACAGCTGGGGAAGGGCTATCAATATTTTGAAGCTCCATGAGGAATGTCACTCTTATTAACCATAAAGTCCAGGAGAAATCCTGTGAAGATCAGGGAGTCAGTAATAGTCTGGACAAACCAAATTATGTACAGCATTCATCACAGGAAAGTAACATGTGTAAGGCCCAAGGTAAATACTTATAGATGAAAGGTAAGTATTCATGGAAGATATAGAATGCTAAAAACTACAGTTCCTAATTCTATGTTATTCACTTAAACATTTCTTTTACATCTGCTTTTACAAATGCTTGGGAATTCTATATAATTTTAAAGACCACTCCTGTTTTCAGAAACAGAAACTAGTGTTTCTGTGCTATTTTGTAGACTGTTCATTTGTTTGGTTTTCTTTCTTCCCTCAAATTACATAAAGCTAACTTATGGCTTCTGATGGTTGGTTGTTGTTAACCAGCACCATCGACTCATGTAAGTTACTAAACTTACTGCTTATGAAAAACAAACTAAAATAAAAAATCATGCTGGGGGAACAGACTACTTATTTAGCTGCTTAGTTTTGCAAACACATGCTTTGAGAAAAAACAAATTGATAATTTATCCTTTTCCCACATCACTGTTTGACTATCAATTCTTATTCTTCAGGCTCTGAGGACAGGACATTGCAGAATTTCTGTGGATGCTGCAATTGAACTCTCAGTATTTTCCATAAAAAGTTGTTATTTACTTTCACAGTTGCAAGACTGAGATGAGAGTTCAGCCTTATGTTTTAAATCTTTAGCTCCCATAAAATTCAGCTACCATTGCCTACCCTCTCCAAGCCTGGTAAAAAAAACCCAAACAACAAACCAAACCAAACCAAACAATACCAAACAGTAAAAGAGATGTTACAGTCTTTCATGCTGCATCTTTGCCACTCCTACTTACATTACCCTGTTGTGAGTTAGCTGCATAGTGTGTTCAAAGCTTTCTAGTTTCAGACTGATACAAACCTATAAATGCTTACAGTTGTTAAAGTCTGCTTTCATAGAATTCCAGGACTATCAGTGATTCAGTCTATAAGGAACTTAACATGTTTCTAATTCAAACTGCTGCTGAAATTAGTGTCAGCTCTTAGGTCAGACCAGGTAGCTTAGGGCTTCAGCATGTCCTTGAAAAACTGCAAGGATAGAGCCTGCACAGCTTGTAGGAACACATGGCTTAACTGCTTTCATGGACAAAAGTTTTTTGTTATACCCTATATGAACATTTTTTACCTCAGTTTATGCCTGTTGGTTCTCACCCTCTCACTTTGTTTTGCTGTTCAGGCTTTTTGCCCTGCAGGTACCAGGGGACTGTTTTTAAAGGCTCCTGGAACTGGCTCTTCGGCAAACCAAGCCAGCTTCAGCTCTTCAGCCCCTATCAAAAGGGAAAGTGCTACAGCCTTGACCATCCTGGTCATTCCATAAGACTTGACCTAGTTTACCAATAAGTTTCTAATTCTGGAAGGGGCAGGAACTACAAAAATAGATGCAAGATGTAGAAAAGAAAAAAATTTACAAGGAAAATCCTGGATTCTAAACCTGAAATGGTGTAATCCTGGTTGTATATATAGACCATGGGACAAGAGAAGACACAAGAGTGCAGCCCTGCAGAAAGGAATTTAGGAATTTTGTTTAATGTTAAATCCAGTATGAGTCAACAATATATTGTGCATCACTTGTGTTTATTGTTGTTTTTTTTCCTTTCCCCTTCTAGTTTTATATTCTCTCCCTTTGGTATTTCCCTTATCATTGTTCTTATTAATGGTAGTAGTTTTATATTATACTTCAGTTATTGAGCTGTTCTTATCTTAACCCCTGAGGATTACATTCTTTTGATTCTCCTCTCCATCCTACCCAGAGCAGAGGGCAGGTGGGGAAGGGGTGGGGGCGAGTAGTGGCATGTTTCTAAGTTATGGCTGGGCTTAAAGCATGACAGTATGGTGCTTCTGAATGTTTTGTGAGGGCTTGGGTAATGCCAAACTTACTTAATTCTGCATTTCTGAAAGCTGCATGCTTTTTCTTTCCCAGATGATTGATAAGTGTTTCAGCTTGAATCAACGCTTACTTCACATGACTGATTTCTTTGAAAGACGTCTGTATAGGCTATGGGTTTATAAGAAAAGAACAGAAACATTTTTCTCTGTGATATAGTTGTGCAAGAGTTTTTCAAAGCTTCCTTTGAAAGAAGGAAGGAGGAGGAAGGAAGGAAGAAGAAGGAGACTTTGGGGTCTGAGTCAAGAATATACATGGTTATGCATGCAATAGTAAAGCATCTGGGTGAGTTATTGTAATGTTTATTTTTAATGGAATAGTTAGCAGCTACATTCATTTGAGCAATTTTTAAAAATGCAAAATATTCACACCTGCTGTTCTGACTACCTAGCTGTCTGCAACACTAATCCATTGATGTTTGTGGTTTATATATATTTTCACTTATTCCCACCTCACAGAAGAAACTCCAGCTAAGAATAATTTATTTTACTTAGATAATTTAGACACTGGTCTAGCTCTGAATTTAGATTCTTTCTTTGAATGAGTATCTATTATTCACCTCTTTCCAGATAGTCTGAAAAGATGCTGGAGTATCTTACTGCAGATAAGGGACAGTGATTTTAAATCACAAGCGACTTAAAATCCAAATAATAGGGGATAACAGAATGAGAATCAAAAGATAAAAATAGAGTGTGTGACAGTGATCAAAAAGAATGGGACTCAGGTGCTCTAGTAATTAGGTTTCTTATCTTGGCTAGTTATCTGATCTCTCTCTTTGGTCAGCCTTTTATAAGCGTTTGTCTATACAGACTATTATCTATCATTGTCAATGAAGAAAGATCTAATTAGTTTAAACTAGACACCTAACTTTAAGAAATGTAAAATTACCTGAGAAGAATACTATTTTGCACATGGAAAATCACATTAAGAATACAGTTTTTGGAAAAGTCTGATGCCCAAATAATTCATTACAGTAACAAATATCTATTGATTTACAGACAGTATTAAAAAGATCAGCCACATTTAGTGATTTAAAATGTGTTTGGAAAAAATCACACCACAAATGTTCTGTATTTCTATAGCAATTACTCAGTAATTACTGTGAATTATTTGAGAATAAGACAAGCTGGATGCATATGCACACATAACTGGGAGCTGTACAGCAACATGGTATATGGGACTGCACCATGTCACGGTGCAGGGGAAAGAGACAAACCAGCATTCCTGGGCTTTCATGTTGGGCCACAGCAGCCCCATGCAACACTACAGGCTTGGGGAAGAGTGGCTGGAAAGCTGCTCAGTGGAAAAGAACCTGGTGGATGTTGGTTAACAGCTGCATATGAGCCAGCACTGTGCCCACGTGGCCAAGGTGGCCAACAACATTGTGGTTTATATCAGAAATAGTGCAGCCAGCAGGACTAAGGAAGCGATTGCCCCCCTGCACTCAGCACTGGTAAGGACACACGTTGAATACTATGTTTAGTTTTAGGCCCCTCACTACGAGATAGACATTGAGGTGCTGGAGTAAGTCCAAAGAAGAGCAACAAAACTGGTGGAGGGTCTAAAACACAGGTCTTATGAGGAACTGCTGAAGGAACTGGGGTTGTTTAGTCTGGAAAAATGGAAGCTGAGGGGAGACCTCATCACACTCTACAACTGCTTAAAAAGCGGTTGCAGGGAGGCAGGTGTTGGTCTCTTTTCCCAGGTGAGAAGTGATAGAAGAAGCAGCAGCTGCAGGTTGTACCAGGGGGGATTTAGATTGGATGTTAGGAAAAACTTCTTCACTGACGGGGAACAGGCTGTCCAGGGAACTGGTTGAGTTACCATCCCTGGAGGTATTTCAAAGACATGTAGATGTGGCACTTAAGGGTGTGGTTTAGTGGCATAGTTGGTAGTGTTAGATTAATTGTCTTTTCCAACCTAAATGATTCAATGACTCTGATTTTAGGATAGTAACAGGGGTAAACCAAAAAGACCATGTATTTAAAATGCATTTATGTTGTAGAACAGCGACCTAGAGTTAATAGTATAGAGATTAAAAGTACAAGAAATTTCTTTATTATAGGAATAAAAATATACTATTAATTACTTCAGAATAATATATTAAAGATTTGTAATCTCTCTTAAGTCATTCTATATTGTGTAAGATTATTTTAAATTGCTTGACAGTAAAATATCCACTTGACACAAGGTAATTATAACACATGAATGGATTTCAAAATCAATAATTTGAGATAAATTATTACAGATAAGTAAATTGTCATAGTCTCTGAATAAGCTCCTCATTGCAGTATTCTTGTATTCTAGTTATCCTATAATAAACTGCCTATTTATTTATTTTTTTGGTTTGTTTTTTATTTATCTGAAAATAATCACTCAAGAAATCTCTTATGACTAGAAAGGAAGAGAGGAAAGGGCATATAAAATTACCGGATTAATTAAATGTAATTAATTAAAAATGATTGATGAATATGAAAAAAAAAAATCTAAGAGGCCGCATTCAAAATTTACATGATATTTTCTAAAAGAAGAAATAACTTATGAAAATGGGGCTGAGTGGTGTCAGAGGGAGAAAAGGGAATGTAGTTCACACAAACAATGACATCAGTACAATTTTCAGCTTTCTAGCCCTTCAGAGTGGGTCAATATTATTGTTTCAGTTTGCAAGAGTGCACTTCTGAAGCAAATTTCCCAGTTGGTAACAACTACACATCTTTCTCACACTGTGATTTACATAATGCTCTTTTACTATGTACTTAAAATACCTTTGAAATTTAACTGAGCTGAGATACTCATCTATTTAGGAGACCTATGAACTTTATCTATTTAAGGTCATTTTGTCCCTGAAACTAGGTTAGAAGCAGTTTGAAGCGAATGCTTGTGAATGCATGTAATGTATATGTTGGGTTTTAAATAATCTGCTCTGTAGTTCTCTTTATATTGAGCCACACTATTTGATAATGTAGTCACTGTGTAAATTGTGAGGAAATTTTGATAATGAACCAGTAATACTGCCTCAAGTAATAGATATTAATAAGCATTTGCTAAAGCATTTTATCAGCATCTGTAGGTATCTGCAGAAGCATGCATCTCCTAATGGATTGTTATTGCTGTAAGGTGAGCTACTCAAAACAATTAGAACAGAGACTTAAATACTTCCAAGCAGTGCTAATAAAACATTAGTATCGGTTTTTAGGAAACCACAGGCCGAAGTCCATTGAAGACTGAAGAAAATGTGATTTTAACAAGGCATCCCAAAAGAACAAGAACAAAATGACAGAAGCCTATTGAAATACAGGCACAAGGTGATATTAGAGGTTTGAGAGCTATAAGGAAAACCTCCAAATGATCAGCTTCTGTTCATTTAAGGAATAAAGCTTTTGGGGCCTGGCAAAACCTGTTTAAGGATATCAAGTTGACTGTGTTAAAAAACATAAAAAATAATTCTAAATGGACCCCTGAGTCAAAACAGAACCACCTCTGGTCAAACATTTTGCAGAAAAGACCTCAAGGCAGTGGTGACTTCCTATGGTACCTACCCATTTCTTATTGAAGAAGTCTAGCAGCATTGACCTTAGACTCTAGAAGGACCCGAAAAGAGTGAGCAAAGTATAAACTGAAGACATATATTATAGAAAATGTGTACATATAAGTTCTCTGTGGATTATTTTGGAAAAAGCTGCAATAATTGCGTAATTTGGATTTAGTGTAAAATATATTGATTGAATTGCTAAAAATCAATATAGTATATATATATTATAAATTAACTCTTGGATCCACATATAAAGTGTGTTCCTTTAGTATATATAACCTGAACATGATGTTTGGTCTTGTGCCTTGCCTTTGAGGCTTTGTTGAAATGTGAATGCACTGAAAAGTCCACACTAAATTAGTCCTCAAGGATGATTTTCTTTGCCCTGGCATGATTAAGATGCGATGCTCTAGAAAAGCTCTTTATGTTCTTTCATAGTCATTTACACGACCAGTTCAGATTAAATTCCTGTCTTGCAGCTGATTAAAATTAGATGGGATGATTCTCACTTGCAGTACCCAAAAGGGCCTACGAGAAATGTGGAAAGGGACTTTTTATAAGAGCATGTAGTGATAGTACAAGGGGGAATGGCTGCAAGATGGAAGAGGGTAGATTTAGATTACATATTAGGAAGAAGTTCTTTACTATGAAAGTGGTATGATACTGGAATAGGTTGCCCAGAGAAGATTTGAGTACTCCATCCCTGGAAGCATTGAATGTAGGTTGGATGGGGCTTTGGGCAACCTGGTCTACTGGAAGGTGTTCCTCTCCATTACAGGGGGATTGGAAGTAGATGAGCTTTAAGGTCCCTTCCAACTCAAACCATTCTGTGATTTTTCTGATACTATGATTTTATGATTCTATGATTCTATGATTTGTGTTGGGCTCATTCTGACTTGTAAATGGAAGCACTGAGTATTGTAGACTAAATCCCAAAGTCAGCTTTTCAAAACTCCCCTTGACTTCCCTGCTAAAGGAAAATAAATAAATACTGACTTCAGCAAGAATAATTAACCCCTGATCAATCAGTCCTATTTAACTGAAACAGACATTTGTTTTCTTTTGGAATGAAAAGATTTCTATTTCTTGCTGATAACTAGGGGGTCGGTTCTTTGTTGTGGTGTTTCTGTTTTTTTTTCTGGGTTTTTTGTTTTTTTTTTTTCATGACAACTTTTCATTACAACTTCTATTAGAAGTAAATAGTTGTAGAAAGATCTTTACTTGAATTTTTTAATTAAACAAAAAGAAAAAAATCGTAGTAGTCACTGTATTTTATCCTCTCTGATGCTCTTCAGTAAAGCAGCTTTGTTCTTCCTCTCACTGTTTCCATCTTTTTGGAGCAACAACCGTTCCTTTCCATCAACCATCCTGAAGCTGGAAAAGCAAATTATTTTTCCCCCTGCTGACACTGCATCTCACAGACTTCAGTGGGTTTCTGATTATGTACTCCAGCTCAAGCAGTTTTCTTCCATTTTCAATCTTTTTAGGAATTTTTCTCTATTGCACATGTATCTTCTCATCTAAGAATTCAAATCACTTTTGTCCAATAGTGTTTGATGCCTGGGCCTCACTATACCTCCTGTGGTTCAGCACAAAATTACTTTTTCATCTTCAAAATAGAATGAGAATGTGAGCTCTGTCTTTTTGGTAGCCTAAACACTGAAAGATATGATTACAGAGCTGGAGGAAATTTTGTCTTGAGCCAGTATGTGTCAAAATGAACTTTCATGGTCTACTGACTCAAGAAAATCAAAATGTCATTGAAAGAAAGTGATATTTCAGTGTATGCAACCCATCGCTTTATTTTACTATATCTAGCTCTGAGTATGACTCTGCATAGACTTAACTGTAAATGTTTAGCCTTATGCAGAAACGAATGAAACATAATTACTTGAAAAAGACTAGAAAATTACAAAAGTTAAAAAATTAATTTAATGAGGAAACAAGAATGCAATTCTAATGGAAGTCATTCTACATGCATTTTTACAAAGGTGTTTTAAATATGGCTGGAACTACTTTTTTCTGTTGCACCACTTATGGTCGTTATCACAGCATACTTCTTCTGAGAGATTTTCCCTTCTGACTGGTGAGTTCATCCAAATAATCTCAAACTCCCAAATACTTAAAACGTGAAGTGCAGCGCTCAACTTTCTATAGAATCTTTGTGCAGATAGCATTAATTGCCCAGTCAGGTTTTACATTCTCTCATCTATTGAAATAATATCTTCCTTACTGTGTTAGTAGCATTTCAATTCCTATGTATTATACTTTCATTTACATACTAAAACTTTTAGTATAAAAAAATAAAATTATAATGGTAACGGTATGGTGGCTGATTATGTTGTCACAAGCATGTCTGTCAAGTACGCAAGAAAATAAATATGTAAAACATGGGAAGGGAAGGAAAAGGCGAGGGAAGGGAATAGAGAGAGAAAATGAAATACTAATTATGAAAATTCTGAATTTGTAAGTGATTGAAAATAAAAAAAATAAATACACATTTAAGTAAGTTTGACTTTTAGGGTTATCAGGACACTCTTACTGGATTCAGTGGAAGTTACGTCTGATTAAGGTTTCAGATAACTTTATTTTTATCCTTCAGCAGAGAAGTCAAGGGGAGTTTTGAGAAGCTGACGATATTCAGAACTTCCATTTAAAAGTCAGAATAAGCTTGACACAAATCATAGAATGATGAACAAAAGAATATATGATTTAAATTGAGCCTAATTTACTGGTAACAAACTGGACATAGTTCTGAAAAGCTATTAAGTTGGAAAAAAAGTGAAATAAAAGTCCACTGCTCATATTAAATGTGATGATTCCGTACAAGATGCAAGTTCTTACATTTTATAAATAATTTATAAAATCCAACAGTTTATGAAAAATTACTAGTATCATAAAAGAGCGGCTAGAAGAAAACAGTAGAAAAGAAGACTTCTAGCCAAGCATCATCAAGGAACAAGAACAGGAGATAAAAAACAGCTCCAAAACCAGCACTGTGATGTAGGTGCATCTTCATTGTATTATATTTCATAAAGAGAACTTTGCATAAAAGTAGTGTTTTGGTTTGTCCTGGGTTCAGCAGTAGCAGTCATGTTTTCTCCTTCTTAGTAGCTGGTGCAGTGCTGTGATTTTGACTTTCAGCCTCAGAACAGCGTTGATAACACCGATGTTTTTAGTTTCTGCTCAGTAATGTTTACTCTGACCAAGGACTTTCTGAGCCTCATGCTCTGCCAGGGAGGAGGGGAAGCCAGGAGGAAGCAGAGGCAGGACACCTGACCCAAACTAGCCAAAGAGGTATTCCATACCACAGCACGTCATGCCCAGGATGTAACTGAGAGTTACCCGGAAAGGCTAGATCACTGCTTGGGTCGGGCAGGGTATCGGTCAGCAGGTGGTGCGCAGTTGTATTCTCTTCCCTTGTTATTTCCCTTATCATTATTATTATTTGTGGTAGCAGTAGTGGTTTTGTGTTATACCTTAGTTACTGGACGATTCTTATCTCAACCCATGAGAGTTACATTTTTTTGATTCTCCTCCCTATCCCTCTGGGAGCAGGGTGGGGAGGAAGGGGGGAGGAGTGAGCGACCGGGCTGTGTGGGTCTGAGTTACTGACTGAACTTAAACTATGACAGGTTTTACAAATTAAATTAAAAATTACAGATACTATTATTGGTGACTTAATTTCCCAACATTCTAGGAAGAACTTAATATATAGAAAGATATGAATGTAATTAAAATGGATATCAGCCTGTACTCTGCTAGGCTAACAGTTGGCATTCTCTAGCAGGACTCCACTGTGCATCAATCTTACTGCTACAGGTTATAGGCAGTCTGTGGGAAATGTAATGAAAAACGAGGGAGAAACTGAGCTTGAACACAGAAATTAAACATTTGAACATACTGTCTATATGTTTTCTGCTAGGGTTTATGATACCTTACTTATATATCACTTAAGTTTATACTGCATCATACTTCACAGACAACTCTTTAACCACAGAAACAGAACATCCTCAATGTTTTATTACCTCTAGTAACTGTAATAAACTGGTTTTCCTCTTCCCTCTTCCCTGATTATTTAAAATATTTGACAGGTGCTTGGTGTTGTAGATAAATGCACATCTCCATCCAGTTCACTTTGGAACAACATGAATCATTTAATGTTTGCTTTAAATCAAAGAAAAATGGAAAATACTGGGATCTGTATTTGAATTAGGATATCACATTTGAAGTACGAAGCAAAAGATTATTTCAGTGAAGAAAATTATTTTTATCATGACATGATAAAAGTTGCATTGAATTTGGATTCTTCTGCATTAAGGAATTGTCTGAAAAGCCTCGTGTTATGCATATTTCTTTCTTGTTAATGTCTCCATAAGACCCTGTAAACTGATAAAAATTCACAGATAAAGAATTTGAACTGTGTGATCTAAGAAGAGTTGTTCAAAGGCTAAATAGTTCATTCAGCAAAGTGTTGGAAACCTTAAAAGGATGGTTTGCTTTACAGAGGTTATATACTAAAGAAACCAATCTGGATTACTAGCCTAAGATGATCTACATTTCTTTATTGAAAGTTTATTAGGAGAGTATGAAAATAAATCAGCCCAGTATGTCAACTGTGACAGAAGGGATCATAGGACTTCAGGTCTTTCAAACAAAGCTCTATTCCATTTTGAAGCTAGCTGAAATTTTTGTAGATTGGTCCAGATCATGATGAAGTCATCAACCAAGTTGTCAAAATCCTTCAATACAATGCACTTTCTCTGACTGGATCTAGGAAAAAGGTTCCTGATAGTTTAATTCTTTCAATCACTTCCAGTAGGTTCTACTATTCTCTGACTACTTTCTGAACCTCTGGATTTCTCCTTCACTGTTATCAGCCTTATAAATCTTCCCCATGTCCTTTGTGACAGTCTGGCAGGTTTATAAGTTAGGCGTCTTTTGGTTTGCTCATGTCAAATTAAGCAACACAAGGGTCCCTTTGAAACAGATGTGCACCAGCTCTGTTCACTGTATAAATAACATGCAATCTGGGGGAAATCTCTAATGTTATTGGATTTTATCTGTGTAGAGAGAAAAGCAAAGAATTTACACAGTAATGTGAATGAAACCACTTACTTCGTGATGACTTACTTCATGGCACTTCATACTGTTGTCCCAAAAGCATTGCCATGTCATTTTTCAGAAGTCTTTTATTAACAGTAAGAAAGAAAAAAATGGCTGCTTTACATATATAATTGCATGTGTGTTTATTACTGAGTTTCTCCTTGGTACTACTTACAAGATTATTAGATTTATTTGCACACCATCATCTAGGGGAAAAAATTAAGTCCATCCCTAGATAATATATTAGTCATCTATGGTTAAAAATCAGTAGTTTCTATGAACAGTAGGGCACAATAAAGTTAGTATGGCTATATTATATTAACCTTATGACTAACATCAAATTTAGCTTATATACCCATTTAGAGAGAAACTTTGAGATGAGCCTTGTGTGAAAGTGAGGACCTATAGGAAATAAAATCATTGTACATATGATTATCTTCACTTTTGGGTAAGAAACTTAGCAGAAGATGTCTGAAAGAACCTATTTTACTACTAAAGCACTGATAAAGCATCCTCAGGAAATGCCTTTCCACACAGAGCAGAGTTTGAATCAAAATGACAGGTCCTTTTGGAGGGTGGGATTCTGCTGCTTAGACCTTGACAACAGATGTTGCCCACAAGATTAAGTGACCTCTTAAGTGTGTGGTGGTATCTTTCTTGTTTTCCAGCACTTGTTTTAGAAGATGGTGGTTTCCTGAAAACTCTATTTTGACTGCCTACCCTGAGTACATACCAGGGTTTTCCTATGGTGGGCAGTGCAGGACCTGATATCCAAGGCTCATCCCACCACCCCAGCCAGTAGCAGTGCAGCCAGGGGTCACTGGGGCATTGGGCATCTCTCTCGAGGAGACACAGGTCAAAGCTGGTCCTAGACATGGGCCCACAGTTGGGCCTGGCTCAGCAGGACCCATGGCTGGGCAGGGCAGGTCTGTGAAAGCTGGAGACTGGCCTTGCTGCTGAGACCGACAGCCGCAGCTGCAATGGTGTCCTTGGCCATGGGTAGGGGCAGAGGAAATCAGAGAGGGCTCAGCAGGGACAGTAAGGCTTGGTGACATCCACAGGACCCTGTCAGAGGGGTCAGTTAGATGACCTAAAACTAACTGTCTGCGGAGAGCTAAATTGAACTATATGATTTTAAATGTCAGCTAGATATTTAAAGCTTCTATTTAGCCAGTAGTGAGGTAGAAAGGTAGAAAAACAGTTATTCAGAAGACCAGATACAATCATGTATTCTGATATTAGATGGCTAGGTCTCCAGACTGCCACTTACTATCT
Organism: Pezoporus occidentalis; assembly: GCF_034315485.1. Classification (NCBI taxonomy): domain Eukaryota; kingdom Metazoa; phylum Chordata; class Aves; order Psittaciformes; family Psittacidae; genus Pezoporus; species Pezoporus occidentalis. The sequence continues at coordinate 4,166,134 of NW_026914611.1, read as the reverse complement.
GTGATTTAGATAGCTTCGTAAGAGTGAGATGTCTTTACAAGCACCTACGCTGTAAAGAAGAGAAACTAGTTGTCTGAATCTACAGGTTAACCTCACCCTTAGTGCTTAGCTCAGATACCTACTCATTCAGTGGTGTTTAGTGCCCTGTGAGATGCCTGAACAGCTTCCACTGCTGTGTCACAAGTCCTGGGTCTTCTACAGTTTACTTTTATTGTAACCTTCATCTACATAGATACTTAACCTACATGCTGTGCATCATCTGAGTCCTAGACTCAGAGGAAGACTTACTTAGCAGGCTATCTTACTCTTTTTGGAAAAATAGTGATCTGCACTAAATGGTAATATATACCTCATTTGTTTTTAATAGTGAGGACAGGACAATATCTGAATAAGACAGTGAAATTATTTTTTTAAGAATTTGTCCATGTAATATTTGTGTATTGAAATATTATGTAGTTGGAAACAATAACAATGTTCATGCTGGCAGTAACAGTGAAGGAATATTTCTAAGTGTTAACTTTCCTCTTAAGGAAGTATCAGAGATAGCAGAAATATAATAACATAATCCTCGCTAAATTTCATCCAAGGGAACTGACTGCATTGTCTAGGGTGATAGCTTTATGGTGGTAACGACTAGCAACATCTTAACGAAAAATCCCCAAGAAGAGAAAATCATAGTATGTAGACAAGCATGTCTAATATATCGTTCATCTTTTGTAAAGATAACCTCAAAATCTATTTCTTGGCCCACTTATCTTAGAAAAATGGATAAGTATGGCTTATAGATTCTGTAACTCCATATTAATCTACAGAGCTTTGTCTACTATGTGGAACATGTATGTCTTAAGCTGTATTTCTGTCATTTGTGTGGATCAAAATTCTTAAATTCTTGATTTCAGAAGAAGGACTCATGTTTACATGAGCAAATTCAGATTCACTAGGGCAATCTGAAGAGTCTGTTTCTGTAAACCTTATTACCCATTAAATAATAATAATAATAAAATATTAATTCATTACAGTGTGAAAACAAAGACAGAGCACCTTAAATTCAGTTGCAGTGAAAATTTATATTCATTAACAATCTTCACACCCTGCCCTGGTATTTTTTCAGCTCTCTCAGCCACATTTCTTTGAATGCTTTGCTTCATTTTCCTGAAAATTTTAGTAAAATAACTCATAATTTTTAACTGCATTTTTAGTGCAATTCCTCTTCAGTCATGAAGGATTTATTTAATATTTTACAAATTAGAGCCTAAAGAAAGTATTCATGGTGAATATTATTTCTGAAGTATTCATCCTTTTTAACAGTATGTCTTGTCCCAAAATGATGTAGAAAATTACAAACAAAACAACATAAAAATTAGGAAACAAAATCACAAATTTCCTTTTGCTTTAAAGCCTTTTGTAGTATCAGCATCAAGAAAATACTTATCTGTAAGCGGTGAGGAGAAGCAGACAGGCCAACCCAATAGGGGTGATAAGCAAACTCCTACTTTATTTGTGACGCAGTTCACATATATATAGGAGTGGTATTCAGCCACTCCTCCTTGGCACAACAGTATTGGTTAGCCCCACACAGCTTCCTCCACATTCTCCTCCCATGTCTGGTTTCCGGTTACCTGTGGGGGCCACCCCCTGCCTTGCTCGCACAGTCCTCCAGGGCTCTATGGCCTTGCTCTTAGAGTCATTTTCTTTGTGTGAGTAAGGCATTGTGGGTTATTCGGTTCACCTGTTTTATCACACAACTATAAGCAAGTCTAATAGCTACGATGATTAACCTAACAATGATACATAAGTGCAATACTTTAAACAGCAGTGTTTGACTCAACCTGTAATGCCCCGTGAAGACAACCATCTAGTTATTCCTAGGATATTGCTCATTTACTATTGCTGGGTAAGCTGAGCCAGGGTTCTCAGCTGTGCGTGCATCGAATTAGCATAATCAGAGAGACTCATACAACACATTCCATCAAACTCTTCACATCCATGTCCCTGTTCAACAATAAAGGTTCTGCAGTGTTGCATGTCTTAGAGAGTCAACATTAAAACAAATCAGAAATTGCCTTCGATGTAGAATTGTCTGCTTAGCAACTCAGCAACCCAGTCTGCTTAGTTGAGCCAAGGCCCCAGCTGAAGCACTTACAGTGATTTGGCATATTATGATTGGATACATGTTTTGAAGACCTTTAGTGACTAACATATAATTGGTTAAACACAGGTGTGAGAACTCAACCTTGAAAGCTTGCCAACAGTCCACAGCTCTCATTAACTTGGTGAATTCCAGCCTCTTCTCTTGCTTGCTTAAGCTTCTTCAGGCTTCTCATGGCCATGCTCTATCTTTCAGGACTATTCAAAGTTTATGTACCAATTATGTGTTCTCCTGTGAGAACACTGTCTCCACATCTTCCCCCTTTATGTTTTATATACGGTTTGGGTGACCCTACTTGAGCAGGGGATCTGGGCTAGATTATATTTCCAGCATATGCCAACTAGAGGCTGCCTGGGCCTGCCCCTTTTTTTCTGCTGTATGGCTCTCTGATAACAGGCTGTATAGCTCTCTGATCCTTCACATCAAAGTCTGGCATGGCATGTGTCCCCACTGCTCCACGCCTGCTGGGTTGCAGCCAACAGCGGTGCTAAAGGTTCTTCTTGGTGGCAAACACAGAAGCCAACCCAGTCTTGCCCTTGATTGTGGTAGCAGGCATTTGGTCAGCCTCAGTCCTTGCACCTTGTTGTCAATGCAGAGTTTCACCTGCTTCATCCAGTAACAAGTCGCTACTACAGCAAGGCACACACAAATTTACATTAGCAGAGTAACTATTACAGGGTGCAGAAGCATGCTGAAGATGCTGATGGCAGCGAGGGACTAGCCAAAGAAATTTCTTCCCAGTGGAATTCTCCCACCCACTTAATTTGTTCCATCACCTGCTTTATAACACTACCATTGTATTAAAATCTTTCTAGCTTTTGCCTTAGCATTTTCTAGCAGCTTACTCAACATACTCAACATCTCTTTTACAAGTGACAAATCTATACAATACAAGGTGCAGTTTCTTATTAGCAACAAGCTAGTAAATACAGGTGGTTTCATATACAAAATCACAACCTCTAATAATAGCTACTTTACAAGCACCCATATTCAGGATGTTACTTTTCAGTTGTCCCCAAGTGATGTTTTGCAGTTAATCGTTGTTTCTCTTCCTCTATCTCATTCTGCTTGGGGTATTCACGGTCAGCTCCTGTAGCTGAGGCATCAGGTTTTTCCATTCGTCTGTCCAGCTCATGGCAAGGCTTCACAAACTTCGCAGACAGTAGCCATGGACCTGTAGGCAGGAGGACACAAATATACCCCCTCCCCCGGGTTATCAGTTCTTCAGTTCTTGAGAAGTAGACAGGTTAAACAGGTTAAAGTTAAATGTAGCATCATTACTCTCCCCCCCCCCCTTTTTTTTTTTTTTTTTTTTTAGTCCCTGTAAAAGCCATCCTGCTGAGCAGCAACTATAGCGGCCTGCCTGCTTCAGCAGCAACCATAAATACCCGCCGGCAACCGCACCTTTACGTTAACCCTTTCATTCCCGAAATGTTAAACAGCTACCCGTTGAAAGCTTTTACATGAACCCAACAACAAGAAAAATACACAGAACACCGTCTGCCCTCAGCACGCACGTACAAACACACGCGTATGGGATCCCACAAGCACACCACACAATATTTGAAGCGCAAAATCCAGACAATCATTACTCCCACTAAAGTTCCACGTACAGAATGTGGCACAAGGACCCTGTGGAGACTAACAGCAAACCAGCTCCGAGAAGCATCATTGCAGTGCGAGGTGGCAGGCTCAACCTTAGCGGGCGTCCCCGCAGAGGCTCTGCCTCCCCCACATTGCATGAGGCTTGGGTTTTTAAACTGACCAAAATGCACACTCATTCTGACACAGGTGGCCAGCCTGTGCTGGAAGAAGTGGCCAGCAGTATCTACAGAGGTCTCCAAGGGTTGATAGAAACCTGGACATACTTCTATTTACCAACTTCTAGTACATGAGTATCACAGAGAAACTGTATGGGCTCCCCCTGTCACTTGCAAGAAAAGATCATAACATATACAGCTTGAGTACAAGAGGATTTTAACGCATACGTGGTCACTGTTTGTCAGGCCTCCTTAATTATTTTGAGATCAAGAGCTTCCCACTCTTTAGCCCCCTGCTGCGTAGGAAACACAGGTTATGCAGAGAGGCCCATTGCAGAAAATTCCCCAGTAATGATCGCATCCTTGGTTACCCATTGTTACAACTGAGCGTCTCCAGGGCCAGTGAGTCTGAGCAGACCTAGCCGGGAGGCGAAGAGTCAGGGTCTGGAAGCAGAGGATATAAATCTGGCTTGGATTCAGGGTATTCGGGGGCTGATCCTGGGCAGAACTCAGGGTCTCTGTTGCTCACAGCTGCGTCTTTCTTATCAGTTGTCTCTCGTTCGGTATGTAGCCATCTGCAGACCTGGCTCCTCCGTAACTGAGTTAATTTTTTATTTTTTTTTCACTCTAGGGCATAGTGGATTGGAGAGGCTCACGGTTCCTTTAAATCTCCCGCTCGCGCATGATCCCTATTTTCTACTGCGTGCTTCAAAATGGCACCGCAATCGATCCAGCGCCGAGGCACCGCCCTCTTTCTTTCCGATTCCTCGACATTTATCATGTGTATCCCTTCTAATATACTTTCTCTGTCCTTTTCACAGTCCCTAATTTCGGAACTGGGGTGGTGGGGGAGCAGGGGGTTACACCTCCTCCGCGGCACCTTCTGATGAAGGGGGAGAAAAGGAAGGGGGGGGGGAACCCTGTGCTCCCGCGAGTTGGGAGAAACGAGTTGTAATCTTCCCCCGGTTTCAACCGACCGGGGTCGTCTGTTCCTAGTTTCTCCGTTGCTACCACGGCAGTTTTCTTTTCCGCCTTGTATCTTTTTATACAGTTTATTACTTCTATCCATGGTTTACCGAGATTCTTTGCCGTTTTATCATCATTAAGCATTGAGTCAAATAGTTCATCACCAAACTTTCGCCACTCACTCTCCTCAAAAACTGTATTAGGATCTACAAAAAATCCCTTAGCCTTCCCTACAGGCAGCAGACCTGCTAGCTGCTTTAGAGTTTCAGGCTCAATTCCCCGCTTTTATAAAAAGCACTGTAATAAGTTCAGGGCTCAATTCCCCACTTTTATAAAAAGCACTGTAATAAGTTCAGGGCTCAATTCCCTGCTTTTATAAAAAGCACTGTAATAAGTCCAGGGCTACCTCTCGGTCCATTTTCATGGCCGGCCTTTTCCGGATCGTCTTCTTCTGGGTCGTCCTGTAACCTCGGTCTCCGGATCGGCCTCCCAACGCAGCAGTGTCTGGTTCGCCCCAGCGGCAGACTCCTTTCGGTTAGTCCAAGCACCCGGGTCTGTCATGCCACCGCAGCAGCATTGCCCGCGCTTCCCGGCCACTGCCGCTGGCGCCGCTCACTCGCCGTTCCGGGTCCCCGTTAACCGGGGCCCTGTAATCCGGGTCCCCGCCAGTCGAGGCCCTGTATTCCGGGTCCCCGCTAGTTGGGGCCCTGTATTCCTGGTCCCCATTAACCGGGGCCCTGTAGTCCGTGTCCCTGTTCAGGTGCCATTTGTAAGCGGCGAGGAGAAGCAGACAGGCCAACCCAATAGGGGTGATAAGCAAACTCCTACTTTATTTGTGACGCAGTTCACACATATATAGGAGTGGTATTCAGCCACTCCTCCTTGGCACAACAGTATTGGTTAGCCCCACACAGCTTCCTCCACATTCTCCTCCCATGTCTGGTTTCCGGTTACCTGTGGGGGCCACCCCCTGCCTTGCCCACACAGTCCTCCAGGGCTCTATGGTCCTGCTCTTAGAGTCATTCTGCAACACTTATCCTTGGCAATTCTTTACTCTGTTAGAAGATGGAAATTCGAAGTGCTGCTGTAAAAGAGAGGAAATAAGGAAAATAAACAGTAAACATATCTACATCACTGCATACATGATATAGAATCCACTTTAAAGGATGTTAATGTTCTAACTATCTACAGGATACCAACTATATGCATGTAGCAGGAATTAACCAAAGTGTTCATTTTTAATGAGTATTTGGCTATGCACAACAAAGAATTAAAAAAGTACTAAAATATTTTATGAATTATAGGAAAAAAAGGACATAAAAAGAACATGGAACTGTTGGAACAAGTCCGGAGGAGGGCCACAAGGATGATCAGGGGACTGGAGCACCTCCTGTATGAAGACAGGCTGAGAAAGCTGGGGCTGTTCAGCCTGGAGAAGAGAAGGCTGCGTGGAGACCTCATAGCAGCCTTCCAGTATCTGAAGGGGGGCTATAGGGATGCTGGGGATGGACTATTCATTAGGGACTGTGGTGATAGGACAAGAGGTAATGGGTTAAAACTTGAAAAGGGGAAGTTTAAATTGGATATAAGAAGGAAGAAGTTCTTTACTGTAAGGTTGGTGAGGCACTGGAATGGGTTGCCCAGGAAACTTGTGAATGCTCCATCCCTGGCAGTGTTCAAGGCCAGGTTGGACAGAGCCTTGGGGGGGTATGTTTTAGTGTGAGGTGTCCCTGCCCATGGCAGGGAAGTTGGAACTTGGTGATTTTAAGGTCCTTTTCAATCCTAACTATTCTATGATTCTATGATTGTATGATTCTAATTCTATTGTAGAAATGAAAAAAACAAGTATTGATAATTGGAAAGTATGATAGGTACTTTTTCAAGACTAAATTAAAATCAGAATCAATGAATGAGCTAGGCACTTTCATGTTCCTTATACTTCCATAATATTTCAAATGCCAATATCATTTTGCAAACATTTAAGTGGGAAGTTTATTCTTAGCATAAGGGTTTCAGTTTTACATTCTCTTCTTTCATTATCTATAACAAAAGTAACCTCTCTAAAGAGATCATCACTTTGTCCCTTTCCTCCTCTTTCAGCCCTTGAATATATATACTTTTTTTTTTTTCATAGACAATGTGTGGCATAATATCCATTTAATAGTATCTTCTGATCATGTTCCAAGAATTAATAATGCAGCAAGTCACAGTTATCAGATAGTAAGGAAATTGGATAAAAAGGATGAATATTTTATTAATACAGATTCATATTTCTTCTTTTAATTCACAGTAGAATTCAACTTGATGAGTTTTCTTTGGCAACTCAGACTGTGCTGAACACATGACAAAATGCGAATGAAAATATTACAAGTTAAATTATAGCATTTTATAATAAGCTATTGCATATTTAGGAATTTGTGGTGAATATGACAAGAAAAAAATTACAGGAAGCTTTTCAAGGATGTTTCATCAAGTAATAAATTTTATTTTTAAAATTCTGAATTTCTGACTTAATTTGCCTATATATTTATGTGTACGTGCATACATGTAAGTGTACCAACGTCAGGATCAAACTGAATGCCTTCTGGTTTCAGATACTAAACTAGTAATTCAAAATAAGATAACCTTATATAATATAAAGAATTAAGGAGCTACCAAACATCGGTGAAATTCAAAGCCCATTTTTTTTCCTTCCTAGTCTTTTTAAGCCAAATTTGGTGCATTCTGCTACTAGAGGAGGCTGTGGCTGTTCTGTCCATCTGCAGGTCTGACAAGCAGCAAGGTGGAGTCAACTTTCCAAAGGCAGATATTCAACATGAGCATGCACATATTTGGAGGATATTATCACGCTTGCCACAGAGAACTGGCTTAACAGCACCCACCATAAACACCAATGGCTGTCACAGAAATGTGAGCACAGGAAGCACAGGTTTGCTTCTCTTTCCAGTGGATCAGGAACAAGGTTCACTGATGGATGTGCACTTCCCTGCAACCCAAGCTATCTAGATTTACAGGCACACCACAGTCACAGATCCCTTACATTACTTAGGTCTGCTTAATGTTCATGGCCAGATCCCAGGTCACTTATACAGTCATTGGCTCAAGGGCTGGGTTTTTCCAGATGTGGGTCTCCTGCTCATTGGCTGGTCCAGCTTGACATTTGCTAACAAATTACACATACACACAGAAGCTGGTTCTAAAAAATCACTATCTCCAACTGCCACATCTCCACTACATCTCCAACTAATCACACATACACATGAAGACTGAGATCACACACACACACAAGCACACACACACACACACACACAAAAAAAATGGTTTGGAATATGATATAATAGGATAGAGTACATAGTGATCAGGAAGGTCTCAATCAGACAAATGTGCTTGCTTACAGCTGACCCGCAGTTTTTGCTTCCTCATTACTGTTTCCTCATGCATGTTTTTCACCCATTTACCTTGAGCTGTCCCCTTTTTTACCTTGGTATCTACCAAATAAACAATCTGCCACAAAATTACATTTCCTCCACTGGTCCCAGTTTCCCTATAACAATAACCAGATTTGGTATATCTGATACACTACCAAGGTGATTTCAGTCTTACATGGTACCACCACTGGGGTTCCCTGACATTCTCCTCCCAAAAAAGCCCCCCAGTGCTCCCTTTGGAAATTGTTTATCTTTTGAATAACCCAACCTCAGCCACCTGTGTCATTTGGCCACCCCTCATGGAGCTATCTGTGACTTCTATAAGCTTCTTACTGGTTTATATGTCATGCTCAGCCTTCTGTTATGTCATGTTCAGCAGTTTCTTATAGACTGTTCTCTTAGCTAAACCTCAGGCCAGGATCTAGATCATTTGCCTGTATATACTCACAATCAGTACATAAAAATGTTTCATTTTTTAAAAGAGGTAAGTATAAATAGGTGACCCTGGCATCATACTTAAGTGTTTTGATAACTCTTTTTCTTTATGTTTTACTTCAAGTATTAAGTGTGTTAACACTGAAAGATATAATCTTATACATGATACCATAAAGCAGGAGAACTGAAGTCTCACCTTTCATTTGATTAAAGAGAAATCACCAGAAGAAAACCATTCTATGATTCTATGATTTTAACTAATATATACATATAAACTAATTTTAAATTCCAATTATCTCTATTAACTTTGGTTTCTTCTTTTTCAAGGTGCATTTGAGAAAGATGTATCTCCAACTTGAACATTTCACAAAGACAGAATTTTCAACTTATTTAGACTCTTCTTTATAGATATGTGCAATATGTCCTGTACTTGAACTTTTTCCTCTCTAAAATTGTATCGTTAAAGAAGTATACTGCAATTAAAACATAATTATGTTGTAATTTCAGAGGGACTACCCTGTGATTTTCAGTAATAACTCAGGTGTAATTATTTTTTTTTCAGTGATCCATAATTTATTAATGCAGCTTGGTAATAAGAATCAGTTATGCTAACTTTTCTTAATGTTCTTAGATGAGCGTTATAGGTCTAGTCAAAGCTAATCATGGAAGTTTCACTTGAGGCAATGCAGTGTTTAATAGATGGCATTCATTATTTCATGCACACATTTATTATTGTATCATGATAGTAAATACAAATAACCAAAAAAACCCACATTGGTACAGTAAGCCACAGACGAAAAGCCACAGTTGCATTGAGGTAAAATATCTTTCATTTATTTTCTTTTCTATTGTGCTGTATTTTCCAGAAAACTAAGGAATTTTAAATAATCATTAGGGAGGAATAGAAGATTTTTCTCATTTTGTTGGGATTTTTTTTTTTTTTGTCAGTGTTTTGGTGTTTTGTTATTATTTGGAAAAAAAAACCAAACCCCAAACCATCATAAGACTCTTTTTTTTTCCTAGATATGGCCTGGAAGTAACATGTACATGAAACACATTTTCACATTTTTCAACACACTGATAAAAGAATTGTATAATGCAGAAGTTTATCAATGGTGTGCAGAGTTTATCAATTTTATTTATTTGCTTGTGGAACTATAATTTAACAGAGAATAAAATGGTATCCAATAAAAGAAGTAGAGACCAATATATGTATTTAAAATGTACAAAGAGAAATATTTTCATATTTTATATCAAGCATTTTAATCATAAAATTCATCATAGACATCATCGGTTTGAAAAGAGATTGACTATATGCCAATCAACTTTACTCTCCAAATTATATCTTTGTTAGATCAAGTTCATTCTGATTGTTGAGGATTTTACTTTCTTAATGAAATTATAAAAAATACATTTTGAAAATCATAAAGACGTAATTCATTGCCAGAGATTCAAATTAAAACTCAGTTCATCTGAAATCCTATTCTTTTAGATATCTCACTGAGAAAAAAAGAAAAAAACGCCTTCCTTTTTCTCCCTCTATGTTTGGACAGTTTTTAACCTTATAGTTACAGAAACAGGAGTTTAGGAGAAAACTTTTCATAGGTGTGATGAACTCCCCAGGCAAATTGACACCAGTTCTATTAGACTGTGAATTAAAGTATTACTGTCTTAGTCAGAAAATCCCTTTAAAATTAATTTCATTATTTTAAAGGACTCTTTTCTTCCAGCATGGTAAAATGCATTACATATGTTACATATTGAATGCACTTCCTTCATAACTTACGAATGGATATGTAGTACCTCTTTTGTGCCAAGGTGAGATTTATCTGGCATACTCAGTTTCTTCTGATAACATAACCCCCCCTCCCCCCCAAAAAATACTGCATTTTAGTAGCAAAATGGAAATGTGATCTGAGAGTTTAGCAGCTTCTATATGGATAAAATAAACCTTGTTGGGTTTACATGGGAAGGTTTTGGTACTGTGGGTGGCTGCAGGGGTGGTTTTGTGAAAAGACATACATTTACAGACATAATTGTCTTTTGTGGTGACTCAGAGGTAAATTTAAAATTATTGACTGCATATATAAAATTACTGCTGGATTACAGAAAAATGAGAACTGATAACACAGCTATCATCAAAAACAATAAACTCAAAATTTGATTTTTTTCACAGAAAAATAGAGGTACTACAGGCTGTAGTTTCAGAGGAGAATAAAACATTATATTAACTAACTGTGAATTTACAACATTCTGGATGTTGTATAAAATGTTGAGAAATAAAAGTGTAATGAACTGGAAACAATTAAAAGTTTTAATGTGTGCTTAGGTTTTGTTACTGAGTGCATAGCAAGTTTTTGGACAGGAAATTTTATTGTAACTGCGAGTTGATTATATTTATTTAAACAAATAAAGTTATTAGTATTTCAAATGAGATTATGGACTTAAATGGTTCATGTAAGGAAAATTTTTATGTCCAAATTAATCTTTAATAAGATCATTAGAAAATGCAAACCAGTGCTGAACATAAAATTTTATTTGGTTCTGTCTTTAGGGGGAAGTATGACACTTTGAATTTAAGAGACGTCTAAGTATTCATGACTTAAATATGCCTGTATATCATATAGTATTTTTACTTATTATGCACCTCTCATTTTTCAGTACATTTGGATGAACTTCTAGATGCTTCATGCAATCTGATTTTGTAGTTTTCCATGGTTAATCTTGAGAAAAAATGGGTGATTCTGACCTTATCCAACCAATGCATATATGTAAATTTGGGATATTTCTTAAGCTTGAAAGATTATTTCCTCAATATTATTTTGAGAAATGAAAACTTTACATATTTGTCAATGCATCAAACTGAAATAGACAGGTTTCTCTTTCTTGCCATAAACAGATTTGAATAACAGTCCAAACCCTTATTTATGAGTCAGGTGAAGCTATTAAAATAAGTAATTTACAACAATGTAAACTGCTATATTCAATGTCTCCTTTAAAGCTGAAAAGTTTGTGTAGAACATGGAGATAGCTGCCATTACAGAAGCACTAGGCATAGGTGGGCTTCTTTTCCCAGTCTCAAGAATTCTGTTACAGAACTTTGTTCTTCATTATACTTGCTTTTTCAAACATATGGTGAGTTACAGCTAGTTGCAAAGCTCTGTTTAGGTTTGTTGAATACAAAAGGGTACACAAGAGCAATGCAGGGCTGTCTCATTATGCATTTCAAACTGGAAGCAATTACTTTGATCAACAAATCCCCAAAGTTCTGTGTCTGATTTTGGACTTCAGTTAATGTGTCACAGCTGCATACAGAAAATTATATACGGCCTTTTTACAGTTAATTCTGAATTCTGAATAAGAAATATGGGTTTTACCATACATTATATCATCTAGAATATTTCATTTTTATGTACTTCAAATGTAAAGCAAATGTAAACCAGCTTGCTTCAAAGATTCCTGGGGCATATATATATAAAGAGATTTGACACATTTTGCAGAAAAGGTACCTGATAGAACTGTAAGATAATAATAAAAATAATGCTTTGAATTTACATTCTGCTTTGCATTTCAGTAGCAGTGAATGGACATTACCTGATTAACTTTCCTAACACAGCTTTTTGACAAACATTATTGTTCTCTTTTTACATAATGTATCCAAGTTTATAGAGCAGTTTATCACAGATGTATATACAGAAAGCTTTACCTTCTAGTCTTTGGCTTTTTTTTTTTAGGAAAAAAAAAAACAAAACTTACAACCTCTCCCTTGCCTGAATTAATGTTTAACACTTTTTCCTGAATAAGAGTTGTTTTGAAATTACTGGGTTTTTGATATATGTTCAAAAATTTTGAATTTCCCTACAAAATTGTAGGCATTTAATGAAGATATAAAAGACTGAGTTCAAATGTATTCCTATGGATGTAGGTTAAAAGCTTCCTTTCTCATACTAAAATGTGCACTTTCTCTATTCAGATTAAATGAAATCCAAGGTATTTAAGCTAATCCAAGCCTATTTGGTAGATCTAGTAAAATGACATTATGTTGACATATTTGAGAGTGGGGTCAGCTCTGAGTGGAGTAAGAAGTCCAAGGAAAACAGCCAAAACAGCAACTCTGAGGTACTGGGATTTTTACATTGCTCAAAAATCTCTTTTGGTTTTTAGAGTAACCCAAAATTTTCTGTTTGAGCTATAGTCTGTTTGATTGTTTGGCTGGCAGGTGGAGAGAGACTTTTTACTAAGGCCTGTAGTGACAGGACAAGGGACAATGATGTTAAACTGAAAGAGGGTAGATTTAGCTGGGACATAAGGAAAATGTTTTTTTTTTCAGTAAGGATGGGGAGACACTGGCACAGGTTGCCCAGAGAAGCTGTGGCTGCCCCATCCCTGGAATTGTTCAAGGCCAGGTTGGATAGGGTTCTGAGCAGCCTGGTCAACTGGAATGTGCCCCTACCCATGAAAGGGGGATTGGAAATAAATGACCTTAACTAAATGTTCCTTAACCCAAAGTATTCTATTTTTCTGTGAGTCTAAGAAATACTTTACTTCTACAATCTCATATTTGTTTACTTAATAAAGAGAAATGTCTCTTTCTTTGTGTGAGCTGCTACATAAAACATAACACAGCAAGTGTATGACTAAGTAAATATTTATAAAAATGGGTTTGCCTTAGGTGGTCCCTGTGGCATGCAGCACACATTTCGAACTGAGTGAATGTGATGTACATGTGCACAGTCTATCTCTGTTAGCTCCAGGCATTTTCAATAACACTCATCAAGATTTAGTGGCATCTGTTTTCTGTCATCAGGATATGCATTACAAGGTACTAATTCAGTTAGACAGTTCTTAACTAGAACTACTTGAATTTCTTTCTGAAACTTACAGAACGATATGATTGTTGAAGGTACATTTTGCTACTATTTTGTCCAATGAAACCTGAAAGTTACATAAATAATTTATGACCTACTGTACATGTTCATTTATGCAGTGTGCATCTTTCAGTATCAACAGGATTTTTTTTAAAAAAAAGAATTGCTGCTAGCATTCATGGGTCATTTTCAAAACACTGGTTATAGCTATCTGTAACAATGCCAAATGTTTCTGGTGTACTCACCTCCTACAAAGAGGAATTTCTGTTCTAAGAAAAAGGAGAGCTCCATAGGATCTCTAAACAAAAGATAAATATAAGCTTCATCACAGTTCTAAATGAGTAAGTAAACAAAAGCCAAGCCATCATTATAGCTACACGTCTCACCATAACAGGAAAGACAAATTTAGACAGGATGGAAACTAGAAGCAAACAACAAAAAAAAAAAATCTGGGATTTTCCTCAAGTTTATTTTTTTACTTGTCTGTACCTACTTCATGATCTCTTCACAAAGATTCAGTGTTATAAATTATTGGTTTTCAGATGAAATTTCAGGATGCTCAGAATTTTTGAAGTTCAGGTGATTTAGTCTAGTACATACTTGCTAAGTCTGGTGCATGCACACAGATTTTAAAAGTGAATTTTGCAAATTTATGATGTGAAATCTTACCTTTTGAAAATTTTAGATAATGAAAATGTAATATTGGGCCATATCTTAACAAATAACAAAATAAACCACTTATTTCTCATTAATAATAAGACTATAACATTATTATTAAGAGATTCTGAGCATTAGTTGTGTTTGATTACACTGAAATTTCATGACAGGAAAAAACGAATTTGGTATGTGCCATCCAATTTATTCAGAAAAGTGGTACCAGTAATTATTTCAATTTTGTTTTCACATTGCTTTCTTTCAATAAAAGAAACAAACAAAAATACTGTTTTGTGTGTCTCAGTATGTTACGCATTTTAAGAAGAGTTAAGAGTTTTGATTTCTAGGTTGGTTAAGACAGCAGGGGGTTTACCCTAAATTTAATTCTTAAGGAAACAGATTAAAATGCAAAATTTAGCAGTAGTAAAAACATTCAACTACATTTATTTCCAGCAGCACTGAAGGTAAGCACACATTTTTCTCCCCCATGCTAGTATCATGCTGGTCAGCAAGTGCAATTCTGATTGCATTCTGGCGACCCAGCTTGTACGTGAAAAAAATGCATCTGTAATTCACATTAAGAAGTAAATACTGTGTTAATCTGATATGACCTTTGTTTTAAAAGTCACATCATTTTATGACTGAATCATGCACCTATCAGGGTTTTTACGTAGATGTTAAGTATATCCCAGAAAAACCTCCAATAAGATTTTGAAGATTTTGCATGATTCTCATTCCAATGGTTAATTTCATTAAATATTTGACACATAGAATGTCTGACTAGAGTTGCATGCCTTATTATATATTTTACCTCCTAGCTACTGCAAGTAATTGCTTCGTAGGGTAGTGTCTGAGAGGGTGCTCTCTATCCATGGAACATCATAAATGAAGTGAGTCAGTCACCTGTTGGCTCTCACACACTTTTTGTGAACTCTGCATATCTGATGTGTGCAATGCTTTTCTCCTTTGATAAAGATTTAGCTTGGTATTTAAGTTTATCTTTCTGTCATATTCTTCATTTCTCTGTATATCTCGATTAATTAAAGAGACATTTGAGATTGTAAGCACACAGAGACCATTAAAATGACTTTCCTACTCTTGCAGAAAACAGGACACCTGCCTTCCCTAAAGTTATTGAAATGCTATTGGTGAAAATCACTTTTCTAGGGATTAGAAAATTAATTCTGAATGTGATTTTTACTTCATAACTAGCTTTCAATTGTTCTTTAGGCAGAATTGGGTTTGTTTGTCTGTTTAAGCTCTCCTTTCTCAATTTTTTAGTGCCTTAGTTTATTTACAGACAGCAAACATATCCTTCTCAACCTTTTTTGCTTTAGGCTTAGTGTGCCATGTATGCCCCATAGTGAGCATGTATGAGCCCCTAGGGCCACAGGCCTTCTCCAATACAGAACTTCACACATATACACAACCCCATAGCCATGCACACGCAGAGCTATCTGGGACTCCGCTGGCTCCTCTGAGAGCCATCTCCTCCCTATGGTTTTGCCCTTCAAAACACACATCCCAGATCACTTCACCTACCTGCCAGATAGTCCCCCTTGATCTTTACTAGTGGTTGCATACTCATAGTTCTGCCTGTGCATCAGTCACTGGCATCACGGACACATGGACCCCAAGGATCCTGATCCCACCCCAGTGGCTGGCATTAGGTTTAACTCATTCCAATCTCTCCAGTTGCTGACACATGGGCCATGGACACCCAGACACTCACTCAAGGTGCTGACACCATGGACATCCTGTGACCTGAGGTCCCTCACCAGCTGCTGCACTCAGACCCCCATACGCGCACACATAGAGAATGGAGATTGCCTCACCCAGGCAAAGTGTTAGAAGCGGGCAGAGAGCTGATCATAAACAAGGCATACAAGTGTAGCAGCTATTTTGAGTAGGACCAGCCCTTTTTATCTTATTCCTCCTTTTTACCATGCTTGTTCCTCCCCAAATCACTTAAATTATTCCCTTTTCCCACCTTTGTTTTCTTAAGAATCCTACAGTTAATGCTGCACAAACCTGAAATGGTCTTCCTTTTCAGCCCATACCCCCAGCCAGCAACCCCCCTTAGTCCTACAGGTGCTTTAGTGTTGACTTATCTTGATGGGTTACACACCTGGACATGGGTTGAGAGTCTCCTGCTACAGTTCCGGGAAGAGCCTGCACAGGGTTTCCCTTCTTCTGAGTAATTTGGCTTCCCCACCTGGCACTGCACCCCTGTGCTCCTCTGGGCTTGTGAGGCTGAAGGTTCTTCTATGATGGGCCTGGAAATATTGAAGGCAGGATAATGCTTGGGCTTCCACAGCTGCCACTGTGTCTTTGGGATCATTTGTTGATGTGCAAACAAGCTTTTATCATATCATAAACTGTAAATGTAAACATATAGAAATGAGCTGTCATTATAGCCAATGGAAATCTAGTCATTACAGTCAGCAGAGCTATTCAACTCACCAAACTGAAGTGTCAACTAACTAGACTTCCTTAATTCTATTTACTGTTTGAGCAAGGGCTTGGCTCATTTCCTTAAAATCTGAATTTAGTTACATTTGAGAGGCCACAGGGTATCAGTCATTCACAAGAAACTGGCAGATGTGACGTGTGTTCTTCAAAAGCAGTTACTATCAGTTAATCAGGATGCCTTTTTGCTTTTCAAGTTAAAATTTTGACTTGTTCAAATAATGAAAATAGTGACATTATTTTTGTTTCTATTACATGAAGAACACCTTTAATAGAAAACACAAGAAAAAAGGTGATTTCTTTTTTTATATTTTTGTTGGTGACTGCTAAAAATAGGTTTCTCTGAAGAATTATGTGGATAGACAAGTGTAGTGATTCAGCAATGCATTAAGCCAAGGCAATGAAGCACAAGGATTGCCTTCTTCAAACAGATTTCCAAATGTAATTTAGATTTTGTTAGCTGGTAAATAAGTTCCGTTGAAACTGATACAGCTGAACCAATATCTAACATCAGCTCACTGGAGTGTGGCTATACTCTGGGGTTGCAAATATCAACATAGCAAAGCATTTTATGAGCAGGATGAAGTGAACCGCCTTCATCTGTATTCTGGACAGTTACATCAGGCACCATAGTTTTGTCTATCTGAGCCTTTAACGGATATGTTCCTTTCACATCTGTATATCATGTTACATTTTCCAAAGTAAGAAGCCTGAGACCTATTTCAATTTGCATATACCGATCGTAATTTTTAATTAGCAGCACAGTTTCCAACTAGTTGGACTACTCCTTTTCTTAATTTACCTCCTATTTCCTAGTTATTGCACTGCTGCATATTTTGCAGAGTGCAATTAATTCAAATTCAAACTGAGCAAAAAAAGCTAAAAGGAAAATAATGCTTTTAAAGAAAATAATAGCAAAATTATCTATTATTTTTCTCACAGAATTTGCTTTTTTTATCAACAGAAGTCTACCATTTCATCTTCTTAAAACGACAGATTCAAACAGTCTTTCTTAAAGACAAGGTATAAGAGCTTTTAATTATGATTAAGAAAAAGGTTAAGTATGAAGTTCTAAAAACAAATATGTTGACACTATATTAGGTCTTATTTAAGCAGTAAGTAAACCAAGAAATCCAGGTACTGGATCCTGACCATGGTAAACTAATGTTAAGTTTCTAGAATAGTGAATAAGAGGTCTTTACAAGAGCTGATATAAAAATGAACTGAAAAGAAAACCTTTTAACAAAAATGTGTTGAACTGTGCATAACAGGAATATTAGGAAAAGAGGGAAGTATATATTCTTTTCCTGCAGAATAGTGACTGAGCTGAGTAATACAGACATTTTAATTTCCTATTGTAAGCATTTTTTTTAATAAAGAAAATTATTAAAGGGCTTATTTTTTCTATTTAAACCAATTAACAAATTACAAGCAAACTAGTGAAAAGAAAAAAAGAAAAGAACAGCCAAACAACCTGCTCCCAAAACTTTAACCTTATTTGACATATCCCTTAATTAAGAGCAAGGATGGAAGAAAAGTGTGGAAGAAAAGAAAATGACAAAGGAGGGTTTAATAATACATTTTTTTCAGCACACTGACTCCTGATGCATATAGAATGTTGTCTTAGAGTTGTTCAGGCCTTAGATAAAATACTGGTTTTGGTTTTAAAGAAGATTTTAATGTGAGTTTTAATCTCTGTAGCATGGAGATCTAATTTCATTTATAACTCATTTTGCAGAAGTCTTCTAGACTCTCATTGCTGTAAGTCTTCCTGTCTTTTTTCTCTTTTCATACAATATTTTTAAGATCTCTATATATCCTTTACATCTCAGATTGTGTGTTCTCTCTGTAACGAGACATACTAGAATTCCGAGACTCAGAAACAGAGTGCAAGAGTTAAACGCTCTCATGTCAGGAAAATTAATCTAGAAGATTGCATCACAGTCCCAGAGCATTTCATACATTATAATTTAAACATACAGCAGGTTCAGAATAAAAACAAACAATAAAACAACAAAAGCAAAACGCAGTCTACTGATTTTATGTTCCACCAAGTTCAATTCCATTTAATATATTGATTTAGCTCTCTGAATGTTTAATCAGCTGGATTTGTCTGAAATGCTTAGAAGTTCCTGAAGAACAGCAGCCCATGGAAAGGACTCACGTTAACAAAGGCTATAAAGCATTGTCTCCTGTGGGAGGGACCTCATACAGAAGCAGGGGAAGAGTGTAAAGAGGAAGCTGTGGTGGAGGAAGGAAAGGCCAAGATGAAGTGTTACAAAGTGAGCACAACTGACATTCTTCATTCCCATCTACTTCTGCTCAGGGGAAGGAGATAGAAGAGTCAGGAGTGAAGGTGAGCCTGGGAAGGAGAGGGTGGGAGGAAGGTGCTTTAGTTTTCTTTGTCACTATCTTACCCTGCTGTTAACTGGCAATAAATTAAATTAATTCTCACAAGTAAAGTCTGTTTTGCCTATGATTGTACTTGTTAAATGATCTTGCTGTATTTGAGCCTGTGGCTGCACTAGCAGCAGGCTCAACTTCTGTGCCCATGGGAGGAAGTCAGTGGGTTAAAAGTGGCCTTGATTTTATGTAGCATTACTTGGCCGTGTGAAGGCTTTGCCTGTGTGATCAACTGCCTTGGCAAATGTCTTCAATGGCAAAACTGAAGGGACAGCATTTATTTCACCCCACTTTTGATTGGTTTTGTGTGGCTTGTTATATGATTGGAAATGAGGTGGAAGTGTGGTCAAAATGTTTATTGCTCAGGGCAGGAAAATAATTAGGACTTGTTCTAGCTGGATGCCTTGGCACATCAGCAGCAGTGGCCATACTTAAGAGAATGTTTGGCAAGGCTTTTACTGTTAGACTTCTGAAATACAGGCTTAATGTTTGATGAGCTTGAAAAGACCAGTTAGCTATGAACATGAAAAAACCCACACAATTTTCCATAAAACAGTGCAAGAAAAAGAATTAATTTAGATGTCTGTAATTCAAGCTGTATTACGCTATTACTCTAAAATTATTTTTTTTCACAGAAAAAAATTCTTATAGAAATATTGTAATTCTTCCACAGTGATAAGTTAAATATATACATTTTTATTCTTCTTACTTACACAGCTGCCACCTCATTTACACTTCACTACTGACTTTAAATTTCAATGTATCTAAAATACTGAAATTTAAATGAATTTATACATGAAGTCTAAACCTGTCAGCTACAGTACTACTTTGTACAGTCAATGAAGAAAGATTTTGAAAGCACAAAATATTCCACTTGTTTTAGGCATTTAGATGCCTTTAGACATGACTATCTCTTTTCATACATAAGACAGTCCTGATGAATCATATCATGTTACCATATCAGAACCATGATTCGATGTCACATAGAAAACCACAATACAAAAATTAGTACCATCACTATAAGAATACCACCCAAAACATTTTTTTTTCCATGCCATGTACTGAATGCAGTACTAAATAGTGTCAGAGTCTTTACCCATTGCTATCTATTCTTTTTCTTTGTCCATGACTCCTTCGCTTACCAGGACTACAGCTGTTGCTTCATCAAAATGAACAAAGTAGAAACAGGCTTTTTTTCCCTCTCTTTAGTATCATTTCTTTTCCAAAATATCAAAAAGCAGTGTTGTCACATGTGCAGAGTCAGTAAGAGTCTGCTGAGGTGTAGGTAATTAGTGAGTGGGTATGGTCAAATCTTTCAACTCCAGAAACTCAAGAGAAATGTTTACTGAAAGGTCGTTGACATCACAGCATTTGGTTGTATCAAATTCTTTTGTTTGGCATCTTCATCATGAATGATTGATATGATATTGGCCATGTGAAGACTGTGAAGAAAGCATTATGATACATTTAAGCTATGAACCTCCAGATAGCTAAAAATAATTGCAGACGACCTGCTGTGGTCAGCAGCAGACAGAATTTATTAGGATCCAAGTCTCTGAATCTTCTCCTGGGATATCTAGTAAGAAGCTGCAATAGCTAGTAACTGTTCCAGTAGAACAGTACTTAACCCATAGATAAGTTTTGGTCACAGCAGGGTTATTTTTATATTCAGTAGAGTATGGCAGCTTTACCCCTTTGGAGCTGGCAAAGGGGCAAATATAAGCTGTCATTCTGAGGATTGTTGCCAGACAAACTGGAAATGCAGACCTTCTGATAAAGCCACATTAGTTGAAAAGTTAGGGTACTACCTGACCATTAAGTAGTGCTGACATAGGCATGTAAGTCAGAAAGCAGTCATGTCACACCCAGAGCCACCATCACTGGAGCTTTTACATTTCTTAAACATACCAATGCATGTTAGATTATGCTGGGTTTTCATTTCATTCTGGATTTCAAATTAAATTAGTAAATACCTTTAAAGACAAATAAACACAATCTTTCCTGAAGTTACTTTCTGTCGTGGTTTAAACCCAGCCAGGCAGCTTGTTCACTCACTCCCAGTGAGTGGTGCCGAGCTGACAACAATCGAGGTCCGTGTCCGTCTTCCCCCCCAGCCTCCCCACACCGGGGCTCTCCCCTTCCCCGCTCCCGGAGGAACGGGGAGGAGGATCAAGAGAGTGCAACTCCTACGGGTTGAGACAAAAACAGTCCAGCAACAAATCACCACCGCTACTATCAGCTAAAACAATGATAAGGGAAAATAACAAGGGAAGAGAATACGATACCACCGGCCAAGAAAATGAGTTCCACCCGGAAGCCCCTGTCCTTCCGGGTAACTCCCATGACGTGCTGTGGTATGGAATACCTCCCCGGCTAGCCCGGGTCAGGCGCCCCGTCTCTGCTTCCTCACAGCTTCCCCTCCTCCCTGGCAGAGCATGAGCCTCACAAAGTCCTTGGCCAAACCAAAATATCCTTGTTATCAGCTCTGTTCCCGAGCTGAAAGTCAAAACACTGCACTGCACCAGTTAACACAAAGGAAAAACATGACTGCTACTGCGGAACCCAGGACATTATCCACCCCTTATTCCATACCATTCACGTCGTGCTCAGATCCCACATTTTCAATACACCATCGCTCTCCCACATATATACATCCATATACATACAGACCAAGAGGAAAAAATCATTTTCTTAGTGCATGGACCAATCCCTATAATGCTGCCGAGTCCATTCGGTCCATGATGTTCAAAGTTCATTCTCTGTTGGGATGATGGCTGGAGGGAAGTCAGGGCCAGTCGCTGGTGACTTGGAGACATCTAGTTGATGGGCTATAAAAGCATTACACAGCAGGCAACAGCATACAATTGAGTTCACTGGCTGCTTTCCCCTAAAATCAAATCCCCTTGAGGTATACAACGGACTTCCCCATCTTCCCGCATTACCCACCAAGTATATCCAGGTCCCTGAGCAAAAGCAATCCCACGAGTGGGTTTGCCTTTACCTGAAGCAGGAATTACCCAGACTGTCTTCCCCAGCAAATTCTTCATATGCACCACGGGAACTTTGTCCCCCTCTACAATATGTAACAGTTCCGACTGGGCTGGGCCAGCCCTGTTGGCAGATCCTCTGGTGTTGACCAACCAGGTGGCCTTTGGTAAGTGTGTATCCCAATGCTTGAAAGTTCCCCCACCCATTGCTCTCAGTGTAGTTTTTAACAGCCCATTGTACCGTTCGATTTTCCCAGAGGCTGGTGCATGGTAGGGGATGTGATATACGCACTCAATGCCATGCTCTTTGGCCCAAATATCTATAAGGTTATTCCGGAAATGAGTCCCATTGTCTGACTCAGTTCTCCCTGGGGTGCCGTGTCGCCACAAAATCTGTTTCTCAAGGCCCAGGATGGTGTTCCGGGCAGTGGCATGGGGCACGGCGTATGTTTCCAGCCACCCGGTGGTTGCTTCCACCATGGTAAGCACATGGCGCTTGCCTTGGCGGGTTGGTGGCAGTGTGATATAGTCAATCTACCAGGCCTCCCCATATTTATACTTCAACCATCGTCCTCCATGCCAAAGAGGCTTTAACCGCTTGGCTTGTTTAATTGCAGCACATGTTTCACACTCATGAATAACCTGGGCAATAGTGTCCATTGTTAAGTCCACCCCTCGGTCACGGGCCCATCTATATGTTGCATCTCTGCCCTGATGGCCTGAAGTGTCATGGGCCCACCGGGCCAAAAATAATTCACCTTTATGTTGCCAATCTAAGTCCATCTGAGCCACTTCAATCTTAGCCGCTTTATCCACTTGTTGGTTGTTCTGGTGTTCCTCAGTGGCCCGACTCTTGGGTACATGGGCATCTACATGACGTACCTTCACCACCAGGTTCTGCACCCTGGCAGCAATATCTTTCCACAGTGCAGCAGCCCAGATGGGTTTACCTCTGCGTTGCCAGTTGCTCTGCTTCCATTGCTTCAACCACCCCCACAGGGCATTTGCCACCATCCCTGAGTCAGTATAAAGTACTGGCCACTTTTCTCGTTCAGCAATGTCCAGGGCCAGCTGGATGGCTTTCACCTCGGCAAACTGACTCGATTCACCCTCTCCGTCAGCAGTTTCTGCAACTTGTCGTCCAGGACTCCATACAGCTGCCTTCCATCTCCGATGCTTTCCCACAATACGGCAAGAGCCATCAGTAAACAAGGCATACTGCTTTTCACTTTCTGACAGTTTCTTATATGGTGGGGCCTCTTCAGCGCGCATCACCTCCTCCTTTGGTGACATTCCGAAATCTTTGCCCTCTGGCCAGTCCATGATGACTTCTAGAATGCCTGGACGACTGGGATTTCCTATTCGAGTTCGTTGTGTAATTAGTGCAGCCCATTTACTCCATGTAGCATCGGCTGCATGATGTGGAGAGGAGACCCTGCCTTTGAACATCCAGCCCAGCACGGGGAACCGGGTTGCCAGGAGGAGCTGTGCTTCAGTGCCAATCACTTCCGAAGCAGCTCGAACCCCTTCATAGGCTGCCAGTATCTCTTTCTCAGTTGGGGTATAGCTGGCCTCAGATCCTTTATATCCCCGACTCCAAAAGCCGAGGGGTCGACCTCGAGTCTCCCCTGGAGCTTTCTGCCAGAGGCTCCAGGTAGGACCGTTCTCCCCAGCTGCAGTGTACAGCACATTTTTTACATCTGGCCCGGTCCGGACTGGTCCAAGGGCTACTGCATGAACTATCTCGCGTTTAATTTGCTCAAAGGCTTGTTGCTGCTCAGGGCCCCATTTAAAATCATTCTTCTTCTGGGTCACATGATAGAGAAGGCTTACAATTGAACTGTAATTTGGGATGTGCATTCTCCAGAACCCCACAGCACCCAAGAAAGCTTGCGTTTCTTTCTTATTAGTTGGTGGAGACATTGCTGTTATCTTGTTGATCACATCTGTGGGGATCTGTCTACGTCCATCTTGCCATTTTATTCCCAAAAATTGAATCTCCTGTGCAGGCCCCTTGACCTTACTCCGTTTTATGGCAAAACCGGCCTTCAGCAGGATTTGGATTATTTTCCTCCCTTTCTCAAAGACTTCTTCCGCTGTATCGCCCCACACAATAATGTCATCAATGTATTGCAGGTGTTCTGGAGCTTGCCCCTGTTCCAGTGCATTCTGGATCAGTCCATGGCAAATAGTAGGGCTGTGTTTCCACCCCTGGGGCAGTCGGTTCCAAGTGAACTGGACACCCCTCCACGTAAAAGCAAACTGTGGCCTGCACTCTGCTGCCAAAGGAATGGAGAAAAATGCATTGGCAATATCAATCGTGGCATACCACTTGGCTGCCTTTGACTCTAGTTCATACTGAAGTTCTAGCATGTCCGGTACGGCAGCACTCAATGGTGGTGTGACTTCATTCAGGCCACGATAGTCTACTGTTAGTCTCCATTCTCCATTAGACTTTCGCACTGGCCACATGGGGCTATTGAAGGGTGAGCGGGTCCTGCTGATCACCCCCTGACTCTCCAGTCTACGGATCAGCTGATGGATGGGAATCAGGGAGTCTCGGTTGGTGCGATATTGCCCCCGGTGCACTGTTGTGGTCGCAATTGGCACTTGTTGTTCTTCAACTTTCAGCAACCCCACAGCAGAGGGATCTTCTGAGAGACCAGGCAAGGTGGACAGCTGCTCAATTTCCTCAGTCTCCAAAGCAGCAATACCAAAAGCCCACCGGTACCCTTTTGGGTCTTTGAAGTACCCTCTCTTGAGGTAGTCTATGCCGAGAATGCATGGAGCCTCTGGGCCAGTCACAATAGGGTGCTTTTGCCATTCCCTCCCAGTCAGGCTGATTTCAGCCTCCAGCACAGTCAACTCTTGGGATCCTCCTGTTACTCCAGAAATATAGATGGGTTCCACCCCTTGACAGCTTGATGGCATCAGGGTACACTGTGCACCGGTATCTACTAGAGCCTTATACTTCTGTGGGACTGATGTGCCAGGCCATCTGATCCACACAGTCCAGTAAATCCGATTGTCCCCTACCTCCACCTGGCTGGAGGCAGGGCCCCTCTAATGGTCGTCACAGCATTGGACACTTAAGTCGTGGTGAAAGGGATTATTCTTCGTTATCACAGGAGCTGGAGTAAAATCAGCTTTTCCACTCCATCTGGGAAACTGCTCACCAGAGACTGAAGCCGTAGCTCTCATGGGACGATCAGTCTTGGCCCTTGCTCCCCTCTTCAGTTCACTCACCCGTTCCTCCAAAGCTGAAGTAGGTTTTCCATCCCACTTTGTCATGTCTTCTCCGTGATCCAGCAGGTAAAACCATAGGGTACCCCGTGGCGTATACCTTCTGTATCTCCTCTCTTGAGCAATAGGACGCCTTTTGTTAATAGCTGAGACGCGTGTTGGTACACGTGAGGAGCCGGATAAATCAGATAGATTGTCCTTCAATTGTTCGAGGTCCTGGGACAGTTTTTTCACAGCTGAGATGATGGAAGGGGTGAGATTGTCTTCGAACTCTCGGAGTTTATGAACCATTTCATCCACTGTTAGTGGTACTATGTCATTCCAGGTCACTGTTGCCAATGAATGGGCATATGATGACGGTGCATTCCGTGTAAGTTTTCGCCACATGGATCGTGTACATTCAACTTCATCTGGATCTATAGGTGTATCCCCGTTATTCGGCTTGATGTGATAGATCATCTCTACGATGGCCGATTCCCTCAGAGACTGGATGCCTTTGTCTATAGTAGTCCACTTGGCCGAACGACTCGTAACATCGTCCTTGTACGGAAATCTTTCTTTCACAGCTGCCAAGAGCCTCCTCCAAAGGCTGAGGGACTTTTTCTCTCTTGCAATTGCTTTGTCAATTCCCCCTTCTGTAGCAAGTGATCCCAGCTGCTTGGCTTCTGTACCTTCTAGTTCGTGACCATCGGCCCCATTGTCCCAGCATCGGAGTAACCAGGTGATGATGTGCTCCCCTGGTTGACGGGTAAAATCTTTTCGCATATTCCGCAGCTCGGTTGAGGTCCGAGGTCGAGAAGTTATCTCTTCTTCTTCTTCTTCGTCATGTGATGATGACTCCTGATCAGATTCTGGACCGGGTGGTGAATTCATTGGTTCTTCATCTCGCTTCACCCTTTTTGCCTCCTTTTTGCTTGTTCTCTTGCGTACAGGGGCAACTGATATTGGTACGAATTGGTCCTCTGGTTTGGCTGCAGTGATTATCACTGTGGTTTGAGTAGCAACTGTACTTGTTGCTGGGGGTGGTGTAGCTACTGTGCTTGGAGCTGGGGTAACCGCGCTGTCTGTTGCAGTTGAAGTTTGAGCAGCTGCTGTACTTGCCACTGGGGTAGCTGTGCTGTTCATTGCAGCCAAAGTTTGAGTAGCGACTGTCGTTTTGCCCTCAGATCCGCCGACATTCTTTTCCTTTTGAAGGTGCTGGATTGTGTTGAACAAGGCCCTGTAAGCGTACGCCAAGCCCCAGCACATTGCCGTGATTTGTCCATCTCTGGTATGGCCAGAATGACCACACACCTCATTTAAGTGTTTTACTAATTCTTCTGGATTTTGCAGTTGTTCGGTAGTGAAATTCCAAAGTACTGGAGGGGCCCACTGACCTAGATACTTGCCCATACTATCCCACACACCCTGCCACTCATGGCTGTCCAGCCTCAGGGAAAATCTCTCGGTCCTCCTACATCGTCGTTTGACCCCAGACAAGACCCAAACCTGAATCTGCTTAACTCTTGAAATCAGTAGTGGGTAAAACACACTCTGTATGCGTGTTAGCATGGTGATTCCCATCACCATCAGCAAACAAGTCTCAACAGCATTAAAAGGCCATTCAAAAAATTCAAAACTCTCAAATGTAAATGGTCTGGGGGGACGACTAGGAGGGTAAAAGGATGTCTCCTTCCCAGGTTGAGCACCTGAGAAGGAGAAAAAAGATGTGTAATTTCTAAGTACCTCCATCATATACCTCCCAAAGTATAAAGGTGGTGACCACACTGGGAACATAAGCCAGATCAGTTTCATGATCAATGATTCTATTGTATTACAAGTCATTACCATAAAGTACAATGGGATAAAAACCTTAGCCCAAGCCCCACACTTGAAAAACACTAATACAGCAAGTACCGGATGGACGTAAGATACTACATACTGAAACTATGAGATCAAGAGGAACAACCTTGAGAGCCAATAAATCAGCATTGTGACGAGTGACTATCAATCCAGTCAGATTCGTTCTTATCTCAACCCCTCGAGCCCCACGTTGGGCGCCAAAACGAACTGTCGTGGTTTAAACCCAGCCAGGCAGCTTGTTCACTCACTCCCAGTGAGTGGTGCCGAGCTGACAACAATCGAGGTCCGTGTCCGTCTTCCCCCCCAGCCTCCCCACACCGGGGCTCTCCCCTTCCCCGCTCCCGGAGGAACGGGGAGGAGGATCGAGAGAGTGCAACTCCTACGGGTTGAGACAAAAACAGTCCAGCAACAAATCACCACCGCTACTATCAGCTAAAACAATGATAAGGGAAAATAACAAGGGAAGAGAATACGATACCACCGGCCAAGAAAACGAGTTCCACCCAGAAGCCCCTGTCCTTCCGGGTAACTCCCAGTTACCCCTCACCCCGGGCATGACGTGCTGTGGTATGGAATACCTCCCCGGCTAGCCCGGGTCAGGCGCCCCGTCTCTGCTTCCTCACAGCTTCCCCTCCTCCCTGGCAGAGCATGAGCCTCACAAAGTCCTTGGCCAAACCAAAATATCCTTGTTATCAGCTCTGTTCCCGAGCTGAAAGTCAAAACACTGCACCGCACCAGTTAACACAAAGGAAAAACATGACTGCTACTGTGGAACCCAGGACACTTTCCCTTGTAGTAAGCTACAGCAAGCAACCCAAATACTAGTAGGTGGTCTCTATGGTTTTCGGTAGAAGAGAGTAAGCCACACAAGGAAAACAGTTAAGAGCTGCTGGTAAATACGTGTTATATTTTATCTTGGCAAGGAATTTCTGATATGATCAAAGAGAAGCAAATTATAATCAATTCCATTGTAATACTGATGATTTACATTGACTGATACATCAAAACAAGTTCTCAACAGAATGTCTATTCATGTCAGTCATTTTTGCTTTCTTCCCTTGATTGTAATATCTCAACTACATAAGCAAACTGCGTTGCCACAACCAAAGTTATTCCAGTTTCAAGTATTCTATTTATGCAATGCAGAATAGAGGTGAATGAATGAATCAACTTATTGCTGAAGAAGAAATGATGCACAGGGTTAAAGTTTGCTTTATATTTGTGCATCTTACTTTAAATCATGTGCATCCGATTTAAGTTTATTGTCCTTTTAACACAGTTCAGTAGTCAAAAACAAATCTTAATTTGTCAAAATTTCTAGCTACTCTTGAACTACATTATTGAACCACAATACTGAATACTGCTACAGTTAAAATACATCAGCCTGTTGAACAAAGTAAAAAGAAACAGATCATATTGAAGTCTCCAGCCAGCACATGAGTTCTAAGTGACTGGTAAAAGTAAATAGAAAAAATAGAAGTTACAATGGGCGCTATGTTAAAAATACCAGTGTGTTGGAAAACTTCCAGGTAAAGCATTGGCAGTTTCAAATGCTGTTATTAAGAGAAGAAGAAACACATAAAAATGGAAAGTGCTACTATTCCATTTTCCAGTTCAGTTTTCTATTCAAAACCAAGATGCTGTAAATGCTACAATGCCTGGCTGAAAACTTGTATTGGGTCTGACTGAGATGGAGTTAATTTTCCCCATAGTAGTCCACGTAGTGCTGTGCTTTGTGTTCGTAGCCAGAAAGGTGTTGATAACAAACCAGTGGTTTGTCTACTTCTGTGCAATGCTCAAACAGCATCAAGGCTGTCTCTCCTACGTTCCCCCTTTACCTGTAGTCTGGGGGCAGGCAAGATCTTGGGAAGGGACCTAGCCAGGACAGGTGACTGAAGGGTTCACTATATGTTCTGAAGCCCTGCTTCCCAGGAAGTGGTTGGACACTGGCTTCTGATGGAAAGAAAATAAAGCTGTTTCGTTTTACTTTGAGGTGGGACCTTTGCTTTTGCCATGTTAAACTGCATTTATCTTGACCCATGAGATTTTTTTTTCCCCACCTTCTTTCTGCCCCCTTCCCCATTTCCCCCTGCTGAGAAGGGGAAATATAAAGCAGGCTGTTGGGCATCTGGCTGGCATCCAGCCAATGTCAATTCATCATAAAACTCCAGTTAATATTTGCCCTGGGTTTAGAAGTAGCATTCAGTTTTTCTCCTTCTTGGTAGCTGGTGCAGTGCTGTGTTTTGACTTTCAGCTTGGGAACAGTGCTGATAACACCGATGTTTTCAGTTGTTGCTAAGTAATGCTTACCCTGACCAAGGACTTTGTGAGGCTCATGCTCTCCCAGGGAGGAGGGGAGTCCAGGAGGAAGCAGAGACAGGACACCTGACCCAAGATAGACAAAGAGGTATTCCATACCACAGCACGTCATGCCCAGGGAGGTAACTGGGAGTTACCGGAAGGGCACAAGCTCTCTTGAGGAGTCAGGCTCGTTTTGGCAAGTGGTATCATATTCTCTTCCCTTCTTATTTTCTCTTATTATTATCATTGGTGGTAGCAGTAGTGGTTTGTGTTATACCTTAGTTACTGGACTGTTCTTATCTCAACCCATGGGAGTTGCATTCTTTCTATTCTCCTCCCTATCCCTCTGGGAGTGGGGAAGGGGAGACCCCCTGGGCGGAGGGGGGGGGGGATACGGGCCTCGACTGCTTCCAGCCTGGCGCCACTTACTGGGAGTGAGTGAGCAAGCTGTCTGCCTGGGTTTAAACCACAGCGATATTGTAATAAAAACCCGAAGTGTCATATTGCTATACTTGAAGAAACAAGAATTTTGGGTACATTGAAACATAGAACTGTAATTTAATTTCGTTTTCCTTCTCAGTGTGTATTCTTGACTCTCAATAGTGGCTCCAGCTGTGCACAGGAAATAATATCAAATCTTTAAGCCTAGATTTTCAAACATAGATGAAAAGGTCAAGAACATTTTATGCAGAAAACAAATGTCAAGAAACATCAATTTCAAAATGGTCTTGTTTTCCTATTTGTCCATCTCTCTTTTAAAAAATATTTTTGAATGGATATTTTAGCATGATAAATGTACTAGCTGAGTATTTACTAGATCCAGCACTGATAGTATATTTTCATAGTGCCACTACTGTTTAAAATGAATACTCTAAACTTGGTTATAAAATATATGAGGCTGGGAGAGACTGAGGATTTTTGTATTAGTTTAATTTCTTTATTTTTTTCCATTAAAATTGATTGGTTAGGGAGGAAAAAAATAAGATAATATCTCCCCATTCCTCCTTCTTCCCATGCTCAGTTTCACACCTTCTCACCAGACACTTCTACCTCCCTGAGTGGGGGATTGGGATTATAGTTAGTCTAAAGCAGTTCCTCTTTGCTGCCCTTCATATTTTTCACCTGCTCCAGTGTAGGTCCTCTCCATGAGCTAAAACCCTCAGAAAAATATCTGATCAAGTATGGATTCTCTATGTGCCACAGTTCCTGTCAGGACAATTTCATGTCTTTCCATTGGCCATCATTCCCTTGAGGAAATACCCTCCTACACCACTGTGGTCTCTTCACAGACTGCAGTGAAGAGCTTCAGAGAGGGGAACAGGCAACAATGGATGGGGATTAAATAAGGGATTGCTTGAGAGACATTGACCCACAGCAGTTTATGGGTCCTAATGTGCTGCATCCCCCTCACAGAGCACTGGGAGTTGGCCAATAACCTTGAAAGACCATCAAGGTTAGATGGGGTAGAGGTTGGGGACAGTTCCTGACAACTGGAGAATTCAAATAATACACTTATTCTTGTGGAAGTCTATCAGGTCAACCCAGGGAACTACAGTTTTCCTTTATAGGACAGTGGTGGACCGAGTGCTCTAACAGTAGATTTCTGGGTACATGAAAGAAGGTGGTTGCGAACAGTCATCATGTATTTACAGTGGATAAATAATGCCTCACTAATCTGATTGCCTTCTCTGATAAAATGGTAGGATTTGTGAGTGAGGAAAGAGGGTTTGAAATTTTTTACTTTGCCTTTCACAAAGCTTTTGATGCCATCTCCCACACTATTTATCTA
Source organism: Pezoporus occidentalis (assembly GCF_034315485.1). Lineage (NCBI taxonomy): Eukaryota > Metazoa > Chordata > Aves > Psittaciformes > Psittacidae > Pezoporus > Pezoporus occidentalis. The sequence goes on along the minus strand of NW_026914611.1, from coordinate 4,134,840 downwards.
AATTAGGGTAATAAAGTAAATAGGACTTCTTCTTGCAGTATTAAACAAGTGTAAATTTTCTCCTTACCACAGTCTTAGCTCTAACCCAAATCCTGGCTATTCATTAGCCACCATTCCATCCAAGGATGATAAGTTCATGAGAGGAGCATTATATTGTGATCTTGCAATTGCTTCTGGCATTCTCATTTCATTACCAGCACAAATGAAGCAGTGCTCTTTCTCCTTTCCTCATCCCTTAGCCAAAACCCAATTGTATTCCTTTCCTTAAACCTGCGTACTCACAGGAAACTCCATGGTGCAAAGAGATGAAATATTATGAAAAATATCATATTTTGGAAATCTCTGGTTTCACTGATCAACTTCATGTAATTCCCAGTTGAAGTGTAGTTACAGTTATCCTAACCCTAATCCTGCAGTTACCCTAATATAGCCTTAGTGTTAGCCCTAATGCTAAGCATAACATGAATGCTAACTGACCATGAGACATTATCCCACCCAAAATCAGAAGGTTTCTAGGGAGATTATTATCTTGTCAGCCCTGACTTTCTTGTCTCACCCCCTTTGATTCCTCATTCATCTTCTATAGCCTTGCCTCTGATACTCTCAGCTGATGTCCTAGCCAACGTCGGTTTCCTTATTGATTGCCTCCTTCCATCCTCCTGGGCCTCTCAGCTTGACCTCCAGCTTAGTCTCCAATGCCTTTTAGTGGTGGTTTGATGTCCCTCACGTGCCTTCAGGCTCTACAGCAATCCCAATTGTTACCCAGCCTAGCCTGGAAACCATAAGACTGCATGCATGCTCCAGGTAAAAGCAGCAAGTGTCCATTTGAATCCAGGCTTTCTACAGCATGAGAACATACCTTAGAAGGTTGGTGTAAGGGCTCTTAGCACATTCCTGCAATCCCCGGTGTACTGATGTTTGAGGTCAAACCAGTTTACACATAATGTAGTTGGTGTAGGGCTGTTGTGATCAAAGTTTGAATCCTGAACAGGGGCTTACCCTTATTTTCCTTAGGAGCTTCTTCTAAGCAAGACTAACACCCTCAGCCCTTGCCTGGGCTGCAATTCAGCTGTACTGCAGTCATGTCTGTGTCTACCCATACACTTCACTGATCTTTACCCTTAATATATGGACTTGACTTCTCGCCCCATGCCCTGGGCTGGGAGCTGCCCCTGGCTGCTCGCCTGTACCTTGTCTTGCTGGGAGCACCTGCTCTGCTGACCCAAGCATTCACCACAGCACCCAGCCCCAAAGGAGCAGTTAACCTGTGCTGAGCCCTGGCAGTACTTATCATACATTTAACCACGGTACTGACATAATTCTATGTGTGTGTATTGCTGTTTACTTATAAAATAATGCATTTTACCTGCATACTGAGTTTTGTATTCCAGCAAATTGGTGTAACAGTGTGAATTTAACTCTGGTACTGAAGTGCTGTATGTAGACTTTGTGCTTTGCCACTAGTAGAAAAGAGCTTCATATCTACATGCTGTACCTGCTGTAAAAAAGGGATAATTTTCAGTGATGCGTGAGGGCAGCAGGCAGCCCACAGTTTGGAGTAGAGTATTTTAAGTCATTTAAATTGTCAGTAGCTTTTACTACAGTTTATTCTATTTCTATGGACATATGCTGGTGGTCTAAGATAATCTTTTTTTTTAGACACCTTCAAGGGCTAGGCACAATATGTCTTGTGTTTACCATAGTAAAGAAAGCTGACACAGCTTCATGCTGTTACATAGATTTGTGCCTAGCCAGAGCTAGCTCTTAAGGACTGTTTATGTGAAGATACTCTCAGTATAAGCCTTCAGTAGTACACCTCACTTTAGTGTAGCACATAAATCTTTCTTGGTTTTAGCCTTTTGGTGGGTCAGATAGTCCCCAAGAGCTGTTAAAAATAGGTTGACATTGTAGCATTACCTTTGACAGCAATTTTTACATGTGAAGCTAATGAAATTTGTTTACACGCAGCAACAGAAACAAGCCTTTCATTTGAAAAGAATAAGCTATGTTCTTCCCTTTCAGCATCCAATGCACTTTGGAAAAATTCCTATAGTTCTTTCTTACATCCTCCGCACACCTGTTAATACCAAATATAACTAAATCCAGTCTTTTAATTCAGTCTACTGGCCATCATACTGCTGCCACAACTCTTGCCTCAGGATGAAGAAACTGAGAGTAAACTGCAGCTCTGTTTCACACCTAGCCAGAATTCTGCTAGGCAAACCAAGAAAGTCTTTTAATTTTATTTGCATGAAATGCTGCTGAGAAAGCCATGCAGTAATTATATAAATTCCCTAGTAACAGTTTTGCTTTTCACATTCACTAGGTTGAAATTGTCTTTATAGCCTTTTGAAGCCCTATAAATCCTTAAGATATGTCTGGTTTGAGCTGCTGCTATTTCTTTATTAATCTGAGCATTTTCTGGCTTTAGCTCCGGTACATTATCTAAAATTTGCTCAGCCAGCTGGCCTGCAGAAGAGAGCAAGCTCATTAGAACAGGCAAAGAATGCCTGGCATCACCATTTCAATTCCTGCATGATCAGCCCACAATCTATAAAGAAATTCAGAAGGACTTTGTTACCAGGACATCCGGAGGAGTTGGGAACAATGCCACAAGAGGTCAAAGGCAATCTAGCTAAGTGTTAGTTTTCTGTGTACATATGAATAATTTACTATTCCCACTAAATATCTACCCAATGATATAGTAAGTCCTTAAACATCATACCTTCACCTTTGAATTGTTGCTTTCAGTAGACTCATACGCTCATTCTCCAGGTAGAATAAGGAGAATATAAAGAAGTTTCTGGGCATTATGCTGGCTACCGAAGATGATCAGAAGCACTTTCTTCCTGACAACTGAGGAAAGATAAAAAAAAATTATTGAGGAGAATCTCTGATGAACTTAGAAGGTTTTCTGGAAAGAAAAAGAAAGAAAAAAAGTATAAAAAGAAACAAAAATGCTATTCCTACTCACTTCAACCAAACCCCATTAATTTTCACAGACACTGAAACAAGGTGTAAGCCTTGGGAGTGATTTTTTCTAAACGGACATTTTTAACTTTTTGGAAGTATAGACTGGCTTCAGTCAGCTACTACTGAAAGAGACTGGGATTATCTGGTTCAACATGGCAGCAGCTGTTAGCAAACAGATTTTTCTGAGTGACTATGTCAAATTTAGCTTTTTTATTAATTTCACCACCTTTCATTGTGCCTATACTACTAAATTAAACAGTGATGTTATTCCTGGACACTGACATACTCTTGTTTATACTGTTTGTTTATGAACAGGGTTATTTTATGTGACCTGGAATTGCATGGACAATCAGTTTTCTTCCAAGTATTTTCCAGACATGATAGGGAGGGAATTGGAACTGGCCAAGGATTATTTCTCATACTAACTTTAACAGTAGTCTGTTTTGGATGCTAGGCAAGCTCAATTGCATGTACAAGGATGGACTGCTGTATATACCATCAGGGCAAGAAAACTTTTTGAGGCATTTTCTAATCTCACAGTATAGGCATAGGCCATGTGCTTTTATGTCTACATAACCCTTTTTCTGCTCACTAATGTCCTTAGTGTTATTTGGGATGTCACTCTGAGGAGGGTCTATTAACAGCATCTTGGCAGAGGAGACACAGATATCTCCATTCCTTATTCTTCATATTCCTTTATATATATTAAGGATATAATTTGTAAAGTTTAATTAATTTTAAACATTAATAATAATGACACTTTAGTTATATATAATTTACAGTTTTCTTTATTTTACTTCTAAAACCCCCTGTGCCTGACTGTAGGAATTATGTCTGATTGTTCAAGAATTTCCTGGGATGACTAATACAAAGGAAGAATAGATTTTTTTTTCTCTCTAGTATATCAAAAGAGTAAGCAAAGAAGTTCCTTTTGCTTTATTCACACACTAGAAATATAGTTTTGATTTTTAGACTAAAATACCAAAATGAAAACAAACCCTACCAAAAATGAATAACACAATTTTCCCTGAAGTAGAAGAAAGATGGGAGAAGGATTCCAATCTGAAATGTACCTATTTTCCCCAGTTATTGACCCTGGTTTTAACTAAATTCCAACAAAACCCCCTCCTTGCCTTCTAAATGGTTTAGTCCAATTGTTAGCCACAAATGTTTTAAATTAAGTTCAAAATATTATAAATAAAATTACACCTAGAAACATGTTACCTTAAAATTTAGTTTGTATTTATTTTGTTTTTTTACTCTTATTAAGTTGGCAAATTCTATTTATCTCTTCTGCATTGTATACTCTGGACATGTTTGGTTTTGATTGGGGGCTTTTCTTTTCACATTTCCAAAACTTTTTCAAACAAAAAAAAATCCTATACATTTGTTCTCATTTAACTCAGAAAGAAAAAGGGTAGTGTTTGATATGGAATAGAATTCATGCTCAATCTCAAGATAAAAAAGAGAAATACAGTAAAGATAAGCTGTTCTCTTTCTCTTGCTCCTAACTCCTTTGATTTCTTCACTCCTTTCCTATAAATGCAGCTTTTCAGTCTTCAGAAATAGCAATATGATCATTTGTTATGTCCTGGTAACTCATCAGCTATGGAGGAAAACAACTTAGACTTTCTTCAGCTTATAATGAAAGCAGGCAACCTGTTTCTTCCTTTCTCCTTCACCTCTCAAAATCATGAGATTTTCTGCTGTTATTATATTCAGTTTTAAAACTAGCCATTGCTTCAAAAGCTATTCTTACATATGGAAACCAGATGGGCTTATTGGAATGGAAAGATACTAAAAGGACTTTAACATATATTCAAACTGTCCATATAAGCACTGCTTAAATGTCTATACACCAAATAAAGTGACATAACATCAGTTGCTTACTTATATACTTGTCACACATTTCTTAGCCTGACCAAGACCATGACCATATCCAGCCCTGAAATAAAATTATGCATTAGCCCTATTTAAGCATAAAAATTTCAGAAAGGGGGCTGAATGTATGCATTTCTTTTCTTTCATCTCCTCCAAATTTCCACACCATAGGCTAGATTAAACAGTTATCTTCATGTCATGGATTAACCCCAGCCAGAAACTAAGTTCCACACAATTGCTTGTTTACTCCTTCCTGGTGGGATGGGGAAGAGAATTGGAAGAGTAGAAGTAACAAAACTTATTGGTTGAGATAGACACAGTTTAATAGGTAAAGCAAAAGCCGAGCACATAAGCAAAGTGAAACAAGGAAATCATTCACCACTTCCCATTGGAAGGCAGGTGTTCAGCCATCTCCAGAAAAACAGGACTCCATCGTGCATAACGGTTACTTGTGAAGGCAAACACCATCACTTCAAATGTCTCTTCTTTCTTCTTCTTCCACAGCTTTATATGCAGAGCATGATGCCATACAGTATGGATTGTCACTTTGATCAGTTGGGACCAGCTGTTCCAGCTGCATCCCCTCTCAACTTCTTGTGTACCCCCAGCATACTCACTGGTGCGGTGAGAGGCAGAAAAGGCCTTGACTCTGCATAAGCCCTGCTCAGCAGTAACTAAAACATTCCTGAATTATCAACACTGTTTCCAGCACAAATTCAAAACACAGTCCCATACAAGATATGATGAAGAAAATTAACTCTACCATAGACAAAACCATCACTTTAGGAAAGGTGTATCCTAGTGCTAAAGGCTTGCATAAAGAATGTGTGCTTTAAGGAGGGACTGTAAGAATGAAGACCTTAGGCCCACAGCAGGAGAGCATCTGGTTCAAGACCATCTTAAGAACTGGAACATACACAAGTACATGGAACCTGATGAAATCCATCCACAGGTCCTGAAGGAGCTGGCAAATGAAATTGCTAAGCCACTGGCCATCATATTTGAAAAATCATGGCAGTCAGGTGAAGTTCCCAGCAACTAAAAAAAGGGAAATATAAACCACATTTTCAAGAAGGGGAAAATGGGTGACCCAGGGAATTACAGACCAGTCTCACCTCTGTGCCTGGCAAAATCTTGGAGCAGATTCTCCTAGAAGGCATGCTAAGGCACATGAAAAACAGCAAGGTGCTTGGTGACAGCCAGCATGGCTTCACTAAGGGGAAATCCTGCCTGACCAATTTGGTGGCCTTCTATGATCGGCTGCAGAACTGATGGACAGGGGTAGAGCAGTTGAAATCATCTACCTGGACTTGTGCAGAGTTTGACACTGTCCCACACAACATCCTGTCTCTAAATTGGAGAGACATCAATTTGACAGATGGACCACTCAGTGGATAAAAAACTGGCTGCATGGCTGCACACAAGCAGATGTGGTCAATAGCTCAATGTCCAGCTGGAGACCAGTAATGAGTTGTGTCCCTCAGGGATCAGTGTTGGGACCGGTCTTGTTCAACATCTTCGTCAGTGACATGGACAGTGGGATTGAGTGCGCCCTTTGCAAGTTTGCAAATGACACCAAGCTGTGTGGTTCGGTTGATATGCTGCAGGGAAGGAATGCCATCCAGGGGGACCTTGACACGCTTGTGAGGTGGGCTGATGTCAACCTCATGAAGTTCAACCATGCCAAGTGCAAGGTCCTACACCTGGGTCGGAGCAATCCCAGGCACAGCTACAGGCTGGGCAGAGAAGAGATTCAGAGCAGCCGTTCGGAGAAGGACTTGGGGGTGTTGGTTGATGAGAAAATGAACATGAGTTGGCTTCAGTGTGCTCTTGCATCCCAGAAAGCCAACCGTCTCCTGGGCTGCATCAAAAGGAGTGTGACCAGCAGGTCGAAGGAGGTGATCCTGCCCCTCTACTCTGCTCTCATGAGACCTCACCTGGAGTATTGTGTGCAGTTCTGGTGTCCTCAGCATAAAAAGGACATGGAACTGTTGGAACAAATCCAGAGGAGTGCCATGAGGATGATCAGGGGACTGGAGCACCTCCTGTATGAAGACAGGCTGAGAAAGTTGGAGCTGTTCAGCCTGGAGAAGAGAAGGCTGCTTGGAGACCTCATAGCAGCCTTCCAATATCTGAAGGGGGCCTATAAGGATGGTGGGGAGGGACTCTTCATTAGAGACTGTAGTGATAAGACACATGGTAACAGGTTCAAACATAAACAGGGGAATTTTAGACTGGACACAAGGAGGAAGTTCTTTACTGTGAGGGTGGTGAGGCACTGGAATAGGTTGCCCAAAGAAGCTATGAATGCACCATCCCTGGTGGTGTTCAAGGCCAATTTGGACAGAGCCTTGGGTGGCATGGTTTAGTGTGAGATGTTCCTGCCCATGCAGGGTTTGAACTTGATGATCTTAAGGTCCTTTTCAACTCTAACTATTCTATGATTCTGTGATTCTAAGGTTTCTTGTTTCTTTGTTGCATTAGAACAATGCTAAGAAAACTGGATAAGTTCATTCAGCTGAATTCAGTAACCTTTCCTTTTCTCGTATGTTTTCTTATTCATGTGCAGATATTACTGCAGATATTATTAATGCAGATAATATGTGACATGTGTCCAGGAAGCATTTCTAAAACATGCTTTCATTGTTCTAGGGGTTTAAGATATTCTTTCAAATGTCTTGGACAGGTGAAGCATTTGTTCTTGTGTGAAAAAGAAAGCTGTTGTTGCCTAGAAAATGCATTGGCAGCAGATAAAAGAAATGAAAACATCTTCATTTACCAGCCATTGTGGAAGTGAGGAAGGGCTTTTTCTTTATTCTTTTTTCCCCAAGAAAAGAAGCAGAGAAGACATAGATCTGAGTTATTTATGAATGCCTTAGAAGATTAGCTGACTTATCTGACTATATCTAATGTCTACACCTATTATTGAGAAAGGTTATTGTTTTTCTAGTTCAGGGTAAAACTGAAAATACATATTAATATAATATGAATAAAACTTTAAATCATTTTGCTTTTGTGGTCACAAGGTAATCAGAAAAGATTGGAAGAGGTGACTTCTGCAATACTTTGTAAGTATTTATTCAAAATGTTCAGGATAATTGCTTTTGTACTTTATTACACATAGAAATAGTCCTAGGAGTCTTTTGATATTAATGTGGAAAAACACTGTGTGTAAGCAAAGTGGAGGGATAAAGACGATAATCTTAGAGAAAGAGAACATATGTAAAGGTATGATTACTTGTGCTTTTGCTAAGATGTCTTTAACATCTGTTGTTCAGCCTCATTTAAGTTAAGGATGTCAGGGTCACAAAAAGTTAAATTTAAAAGATGAATAAATGTTCTGACTGGCTTATAAATTAGGCAAGAGTACATCAAACTCCAAAATTCCCATTGGCTGATTGCATAAATGAACAGGGATTGTGATGGTCTTCTAGGAAACTCCAGCATCCAGCTTTCAGAGACTGTCTAAAATCTGCTAATGGAAAGATCAGGTGGCCAGAATGCAAGGAAAGACTTTTAGCTGCACTGGTGGGATTCATCACACTTGCAGTGTAGAAAACTGTGTTCATGTCTATTTAAAGTCAGTGAAAAAAAAAATATAAAATTAAAGAATGCAATCATGAGAGTTATTTTACAGATCTACATTAGGCTGAGGTGAGGCATATCTCTGCCTGATAATTTCAATTATAAATGGAGGTTAACATGCACAGCTTAAAAGCCTGGGTCAATAGTTCTCTCATTTCACTCTATGAAATAATATTTTTCCAAATTCTATGATAACTATCAGTTAAAAAGTGCTGCAGGCATTTTCTAGCCATAGCCTCTTTTGGTAATCAAGTCAATTTGGAAGCAATATTTAAGAAATTGATGGACCTTCCCAGCTAGACACATCATCAAGGTGATAACTGTTTAACAAGTAAGTATGTAGAAATTCAGAAATACAGGATTTTAGTTTCAGAAGAACTCAGTGTGACTATGAAATTTTTTACTAAAAGTGAGTGCTAATACCAGAAAACTGTGAGACCTAGCATTTGGATTTATGAACACAAACTCCTCATTGGGACTGCAAGCAAACAAGTAGCCAGTACCACTAGAGGCTTACAGCTAGGTGCTAGAGGGAGGTAATTCTGAACTGGCGTGGAAATCTGGATCCAGCTCACGCTCCTCTGATAGCCTTTGGCAGTCAGAAGGCTGCCACTTAAAATATTTTTTTGTAGCTGTATGATAATTGTCAGGAAACACTTCAGGGTAGATCTTTCACAAACTCACGTGGGACTCCATAAAAAGGTTGTTAGATGTCAGCATCTAGATATCAGTGGTCTATTTATGGCTGGTACTCTGCTCTACCTTCACAGAAACCAGAAGGAAAGTTGCAGATTATATTCTCTAAACAATCCTTCTCAATTATATCTCTGTGCTTGGCCACGACATAACTTTTGATATATTCACTCTTCAGCAAAACACCAACATAAGCACAAATATTCTTGCCTTTCCTTGGAACTCAAGTTGTAGCACCATTTTATTTTTTTTTTTAAATTTCTGTGACTAGCAACAAATACTAGGCTCTCATTTTGGAAATTGGTATATCTCCCTAATATTAATCTGAATCTCTTCTACTATAAGGATCAGACATCACAGTAGGGAAGACTAATCATTATTTATCAAACAACATATTCAGAATGTACATTATTTAGAGTTGGTGCAGCACAAATTTCTGACAAGAAAATGACTGAATCTTGGGCGATAAAACAGAAAATCTATTGGCTACCTTGAAACTACAGGGGATGGAGAAAACCCACCAGTCAAATTAATACACTGCAGCTCTGATAGCTACTGTTTGTCAGCAGGTGTTGGATCCACATACAGTCAGTCCTGTTTCCTGATATCTGACAGTGAAATTAAAAGGTTGTGGGTTGTTTTGGCTTTTTTTTAGAGTCAGTGAGATGGAAATTACAAGGATTTTCAAGTATGAAATGTGATAAGTTTAAATACAACAGCTTTAAATGTGACAGTTTTTAATACAGCAGTTCTAAATAAAGCAACATTGGTTTCAACTGGGAGCTGAGTGCAAGGAAATAGGCCCCATCCCTGCCCCATCCATAGAATTCAAGATCAGGTTGGATGGGGCTTTGAGCAACCTGATCTAGTTGAAGATATCCCTGCTCATTGCAGGAGAGTTGGACTAGATGACCTTTAAAAGTCCCTTCCAACCAAAACTATAGTATGATTTTATGACTGAAGAACTGGAAAAAGAGGAAATATCAAAGCAGGATTAAAAGGACACATGCTTTCCCCTTCAGTTGTAGCTTTTTTTTTTCTTTTTCTTTCTTTTTCTTTTTCTTTTTCTTTTTCTTTTTCTTTTTCTTTTTCTTTTTCTTTTTCTTTTTCTTTTTCTTTTTTTTCTTTCTTTTTCTTTTTCTTTTTCTTTTTCTTTTTTTTCTTTTTCTTTTTCTTTTTTTTCTTTTTTTTTTCTTTTTTCTTTTTCTTTTTTTTCTTTTTTTCCTTTTTCTTTTTTTTTCTTTTTCTCTTCTCTTTCTCTTTTTCTTTTTCTTTTCTTCTTTCTTTTCTTTTTTTCTTTTTCTTTTTCTTTTTTTTTCTTATTCATATTCTTTTTCTTTTCCTTTTCCTTTCCCTTTTCCTTTTCCTTTTTCTTTTCTTTTTCTTTTTCTTTTTCTTTTTCTTTTTCTTTTTCTTTTTCTTTTTCTTTTTCTTTTTCTTTTTTTTCTTTTTCTTTTTTTTCTTTTTCTTTTTTTTCTTTTTCTTTTTTTTCTTTTTCTTTTTCTTTTTTTTTTCCTTTTTTTCTTCTTCTTTTTCTTTCTTTTTCTTTTCTTTTCTTTTTTCTTTTTCTTTCCTCTTTCCTTTCTTTTATGGAGGGAATGTAGAATTTAAGTGGAATTTTTGCTGCTTATAAATCATTTGGCATGCTTGAAATGGAGGAGCTTATCAGAACAGATATAGAACGTGGCAAAAAAAGACATAAATATGCTTCATAATTAAATATATATATTATAATGACTTCATTTTGTCCCACAGAGCTGACTTCCCCAGTGACTCTTACTCACAGAGGCCATGATGATCAGGCTGAAGAGCTCTTTTAGATAAGAAGTAATAGCCTAAGGGGGAGTATTTTCTTTCTTTGGTATTCCTCATTTCTCTAGTTTTTTTTTAAAATTATTCTATTCCTTCGGTGACAGAAAAAAATGAAATGTCTCTTATCTGCTCCTGAAATTGCCTATATTCTTTTTTTTGTCAATGATCATTTCTGTTTAGTTGGAAGGATGTTCTGCCTCTCTGCAGTTCCTTGTACTTATCTGTCCTGTAGCTTTTTGTTGAGTGTCTGGTACATGAAAGTACAAACATCTTTCTCTGCCCCTTTTATGGTCACATTGATTACATACTCATGTAAAATGCTCCTACGTGTTTGCTGCTGCCATCATGGTGTTACAAAGCAGCTAAATGCTGTTATTAGCTTTACTATTTTAGTATAACAACACTTTGTTTCAAGGCAAACTAACAATAATTATATACTGATGATCTTTTTAGAATTAATGGGTGCTGCATGCTTCTGCTTTGGCTGAATCACTGCCCACCATCACCAGACCTGCCCACCAGATACAGTTGCAATAGGAAGGGCCTTGCTGTGGAGGGAGAATGAGCAGGTTGTTGGTTTTGTTTGTGTTTGGCACATGCCCAGGTGACCTCTTTATTTAACGTGGACCAAGGCCCCTCTCAGCTCTTCTCTGGGATCAGTGTGTCTGGAAGGGAAGGGAAGGGAAAAATTACTCTTTGCTGGATCAGCAGCTGAAGTGTCCTGAAGATAAAATGTTTGTTTGTGCTTGGACCTGACACTGTAACCATTTGGTTCAAAGTAAGAACTTGAGCAGAAAATGCAGAATAATGCTGAAGTATATATGGGATCAGCCAAATGGTTCAGCTTCCCCTCAGTCTGATTGTTTGAAACAATCCCATTTCAGTATACAATAGCACATACTAAGAAAGTTTCAGTTTTCCTATATGAAGAACATTTATTGTTTAGGTTGTCAGGAGTTCTATGTCAGCATGCCAAATTCAGTGAAAAATACAGCCACTTAACGTTAAATTTTAATTAAATGGGAAGTCAGTATTATATTATGGAGAAACTCCAGTCTCCTTGGAATTAACATCAAACTTCACATTGGTATCTCTAAAATTTGGCTTTGTAGAGTTAGGTTTATTTTTGGTTTTGGTTTTGTTTTCTTCAGATACTATTTAATGAAATAAAGTTCTAATGTGATTTTCCAAAGAAAAATGTGTTATAATTAATTTACTATTTTTTAAATATTAGTATTTTTTAAGCGACTTTATTAACACTGTTTGTAAGAGTATAGAACTTGGAGGACTTTTGAAATGAACAAATTTCCACAACAATTTACGTCTTTTCTTCAGCCTAAAAAAGGAGATAATGACAGAAGGCAATAAATTAGTTTCTAAGGTTTACAGTTGACTTGCTTGCAATTAACTCAAACTGTAGGTTTAATCTCCTTCTGGTCAGTTAGGTATCCAAATGATTCCAACTTCTTTCTTGATCTAGCAGATTTAGCAATGTAGGGTGTATATAAGATCATTGCATGTCTTTCCTTGGATCAGAAAATGTCTTTTCTTGGATTTGAAAATGGTCCAGCATAAAGATTCTAAGGGCTTTCAAGAGTTCAGTGCTACCAAAATCATGTTTATTACTATAATAACTGAATTTCTAAAATCAAGGTTTTTATTAGGTGAGTGATGCTTACAGCCTTACAATATTTGTTATTTAAAAAAAGCAAACAAGCTGTTCCAGATAGAATCACAGAATCATAGAATTGTTAGGATTGAAAGCGACCTAGATGGCTTAGTTCCAAGTCCCCTGACATGGGCAGGGACACCTTCCACTAGACCAGGTTTCTCAAAGCCCTGTCCAGCCTGGCCTTGAACGCTTCCAGGGATGGGGCAGCCACAGCTTCCATGGGTTACTTGTTCCAGTGTCTCACAACACTCTTGATAAAATTTTCTTCCTAATGCCTAATGTAAATCTACCCTCTTTCAACTTAAAGCCATTCCACTTTGTCTTATTACTATAAATGCCCTTGTAAAAATATCTCTCCCCACACTTCTTGTAGGACCCCTCTAGGTAATGGAAGGTTGTTATCAGTAAACCCTGAGCCTTCTCCAGGCTGCACAGCCTGTCTTCATGGAGATGTGATCCAGCCATCTGACCCATTTCACGGCCTCCTTTGGACTCGCTCTAACAGGTCCAAGTCCAATAATCCGCTGAAGCCTCTTAAGGATGGGCAACAGTGTAAACAGTCAAAAATTTATCTTCTAAAATCTTGAACTCAGACCTGTGCTTATCTGCCTTAATTAGATCATCCTAGTTGTAAAAGGTTTTATCAGCATTCTGATGCTGATAAAGAATCATGAGCCTTAGAAACATGCAATGGTTTTAGCAATGATCATCAATGTTCTAGTCTGGGCCTAAATTTCATATTTAGGGGGGGTATAGCTATGCTTACATCTAAACAAATGTTCTGTAATTCTAGATCTAATGTCTTAATAGTAACTGATTTAGGATCCTAATAGGAACCCAAATCAGTAATTTGATCCTAAAGGCAAAATTTCAAGATAAGTCATGCAAATGGTGCACTTGTGAAAACCAAAATCCAAGTGTAAAATGTGAGACACCTGAAATCTAAAACAATTAAATAAAATAAAATTATTCTCATGATCTGTTGTGCCAGGTGGAACTAAGTAAAACTCAGAAAATGTATGGTTCAAGGACTTAATTCAAAATATAAATGTAATTATACATGAAAATGGATATATATTAAAATTTCTAAACCTAAATACAGTTTCAAAGTAGGCACCTAAACTAAGCACCTCAATTTGGTTTTAATATTCCTTACCTAGGATAACCTCATATTATTCCAACTGCTCTCTGCAAATATTTGTCTTTTCCCATTAGCTACAGATGGAACACTGTATCATCAGGATGAATCCAAGCCTAGGAGTGTGAGATTGTAATTATTTACAAAATCAGAAACATTTCTCTTTTGATGGAGCTAGACACCAAGATTTTGTCTCACAATAGCCCTGTTTATGATTAAGAAACTATGAAATCTTGCTAGTAAGTATTTCTGGATGGTTCCACAGTATCAGTTGCATTAGCTGTGCTGAAATATTTCTCAGACAAAATATGAGATAGTCCTTTTCCATATGAACTGAGGCACTGAACGTATCCAATGACCTTTTCTGGATGTGCTTCTATGTATCTGATACAGTAAAAAAACACATTTCTACAGGAGAAATTCTACTGGAGGACATAGAAAATACTTAGAAATACGCTAAGGAGAGCTAGTAGATGTGGATCTGGAGATGTTGGCACAGTGGAATCTACAGAAATACATAAGAAAATACATTATATTTTGCACTTTACTAATTATAGGCATAGAAAATTAAGTAATATCTATAAAGTGTCCTAGAAGTAGTAACTGAAAGTCATGATCCACTCTTTGCTGTTTGTAGGATTAATTGCTGCATATAGTAACTTTTTTTTTTTTTCTCTGTATTCTTTTTTTGGCATGAAGTATTTTGAATTTTCTCCTGAATGTTTCATAGTTACAACAGAAATGACGAGTGGCATATCCCAGAAAAGTTCACAGGCTGATGATTATGGAATAATGTCATGCAAATTTGGACTCTTACAGGTCTCTCATTTTGTAAGTGAATATTCAGTGCATGAGGCTATTACATAATAAGAGCAGGAGCCACTAGCAGCTGTTTGAAAACCATGAGTTTATAACTATGATTAGTCATAATTTTTACTTGGGGTGCATGCATACTGGGAGATCAACTCAGTGTTGGATCACTGGAGCTCAGTATAATTTATGAGAGAAAAAGAATTTGGTATATTCAAAACACGGAAATTCTGCACAGGCACAGAAGCATGAGTCTTGGTCCCGGAGGACTTCAAAGTCAAACAAGTGCTTCTTATTATCAGAGAGATTTTCTGGAACATAATTCTGTATTTAAGTGCCTGAGTTCCACCTATTATATTGGAGGTATGCCATGGGGAAAAAAAATAAAATAAAAAGAAGAAAACCCGAACTTTGAACAACAGTTTTCTCTGCAACTAAGACCTTTTTTTTTTTTTTTTTTTCTACCAGTATACAGACTTCATAATGATTTTATCCTGTTTATAATTCACAGGACTACTCATAACAAGAAAAGCTTTTATGTGTATGTTGGTGATAAAAAGCAGACTACGGCAAAATTGGACTTTCTGTGGAAGGAAATGGGAGACCTGTTTACCCAGGATGTGGAAGGCAGAGGTACTCAATGATTCTAAGGCAAAGGCAGGAACTGGGAGAATGAAGAACCGGGTTTGGGACCATCTAAGGAACCACAAACTGCACAAGTCCATGGGACCTGGTAAGATGCATCTGCTGGTCCTGAGGGAATTGGTGGATGAAGTGGTTAAGCCACTATCCATCATATGAGAGAAGTTGTGGCAGTCCAGTGAAGTTGTCACTGACTGGAAAAGGGAAAACATAACTTCCATTTGTCAAAAGGGAAAAAAAGGAAGACCTGAAAAGCTACAAGACAGTCAATTTTACCTTGGTACTTGGCAAGATCATGGAGCAGATCCTCCTGGAAACTGCTAAGGCTCATAAAAATAAGGAGGTGACTGGTGACAGCAAACAATAGCTATACTAAGGGAAAATCGTGCCTGAGCAATTTGGTGGCCCTCTATGATGGGGATACAGTGTTGGTGGATAAGGAAAGAGTAACTGATGTCATCTACCTGGACTTGTGCAAAGCATTTGACATTGTCCATAATGGCATCCTTGTCTCTAAATTGCAAAGACATGGATTTGATGATTGAGCACACAGTGGAAAAGGAATTGGCTGGATGGTCACACTCAAAGAGTTATGGGCAATCATTTGATGTCCAAGTAGAGACCAGTGACGAGTGATGTTCGTCAGGGGTTTGTATCAGCATATCAGCGCTGTTTAAAATTTTTGTTGAAGACACGGACAGTGGGATTGAGTGCACCCTCAGTAAGTCTGCTGTTAAATTGAGTAAAAATAATTAACAACACAGTTTACACTATTAAATATTGTATAATTTCACAGATGTATTTTCAAATGATTAACATAAAACCATTGTATTTTTTACCCTGCAGACAAATTTAAACTGCATGAACTTAAAAATATTTTAAAATATTTTAAGTTCTTCCTTGTAAACAGTCGTGTTACTTTAGGAGTACTTAAATAAACTTACAAACATTAACTGAAATTTCTTTTATTATCCATAGCTTATCAGACATGTAGAGACTGTAATATCAGAGAACCTGAGAAAAACCTGAAAAAACCATCTACTCAAGGGTCTTGTGGCATAACATGTTTACAGCCCTGGAAATTAACATCACAATTATCTTAACTTTTCCATTAAAAACAAAACATGCATTGTAAAACTGCTTTTCTTAATCTGAATGATCAACAAAGGTGTTTCTTTAATAGTGATTTATTCTTTTATTTTCCTTTATTCTGAACAGATTGAGTGATATTGGTATGTGCTACATTATTCCCATCTCTATGTGCGATTAGTAATAAAACGAAGATGGAATTCATGGTCAGTTGCTCACTGATCTACTGCCACCTAGGCTGCACTTTGGTAATTACAGGAAGATCGGTAGCATGGCCTGAATATGAGTACACCTACATTTTTAACACAAAACAACACAATCTGAAAAGCCATTGCTGTAGTCCAAGATTAAATATTGATACTACTAATAAACATAAATTATAGAATTATAAAATGGTTAGGGTTGGAAAGGACCTGAAAATCATCAAGTTCCAAACCCCTGCCATGGGCAGAGACGCCTCACACTAGACCATGTTCCCCAAGGCTCCAGTGTCCAGCCTGTGTTAGAACATTGCCATGAGCAAGGCAAAAAAAGACTTCAGGTATGCTAAAGCATAAGCATGTGATTAAAGCTAAGAATACGTTAATTTCTTTCCTGAAAGAAGATTTTTTGTCTTGCTAAAATATTATTAATAAATATGATGGTTCCAAAAAAAAAAAAAAAAAAATTCCTAAAACCTATTTTTAGGTGTTCTGTGATTCAGCTAATATAAACCTAGTAGGTGGAGTGCTTCTGTTTACACTAGCTTTTGACATCTTTTTAAATGAAAAGTAAGGTGGTATTGACATGCACTTTGGAAAGGTGCCTGTAAGGCTAAAACCTGACCTAATACTAAAGAACAAGGACCAGAGACAAGCAACTAAATTTTCTGAGATCTTTCAATTTTCTGTTGAAATTGAAATATTTCTCCAACACTATATACCAGTAGTTTAAAAACAAATTTAGTCAGGGAGTTGGGTTTACATGTGAGTGATGTAAAAGAAGGTTAGTACAGCCAAATAATAAATAGATGTCTTCTTCTGAAGTGATTATAAATTGCTACTTTTAGTGTAAAATGTTTCATCAGAATAAAACATACAAATCTGTGTTAAATGACAGCAATTTTATATGCGTCAAGTGTTAACGATTCACTGAGTGGCACACTACCTTTTCAGTCACACATTCACATATTAAATGTCACATTTCTTAAAGGTAGGAATCTCGCTGTCCATGTTTTTCTCCTTCTACCCCAGATGTTCTGTTAGTTCTAAGTGTGAAATCAGATACAGCAAAGAAGTAAGTCTGAGAGAGGCAGTATGAGAGAGACTTAACAACAAAAAATAACACATACACAGATGAAAGGTTTATAAATAAAACACCCTTCCAAGTCAATAATGAAGGAGGGAATAAATTCCAAGATGGCCCTCCCTGTGCCACAGTACTCTATGAAATTAGCCTTGAGATTTTCCTCTTTTAGATTTGTAACATATTTTGTGAACTTCTTTAACTTTTTGTTTTGTTTTGCTCCACCCCCCACCCCACCCCCCCCAACCCCCCCCATGCTGTCAGCTTGATATCTCTACCCCTGTAGGACTTAAAACCTGATGCACTGAGTGGACCTTTTAATGCCATTGTTATTAGTGCAATGTACAAAGAAAATGCGGATGCACTTCTGCATATTGTCTCCTACATATTCTAAAAAAGTTCCTTTAAAAGCTAAATTAACACCCTATTTGCCTTTAAAGGCTAATACTATGTTTCCCTCTGATTTTCTAATGATAATTAACCCTTTTATATTATAGTTTTCAGACCTCAATAGCAATCTTCCCATGTCATATAATCATAGAATCATAGAATAGTTAGGGTTGGAAAGGACCTTAAGATCATCATGTTCTAACTCCCCTGTCATGAGCAGGGACACCTTCCACTAAACAATGCCACCCAAGGCCACCCAAGGCTCTGTCCAGCTTGTCCTTGAACACTGCCAGGGATCCAACACAGTGATGGAACATTCACAACTCCTTTGAGCAACGTGTTCCAGGGCCTCACCACCCTGACAGTAAAGAATTTCTTCCTTATATCTAAACTTCCCCTGTTTAAGTTTTAACCCGTTACCCCTTGCCCTGTCACTACAGTCCCTAATGAAGAGTCCATCCCCAGCATCCCTATAGGCCCCCTTCAGATACTGGAAGGATGCTATGAGGTCTCCACACAGGCTTCTCTTCTCCAGGCTGAGCAGACCCAACTTTCTCAGCCTGTCTTCATAAGGGAGGTGCTCCAGTCCCCGGATCATCCTTGTGGCCCTCCTCTGTAGGTAGTTAGGGCCTGGCGGCCGGAAGATATCGCGTTGTACGGAAAGATAGAGCCCCCCCTGTTTAATAGCCAATAGTATGTAGCTGGTGATGTAAGCAGACGGAAGTGACGCTGTAAACCCAGAGTATATAACGCTGTGTTGCGAAGTAATAAACGCCATTTGCCGTCCACCACACTGGTGTCTGTGAGCTGATGGCCCGAGTGGCCTGGGGTTGGTCGCCGTGCCGTTCCTGAACCAGGTCGCCACGCCTTGCGGAGGCAAAACTCCTCTGGACTCATTCCAACAGTTCCATGTCCTTTTTATGTTGAGGACACCAGAACTGTACAGAAATGAATGTCTTTCATCTTCTCAGTGTGTTCCTCCTGTTCATCCCTTTATTAGCAGAAGTAATTTTTGTTCACCAAGGATATTCAACTGGGCATTTCCTATGCATACATATATATATAAAAATAGATACATAAGTAGATCTATATATTATTGTCCTGGGTTCAGCAGTAGCAGTCCTTTTTCTCCTTCTTGGTAGCTGGTGCAGTGCTGTGTTTTGACTTTCGGCCTGGGAACAGAGCTGATAACACCGATGCTTTGGTCTGGCCAAGGACTTTGTGAGCCTCTTACTCTGCCAGGGAGGAGGGGAAGCCAGGAGGAAGCAGAGACAGGACATCTGACCCAAACTGACCAAAGAGGTATTCCATACCACAGCACATGATGCCCAGGATGTAACTGGGAGTTACCCGGAAGGGCTAGGGACTGCGGGGTTGGAGGATGTATCGGTCAGTGCTTGGTCGGGCTGGGGGGGCGAGTTATCGGTCAGCTGGTGGTGAGGTGTTGTATTCTCTTCCCTTGTTATTTCCTTTATCATTATTATTATTGGTGGTAGCAGTAGTAATTTGTGTTATACCTTAGTTACTAAACTGTTCTTATCTCAACCTGGGGGAGTTGCATTCTTTTCGAGTCTCCTCTCCATCCCTCCGGGAGTAGGGGGAGAGCAAGAAGGGGGGGAGTGAGTGAACGAGCTGTCTGACTGGGTTTTAAACCATGACAAGTATGTATAAAGCCACATACTACCACTCACTAACACAGCCATAAACACCTGCAATGTATGTGTATAAAGTGAAGATTGAATACTTTGATCTCTTTTCAGTTAAATAATAGCTTGACTGCATTCTATTTTTAACTTTTTTCTTTTAATATTCACCATGTTTCACAATATGGAGTGATATCACAGACTGAAATAACAGTACTATATCTCATTTTCCATTAAATTCACTTTTTTTTTTCTTTTCCTGTTTCCTTTTTTTTTTTAACAATAAGGAAATTTGAGTCACTGTGAAAGAAGTTACAATGGTGAGTGTACATGAAAGTGAGAGTTACTGAAAACCACAATAGGACTATGAGGCTCGAGAACTAATCAATACTACCAGTTAATATATATGCTAGAGTAGAATTTAAGTTGCAAATAAGAATAGATACAGTGTTTTAAGCTAACCTGAGATCAGTAGAACTTAACAACATGAAATCTTAAAAAATTTGAACTTTAAGTCTTATTAAATGTAAAATTCATTAAAACAGTCAGTGCACCTAAATCCTGCCATAATTAACAAGTAGTAAATAAAATTCCATGATTAACTTGCCTGCAAGAACCCTTTTATGTCTTTAATCCTGAATAGACATTACAGATTCCTTAATTTATTAAGAACAAGATTCCCAAGTCTCAAATACTTCAGTACTTAAAAGGGCCTATAAGAAACATGGGATGAGACTTCCTAGCAGGGCCTGTTGTGGTAGAATGAGGGGAAATGGTTTTAAAGTAAAAGAGGGGAGATTCAGGCTGGATGTGAGAAAGAAATTCTGTACAACAAGGATGATAAAATACTGGCACAGGTTGCCCAGAGAGGTGGTAGATACACCATCCCTGGAGACATTCAAGGCCAGGCTGGATGTGGTTCTGGGCAACGTGATCTTGTTGAAGATGTCCCTGCCCATTGCAGGGACAAAGATGACCTTTGAAGGTCCCTTCCAACCCAAACCATTCTATGATTCTATGATCCTATGGATGTATAATTTGAAGCTCACAAGTGTTCAGAAACATGTTCTGAAATGATGATCATTTAGCTTCTGTATACAGCTTTGTTGCCATCAGCATTAGGATGAACTTATGTTTTCTTGAAAAATTCTGAAGTACAAATGGTGATCCCAGCATTAATAAAGAGTGACATCACTGGAAATGTCCATGCACAATAAATTGCACAGGGATCTATCAATTACAGCCTTTCCCCAAGGAACAGGTGACACAGATACCAGACTCTTTGACATAAAACATGTATTAACCTGGATTACGCCATTCTTCACCCTTTCTTTTGAGCTGAGCGTGGTGCAGGGAGACAGAAAGACGACAGACAAATGAGAAGAGCAGTGTTCAGTTCAGGTGAAACTTGGATATTCAGAAGCACCTTTTTCTCTGCAGTGATGATTTGGCAACTACCTCAGGACAAGGAATCATTTCCCCTCTGGAATCTAAATTAGATATTTGTGTAATTATTTTATACAGGCTCTTGTGTTCTACACAGAATGTGAAAAACAATGGAAGGATATTTGTCAGGAGAAGAATAGTTACTCTAATAATTTATTAAGGTTAAAACAAAGTAACACATATGTACAAGAATTAAAGGCAGACATAAACAAAAAAATATAGCTATGCAAATGTGATTAAGAGTGCATAAAAAAATGGAAACAACATTTTAAAGACATTTATTTAGAGGATTTGAAAAGGCTTTATATGTTATGCAGTCAACCTGAGTATTTTCTCTGAAAGAAAAAGTTGATATTTTGTGGACAATAAAGTACCTGTGAATACAAGTACCTGTGAATACAAGATAGCATATAATGATTCAACCACCCCTCTACAAGTACTACTGGTACATCATTTATTAATCTTCTATTTCTTCAATGTTTTAGGGAAATGTAGTCAAGGTAATAGAGTCAACTTTGGGAAAAGAATAGAAAGATATGATAAGTCTCCAAATACAGTCTTCCAGTTAACTTTGGAGACATTCTTTAGTTTATAATTATGAGTTGGCCTAATCTAAGTTTCACCACAAGAAAGGAAACAGCCAGAAATTCAGATTTATATTTGGTGAATGATTAAAGCTTTTGGCATTAGAACAGTGCTATGCACCAGACCAAGGGCTAGTATGAAGTTGTGGGATGAGTTACAAGTTAAAGTCAGAATGTTTTTCTTGGAGGTACCTACTTAAAAAGAAAGTACAGGTTCCAGAAGGGTTTCAGAGCAACAATCAAATTTGGTAAGATCTTATGGAAGTGATGTAGGAATTTCAAATACATTCTCTACAGAGTTTACTCAGCCTGAAGTATTATGACCTGATGTGCAATATAGATATGAAGATCACCACGGAGACTGAAAGTGTTAAAAAAGTGTGTATTGCTTTCATGTAGCTTGTATATTTGCACAAAATACACAAAAGTTCTACATACAAGCCTAGATTTTCACAGGGATGTTACACAAAAAAAAAAAAAAATCTCAAAAAACTTATGCCATTACTATCATGTTACGCTGGATTCTCTCTCTCACCACAAGGTACCTGATATGGTCAATGCAATATGAGGCTAAATGCAGATGTCATTGAATCTCAGCAGCGTGGACCTACCTAATATAAGCAAAGTGAAGAAGAAAAAAGTTCTTAGGTATTCATTCTTCACTTTCACAGGGTAAATCAAGTTTAGTATATTTTGTTGTACATCCACTCTGTTCATTTACTTAATGTTATTTAATTCTCATGAAGTCATTGCTGTACAAAAGTGAATAACTCTCATCAAATGTAATAGTACTGCTTTTATGTTTATAGTACCATAAATTGTTACAGCTATGTAGTATTGCTATATATTCTCAGGCACCACTGCAGACTTTTATATGTTAGAAAGACTGCATGTCTAGTAAAAGTAAGACTTAGTGAATATAAAAATGACACTCAGCCCTATAAAACAAGTATGCCATTTCCAGTATATTTTGCAGATACTTCTATATTATTTATAAGAACCTTATTTGTGTTGTATGGGTTTGTCAGGTTTTAGGGAAGAAAGAAACAAATAGACAAATGCTCCTTCTACACTTCAAAACCTGATTATTAAAGGAATGAGCAGCTAGCAAGTCTCCAAATCTCCTTATGCACTAGGCAAAAATTTGATTCTTTCTGTTGAACTTATTGAACATGACACGTATCTCAGTTGTTATTCTTGATGATATTTCAACTAAGCATAGCTATGAGCATGATCAAATTTAGTTCTTGTTTCTCATATAATTCAAAGTATAAGTTAAAAATCTTTCACAATAAACTTCACAAAGACCAGAGCAAAAAAAAGATCCACATCGTAGTTCAATATGCATATACTGAATCCTTAATATCAAAGTATTTGATTTCTTAGCATGCTGCTGAGTCAGAGAGCTCTTATTTTGACAGTGAGTAGAAAAGCAGTGCTGAAGTAGAATCTTTCAAGACGCACATATAGTGAAAGATCTGGTATAATTATTGGGAGAGCTTACTAAAGAGCTAGAGATGTTGCATGTGTTGTGTACATTTTCTGCCCTTCTCAGTATGACAGTCTGTATGCAGTCAAGTGTACAGCTGTTAAAGTCATAACTGGCTGATGCTACATTAACTTTTCACTTCCAGTGAAAATGAAGAACAGAAAAACCTCTCTCAGTAAGCACTTCCTACTGTGCTAGCCAGCTTTCCAGTAGCTCTCCTAAATCACTAGCAATCAAAGTACATCTGCCTTGGGTGCTAATTGTGTGGGAGGAACTCTGTGCTTTCCATGCGTAGATGGCAAGTAGAAGCCAAAAAGGTAAATAAAAGAGAAAAAAGAAATTACATTAAAAATGTGTATAGAATAGATTTGTTTTGGTCATAAAAATACAGAGCATATGTAGGATTTTCTTGATTTAAATAGTCCACATTCTGATTTAAAATGGCTTTTAACAAACTCAGAGTCTAAGTTTTTTTTTTATAAGCCAATAATATTTTACTTATATTTAAATCTTTCTAAAATGTTAAGGGCTAAAATAAGACATATGATGTTATTAAAAATTCAGTGAAATTTTTTAATTAGTTTTTTGAAATTTAATATCTTCTAATTTTGTGGTAAGAAAAAAATATTAGATCATATGACAAAGTAGAAGGTACATTGTTCATTAAATCTTCAAGGGAATAAATTATGCAAAGAAATACACTAAGGCAGGAGAAAAGACAGTGATTTCTTTAAGTAGCATACTAACAATTGCACTTGGACCTTATAATAAATTCTGTGCTTTAAGAAAATGGTTTATAATGATAATGAAAAATTTTATTTGTTTTCTAAATATTTTACTCATGTCAAACTAAAGTTCTGGCATTCAAAGAAAGCTTAATACTTCCTAAATGTTAATATTATTTCCTAAAACTGTTACCTGGACATGATAGGAATTGTTAAGAAAATCAGCAACCTGGGTTCTACAAACAAGGAATATGTTATGCTAGAACAATATTTAGAGCAGCACTACTGAGAGGTAGTATATTTAGATGACATGTGTCTACACTGAAGACAATGGAGTTTTACCTTTTATCAACTGTGACATCATTTAAATCCTTCTAGCTCTACAAAACCCCTGTGGAAGATATAAACTTAAATGAATGACAATAGCACTGAAAGAAAAAGACCCACCTTAAGACAGGGAGAAAACAGATTGCTTTGAAAAGGCAACTATTGTGTGTAAGGAGGGAAAACAGAACATGGAAATCTGAACAAAATGGGAAATTGAGAAGTATATTAGGACTACTATATGAATTTGTGGTTGTTTATAACAGAAGAAATAGGGCAAGAAACTGAAATATGTTAGGGTCAAAAGTGACGTGTAGGAGATCTGGAATGATGGAGATGTCATGTGGAAAAGGAAACCTGAATTTGCTGCTGAAAAGGGAGAAGGATTGGGGCAAAAAGTAGCTGACAGAAATGAAAGGGATGGAGAGGAGGAGGAAATTTGGCTATGAAATTTAGACAGATTGGAGAAGTGGGAAGTAAGGTGTGAAGAGTAAAGAGACATAGCATTCGCATTTGCACCTACACTTGCAGATGTTGAGTGTTAACCTCTCATGACAGTCTTAGTTGTAACAGCAAAAATTAAATAAGAAGAGTATAGGGTTGTGGGTTTTTTTTTGTTTTTTTTTTGTTTTTTCATAGGATCATGGAAAGAAGAGAGATATGATTCGATTGGTTCCACTACACTTTTCTTTTTAGACAAAACCAATGAGTATACAGTTAATTCTTATGACTGTATCACTTAATATGCTGCTTCAGAAATTCTTTGATTACTTAATGGTATTCATGTGATTGTCTCCAAGACAATAACCTTTAGAATTCTTAAGTAAATATAGCTAAATCTGGAAATCAATACTCACAGTAGGTCAAGACAAAAATGGGCTTGGATATTGAAAGAACCTTAACAATCATAAGAGCTGAGATTTATTAAAGAATGTAGACTAGAATTAGAAGCCAGATTGTTCTGAACAAAGAACTACATAAGAAGTCGTACTTCTAGTCAGAAGTCGTACAATGGAATTTCTGAATTTGCATTTTCCTTAACAGTGTGATGCTAGGCCATCTGAGACACAATTGAGTCACTAGTTCTCTTAGAGGTATTCTAATATAAGCAGTAAAATTCCAGAAAATACCTGCCACTATCTGTAATCTATGCTGGAGTAATTTGGCTTGCCATAACAGACAGTATTCCTATGGGTTACTATGGTCTAAAGTTCTTGATGACCTTAATTTTGGCCCTTCAGTGTTAGCGTAATTACCTAAAAGTCCTTTGCTTTAAAACAAAAAGTAGCTTGGCTATTGTTTATACATAATAGTCCATGTGAATCAAATTGTGAAATGTTATTAATCAGAATCTATTAGAGCAGATTGAAGGACTATAATCAATATAATCTGGTCTACAAACTAAAGATGGAACAGAGGACTGGAGACAAGGCCTGTGTTTTATGCAGTGGGCAGGATGAAAATGCTCTGCCACTATTGGAAATCAAAGGGAGAAAAGGACATAATGATGGCAGAAGTTTTTATTTTGTTTTGGTTGCTTTGCCTGCTTGGTTTCTTCTGTGAGCCCCACAGTGACCTCCAAGAGCGTCTCGCATAGCTTGAATAAATTCTAGCAGAAGGCATACTGTAGGGCTGAATTTTCCCCTTCTCCAAACAGGAGTATAGAATTTCATTATTTGTGTGTGTGTGTGTGTGTGTGTGTGATTTCTTTGTGTGTTGTTTTGCTTTTTTTTTTAATTTGAAGGAAATCTATATTAAACAGATGGGCTTTGCATTTTGGCTACATAAACTTAATTCAAATGGATTATAGTCAAAACTTCAGTACATTGCACCTGTCATATTCTCATATTATCACTTGTGTCTGGATTATAATGCACAATAATAAGTAGCACCACATTTTGGACAACAACACAGTTTTGGAATAAAAATTCTCCCTGAAACCTGGGGTGTTATTTACAACAACTCTATGATTGTTCCTGTAAGTACCTTTATGGTTTTTTCTTAGGTTCCATCTGGCTAAATACCAATAGCACAGGTGGGGGTGGAGAAGAGGGAGATATATATTATTGGAGTCCATACCATTTAATTCTGGATAGTCTTAAACCTTGTCTTAAATTATATTGGTCAACAGTATCAGACTGTCAACAGAGACTGAGCCATAAAGTGTTTTGGTTAGACATAAACATCCCAGTTACTGTGATGATTGGATTTGTCAATACTGACCTCTTAAATTTTATTCCAAGAACTGATGTTTTTGTGAAGCATTTATCAGATCACAGCTGGTTCATGGAATATTTGCTATTAATCTGTGGAAACCTGACTAGTCCAGTAGTGAGGCTTTCTTCATTGAATACAGGTGCTGTCAAGATATCTCTGAAACTGTTCTGCATTTTATTTTTTTCATGTAAACAACCACTGTAGCTGTCATATCTCTGTTTTGTGAATGACAAAAGAGGTGACATAAACCAATATATCTTTAGTAATGTGGTATATTGTACTAGCAAAAGAGAAAGTGCCGGTGGGTAATGAACACAAATCTAATTCTTTCAAAAGAAAACAAAAAATTAAGTGCTTTCCTTGGAATAAGAGTCCAAGATTTAGAGTATACAACAAATAGAGTGCAAGAGGCCCAGACTGGATACTTTCACCACAAAAATGGCTCTGAATTCCTGTTTACACTGTATACCTTGATATTCTACCTAGCAGAGAATGATTAATTTGCAAGAAGTTATTACATTTATTTCACCTTTTTCACTACCAGTAAATATTAATTGGACTCTCATATCAGTTAATAAAAATTAATCACTTGGGAATAGGAAGCACCTGGCTAGAAATTTTTCTCTGTGATTTTTAGGTAATTTTCATTAAAGAAAATGTTTTCAACAGCAGGGCTAGTGGATCTTCTTTAAACAAAAAATATAAATGCAATAATATAAAGAATATTTGCCTATAGCAAAAAATATTTTATTTTGAAGTGGAAGAGAGCTTCCAAATAACTTTTCTTATTTTCCCATATAACAGCTATACAGAAAAAGAATCAAGGACAGTCTCTTCATATTGAGGACACAGTGTTTCAATATCAAGTATGATAACTCATATACAGAAAGCTAATGTACAAAATACACTAATCACTGTCTGAAAGAAAAAAAGGCTCAGCAATATAGAAGCCAAAATACAGTTTAGCTTAGGTTAAAAATAAAAAAAATCATCAATATTTTTTGACAGCACACAAGGGCATAATTTATATCAAAATGCTATGAAGAAATTATTAATAAATTTTCTCAGGTGAAGATAGTGTTTATTGAAATGTTTGTTTCTGCTCTTGACATTTAAACTTACAAGCAGTACTTAAAGATATTTCTGTATGTTTTGTTGAAATTGTCTAATAAATCTTGACTTACTTAGCTTCTTCTGAAGTAGGTCATTCAAACAATGTGGCTGAGTAAGCATAATGTCCTAAGTGTTATGTTGACTTTGTAAACCTTGGACTCAACGTCAGAGCAGCTAAAGCAGCCAATACAGTCATGGCATTTTAGTTAGAGCAATACCTTCATTAAAAAACAATTTAGTTGTGTTTGTTTTCATGGAAACTAATTACTTATCTTTAGCTGGGACATTTATGAAAGCATTTCTATTTGATTTAAAATATAGATTTAGACGCCAGTTATTTTTCAGAGTGTGCATTGATTAGTATTTCCAACAGCTCCATCTGCTTGAAAAAAGCTTGTGTGGACTTTTGTCATAAGTACTGGGAAAAGCTTTGTTTGCGTTATATATGGATTTCATGCTGGTTCATAAATTAGTATCTAAGTGGACAGCAGTGATTTTGTATGCTACACAACTCCAATAACAATTAAGCATTAAAAAATATTTACAGAAATTCCCTTTCTTTTAATTCTTTGGACAAATAATTGCTTCTTTTTTATCCATACAAAATTTATACTCAAGTTCTAAGTGTACCCCAATTCTTTACATAGTAGTACTTAATCAAATGCTTCCAAAATACTTTCAACAAAGATTTCAAAATAGTTTTTAACTAAATTATAACCCCCAAAAAAATTATTTTTAGTATTTCTGCAACCCCAAAGTATCCAGTCAGAATCAGTACACTGCCAGCAACTCTAAGACGAAATACCTCCAACGGTGCTAAAATGCAGCAACTGCTGCTGTTCTCACCACAGCAAGACAGGCAAGTGAAGAGTATTTACTGGGATGCAAAGGAACAGAACTTAACTGAAGTATCTTTAATAAATTCTAAAGTGCAATTCAGTTTGAGAGATGGCAAGCTGGGAATAACTCCAAATTTGACATACATGCCAAATGATACACAGACCACATGCAGCATCTTTCCAGAACACACATTCTTACAAGGTGTGTATCAAATCAAAGCCTCTCCAAAATGCATAAACACCCTTTCATAGATTGCACTAGTAAAGTATTTTGCAAAGACGTGTACACCCTGGCCTTAGTTTTGGTTCTGTGATACCAGAGTTATGAACTTTCCCATCAGGTTCTGTAAAAGGAGAAAATTATTACAAACCAGACCTTCACCTGAAAGGTGACATAGTTGAGTTTCATTGCTCACTCCAGCAACTCAGCAAGGAAAATACCTCCACACTGGCAGGTGTAAAACTGTTCTCTTTGTATTGGGTGTAAGTAACAAGGTCTTGGCAGGGGGAGAGACCAGGGGGTGGAGAGGGTTGCCACCTGGCTCCAGTGGAACTATTGCAGGGTACAGCTGAGCCCCTCAGGCAAGGTGGTGGTGCCTTTGTGGAGACATGTTTAAGAAAGAGCAGGAAACACTGAGACAGCAGGACAACAAGGCCAAGAGTGATATGGAGTGATCCATGGTAGAGCTGGTAACTCCTGAAGGGACTGTATCCCATGGAGCACTAATGCTGGAGCAAACTCAAGGAGTAACAAGAAAGAATTAGCAGAATAAAAGGGTAAGAAAAAAAGGAATAGCAGGAATAAACTGCTGTACTCTGTTCCTAAATTCCTCTGGCACCTCTTTCCTCATCAAAGGGACTGAGAGTAACCTGAAGTGATAACAAGGTGGGTGGAGACTGGGAAGAGGGAGGGGTGGTGTCTGAAGTAAAGCTGAAGCTGGGAAAAGGGAGGAAATGTGTTTTCCCTAGGCTTTTAAATGTTTGCCGTGTCTGTTTGGCCCTACCTAAAACAGCACTTCAATATTTTATATTAAGTTTATTTCCACAAATTGAGTTCTGTTTTGTTTATGACAGTAATTGGTAAATGATTTCCCTGTTTTGCTTTTGGCTCGTGACTTTGCTCACTTAGTTTTCTCTCCGTCCTTTTTTTGGTAGGAAGGAGTGAGTTATTGAAGAACTGCAAATAGATTTTAAACTCAAAGAATTATTTCATACCCTTTAGTATTAACCTTTGTAAAACTAGTCCAGCCTTCTATTTTTCAAGACATTGTTTACATTTGTAGACCATATGTCAAAAAAGAAAAGAGCTAAATTAATTTAATTAGTATATTTTTCAGATTCCTTTTTGTTCATCTGTAGTATCTGGTAATTTAAAATAAGAGTGTTTGAATATCTGAAGTTTTTGCCACAGTACCTATGAATAAAGGAAAAGTCCTTTTTACACAAGTTATTTTTATATAATCTTACGAAAATAAGTTAAACACCATTAGCCTGCTATTGCCTGTTACTTAGTGAGAGAATGGGCTGGTGATTAATATACTGAAGTTGGTAAAAGACAATTTTTCTTAAAGATCTGATTTTAAGTAAAAAGTGTGTTTCAAGTAACTTTTTCAGTCCTTAGCTTAGGGATCAAAAAAGTGAAGTGTTGTTTTTCCTGTACAGAACTGTTTCCCTTTGTTTGGTTTTTACTAGAAATTCCAATTCAGAACATGGAAAAAAAAAAAAAAAAAATTGTTGAAGCTTGTGTGAACACAATGAAAAATTCTGCTTACATAAAGACATGACACTTTGACTGTTAGCCAGGGTGGGAAGTGCACCTTCCTCATGGGATACCTGGAGCAGCCTGCACCCAACAGAGGACTGACAATGTGGGAACAGCACCTCAGAGTGTGGAGACACCTTCTGGGGTACCCCCTCAACAGTGGGTGCATTAGCACAGTGCCAGAAACAGCAGGGGGCACACAAAGCTCGAGAAGCCATATTTCCTGCAGAAGGAAAGCCTGTGAGGCAGTGTGAGATGGGAAGAGTGTATTTGTGTGAGAACTTCTTGGATTTACGATTTACTTATGTTACTCTCAGCCCTCTGTATCCACTTTATGGATGGAGATCGTCTCTTCCATATAAAACCAAGGATTTATTGTTAACATAATTGAAATGTATGACAGTTTAATTCAGAAAACATTGTTAGTCTAGACCATATTATTACAGGGGAGAGGGGGTATTATATTATAAATAAAATAAAATAAAAAAAGTGTTAATTAAAATAATACTGTTAAAATTGTTTAGCACACACACATCTTCTGTTATTACATCATTGCCCATTTTGTTATTCTACTCTTTTCACTGTTTCCTGAGTCCTAAACTTGATTGCTTCAGAGCACTGGTGGTAGGGGTACATTATGGCCAACTTTCAAAGTCTGCAGCCCTTCATCAGGAGGAACATGATGCTGGTACTGATAGTTTCTGTTTCATTCCTCTAGAATCTGCTTCAGGCCTTTTTAATGTGTCAGCTAATGTTTTACACACCTACTATTTCTTTGCTGGTCCATAACTCCATGTTACAGCCAAATTTACTACATCTGTGTGTTTTCTGTCCATTCCATACTATTCCTTGTTTCTCTTTGTTACACATGGAAGTCAATTTTGTCCGATTGTCCTGCCTGTGTTTCTTTAGATGGCCACAGGTGAGTTGTTTACAGCTGTAGGCTTGTTACTGGTCATGGAGATACTGTATACTGCAGGGATAAAGAGTTACAGGTATGAAGGTTAACTAAGTTCACTGCTTCTGTCACGTTTTTGTTTAAACTACTTGAAGTAAGTTTCACCCTGCAACAAATAATTTGCAGCAAGAAGCATATTCCCCTTTATATGAAAAAATGCCAAAAAATGCAATTATATAGATTTCTGTATAATCTGTAGGATGATTCCTATATTTAGTGGTTGTATATAGCTTTCTGAATCAGCATTTGATAGACTCTGTTTGGCTAATCTAGGATACATCCTATTCAGAGAACATGCAGTCACGCAGTGCAAAGTCCATGTAGGACAGGATGTTGCTGTAGTTGAGTTTAGAATGATTCAGTACCACACATGGCAAGATTCAAGCAGAAAACTCACACTCGAGTTCTTCAAAAGACTGACTTATTTAACCAATTATATATAAGAAATAATACATTACATATTGTTCTTAATTGTGGGAACAAAATAAGGTGAATGGCAAACCAAATAGCAGTGCTCTTCTCCTACTGGAGAGAAGATCTAATACTGCAAGTGATTTAGTTGTAATTTGGTAGGGTATTCTTACCTAGGAAGACAATGCTGAATCAGTTCCTCTCTGTTATTTTTTTCCTCCTTCTTGTATGGAGTGAATTTTTTTACCATCTATGTATATTTACAATATGTGGCAAGTTTTACTTATGTTGGATTCATGTTCCATATTACTGTTACCAGTTCTACTGAGATCTCATGGCTCCTTTCCTTAACTGATCAGTAACTGTGTTACTGTGATTTGTGTTTCTACTCCTGTTGTGTTTCTACTCCTGTTACTGTGATTTCTGTTTCTACTCTGGGGTCCCCTGATGGCATCCTGTGGTTGTACTTCCAGGAGATTCTGCCACAGTATCCACTGACAAAAAAATGCTAGTCAATATTCAAAGGTAAAAACCAAAAACTCATTGAAATTATTTTTACTACATCACTTCTAGGGCATTTGTCTAGGTACTTGCAGACAGGATTGGACTATAAGGCAAAGCAACAAACCCCAAATTAAAAGAAAGATACTTTTCTGATTATATTCTCCTTTCCCCCCACCCCATTAACTAACTTCAGCACCACCTAAGGTTGCTTCAGAAACGGACGTTACCACAATAATTTACATACAAACCACAGTTTCAACTACCCATGGAGGAAAATAACTAATACCTCTGTAAGTACTTTTGAACAAACATGAGTTCAGTGAGATTAAGTTTAATCTCTGAGTTATGATTGTAGGCCAGTATAATAGTTTTTTTTTTTTTTGCTATTGTTTCCTGCTCTGTATTGAATAGCTTGTGCAATTTTAATTTCTCCACAAGTTAACTTGCATGCAAATAAATCTACAGAAATCTACTTTTTACAGAATTTTGGTAGATTTGAAGTGGGTTGTGCCTATACAGAAATGCATCAGAAGTGATATATGCCTCTAAGGAAAAAAAAAAATCTCTCTTCCTTTACCATAAAATCAACTGTAAAAAAGCATCTGGCTTAAATTAGAGAGCCAGGCATGTTTGCTTATGTAATATTCTTATTTTATGATGTTATACTATGTAAGACGTCTTCACACCTGTGAACATTTAAAATGTATATATGGATAGTATACAGGTCAAGTCTACTGAGTTGGTAAATTATCCATCTTTAAAAGAGGCAGAGCACATCATTCATCAGCTAGGAAAACATAGTTCTCTTTTCAAACACAACAACAACCAAAGAATAAATCGCAGAACACAGTTCAGTCCAGAAAAAGAAATCAGTAATAGGTTGCTCTTTTGTCAGAGGCAGCTTGGTTTGTTTCTGATAACAAACCAGTGAGGATAATATTGCAGTGCCAAGGGTCATTTTCACAATGTAAAAATCCTTCTTCATTTGATATTAATGTCTTTACCAAGAGCCCTGGTGTGAAATTAATTCCAATTGTGTCATCAGCATTTAATAATTCTTTAAACATATGAGGTAGATTTTGCCCCTATACAAAGGACAAGTAGAGAGGTAATACTTTAGTACTGAGTTGGAAAGAGATTTTATCATTTCTGTTCTTCATACATGATTTTTATCATCCTTTTCAGGAAAAATTTTCAGAGAAACACTCTGTTGAATACACACACCCATGTACACATATACACAAAGACACACAGAAGTGTCTAACAACTGCTTTATAATTCAGTTTATAGTTTGATCTAATCTTATAAATGGAACATAGTCATGTTTAAAGAAGTAGATAGTTGTCCCCACCCAGGCTTTATCATTAACTATTTTTTACTCAAACTATGCCAGCTGTGAATTTTGCTAACTAGGAGATGATTCTGGGAATGCTCCCAGGACAAAATCTATGTACTATGAAGCCAACAAACTTTGTTGCACCCTCTTAAACCAAAGTATTTTAATTAAAAAATGTATCTGCATAGCTCAGATGGTAAATTCTAGTTCTTTATTCATTAGTCCCAGTGTCTACAGGGGGAAAAGTTTTCCCGTTGTAGGTAACATGTAGCTGCTGACATGAACTTCCTTTACTCATGCATAATAATTACCTGTTATATATTTGGATTCTCCCCTCCACCAAGGAAAAAAGACCAAGATTGGTTCATTAGAAATCTTGGTATGTGTATAAGGGAACATAATATACTCATGTAGTCTATCATTTATTGTTAACTTAATTAAAAGTCTCATCAATTTAATGGAAATATAATAATTACATTAATCCAGTTAGAGAAGTACTAACATAGATCAAATAAGTACAGAAACATCTCATTAATTATACCTTAAATTTATTACACTAGTGACTAACACCAACCCCTTTTCTCTGGTGTTATGCATCCCTGCTTGTGCCCCTGGGGTCCCCGAGACCATAGAAATGGTCTCCTTCAGCCTTAGATTGGTGGGTGTTGCAGTGAGGGTCAGTGCCCTCAGGGGTCTCAGGGCACCCCTGTCTTGTCCTGTGACACAAAGGGCTACTGTCTGTCACAAACGGAGAGGAGGGGACAACAGCAGTGATGTGAACCAAAGCTCCTTGAGCCTTTGCTGTGTTTTCACAGCTTACTTTCCATAATTGTTGCTGG
This sequence comes from Pezoporus occidentalis, assembly GCF_034315485.1. Taxonomy (NCBI): domain Eukaryota; kingdom Metazoa; phylum Chordata; class Aves; order Psittaciformes; family Psittacidae; genus Pezoporus; species Pezoporus occidentalis. The sequence goes on along the minus strand of NW_026914611.1, from coordinate 4,100,681 downwards.
TAAATAGACCAGTACAATAACTCTTTCTTACTGCTTGAAAATATGTTTGGCAGAGGTAATGTGGAGCTGCTCTGCTTTTGTTCATAGTTAAAAACAATGCTTAAAACACAAGATCATTGATTTCTTGGTTTCTTAATTTTGCTTATATCACAGAATTCAAAAGAAACCCTTTTCCTTTTCAAATATGTTTTATTTATAGTACTGTTTTATAAAGGTTTTATGCCTGAAAATACTATTTTAATTTGAAAGGTTTTTTAGCATCCTTTTTATGTTCTACATGTGCTTCGATAAAAGTTCAAGTCAGTGTTTGCTGAATGCAGAGACTTCTCTACAAATAGTCTCAAGTTCGGTGCAGTCTTAGTTTGCAAATACTAATTTGTCTCTTTTTTTTTCACTATACATAGCATAATGGGCATATAGCATAATGAATGGCAAATCTCTAATCTTATGTATTTGAAACTTCCTTCTGAGTTTTGAGTCAGAAGATAACAGCATAGTCCCTAAAACTGATAGTTCATTACATTTTCTTTGAGTGCTGAAGTATTGTAGTTGTGTTGATATGATGCACTGCATTTCAATCATTACCATGTTTTTCTTACCACATCTACTTTTTTGAGAAACACAAGATAATTAGGAAGATAATGAGAAAAAAAAAGGTGCCTGTGTATTAAGAAGATTCTTTTAAGTACATTTCCTTTTCACTACATAATCTATACCATTATTCATCATATGGAGCATAAATGGCTATTGATTTATAGAAAATGCTCTGTGATTTATGTTTTAGCTTCCAGATTCCTCTTTCTAGCATTCTTCCTTTGTGCTCTTACTATAATTGAGATCATCAAAGATAATGAACCAGTAAATCCTAGCCTCAAGAAGCAAGGCTGCTTCTAAACATGTTTTAGAATATAAAAAATGCTTATAAAACATCAACACCAATGTTAATACTACGAGATAAATATTATCAAGGTGAAGGCTGCAATAGCTGTGGCAATTTAGACATAACAGAAACACACTTCTCCAAGATCAGTCACTGCAATTTGACTGTGCTATTAAAGATAATTTTTTTCTTACAAAATCATTTCTTGCAGACAAAAATGAAAAGTCTTTATATTGATAACCTTTTGAAGTTTCTTATGGTAACCACATGAAACATGAGAAGATTCATGGGAAGAGATATAAGAAAAATATGTCCTTTACTTATCATAACCCATTGAGATGAGACATAGGTATATAAACATAAAAGAGCTATTTCAGCGGCTATGTTCACCCCCAGAAACAAACTCGTTCATATGGTGAGCTGATAATATTTTATAGGCATTCAGAATAGATTAATAATTTTGAATTCTAAACTTGTACCAGATAGTAGCTCTGACTAGACAGAAATTAGGGTTTTTACCAGATTAATCACAAACACATCAGTTTCAACTTTTTGTTAAAATGTAAAAAAAAAATAAAATCTCAAGTTTAGCCTCATGATTTTGCCCACATTTTACATGATAAAATAGAGCATGATAGATTGTTTGTTTGTTTAATACTGCTTATATTAAAATACCCATGAAATTGGAACAATCATGCATTTTTTATAACAGAAGAATACAGAATCAGGTTCAGATGGTGCCCATACAAAATGTCAGCATCAACTATGAAAATTCTGATACATAAGACCTCTTTTTATTCCATCTTGCATGTAATTCATGTATTTTCATGGTGCAACACAGATCCAGTTTATTTGAAATGCTAATAGTAGTTCTTTTCAGTTCTACAGAGGTCAATAGTTGCACATCAAATTATAGCAATTGAAGATTTAGCTTAGTTCGTGAAGTATAATATAGTGCCATGGATGTTAGAGAAAGTGGAAAGTTTCTTTGGTAACTGTTTGTTTTAACTGCGTAGCAGTAAATTACCACACAAAATACAGAGCAGCAGTGAATTCATGTCTGTGTGAAAATGCAACCCATTACAAATATAATGAGAGTCTATATTTGCTTTTATATGTAATCAATGAATATTTAATGAACATACTACCTTGTAAGTTCAATTTAAATTGTGAATTACAACTATTGTCTGAATATAAGGAACTTTTTAATATGTTACAGTAGTCTTTGCAAAAACTTTTAAAAGTAGCTGGATTTCCTTTTGAGTGTTTGAATGAAATTTATAGCAATGAATGGAATCTTAAGTGTATGTATGAATTTCACTGTCATTCATTTTGATGTCTTTGGTCACAGTTTATTTTTTCCCCTTTAAAAGTGATATGGTCACTACACATTTCCAAGAAATTACGTAAATACAGTTGTCTTTGCTTTTCCTCAGAGTCCTTATCTACGCAGCTTTGCTCACGTAACCAGAAAAAATATGTCTGAATTAAGGGGGAAAAAAAAAAAAAGCAAGTCAATTATGACATAAAAAAAAAGCAAGCCAATTATGACATAAAAGTACCGAAACAGAAGCATCTGAAAAAAATAGCAACAATAGCACGGAAAGTCACTTTCTCAGTCTGTGTATAGCTTGCACTGTAAACAGTTTTGGTTCTTTCTTTTAAAGCTTGTAGGGTAATTCTGCTCATCTACATTTAACTGCCAAAACCAAGGCAGATTAGGCAAAGGTGATTCTTTTGTCCTTAAGCATGCAAATAAGTTATGTTCCTAATGTAAACAAATTATATAAGTACACATATACTCAGAAGACATATATCTCCAGGAGGCAATTGATTTTCCTTTCATTAAATGGTTATCTTGGATAGAGTCAATCGAAATTTGAAGGTAAATCTCTCTCCCTTAATTACCGAGGAATCTAGATGAGAACTAATCTTTAATGGGATTAATTTTGCTTATTTCAGATGCTTTAGTTCAGAACTCCATCATGTAGCCTAAGATAGTAACCAAAACTTTCTCTATGTTTAATAAAAAATCATTATCTCTTCCAGTTAATTCATCCTTTCTGTCTTAAACATTTTTTAGATTAAACTGAGCATCTCTGCAAGTACATATTTCGTGGTTTTGATTATAGAAGGTATGTAGAAGAATTAGAATAGACAAAGAAACAGAATTGGGCAAGATTAATTACTCCCACTCATTTTTTTTACTGGAAATTTTCATTTTCCTTCATCATCCACAGAGAAGTTGCAAAGCTCTATCACAGGTCTGAAGTATCAATAAAATTCTAGATAGTTCTTTGGACCTATGCATAAGAAAACAGCCATCCATGAGATTTATTCTGTAATACAGTATTTTCTTTCATTCCCATCTACCTCATCCTTTTTTATAAGACATGGGATGTACCCTATTTTGTGGTATTGAAGCTACTATATTGCTATCTCCCCTGGATAGTTCTGCAAGTACATCAGTCAGTGATCTCAGACCAAAAGGCTTAAGAGGCATTTAGAATCAGAAGATACTTGGCCTTTGTGAAGACTTGAAGATTATAGGAGTTGCTCTGTGAGATCATTTGACATAGAAATGGAACTATATTCAATAAAAGGAATTTCAAACCAGCTAGCACATCTAGGCTGAAACTCCAATGTTTCCAATTGCTGGTTCACAGACAAAGATGCATGTTTTATGCTCCCATTGCTGTGGGCTGAACCATTCAAGAGCTGATGGCTGTCTCTCTAAAACAGAGCTACAGGTATTTTGCAGTACACCAGCATTATATTTCATGGGATGAAGCTAAGAATATGTATTTTATAACATGGGTATGACATAAGGGTATCTAAGGTTATTCAGAAGCTTAAAGTATCCCACAACAATTCTGGAGGAGCCAAATCAAGCATACGTTTAGCTATTTTATCTGACCATAAATAAACATTATTGAAAGTGCTGAGGTTTTGTTTTAGAGAGAACTAGTTATTCATCAGCATTTTGAGTTGAATATATTGTGAGTGATTTAATATTGTAGGATTTTTCAGTCATTAACTTGGCACCTCTGGATTTAATTGCTCTAAAGGGTACAGTTTAATGGTTATACAGTCAAATGGACTTGAGTTAAATTCAGTATAGGTGCCAACCGATACTTTCATTCAGAAAACCTAAAGGAGACATAATTTCTCATAGTACTCTAGAGCATTCACAGAGAAGAAATGGGCAGGAAGAAGTGAGGGAGAGAGAACATGAGGAACCAACTGCATTGCCTGAGGGAGCACTTGAATACACTAGTCCTTATCCATTCTCTTAAAGCTGGGACACCATGCAGTCAGGAACATCAAATGCTTTAACAAGGTTGTGAGAGTTTCTTCTTAAAGCAAAGTATCCTCTATATAAATTCAGTTTCCAACCTTTTTTTGACTAAGTGTAGATGGAAAACTTTTTGCTTAGTGGTCCTAACAAATTTTAGGAAACAGCCATTGTAACATTTCAAGCATTCACAAGAGACCTGGCAAAATAAAATAGTCAAAGAGTGTATTGATATTAGACAGCAAAATTTATAATGTTAAAAATATGGTGCAAAGTATATTTATTTCTAACTTCTGGGTTTTCTAATTTATGTAACTTGCAAATAATGATAAAGATTAAGCCTCCCACCTAACTTCAAAAAAAAAAAAACAAACCCACAACTTATTTTTTTTGAGTGCTTATAGTCTTTCTCTAATTGAGGCCTGAGTCCAAATAGAAAGTGTTTTTTTTCTAAAATGAAAAAAAGTGAGACATGTGAACCTGACATACAACATGAGCTGTAATTAAAAGAACAAAAGCATTGTAACTGCTTTCATGATCAAAATAACCAGTGATCTGGAGAGATACAAAAAATGACAAACGAACACAATATTCCTGCATTTCATTGGGATCTAAAACACCCTCAGGTGGTTATATAAACTTTCATAAGTTTAACTGGCATTTACTTCACTGCTGATACTTGTTTTCATCCTAATTTGTCTTTTCACTGAATAAGATTTTGCCTTTTGGCTATAACTTATGGTTGCACTATCTTTGCAAGATAAATAGAAAGAACAGTTTTTTGAACACTTTCCAGTCACTGGTTTAGAATTTTAAGGCTGAGTAGATAATGAGGAAAGCCTGTCTTAAACAATTAAGTAGGCAGAATGACATATTTGAGAACAACATTGACTATTACTGCAGTATAAACACTAAGAAGAAAATATAACACTTTAGAGCAGCGTTAATGAGATGCTTACACATAAGCTGCATGTAAAAAGGGAGGAAAATGGGTCATCTATAGATCCATTGTGCTAATTAGGAAAAAATATATCAAAATAGCCATCTAACCTGTTAAATCCATAAACTGCATTAACAAGAAAGTGTGTCATAGCTACACCAGCCTTTCATAATCCAATTAAAGTTTCTCTTAAATTCAGAGTTCTTTATGAAAGAATTATTCTGGAATGCCTCTTAATATTTACCTCTTCAGGTTTTTATAGAAAAAAAAGCACACACAAGAACAGTTCACTCAGCTTTATTATGCTGAGTTTAAAAGCTTATGTTTAATTTTTCTATTATGTAGTGGGTTTTGTATTTTCTTGATTGCTCAAAGTCCAGAGTGTTTTATTCTTCCTTCAGTTTGAACTTAAAGTCTTTTAACACTTGGATAAGATATTGCAGATGAAACCTCTGCAGTATTTCATGAAGCGAGTTAAGTATGTCTCTAATTCAACTGGAAATAGACAATGTTTTCTAAAATGCCATTTATAATTTTCAGCTTTGCATTTTGATGGTGTATGTTCATATAGTAATCATTTAACATTATGTTGATCCTTATAATCATTGCTAGTTCAAGCCTCCTGTGTTTGGAGCCTTCAATTCCTTTCACTCATCTCTACAAGTACAACCTTAGATCCCTTAGGTTTCAGTTTCTTATTACTTTAGGTTATCCAATGGTTTGCAGGTTTGATTATTCCTTTGTTTCAAGATTTTATTCTTAACTCTGTAACTTAGAAAAATGCCTTCATATATTCCTAGTTTTTATACTAGGATAAAAAACAGAATATGCATCAAGTGAGCCCCTATATATCAGCCTGAAAAGCTCCAGGTGGCTGCCTCCTCTCTAATAAAAGATTTTTCTCCTTAACTACTTCTGTCTATAATTTAAATTTCATGTACTATCAAAGCCTTTTCCAGTTTAAACGAACATCCCTTATTTAGCATTGTATCATAATCTTCATTTAAATTCTGATGAATTAATTTTCTACTTTTCCTTTTCTCATTTTATTTTCTCAAAGAAATATATTAACGAATCAACTAAAGTTCTGATAAGACATGTCATATAATATTTAGACATATGTGTAGCAAAGCTGTAAACAGTAAAGATGACTTTAGCTTAAAATCAAAATAAATTGTACAACTGTGCTAAAAAGGTAATGAATCTACCTTATGTAAGTTTTTGTAAAAACATATTTGGAATGTTTTTCATATACTTAATAAGCTTTTATAAACTCATGGCTTCTGTAATCATAAAGAAATAGACTCAGCTCCAGGAAATTCACAATAGCAGCATATACATGCCTGTATAACAGAAGAGTTGTATGTGATAAATTGTTCTTTATAAGAGCCTACACACTAAAGGCTAGCTTAATTAAAGTTGTGAAACATGGAAAAGGAAATATCATGGAGGGAGGTGTTTGAAATAGTTTCCTTAACAAGTTTATAGTCCTGTTTCAGGACTTCAATGCCTTTTTAAATTTAGGATCCTGATCCTGAAAGACAGTTTTGGTATTAGGCTGTTACAGCACCATTTTCTCTGTAAAAGTAGCTTTCCTTCCAACCAAACACCCTATGATGCATCCACTGAAAAAATTGGTCAAGCAGCTTAATTTATTTTTCTGCTACGTCTGTCAACAATGTGCTAGAAATAAAAGGTTTGGAGCATTTATTTTTCTTTTCCATTCTAAATATGGAGAAAAGTGTATTTAAAATGCTCTAGCACCAATCCATTCCCTTAAATACTATTATTTTTTAAACTGAAACCAATATTTTCAGTCTTACACTGTAATTTTCAAGACAAGCTCAGAATTCAATTAGATTTTCAACAGCTTAATAACCAGAATGAAAGTAATCCAAGACTTTATAGCGCAGAATGTACCCAAAACACCTAAACCAAGAATTAAAGTTTGCTACCAAGGAATACGGGAAGTTAGCAAATTTTAGGTGATTTAACCGTTCAGTTGATTTAATCTAAGTACTTGTAGAACAGAAATGCAATATGTAATTAGATAATTTCTACCTTAGTCACTTTTCTTATTAGCTTTACATGTATAAAAATATTTTATATACCTTACTTCCCAATTTTTATCTCTAGTGTCCGAAGTTTTAGATTGGTAACACTGCCTGGATGATTTCACTCTGTTGTAGGACCCTGAGGTAAATAATGGGAACTGATTCCTCTTTTTTTTTTTCCTTTTTTTGTTATGTTTACAGTAGTAGTTGGCTTACTCAGACCATATGCATTTGATGTCAGTCTAACCTGAAGCAAGCAAAATAATTTTAGAATACTTCCAGTTTCTGATGTAGAAGGGATGGTATTAGACAATAAGACATATGTCCAGGAAGCCATTTTATCTACTTCTGCAGGAACCTAATCTGTCACACTTTCAGTAGACCAACTATATAAGGCCTCAGGGAATGACTGTGAGATTAAGTTTGAAATATAATCATGGTAATATACAACACACACACACACAGATTAAGATACAGATACTTATCTATAAACAATTTATATAGAAATGGTTTTGAGCCACGCAATGGAATACTGAAAAATACAGGTATAATTTCTTTCTAGACCATAAAATATTGAATATAAATTAACCACTGAATGACATTGTATTTAGCACTGGGAGGGGCTCCAAGAATGGCTTCTGGGAGGAGACACCAACAGCCACTCCCATGTCTGACATTGACCTGCTGGCCAAAGCTGAGCCCCTCAGCAGTGCTGGTGCCACCTCTGTGTCCTGGGTATAATATAACATATTTAAGGAAAGGTAAAAATGCTGTGCAGTATCTCTGAGAAAGAGGGCTGGGAAAGATGTGAGAGAAAGAGCCCAGCAGATATCTGGATCAATGAAGAAGGATGGGAGAAAGTTATTCAGGTGCAACAACAGATATTCCCCTATGGCCCTTGAAGAAGTTCATGGTGAGGCCGGCTTTACCTCTGCAGCCCATGGAGGACCATGGTGGAGTAGAAATCCACAGTGCAGTCTGTGGTGAGCCCACACTGGAGCAAGCTTCTGGTAGGAATAAAAAGAAATTTAAAAAAGTTGTTGACATTAATTCTATATAGTAACTACTACTGAATGATTAGGAGGTGGTGATTTTCTTCAGGACAGATATAATTTAGATATGCATGTATATTTTACTACTTGGGGGGGGGGGGGGGGGGAATTCCAAATTCTGTTTTGTTAATAAATGCTATTTATTACGTGTCGTGTTCTAAGTACTTGTCTTGAGCTTTAAGGTTTTGAGTGATGTGAGTTCTGGTCACCTGAGAGAACCTCTGTTCCTTCTGTTCCTGCAGCAACAGAGGATTGTTACAGCTAGCAGTCCCTCTGAATGTAAATATTTAGAGGTGAGTTAGGGTGAGTTTAATTCAGGGGCCTTCTCACTGTGGTTTTATTTGGTTGAACATAATTAACTTGTCAGGTAGGTGCTATGTGGAATGATTCTGAATATTAAAATAATTTAATAGTTTGTAATCATCCACTGTTGATATTAATGAAAATAATTATAAAAAGAATCAAAAACTGTTAGTTGATTGACTTAAATGTTGTTCAATATTCAAAGGTAATATGATTGGTACTTTTCACATACACCTACAGAAAAATCTGCTGTAATCAAATATGAACATTTTTTCAGTATGTAGCAGTCTATTACATTGTCAAATTTAGTGAGATATCTGACAAAAAAAATGAGACAGTCACAGTTTGGAAATTTGAATCTATTTTGGTCTCAGGTCTGTTTCAAATTCTTCATTAAAAATAACATATAAGACTGTCCAGTTTCCTCTCTTGACTATTGTATGTTGTTTTTGCAAGACAAGCAAAACTTTTTCTAATTGAAACACATAGACAACATTGGTGGTGTTAGTAATAATAATGTTTCAAAAACATTCTGATTAGCGCAACACCAAATAGCTGGTTTGAATGGAATAAAATGGACTATTTCAGTTGGAAGGGACCTATAACAGCCATCTAGTCCAACTGCCTGACCAATTAAAGGACAACCAAAATTTAAAGCATGTTATGCAGGGCATTGCTGAAATGCCTCTTAAACACTGACAGGCTTGGGGCATTGACTACCTCTTTAGGAAACTTGTTGCAGTGTTTGGTTCAACTCTATCGACATTGCCTTTATATTTCTCAGAACAATACAAAAGAGCCTGAGCATATTTTTTCCACCTTGATTAGATTATAATGGATAATCCTGAGAGCAAGAAATGACTTAAGAGTAATTTCTTCCTCTGAAATATTTTTGTCAGGCTAATTAATGGTTAGAACAGTGGTGCCATAGTCAGGGGTTTGGGTATTTAAAACATGTGACTAGATTTGCGAGGCCAGGTCTACTAGAAGCTGGTGGAGCTGGTTTCCGTAGGAAGCTTGCCAGGCTGGTCAAGAAATCTTTAAACTAGATGTGTTGGGGGGAGGGGGGCATCATTCCATCCCAACACACCCAGTCAGTTGCCAGCACGTATAATAAATGCTCAGAGCAATGTAGAGATACTTCAGCCAATCCAGCCAATGAGCTGGCTTCATTTGGAGCTTGGCTCAGATGCCTCTTCTTCCAACAATCTTCATCACTTCTGGCAGCCTTTGAAGCATGCCCAGTAGATGCTCATACCAGTTTAATTGGTTCTTTAGCACCAGAGACATAATAATACTCCTATCCTCCTACTTATCAGTTAGTTTAACTGTAGCTCATCCTGGACACCTGCGGTTCCCAGATACTCCTCACCCCTGTGTCCTGTTCTTCTAGACTGTTTTTCTTAAACTATGTCACAACTATAACGATTTATCTTGTGAGAACTCTCAGTATGTTCTCTAGGTGTACTCTATTTTTTTCTCTATGTATCATGCACCTCAGTAATTTTCCATTGCTACTGTTACAAAGCCATCAAACTTAACATAACTTAAAAATAATTCTAAAGGTTTCTATATTCCATTTTGTGATTTTGTGCCCCCATGTTTCACTCTATACAAACGCCCGTAGCATGGGAAAAAACAAGAGGAATTAGAGATGTGTGCACGCCTACAGGGATATGATATAATAGCTATCATCACAGGAACATGGTGGATGGCTCCTATGACTGGAGTGTTGGAAGTCACAAACTCTTTGGAAAAGACAGCTCTGGCAGAAGGGGAGGGGGAGTTGCTATTTATGCCAGTGTGTGGTGGTTTAAACGCAGCCAGACAACTCATTCACTCATTTCCCCCTCTTCTTGCCCTCCCCCTACTCCCGGAGGGACAGAGAGGAGAATTGAAAAGAATGCAACTCCCCCAGGTTAAGATAAGAACAGTTTACTAACTAATGTAAAACACAAATTACTACTGCTACGACCAATAATAATAATGATAAAGGAAATAACAAGGGAAGAGAATACAACACCTCAGCACCAGCTGACCGATAACTTGCCCCCCCCAGCCTGACCAAGCACTGACCCATACCTCCTCCAACCCTGCAGTCTCCCAGCCCTTCCAGATAACTCCCAGTTACATCCTGGGCATGACGTGCTGTGGTATGGAATACCTCTTTGGCTAGCTTGGGTCAGTTCTGTCTCTGCTTCCTCCCAGCTTCCCCTCCTCCCTGGCTGAGCATGAGGCTGACAAAGTCCTTGGCCAAGCCAAAACATCATTGTTATCAGCTCTGTTCCCGAGCTGAAAGTCAAAACACTGCACTGCACCAGCTACCAAGAAGGAGAAAAATGACTGCTACTGCTGAACCCAGGACACAGTGGTAGGCTAGAGAGTATGGAACTCTGTCTGGGGACAGGTGAGCAGTCAACAGAGAGTTTGTGGGTCAGGGTTAAAGGGAGAACAGCGATGGGAGACATTACTGTGGGAATCTGTTACAGACCACCTGATAAAGAGGTCTCTGAGGATGAAGCACTCTATAGACAGATAGGAACAGCATCACGTTTGCAGACATTGTCCTCATGGGGGACTTCAGCCATCCTGATATCTTTTGGAGGGATGGTATGGCCTGGCAGAAGCAATCCAGAAGGCTTCTCCATTGTGAGGAAGACAACATCCTTCTGCAAGTAATAGAGGAGCCAACAAGGAGAGATGCCATGCTTGACCTCGTGCTCATCAACAGGGAGGGGCTGGTTGGGAATGTGATGCTCCAGGACAGCCTTGGTTGTAGCGATCATGAACTGGTCAAGTTCAAGATCCTCAGGATAGTGAGAAGGGCACACAGAAAGCTCACTGCCCTGGACTTCAAGAGAGCAGACTTTGGACTCTTCAGGAACCTGCCTTGTAAGGTTCCATGAGATAAAGCCCTGGAGGGCATAGGGGCGCAAGACTGTTGCTTGATATTCAAGGATCACCTCCTCCAAGCTCAGGAGTGTTGTGTCCCAACCAGAAGGAAGTGCAGCAGGAGGGCCAGGAGACCTCCTTGGATGGAGAAGGAGTTGCTGAAGAAACTTAGAGGGAAAAAAGAGGGTTATAAAAGGTGGAAGCAAGGACAGGAGGCCTGGAAAGAATACAGGGATGTTGTTTGGGAAGCTAGGGACCAGGTTAGGAAAGCTAAGGCCCAGTTAGAATTAAACTTGGCTAGGGATGTGAAAGGTAAGAGGAAGGGATTCCATAGTTATATTATAAATAAAAGCCAGACTACGGACAACGTGGGCCCTCTCCGGAAGCTATCAGAACTGTCTACCCTGGATTTGGAGAAGGCTGAGATTCTTAATGACTTCTTTGCCTCAGTCTTCACTGGCAAAGGCTCTGACCACACCACCCAAGTCTTGGAAGGCAGATGCAGGGACTGTGAGAATGAAGACCTTGGGCCCACTGTAAGGAAGGATCTGGTTCAAGACCATCTTAATAACCTGAACGTACACAAGTCCATGGAACCTGATGAAATCCATTCACGGGTCCTGAAGGAGGTGGCGAAGGAAGATGCTAAGACACTGGCCATCTATTTGAAAAATCATGGCAGTCAGGTGAAGTTCCCGACAACTAAAAAAAGGGAAATATAACCCCCATTTTCTAGAAGGGGAAAATACATAACCCAGGGAATTACAGACCAGTCAGTCTCACCTCTGTGCCTGGCAAAATCTTGGAGCAGATTCTCCTGGGTGGCATGTTAAGGCACATGAAAATCAACAAGGTGCTTAGTGACAGCCAGCATGGCTTCACTAAGGGGAAATCCTGCCTGATCAATTTGGTGGCCTTCTATAATGGGGCTACAGAACTGATGGAAAGGGGTAGAGCAGCTGATATTATCTACCTGGACTTGTGCAAAGCATTTGACACTGTCCCACGCAACATCCTTGTCTCTAAATTGGAGAGACATCAGTTTGATAGATGGACCACTCGGTGGATAAAGAACTGGCTGGATGGTTGCACACAAAGAGTTGTGGGAAATGGCTCAATGTCCATCTGGAGACCAGTGACAAGTGATGTCCTTCAGGGATCGGTGTTGGGACTGGTCTTGTTCAACATCTTTGTCAGAAACATGGACAGTGGTATTGAGTGCACCCTCAGTGAGCTTGCCAATGACACCAAGCTGTGTGGTTCAGTTGATATGCTGGAGGGAAGGAATGCCATCCAGAGGGACCTTGACACACTTGTGATGTGGGCTGATGCCAACCTCATGAAGTTTAACCATGCCAAGTGCAAGGTCCTCCACCTGGGTCAGAGCAATCCCAGGCACAGGTACAGGTTGGGCAGAAGAGAGATCCAGAGCAGCTCTCCAGAGAAGGACTTGGGGGTGTTGGTTGATGAGAAAATGAACATGAGCCAGCTTCAGTGTGCTCTCACAGCCCAGAAAGCCAACTGTATCCTGGGCTGCATCCAAAGGAGCATGACCAGCAGGTCAAAGGAGGTGATCCTGCCCCTCTGTTCTTGTGAGACTGACGTGGGGTATTGTGTGCAGTTCTGGTGTCCTCAACATAAAAATGACATGGAACTGTTGGAACAAGTCCAGAGGAAGGCCACGAGGATCATCAGCGGACTGGAGCACCTCCTGTACGAAGAGAGGCTGAGAAAGTTGGGGCTGTTCAGCCTGGAGAAGAGAAGGCTGTGTGGAGACCTCATAGCAGCCTTCCAGTATCTGAAGGGGCCCTATAAGAATGCTGGGGAGCGACTCTTCATTAGAGACTGTAGTGTTAGGACAAGGGGTAACGGGTTAAAACTTACACAGGGAAAGTGTAATTTGGATATGAGGAAGAAGTTCTTTAAGGCTGGTGAGGCTCTGGAATGGGTTACCCAAGGAAGTTGTGAATGCTCCATCCGTGGCAGTGTTCAAGGCCAGGCTGGACTTAGTCTTGGGTGACATGGTTTAGTTTGTGGTGTCCCTGCCCATGTCAGGGGGGTTGGAGCTAGATGATCTTAAGGTCCTTTCCAACCCTAACTCTTCTATGATTCTATGGTTCTATGAAGTTTTGTGAAATTGACTTTGGTTTCTGCAAATGCAGTTGCATTTTAAAAATTGCCATTATTTAAAAGTACATTTTTATTATTATTATAACATTTGAAGATTTAATGGCATCTCATTAAATTCCATGTTATGTAATGCCTTTAAAATCTATTTATCTAAGTGTATGTGAACATTGAAGTGAATTGGGCAGGCATGCTAACTTACTGCATTATTTTCCAGAAATATTTTCACATAATTGGGATGAATTTGAAGAAATTTGAAAAAAAACAGAGATGAGAACTTCTAGCAAATGCAAAATTTGAAAAATTCAATATGATGTCTTTTTGAATGACGAATTTCACTGAAATTTGCTGCCTACGTATTTAAGACCAAAGGGTAATGTTAGGCAAAATGTCCATACCAAGTATAGATCGTCAATATTAGACATAATTAGTGGAAATCTAACAAGCACAAAAATGGAAAAATATTATTCTTTACATATATATGGTTAATAATATCATTCGATAAATGTAAATATATGTAATCACTGTCATAGTGCATAGTCACTGTCATTGTCCAAACAGACAGAAAAATATAGAAAAAAGTACATTTCAAAAAAATTGTTGAGAACTATAAGAGTCACTATATTTAATCAGCAGAAAGTACATGTTTTTTTTTCGTTCTCATGTGTACCTCTGTGCATGTGTATTTATGGAGAAGTAGAAGGCAACTGAAAGCACTCATGAACTGAAGAAAATATACACATGAAAACCCCTTTATGTAGATACAGAAACACCAACATTTCCACTAAATGAAAGAGAAAGGAGATAAACAGGTGTTGTAGAAAAGGGGAAAAAATCAAATTTTGGTTTATGTGCAATTTATGCAAGAGTAACAATGTTTTTAACCTTTTTCAAAAGATCTATCTTAGCCATTGATAATTTTTTAATAATATAAGTAATAGGTACCTCACAGCAGTACAGAGCTAAATTGCTGATAAAGAAGTTCATTATGTATGACTTGAGAAGCCTAAAAAGTAGATGTCACCATTTAAACTCACTCTCTAAACTCCCTTTATGGTTAAAAGGCAGACGCAGAAACTTCTAGAATGACTTTGATTTCATATTTACATAAACAGCTAAAATAGGTCTGGTGAATCGTTCCTGATGAGTAGCATTTTTCTCCATTGAATTTAAGTGCCATCTAAATTTCAAGCCCTGATATAGATAGCTACACTGCAGATTGTGAAGGACAGATGAGGATGTAGAAGTCATTTAATATTCAAAAGGTAATTGGTTCAGAAGTATGTACAGAAAAATAAGCGTACACAGAAGTGCAAAAGTTGCATTTTCTTTTATTCTTAAGTGTTTTAATTTAATTTAAAATGTTTTAAAATAAATGTGACTTCTGGTTTATGCAAACCAACTTTACAGTTGCTTCATGTAGCAAAATCTTCACCACTTAGAGCTCTTTTTAATACACCATTGCAACATAATGTAGTGCTCCTACTTCTTGCTATAACTCTAAATTATGAAGATAGAGCAGTAGAGGCAAAAAAAAAGTTAAATCTTCTTTAATTGAATTAACTGTATGTCTCTCATAAAGTTTTTGGGTTTGGTGTTTGGCTATTTTTCAGACATTTCCTCATATTTTCTGTCTTAAAATTAAGAAATTATTGAGAAGTCTCTCCAACAGTTCTTCCATTGTCTTTTTTGTGGGTTTTTTTTTTCATTTTCCTCAAGCAATTTTTTTTTTTCTTTAAGCTTAAACATTTAATCTTTATAGAAATAAGTCTTATCCCCTTTGCAAACATATTAGTTATTAAAGACCTCAAAGCACAAAGCAACATTATTTTATTGCTGCCAAGTCCAGCTGATATATGAGACTGGAAATTTTCTTGATTTTGTTGTTCAGATCATACTCTTATGTAACAAAATAGTTTGTGTTAAAAAAGTTAAAAATGCAAAACCACAAATACAGCTGGCATTCCTGTGAAATATAAATTAATTGATAAAATGTATTATGAGAGTCAAGTAATTCCTTTGAATACACTGACTTCCATGCATTTGTTTCTTAAGACATCGTCATTTCGGGTATCAGTTTTTAAATGTTTTTGCAATTCCCATATTGGTCATTTAAGCAGTCCACTAAGCAAGATCTTTATTATGGATCTAGATGAAAAAGGGTATATCAAACATAGAATTTTTCAGAACTGAGACAAGGATTCAGACATTTTGAGCCACATGACTGAAAGGATATAATCATGTACAGCAAGTTAATAGACATATATTAATAAAGTTGATATGGTCCTTTAGGCCACCCATTATTCCCAAGTGTGCAGTCAGTTTTATGTGACACTTTCCTGCTTGTTTTCTGCTTTGCCAGATAACAATATGTTTCAGGTATAACTGAGAGGCCACAAAACCCCATTTTTTTTCTCATAAGAGGTTTTGACACGAAACAATTTCAGTCTTTGATTTCTTTGACTTCCTCCAATCTCTATTGATTTCTGAATATTTTGCAAGGAGACATTCATTACCTACAAATCTCTTTAGAGTTCAAATATCTTTCTGTCAGTCAACCCACTGTTTATTTACAATTTATAAAATACCTACATGCTTTATCATTCCAGACATGCTTATTTGTTTTCCAGGTCAGGATGCTCTAGGAAGTCATATGCATTATTAAGTGAATCATTTTACACATAACTTAGTACACAAATGGCTTTCCATGTACTTAACTCCAGAATCTTCCTGAACAACCCCACAATGATTGAATAAAACACAAGGTTAATTGGTCCCTGCAGCTAACTTCAAAATTTGTTTTAACACTTTCTCTCATTTTTCATTGTAGAGCTTTCCTACCCTCAAGCAGAGAAACACTCCCATTTTTGGGAGTTAATTTTTGTTAATTAATTTGGAATTTTATTTGAAAGCATGCAGATCCATATCCTTTCTGTGCTATCACAAAAGTTAAATACGTAACCTAGTGTGCTGGGTTAGCCCCGTCTGGCTTTCAGGTTTCCATCTACTCTCTCATTCTTCTTCCTCAGCTGGACAAGCCAAAGAAAATATGATGAAAGGCTAGTGGATTGAGACAAGGACAAAGAGATCACTCAGCAGTTTACATCAGCCTGCCTCACTGCGATCTTCACCATGCTGCTCTGGTGCCTGAAGCACCTCTGTCTCCTCCATTCTTACTCACCTTAGCGTCTGCAGAGCTGTTCTCTCACATTTTCTCACTTCTCTCTTCCAACTGTTGTTTTGCAGAAGTTTTTTACCTTATTAAAATATGTTATCACAGAACTGCCACCAATGTTGCTGATTGCTTCAGTTTTGGCCATCAGTGAGTCCATCTTGGAGATGGCTGGAACTGGCTCTTGTCAGACATGGGGGCATTTCATGGCCTCTTACTACTGATGGCATCCCTGTAGCCCTCCTGCTACCAAAACCTTTCCATGAAACCCCAATACTCCTAGTGTTGACTGTATCACATCTCAGTTCACAGAAAAAGTATCTTGTCTTTTCTAATCAAGACATGTTCAGATGCTAGGATGTCAAATCTTTCTCATGCTGGGGAATATGAAATAACTGAGTATAATAATTTCACAATATATTTATAATCATTCTCCATTTGCTTAAGCCAATTACCGGCATTACAATTTTGAGAAGCAAGTTTGGAAAGAAGTAAAGCAAGTGCAGTGAGGTGAATGCTATCTCACCAGTTTTTTACTTTATTTATGTGATCGTTTGTCTTGCTAGCAGACAGTATATCTGTAAATATTAATGCCTAAATTGTTGGTATTGAAAAAAACTAGAAATGGGAGAAATTGAGCTAACTTTGGGTTGTATTCTGTTCTGCAGAGGTGTCCCAAGAGATCATGTTCAGTTTCATCTTAATCAAGATCACTAAATTCCATTCAAGGTCACTCAGGATCAGAATATAGCCCTCTTGTTCTGAAAGGTGACTGGTTTTCTTTGTTTCTATAAAAGGAACTGTTGTCGTCTACATGTCTGTATCATATCACCCTACTAAATTTGCCTATCTTTGTCAAATTTTGTCTCATTGCAAATGCTATGCAGTTTCCTAACAGTAAATGTATATCGGTTTTTATTTGCTTATTTTTCAACAATGTAATATGCATGTTCCATATGTATACTGTTATAATCTTACAGTATTATGAACACAGCTATGATCTTAGTGTTTGGTATGGACACTTTTACAGTATTGACCATATGAAATTTCCAAAAATATTCCTAATAATATTCCAAATATTATTTGTTCTATTTTTGGGGATCTTAATTTATAAAGAATGGCAGTAATTCTCTCTTTAAATATGGTCTGTAATGTTGAAAATGAAAACAGCATATAATGAACTGCATTATGATATTAATTACAAAAGAAAACTTTCAAAGACACTATGGTACTATAAAAGTAAAGCCAATAAACTAACTCATTTTCTATCTTCAGACAAGCATAACTGTCTGAGGCAGACATTTTTAGTTCAAATTAGAATACTGACTATTATAATTCAACCTCTTGAACTGTTTCCTTATCTAGATCCCTCTAAGTTACAAAATACATTAGTGTTCATGGGCACAACCTTCAGTCTTACATGCAAAAATAGTGATCATCCATTACTGTTTCAGACCAGTATAAAATGAAATAAATTGTATGTGGCTTAATATTCTGAGATTTTGCATTAGTTAGGTGTATTTTACTCCCATTTCCATGTGAGCAGATGATAATTGAATTAAAATAAAATCCTCCGAAGCCAGTTTGCTGAAGTAAATTTATCTTCTCTGCCGTGCATAGCTAGAATAAAATCATCAAGATTGAACAAATACCTTCAAATAAATTGTACAAGTTTCAGTCACTGTAATTAACTATAAGCCTTAAGGAAAGGAACATTCTTATTCTGGATGCTATTACCAAAGCATGGCATTTCCCAGAAAAAGGCTTAGAATACTAGTGTGAAAATATTATCAAAAGGTTTTAGACAGCCATATCCAGCCAGGATATCATTCTCTGAGAGACAAAAACAAACTAGAAGCTGCCTGTGGAACAGTGAAGTAGAAATGTATGATATTTTAATGATATAATTTTTCATTCATTCAAATATATAATACTTGGCATTATGATAAGTGCAACCACCAGTGTCTTAAGGCAACAATGATTTTTTGGCTTTTCTTACAGATGAGGATTTCTGACTGTTTTTTGTTCCTAAAGCAGCATATTTAACACATTAAGTTTAAGATACTGTCCAGTATTGGCCTTCAAGAAGGATGCATAAGGAACAGTGCAACTTACTGTTTCATTAGCATTGTATTCTACAGCTGTACCACTTTAATCTCTGCTAGCAATACATTAGAACAAAAAAAAAAAAAACAAAAAAAAACAAAAAAGGGATTTGTCTTAATAGTGGGAATCTCCAATGAGATAACAGCTGACACTGGCTGTTATGACTCAACCTCTTCTTGAATATCCTTGTGTTGTTTATATCTCTGGGTTTTATTT
Source organism: Pezoporus occidentalis (assembly GCF_034315485.1). Taxonomy (NCBI): domain Eukaryota; kingdom Metazoa; phylum Chordata; class Aves; order Psittaciformes; family Psittacidae; genus Pezoporus; species Pezoporus occidentalis. The sequence goes on along the minus strand of NW_026914611.1, from coordinate 4,081,644 downwards.
TAATCATCAAGACACTTCCTATGTAATATTTATCTGCACATCTGGAAGAGCACCTATTTTCTTTGAACATATTCGCATAATATATGCAAGAATACAGAAGACACACTGACAGCTAGAGTGATGTTGTCACTCTTTCTTTTTTAAACCACTATTGCTTCTATTTTTTTCTGCTGATAGTTAGAATTTTCCCTTCTGATACAATGAGTAATGTATTATTCTTCTTCTCAATAGCTCATCTTGTCTCTGGTTTTGTTAAAGTGTGCTTGGTTCTCAACAGCAGTAGTGTTAAATTAAAGAAGGACGATACTGTGATTCAGGCCTTAGTGAAAGCTATGATTTATTCATTAAAAATAAAAATTTCTGTTGTGTGTATTTGGAATGAGAGTAAGGGAGGAAGGGTAGAAAGGGATGAGTTTGCTAAATGGGTATTCTTCAGTGTATAGAATAACTAAATAGGCTAATTTTAAGCCTTTTAATTTCTCTGAGCTTCAAGAACTCTTTTTCTGAATGAGAACATCTGTTCCATCACCATTTCTGTCCCTTCTATCTCAAATTGTTCCATGACTATGGCTAATAGAAGTATTTGCCTCTGCTGCTTCTCATCAAACTTTTCTTTTCTAAATCACACAATTCATACACTGATTCTCCCACCTCCAAACCGATATCTAATTTTGTGTAACAAAACTCATGGCAACAAATATATAAAAACCTCACACTTACTACTATTCAATTTATTTTTTAATATTAAATTGATTAGAATATTTTATTTACTTATACTTATTGCTAATAATTGAAATCTAAAAGTGGACTTCTGCTAGCCATTCAGGATCTTAAATCAGTTGCTACTTCTGGCTTTCATTAGCTTAACTGTTGAAAGAAATGTCAAAAGGTATACTTGTGTTTAAGACTGTTTCTTTGTTTACTAAAACCTCACCTTTATGTCATAAAAATATTTCTTAGAGAGACTGATAACAAGTCACTATTCTTCAAGGATACATTTTCCCTTTGTAGACTAAAAACCTAATAAGGCTTATACATTATGTTTATTCAAAACATTTGCATTTTGCAGCAAGCATTGCCTGTGGAGTATGTTAAAGACAGTGGGTTTTGTTTATTTAACTGTGTTCCAAAGGAAAACAAATTTCAATGATTATTCTATCTGTTTGTTCCCCCGTCAGTAATCTCTCAATTTTTTCTCATTCCAGGCAGAACTAGGAGTGAGTCAAGGCTCTCAAGCTATTTAGGAGTGTCACAGAAGTCAGTAGCTCTTAGAAAAGATACAAGCCATTGAGTATGAATAAGATCTTTTTGAATATTTTTTGACCCTGTAATCCAATTACTGCTGCTGAGCACTGCAGCATATATGACACTGTTAAAACAATCTTGAGTAAAAAAATTGTAAATGTATGGAAGTATTACTATAATTCTCTTAAAAAAAAAAAAAAAGCAAAACCAAAAAACAAACAAACCCCCCCCAAACCAGCAAAACCCCACAAAAGAAATAACAACAAAAAGCCAACCAGCAGATGCTTAGGCACAAGAAACTATTGGGTCCATTGCTCGTAAAACTACTTACGTACTCAGTACAGTGTAATTGTATCAAATTCTTGAGCCTGAAGCACCCTTACTATAAAATCTAAGAGGAAAAAATGTTCCCTAAAAACGTTCTGCAGCTAGCATTTTCAGGGCCAAATTTGACTCATAAATCTTAAGTCATTAAATATGCCCAGACCATTAAGAGCCCCTATGGCATTTCTGGTAAGAACCAGAAACTATGATGTTTTTAATTAGCCTCTGCCTTTATCCTGCCTACCTGTTTTTCTCCCCACATGATTTCCTTCCAAAAAAACCTCCAAAACCCTATAAGAACATTTCTGTTCTGGTTTATAATATGAGAAATTAATACTTTATGTGAGCTACATGGAGCTGGTTGCAGCTGGTTGCAGCCAGTTTCAACCAGTTCCCCCCTGTGGCACTCCATGCCTGTTATTGCCCATTGGAGTTGCCACCAGCTTGGGGAGCACCACATACCAGCTAGGGGCAGTGACTGGCATGGAGTGGGGGCAACAGCAGATACTTCTGTCATAGGACACTGGGGGCACCTGCCACCTCTCCCCACGGAGTCCCTAGAAGTCAGCCAGTGGATGGGGGTGGAGGAAGCCACAGAAACGTGTCACCAGCTTCAGCCTGGATTGAGGAAAAAGGGCGCCAGCCATGAGATCAGGCCACTGCCTGATGAGCCCTGCCATGGCGCTGACAGCTGAGCACAGCCTTACCCTGCTGCCTGTGGACACAAAGCATTTAAAATCACATTTTAAAGTTTGTTTCCCTATTGTTTCCTGAATACCTCATAATTCTATTGCAAAGAGCAAGAAAGAGCACAAACAACACACTTCATAACCAAGATGAAATAAATGGAACAGGTAGGAGGAGAGAGGGTATACTGTTTTTTATGACATGAAAACTGACACAAAATTAAGTACTAGTAGGCCTGTCTTGGGTATTGAAAATCTCTTCTATGAATCAGATAGACTAGCAGCTCTGATACAGTGATTACACATTTGGAAGGACTCAGGAAAATCTGAGTTCTAATTCATATGCAGATATGCTATGTGACACCAACAAGATGGATGACAGACCTCTTTCACAATTATATTGTAAATATTTTATCTATCTATCTATCTATCTATCTATCTATCTATCTATCTATCATCTTTTAATTTAACAGTATCCTCAATATCCTCTGTCACAAGTAATCCAATTTTCTTTGTTGGGACTTTGTCTACCTATGAGAAGAATACAATATTATTCAAATATATATAAAGTACTTTATTCCATTTTAACTACTGGAAAACATTTTTACCTCTTAGATACTGCAAACAGATTTTACAACCTTTTCCATCTGTTTCTTTGCTTGTAAACATCTTAGATCCCAACTCTGAATAGTGGTTATGGTAGTGTTATGCAGATACAGAAAAAAACTACCTAACATGCTTGCATAGCTGAATTTTACTGCGCGTCTAGGCTTTCAGGATAATTTCTTTCATATATTGCTAAACCCTACTATAATACAGTAGGATATCTCTCTTTTCTGAGATAATTGCATATTGCTCTCAGCAGCTATGTACATCATAAATAATGGCTGTCATTGACTGCAGCAAGTATTGGGGCAGGGGGGACCCAAAGAAACTACTAGCCACACAGAAGCTGTGACTCCAGCCTCTTTGGTTCCATCTTCTTTTCACAACAAAATCATACTTCCTGAAGTTAAATGTTCAACGCCACAGCCCAGGAATCATTGTCATTACCTTACCCTCATCGATCAATTGTAGTTAAACTACCTGTATGAAGATACATAGCCACAGCTTTAGCACACAGATTTATGGGCAGGTAAATTATGGAAGCACCACTGACAAGTCATGATAATGCTTCCAGACTGAGAGCTCCATTCTCCAAATCTCTGAAAGTAGGAGGTCTGCTGTCAGTGGTAAGTTTAATTATATATCATAAGGTGATACAGAATAAAAAAAAGTAACACCGAAATCTTTCAAGCTTAACACAGGAAAAGTATGGAGACTTTTAATTTTTAGATGTTACTAAAAACAGCTCTGCTCCTGGAGATTTGATTTTCTCTTCTCAGAGCCAGCTCAGTGGTAGTGTCACTGGAGGCTCACCCGCAGCCTGTCTAGACACACTTGAGCTGGTTTCTTTGCATGTGGGGACTCCTTTGTGGTGGTCACAAACTAAATTGTTCCACAGCCCCTGAAATATCCTATGGTGACTTCTGAGTTGGCCTGGGAACCAGAAAGCACCATGCATGTTCCTGCTGCAACCACGGGGTTTCATATAAAGTGCCTCTGGATCCATGTAAGAAGTGATGACAATCTTTGTTGAGAAGGGTAGCTGCTGCCGAGGCCCTGATTGCATCCCCATCCCCTGGGTGTTTGTCTGCTGTGGCTTGGATCCAGTGCAGAAATAGTGCAGCAGTGCAGCTGAAGGATTTGGTGTCCCAGGAAGCCAAACCTCCATGATGAGGAAGATTATTCACAAAGCCCTTATGAAAGACTACTATTTCTAGGAATATTTTCTCCAGCTTGAAGGAATGAGTCAGTCTTTCCTACCAAAGATCCTTATCCTCAGGTGATATAGCACTATCATAAATGACACTCTTCACCACACCTTTTAACCGGTTTATTGTTCCTCCAAGAACATAAAATGTTTCAATATTTTATTTTATAGTATAATTTTGCCTCTATTTCCATTTCTCTTGGTTCACTGTATCAAAGTAGTATGAATGGGCATCGCATTTTTACTGGTAAAATGATCACGCTTTATATACAATAAAGTGGTAATACATATTGTAGTAATACGTTGAAATGGTAATGTTTTAATTCTCTCAAACAGCATACATATTCACATTTCCATTAATGCAGTAAGTTTAATACTGTACAAAATATAGTTGGGAAAAGTCTTCTAGATCCCAAAAATGTGGAATTTTCCATAAGCAAATGTTATAAACTAAGGTACACGTTGCATGTAAAGATTCAAAATTCTGGTCCCTAAAATGATTGATATTAAACCTCCAAACAGACCAAAATCAAGTTATTAGCTTCATTAAATGGTTTATTTTCACAGCTGTCTTGTTTGTGGGTTTGTGTTTGTGTATTTCATAGGAGAAAATTATGAAGACCATATTTCTATCTCAGTTATCAAGTATTTCTAAATATTAAACACCCTAGCAAGCTGGTTTTAAATTTCAAGCACTCAAGTTTGAAATGACTGATATTTAGCTTTTAATCATTATGCAGCATATTCTGTGAATGATTAATTTCCTTGTGAAGAGTGTTCATATAAATTTGGGTGAGTTGTTAAACTACTTCATTACTGCTATTTTATTGTAATTTTCCCAAAAATCTTAAAAGGTCCACAAATACTGAAACAATAAATAAATTTTGCATCAAGGTTCTCACTAGAATTCATATTTCCATCAAAAAGTAACATAGTTTGTTACATTGCTCTGACAGCATGTTTTCTATGGACACACAATGATAAAATACACCTTTTGAGTAATAAAACTAAAAAAATAACAAAAAATATTAAAGAGGATATGGGTTACTATAAAAAGAAAATTAACTAAGGTAGGTACTATTATTACAAAAAAATATGAGAGAATTATGAAGAGAGTATCACCATATACTGGTAAACAAATAGGATTTTATGGATAGCAAATTAACTGACTTCAACAATGGGAAGGCTTGCCATTTGAAATTATTGAGTTGTCAAAGCAAGATGACAGAGTGTAATAAGCACTATTTGTGCCTTTGAAAATCTTGCCCAGGGATTTCACAAGTATTTAAGCCTGAGATATAATTTAATGGAAGTAATAGATGAATAACATTATCAAATATTTAGTTTCATCAAGGAAGCAGTCATTTGAGCATTTAAGGGATAATTAGAAATAATAAGGAAGCCAGCTTCAGCATACATATTTTTTAATACCAATCTGCAGGAATCCTTCAAGAAATATTTTCAAAGATACTACTATTTCTCATGGCATTGATACCATTCTTTATGTTGTTTACAGCAAAATAGTAGCTTATAGAGTTCTGTTTTGAAATGCCACCATATGTAGATTGACTCTTACATATAATTTTTAGGTATAAGGTCATAAAAGAAATAAAAAAAAATAACTGTCATTGAGAAACTTTCTCAACATGTGGAACATGTGGAATTTCCTTTGATGTACAAGATTAAAACTTGGGAAATCTGTCTCTTTAGTTCTTGCTGTGTAACAGTTTTCCTAACTTGCTATACATCTCTGACTGTAAAATAAGTATAATAATATTGTTTTGTTGTTACAAATTTAATAGAATTAGGTATTTTTATGAAGTATATTTCATACATTTATGATATGATTAGCCAAAAAGGCATCCTGAGAAAGAAGGGAAAATTACTGAGAAAAACAAGATGTCTGCTGAAAAATATTGACAAAAAAATTGCCTGCCAGACTTGGGGCTGTGAGTCTTGGAACTAGACCTTTGAACCAGAAGCATAGAATCATAGAATCATAGAATAATTAGGGTTGGAAAGGACCTTAGGATCATCTAGTTCCAACACCCCTCCCGTGGGCAGGGACACCTTACACTAAATCATATCACCCAAGGCCTCATCCAACCTGGTCTTGAACAGGTTGGAGCATTCAAAACCTCCCTGGGCAACCTATTCCAGTGCCTCACCACACTAACAGGAAAGAATTTCCTCCTTATATCCAACCTAAACTTCCCCTGTTTAAGTTTTAACCTGTTACCCCTTGTCCTATCACCACAGTCTGTCATGAAGAGTCCCTCCCCAGCATCCCTATAGGCCCCCTTCAGATACTGGAAGGCTGCTAGGAGGTCTCCACGCAGCCTTCTCTTCTCCAGGTTGAACAGCCCCAACTTCCTCAGCCTGTCTTCATACGGGAGGTGCTCCAGTCCCTTGATCATCCTCGTGGCCCTCCTCTGGACTTGTTCCAACAGTTCCATGTCCTTTTTATGTTGAGGACACCAGAACTGCACACAATACTCCAGGTGAGGTCTCAAAATCAAGCATCCTTGGTAAGTACAGCTGGCTTCTTTGAAGAACAGCAGAGTTACTTAGAAACTGGAGAAATCAGTAAGTGCAAACCCAGGAAACTGTAATGTCATCTTATAATCTCAAAAGGTATAAAATAGTCTGTAAAAATAAAATTGGTCTGAAAGAATAGAAAGCATCATCATCTATTTGCTAAAATAGAAATTCACAGCATTTTTTGGCTGCTCAAAATGGTTGCATACTAAGCCCTTTTATTTCTCTATTATATAAAAAGGTTTATAATATATATAAATCTCTCTCCCAGAGACTCCCATGTTACTGTACTTTCCCTTTTCTAAATAGGCTGAATTCTCCACATGAACCACCTATACAATATCTCAGACTGTTCCTGGGAGCACCTGTCTGACTCCAGGCTCTGTGACACAGATCATCTTTGAAGTGAGACTTTGTTATCTTACTTTTTCTCCTTTGGGTTTCCTTAATCCTATCCCAGCAAGATCAGACAGTAACTTTGGACTCCTCTTGGTTCCCCTGCTCTTGCTTCCACCTACTGTAGACTTCTTTGTTGTTTCTGAGTTCAATGAGTAACTCCTGCCACCTTCTTGTCTGGATGGACTTTTCTTGAGTTTAATCTTTGAATATCATCCAACTGTCCTGGACCACTCTTTCTCTCCAGGGAAGAATGAAGTGGGATATGATCCAAAGATCTCTGAAGAGGTTGAAGTGTGCTTTCCTGAAATCCCAGTCTGTGTTCTTGCGTTTTGTCCTTTTCCCTCCCCTTAATATCCCAAACTCCACCATCTCTTGCTCACTGCAGCCAAGGCTGCCTTCAACTTTCACAGCCATAACCAGTTCCTCCTTGTTCATAAACACCATATCCAACAAAGCACATTTCCTTGTTTGTTTCTCAAAAGCTGTACTTGAGGATGTCATGGAAAACAAAGCAAAATAACCAACTAAACACACCAAATATGTTACTTTTCTCTTTTCCTGCTTATCCACTAAACCAAAATTGTGTTGAAGAAAAAAATTGAAATTGTTTGGCTTGATTTGTTCCTGACAAATCTATGGGCATGAGCATTACTATAACACTAAGATGCCCAACCTTGTGTCAGGATCTTAAAGAGAAAACAGCCAGACAAGCAGAAAATGTATGATTCCTGCCTCATGACATTTATGAATTAAATATAGTACAGCAAATAACAGGTGCACTTAGACAAGGGAATACTTGAGAACAATAAGGCAATACTGGTCAGTGAGAGAAAAAATGATCTGCACACAATAGGAGTCTAAACATCAGTGTACTTTTTTTCTGGTTATAGATATATCTCCATTTTATAAGATATATTCTTGGATTTATTCTGAAATATCTGTATATATCTTTGATTCTTTTTGATTTCTTTAAGCAAACTGACAGCCCAAAAAAGCTGCTGCCAAAATAATTTCTTTGATCTGTCGTTCTGCCACCTCCCTCCTCATACAATTTGAAATATTTCAGTGCTTTCCCATTATGGTCCAAGTCAAATTCATATCAGTTATTTGCTTAGCTTACTCCACATTTCTTCACACCTTGTCTTTACTTCCCACAGTTCTGTTCTAAGGATGGCAGCTTTTATTGCATCTCTGTTTCTGTAACATTTGTCACTTGACAGGATCTAGATTTCTAAATAGATCTTGAAAAAGGCCAAGCAGTTAAGTACTTGTGTTCAGAAGAATGATTCAAAGTGCCTAATTATTTTTTCTTTTATGTATTTATTGGAAAAGGGCTACAGCTCTCTGTGACTCCAGAACATTTTATTTAGATCTCTGCTTCATGTCTCCTTGGGAACCTGTATTTCTCTGAATTCCTGCTCACTAAAATGGAAAGACTTTTGGATCAGTGAAATTATTTTCTGGTGGCCTAATATAGATTTTGTGTTTTAATCCTGGTAGCCACAGCAGCTAGTTCACTCCACTTCCTCTGGGATAGGGGAAAGAATCAGAAAAGTGACAAAACTCATAGGTTGAGATAAACACATTTAATAGGTAAAGCAAAAGCTGCATTATCAAGCAAAACAAGGAACTGATTCACCACTTCCCATTGGCAGGCAGGTGATTATCAACCCCCAGGAAAGCAGACATCCGTCATGAATAATGGTTACTAGGGAAGACAAATGTCATAACTTTGAATGTCCACCCCTCCTCCTTCTTCCTCCAGCTTTTATTGCTGAGCACAATGTCCTGTGGTATGGGTCATAGTAGTAGATAACTCTACTTTGAAAGGCACAGAGGCACCCATCTTCTGGCCTGACCCAATCTTAAGGGAGGTGTGTTGCCTTCCAGGGGCTCAGATCAGGGATGTTGCTGCGAGGCTGCCTGGTCTAGTAAATCCCACTGACTATTACCCTTGTAGTAGTGATATTGCTATTGATATTGATGGCAGTAACCTGGGAATCATAAAGAAGGACTGCAAAGCCCTGGGAGAGGTAGTTAAGGGCTCTAGGGCTCAGATAGGTTTTTCATCAATCTTCTAGGTCACAAAGGAGGACCTTAAAAAGGTGAGGTGGATTTGGCAGGTTAATAAACAGAACATCTGTGCCATAGTCAGGTTTGGTTATTTAGATCATGGGACTCACTTTGGAAAGCCAGATCTACTGGAGGCAGATGGAGCTGGTCTGTTAAAAAAGGAAAAAAGCTGCTTTGGTAGCAGACTTGCCAGGCCGGTCAAAGCAGCTTTAAACTAGAAATGTTGGGGGAGGGGAGCATCGATCCATCCCAACACACCCAGTCAGTTGCCAGCTACTGTAATAAATGCTTGGAGCAATGCAAAGCTACTTCAGCTACTCCAGCCAATGAGTCAGCTTCATTTGGAGCTCAGATCAAATGCCTATATGCAAATGCATAGATGTATCTCTAATTCTGTCTACAGGGATATGTTATCACTGCATCACAGAAACATGGTGGGGTGACTCTTGTAACAGGAGTGTTGGAATGGAAGACTATAGGCTTTTTAGGAAAGACAGGCTGGGCAGATGCTGAGGGGGTATAGCAGTTCAGCTCTGAGATCAGATTAGGTTGCTCAGGACTTTATTCGGTTGGGCCTTTAAAATGTCAAAAGTTCATTTATACTGACTAGTCAAGTTGGTAATTTATGGGTAACTTTTGAAAATTCTTGTCATGTACAATGACTGCAGTGCCCATAATTTATTTCCTACCCCTATGTATGGCTCTGGTCTCCTTTTCAGTACAACCTTTTCACCAGGTTATCAGCACTGTGAGGAAATTGAATTGGTATTTATAGTGATATAGACACAAGATTCCTAAATCTCATTAAAACCTACCAAAAAAGTGCTGGAAATATCATCTCTTCTCTGGACTTCAAAGCCTATCAGATTGACCTCTATGTATTTCTAATCCTAGAATGTGATAAATGCTATTGAAACCGTGCCTCTATTGTAGCTGTAGGGAATCTCATAAAATAACCACTCTGATGGGCCAGCACATCCAGAATGTCTTCAGCTTGTTCTAGGTGAAAATTATCAGAAACATCTAATACACATTTAAATGTTTTGGAATCTTCAATATTAAAGAAGGTGGAGTAGATTTTTTTCCCCCATTACCTTAAATGTCGTTTAACGGAGGCACTAGGCTTTAGGGTCTCCAACTTAAGACTCTTAAGCATGCCTATTCTCATTTTTAAGTGTAAAAACATTTAAATATCCATGTCTCATACTTTTGTGGCCCCTAGGATGGCAGCGTATGAAGATGTCCCAGTCTAAAGTAGATTGATTTTCCCTGAGGCATGTTTCATATGGAAATACTTTCTGAATTGCCTAGTTCAGGTTATCTCAAGTATCCTTAAGCTTGACAGGGAATTATTAAAATATACAGTATGATTAAGACTCTGTTTACTCTAGAAAATAGAGCAGTGTGTTAGCAGTGGATTGGTAGAGTATAATCCTTTCAAAGGGTTTTATCTGAGACTAGTTCGATCCAAATAAAAGAATGATTAGAGTCCATTCAGTTTAGTTCAATAGAAAGAAATGCAGGCTCCTGAGGAGGGGAAGTGGGGAGAGAGGTGTTTATCTCTTCTTTCTGGGATCCAGTGACAGGATGTGAGGGAACGGTTCAAAGCTGTGCCAGGGAAGGTTCAGACTGGGCATTAATGAGCATTTCTTTACCAAGAGGATGGTTAAACACAGGAACCATCTTCTTAGAAAGATGGTTGAATGTCCCAGCCTTGTCAGTGTTTCAGAGGGATTTGGACAATGCCCTTAATGACATGCTTTAATTTTTGGTCAGCCGTGAAGTGGTCAGGCAGTTGGACTAAATTATCGTTGTCTGTCCATTCCAACTGAAATATTCAATTTCTGTTCTGTTCTTGTGCTTTTTAGATTTCACCTTGTTGATTTCAGACCATTTCTCCATATAACTAAGATAATTTTGAATTCTACAGAGTCCTTGCAATCTCAGTGCACTATCAAAACTGCAGCTGAAAATACTGAGCAGAACATGTTCCAGTACAGGTCCCGATGAATCCCCACTACAAATGCAGTCCAAAAGCATAACTACACTTCAAGTAAAGGTGTTCAGTTGATTATACACCCACCTGTTTGTTGTTTCATCTGCTTCCTCAGGGTGGTTTATAAAAATGTCATTTGGACCTAAGGTTCCACTACAGTCAAAGTGTATCAGTTTTATTATTTTTTCATAAGCTTTGCCAGGTTTCCTATTAAAGTACTAAATTAAATTATTTTGGCACAGCCAGTTCTTGACAAAACCCTACTTGATGACTCCAGAAAAGTCTATTTTTATCTTTTCTGTATATTTTTGTTATGTTTAGGTATTTAATGGAATATACACAGGCTTTCTCTTATTTTCTGCAGTGTTGAAGCTAAAGTAGATTTTTATTAATTCCAAAATCCTCTTTTTCTCACTTTTACATATAGGTCCTATGTTTCTACTTCTAAACCTGTAACATCAGAAGACCTAAAGAATCATCACTGGTGTTTGAAAGACTAGTTATTTTAGTTAGGTGTTTACACACTGGAGTTTTATAATCTTACACACTGGAGTTTTATAATCTTACAATTTAATTTATGCAGTTATGCTTTAATATCTTCCTGCCTTATTCAGGACTATGTTACTATTCTACTGCTCAGTCACAACTCAGTTATTCTGCTCTAGATATCAGAACGTAATAGATGATTCAACGATCTTTCTGTATCACCTGCATTCTTATGCTTCCCAGTTAATTAAGGTACCCATAGTTTCATCTTCTGATTTACGTGCTTTATTGTTACTTTAAGTGCATTTATTTACTATAATCTTATTAATATTTTTCTATCACAACTTTTTATGTTCAGGTTATTAAAAGAGTTTGTGGTTTATAAGAAGTTTCTTACCACTTTTCCTAACTGTATTTAACCCTGTGAAATATTTATTGTGTTCTCTTATGGGAAATTCTTAGCTCTCCTTCTATTTGGGTGTAAGTCAACAAACAAGTTATTGATGCGTGAGTCTGAAAGAAAAATAACAGTTAATAAATAGCCAGTGTATGTCTCCATGACCATGGTGGTCCTTGATAAATGTGAAACGAAGCAACAAAGTGTTCAGAGAATAAAAGAATAGTGGACTTATCATAAGAATGATGACAGCAAATAATTCAAACCCCATTAAATTTATATTTATTTAGGGAGGTATGTTTTTTATATTTCTATATCATCAGAATGATTTCCCAGAGTGACCTTTTTAAATTTTGCAGTGAGATTTTAAAAGTCATTCAGCTATTTTCTATTCCACTCTTATAAACCCCATGCCAAATTGAGCCACTCCATATACATATATATATATATTTATGTATGTTCTCTGGCATACACTTACACAGCTATCTCAATTTACTGATATTTCTTCAAGGCAGAGTTACAAGGCAAAGCATGTTCTAAACAACTGTTAAAGGTGTACCATGCTGCGGAGAATAAGTTTATTGGTGTTGAGTGATTCTTCTAAGTCAGAAAATGGCTGTTGTAATACACAGTTATCTTTTCTGTTGTTCTGAAGAGCATAGAAGTGTTATGATTATCTTTGCCTTTTATTTATTTTTAGTTCTTTGAACTGAGCTTTTTATCATCTCACTGTAACATGGCATTCCACTCTCAAAGGCTGGGGTGTGGAACAGTCTTTAAAATACTCTATTTTAGTCTAAAATTAACTCAGTCAATTGAATAGATATCCAGAGTCCAATCACTGTGTTGATTAGAACACTATTGACTGTGAAAGGGAACCTCAGCACCTTGCTTACCTCTGAACTGTAGAAATTTGCATTTGGATGTATATATCTGGAGCTGAATCAGTGTCTTCTTTAGAAAGCATTCATATTTCTTTTTTATGACACGATTATATCATTATACTCTGGAACTCCAATGCCATGAATGAGTAAGATAACAAAGTTCACAGGGCAGCATTTCCATCTCCTACCTAATTGAATGGAGTGTAATGGTCTAGTTGTGTTCTAATTTTGTTTGGTTCTGAAAGTCTTACTACAGAATAGATTCCTCTATTGTCCAGTCTTTTACGCATGTGAGCAATTTCTAGATAAAGTAGACAAACTTTTATCTTTCATCTCTTTCCTTCCTAACTTTCCTCACCTCACAAATATGTCTTAGCCTTTTCAGGTAATAAAAAATTATAAACACAAACTTGGTGGAGTGCCCCATTTTTCTGGAGGTTCCATAGGTTTTCTTTTGTAAATATATTTTTGTACATATAATAAAGTTCCAGTTATTAACCAACCTAATGTGCTAACAATTCTCCTGTTTTTCTAATTATTTTCTAAGGCTATACAAATTTTGAAGCTTTGTTTTCTCTTTCTTCCTTCAACAAAAGGAAAAAATTACAATGCACAGGGACTGAACTTAGTGTTTTACCTTTCCTCTGTTTGTTTTTCTGTCCTTATCTGTAACAGGAAAGTGAAATGCAATCTGTTTGCTAACTTATATTCCTTATAACTCTGACTGAGAATTACAGAACAGAGAAGTCTTAAAAAAAAAATTTTTATTTTCCCCCAAAGATCAAACTGCCTTTGGGTCACCAACTTTTATAGGTATGTATGTGCATATCACAAAATCACAGAATCATAAAATAGTTAGGGTTGGAAAGGACCTTAATATCAAGTTCCAACCCCCCTGCCATGGGCAGTGACACCTTGCAATAGACCATGTCACCCAAGGCTCTGTCCATTACCAAGAACAAAAGAAAAAAAAAGATAATCTCATCTGCAGAGAAAAATCTTTCTGTTCAGTATTAAAAGGTAATGGTTAAGGTAGGAGAAAATTTAGCTATATTCTGTTTGTGACCATTCAGATTTAGACATATTAATATTGTTATCAGGTACAGATTTTAGAAGGCCAAATATTCATATTTATTTGCATTACTTGCAAACACAATGTTTTTATGCATTTCGATCATGTCCTACTCAAAAAGAATTTTTTGCATTTTTCGCTTAAGGTTATCATGAAACCTTCTCATAAATTATGAACTTGACTTTACCCTCATACCACCATTACTACATGCCATGCTGTTTGAACATGTGATTTAGCTAGACAGCAGTCAGACTTTAGAAAAGCTAAGCAGAGCTAGGAAGAGAGGAAAAAAAAACCCAAGAAAATAAAAATCCTTAAAAGCCCTTTTGATTTTCTTGAGGTGCATTTTTATGTATTCAGCTATATGCACCTATATACATTACAAATATATATATTATTTTATATAGGTTTTTTTTCACTCCTACTTTGAAAACAAAAGTATTCAAAAAATATTTTTTCCTCAGATTAAAAATCATTTCCAAATGAAACAAAAATTTTAAATGAGTAGAAAGAAAATTATTGTGTAACTTGTTTTGGCAACAGAAACACAGCACAGTGTAAACACTAATAAGCTAATTCACAGACAGAAAGCTATTATGGGAAATGGAAAGAGTTCTTAGGTTTGTTAGTAACAAAAATTTTCTTTAAGTGCTCTTCAGCTATAACAATTCTATTTGGTCTCCAAAATAGGAAAACAAGAACTTGGTTTAGTTTTTAGGATTAAGCAAAACATTAAATCCAGAATAATTTCATTTGTCAGAAAAGCAAATAAACTGTACAAGAGAAATGCAATATTTGATTTATATGTAGCTTGAGTTTATCTCAAACTTAATTGTAAAATCAAATTCCAAAATATAGATTCCTCATTTTTTTTATAAATCAGTCACATCAATTTCATAGGGATCAACCTTGTGTGCTCAGTTAAGTGAAAGTAGCAAAGTGGAAAATTTCCAAATAAGTGGATGAAACAAAATTTTTTTTAGGATCTATGCCTTATTGTAATTATAAGACCTAGGAAATTGTAATTATAAGAGCTAGGAAGACATTTTTCTTGGATTTTTTTTCTGTCAAGATAATCATAGAAAACTTTGGGTTGGAAGGGACCCCCAAAGGTCTAGTCTAAACCTCTGCAATGAGCAGGGACATCTTGAACCAGATCAGGCTGCCCAGAACCACAACCAGCATGGCCTTGAATGTCTCCAGGGATGGAGCATCTATTCTTAGCAACCTGTTCCAGTATTTTACAAACTGTATTAAAAAAAGCTTTTTCGTCATGTCCATCCTGAATCTCCCCTCTTTTAGTTTAAACCATTAAGTTATTTTTTTTTTGATTTCTTTCTCCTGTAGATAAAATAATTTGCAATATTTTACTGCTATAATAAAAAGGTCTTTTAATTTATTATTATTGTTGTTATTCTATTGTTATTACTGAAGTTCTGATCTCTTTATGTGTAACCAAAATTAAATATTTCTCTTATTATCACATTTAATCTTATTTTTTGAATTATGAAAACTGAAATAAGGAGTTTAGTAGAAATCTCAAGGTAAATTGCCTTCTGTATTTTGATAGGAAACATTTCTTGGGGGAAAAATCTGCAAGATACATAACTGAGTGTTAGGAATTATGAATGAATTATGAGTCTGTTGTAGTACAATATAATCTTTTAAAAAGAATAACTTCTCGGAGTGTTAGTTTTAAATGTGATTGTGCTGGTGCTTTAATTTATTGTTATTTTAAGAATTAATCAGATAATAAATTAGAAAAAAAGTATCACAAAATATGAAATTAATTTATGATAAATTTTGGTACTGGCATTGCAAAAAAAGTTGATTACCTATCACTTAGCAGAACTATGATACTTCACAGTTATCCTGATATGTCCACAGCAGGAATGAACATGCTTTGGTTCTTTTTGTAATTGTTTTCAGATTGATAAACATCTGGTTCATCTGACCTAAAATGCATATGGAAAGGACTCTGAAGAAATGTGTATCCCTGCTTCATCTATTGAGGCAGTCTAGCGAGCCAATAACATTAACATGTGCCTCTCAGTCAGAGGGCTGAATGTTGATGGGACAAAACTAGGTCTGAATAGTTATGTTTGGGTATCTTACGTATAATCATTCTTATGGTAATGCTTAATGCTGCTTAACAGGAATCTGTTTTAGAATGTTGTCTCTCTCCAGTAGCATTAGATGTGAATGTCTTAAGTCAAGTCCTTAATAATGGATCCAAACTGCAAAAAAAGACACTCTAGTAATATTAATTATACTAATTTCATATATACATATGTAACTGTGTATTTAAATATCTACTGTAAATCAAGCTTTCTTAATTATCCTACAGGTTGGAAATAAAATTATTTCCTGTGATTTAAGCATTAAGCTAAAGTATCTGCACATTTCTTTTATTACAGAGTTATTCAGTGCTGAGTAGCTTAAGTATGCTAATAAGAGCTAATGTTGAAACACTTCTGTAGGTTCAGCTTGTTTGTGGAAAAAGAACAATGCAATTATCATATACAAGCAAAAAGACAGAAATCACATTCTTTAAAATTTCTGCATAAAAATAAATTATATTTTAATATTTAAACCACATTTATTTAAACTAATTAACTATATATTATTAGAAGTTTGACTTATTTTTAATTTCACCATGACAATAAACTGAAACTTATGTAATTTTAGCCTGGAGTGTGTCAAAATCAATATTCATAAGGAACTCAAGGTATTTCTAGTCCTTTGGAAACAGCATTTTTATTTAAAAATACATAGTTATTTAGATAGTTAATATGAGGTACCAGCCTCTTAGCTCACCCAGATCAATGTCTATTCATTACAGAAATAATTGCTCAAGGATAAAACCAATGAAAATATAACAAAAAAAAAAAGAAGTCACAGCATTAAATATTTTTAAAACTTTAACAGGAATATTAACAGTAAGACCCCATTTTTGCTGCTTTTCACTGCTTGTTTTCATTTGTCCTTGTCAAATTAGAGCAATTGTCTATTTTTATGTTATAGATTTAGTTTAGGCAGTGAACTGATGTGTCCAATATCAAAATTACTAGGACTCCTTCAATATATGATGCATTTCAAGTATAGAATTAATTTCATTAGTTTCTACAGCTACAGTTACTGGTTTATAAAAGGTGAAAGACTATATATTTACAGAAACACCTGAAACAAGCATAGAATAGTGTGAACTTGAGAGATTCAGAAAGGCTACTTTTGTCAGAAAGATGCTGGAACATACTTTTGGCATTGTATATCACAGTCATGATAGATGAGTTGATAAGCAAAGAAGGCTGAAAGAATAATGGATGATATGGAACAATTCAAGCTTAGAGATATGTAGTGATAGCTGTAAAGCCAACACTTCACAAAACTGCAGTGGCTATTTAGTTCTTTCTTAACCTGCAGAAGGTAGATTCTCATCTTAATTCTTAAGATGCTGCAGTGCTGCAATCCAGTGCTGAATAATTATAATTCTGGCAGTCAGAATAGGATCCACAGAAGTAAGATTTCTTGCATAAGGGTATCCTTTTGCTTGTTCATTTACTCATTTGATACTTCTCCCTCCCTTTAAGAATGTTCCATGCTTTTATATAGTTTAATGATTGGAGCACTTGAAAAGTAGAGAGCAAGGTTCCAGGCTCTCCACCTCAGAGAAAATCCCAGAAATAGATTTCAGGAAAATCCCCCCTGAAAGTAGAAGCTGTTTGTCTGATCCATTGAATAGAGAAGATTTTAGAAATAAACAGTTATTCTCCCTGAGTAATTTTAAACATTTAGCTGTTATTCAAAAAGTTTATACTAGTGTATACTACCTTTCTCTCATACATATTAAGGAAAATTTCTGTACATGCAGGGAATCTCCTGATCAGTTTTTTATTTGAAATTCAATTATGTTATGGTGATTGAATGCACATAATGCATTGAGTCTTTCTGGGAATGTTGCTGAACTGTGTGTCTTTCTGTTTAAAGTAACATGAGCTCTACAGTTAAGATTTTTCCAGGTCTTCTGAGGTGCTAGCTCTTTTCAACTTATGTTCCAGCAGCACCACTTGCAAAGTACTTTTCTGCCAAAAAATTACAGTATTTACATACACAAAGGCTTTTAGATGGTTTTGATCATTTTTTGCTTTCTCAGAAGTACACGTTCAAAACCTTACTTTCACTGAAGATCAGAAAGACTGTTTATGTACATGAAGTTGAATTTGTTCCTACAGTCACAGGGTTTTTTTAAAAAAAAACATTCATACAACACAGAGAGTAATCAATTTATCAAACCTAAAAATCTATTCAAAATGAATATTTCAATTATTTCTAGTTTAGTTCTTTATTGTAGCCATATACTTATGCTTCCTAAAGTCAGTAATTACTATTTTATTGGTTAAACGCAAATCCTTGTCTTACTCAATTTTGAAATTTCTGCCCTACCTCCTATTTTGTTATAAGCAATTTTTCTAAAAGGCTTTTCCTTTTCAGAGTTCTTCAGTCTCAAACTTAACTGAATTATTTATAACAAGAATCTATTTTATCGCTTAAAATATAACTTCTATATTTTATGCTTGAAGTTGTATCCTTTCCATACCTCAGTTCAGTTATCTTGAGGTAATATGTGTAAATAAATAATGATGCTAAGCTAATATCCAGAAATATACATTAAAAAAAAAAAACAGACTATCATCGCTTTTTGACCATGTCTCATTTTCTAATTTGTTGTGGGGGTTGCTGTGATATTCACTGTAGTTTTCCCTACTGGTTTTACATTATCTAGTTTTATTTTCAGGTCAGACTATGAAATCTTTAGGTAGTTATTTCTCTTGTAGATCTCTCATACCAGTCAAAAATCCTGTAATACTTCCATAGTTCATAGGAGTATTACAAGATGCTATTAATTAAAGTGAAATTTTCAAAAATGGGAGTCTAAAATTATGTTAAAAGACCACCTTGAAATATATGGGCTGCCATTAAAGCAGAGAAACACTTAGCTATTGATTCTTATTTCTACAAATCTGGATCCAGTATCTGTGATTTCATTCCTCCTCTAACCTTACAAAAATTCAGGTGAAGGGACTTTCCTGTTAACCTACTACTACCTTTTTGCTACTGCTAGCATGTGTGTAGCTGCTTATGAACTAGTTTGGTAAGTACGTGGAATCTGGGAACTGACATTTTTATTTTATTTTATTTTATTTTATTTTATTTTATTTTATTTTATTTGTTTATTTTTGAAACAAATCCCCTAGCTTCAGGAGAAATGCTACAGTCAGAAAAATTAAGGTAAAAGGAAGACTGAAGAGCAGTTTTCAGTTATACTGTATTAAGGAGAACAGGGAACTGTAGCATAATTCTAAATACATGTATCCTATGGGAAAAATCTTGGTACCTTGGTGTCATTAGCTTTAAAAACTAGGGAGTAATTATTTTTAATTATTTCATGAATCAATATTACCTTCATGTTCTAGCAAATAGAACATTCAGCAATTAAATAAACTTACTTCATGCTTTAGCTATTTGAACTTTTTCTGCAAGAAAACAGTGCTTCAAACTAACTACTTACAGAAGGAATTTCCTAAAACAAATAGGTATGATGATCATAGACAATAGATTAAATTGCCAGAAAATTTGTTCAACAAAGAGAGCTAGCATAGCTTTAACCCTTTAGCATTTATTTTAAAAAATGCCAAAAAATAACTTAGACAATTTTCTTCCCTTTATCCTTTTTCTGTTACTCAGATAGGGGATGTTCTACTCATGCAGTCAGAGTTTTTGTGTCTGTTTCTTTTCTTCCTCAACTCACCATTTTCAGTTGCAGAAATGGTAGAGAAACCTGATATTTTCATAAGATCAGTGAATTTAGTTTTGCAATATTACAGAAATCAAAAATGAAATAAAGTCAGAATTCCTCAAATGAACAGGGTCACAGCAGCTTCAAGGTCACTAGTCATTAGAAACCATAACTTTATGTTTACTGTCCTCCTACAAACATCAATTCTCCTGAGTAAAAAAAAAAATAAGTTGACTCATCTTCAGTGTTCACTATAATTCAACATGAATAGGCTGTTTATCTAATATATGAAATTCTATCAGCCTTCAGGATCTATCCTCTTTTCAAGATGGCCTTCATTTTTCTAAACCTTTATGACGTATCCTTTCTTCTGTTCTGTCTTTAGCTCATTACTCACGTTCCCCAGTCATTCCCACAGTCTTTCATATTCCATCTCTGTCTTTACACTTCACAATGTTCTTACACAACAGGATGCTTCTCTTTAAAGATGAAAATGTTGTATCTTTTTCATGCAGGAAAGCTTCAGCCTCTGCAGAGTGGAACTGTTGCCATAAATTGGTGACCTCTGGTTCAGTGGCCTGCATTCCTATCTCTGGCTACAGACATGAGACTGAGGCTAAAAAAATCTGAATATTTTTGTAAGCACTGGGTATTTGATGAATGTAAGAAAATATTATTTGAAAGCTGTGTGATTCATCATGTCTCACTTCAGCTGCACATCTACGCTACAATCATACATAGCTTTTGTACATGCAAGATCAAAAGATCATTGAAGTTGAGAAAATAAAACAATGAATAATTATTTTAAACTTTCCCAGGTAATTTAATATGGTGTCATGATTTAAACCCAGTAAGGCAACTTGTTCACTCACTCCCAGTGAGTGGTGCCAGGCTGACAACAATCGAGGCCCCACCCCCCCCACCCCACCAGGGCTCTCCCCTTCCCCGCTCCCGGAGGAATGGGGAGGAGGATCGAAAGGGTGCAACTCCTACGGGTTGAGACAAGAACAGTCCAGCAACCAATGTACAACACAAATCACCACCGCTACCACCAACGACAACAATGATAAGAGAAAATAACAAGGGAAGAGAATACGATACCACCGGCCAAGAAACGAGTCCCACCCGGAAGCCCGTGTCCTTCTGGGTAACTCCCAGTTAGCCCCCACCGTGGGCATGACGTGCTGTGGTATGGAATACCTCCTTGGCTAGCCTGGGTCAGGAGCCCTGTCTCTGCTTCCTCACGGCTTCCCCTCCTCCCTGGCAGAGCATGAGCCTCACAAAGTCCTTGGTCGGGGTAAACATCCCTTAGCAACAACCGAAAACATCGGTTTCACCATCACTGTTCCCAGGCTGGAAGTCAAAACACAGCACTGCACCAGCTACCACGAAGGAGAAACATGACTGCTACTGCTGAACCCAGGACATATGGCTTCACTGTAAAATTATATATTACTTGGCCTTTATTATAGCGCTGCTGTGCTACTCTTCTACTGCATTGTCATCACAATATTTTTAGGTGTTTAGTGTGCACTTCAGAAGAACATTGATGTAGAGCTTTATGAACAGGAAGCATTTTTGAACTCTGAGACCCACCCTCATAGTGCCAGCTATATAAACAATAATATTCTTGACATGAGAAATTATTCCCTCACTAAATGCCCTTGTATATATGTTCTCCTTAGACAACATGCGCAATATTCCTAACTCTCAAACTGTAAGGCAAGATCAATGTTGTTTTTATTATTTTGAAAGAAAACAGTAATACAGTGATGAGATTCATTTTGGAATAGGGCACTTAAGTGCCAAACTACATATTAGTTTTACAGATGTCCAAGATACCCTTGGACACCTTACCTGACAGTCAGCTGACACTTCAGGAGCATGAAGGTTTTCTATTTCATCTTTGCTATATCTGCCAGATCAGCAAAGATTTTCTTAGATACTCCAGGGCAGCTAAAACTGGCAATACTCACTCAGGCAGTTAAATCCTTCCCTTAATAACTGATAAGCTCAGTCTGCAAACATTTTTTGAGTGTTTATGACTTAGACACCCAAGATAATTTTCAGTTTCCTGTGTATTGACTAAACTATCTCACTTTATGCAATAGATTTGCCATAGTGAATCCCAGAATTTCAGCAATCCTAAATCACATGTTTATGCACTATAAGGAGACTATTATAGGGATCTATATTTGAGTTACAAATTCTATTTCATAGAAAGGGGTCTCTAATTTAGTCAGTTTGTTCCAATGTTTTAGATACCTATTCAAGCATTCCTGTTGAATTTGCTGGTTTGTATAGCTAATGGAATAGAAATAAATGTTACTGAGTGGGGAGGCAGGAGAAGGAGGAGCCAACGACTTTCTGCTTAACTTAGGTCCCAATATATATATGTAGAATTTTGTGATGATTCTGTTAAATATAATACATATTCTTCTCTGAATATGTAGAAACCTAGGTATTGCCTTTAGAATTAACAATTCACAAAACATTCAGAGTTAGGGACTGTTAAAAAACTTCATTTTACTTGGATCACTGATGCTTTGCAAAGCTTAAGTTCGAGTTAATCCACACCCTTCTCTTATTAATGCCTGAATATCTTCATGTCTAGAGATATAGTCTTGACTGCTTAAAGACTCAAACTTCAAGTTCAAAGCATTCATAAAAGACAGATAGTACATGCATTTTAGTATTTTAAAAAGCAAGTTATGGAAAAAAATAATTCAAAGCCCTAAAATGAGAAAACACATTTTCTACAAAGCTGCACAAGTATTTCAAATATTCCCCAGTACTAATGCTATGAAGCTAATGTAAATGTCAAATATCTTCATAACTAGCATATAAATACATTTATTCTTTTACACTTTATTTAGATGAGTCAATCCAAATATGTAAGATTTTGTAGCTGGTTCAAAATATGGAAATTTGGTGCACATATTCATCTTTTTTTTCAGTGTAATAGAAAAATACTTTTTCCTCATATATATAAATTCTTTTTAATTAAAAGAGAGTTTATGTCCTTATATCTCTCTGGAAAATTAAATTTTCTATTAAATTATATAGGTTTAAAGAATGTATCATTTCAGTTCATTATACATATTCTATGATTTTTTTATATACTATTCAATATTTTCCTGCAGAAATTTCTACAATGTTATTAACAAGAAACATCTTTTTATAAGATTTGTCCAAACAGAGTCAAATTGGGCATTTCCCATTGTTAGCCTATTGCACATAAGAGAACAACATATAGCTGACTAAATAAGAAAATGTGCTCAAAACATTCACTTAGGTAAAAGAAGAGAAGGATATACTGCTAACACTGTCACTTCCAGGTAATAATGGAAATAACACTCTTCATGAGCAATTGCCATGAGCAAATGAGTTTAAGGAAATTGGTTCTGGCAGTTCTCACCACACAAATAAACCACCACTGTCATCTATTAATCTCACACTACAAACCCTAGGATTTTTAGTGATTGTCTTTTTTAATGTTAATATCTTCATAAGAAATACACTTCAAGCTCACTCTTAAGCACCCTGTGTACCTACAGAATATATAAGGTCCACAAATCACACAGCTATTGCTCACATGCATGTAGCAGCCTACATGCAACTAACTCCATATAAAGAGAATAATGTCACAACTGTAATGCCTAAGCATAATAATGCTTGACAGTTATTATATAAGCATCTTAAAATTACCATTTATATAACTAAGATATGCATACTCTTTGTTGTGCATATAAATATGCATTGCATATAGTTAAGCTATATATTATATAGGCAAATATGTATTTTTTCAATTAAATTCTATAAACATTCCTAAAAAATTCCATCATAAGTTTTAGTGAACTCAAACTTATGTGCTGCCCCTGCCTGTCATAGGAAGTGAGATGTGGCATGGCAGGTGGGCCTTGCTGGCAGCAGCGTTCACATATGAACTTTAGCTAGCATTATCAAATAAGGGAGTAAACTAGCTATAAAACTAAAGGAGTACCTTGACCTTAACCTGTCATGGCAAAGCTGCAGATTCCTAAGAACTCCACAGATGAGCAGAGTGTGAATATGAGTGATGTCCACTTGTTAGGTTCTGGGTGACACAGAGGAGGCTTGTCAGGCAACAGGTATTCTCTGCCGCATCCTTGCCCTGATGGTGGCAAATTGACTCCAGGAGACATCAGGGGCAGAAAGCAAGATTCTAAAACCCCCAAAGACAGGCTGATGCCCAGCTCGGCCCAAGGACTGTGCAACCCACAGTTAACACAACCTCAATGACACCCTTGATTTTTCTTCCAAACCTTGACATCTCTCCCATGGGAGAGGGAGACTGGGTAATTCTTAAAAATTACATGTCTCTCCGATCAACATGCTTTGGTTTCAAGGTCCATTTAGTCTTCATACTGTCAACTTCTTTTTAAACCACATTGGTCCTATACCACTTGAGTCAGTAGAGCCCCTTATTTTGCGTTGCCTTCCAGAGAACTTGTTTAGTTGAGACAACTTGACAGGTTTCACATCAAGAACAATGATCTAGTTCTTAATCAGAGAATCATAGAATATTTTGGGTTGGAAGGGACCTTCAAATGTCATCTAGTCCACCACAACCTGAAATGGGCAGGGAAATCTTCACAGAGTCATAGAACAGTTAGGGTTGAAAAAGACCTTAAGATCATCTAGTTCCACCCTCCCTGCCATGGTCAGGGACACCTCACACTAAACTACGGCACACAAGGCTCTGTCCAAATTGGCCTTAAACACCACCAGGGATGGCACATTCACAGCTTCCTTGGGTAACTCATTCCAGTGCCTCCCCACCCTCACAGTAAAGAACTTCCTCCTTATATCCAGTCTAAAATTCCTCTATTTATGTTTGAACCCATTGCCCTTTGTTCTACCATTACAATCTCTAATGAAGAGTCCCTCCCCAGCATCCCTATAGGCCCCCTTCAGATACTGGAAGGCTGCTAGGAGGTCTCCAAGCAGCCTTCTCTTTTCCAGCCTGAACAGTCCCAACTTTCTCAGTCTATCTTCATATGGGAGGTGCTCCAGTCCCCTCATCATCCTTGTGGCCCTCCTCTGGACTTGTTCCAACAGTTCCATGTCCTTCTTATATTGAGGACACCAGAACTGCACACAATACTCCAGGTGAGGTCTCACAAGAGAAGGGTAGAGGGGCAGGATCACCTCCTTCAACCTGCTGGTCACGCTCCTTTTGATGCAGCTCAGGATATGATTGCCTTTCTGGGCTGTGAGACCACACTGAAGCTGGCTCATGTTAACTTTCTCATTGACCAACACCCCCAAGTCCTCCTCTGCAGGGCTGCTCTGGATCTCTTCTCTGTCCAACCTGTAGCTGTACCTGGGATTGCTCCGACCCAGGTGTAGGACCTTGCACTTGTCATTGTTAAACTTCATAAGGTTGGCATCAGCCCAACTCACAAGCATGTCAAGGTCCCTCTGGATGGCATTTCTTCCCTCCAGGGTATCAGCTGAACCACACAGATTGGTGTCATCAGCAAACTTGCTGAGGGCACATTCATTCTCACTGTCCATGTCACCAACAAAAATGTTGAACAAGACCAGTCCCAACACCAATCCCTGAGGGACACCACTCGTTACTGGTCTCCAGCCGGACATTGAGCCATTGACCACAACTCTTTGCTTGCAGCCATCCAGCCAGTTCTTTATCCACTGAGTGGTCCACCTCCTAAATTAATGTCTCTTCAATTTAGAGACAAGGATGCCATATGGGACAGTGTCGAATGCTTTGCGCAAGTCCATGTAGATGAATGGAATGGAATGGAACAGAATGCAACGAAATGCAACGGAATGCAATGGAATGGAATAGAACAGATATGATATGTCATGCATGTACATCTGCATGACAAGCTCTGACATAGGTCTGAGGGGCTATCTACAATGCAGGCCCCAAGGAAGGCTGGTCCCAGGCATTGAGGCTTATTAACACCCTGGGGAGCCTGACAGAAGTAGACCTGCACTCCTCATCTGCTCTCCTTTAGATATGTATGGGGTGCCACTGGTGAGAGAACATTGGACCAGATAGACTCCTGATGCAGAGTTGTTGTTCTCAGGCTCATGTATTTTGTTATTTCTCCAAAGGAATCAACTCAGGCATTTTTAAAAACCAGTATTTGAGGGAGGGGTGGAGTTGGGAGTGGGTGGAAATCACAAGAAAATGAGCAGGTATTGCCCGCATAAACAAGATTTGCAACCATTTAGTTAAGGAGCACGTCCTGCTTCAGACTGAAGGTTTGATGTTAGGCCCTCACTGATGTTAGAGATGTGGTCTTTTGCTATCCCGTGGAAACCCAAATAAACTGGATGAACACAGAAAAGTTTCACAGACCAGTTCACACGTGTTTTTTCTCAGATCTGTTCAGATGCTCAAATGATCCAGAGACAATCGACATCTCTCACCCCCATCAGAAGGCACAGGCCTCCTTCCCACAAAGTGACAGAACCAATGCCTATGATGGGACACATCCTTTAATCATCTGAGGGAGTAACTATTTCAGTGTGCTGGGTTAGCACTGATGGGTTTACTAGAGTTTCTCAGTTGTCACTCTGGTGTTGATCTTTTCTGGTCTTTGTGTTCATTCTGATTAGCCTTTATCAGATGACTTAAGAAAAACACATACCTTATAAGAAAAAGGAATGTAGACACAATAAATCTTATTTGATCTAAAATGCTCTAAGTTTATTATCAGTTACTACAGTACAGGGACCAATATTCAAGATTCTGTCAAAATCACAGAATTTTTATCAACTTTTAAAAATAGTTCTGGGTAGACATTCAACTCCGCCTTTCACAACAGCTATGCCTTATGTGCTCAGATCAGTGGATGGATCCTCTCCCCTCCCACACATGGTTAAATATACTGCTACCTGCTGTCTTTGAGGAAGGATAGAAATCATAAGGAACTCAGCCCAATCCCACAGTTATGGATTTTAATACTCACATCTACCGAATAGACCTACACTGCAAGCAGGAATTTCTTTGTATAGAGGTTCAGTAGCTTCCAACATTTTTCTTCTTTCAGGAAATCACACAAAATTTTTCTTGTGATTAATTTGGATTATTTGTACATGATTCCTGTGTTTCTTGGTAAGATTTACAGTCACTGAATGTGCTAATCTTAGGTAAATATGCAAACTTCCAGTATGCATTTCATAATGCATTTTATGAAAATAAATTGGTGCTTGTCTGCTGTGAATCCTAATTTGTGGTTGAAGACATTGCAACAACAAACCATTTTACACAGAGGCATCTCCACAGTGCCTTGGGGTGAGGTATTGCTGTAACATTAGGTAAATTCTGGTGTCACTCCATTGTAACTTGGCTCCCTATATGGAATGTTAGGTTTTGTGACCAAAAGCTAATCCAGTTAAACACAGAGACCCAGCTAGGATCAGATGACCAATGATAGACCATGAACCTCAGGAACTGTATCAGCGACTCCTAAAACCATCAAAGGGCAATGATTAAATCATGATCCTTGGAGTGAGGCTACTCAAAGAGTCAAGGAAAGAAAGTCTCTCTTTGAAATGCCATGCAAAATAAATGGGATTACAGTTTAAAGGGTTATAGGATTTATTATGAAACACAGTGAGGAAATGAATTTTGGTACTGTACAAAACCTAAAAGAAATGTCTTGGGTAAGGACCAAAAGCAGGGAAAAGGATTAAGTGGGAGCAGGAATGAACAACCATGGGAAAACAAAGGGAAAGGTTGACTGTAAGCAGGATCAGTACACCTGTTTGTCTGAGCCCTATGTTTGATTGACACAATCTACCCTGTCTTCTCATTCAGTCATATTTTGAACTTTCTTGTGTGTGGCTGAGTTCTCTGCTCTGAGACTGTGTGTGTATAACAGTTAGCAAACTTCAAGTTGGACAATTCAGGGAGAAGATACGAAGTGCAATTACCAACATCTACAGAAAGAAAGAGACTTCCCAATGAAGGGTTTAACTGCCCTGGAGGGAACCAGGGACTGGAGGAACTAGAGCAGACCACAGTCTGGAGACCAGATACAGGATAGGCACAAACTTGCATGTCACCACTAGCTAAATTGACATGGTGGAGTACTGTGACTGCATAAGAGACCTATGGTCTTGGCCTAGGTGTTGGAGAGACTTAAAGTTTGTCCTAGTGGCCAGAGTTTTTTCAATGTGGGTGTACTTGTGAATCAAGAAAATGAGGATGATAGATACTGGTCAGCCTAAACATTAGCCCCTATTGTTCATACCTGAGTGATAATTGTGTTTACATGGGTACTGGTAAAGGTGGTGTTTTCTTTGTTATTTCTGGGACTTGCCATGACTCCTGTACATGCATGTGTGTGTATACACATATTTATCAAGAATACATCCTAAGCTTCACCACCAACTACACTTAGGAGTACAAAAATATATGCAGCCGTTGTGGTGTGATGGAGTAACCTGCTGTGCCTTACAGTCCATGCAGTTTGATGCATTTTCTACTGTAGTGAGCTGGGAAGGAGAAATCCTCTGAGTTCTGAAGTCCTTCAGATCCAGCTACACTTAATAAAACTTGTTTATTTTCTGCTGTGAATTCCAACTTGCAATTCAAGGAGCTGCAGACACAGAGACTATTTTAGATGGAGGAATCCCCACTCCATCTCAGGGTGAAGTAATCCCATAACATGAAGTAAAATCTGGGGTCATTTCACTATAGACTTGGCTTCCTACCCTGTCCTGTTGTGTCACCATCTGCCCAGTACAGTCAAGGGTTACAGATGCCAAAGGTCATTCTAGCCAAAGCTGAAAGGGCAGTTTTAGCCTAAATAAATATTCCTTTAGTTTTGTTTTTTTGTAAAAGATTCTTATTCAACAAAAGAGAAAATGGAACAAGAAAATTTGAGGTAAGAAATTAGGAAAGTATATTGTGGGGAAAAAAAAAAAAAAGATTGTTGAAATGATCTTTCTTCTGTTTCTGAATCTTTTTAGTAAACCACTTGTTATATGTAATGCAGACCAATCATATTTTCGTTAAATATTGCAACAGCTTGATTACTAAAAACTGTTTATTTTCACTTGTATTTTATAAAGTTGGTTTTTTTCTTAATCTTAAATGAAAACAGCGATTATTCTTACAACTAAAAAAAAAGAAAACCCCAATAAAACCACAATCCAAAATGAAACCAATTATTTCTCACACAAGAAAACTATTAGCAAAACTTTTAGTCTAGGCTAGCAATACCACTGCGTTATGTTTCCTTCTCATTTTAGATAGCTTCAGTGGTGTGTAGCAAAATATAAATATATATTTAAAGCATATATATAAATTTATATACTTTATATTTAAAGCTCTAATTTTGTAAATTTTGATTTATTTTTTAGATCAGAATTTATCAATGACTTACAGCGAATGAGAGATAAACGATACTGCATAACTACAGTTTCTAGGAACAGACATGACAGTTATCACAGCTTAGATGACATGATGCAATTTGGTTGTCAGTCTGACTCCTTAGGTCATTTTCTATGAACAAGCAAGAAAATTCAAATCTTTTGTGGAAACAAGCATAAAGCATGCCTTTTTATTATTTATTTCCCTGAATTTCAGATATATTAGTGGATGTGCTTTCACACATAAACTCTTATTTTCATTTGTTCCTGTATTTATGCTGTGAGTCTTCATATACATCTGTATTTACTGCGTAAATTATGCATTGTATACACTCAGTTCAGGATTTGCTTGTGTACAATGCAAGATTGTTTCTTCACTGAAGTAGAATCTCCAAGGCAGTAAAAGTCTGTACAAAAGTAAGTATTCAGTTTAAGAAGCTTTATTACAGAAAGTTTCAAATAACTCCACTTTCAGTCACTTAAAGTTCATACAGTCACAGGATGGTTTGAGTTGGAAACAGTATTTAAAGACCACTTGGTCCAACCCCACCAGCCATGGGCAGGAGCATCTTTCATTGCTCAAAGACCTGCCCAGCCTGTGTGGGAACACTTCCAATGATGGGGTGAACACAGCTTCTCTGGACAACCTGTTCCAGTGTCTCATCATCCCCACCCTAAAAAATTTTCTTCTTTATGTCCAACCTAATTACCTTCTCTCAGTTTACACTGTCCAACTCAAACTTCTTTTTTATGGGGGTTATTTTGAAATGTTAACACATATGGGCATCAACAAATACATAGAAGTCCTAAGGGAGGTACTGATGAAAAATACTATCAAGTAAAATTTTTCAGTTAATTACCCTCCAACACGGAGATTAGCTGCATGTTAATCATCATAGATAAGTATTATTTCAGAGAATTGGAAGTTATAAGCACATGAAGAATGTGTCATATTTGTTTTGTAGTTTGCAGTTCAGAACTCTAGTAGCTGACTCTGTGACTGCCCTTTTCTACAATACAAAAATGAGATAATAATGGCAAATGCTATTTTCTTCATTTTTTTTCCTCCATTCTGATTTCTTAAACCTAATGAGGTTAACGTATTACTCATGTTTTTAAATCTTGGCCTCATGCTTGCTCAACTGAACAACTGTTAGCGGAGGTACAGGTAGATGTGAAAACCCTAAATCCTATCAGTTGGACTAATACCTCAAATGCAAAGAACTTTTAGATTGTCAACCACGTTCTGCATTCAACTGTAGTAAAAGAAGGTTGGACCAGTTTCACCTAGTTCATTCTGCTTTTACAGTGCTAGACAGAAACAGACAGCTCTGAAAGTCAGCTTGTTTACTTAGCTTAATCGTTTAGATCACCATTGCAGGCATCTGCACCAACTTCACTGTCAAGATGAGGAACCTAGCCGATCAGATTAGAAAATCCACTTAATATTTAGATGATTATAATGGTTAAGTAAAATTATTCCTACCATTATTAAATAGCAGACCTTGCTGTATAATCATGAAAGGGTAAATTTGTGTACCTTATTAGTTGCATAGTTTCCTTATGCAAAAAATATTTGAGCTTCCTTAATTTTGTTACATATTCTTACTTGCTAAGGATAAACCCCTTGTTGCAACGAAATTAACAATAAAGATACAGATTGTCTCCTGTAACTAGGACTACAATCCCAAGTATCATGAACAATCACTTAATTTTCTGTATTGCCTTCAGATTACTTAATCTACACATTGACTTTAAGTAAATACACATGTCCTATTATATTTCTGATTTCATGACGTCAATTATCATACCTTGTGATTACCCTAGCAAGGCAAAATGCACTCAATTTCAGGTTTTTCCTAAAACCTGTATTTTTAAACTACTCTACTGCTATTACCTGACCTGTATTCCTGGTTTCCTTCCTTCAGAAAACAAAAGATCAGCTAGCATTGTTTTTTCACCACAATATGAAATCAGGTGACAGTTGCAATATGGGGTCAAATACAGCAAAAGCTACTGGTTTTGGTGGCAAAGCATATGCTTTGATACCATCATCTGGGATGATAAAATTACTGTCTATACAATTTTCTTTTTTCATTGTAGGAATTTGTACAGCATAATGTAGCTCAAAATCAGGCTACACTTCCACAAGTTCAAGGTGCGAAAAGAATGTTTCACCAGCTCTCTTCCTTAGCTTTGGTGTAAGAGACAGGGAAGCAAAGTGTTATTCACAATGAGAAGGTAGAAGATCAAATTGTTATTTGTATGAAAGCGGCTTCTGTAGAGAAAGATCCTTATATAATTGACCCTTCTTTTAAAAGAAGCCTGATTGTTGTAATATTCTAGGACTTCTAAATATCATTTCATTTTTTAATGCCACCTACAGTAAATGCAGAGACACATCAAAGAAGCAGAACATTTTGGAAGGGGCATTAAGAGTCTGCAAGAAAAACTGGATCACTGAGTAAATCACAAAGTCCTTGCTGAAGATAATTTTTGCTATAACCTTCTTGATTGATAGCAATTGAGGCCAACCTTTTCCCCAAAAGGTCTGTATATGGTAAAGTACATTTGTGTCTGAGTCAGAAAATTAAATGAATCATCTCTTCAGACACTTCAGGTACAACTGCAATAGCCAACTCTTCTCTAAAAGACAAGAATGTTTTGACATAAAAGTACTGGTCATAATAAAAAAGCAGATTTTTACTTGACTAATATAACAACAAAACCAGAGCGCTTTTGTTTTTGACAATTCTCAGTCTTTAATCTTTGTAACTAACTTGTGCTTCAAACAAACTAAAGAAAGACATCTGCAATTTCATAACAGGTATTTCTCAGGAACACAAATAAGAGTGGTTCCATTTTACAGGGGGTTTCTTAATTGATCTTTTTTTTTTCCTTACAAGAAATATACACTTTTGCTACCACTCTCCCTACCTCAGTGATGCAACCCCGGCAGGGCAGGTCTCTCTCAGGGGGATGAAACAACCTTGGACAGTTGGAGCTGTTTGGAGCACATTGGAAGCAGCTGGGTGGATTGTGAAGTGCCATTAGCTAGCCAGGGACAATAGTCTAACAGATCCCAGGGGTGGAGGAGGAAGGCACTTTGTAACAAAGGGGAGGGACAGAGACAAAAAGGGCTGCCCCAGGAAGAGGTGGCCCCAGCTGCTGTGGACATCCTGCTCCTCCTGTTGTAGACTGCAGGGCACCATGTTATCATACCCTTACCTTCCAACAAGCACATTCACCTGGGCAAAGACTAAAACTGTCAACCTGTCCCCTGAAGGACATTGGAAGGGCAAGCACACTAGATTAAAAGAGAAAAATGATGGGGAGGAGGCATTGCAGAACAATTTTAAATGTGTTATTAATAGGTCTTTTCTGCATTGATTTGTTGCTGTCTTTGTAACTGGAATAGTAATAACTGTTGATTGCATTTCTGACTAGAAAGTGAAAACTAATTGGATTAACAATAAATTCTGGTTCCACTAATATTGTGCACTCAATTTCGCCCATACCAAGATTCTGAATAAAAAGTCTTGTTCCCCCCATTGCTGGCTAGTGATGTCCTTGGAATCTGAAGCCAAGGACACTGCCAGAGCTCTAGTGAGATGATGATTGTTCAGGCCTTAGACTACAGGGAGGGAAAGTGCCTATTGCCTGATACCTCATCTGTGGCCTCACCTGTAGTAGGAGAGCTGTAATCCATCCAAGCACACAGTCACCAGGAGTAGGAGTTGTGGGAGAACATGGACAAGCAGCATAGTCCCAAGGAGGGAGAACAGGTAACTGATGAGGTCTACCTAGAGATGCTGCAGCAGCAAGAGCCTGACCCATGCAGTGTAGGGAAGGAAGACAGTGAGAAACTACACAGAAGCAAAATGCATGGAGACTCCCAAGACGTGTTACGCTGGAAACTTGTAGTTTCTGGAAAAAAAAGAAAGGTTATTTCTTTGTCTTCAGAACTGCAATTACTGAAGGGATATTTTGTCCTGCCCACAGGTGAGACAAGACCAATCAGAGGCATCATCAGACCCACCTGAGCCTCAATCAAATATGTCATAATAAGAAGGAGAAGCAGATGACAACTCCCGCTTGCAGTCTTGCTCATTTGTTGACTTGACTCAGTGTCTTAGGAAGTTAGTTGCTTGCTGGAGACTTAGACTTGAGGTGCTGTTGAGAGACTGCCACAATTTGTACAGCTTTAGATTATTTCTTGTACCCCTTATTTCTCATCCACACAGGCACTGATGATACTGCTGGGGAGAACCAAAGCATCTGTCAAGTAACAACAGAGTTCTGTCACTGAGAATGAAAGACCTGTTAACCCATATGTTGGTCTCCTTAATTGTGCTAGTGGAAAGAAAAGGTTTAGGTATGAGGGAATGCATCAGCAGGTTAGTACCTGACTGTGTGGCTGGAATTGCAGGCAGAACTTTGACTTCTACAATTGTTAATCCTTCTTTGTGAAACTACTAATCAGGGACAAGGACCATCTGATGAAAAGAAGCAAGAACACCTTTAAAAATAGGCTTGCTACCTTATTAAGGAGAGCACTAGGCTATGTACAAAAGGGAAGGGTTACCATCATCTGAAGAAAAGTGAAGGCAAGGAGAGCTATGAAGAAGCATCCAGAGGACAACATGATGGGGAAGACCTGCACTAAAGGTCCATCACAGGTGCCTGTATACAGACTTACACAATATAGAAAATAAAAATATCTCCTGTACATATTTTTTGAGGGAATATTTTGACTTTTTATCATCTCAATACCAGATCACACTTTAAAGAATAATAAATATATATATATAGTTATATATAACGTATCACATTTTCCTGGCAGCTACAAATTTTTTAGAGGTATCACAGAAACAAGGAATAGAAATAATGGTCATGGATGTGCTATTACTATCCAATAACTGTTTTCCTTGTCGGGTATCACTAGTTGAATTGATGGACCTGCCATAAGTGTTGGGCTGTACAATAGCTCAGCTGTTATTCCACGGCTTGCAAGAAAGACAATGAAAAGATTCCTAGCCTTGTTAATCAACTGATTTGTGGGCATTGTTTACAGGAGAGAGAGGGTGTTTTTCAAGCCCCATTCTCTTTTTGTTGTCGTCAATGTTGCTTTTCCTTTTTACAGTGTAACTGGATCTAACAACCAAACAGCATATGGACTCCTGCCAATTTTTTGCTATATACATGAAGGACACTGTAAAGAGCAATTTTTTCTTGCAACACTCTTCTGCAGGTTGCAATTCCAGAGTCTTCAAACCAAATTCCACTGGAATCCGTTAGTGTATTTCTTACTGTGTGCACACCTCTTTGGAAAAGTATTAAAATTAACGATTTAATTCCTGTGTTGCTACAAGCATTAGTCCTGATGGAATGTCAATAATAAGCGCTTTGTAGAGGTCTTGCATCTGTAGAATGAAAGTGTTGATCTGGGAGTAAATCCATGTGCATTTTCTGAGTACATGGATATCATGGTGACAAGCACCATTAAAAGTTTAAAACAAATACAATAGTGGCATCTAATTGAGAAAGGCTTTGCAAGAAAATAGAAATCCTATTGACTCAGAAAAGAAAATGGAAAAATAGTCCAGTAACATTTCTTGAAATAAATCATCTTTATGAAAGTCTATAGACAGCTGTTAAAAAACAAACAAAGAAACAAACACCCCAAGTAACATTATGGCTTGAAGACTATGGTAGTATGAACAGTAAATACAACCAGAATGCTTGATAAATATAACATTTTCAGGAAAAAAAAGAGTGTTAAACTAATATAAGAATGGAAAGGAAGGAAGAGGAGTACCATATACAGTTTATGATGGAAGTTGATAATATATTTTTCTTTGTCCTGGTTAATTTAATTAGTGAAATGGTGGAATCTTCTTGAGGCTCTGAGTTTGGTGTATAACAAGTTTTTGGAAAGCAATTGCAATTGTAAAAGAAAAAGAAGTTTAATATAGCCATAATATATGTAATTTTGTTACCTTATTTTTTTTAATTAACTAAAATATGGATTTTTTAAGATGATTTAATTTTAAGCTGTTTATATCAAGAATAGAATATATTAAGAAATTCATGGTCCTTCCAGGAACATCTATTTTAAAGACTTTATGTAAGAACAAAATTTTGAATTTCAGCGCTCACTTAGAAGTTGTTAAAATTCGCTAAATATTTTTTAAAAGTAGTTCTTCTTTTAAAGTTTTCCTCATAATTTTCCAAAAGTAACCTTGAAAAAAGAAATATTTTATCCAAAATGAAAACAAGCATAATAGCTGAAAACCCATATGACAGTTAAAACTGAGTGCTTCAGGTTGACCTTGTAACTGGATAGCCCAGGAAAACACTTACATATGTGGGAGCATACATAAAAAAAAAAAAAAAAACAACAAAAAACCACCATCATCATCATAGTGCAGAAGAAACTGTTTCTTTAGGGCAGGTATTATATAGTTAGTTTACAGGAGTGCTAGATCCCCAATTCTGATTACGTTTTTTTTTCTTGAATTTTCAAGAATATAGAGACTGGAAAGCAGAACCCTGGGGTTATTGTATTCATTTTCACAAACCAGAAAACACACATTAAAATACACATTTTAATGCTTGTATGATATATTGATTGTATTTTAAAAATATTCCTCAAAAGAATAGTACACCTTAAAGAAAGCTTTTTTGGGTGGGTGCGGGAATAGAATAATTGCACAAATATTGTTTGGAACTGGCTTAGCTCTGTTATCACTAAAATCAGTGGATGTACTCCTGCATTGGTATGTGTTTATTAGCATGATCAGGAACAACTGTTTCCTTTATGTCTATAAACATATAATGTGAACACCATCATTGATTTCTTACTGTTCCTGCGGATTTCTGAACAGCAACAAGCAAAATGGAAATGTTGAGTTCTGTGGAAGCAAGTCAGTGCTGTGGGATACAGTATCAGCATATTGGATAGATTTTTTTAGATATATTTTTTTTAATACAGACAAAATGCATTCAGGATGCCCTCTAAATATTTCACATCACACAAATCAATTGCTCATGCTTTTTCAGTCTCCAGGGCTTGATAATTTAAACAAACACTTTCTTTTTATTCTTTCTCTTGCATATAGTGTAATTTCCACATGAGAAGCTGAATCAGTTTCTTTTTCTCTCTCTATTGTACAGTACAATGTTTACTCTAGGAACATCAGCTAAGGTGCCCAGTTTCTGGAGTTCCTAGAATCTGATCACTACTTTTCCCGTCTCTGCTTTTCACTCTTCTTCTTGTGGAGACAGCTCATGCTTTCAATGGGGCGCTTATATGGTCAGTTACTCTGTGCTGGCTGCTCAGAAAGCCTTATGCTATGACAGAGTAGACAATGGCTGCATGAGAGCAGTTTGTGCTCTATGCTAAGATAATTCATAGTAAATGAAAGTGAAATGTAAAAGGTATGGTGGGAATTCAGCTCACTACTTATTTGACAATTGAAATCAATGTGTTCAGAAGCAGAAGGCATACAGTATTTTGATCAAATCAAGGTACTCTTGCATTTCTTTGACTGTAGAAGTAAACCTTGAAATGGGCACAGATTTAACTATGATATTAGTCCCTAATATTCCAAAAGTCATTACTGAGGTAAGTAATGAGATGTAGACATTTGACCTAAACTTCTTACTTGCCCTTGTCCTTGAAAAACATTGTCCTTGTGATGTATGGTCTGCAGATTACTGTACTGAGAACCCTTTGTATTGTCAGAATGATGCAAAGAAGACATCATAGAAATGAGTAAGGCCAATAAATATTTTTGGAAAATTTTATTGCTTTGCCAAAATACCTAGTATACAGTAAAAATGTATATAAAGGTATCAGTAGTAAAGAAATAATATCATAATATTCCTATAAGATTGTTAATTAAAAAAGAAGGGGAAAAATGGCAGGATTTGATTAACTATGCATAAGCAGCTGTAATAACAAGTTCTGCTTCCAGATTGTTTTACATTCTTAAATCCTAACTGCTCTTTCAAAAAAAAAAAAGACAAATTTTCATTATTAGAGAAAGCTTGTAATAAAAAGTGATCTAGAAATAATCACAATATAAAAGCTTTAGGTGTTAGACCTTGTGTTTAAGAATGTTGCTAATATTCACTGCAATATACAATCTTTTTTTAAAAATTCTAGTCAGGTACTTATGTGTCTGTTTTTCCAATGGACTCTATAAAACTTAAACAAAACCCTGAAGCTACTAAGAAAACCTAGTGCTCATTTGGTCCACTGCACTCCCCCACTCCCCACCCCCACCCCCCAGCTAAAAGCAGAATCAACTAGAGCAGGTTGCTCACATCCGTGTGCAGTTGGGTTTTGAATAGCAACAAGGACAGATTCTACAGACTTTCTGAACAACCTGTTTCAGTATTTGACAACCCCGATGGTGAAAAAACAGTTTTTCTTCCATTAGCAACAAACTTTTTTACATTATTTATTTGGAATTTTAAATTCTATTTCCATCTTAACTGCAGTGAGTCTTTCACTACAGAGAGGACAAGGGGTCTTTTTGCATTGAACTGTTTGGAAGTAAGTTAGAAAAGAGGAATAAATTATGATATGTTTTCCTTTCCTCCACCTTCTCTCCACCTGTCTTATCTAAGTTTCTCTGAGATCTAAAACTGAAAAAACATTTACATTATTTTCCAATGAAGGGCTTCACTGAACAGAGGTTTCACATGTTTGAAGGCTTTCTGGAATCAGGGCCTAAACCCAAGAAAATACTTAAGGACATTTTTTCTTCTCCGTCAGTGAATTATTCAATGAGAATCCTAAGATGCAGTCTTAAGTCACAGAGACCAAATGTCTACTTCTTGAACCAAATGAATGGCTTCAGTAACAGGCAGTTCTAGTAAATTGCCACATTTTATGGAGATCAGGCACTCAAGAGAAATGGTGATACTAAATCTTTGTTTATGTATTGTATATGTTCTTGTGC
Source organism: Pezoporus occidentalis (assembly GCF_034315485.1). Classification (NCBI taxonomy): domain Eukaryota; kingdom Metazoa; phylum Chordata; class Aves; order Psittaciformes; family Psittacidae; genus Pezoporus; species Pezoporus occidentalis. The sequence goes on along the minus strand of NW_026914611.1, from coordinate 4,043,566 downwards.
ATACAATGGAAGACACAACCTTAAAAAAAATAAGGCAACCTCCCCAAAAAATTTAAGAGAAAAAAAAACTCTCAGTATTTGAAATTAACTTCACACTGTTAAACATGCTTCTAAGACACTGATATAAATAACAACAAATCAATCTCCTCTAGTACTGAGAATAAGACCTTATTCCATCAGGCCTTATGGCACTGCACAAGTAGTGGAAAGGCTTTTATTCAATGCAGCGTGCACTTGGATAAATGGCAGATCACCTAGGATCTGTTCCCTACCTGCCCACAGTTCCCATTAGAATAATGCAACTTTCCAAGTTAAGGAGCAGTTGGAAGTGGCAATGGGAACACAGCATATGCCTCTTTCTGTTCCATTTCCTGTAGATTAATTCTTTGCCACAATGCCTTGCAGCAGGATCTAGGTTGACTTTTTTTTCTTAAGGCCAGAGGGCTGCGACTGAATCAGATCCTTATACAGTCAATTCCTTGTTTAAGGACCTTACCTAGAACACCAATTTATTACTACTATTTATATGATTGGGTATTTACATTCATTCATACCAAATGGATTTTTGCCCCATAATTTTGAAAACACATATGTTCTTCATATAAATAATCAATGGACACTATTCATCATTGTCTTTATAATTCATATTTTAAGAAATTGACAAATAGTCATGTTATTTTTAGAACTAGTAGGTTTTTCAAAAATTACTTCAGTATGAGATCATAATGTATCTAAAACATGTTTCCTCTGAGTGTTTAGAGCAGGTCAGGTTGAGACTGAGTTCAATAATAAAATGATATCATTACACAGTATCTACTGAGGAAAATGGCCACAGCTACTAGGTGTTCATGATAATGATATTAGTAAATGTCATCTGTTCAACTTGTTCTTCGAATTATGGCAAAATACTGTGATATGAATCAGAAATATAAAGCTCACAAAGAGAATAAAAGCCTAATTTTGTGAAATTAGCCTAATTAATGATCTTGAACTAACTTCTCAAGGCAATGACTTGGATGAGTTCAAAAAGAAGCTAGTTTACATATGTAAATACTAAATGGTGTTACTTATTAGAATTTTATTTTTTTTAACAGAATAAAATAATGTTTTTTGCAATGTCCTTGCAAATTTCTTCCCTTCCAGTAGAGAGGAAATCATATTTGTTGGAAATTACTAAAATGTAATATTAGTTGATACCTGTCATATAAGGAGAAATGTGTTGCTCAGTAAGGATAGGTTGCTCAATAAATGGTTTATCTTTTCTCATATCTACTTCTGCAAGAGCTTTGCACACAAGATTATCCTTCAAAGAATATTGTTTCAGAGTGTTTGTTAATGTGTTTCAAATCCCTTCAAAGTTATGAGAACTAAACACAAAGACGGTAAAGGGAATTACCCATTAAATATCTTGAATTTGAAACTGAAGACTCTCAAGAATACATGGTGTTGTACCTATCTCATTCTGAATAATTACGCAATATATGATGTAAGAGTTTTCCCCAGTCATTACATTAAGAATAAATTTCATAAAATTGAGTACCATAAAAGTTCAAAACACTGGCTAGAGAAAAGACTGGAGAAAAATAGATAAAATTAAATCAATTTGTGTGTCATCTGGTACATCAAAGGGCTTTTTCGATATCTCGCTGGAATACCTTTTTCTTTTTGTTCATGTAATAACCTGAGATCCAACCTTATGGGGATATTTATGCTTACTTTAGCAAAAGCTTTTTGCTTATTTAATGTTTTCTTTGCATGGGCTTAATACGTTTAAGTATTAATACGTTTAAGTATTAATATTTATAGAAATATAGGTCCTACACCTGGGTTGGAGCAATCCCAGTCACAGCTATGGGTTGGACAGAGAAGAGATTCAGAGCAGCCCTGCAGAGGAGGACTTGGGGGTGTTGGTCAATGAGAAAATTAACATGAGCTGGCTTCAGTGTGGTCTCACAGCCCAGAAAGCCAACCGTATCCTGGGCTGCATCAAAAGGAGCGTGACCAGCAGGTCAAAGGAGGTGATCCTGCCCCTCTCCTCTGCTCTCGTGAGACCTCACCTGGAGTATTGTGTGCAGTTCTGGTGTCCTCAACATAAAAAGGACATGGAACTGATGGAACAAGTCCAGAGAAGGGCCACAAGGATGATCAGGGGACTGGAGCACCTCCTGTATGAAGATAGGCTGAGAAAGTTGGGTCTGTTCAGCCTGGAGAAGAGAATGGTGCATGGAGACCTCCTAGCAGCCTTCCAATATCTGAAGGGGGCCTATAGGGATGGTGAGGAGGGATTATTCATTAGGGCCTGTAGTGGCAGGCTTGGGGGTGATGAGTTTAAACTTAAACAGGAGAAGATTAGATTGGATATAAGGAAGAAATTTGTTACTGTGAGGGTGGGGAGGCACTGGAACAGGTTGCCCAGGGAAGTTGTGAATGCTCCATCCCTGGTGGTGCTCAAGGCCAGGTTGGACAGAGCCTTGGGTGGCATGGTTTAGTGTGAGGTGTCCCTGCCCATCTCAGCGGAGTTGGAACTTGATGATCTTAAGGTCCTTTCCGACCCTTAACTCTATGAGTCTATGATTATATATAGTTTAATATTATAGAAAACTGAAGTACTTGCTAATAATAATACAGTATCTTTGAAATACTTCTTGCTTTCATGTAATGATACTATGAGAATTTAATTCTAAAATGTTTGTTAAATTTAAAATGTTTAGCAGGGGGGGTTTGGAACCAGATGATCTTAAGGTCCTTTCCAACCTTAACTATTCTATGATTCTATGATTCTAAATTTTAAACTGGATCTGGTCGGATTCATTCTGGTTAACACTCAGGAATCATTCAAGTGAAAACAGTGGTCTAAATTGTAACCCTACAAGACATCACATAATTCCAAGACTTTCAAACAATCAAGAGGCCTTTTTTTAATTATTATTTTCATTTTAGTCAGTTCTTTTTCTTCTTCTCCTTGCTTCAAAAGAATAATAATTAGTTCTTCATTTATACCAGCAGCAAATTTTAAGCCCCAGTGATCTGTCCATACTTAAATGCTTTCTAGTACACAAGCTCATGGGTATACATTAACCAGTAATTCTTGTGTGTCTGGAACAAATAAACATAAGGCACCCCCATCATAGCATATCATAGAATCATTTCAGTATATGATGAGTTGTTATCCTGTAGCTAGAAAAACATCATGCAGCTCATTATTAAACGGCAGTAAAAATGTGGTCAGTGGAAAATAGAATGAAAACAAGCATATTGCATTTTGGTTAAAAAACACAGAGAAATCTTTATGTTGGTTCTTCTTTTTTCTATCTATATTTTCCTGGTTTTAGTCTCATTCAGATAATGTTGCAAATGCATACTCAAAACAAGTAAGATGAGAAATGCGGGGAAAAAAAATAAACAACCCAGACAGTAAATAGACATTTATTTGAAGACAATCGTTTTTGTTAAAGAATCCGTTTTTCTCTCCTTGAAAGTAGAATACTTTTATTCTATTTTTAGCTCTAACAGAAGTAACCTTACAATGTGGAATAGGAACATAAAAGTGTAGAATTGTCTGAAGAGCTATGTGCTAAATGAAAACCTTAATTTTCATCATAGTGATATAGCCTTTGACTAGTAGACTTACAAGCTTGATAATAGCTTCATTGGGAATTTGGCTTTTGTTGGAAATTGGAGCTATGGCTTCCTCAATTTAAAAGGAAGGAGTAGTGTTAAAGAAATTCTGCAGTTAATTCTCAAATGTGGAATTTCCATGATCTGAAGCAACTTTAGAGAGTGTTCCTTAGAAAATTATCTAATATCCACTTTCTCTTCAGAGGCTTTTGAGGAAATTAAAATCTAAAGACTATAGTTGTTACTTACCTGTATGGTAAACCAAAATACATATTATCAGTGTTTGTACCCTTTATTGATTAGGACATCTGAAAGAATGATCCTGATTACTGAATCAACTAATATTGATTTTATTATTGATTTGTAACTTCTATTACTAAACAGGAGCCCAGAAGTCTTTTTTTCTCTCTTTTTTTTTTTTTAGAAATTACTTTCTCAAATGAAAATAAATAAAAATAGGCTGAGTAAGGTACTAGTGAAAGGAATACAAGTAGGAATGGAAAAGCAAAGGTAAGGCATATCTGAGCTTAAGGATTTCATACTGGATTTTAACTCTGGTGCCATCAACTCAAGCCCCAAGGTACAGCAGGAAATGGTACCTAAAGAAAATTTAGACAAAACTGAACTAACTACAAGGAAGACAGAAAGAATTAGGTTTAGAAAAGTCAGAGCTTGTCACAGTACATGACAAAGGTTCTGTGGAAGGCTGACACAAAAAAAGGCATTAATAGTCTTTTCTGTATTAAAAGGAATAAGACAACAACTAATGCCACCACAAAACTCTGGTTAGACCACAGGAAAAAAAATAAGAGCAGAATTAAGTCCAGTAATCAGTGCAGTAGGCTTTAATGGGAAGCTGATACAGTTTTAATCATTTGAGTTATGCTTTAAAAACAGGTTAATATCTGTCATGAGTGTTTTCACTGGAGTGTCTGGTCATGGTCTGGGTGGATTTTCACTGTCAGTTCCAGGCTTATTTTGTATAATTCTGTTTATAAGCTGACAAATTTCTACTTTTAAACTAATTACATTTTTTGATAGTTCGGAGGATGACTAGGAATCTAATTTTCAGCAGAAGTATATTCAAGGTTGTCTGTTATCAGCCCCTCTTTAAACTTTAGCAAACTATGATCTCTTAAAGTCTTCCAGTGAGTCAGAATATCCATTCGTGTGACAATTCTAATAATATTCTCATTTACTCACTGCTGTTTGAATGAGCTGTTTTGAGCACAGGTTAATGGAAAACGTGTTCTCACCAGCACTTTGTACAATCAAAATGATACTTTCCAGTTTCTACAGCAGCTCTTGAATCTGATTGACTTTAACAACCTGTTTGGCTGATTCACTGTCTTACTACAAAGGGACTCATGTTCATTGCAGGCTCCATGCGAAAGGCGTGCTGTCATGTCTGGGATAGATGCAGGCACCTTTCTTGGATTTAAGTTAAAGAAAGAAAGAAAAAAATTTGGAAGCCAGAATTCAGTTCTTTCTCATCACATGATACAATCAGTTCATTCTTTACCTCTTTTATTTCCTCCTGATGAACTCCCAATGCATACAAGGAGTCTTGAAACAGTCTTCATTTTGTCTCGCTTTAACTATCTAAAAGTTACGTGGTCTGTTTCTCTTTCATCCATTTGTAGTCATTAGAGAAAGTGAGATAATACCAACTCAACAATAACTCTTTTGTGTAGTTGTGATAACTTGTCTTTACAATGAGTATAGAGGAAACCCAAATGTCTCATTTATACAACTTTCAGCAGCTTCAGATATCTACTGTGAGGGAGTTTGCAGAGTCTCCTCTTGCTAATGTGGTTTGAGGAAAAACAATTGATAGTACAGGAGCTAAGTGTAGACAGCATGTGTGAATGGAATACTAAACCTGCCTATTCTGAAAGCCTTATTGACCAAAACCTCATAATATTATGAAGAAAAAAATGGTGATTTAAAACATCTATCAAATTAAACAGCAATGAGGGGGTTACCCAAGGATGTCATCATACTGTGAAGAAGTTTAGACTGATTAGCAGCAGCTGTCTGAGGGGTTCTGTCTTCACTGACAGTGAACCTGGGACACCCTCAAACCTGCCCAGGTTGAGCAGCACGGCTGGTACCCAGCAGTGTGCTGGCAGTACTCCTGGACCCTACCATGGGGTCTAAGGACACTTTCTGGGGTACATGCTTGCTAGTGAGTGCATCAGCAATGTGTCAGCAGCAGCTGGAGGGGAGGCAGCACACAAAGCTGAAGCAACACATCTCTTGGAGGAGGGGTGTGTGCCCAGGGAGCCCCCACAGCTGTGGAGGTGGGTGAGCTTGTAGCTGTGAGTGTGTTCATATGTGTAGGAGCATTAGAACTTTTGGACATTAGTTATGGAGGAGCAGTGTCAGGGCCTGAAAGGGGCACTGACAGGCCATATTCTCTCTGTGGGTGCTGGGGAGTCCCACTCGGCTCCCAGCCTGGCTTCCCTTGCAGAACAGCTCTACTTTTGCTGTTCCCTGACAGATAGGTGGAATTTGTAAATACTTATGAACTTTTGGTAAGTGTCTAGTACATGGTTTAGCTGTTTTGTTGTTATAGTGATCCTGAACGTGTAGCTCACATATTACTGTTAATTATGTCACTAATCAATAAACTAGTTTGATGCTGATTTGATATAAACCATGAGAGGCAAGCAGTTTTTTTCCCTGCAGCAGGAAGAAAAATAAAATTCAAACTAAGCACATGGGTTTGCATACTGTATTATTGAATTTAATCTCCTAATTATTATTCTGGATTTCAAGGTCACCTGATTGGATTGGGGGGGGGAGCATGGAGAGGAGAGGAAAGCCTTTGTATGCAGTAACAATACCTTGCAAGTTTTGCCATTATTAGATTTTATTAGCAATGATATTAGTGGGAAAAAAAAAAAAAACAACAGCAAAAAACACCAAGAAAAATAAAACTTCGAATCTCCTACAGCCTTCCACCTCTGCCCCAGGATAAGCGCAATATCCTGTCTTCTCACAAATGCTTTCTTTCTTATATTAGCCCTCTTTATTTTATTAGTTATATATTTCCATAACAAATTACTTATTGAAGTAAAAATAAATCATATTTCCTTTTTAAAAAAGTTGTCCATCAAAAGAAGGCACTGTATCAACTGTATTCAGTTATCATAATACCATAATATCTACCAAGGGATAACTTTTTCCTCTGTCTTATCTCATTTTACTTGCAGCTTTTCTGGATTAAAAAAGCAAACCATAATGCTCCTTCTGTTTGTCTCTGTATCTCATCTTTATTTTTCAGTCTGTACATCTTGATCACAAGCCTTAATGCCATGCACTGATTTTTTGACATATATTTTTTAGCAAAACTTCGAATTTCATCAAATCAAATAAATGAATCAGCACTGCAATTTGCATCATTCAAGCAAAGGGAAGGGAAGGGGAAGGGAAAACAGAAAGTGAAGGGGAGGGGAGGGGAAGGGAACTTAAAGCATTTCTATTTATTATTCCATGCAATTTATTTGAATTCACATATATTTTGCTCTGGGAAATATTAATAAAACCCAGCATTTCTACTTCTCAAAAATAAGTTGAAAATAAACTTCCTATGTTATTTCAGTCAATATACCTAAACATACATTTAGCTATCTAGAATTTATGTTTTAGTTTGAGATCCTTCAATCAATAGAGACAACATCTTCAGAAAACAATTAATTAAAAATGCTTTAGAAATTAATTTAAGGTTGTATGACTTTTTGAAAACACCTTTTCTTGCTTCCTGAATATTAAAAAGCCTATGAATTGTCTATATTTACTTTAGAACATACAGATACATATATATATAGATCATGGAATGATATTGAACACTGGACTTCTATTAGCCACACTACTGAAGAGGAAATTCACTGTATGGCTGGTTTTGAATTCTTCTATTAGTTTTCTCCAAACAAATTAGAGCAGATATAAGCCCCTTCGTACCACTAAGAACACCTTTGCTTCAGGATGAGGATTTTTTTTTTTTCTTAATTTTCTTAATTTTCTTCTTAATTTTCCTACCATTCATAGTGGCACTCCTCCTCCAGCCTGTGCCAGGAAAATTAAGGGGTTTTACAAAACTCTTAGTTTTGGAAATGTGCTTTTTTCTGCACTAGTAATTGAATTAACATAAGCAAGATGAAACATGGATTGTTTCTACTAACAAAATTTCTATTTATATGTCTTGTATATAGCTATGCAGTTGTTTCAATTGCCCACACCTAGTTATCTTGGACAATTTGAGATGCCTCTCTTATCTTAATAGGAGCTTAAAGACCAGCCCACATGGATATGGTAGGCCTTTTAGGAAGACAAATCTCACCTAGTATTTGTATTCCTCAGCAGTCAGAATCCAACACTGGCACAGTACAGTGAATTAAAAGCAGTAGAAAGTGATCATATAATTCTAATATTTTCTTTATAAACATCTGACAGAATAAGATATTCTTAATAGGTAAATACATATTCTGTGACTTAATATGAGAGAAAAAAATATTTAACAACATGGTAAAAGACCGAATGACCCCATTGGTAAAATTGGTAAAAGAAAAAGACAGAATTACCCAAATTTTACCCAAAATGAGGTAAAAAGACAGAATGACATCATGATTTCCTTCCAACCTCAACCTAGCTGTGATTTGTGGTTGGAAGCATCTATTTGGAAATAATCAGACTTTAGATCTTGCACATATATGATGAAATTTCATTCTGAAGTTAAGGTTTTCAATCTAATTGCAAGTTCAAAATATATAAGCTGTACCAAGAGGAGTTATTAATATGATCTGAAAAAAATATTACTTAACAAAAAAAAACTAAATGTAGTGATAAAATAATATACAACTACATTCCTAAGAGTAAGAAACCTTAACAATATTTATCAAGAAAGAATGAGAATGCTAATGTTTACATCATATACAAAACTACCTACAAATATTATAGATTTTAAGATTAAATGAAAATACTGGTATGTGGACTGTTCTTTTATCAAAAATATCCTAAATGTGTACAGACAAATTCATCTACTTAAAAATCTGCAGGTGTGCAGTATAATACATAAGAAATAGCATTTTGGCTCCTATGTATACATATAAGTCACAAAGAAATGCCATGAACAGCTTTGTCTATGGTATATATGTATTAATATATGCAGAGAAATGCATTATTTATACACACATATAATACTAACACAAACTATTTTTCCAAATAGGAAAAATAGCCAAGCTGGAATAATTTCATAAAGCTACACAACATGCTCCTTTATTTTTCTAAAAACCATGTTAAAATGGTAATTAAATTAAAGTAGATTAGAGATGTATTTAACGCTCATTTCATTAAACAGTCTAAATATTAAGCTTTCAACATCACTGGTTTGTCTCACTTGGAAATTTGAGTGCTTTTATTTATTATACCACAGAGGAAATTGAAATTGCTGTGAAGGAAGGTTTTTCTCCAGAAAAATGCTATTGAAAGGTATATTTTGAGTCAAAATCATAAAGCTAATGGTAGGTAAGTAAACTCAATTTATGGAAGGATATGCCACAATTACACTAACTACAAGTTATTTAGTATGTAGATTCATGAACTACATTTAGCAAAACATCACTTCAGATGCTGCAGGTCTTCTTTCATTAGTAATTATACATTAGTATTCTACTCTTAGTAATTAATTAAAAAAAACACATGCTGAACAAATTACTTAGTTCCTGAGGAACTAAAACTTGGCAGGAACATCTGCTTTTTTCCTAAAGTCAGAGAAAAAAAAAAAAAACAACACAAAAAAACCAAAACCAAAACCACACAGTTGTTTAAAAAAATTGTTTTATATAGTCCCAGGAATTAAAGGAGAATACAGGATTACTGACATCAGAAAGTAATTTGTCATGCAGTAATAGTAATAGCATGGAGTTTTGGACATTTGATTACATTACAAATACTCAAGGATTTCTTTAAATGTGTACCTACTTGGATTTGTGGAAGAGATGGTTTACCCTGTGTAACTGGTATATTTCCAAGTGACTGGCTACATTTTCTCTACCTAGAATTCTTTTGCTGGGGTACCCTTTAGCTTTCATTCTTCACTCCTGGTAGGTTATTTTAAATATACATGTCTTCAATGTCTTCCATTCAGCATTTGGTGAAGAGACCTTAGCATACAGGGGGTCCAGCCAGCGTTCTCCAGAATCTGAGTGATAGTAGCAAACACATTCAAAGAGAGAATATGATTCTATAATGTCCTATCTGGCTTATTTGGAAATGAGTGCTATCATGCTCTCTATAATGCAAATACTCACAATTTTCTGATAGATCTCAATTATCAGAATGTAAGCTTATTGTACTCTTTCAATATATAAGGGAGGGCTTTTACAAAAGACACAGAGAGACTTTTTACCAAGGCTCTTAATTACAGGAAAAGGGGCAATGGTTTGAAACTGAAAGAGGGTAGATTTAGACTGGAGATAAGGAAGAAATTTTTACCATCGAGGGTGGTGAGGCAGTGGAGCAGGTTGCCCAGAGAAGCTGTGAATGCTCCATCCCTGAAAGTTTTCAAAGTCAGGTTGGACCTGCCTTTGAGCAGCCTGATCTTGTCAAAGATGTCCCTGCCCACAGCAGGGAGGTTGGACTAGATAGTCTTTAAAGGTCAAGAGGATAAGTAATTTATCTGTTTTATTAGAGAAAAAGTATATATTTTTTTAATTTTAATGTATACATATGTTATATGCATATTATATATATTTATATGTATTTTTTATATATAATATTTATATAAATATGTGTGTGTGTATATATATATATATATATATATATATAAAATATTTTTCCTAAGAACAGGAAGAGTTTTCATTCTTTCCTGTAGTAGGAATTCAGGGGTAGTCCTCTGGATATTTGAAGAAAAAAGCAAAAAAAAAAATTAAGAGAGGAAAGAAATCCAGTTACCCTACTGTGGTTGCAACTTCTGTATAAATTATACCAATTGTGAAGAATTTAATCTTGCAATTCGGCTGAGAATGTAATTAAATTCCAGCTCTAAGCAAACACTTAATTAAGTTCCCACATGCATAGTGTTGCAAGCTAATGACTGCTTTTCAGGAATATGTGTGAACTATATCTTAGGTTACATTTTTATTTTGATTTCTGTGTCACTAACCAACAAAATCATCTCTCTACATAAACTTAAGAAAAAAAATGAACAAGATGCAACAAAAAGATAATTTGTTGATGCTGATAAAGACAATACTGTCGTTGCAGCTATAGTATTTGTTAGAAGATCATTGCTTCTCCCTACTGGGTTTGTTTGGTTTTTTTTCTCCCATTGTTATAACCTAATTTGTTGTGGCTATATTCAGAAACAAAAGCAGTATATTTATGAAATTCAGAATACAGATTAAATTTTCATTAGGAGTGGTAAAAGGGGTGAATTGTGATACAAAATTCCTGCACCTGCTTATGTTCTGGGGATTGTAGATGAGCAATGACATGATTGAATCAGTAGAGTTGAATTTAGGTAAAAAACACTTTGTTAAAAATGCTTTTGATACCACCATAGACTATGAATAATCTCACTGGAAAAAAATGCTATATGAAGGAAGGAAACTTGTCTTGTGCTACCTCTTCCCGAAGAAAAACATGCTTTTTTTTTTCTTTTTTCAATAACTGCAATGTTGTTTTTTCAATAACTGTAATCAAATTTATTAATGGAATGCCAAACACCACTATTTCATAATAGTCTAAGCTATTTTATTTTTTCATTTACAACTGCTTTTTATAGACAAGTACTTATTTTTTCTTAACTGCTTTTGTTTATTCTGAATAAAAAAAAAAAAAACTTCTCATTTTTTATTAATTCTTTAGAGAATTGTTTTTAAAAGCTTTATAAATCTGTGGAGAATTTCCATGAGCAGGTCAAAAACACTGGAAAAACATATTAATAACATCAATTGTTTTCTGTCCTTAAACATGCAAGTAATCTCATAGTCCATAGAAATATATAGAAAAGATAAGGTTTTATTAGATGACATTAAGGCAATGTACCCAATTTAGAACTTGTATCAAACTTCTGTTTTCTGTCCAAAAAAAAAAAAGAAAGAAAGAAAGGGGGGGGAGGCTTTTTTTATTTTCAGGTAATAGTAGAAGCTTTTACATTTGAGAAACTTAAACTTCTTTGCAAATGTCTTAGAAAGCTAAATGCATGCATCTGTATTTTGAAATTCACACCGCTCAGGCTAATGTTATGTAATTGTTTACTGACATAAGATCATCCTCTTAATGCAGTTGGCTGCTTATTTTTTCATTTCATTGAATTTCTGTGAAAAAGATAATCATGTAAACTTCCCATGAATCCCTAAAATCTTTTGCTTAAATAAACTACTTTGGAGATTACATTTTTCTGTTTTTTTTTTTTATGTGACAATTCAGAAGATTATAGCACAGTATAGTGTCATTATGAAAAATTTACCACACACTTCAAAATGTAAAAGTTTTTAGCAGAGCATATAGATGAATCATAGAGTCATAACAGCAATAATCTTTCAAAATTCGGTGTGTTTAGAGACAAAATCCTTATTTTTCAGCTCTTATTTATATTTTAGTACAAACTATTCATAAAGACCAAATCTTTGTTTCGGAGAATTTTCTCATGATAACTCTATATTCAACATGTGGTACAGTAGCACCCTTTAATATTGCCTCATGTTTTAATGAAAGCAGAGAGACAATTCACAGTACAGATACAGTGTTTTATAAAAAATACATCTGTCTACCACCTTTAGGTACGTAGGCAAAGTATAGAAGCACAGTAAAAAGTCTTTTAAAAAAGTCTCTTTTTTTTAAAAAAAAAGCTTTCCTGTTTTGGTGACGTGTTTTAGTTTCTCCCAGCTCCACTCCAAAAGAGGAATATCTGAATAATTTAGGGTGTGCAAAAGGAAAAATGAGGCAATCAGGTTGCACACTGGGAAGTTCCTAAGGGTTTTTAAGGGTATCATCTTAGTACATCAGACTTTGGGTGGTTATAACTCATCACTACCTTTATATTTATATTCAACTATTCATATGTATATTCAAACACTTGTACTTACACATGTGTGTATGCACATTGGACCTCTTAAGAAAAACAAACAAAAAAGAAACAAAAAACCTTGATCCATCCATCAGGTGATGGGAATCCAGTCCCATGACTGATGTGTGCTTGTACCACATAATTGTGGCACAATTGTTTATAGAATTAACACAAAGGAACTACCACCAGATAACCCTCTCCTGATGCCTAAACTCTGTGCCAGGTGACATATTTAAAAAGCTCATAGATCTGCTCAATATGTGTGCCTATGGCATGGGGTCACAAAGCAGGGGAGTGGCAGAGAAGCAGCTCTGAAAAATGCAGTTCAGGTCCTTAATGGTGTTCTTAAGACCGAGCCTCATACTTAGCATACAAGGATTTTCAGGATTTCTGTCCTTTTCTCTGATGTTACCCTCCATCTCAAGCAATTGAGCAATTACGTCTATACAAACACACGTAGCATGGGGAACAAACAAGAGGAATTAGAGATGTGTGCACGTCTACAGGGGTATGATATAATAGGCATCACAGAAACATGGTGGGATGGCTCCTATGACTGGAGTGTTGGAATGGAAGGTTACAGGCTCTTTAGGAAGGACAGGCCTGGCAGGCGGGGAGGGGGAGTTGCCCTTTATGTTAGGGGTGGGCTGGAGAGTATGGAAATCTGTCTGGGGACAGGTGAGCAGTCCACACAGAGTTTGTGGGTCAGGGTTAAAGGGAATATAGCTATGGGAGACATTACTGTGGGGATATGTTACAGACCACCGGATCAAGAGGACTCTGAGGATGAAACACTCTATAGACAGATAGGAACAGCGTCAGGTTTGCAGACCCTTGTCCTCATAGGGGACTTCAACCACCCTGATATCTTTTGGAAGGACGGCATGGGCCAGCAGAAGCAATCCAGGAGGTTCCTCGGTTGTGTGGAAGACAGCTTCCTTCTGCAAGTAATAAACAAGCTGTCAAGGAGAGGTGCTATGCTTGACCTCGTGCTCACCAACAGGGGGGGGCTGGTTGGAAATGCAGGGCTCCAGGGCAGCCTTGTTTGTAATGATCATGAGATGGTTGAGTTCGAGATCCTCACAATAGTGAGAAGAGCATGCAGCAAGCTCACTGCCCTGGACTTCAAGAGAGCAGACTTAGGCCTCTTCAGGAACCTGTTTTGTAAGGTTCCATGGGATAAAGACCTAGAGGGTAAGGGGGCCCGAGACTGCTGGTTGATGTTCAAGGATCACCTACTCCAAGCTCAGGAGTGGTGCATCCCAACCAGAAGGAAGAGACATCAATTTGATAGGTGGACCACTCAGTGGATAGAGAACTGGCTGGATGGCTGCACACAAGGAGTTGTGGTCAATGGCTCAGTGTCCAGATGGAAACCAGTAACGAGTGGTGTCCCTCAGGGATCGGTTTTGGGACTGGTCTTGCTCAACATCTTTGTTGGTGACATGGACTGTGGGATTGAATGTGCCCTCAGCAAGTCTGCTGATGACACCAAGCTGTGTGATTCAGCTGATACACTGGAGGGAAGGGATGCCATCCGGAGGGACCTTGACATGCTTGTGAGTTGGGCTGATGCCAACCTTATGAAGTTTAACCATGCCAAGTGCAACAAGCCCAGAGGAGGGCCACAAGGATTATCAGGGGACTGGAGCACCTCCCATATGAAGATAGGCTGAGAAAGTAGGAGCTGCTCAGCCTGGAGAAGAGAAGGCTGCATGGAGACCTCATAGCAGCCTTCCAGTATCTGAAGGGGGCCTTATAAGGATGCTGGGAAGGGACTCTTCATTAGGGACTGTAGTCATAGGACAAGGGGTAACAGGTTCAAACTTAAACAGGGGAAGCTTAGATTTGATAGAAGGAAGAAGTTCTTTACTGTTAGGTTGGTAAGGCACTGGAATTGGTTGCCCAAGGAAGCTGTGAATGCTCCATCCTTGGTGGTGTTCAGTGCCGGGTTGGACAGAGCCTTGGGTGACATGGTTTAGTGTGGGGTGTCCCTGCCCATGCAGGGGGGTTGGAACTAGATGATCTTACGGTTGTTTCCAACCTTAACTATTCTATGATTCTATTATAATTGCTACAAACACGTTATTGGAGATTATTCTATTTACCTCTATTCAGCCTCATTTCAAACACTTCAAAGAACAGGTTACGTCTGCATTCTGCAATATTGCTTGTGATAATAGCTTAGTTAGAGCTTGAGGGAGAAAAAATAAAAAAAGAATTTTTTGTTTCATTCTGACATACCTTCTTTATATGGACAAAAATATCTGTCAAGAATACAATAATAAAAAAAAAAGGAAACAATTTCCTGGGCATGAAATCTCATTTTAAAATGCTGTGTTTCTAATGTGTAGCTCTCTTGCTTTGCTCCTCTGTTCTGAAAGCTTCTTTGTTCCACTTTATTAAAAGGTGAAAAAGCACTATTAGAGCTTTGTGACTTAAGAGTTTTGTCTTATCAACAGAAAACAGAATGAGTATTTGGAACCTGCTAGTTCCGTTCTTCATAGATTTCTGTGTGTCCTTCAATAATGTTATATATAGATATTTTTTTTTTCCCTCTGTGGTCTTGCAATAAATTTTGTAATGCTTATATTTTCAGATATTTTTGAAAATGTAACATACAAATCAATATGTAATTTGAAGAATAAGCAATCAAATTTTTCTAGTTATCTGCATAAAAGACCATAGCTAATGTAGCTTTTTTTAAGGAAGTTAAAATCCTGACTCACATTGTTCTGTGGTTCTTACAGTAAATTCATTTAAGCGTTTGGTGTGATACATAGAATATAAAAACCTTTTGCTTTTATTTTATTCTGTCAGCTCTGAGTTATGTTTTCCGACAAGTATACTTGAAGTTTTGATTATATTGGCAACCAAGAATGCAAACAAACAATTTTCCATGCAATAAAATTCACACTAAAATTAACTATTTTCAAAATGATGTTATCGTGTAATATGGAATCCTGACATTTTGGTGTTGTTCATCAAGCCTTATGCTTTTTGTACAACAGCCTTTGGGTCAAATGTTATGCTCAGTCTTGAAATCTCTATAAAGGTTTTTTTTAAGACAATTTTTTTTCTACTAGAAGTTTATGATAATATTTGGTTTGGAATAGCAGGAGTTTAGGAGAACTTCTAGATTTTCAACATGAAAATAAAACAAAAATCCAAAAAGAACTCCAACAAACTACTTTATTTTCCCCCTAAATGAAAACAGGCAACAGAGTTTGAGAAATGGCTAACAAATGCAAAAGTAATTTTAAGATAAAGGAACAAGTAAGAGTCATATATAAACACACCAAAGGATAATTATAGAAAATTATAAAGTCTTGAGATCTTTTCAGAATGTTATTTATTAATAATCCTGAGAGAGTTGGTTACATTTATTGATGGTTTGGGGATTTTGGGTGGTTTGGGGGTTTGGGCTTTTTTGTTTGTTGGTTTGTTTTCTTTGGGATAGGTTTTTGTTTTTAAATAATTTTCTCCATTAATTTTAAAGTACAAGTGAAACCAGTGATTATTAACTCCATATATAAATTAGTTTCTTCTTTCGTCTTTCCTTGCAGAAACATACTACTTTTCTGTTTGCAAAGTGCAGTAAAAACACAGCAACTTAAAGATGGTATTTGTAATTTGCATAAAATCTGGAGGAGGATTTTTAATTTAAATACTTAATGTCTGTACTCATTTTAATTCATTTAATCTCTTAACACAATATGAGTAAAAAAAAGGCAAAACTGCACGTTAGAGGCACGGGAATCTACTGAATTTCAAGCTTATAAATTAAGCTTGAATCATTTAAAGTATTCCTGTCACTTTTACTCAGCTAGGCCTAAATCAAATAGCAAATGCGGTATTTATCTCATATATATATATCTATTTGTACATATATATATACACACAATATTTCAAATACATTTATTCATACTCTTTGTAAATAGGTTTTTCTTTTCTTTGCAGATATTAAATATCATTTCAATCAAATCTGTATAACCTTAAAATGTCCATCTGAGGTGTGGATAAATGAAGTAAAGCAATCTAAAATAAATTATGGCTATCTATCTTTTAAATGTGAGACCTTGCTTCATAAGTGATTTGGTGAGGAATTCAGACTTTTTTTAGCACAATCCTGAAAGTTCAAATCACTTTCTGACCATAAATTCCCATATATATCATCCAAAATATTGTCTTTTCCTTTTTTTTTTCTTTTCCTAAGCTACATAGCTGCTAAGACTAGCTATAGCCAATTTGTAATTATTCCAATGAGAAAAACTTCAGCCTCACAGCTAGCATGTAAAAATATAAAACACTAAATGTTTTAAAAATAAACTTTTTTGCTTATTCCAAATCACTAATTCATGCAGTATTAAGATATAATGATTATATATCAGGTGTATGGCCTCAATAGAGTATTTGAGAACTCTATGGAATGCTACACTTGGAAAAATCAGGATACTGTATTTACACAATCATCTACTGGGCAGTTGAAATTTTGCCTCCTCTGCTTCTTAAAGCTCACTAGAGAGGAAAACAGGCATTACCTGGAGAGTATGAAGCTTGTGTTTGATCAAGAAACAGTCTACCTCATAAATACTGCAACAACAACAACAGTAATAATAATAATAATAGAAAAAAGAGTTATAAGTATCATCATCACCACCACCATCTAATTCCCAGATTTCAAGGTATGATTTGAATTAATGATTAAAAAAAGCCAACCTTGAAACAATTTTTGGAAGAGGATTTGGGTTTCTGAAGAGTGCTCATAAAGTAGGATAATACACTTTCTAAACCTAAATATGCACTTTTATAAATAAACATTTCAGTTTTGAAGTTTATGATACAGACAAGTTTATGATACAGACAGGTTTTAATGTAGGAAATTTTTCAACACAGTTTTATCTTGAAGGAGCAGTCCTGAAAACTTCAGAAAGAGGGTTGGTTAGAGTCTGAAAAAAAAAAGGCAATAACTGAGCTTCTAAATATAGAACATTTTAATTAATACTAATACTTCTAAATTAATTATTAACATTATTGAGTTTTTCATATTAAAGCTGGAATTTAAAAGGATGTAAATTCATAATAGATGAATCTTGCATCATATGTAATGTGAATAGAATAGTCTCTGTAATCCCTGCTCAATGCATTTATTTAAATGACAATTCAGTAAAAAGGTATTAGACATTTTGGTGTCTTGTATGCCTAGATTTTAGTGTGTGTAACTATCAAAGGTGTCTTGCATTTTTCTTCCCTTCTATCACAAATTTTAATATATGAACTTATTCATTTGGTATGTTTTGAAAGGAGCTTTATAACTTCTACATTATTAACGATTTTTATTTTTGAACTAAAAATTTCCACAGATAAAACCTAAACCCATTTAGAAAGGAATGTAACAAAAACATTTTTCACTTGTTAGCAAAATCAACTGTAACATGTTACCTATTCATAATCTCCACAAGTAAATGATGTAGTTTACATCTTGTACACTATTTAGGTAATAATTTCATAGCCTCAGCTTCTTGGTGGTTGATTTTTAAAATTTTATTTATTTTGTTTTTTTTTTAGTTTCCAGTCTAACTTTAAATGTAGTTGGTTTGCCTTAAGTAGCTGAAATTAGCTGAAAAAAAAAACAATCTTTTTCATCTGAGTATTTATTCTACTGATACATTATACAGTTACAAATAAATCTACTCACAGGTATAATTTCATTAAGACAGAAAAATAATCATAATTGTTCATATACTAGATGATTAAGCAATATCCATTTCTAAACTCACATATTACTGATATAGAAGTTTTCTGAAACTCTTTTTTGATTTTCACCACACAGCATACATTCTACAAAGGTTTTATTTACCATTATTTATCATGATGATGTACTTGAATATTTCTACTTATATGTTTCTTTAGTTTGATTATTTATGTTAGTGCCTCCTGCTTTTTCTAATATTTATATATTTTTTCTGTTCAAATGTTAACCAAAAGACTTTGCTGGCATTTCATGACACTAACTTCTTTCCTTCATCTTAGAATACTTTTTTTCTGTGTTTTGTATCACAACTTATTGTTGCTAAATAAAAAAAATTAATTTGCAAATAATTGTTGAAACCTTCATGTGTGTCTATTTTTTCATCATTGGTGAAATGACCTCTGTCTGCACCTAGTCTTGTGTATATCCATGTCACAGAAATTATTTTCTTTGTATTAGCTTATTTTGTTGAATATAAATGATTCAAAAACTTCAATGAATCTACTGACAGCATAGTTTAGTCATGGTTAATGATGTGTGCTTGCATTCTCGTTTTATTTAATTGAATTAACATAATGACTTTTTTTGCACTTCACAACTGCTTCTTCTTCCTAAATAACCCCTGTTACAAACTCTAACTTCCAACACAATTTGTCTTTGACTGCAGCAAGAATTTTAAAAATGATCAGCATAACTTAAGTTGATTGAAAAGTTGATTGTTTACTAATATAGATCATGCTTTTTTCATTCTTTAAGAGTCAAGACAGATTGACTCAAAGTTTTTTTGTTTATGGTACTTGACTGATCCTAGATACTCAGTAGCACACAACTTAAAAAAGTCAAGAAATACATGTCTTTAGGCAGAAAATAACCAGAGCAATTAGTCTCTTACTATGTAAGAAATGCTATGCAAAGCAAAAGTCTTAAATCTCAACCTTAATGAAGAGCTAGTGCAAGCTGGCTAAAGAAGTACTGGAAAAAGTCTCTGGAATACCTCTACTCATAAACACTACCAAAGTGGCGCATTGTTATGTATTCTGGCAGAGCTGGGATTTTAGTTAGATACATTCTGAATTTAGATTTAATTATTGTTCTTAAAAAGATCACTTCTTAGTGAGTTCTTTGGAAGTTTCATAGTGAATCCTACGCTAAATCAGAAAAGAAAAAAAATACTTTTAAAGAGGCTTTTTTATACAGATTATTATATGTTTTAAATCTCAGAACAATATATATCCTCATCATCAGGTTAATGGAGTCAAGGTGATGATTATGTGTTTTTTACATATTCTAGTAAGTTAAATACTATGAGGCAGCAGGACACAACTGTCTATACAGTTAAACTCTTAGTATGGTTCCTGGAATTTACTGTCCTCAGTAATTACCAGGTACAGTTGAGCAGTTAGCACAGACCAGAAGCAAGCAGCCTGAACGCAGCCATTCTGTCCCAAAGGTTAACATATTTAACTGTATGGTTATGGCTAAGCCTTGCATTTGGCATCTGAGTCAATGGAATGTCTCTAGCACTGTTTAGGTTCTTAGCATCAAACAAATCAGAAATTCACATACAGAGTGTCTGTGGAGAGTGTCAATAAAATCTATTCATGCAGACAAGCAAAGAGGCACGAAAGAAACAAAATACCCTAAGATGTGCTACATAACCCTTTGAAGAGATAAAATAGAGTCCATTTTTAGATCTGTGCTTTCTGCTTCTTCTGTGTTATTTAATTTCAGCAATGTCTAGTTTAAACGGTTCAAATGACAGCTTGGTAGTCACAATATCTTCATTTTTAACCTTTTATGAAAGTCATATTCGTTTAAGGGAATCAGTCTTTACTACTTCTTTATATTTTGTAATGTTGTGTTGAATTCTCTTTGAACTAGCAAATAAAACAGGAACTGCTTTCAGTTAGCTTTCTGGCTGTTGTTACAGCTCTACAGTTATGATATGCCTCCAGAGTCTGTAGTCCAACTATCATTAGAAACATCATTTCCAAGGACAAAAAAGCAGCTCTCCATTTTTTTTCCAACTAGCATTTCTTTTCCCAACAGGTATTTTTTTTACAGTTTTTTATTCCTGTGTGCAGCAAGCACGACTGGTAAATAAGCTCCTGGGAACAGAAGGGAGACAATATGTTTTAAGGAGTGCTGTGGACAAAATTTTATTTTGTCAGGTGGACCCCTAACTGTGTTTCCTGGATTACGGTAAAATAATAAATTGTAACAAACTTTTCTTCTTTCTGATGTCACGTTGTCTTTGTAACTGCATTCTGATAATGTTTAAAATACAAAACAAATACTGAAGTAATGTTGTGAAAAAAAAAACAACCACTTCAAATCCACACTATTTCTGAATTTAGAGAGCATTTATGTTTCATGTATTTCATATTAATATTCTATTAGCAATTCCTTAGAGCTGGGAAGAACTTGAACTGTCTTGATACCATCCTAAAATGCTTATAAAAGCTTATAGTGAAACTGATTTCAAAAGTGGGAATCAGGTGGAGTTAATAAATTAAAACATTGAAGTTATAGGACCTCACTTGATCATCTAAACCCAAATGGTGAACTTGCTTATGGTTTAGGGGACTAAAGTTTTGTATATATTCACTTAGCTACAAGGAAGTGTTTTCTTTTTCCCCTGCAATTTTAATTCTGTTCTCTGCAGAAGTTAAATTGAAAGTCTCTAATAAGACAACCCTGGTATATTGTCTTAGGATATGATACTTTGGGGTTATTTGTGTACCTAAAAACCCCCAAAACTCCTGAACAGGGTGATAGTATGCTTCTGGCTGCCTTTACCACTCTTCCAAAACTCAAAAAATAGAATTCAAAGATAATGGGAATATAAATCTGCTGAAAATGGAAGAACTATAGAACCTCTGGAGAAGCAGGCCTTTGTTGCTTACATTAAAAATTCACATTGCAATATGACAGGGTCTTTTCCAGGAAAGATCTGTATTTTTCTGTAACTGAACTTTAAAAGCTTAGTACAGTTCCCTTTCTTTCCCACTAGTGGCCCATTTGTTACATGGTATACTCAGAACAGTTAAGTGGTGAGGAGAGGACAGAGTTGCAAAGGGAAGGCATGATTTTAAAAGGAATGTATGATCAGTCATGATAAAAACAGCAGAGTTCAAGTGTGGAAGAAAGACCCTGAGACTTGACATGGAGAGGTCATTGTAGGCCTTGATGTTAGCTTATCCTTGGTGCACAATAAAAGTCAAATTAGAGAGGATCTATGTTGGATTGAGAGGAAAGGAACTTGAGGCAACTGCTATAATCTATGAGTTCAAGGAGTTCACTGATGAAGGGAAGAAGTGATACCAGAAAAAAAGGGGGAATGAAGGGTTGACTTTCAGAAGCTGCTGGATACTACAGTGTGCTTATATTGTTAGGAGAAGAAACAGGAGAAAGGACAGCAGGGCTCAAGAAGTCGTGGTGTTGAAGTGGGAGGAAATGGAGTCACAGGAAGGAGCAAGGGCCAAAAGATGAAAGGATGACTTAAGTGGAGAGGTCACTTTGGATCTTGCAGATCTTTACTAGAAACTACACAGATAATATAGATAAAAGAACAAATCCTTTTATATGCTGTGACAATGACTGTCCCACCTCTTCGTTTGGGCTTCATGCTAGCAAAGATTAAACATCAAAAAAAAAGACCTTTTGATTCACATCCCGTAAATAGCCAAACTCTGTCTAAATGCTATAGCTTGACAAAAATAAGCTAATTCTTGTGGGGAAAAGAAATAATATTTTTTTTTTAGGACTTTCCTTAATTTTATCCTATTCCTTAATTTTATGCTAGCCCATAATTGAACAAAACTGTCCTCTCCATAGGATTTCAGTGCATCCATTTCTGTTGGGAGAGGGAAAAAAAAGAACACCAAAAAAATATTCATCCCAACAGTAGAAAATAGTTCATGAAGTTGCAAATGCTTTGATCCAGCTTTCAGTTGTCAAAAGTAGATGACTTTTCAAGCTTTGCTATATTCATATATAGGCTAATTTCTCCCAGGTAAATTCCAGCAAACAATATATTCCACTGATTCTTGCCAGAAGACAGTACCAATGGCAAAACTTAATGGTCATAGCCAATCCATATACTAAAGTAAGTATAGCATAAATATTGATTCTAAAGAGTGCAACTCTGCTAATAGTCTCAAAGAATTCTAGATATTCAAGTACTGGCTCTTTTTTATTCAAAATAGTATAGATCTTCTCATGTTAAACAGTGTGATCAAACCCTTAGAGTCTGCAAAGTGAAAACTCTTAGAATTTAAATTAGTGTATACCTACTGTGTCATAAACATGTTATGGCAATTTTTCAAGGAATTAAATTTCTTTTGAGTACAGTGTGTATATTCATAATGATAATGAGTTTTATGATACCCAATAAAAAGTATTTTTGAAGTCTTTATTGCTTTCTATTCCCCTCTAAGGTACAGTTTCTTGTGAGCACCAACATTTTTGTAAATTATTTGACAGAAATAAATTCCCCAGTAGGTACTAAAATGTTGCATATAAGTCTGAAAGTTTTCCATTAAACTGAATATGGGGAGAAATTAAACTCAAATCATACAGAATTATGTTAATTTATACTTCATTAGCTGTTAGCATAGATATTTGCATCCACAGTGATCAAATGTATCATTAGAATATGTGTATTATCTATTTGATTTCTCTAGCCTATGAAGATTTTGCTGCTGCAATTCTGACATATAAGACTCTCAATTTACACATTAAATTAATAACTACTTTTAGAATTCTCTTGCTTAAGCAACAATAGCACTCTTCATGTTAGCTAGTCATTTATTATGCCTATGGCACAGAATGATTAAATGCTGCATTTTGCAATATTGAAGATGACAAATCACCTCCCTGAAGTACTGTTATATTGTGTAAAGAATGGTGGTAGTACATATATCATATACTTGCATAAAAATAAGTGCAACAAATAAATTTTGTTTACTAGTAATTGTGAAGTTATGTATACATTTTCTGCACCCTAAAAGTAAATCTAATAATTTAATTATTGCTGTCAGACTCTTCCTCCATATCTCTCTTTGCAGCTCGAGGGCAGGAGTAGATAGACTTGAGAGTGGTGCTAGAATCCAAACCTAAGAGTACTAGTGCACTTTTGACAAACTGTATGCCTTGACACTTAAGGTTCAATTTTCCAAAAAGGGAAAATGTAAATTAATTTATATTAGATCCTCAGAGAATTCAGGAGGAATGAAGAAACAAGAAAATTCTGCCTTCCATACTTGCTCTGCGTGCTCTGATTGACATCATAGAAAATTGTTAAGACCTGATTTTCAAAATACTAGGGCTCATTGTTTCAGCTTTATAAATTCAAAAGCAGTTTCAAATATAAATAAAATTCAAACTGATGAAACTCACATAAACTTTGAAAATATGACTGTTCAAATACCTTGTAACTGAGCTTTCCAAGGTGCACTGAGCTTTCCTGGGTGTACTAGGTGTAAAGGAGCCCAAAGTGTTGTGTTAAGAAATAGTATGCTTGATTACCCGTTGTACAGCTCAAATAAGAAACATCCCCATACAACCCTATGTCTTTGGAAACTTTGATGAATGAGGAACATAAAGCATATTTTCAGTCTCACAACTGCAGTATTAAAATGTCAAACGGCTTCTTCTGGTGTCTTACAGCTTCAATAAAACCTACTGATTCCTATTATAGTGGCTGCCTATGAAAGAGACCATGTTGCAGGTGTTTTCTGAAATACAAAATATTCCTTTTTCAGATGTTTGGTGGTTTTTTTGCTGTTTGGTTTTGGTTGAGTTTTTTTGTTTGTTTGTTTGGTTGGTTGGTTGGTTTTGTTGTTGTTTTTTTCCTAAAACATTTTAAATTTTGCTGAAAACCAGAAAGAATTGGACCCAGGGGTTGTTTAAAAGCATAGACTTCCAAAATTCAAATTTCCTGCTCCTGGTAGCACTGTGCAAATAGAAAAAGTAGAGCCCTACCACAAATGTTATGGGAATAAGCAGAATTATGTTAAGCTTTTCACTTCTCCAAACCAAAAGAAATGAAATATTTTTAATTGGTGGATCAGTATATAAGCTTATCAGTACTTAGGCTTGTTTCTTTTTGTCTTTGATGTTCACTCTAAGTGCTGAGAAGAAAACACTCTCCTTGATCTTCAGGTCATATTTTTAAAATCACCACTTTGCCTCATAAGCCTCATGTTTCTTAATGTTTTTTAGACCTCCTGATCATGCATTTTATTCTCCTCTGAGTCATCTGGGATTAGATCCCATAGTTCCTCAAACACAGGACCTAGCTGGGGCTAAAGAGAATGATAAAAATAAAAAAAATGACTGTCATAATTTCAGTTTTCAGAAGGATTTTCTCTTCTAAGGCTTTTTGTTTTTTTTTTTTTTTAGAAGAGTGATATTTTTGACTAATATTTTTCTTTAAGTTAGCTATAACTTGAAGCACTCTTTTTCAAGTTACAATAACCTGGCTCCTGCTCCTTCAAAACTGTCAGTTAAAAGTTGCATCTTCTTTCTCATCTAGGGAAGCCACTTGAACTTCCAGTGGCTAAAAGACTTGATTGCTTAATCTTTAATGAAGATCAAGAAAATCTGCAGTGACTCTCTCCTTCCACTTACCTACAGATTCTGAAGAAGGAAATAATACATTCCAATAATGGTAATGTAAACAATAAACTGTCTAGAGATTTAATCTTGATCAAACCATGTAGTAAACTGAATGTCATAAAGCATTCTGTTGTGCAAGTGATAGGCTAAAATCCTCAAAAATCCTCTTTGATTATTGTGTCACAAAGGATGTCTACAGTTTCCCTAGTATTTATTTTGAATATTAGTGGCCACTGTGCTTCCATCATGAGCTAATCATGCCATGTCTTTCATAGCCACATAGGATGACCTACAGAACTATTATCAACTTGACAATCCTTTCTTTCGTTGATCACTTTTAGTCTCCAAATGTAGACCAAGGCCCTGTGTCAAAACATGACACAAATTCTATGAATAAAAAGAAAATCTGTTCCGTATTATGTCTTCTTTTAGAATATAGTTGGCGTAAATGCAGAGCTGTGTGTACCTTTAGGAGCAGATGTGAATGCCTTCAAAGCCAAAGGACAGTTAACTGTTCTCAGCACTGAGCTTTAAAACAGGCTTTTGAAAATTTTGCTAAATCATAGCATTACTTTGTTTTCTAAAAGACATGGAAATTAAGCAAGAATTGCAGCAGATGCAATGCATATTTTTCTGTTATTAATATGGTATGTATTTAAAATACGTAGCTATATGGTATTATCATTCTATAAATTGATTGTATAAATATACTATAAATATATACGTATATGAACAGAAAACTATGTACCTGTATCTAATAAATAAATGCTTTGTATAAACATATATAAAATCAATCCCCCAGAGAAGTCTCTACAGTCAGTTTCCTCACATTTTCTTTGTAAAAACAGTTGTCCATTTAAAGAAAGTACCAAGAAGTTTCCTACATCCTGTCATTCCTGATTTTAGATTTCTATATGACATAATAAAAATATTTTTTTTTTTTTCTATTGCTACTGGGAGATGTTTCAGGTATGTAACTTACACAATTGTTGTAAGTTTACCAATATTACATCTGTTTTATTAAAATCCTGAGTTGAATATAAACTGGAGAAACGTGGATTTTTCTTCTGGGTTTTTTTTTTCCTTCTTTACCTTTTTTTCAATTAGCATTTTTTCCTTAGCAGAGGCTAAAACCAGCCCAGTTCCCTCACTCTTCAGAAAGAATATAGTAGCCTTCTATTAGATTGCTCATCTCTTAGAAAAGTGTTTTAAACCATGTTATGCCTGATGCCCTTTTCAAAAATGTCCAGTCTGAGTGTGGGATTTACTCCATTGAAAACATTGCCTTTATCTGCAAATTTGTTCTAATATTATCTTGCAGAGTGCTCAAAACAGAAATTTCTTCCTCTCTATCTTGATACTACCACCAGTTTAATGTTTAGAATTAAACTTGGCTAGGGATATTAAAGATAACAGGAAGGGATTCTACAAGTACATAGCAAATAAAAAACAGACTAGTGTTGCAGAATGACTCTAAGAGCAGGACCATAGAGCCCTGGAGGACTGTGCGAGCAAGGCAAGGGGTGGCCCCCACAGGTAACCGGAAACCGGACATGGGAGGAGAATGTGGAGGAAGCTGTGTGGGGCTAACCAATACTGTTGTGCCAAGGAGGAGTGGCTGAATACCACTCCTATATATATGTGAACTGCGTCACAAATAAAGTAGAAGTTTGCTTATCACCCCTATTGGGTTGGCCTGTCTGCTTCTCCTCGCCGCTTACAAGCTAGGGAGAATGTAGGCCACCTCAGGAAGCTCTCAGGAGAACTGGCTACACAGGATTTGGAGAAGGATGAGGTTCTGAATGACTTCTTTGCCTCCGTCTTCACTGGCAAAGGCTCTGACCAAACCACCCAAGTCCTGGAAGGCAGATGCAGGGACTGTGAGAATGAAGACCTTGCGCCCACTGTAAGAGAGAAACTGGCTCGAGACCACCTTAAAAATCTGAATGTGCACAAGTCCATGGGTCCTTATGAGATCCATCCGCAGGTCCTGAAGGAGCTGGCAAATGAAGTTGCTAAGCTGCTGGCCATCATATTTGAGAAATCATGGCAGTCAGGTGAAGCTCCCGGTGACTGGAAAAAAGGGAAATCTAACCCCCATTTTCAAGGAGGGGAAAATGGATGACCCAGGGAATTACAGACCAGTCAGTCTCACCTCTGTGCCTGGCAAAATCTTGGAGCAGATTCTCCTGGATGGCATGCTAAGGCACATGAAAATCAACAAGGTGCTTGGTGGCAGCCAGCATGGCTTCACTAAGGGGAAATCCTTCCTGATCAATTTGGTGGCCTTCTGTGATGGGGCTACAGAACTGATGGACAGGGGTAGAACAGTTGATGTCATCTACCTGGACTCGTGTAAAGCGTTCGACACTGTCCCACACAACATCCTTGTCTCTAAATTGGAGCGACATCAGTTTGATGGATGGACCACTCGGTGGATAAAGAACTGGCTGGATGACCACATGCAAAGAGTTGTCGTCAATGGCTCAATATCCGACTGGAGACCAGTAACAAGTGGTGTTCCTCAGGGATCGATGTTGGGACCGATCTTGTTTAACATCTTTGTTGCTGACATGGACAGGGGGATTGAGTTCAATGCTACATGATAACTCTCTAAACAGGGCAGAAGGGAAATGTTTGCAGGAAGTGATTCATCCCATATCTATTAGATATCTCTGGTTGTGTACTTTCATTGCCTATTGCAGGATGATTAGTATAATAGCAAACTGTTTGTATTCATATCTCTCACTACTGAGCATTAAAGCAAAGAGGAAATGATACTTAATAAGCAAAAAAAAAAACCACAAAAAATATGACTGTATTTGAGATTTGAGCAGGAATGTATCTGTTTTCTTTATCTTTAGAACTCTGGAGTAATATACATACAGACTATATGAAAATGCGTTCCTTAAATCTGAAAACAAAGAGGAAGACATTGCTTATTTTCACTCTGTATTTCTGTCTGCCAGTAAAAAACACTGTAATTCAATAGATTGTGAGAATCATAAAATCATAGAATCATAGAATAGTTAGGGTTGGAAAGGACACTGAGATCATCTAGTTCCAATCCCACTCTCATGAACAGGGACACCTTACGCTAAATCATATCACCCAAGGCCTCGTCCAACCTTGTCTTGAACACTGCCAGGGATGGAGCATTCACAACCTCCCTGGGCAACCCATTCCAGTGCCTCACCACCCTGACAGGAAAGAATTTCCTTCTTATAGCCAATCGAAACTTCCCCTGTTTAAGTTTTAACCCATTACCCCTTGTCCTGTCACTACAGTCCCTAATGAAGAGTCCCTCCCCAGCATCCTTATAGGCCCCCTTCAGATACTGGAAGGCTGCTATGAGGTCTCCAAGCAGCATTCTCTTCTCCAGGCTGAGCAGCCCAAACTTTCTCAGTCTGTCTTCATACAGGAGGTGCTCCAGTCCCCTGATCATCCTCGTGGCCCTCCTCTGCACTTGTTCCAACAGTTCCATGTCCTTTTTATGTTGAGGACACCAGAAGTGCACACAATACTCCAGGTGAGGTCTCACGAGAACAGAGTAGAGGGGCAGGATCACCTCCTTCGACCTGCTGGTCACGCTCCTTTTGATGCAGCCCAGGATACAGTTGGCTTTCTGGGCTGCAAGCGCACACTGCCGGCTCATGTTCATTTTCTCATCGACCACCATCCCCAAGTCCTTCTCCCCAGGGCTGCTCTGAATCTCTCCTCTGCCCAATCTGTAGCTGTGTCTGGGACTGCTCTGACCCAGGTGTAGGACCTTGCACTTGTTATGGTTAAACTTCATAAGGTTGACATCAGCCCACCTCACAAGTGTGTCAAGGTCCCTCTGGATGGCATTCCTTCCTTCAGTTCCTCAACTGAACCACACAGCTTGGTGTCATCAGAAAACTTGCTGAGGGTGCACTCAATCCCGCTGTCCATGTCAGCAACAAAGATGTTGAGCAAGACTGGTCCCAACATCGATCCCTGAGGGACACCACTCATTACTGGTCTCCCGCCGGACATTGAGCCATTGACCACTACTCCTTGTGTGCAGCCATCCAGCCAGTTCTTTATCCACCAAGTGGTTCATCTCTCAAATTGATGTTTTTCTAATTTAGAGACAAGGATGTCATGCAGGACAGTGTCGAATGCTTTGCACAAGTCCAGACAGATGATTTCAACTGCTCTACCACTGTCCATCAGTTCTGTAGCCCCATCAGAGAAGGCCACAAAATTGGTCAGGCAGGATTTCCCCTTAGTTAAGCCATGCTGGCTGTCACCAAGTACTTTGCTGTTTTTCATGCGCCTTAGCATGCCTTCCAGAAGAATCTGCTCCAAGATTTTGCCAGGCACAGAGGTGAGACTGACTGGTCTGTAGTTCCCTGGGTCATCCATTTTCCCCTTCTTGAAAATGGGGGTTATATTTCCCTTTTCCAGTTGTTGGGAACTTCACCTGACTGCCATGATTTCCCAAATATGATGGCCAGCAGCTTAGCAACTTCATTTGCCAGCTCCTTCAGGACCCGCGGATGGATTTCATTAGGTCCCATGGTCAATAGGAACCTCAGTCTTCTCCAAATCCAGGACAGCCAGTTCTGATAGCTTCTGGAGAGGGCCCACGTTGTCCCTAGTCTGTCTTTTATTCGCAACGTAACTATAGAATCCATTCCTGTTACCTTTCACATCCCTAGCCAACTTTAATTCTAACTGGGCCTTAGCTTTCCTAACCTGGTCCCTAGCTTCCCGGACAACATCCCTGTACTCTTCCCAGGCTGTCTGTCCTTGCTTCCACCTTTTATAACCCTCTTTTTTCCCTCTAAGTTTCTTCAGCAACTCCTTCTCTATCCAAGGAGGTCTCCTGGCCCTCCTGCTACACTTCCTCCTAGTTGCGACACAACACTCCTGAGCTTGGAGTAGGTGATCCTTGAATATCAGCCAGCAGTACTGAGGCCCCCTGCCCTCTAGGGCTTTATCCCATGGAACCTTCCGAAGCAGGTTCCTGAAGAGGCCAAAGTCTGCTCTTTTGAAGACCAGGGCAGTGAGCTTGCTACATGCTCTTCTTACTGTCCTGAGGATCTTGAACTTGACTATCTCATGATTGCTACAACCAAGGCTGTCCTGGAGCATCACATTTCCAACGAGCCCTTCCCTGTTGGTGAGCACGAGGTCAAGGATGGCACCTCTCCTTGTTGGCTCCTCTATTATTTGCAGAAAGAAGCTGTCTTCCACACAACCGAAGAATCTCCTGGATTCCTTGTGCCAGTCTATACCATCCCTCCAACAGATATCAGTTTGGTTGAAGTCCCCCATGAGGACAAGTGTCTGCGAACGTGATGCTGTTCCTATGTGTCTATAGAGTGCTTCATCCTCAGAGTCCTCTTGATCAGGCGGGCTGTAACAGATTCCCACAGTAATGTCTCCCATCGCTGTTCTCCCTTTAAGCCTGACCCACAAACTCTCTGTTAACTGCTCACCTGTCCCCAGACAGAGTTCCATACTCTCCAGCCTATCCCTAACATAAATAGCAACACCGCTCAGGCGCTGAAGGCGTCCTTTCTCGAGCTGCTCACCTCAGCAATTCATGTTACCATGTTAAATAAATAGAAAACGTATTTTGAAGGGCAGTGAGGAAGTCAATATATGAATTTTAGATGACATTGCAAACAAATATATTCTAGATTTTTTTTCATTTGGCTGTGGGCTTCTGTTCTTGTAGCGATTTAGCTTGCACTATACTGGGAAAGTGTGGTTTTGGTTCCATCTCCTGTTGAAGGAAGTTTTGCAGGAGGAACTGCAGGAAATGACCAAAATTTTCCCAGTTGTTGTCTCAGTTAAGGTTTTGTTTAACTCATTTGGTGTATTTCTAGCACACCTTCAGACTATTGATTAAGGTTGACCAAAACCACAAGCAAAATCACTTGATCTCTAACTCTCTTCCAGCTTCTGGAGAAACGTTGTCCTCTTAGGTTTTTCTGAGTACTCCAGACAGACACATAAAAGGATTGGTATCTACCAAATGCTCAGAAGTGAATCCATTAGGAACATAGGTTGTCATTCACCTGAGACTATGTCCTGGGTTCAGCAGTAGCAGTCATGTTTCTCCTTCTTGGTAGCTGGTGCAGTGCTGTGTTTTGACTTCCAGCCTGGGAACAGTGCTGGTGAAACCGATGTTTCTTGGCCAGTAGTATCGTGTTCTCTTCCCTTGTTATTTTCTCTTGTCGTTGTTGTCATTGGAGGTAGCGGTGGTGGTTTGTGTTGTGCGTTGGTTGCTGGACTGCTCTTGTCTCAACCTGTAGGAGTTGCACCCTTTCAATCCTCCTCCCCGTTCCTCCGGGAGCAGGGAAGGGGGGGGGGGAATCGATTGTTGTCAGCTCGGCACCACTCACTGGGAGTGAGTGAACAAGCTGCCTGACTGGGTTTAAACCACGACAGTTCTTTTTGGCACCCAACGTGGAGCACGAGGGGTTGAGATCTGACCAGATTAATAGTCACTCATCACAATGCTGATTTATTGGCTCTCAAGGTCGTTCCTCTTGATCCCATAGTTGCAGTATATCATACCTTACTTCCATCCGGTATTTGCTGTATTAGTGTTTTTCAAGTGTGGGGCTTGGGCTAAGGTTTTTTGTCTCAGTGTACTTTATGGTAATGACTTGTAATACAATAGAATCATTGATCATGAAACTGATCTGGCTTATGTTCCCAGTGTGGTCACCACCTTTATACTTTGGGATGTATATGATGGAGATGCTTAGCAATTACACATCTTTTTTCTCCTTCTCAGGTACTCAACCTGTGAAGGAGACATCCTCTTACCCTCCCAGTCCTCCCCCCAGACCATTTACATTTGAGAGTTTTGAAGTTTTTGAATGGCCTTTTAATGCTGTTGAGACTTGTTTGCTGATCGTGATGGGAATCACCATACTAACACGCATACAGAGTGTGTTTTGCCCACGACTGATTTCAAGAGTTAAGCAGAGTCAGGTTTGGGTCTTGTCTGGGGTCAAACGACGATGTAGGAGGACCAAGAGATTTTCCCTGAGGCTGGACAGCCATGAGTGGCAGGGTGTGTGGGATAGTATGGGCAAGTATCTAGGTCAGTGGGCCCCTCCAGTACTTTGGAATTTCAGTACTGAACAACTGCAAAATCCAGAAGAATTAGTAAAACACTTAAATGACATACCACAGACGGACAAATCATGGCAACGTGCTGGGGCTTGGCCTATGCTTACAGGGCCTTGTTCAACACTATCCAGAACCTTCAAAAGGAAAAGTATATTGGCGTATCTGAGGGCAAAGCAACAGTCAGCGCAGCTACTCCAACTTCAACCACAGCAGCTGCACCACCCCCAGAAACAAGTACAGTTGCTACTCAAACCACAGTGATAATTACTGCAGCCAAACCAGAGGACCAATTCGTACCAGTATCGGTTGCCCCTGTACGCAAGAGAACAAGCAAAAAAGAGGCAAGAAGGGTGAAGCGAGATGAAGAAACAAAGAATTCACCACCCGGTCCAGAATCTGATCAGGAGTCATCATCACATGACGAAGAAGAAGAAGAAGAGTTAACTTCTCAACCTCGGACCTCAACTGAGCTACGGAATATGAGAAAAGATTTTACCCGTCAACCAGGGGAGCACATCATCACCTGGTTACTCTGATGCTGGGATAATGGGGCCGATGGTCACGAACTAGAAGGTACAGAAGCCAAGCAGTTGGGATCACTTGCTAGAGAAGGGGGAATTGACAAAGCAATTGCAAGAGAGAAAAAGTCCCTCAGTCTTTGGAGGCGGCTCTTGGCAGCTGTGAAAGAAAGATTTCCATACAAGGACGATGTTATGAGTCGTTTGGCCAAGTGGACTACTATAGACAAAGGCATCCAGTCTCTGAGGGAATCAGCCATCGTAGAGATGATCTATCACATCAAGCCGAATAACGGGGATACACCCATAGATCCAGATGAAGTTGAATGTACACAACCCATGTGGCGAAAACTTACACGGTTTGCAGAGGTGAAAGCCACCCAGCTGGCCCTGGACATTGCTGAATGAGAAAAGTGGCCAGTACTTTACCTCTATACTGACTTATGGATGGTGGCAGATGCCCTGTGCGGGTGGTTGAAGCAATGGAAGCAGAGCAACTGGCAACGCAGAGGTAAACCCATCTGGGCTGCTGCACTGTGGAAAGATATTGCTGCCCAGGTGCAGAACCTGGTGGTGAAGGTACGTCATGTAGATGCCCATGTACCCAAGAGTCGGGCCACTGAGGAACACCAGAACAACCAACAAGTGGATAAAGCGGCTAAGATTGAAGTGGCTCAGATGGACTTAGATTGGCAACATAAAGGTGAACTATTTTTGGCCCGGGGGGCCCATGACACTTCAGGCCATCAGGACAGAGATGCAACATATAGAAGGGCTCGTGATCGAGGGGTGGACTTAACAATGGACACTATTGCCCAGGTTATTCATGAGTGTGAAACATGTGCTGCAATTAAACAAGCCAAGCGGTTAAAGCCTCTTTGGCATGGAGGACGATGGTTGAAGTATAAATATGGGGAGGCCTGGCAGATTGACTACATCACACTGCTGACATCCCGCCAAGGCAAATGCCATGTGCTTACCATGGTGGAAGCAACCACCGGGTGGCTGGAAACATACGCTGTGCCCCATGCCACTGCCCGGAACACTATCCTGGGCCTTGAGAAACAGATTTTGTGGAGAAACAGGCACCCCAGGGAGAACTGAGTCAGACAATGGGACTCATTTCTGGAATAATCTTATAGATATTTGGGCCAAAGAGCATGGCATTGAGTGCGTATATCACATCCCCTACCACGCACCAGCCTCTGGGAAAATTGAACCGTACAATGGGCTGTTAAAAACTACACTGAGAGCAATGGGTGGGGGAACTGTCAAGCATTGGGATACACACTTACCAAAGGCCACCTGGTTGGTCAACACCAGAGGATCTGCCAACAGGGCTGGCCCAGCCCAGTCAGAACTTTTACATATTGTAGAGGGGGACAAAGTTCCCGTGGTGCATATGAAGAATTTGCTGGGGAAGACAGTTTGGGTAATTCCTGCTTCAGGTAAAGGCAAACCCACTCGTGGGATTGCTTTTGCTCAGGGACCTGGATATACTTGGTGGGTAATGCGGGAAGATGGGGAAGTCTGATGTATTCCTCAAGGGGATTTGATTTTAGGGGAAAACAGCCAGTGAACTCAATTGTATGCTGTTGCCTTCTGTGTAATACTTTTATAGCTCATTAACTAGAAGTCTCCAGGTCACCAGCGACTAGCCCTGACTTCCCTCCAACCATCATCCCAACAGAGAATGAACTTTGATAGAACCGGATGAGTTCTGCAGTAAAGGAACGACCAGCATCAGCAGGCAACGATCCAATACTGCACACAGCCTTTCCTGCCTTGAAAGATTGTTACAAGAGACGGAACCTGACATCATGGACCGAATGGACTCGGCAGCATTATAGGGATTGGTCCATGCACTAAGAAAATGATCTTTTTCTCTTGGTCTGTATGTATATGGATGTATATATGTGGGAGAGCAATGGTGTATTGAAAATGTGGGATCTGAGCACAACGTGAATGGTATGGAATAAGGGGTGGATAATGTCCTGGGTTCAGCAGTAGCAGTCATGTTTCTCTTTCGTGGTAGCTGGTGCAGTGCTGTGTTTTGACTTCCAGCCTGGGAACAGTGCTGGTAAAACCGATGTTTTCGGTTGTTGCTAAGTGATGTTTACCCTGATCTAGGACTTTGTGAGGCTCATGCTCTGCCATGGAGGAGGGGAAGCTGTGAGGAAGCAGAGATGGGGTGCCTGACCCAGGCTAGCCAAGGAGGTATTCCCACCCCCCTTCTAGCCCTGCTTCCCCCGGTGTCCCTCCGTAATAGCTTTGAGGCCCTGGATCTTGAAGGAGAGGTAGGTCAGAGTGTGGTGCAAGGCCAGCCTACAAGGCCACATAGGAAAAGGCGGTCAACTTCGCACCTCAAGACTGCCTCTGATAAGAAAGAAAGAAGGGTCACTGTAGTAGGCGATTCCCTTCTGGGAGGAACAGAGGGCCCGATATGCAGAGTTGACCCTCATCATAGGGAAGTGTGCAGTCTGCCTGGAGCCCGGATCACGGATATCACCAGGGCGCTCCCCAACCTGGTGCACCCGACAGACTACTACCCGCTGCTGGTCTTCCAGACAGGTGAGGGGGAAGCTGCTTCCCTCAGTCTGAGGGGGATGAAGAAAGACTACAGGGCCCTGGGGCGGATGGTGAAAGAGTCTGGGGCTCAAGTGATCTTCTCCTCACTCCTTCCATCTTCCACTGATGATGTGGGAAGGAATGGGAAGATTCAGTCCATAAACGATTGGCTTCGAGACTGGTGATACAGGCAGGGCTTTGGATTCTTTGATCACAGCTGGTTTTATAGGGCACCAGTCTGGACAATGACAAGTGAGAAAGGTTTGTCTCACAGAGGCAAAAGGATGCAGGGGCACGAATTAGCAGGGCTCATTTGGAGAGCTTTAAACTAGATTTGAAGGGGGATGGGGTTGTAGCTGGGCTTGCCCCAGTGAGGCAGCACTCCAGAACTGATGAAGACTGGGAGGCCTCCTATAATCCTAGGGTGAAATCGGTGTGCTCAGCTCGCTCCCTGGAATGTCTGTACACCAATGCGCGCAGCATGGGAAATAAGCAAGAGGAGTTGGAAACCTGTGTTAAATCAGGAGATTATGATCTGGTGGCAATTACAGAGACGTGGTGGGACAGCTCACATGACTGGAATATAGTCATGGAGGGCTATGTCCTTTTCAGGAAAGACAGGCCAGCCAGGAGGGGTGGTGGGGTTGCTCTTTATGTGCGAGAGCAACTACAATGCACTGAGTTCTGTCCAGGGTGAGAATTAAGGGGCAGGCTGGCAGGGGGGATACTGTTGTGGGTGTCTGTTACAGACCACCAGATCAGGGTGAGGAAGTTGACGAGGCCTTCTACAGGCAGCTGAGAGCGGCCTCACAGTCACAGGCCGTGGTCGTCGTGGGGGATTTTAACTTCCCTGATGTTTGCTGGAAGGACCACTCGGCAACCCAGCCACAGTCCAGGAGGTTCCTCCAGTGTATGGATGATAACTTCCTCCTGCAAATGGTGGATGAGCCGACCAGGAGAGGAGCGCTGCTGGATCTCATCCTCACTAACAAGGAGGATCTGGTCGAAGCAGTAAAGGTTGAGGGCTGCCTTGGTTGCAGCGACCACGAGATGGTGGAGTTCAGGATCTTGTGTGGTAGGACTAGTAGAATACCAAGTAGAATTGCAACCCTGGACTTTAGCAGGGCAAACTTTGGCCTTTTCAAGCAATTGCTAGGGGAAATCCCATGGGCAAGGCTGCTTGAAGGAAAAGGGGCCCAAGATAGTTGGTTGACATTCAAGGACTGCTTTTTCCGAGCTCAAGATCAGAGCATCCCGACACGTAGGAAGTCAAGGAAGAGGGCCAGGAGACCTGCGTGGCTAAATAGGGAATTGCTGGGTATGCTCAAGTGGAAGAGGAGAGTTTACAGGTCATGGAAGGAGGGGCTGGCCACTTGGGAGGAATATAAGGCTGCTGCTAGAGGATGTAGGAAGGCAGCTAGGAGGACTAAGGCATCCTTAGAATTAAACCTGGCGAGAAGGGTCAAGGGCAGCAAAAAGAGCTTTTTCAAATACATGGCAGACAAAACGAACACCAGAGGCAATGTAGGCTCACTGATGAACAGGATGGGTGCCCTGGTGACAGAAGATACAGAGATGGCAGAGTTACTGAATGCCTTCTTTGTCTCTGTCTACTCTGCTCAGGCAGTCCTGAAGAGCCCTGTACCCCTGAGACCTTAGATGAAGTCAGGTCAAGGGAGTGGTTTGCCTTAGTCGATGAGGAATGGGTTAGAGACCAGTTGAGCAATCTGGACATCCATAAATCCATGGGTCCAGATGGGATGCACCCGCGGGTGCTGAGGGAACTGGCGGAAGTCATTGCTAGACCGCTCTCCATCATCTTTACCAAGTCTTGGGAAATGGGAGAGGTGCCTGAGGACTGGAGGAAAGCAAATGTCACTCCAGTCTTCCAAAAGGGCAAGAAGGAGGACCCGGGTAACTATAGGCCGGTCAGCCTCACCTCCATCCCTGGGAAAGTGATGGAACACCTTATCCTTGGTGCCATCTTAAGGCATATCAAGGATAAGAGGGTTATGAGGGGCAGTCAACATGGCTTCACCAAGGGGAAATCATGTTTGACCAATCTCTTAGCCTTTTATGAGGAAATAACGCGGTGGATGGATGATGGCAGAGCGGTGGATGTGGTCTACCTTGACTTCAGCAAAGCATTTGACACAGTCTCCCCCAGCATCCTCACAGCTAAATTGAGGAAGTGTGGTCTGGATGATCAGGTAGTGAGGTGGACTGTGCACTGGCTGAAGGAGAGAAGCCAGAGAGTTGTAGTCTATGGAGCGGAGTCTAGTTGGAGGCCTGTAACTAGTGGAGTGCCTCAAGGGTCAGTACTGGGACCGGTATTATTTAATATATTCATCAATGATTTAGATGAGGGAATTGAGTGTACTATCAGCAAGTTTGCTGATGACACTAAGCTGGGAGGAGTGGCTGACACGCCAGAAGGCTGTGCTGCCATCCAGCGAGACCTGGACAGGCTGGAGAGTTGGGCAGGGAATAGCTTGAGGAAATATAACAAGGGAAAGTGTAGAGTCCTGCATCTGGCAGGAACAACCCCAGGTTCCAGTATAGGTTGGGAAATGACCTGTTAGAGAGCAGTGTACGGAAGAGGGACCTGGGGGTCCTAGTGGACGACAGGATGAGCATGAGCCAACACTGTGCCCTTGTGGCCAAGAAGGCCAATGGCATCCTGGGGTGTATTAGAAAGGGGGTGGTTAGTAGGTCGAGAGAGGTCCTCCTTCCCCTCTACTCTGCCCTGGTGAGACCCCATCTGGAATACTGTGTCCAGTTCTGGGCCCCTCAGTTCAAGAAGGACAGGGAGCTGCTGGAGAGAGTCCAGCGCAGGGCAACCAAGATGATTAAGGGAGTGGAGCATCTCCCTTATGAGGAAAGACTGAGGGAGCTGGGTCTCTATAGTTTGGAGAAGAGGAGACTGAGGGGTGACCTTATAAGTGTCTATAAATATATAAAGGGGGAGTGTCACGAGGATGGAGCCAGGCTCTACTCAGTGGCAAACAATGATAGGACAAGGGGTAATGGGTACAAACTGGAACACAAGAGGTTCCACCTAAACTTGAGAAGAAACTTCTTCTCAGTGAGGGTGACGGAACACTGGAACAGGCTGCCCAGGGAGGTTGTGGAGTCTCCTTCCCTGGAGACATTCAAAACCCGCCTGGACACATTCCTGTGTAACCTTATCTAGGTGTTCCTGCTCCGGCAGGGGGATTGGACTAGATGATCTTTTGAAGTCCCTTCCAATTTCTAGCATACTGTGTGTAACTGTGTGTATTCCATACCACAGCACGTCATGCCCAGGGTGGGGGGTAACTGGGAGTTACCCAGATGGACACGGGCTTCTGGGTGGGACTCATTTCTTGGCCAGTGGTATCGTGTTCTCTTCCCTTGTTATTTTCTCTTGTCGTTGTTGTCATTGGTGGTAGCGGTGGTGATTGGTATTGTACATTGGTTGCTGGACTGTTCTTGTCTCAGCCCATGGGAGTTGCACCCTTTCGGTCCTCCTCCCCGTTCCTCTGGGAGCGGGGAAGGGGAGAGCCCTGGGGGGGGGGGGGGGGGGGGGCCGTCGATTGTTGTCAGCCTGGCACCACTCACTGAGAGTGAGTGAACAAGTTGCCTGACTGGGTTTAAACCACCACAGACTAGAATAAAACTTGGCAACTAAGAAGGAAAAAAAAAAAGCTCCACTCTCTTCATAATACTAAATTGATCTTTTCTACATCTGAAATAATTTAAAATTCAGCTGAAGTCAAATGTGAGATTAAAGAAATCAACACCTCTTCCCCCTTTTCTTTGGCAGAAGAGTTTGCTGATGTTCATTCATCTGATATGCTGAACAAATCTCTATTTAAAGATTTCAATTAAAAAACAAAAACAAAAAAAACAAACCAAACCAAAAAAGAAAACAAAAAACAAAAAACAATCCGCAAGGGAAAAAGAATTTACACCAATTGGAAGAAATTCTGCTTTTAAAATCTGTTTCCTGAATTTCTAGGGTACCTTTCAGTGGTTCAATGAGAGAAAATTGCTTGTGCCTCCAAGTCAGGAAGAAAATTTCAGTGGTAAAATTTTGGAAAACTTCTAAAAGGAAGTTTAGGAATGTGAAAATACAAGTCAGATGGAAAGGTTGAGGGAAAAAGAAAAGTTTCTATTTTCTATATATTTGTCTCCTATTGTTTCTGTGTACATGTGGCATGACAGTGCCTTCTTTCTTCTTCTTCCCACACACCACCATGGTGCAGTCTGACCTTCCTACCTGCATGCTAGTACTTTTGAGAAGAATCAGGTCATCAGTTTCATTAAAAAAATAAAAAAAATTAAGCTAAGCAATATAGTCTTATGTACAGAGAAAATACTGTGTTTATCTGCTTAAATGTAAGCATCTTATGCCATTTGAGATGCTGCAAGTTATCAATGGCATCCTTATGGATCTAGGATACTTTTCACAGAAGAGGTAAATGAACCACGTGTATCTAAGATGGTAGCTGGATGTTGGAATGAGGCACACTCAAGCATCTGAGATATCACCAGAGCAGCTGAAGCTCTTAATAGGCTCTGTTGAGACAGAACTGTGAATGAACTTTGAGAGATGAGCATTAAAGCACTCTGGAAGGGAAACTGTATTTTTGCCTGTCTATGTTGCAGGCATCCCTGACCATGGCTGTATTCCTCAATGATCTTGATGTCACTTTGCTGACCTGACTTCTTGGTTTTACCTTGTTCCAAACTTTCTAGTCTTCTCTTGTGATCTGTTGGCCAAGTGTAAAGTCACCACACCTATTTTGCTTTTCTTGCTATTAATTGCACCCTTACTTTCAGCTCCACTGCTCTGCTCCACTGTCATACTCTGCCCTCAGCTGCCCCTTCTTGCAGAGCAGCCCAAGCTCACGCTCACTTACAGAGTGTATAAGAAAAGCTCTTTGTTAAAGGATTTGCCAAACATTACTAGTACTTTTCCCACATCATCTTGATCAATCATAGAATCAGTAGTTTATGGTCATAGTGGAGTGTTTTCCTTGAAAAGGGAAATCAGATAGAAAACAAAAGAAAAATAAATGCATTTCCTAGGTAGTTTGCTGGTAATTTGCCTTGCATTTACACAGTCATGAAAACAAAAATCTACCTTTGCATCTGGATGTGTGTACATTCTAATGAGCAAAGAAATATTGCAGTAAACAGTCTCAGATATTTTCCACAGAAGTAAGTACTTATACTTTTGAAATATATAGGAAATTGTTCCTCACTTTTGTCTCTAACAAGAAGTATTTCTTTTCTATTAAAGAGGAAATGCTCTTTCATGGGAAACCCACCTGGAGTATTGCATCTAGCTCTGAGGTACCGAGTACAAGAAAGACCTGGGCCTATTACACTAGGTCCAGAGGAGGACCCCCACCCCCACCAAAACCCAATAACACTGAATAAGTAAATCCCAACTTACATGGAAAATTTGTAACCCTTTTTCTAATTATAAATGTGATTTGTTATACTGAGGGTAAATCATGTATCCCAAGCTGACAGTATCTCTTAATTTAAAAAAAAATAATCAATAAAAAGCAAGTGTTCTGAAATTGTAAACTTGAACATCTTCATCAGAAATCCATTTGTCATGAAAAAAAAATTAACTTCTTTTAAGTCAATGTTAAAAATTTCAACAAAAGGGTGTTATTTTTATGTATATAAACATTATTTTTTTAAACACAAGGCTCTTATCCACCCAGTCATACTTAAAAGTATTTTAGTATTTGCTCCTATACCAGATACAGAGTGAGATGCAATATATTATTTTAATAATTTTAAAATTGTTTAAAAGAATCAATTTGAGAAAAATAATGTATTAATTTGGGAGTTAGAAGACAGAAATGCATGCGTTGAATACAACATTTATTTCTACATGCTTATATGTCATTGTAATGCCTTATTGCCCAGTAAAGCATGCAAATATAACATAACGAGTTTGAAGATATCAATTAGGGCATTTAGAACTCTTTCTTTCTCTATGAAGTATCCATCATTTGGTTGCTATTATTGAATTCATACTCATCATCTACAATTATAAAAAGTTTCAAGGTCTCAGTTTATTCACTTTCAAATATGACAGAGTAAGTATGCTTCCTTGTCCTAGATAATTCTTTTAATCTAGAAAAAAAATTAATTTTGCTATGTGTCCTTCCAGCCAGACTAAAGTTAGTTAAAAAGATCAAATATCATAGAAATCAGAGACTATATTGGCAATATCTATTTATCAGACAATAAAACATTATAGAGTTGCTTATTTCATAAATGATTGTAGTATGTCTTCTTGTCTAAGGAAAATGAAAGTAGGTTTTCAGTGTACTCCAGAAGTTTTATAAACCTGCTGTTATGCAGGTTGCTACCAATATAATAAAAAAATCTGAAGAGCACTGGGTCATCTGTATTTTATTGACTGTATTATCTACTGGAAATATACTTGAAAGTTTGGAGTAACCCAGGAGGGAATTAGTCTTCAATATGCAATGAACGATATTTAGTGACTCATATCAACTAGCTACTTCCTGATTAGAAATGACAGCTTGGTTACTGACACTCTTAATTAACCTGGGTGATAGAATATTTGCCTTAGGGAATAAAAAACAATTTAATTTTTCTAGATTAAAATTTATATAGGACAAGAAGTCTACTTACTCTTTCATTTTTGAAAATGAATAATATGACACTCATCACTTTTTCTCTTATTGATTCAAACTCTTACGGGTCAGAAATGATGCTTAATGTCAAGAGGAATTTAGTCTTTGTTCTTATGAGGTCAGAAACATCTTATCCCAGTAGAGGAGATACCTCCTCCCAAGAACTATTTGACGTATTCCTACCAAATTCTCTCCTGTAACGCAAGGGTGCAAGTACCAACCCTTTTTTTCCACTACCCAGTTACTTCTTTCTAAACTGCCTGCAGAACATTAGTAGCTCACTTAAAAATAGTTCTTGTAAAAAACCCAACCAACCAGGACACCTCCACTGTGTTTAAAATGGAAAACTCCATTGGCAACATGCAAGCATTTTTACCTAATAATTAATTTCAAGATATACTGTCAAAGGGAAAGGAACAGCAATTTTAATTAAAGAAATCAATTTTAAACTGACATAAAATGCTGACATTTCCACATTACTTTTTAATCTTTTAACCTGTGATTACATCTCTCTGTCATGCTCTCAGACTTACTTCTCATATGCATGCCTGTTCACCACAAATAGCCATGATTAGTTTTATAGGTTGCTGCTGCTATCTACTTCACTAATCCTGAGCTCAATCCAGTGAGAACAAAAGACCTGCAAGGAACATGTACAGTTTCATCCTTGGAATGTGAATTTCTCATAACTGGGAAATAGTAGTTAATTCTCTTTGAACTTTTTTTTTCTGGCCTCCACCTTACTCAATTTTTACTCAAAGACTTCAGCAGCATCAACACTGATTTTCTTTGAGATGTCTCAATATGAAAGTTTTTCCAGAGGGTTAAGAAAACATAAAGAACAGTTTCAGTTAGTTTTCAGGTGTCTTTAAAGGTCCGTGTTAGCCAAAGGTATTCTTTTGCCAAAAGCAAGACAGGTATAAAGGACATGGTTGAGGACCCTGAGGTCTTCCATATCAATTATGTGACTGAACTAACATAAGTAAAATATTACCATCTCATTTCCAGTAGTACCATAGGAAGTAACCACTGTGCTTGTCATATGTCTGTGCCATAATCCAGAATGAATAGCACTGTGAAGTGTTTTGAGCAGCGAGATGTGATAAATGAGAGTCAGAGAAATAAAACTAAGACTAGAAATTATGCTACACTGATACTCACATACCTTAGTTGATTTAAATTCTAAACACAATTTTGTAAACATTTTGCCTCAGTTCTTTCTGAAGAGCCTGCTATTAAGGTAGCTAAACCTTTCAAACACTTGAAACTTTTATGTGACTTCTGCAGGGATTTTAAACTGGTTAGATCAAACTGAAATTTAACTTCCATGTTCTAAATGCTTATGGAATGAAGGAAAAATGCAAATAGTAACTGCTCAACAATGGTAATTTGTGACTAAGGAATCATTTGACATGGAGATCAGGAATGCCTAATGAAATGTTGAGAGAAGATATACCACAGCATTGCAGTGATTGTCATGTAGCACTTATGGGTGCTCAGAGGCCACTTCTGGTAAACAGAGCTGGCACGGGGTGATGAACCCAATGCCAGGCCGAGGCACCTGATGTTTACCCTCATGTAACTGAGACTGTATATTTTCAGCTGTTAGCAATCAGCCCAAGAACAGAAAAAGTGAATTACAGAAATGTTAATTATGAAGATCAAAGTCTGAGAATGGATCTGTAAGAAAATTGTCTACTGTTATTATTTTTGAGGCACTAATCATATATTTGCATTATATTTCCATTCATTTTAATA
This sequence comes from Pezoporus occidentalis, assembly GCF_034315485.1. Taxonomy (NCBI): domain Eukaryota; kingdom Metazoa; phylum Chordata; class Aves; order Psittaciformes; family Psittacidae; genus Pezoporus; species Pezoporus occidentalis. The sequence goes on along the minus strand of NW_026914611.1, from coordinate 3,999,865 downwards.
GTGGGGAAATTCAATAAAATCTTGTTCTACTCTATAAGAAGCAAGATTTTTTTTAATAATCAGTTGAAGGTTGTCAAAAAAAAAAAGAAACAAAAATACATCGTGTGGTATGTGAGTGTTTGCATTTTCTTTTCCTCACAGAAATGTAAAAAAAAATCAACTGTATGAAATCCTCATTTTAAGGAACTTGGTTGTCTGACATAGTGTGGGCAGTCACTTTGGGATAAGGTGGGTCATAACCTACAAGTTGCTATTTCATGTCACAGTTTGTAAAGGGAGTCAAACACCTAGCGTAGACATTCATCTCCATCTTCTTACCTGAACTAAGTCATCTAGTGCCACACTGCTGCAGATTTGAGAGATAACTACACAGTTTTTTTCAGGTATGACACAGTATAAAGTGGAGATCTGAAGTTTTCTAACATAGCAGCCTTCCAGTATCTGACGGGGGACTATAAGGATGCTGGGAAGGGATTCTTCATTAGGGACTGTAGTAAGAGGACAAGGGGTAATGGGTCAAAACTTAAACAGGGGAAGTTTAGATTGGGTATAAGGAAGAAGTTCTTTACTGTAAGGGTGGTGAGGCACTAGAATGGGTTGCCCAGGGAAGTTGTGAATGCTCCATCCCTGGTTTTGTTCAAGGCCAGGTTGGATCAAGCCTTTGGTGACATAGTTTAGCGTGAGGTGTCCCTGCCTATGGTAGGGGGGTTTGGAACTAGATGATCTTAAGGTCCTTTCCAGTCCTAACTATTCTATGATTTCAGAGGAAAATCAAAGAGGACATACTGAACATATATACAAATAATGATTGATGCCAATGTTCATGTAACAGGACTGAGTCCTGTATGCAGTTAATTGAACTGAATAGGAGTCAATTTGGAGATTAAAATAATTAAATATAGGAACTTTCAGGAATGTTAGAGAAACACAGAAATTTTGAGGAAACAATCTAGTATTTTCTAACTTCCCATCAAACTGTTAAAAAATATAGTTTTCCTTTCCAGTTACTAATGCTTCAAACAGCCCACTGACAGCTATCATGCTATTTATTGTACATGCAGTTCCACATTCCATTTCTGAAGGACTGTAAGCCGCAATGCAACCAATTTATTCATGACTTATTGAATTCTAATCATCAGAATTCAAGTAAATAATATCATTTCTATTGATCAATTGGGTGCATATTAATGCTTAGAATATATCAAATATTACTAAATCTATTTAAGACCTCTTTTGCATTGTGAAATGAATTTAACAATTTGGATGGGATCATTTCTCTTTCCTGATGTGTTAAATTTTATTTTAGATACTGAGAGTACTCTTTAATTTCCAATGAGCAACCTTCAAAAATGATCTTCCTAGTTTTATAGTTCAGGACAACTTTCTAAATGAAAATAATTTTTTAATACAATTTTAATTTAAATAATGTCTCTAAAAGACGTTGCATGTGCAAAAGATGGTATAACTTAAAGAAGCCTCTTTGTTACCTTTTTCCCCCCAAAAAAAATCAAAAACATTATTTTTTATATGCTGTGACATAATATTTTCATTTTATATAATTGATTATTAATTATTTTATTCTTTCATCTCCCTTCCATTGTTCTTCTTCTTTACTACTATTAAAAAAATACAATGTATAAGGCTTGATTTGTTATTTTAATTTCTTTGACATCAGTATTAATATCTATAGGAGTAATAATAGGAATTGTACTGGTAAGGCTAGCAGTTGTAATAGTAAAAATAATAATAATATGTTAAAACATATATAGTTATTATAACTGTAATAACTGTTTTAGTCATGTCATCAAGATATAAAAAGGACAATCAGATGTGCAAATGTTAGATAATGTCTAGAATAACAAAGTAAGTTAGAGCCACAAGCACCCTGTAGAAAATCTAAAAGATTGCTATACCTACAGCATGAAGCATAATTACGTACTGTTACCATTACCTGAAATAAAATGCCTCATTGCCTACAATATCTTTGCATAAGGACAAAAATAACCATAAGTTCAAAATTATTTCAGTAGACAAAAGATATTTTTAATAAGAACTCAGATAATCAACAGATATAATTTAGAGAAGTTGACATAGTTCACTAATTTACATCAGCTGTATATTTCACCTATTAATTTTCCACTTAAATATAGTTTTCTTGCAGTAGCACTGACATATTTAAATAGCTAGGCAAGTACATGTTCTGTAAAAGCAGTACTTAATCATCATTTGTTTTCTAAATAAATTATTCTGTTTACCTTTGTACTAATTACAGCACAGTCTTACCCTAGTATCAACAAATAACAGCAGTAATGAAAAATTCCCAAGTGAAATTCATAGAACTTGTTGATAATGACTGAAGACAAAGCCAAGACATATAGAAATATTGGACATGGAATTTAAACACTTGGGTTTGCAGATTAAAATCTTTAAACATGTACATGGGTCTGTGTGTCCCCCAAAAAAAGAAAAGAATTCTTGACCAGGAAAGAATAAGTGCATAGCCTTTTGTAATTCCTACTCTAATGACAATAATGTTATTGTTGGTAGAAGCTCGTAAGATTCTTATCATCCCTGAGTGTCATCAAATGGTCTCAGCAATTCCTTAGTTTTTCGGGGGGGGGGGGGGTTCAGAGGTTTTTACTCTCAGTTAAGGCAATCTTAACAAAGTGATCTTGAAGGGTTTTTTCCCAGCCCTATGAATTTATAGCTTATATTTGACTTGTTATGTTTAAAATTTCCTTGAAATAGTTTTGAAATATTCTGGGCATTGGTGGATAAGATGTTGCATTCCTGTTGGTTGTGTTTTCCCAGTGATTTGAAAAGAAAACACCTGTCCTGGTCAGGAAAAAAAAAAAAGGCTACACTTTTTTTGCAGTTACAAATTATTTCCAAAACACAACTGTCTTATATGACATACACACTCCACAATATTGTTTTCACTGACAAAATCTAGGAAAGACTATGCAGAAAACAATTTTTTACCTATGCAGGGATGGAAAGACCTATTATTGTCATGGGATGACTCCTGATTTTCTATCACAGAAAGGATTTGTTTCTAGTCTTTCTGATGAAAGATATGCACATATATAAATATATATATATGTGAATATAAACACACAGCTCCATTAATGTCTGAAGAAAATCTTTTATTTTGACACTGCAGGTGATGATTCTCACTAGTTCCAGTAACTTTTTCCACATCTTTTTCTCTCCATATCAAATTTGGAACAGTTCAGATATAATAAGGTAATAGTCCTGTTTTGCCTGAGCTATATGATCCTGAAACTGTTTCTGTCATAAAGAAGTTCTGTAGTTGCAGTACTAGCAGAGACAAAACAGTTCTGTCTTGAAGGCAAAATAGATCTTGATGGATCTTCTAGTAGATCAATAATGGAAAACTGTTTTGAGGGCATAGGCTTTTTCCACTCAGATAAGTCCAGGAGAACTGGGGGAACTGGTTCCATAAATGCCTGCAGGAGTTTACTTCCTTCTCTCCAAAAATCTGCATTTCCTAAAATGACCTTTATGTTCCCTTTCAGCAATTTTATCTCAGTTCTGAGTCAGTGTCACCAGTTTTTATATTGTTTCAGTTGCTAAGAGAAAAAGAACCATAGCAGAGTAAATTCCCTAACCTTCTGTAATAGTCTTTTTGCCAGTAAGAACATCCAGACCAAAGAATGCTCATCAAACCTGGAAAAAACAGCAGAGAATTGCTCTGAAAGAGACTATGCCTCTCCACCAACTGTTGTACCTCCAAATTGCAGCCGTACTTCAAGGGTTATTGACTAGATCAAACACTAGCACTAGGTACCTGATGAACCACAAGAAACAGAGGTAGATTTAAGCATAATGCTAATAAATTGATACTTACAAATATAATATACCAGAGTGATCAGTTTGTCTTCTTCATATACAATTCTCAAGCAAGGCACCTGCATAAGTACTCATTTCTGTTGCACTCTTATAGATAAAGCTTAAAGTCATCTCTGCTTATAGGAACAATTACAGGAAGCTTCTGCAGACTGTTGTGGCATTCTGTGCATGACTGAGTTATAGTTTCCTTATAAAAGGCCTCAAAAATATTACGAGAGAACATTCCTAATTTTCTAGATATATAGCTTCCTCCAAAGGCTGATTTCATTTTTCTTTGGGATATAACTTTCCGATGGTATAATTAGCGGCACCATTAACACAATTAAGTCATTCATACTTCTTTGCTATATGGTCATTGCCTTTTTTTATGCCCTAAAACTAGTTCCTTTGAAGCGCTGTACTCCATTAGTGATCAAAAATTGGCCATCTCTGTTTATAGCCTTAAGACATCTGCGGGTCCTGAAGGAGCTGGTGGATGGAATAGCTAAGAAAATGTCCATCATATTTGAAAAATCATGGCAGTCAGGTGAAGTTAGGCCAAGGCCCAGCACGTTGCCATGATTTGTCCATCTCTGGTATGTCATTTAAGTGTTTTACTAATTCTTCTGGATTTTGCAGTTGTTCAGTACTGAAATTCCAAAGTACTGGAGGGGCCCACTGACCTAGATACTTGCCCATACTATCCCACACACCCTGCCACTCATGGCTGTCCAGCCTCAGGGAAAATCTCTTGGTCCTCCTACATCGTCGTTTGACCCCAGACAAGACCCAAACCTGACTCTGCTTAACTCTTGAAATCAGTCGTGGGCAAAACACACTCTGTATGCGTGTTAGTATGGTGATTCCCATCACGATCAGCAAACAAGTCTCAACAGCATTAAAAGGCCATTCAAAAACTTCAAAACTCTCAAATGTAAATGGTCTGGGGGGAGGACTGGGAGGGTAAGAGGATGTCTCCTTCACAGGTTGAGCACCTGAGAAGGAGAAAAAAGATGTGTAATTGCTAAGCATCTCCATCATATACATCCCAAAGTATAAAGGTGGTGACCACACTGGGAACATAAGCCAGATCAGTTTCATGATCAATGATTCTATTGTATTACAAGTCATTACCATAAAGTACACTGAGACAAAAAACCTTAGCCCAAGCCCCACACTTGAAAAACACTAATACAGCAAATACCGGATGGAAGTAAGGTATGATATACTGAAACTATGAGATCAAGAGGAACGACCTTGAGAGCCAATAAATCAGCATTGTGATGAGTGACTATTAATCTGGTCAGATCTCAACCCCTCGTGCTCCACGTTGGGTGCCAAAAAGAACTGTCGTGGTTTAAACCCAGTCAGGCAGCTTGTTCACTCACTCCCAGTGAGTGGTGCCGAGGGGACAACAATCGATTCCCCCCCCCCCCCCCTTCCCTGCTCCCGGAGGAACGGGGAGGAGGATTGAAAGGGTGCAACTCCTACAGGTTGAGACAAGAGCAGTCCAGCAACCAACGCACAACACAAACCACCACCGCTACCTCCAATGACAACAACGACAAGAGAAAATAACAAGGGAAGAGAACACGATACTACTGGCCAAGAAACATCGGTTTCACCAGCACTGTTCCCAGGCTGGAAGTCAAAACACAGCACTGCACCAGCTACCAAGAAGGAGAAACATGACTGCTACTGCTGAACCCAGGACATAGTCTCAGGTGAATGACAACCTATGTTCCTAATGGATTCACTTCTGAGCATTTGGTAGATACCAATCCTTTTATGTGTCTGTCTGGAGTACTCAGAAAAACCTAAGAGGACAACGTTTCTCCAGAAGCTGGAAGAGAGTTAGAGATCAAGTGATTTTGCTTGTGGTTTTGGTCAACCTTAATCAATAGTCTGAAGGTGTGCTAGAAATACACCAAATGAGTTAAACAAAACCTTAACTGAGACAACAACTGGGAAAATTTTGGTCATTTCCTGCAGTTCCTCCTGCAAAACTTCCTTCAACAGGAGATGGAACAAAACCACACTTTCCCAGTATAGTGCAAGCTAAATCGCTACAAGAACAGAAGCCCACAGCCAAATGAAAAAAAATCTAGAATATATTTGTTTGCAATGTCATCTAAAATTCATATATTGACTTCCTCACTGCCCTTCAAAATACGTTTTCTATTTATTTAACATGGTAACATGAATTGCTGAGGTGAACAGCTCGAGAAAGGACGCCTTCAGCGCCTGAGCGGTGTTGCTATTTATGTTAGGGATAGGCTGGAGAGTATGGAACTCTGTCTGGGGACAGGTGAGCAGTTAACAGAGAGTTTGTGGGTCAGGCTTAAAGGGAGAACAGCGATGGGAGACATTACTGTGGGAATCTGTTACAGCCCGCCTGATCAAGAGGACTCTGAGGATGAAGCACTCTATAGACACATAGGAACAGCATCACGTTCGCAGACACTTGTCCTCATGGGGGACTTCAACCAAACTGATATCTGTTGGAGGGATGGTATAGACTGGCACAAGGAATCCAGGAGATTCTTCGGTTGTGTGGAAGACAGCTTCTTTCTGCAAATAATAGAGGAGCCAACAAGGAGAGGTGCCATCCTTGACCTCGTGCTCACCAACAGGGAAGGGCTCGTTGGAAATGTGATGCTCCAGGACAGCCTTGGTTGTAGCAATCATGAGATAGTCAAGTTCAAGATCCTCAGGACAGTAAGAAGAGCATGTAGCAAGCTCACTGCCCTGGTCTTCAAAAGAGCAGACTTTGGCCTCTTCAGGAACCTGCTTCGGAAGGTTCCATGGGATAAAGCCCTAGAGGGCAGGGGGCCTCAGTACTGCTGGCTGATATTCAAGGATCACCTACTCCAAGCTCAGGAGTGTTGTGTCGCAACTAGGAGGAAGTGTAGCAGGAGGGCCAGGAGACCTCCTTGGATAGAGAAGGAGTTGCTGAAGAAACTTAGAGGGAAAAAAGAGGGTTATAAAAGGTGGAAGCAAGGACAGACAGCCTGGGAAGAGTACAGGGATGTTGTCCGGGAAGCTAGGGACCAGGTTAGGAAAGCTAAGGCCCAGTTAGAATTAAAGTTGGCTAGGGATGTGAAAGGTAACAGGAATGGATTCTATAGTTACGTTGCGAATAAAAGACAGACTAGGGACAACGTGGGCCCTCTCCAGAAGCTATCAGAACTGGCTGTCCTGGATTTGGAGAAGACTGAGGTTCCTATTGACCATGGGACCTAATGAAATCCATCCGCGGGTCCTGAAGGAGCTGGCAAATGAAGTTGCTAAGCTGCTGGCCATCATATTTGGGAAATCATGGCAGTCAGGTGAAGTTCCCAACAACTGGAAAAGGGAAATATAACCCCCATTTTCAAGAAGGGGAAAATGGATGACCCAGGGAACTACAGACCAGTCAGTCTCACCTCTGTGCCTGGCAAAATCTTGGAGCAGATTCTTCTGGAAGGCATGCTAAGGCGCATGAAAAACAGCAAAGTACTTGGTGACAGCCAGCATGGCTTCACTAAGGGGAAATCCTGCCTGACCAATTTTGTGGCCTTCTCTGATGGGGCTACAGAACTGATGGACAGTGGTAGAGCAGTTGAAATCATCTGTCTGGACTTGTGCAAAGCATTCGACACTGTCCTGCATGACATCCTTGTCTCTAAATTAGAAAAACATCAATTTGAGAGATGAACCACTTGGGGGATAAAGAACTGGCTGGATGGCTGCACACAAGGAGTAGTGGTCAATGGCTCAATGTCCGGCGGGAGACCAGTAATGAGTGGTGTCCCTCAGGGATCGATGTTGGGACCAGTCTTGCTCAACATCTTTGTTGCTGACATGGACAGCGGGATTGAGTGCACCCTCAGCAAGTTTTCTGATGACACCAAGCTGTGTGGTTCAGTTGAGGAACTGAAGGAAGGAATGCCATCCAGAGGGACCTTGACACACTTGTGAGGTGGGCTGATGTCAACCTTATGAAGTTTAACCATAACAAGTGCAAGGTCCTACACCTGGGTCAGAGCAGTCCCAGACACAGCTACAGATTGGGCAGAGGAGAGATTCAGAGCAGCCCTGGGGAGAAGGACTTGGGGATGGTGGTCGATGAGAAAATGAACATGAGCCGGCAGTGTGCGCTTGCAGCCCAGAAAGCCAACTGTATCCTGGGCTGCATCAAAAGGAGCGTGACCAGCAGGTCGAAGGAGGTGATCCTGCCCCTCTACTCTGTTCTCGTGAGACCTCACCTGGAGTATTGTGTGCACTTCTGGTGTCCTCAACATAAAAAGGACATGGAACTGTTGGAACAAGTGCAGAGGAGGGCCACGAGGATGATCAGGGGACTGGAGCACCTCCTGTATGAAGACAGACTGAGAAAGTTTGGGCTGCTCAGCCTGGAGAAGAGAATGCTGCTTGGAGACCTCATAGCAGCCTTCCAGTATCTGAAGGGGGCCTATAAGGATGCTGGGGAGGGACTCTTCATTAGGGACTGTAGTGACAGGACAAGGGGTAATGGGTTAAAACTTAAACAGGGGAGGATCAGATTGGATCGAAGGAAGAAATTATTTATTGTCAGGGTGGTGAGGCACTGGAATGGGTTGCCCAGGAAAGCTGTGAATGCTCCATCCCTGGTAGTGGTCAAGGCCAGGCTGGACAGAGCCTTTGATGACATGGTTTAGTGTGAGGTGTCCCTGCCCATGGCAGGCGGGTGGGAACTAGATGATCTTAAGGTCCTTTCCAACCCTAACTATTCTGTGATTCTATGATTCTATGATGCAATGCAAATGACAAGTTTTTTGGAAAGCTATTATCCCCTAAAGAACATTATTAATTTCTACTTAAGTGGTGAACTTACCCTTATGATGCATCTATAAATCCCACTATTTCTATACGCATCTTTCTTGTTACGATTTCTGTTGCGTTTCTTCATTTAAATATATATCCACGTGATAGCCTATGTTGTTTCATCAGACTAAGGGTTACAAGGTCGTTAATAGTTTTATGCCATAAATGATTTTTCATTTTTCCCACGTGAAAAGAATTTAGCAACTGAAAAAACAACAGAAAATTCATCAAATTTATTAGAAATAAAACTGAAATTTATTTTTTAATTATTCATTGAGGCCAAAGCTACAGCAATCTTTGAGATACTTAATTATTTCACTTCCAAAAAATTTATTTTTTCTTCCATCACAAAGACAAACTACAGGATTACCATTTCATTTGGGGCTTATTCTGTAAAAAAGTCAAGGAGGGTTAGTTAGTTGTTTTTTTTTTTCTCTTTACTTTTAAAATAAATCTGCTCTTTGAGAAAAAGTACATCAAAATTTCAACTAGAGCTAGCTAAATAAGATGGGAAATTTATAAAATGTGATGTGTGTTCAGATTCAAGGCTTAAATCCAAGTCTGTTTTGAATTCTGAATAATTCATTTAACTAAAGTAGGAAGAAAAGAAGTCACCTTATGTAGTCCAGGCTGCCTCCAGTTTTGACATCACCTATTATCTCACTTGCATTGGTGAGAAACAGGCTCAGTATCGCATCTGCTCTGCTAGGGCTGCCTACCACCTGGCTAAAGAAGGTATTCTCAATGCACTCCATGAGTCTTCTGGGTTGCCTACAGCTCACCATTTCTAGCACATGTCAGCGTGGTTGGATTCCAGAGAAGGGCCATGAGGATGATCAGGGGACTGGAGCACCTCCTGTATGAAGACAGGCTGAGAAAGTTGGGGCTGTTCAGGCTGGAGAAGAGAAGGCTGTGTGGAGACCTCATAGCAGCCTTCCAGCATCTGAAGGGGCCCTATAAGGATGCTGGAGAGGGACTCTTCATTAGGGACTGTAGTGATAGGACAAGGGGTAATGGGTTAAAACTTAAACAGGGGATGTTTAGACTGGATATAAGGAAGAAGTTCTTTACTACAAGGGTGGTGAGGCACTGGAATGGGTTGCCCAGGAAAGCTGTGAATGCTCCATCCCTGGTGCTTTTCAAGGCCAGGTTGGATCAAGCCTTGGATGACATGGTTTAGTGTGAGGTGTCCCTGCCTATGGTAGGGGAGTTGGAACCAGATTATCTTAAGGTCCTTTTCAGCCCTGACTGTTCTATGATTCTATGACTCCTGTTATCATCCTGTGCTTGTATTCTCAGGGCTAGTCATTGAAATATTCACTCTAAATATTTTTTTATTCTAAAGTCACCGTCATTTCACTCTATTCAGCAGCAGTTTCTTAGAATACTATACATGAATATGTATATAAAACTTTCTCAATATTGTCATTATTGGATGAGTATTATAACAATAACTGTAATTATTTTTGCTTAATTTCCCTTAATTATCTTCATGGTTCAACTTTATATTAGAGAATATTAGACAGCAAAAATAATTCTTGCTTGGTGGTGGGCAAGGTAAACTTTTGAACTTAACAAATACCATGCTTCTGAAGGTGCATTGGTCATCATGATGACCGAAGAAGCAACCTTGAAATGAGGCTCTGCTATGAGGTAAAACTTAACTACTTTACATCCTAACCAGAAAATTGATAACAGATTGTCATGGTTTAAGCCCAGCCAGCAACCCAGAGACATGCAGCCACTCACTCATTCCCCCCTCCCCCTTCCTCCCCCCACTCCCAGAGGGATGGGGATGAGATTCGAAAGAATGTAACTCCCATGGGTTGAGATAAGAACAGTCCAGTAACTAAGGTATAACAGAAATCACTGCTGCTACCACCAATAATAACAATGATAAGGGAAATAAAAAGGGAAGAGAATGCAACTGCTCACCACTCACCGACTGATACCCAGCCCTACCCGAGCAGTGATCTAGCACTTCCGGGTAACTGCCCTCAGTTTATATACTGTGCATGAGATGCAGTGGTATGGAATACCTCTTTGGCTAGCTTGTGTCTGCTTCGTCCTGGCTTCCCCTCCTCCCTGGCAGAGCATGAGACTCAGAAAGCCCTTGGTCAGAATAAGCATTACTGAGCAGCAACTAAAAACATCTGTGTTATCACATGGTTCCGAGGCTGAAAGCAATGCCAAGTAAGTAGCTGTTCCAAAAATTCTTTTGTCTGACACGTGTCTTGAAGCATTTTTTACTTCTCCAGGAAATGCAGAAAAAAGAATACACACTTCAGGGGTAACCTTACCTGTTCTAGCATTAAAAATAAGATAAGAAAGATCATTTTTGTATTATACATTACAGTATCACAGTATCACAGTATGCTGGAGATTGGAAGGGACCTCAAAAGATCATCTAGTCCAATCCCCCTGCCGGAGCAGGAACACCTAGATAACGTTACACAGGAATGTGTCCAGGCGGGCTTTGAATGTCTCCAGGGAAGGAGACTCCACAACCTCCCTGGGCAGCCTGTTCCAGTGTTCCGTCACCCTCACTGAGAAGAAGTTCCTTCTCAAGTTTAAGTGGAACCTCTTGTGTTCCAGTTTGCACCCATTACCCCTTGTCCTATCATTGTTTGCCACTGAGTAGAGCCTGGCTCCATCCTCGTGACACTCCCCCTTTATATATTTATAGACACTTATAAGGTCACCCCTCAGTCTCCTCTTCTCTAAACTATAAAGACCCAGCTCCCTCAGTCTTTCCTCATAAGGGAGATGCTCCACTCCCTTAATCATCTTGGTTGCCCTGCGCTGGACTCTCTCCAGCAGCTCCCTGTCCTTCTTGAACTGAGGGGCCCAGAACTGGACACAATATTCCAGATGGGGTCTCACCAGGGCAGAGTAGAGGGGAAGGAGGACCTCTCTCGACCTACTAACCACCGCCCTTCTAATACATCCCAGGATGCCATTGGCCTTCTTAGCCACAAGGGCACAGTGTTGGCTCATGGTCATCCTGTCGTCCACTAGGACCCCCAGGTCCCTCTCCCCTACACTGCTCTCTAGCAGGTCGTTCCCCAACCTATACTGGAACCTGGGGTTGTTCCTGCCCAGATGCAGGACTCTACACTTTCCCTTGTTATATTTCATCCCGTTATTCCCTGCCCAACTCTCCAGCCTGTCCAGGTCTCGCTGGATGGCAGCACAGCCTTCTGGCGTGTCAGCCACTCCTCCCAGCTTAGTGTCATCAGCAAACTTGCTGATAGTACACTCAATTCCCTCATCTAAATCATTGATGAATATATTAAATAATACCGGTCCCAGTACTGACCCTTGAGGCACTCCACTAGTTACAGGCCTCCAACTAGACTCAGCCCCATAGACTACAACTCTCTGGCTTCTCTCCTTCAGCCAGTTTGCAGTCCACCTCACTACCTGGTCATCCAGTCCACACTTCCTCAATTTAGCCGTGAGGATGCTGTGGGAGACTGTGTCAAAGGCTTTGCTGAAGTCAAGGTAGACCACATCCACCGCTCTGCCATCATCCATCCACCGTGTTATTTCCTCATAAAAGGCTAAGAGATTGGTCAAACATGATTTCCCCCTGGTGAAGCCATGTTGACTGCCCCTCATAACCCTCTTATCCTTGATATGCTTTAAGATGGCACCAAGGACAAGGTGTTCCATCACTTTCCCAGGGATGGAGGTGAGGCTGACCGGTCTATAGTTACCCGGGTCCTCCTTCTTGCCCTTTTTGAAGACCGGAGTGACATTTGCCTTCCTCCAGTCCTCAGGCACCTCTCCCGTTTCCCAGGACTTGGTAAAGATGATGGCGAGTGGTCTAGCAATGACTTCCGCCAGTTCCCTCAGCACCCGCGGGTGCATCCCATCTGGACCCATGGATTTATGGACGTCCAGATTGATCAACTGATCTCTAACCCATTCCTCATCGACTAAGGCAAGTCGCTCCGTCGACCTGACTTCATCTAAGGTCTCAGGGGTATAGGGCTCTTCAGGACTGCCTGCAGCAGAGTAGACAGAGACAAAGAAGGCATTCAGTAACTCTGCCATCTCTGCATCTTCTGTCACCAGGGCACCCATCCCGTTCATCAGTGGGCCTACATTGCCTCTGGTGTTAGTTTTGTCTGCCATGTACTTGAAAAAGCTCTTTTTGCTGTCCTTGACCCTTCTTGCCAGGTTTAATTCTAAGGAAGCCTTAGTCCTCCTAGCTGCCTTCCTACATCCCCTAGCAGCAGCCTTATATTCCTCCCAAGTGGCCAGCCCCTCCTTCCATGACCTGTAAACTCTCCTCTTCCACTTGAGCATACCCAGCAATTCCCTATTTAGCCACACAGGTCTCTTGGCCCTCTTCCTTGACTTCCTACGTGTCGGGATGCTCCGATCTTGAGCACGGAAAAAGCAGTCCTTGAATGTCACCCAACTATCTTGGACCCCTTTTCCTTCAAGCAGCCTTGCCCATGGGATTTCCCCTAGCAATTGCTTGAAAAGGCCAAAGTTTGCCCTGCTAAAGTCCAGGGTTGCAATTCTACTTGGTATTCTACTAGTCCTACCACACAAGATCCTGAACTCCACCATCTCGTGGTCGCTGCAACCAAGGCAGCCCTCAACCCTTACTGCTTCAACCAGACCCTCCTTGTTAGTGAGGATGAGATCCAGCAGCGCTCCTCTCCTGGTCGGCTCATCCACCATTTGCAGGAGGAAGTTATCATCCATACACTGGAGGAACCTCCTGGACTGTGGCTGGGTTGCCGAGTGGTCCTTCCAGCAAACATCAGGGAAGTGAAAATCCCCCACGACGACCACAGCCTGTGACTGTGAGGCCGCTCTCAGCTGCCTGTAGAAGGCCTCATCAACTTCCTCACCCTGATCTGGTGGTCTGTAACAGACACCCACAACAGTATCCCCCCTGCCAGCCTGCCCCTTAATTCTCACCCACAGACTCTCAACTCGCTCGTCATCTGTCCCTGGTCAGAACTCGGTGCATTGTAGTTGCTCTCGCACATAAAGAGCAACCCCACCACTCCGCCTGGCTGGCCTGTCTTTCCTGAAAAGGACATAGCCCTCCATGACTATATTCCAGTCATGTGAGCTGTCCCACCACGTCTCTGTAATTGCCACCAGATCATAGTCTCCTGACTTAACACAGGTTTCCAACTCCTCCTGCTTATTTCCCATGCTGCGCGCATTGGTGTACAGACATTCCAGGGAGCGAGCTGAACACACCGATTTCACCCTAGGATTATAGGAGGCCTCCCAGTCTTCATCAATTCTGGAGTGCTGCCCCACTGGGGCAAGCCCAGCTACAACCCCATCCCCCTTCGAATCTAGTTTAAAGCTCTCTAAATGAGCCCTGCTAATTCCCTATGTTTGTGCTGCTAGGGCATGGGAGGCAGAGAAAATCAGGAATGAAAGTGAGTCCAGGAAGAAGGGAGGAGTGAGGGAAAAGTGTTTTAAGATTTGGTTTTGCTTTGCATTATCCCACTGTCATTTTATTGGTGATAAATTAAATTAATTTCCCAGAGTGTTTTGCCTGTGATGGCAATTGCCAAGTGATCTCTTCCTGTCCTTAACTCCACCCACAAGACAAAAGGCATAACAAAACCCTAAGACACATCTTTGTTTCAACAAATGAGTATAGGTGCAGTGTAAATTGCCTATAAATACAAAAGAGGAAGGGACCAGACCCTTGTGTATCTGAAAGATACTAAATATGGCCACACTGTACCCTGGCAGTAAGAGAATAAAAACACTGTTTCAGAGCAGTAACTATTTTCAGGTATATACATTCTTTTTTAAAAACATACGAAATCTTTTTTCAACATATTTTCTAGCAACCAACATTGAAAGTGAACAGAAGTTCAAAACAGCACTTTTTTAGGGCCTGATGCTTTAATCACTGCATATGTTATGTCTGTTTGATTCACAGAGCAGTAAAGTAGCCACAGATAATTGTGTTTCCCAGGAAAAGCACTGAATCCAACTCCAGCGGATGTAAATGCAAATGGTTGCTGAAAACATGCTGGCTTATGCAGGCTGGGGATCTGGTCTTAAGTATTTTGTGTTTTGTGATTTATAGGTGAATGAATGTACAAACTCAAACAGAAGTGATTCTCAGTAAAGCCATGTGGGTTTTTTTTTCCTGTGTTTCAGGGAAAGGTAAGGATAAGGGCAAATAAAAATGTGATCTAAAAGCATAACACATCATTTACCTGAGAAATTTGGAAATTCTGTGAGCTAAATTGAAATCTAAACACATTTGTCACATTTTATATGGTTTGAAATTAGAATAAATCTTTTTTAGAAAATTACATTAAATCTCTCAGAAACAGCCTACTCTGTTGTCCAGGAAACTCTCATACTGAAATAATGTACTTCTGAATGAGTTAGATTTGTAATTATTGAGATTCATTTTGTGATTTGCACTAACACATGTCTAAACTGTACAAAAAAGTTACAGTTAAACCTTTTTGAAATTGCTTCTATTTGGATATTGATGAGATTCCACCACTAGTAAAAAGCTGAATGTCTAGTCTGCAAATATAGTGTACATTAGTACTGACACTTTTCAAAGTCCATGTTTTCTCGAGTGTTTACATTTGTATGACTTGATAAGATATATACATTACTGTCCAAATTGTACTTTGTCACAACAGTATGTCATGTTGAATCTAAACAATTGACATAGTGCGGCAGGGAGACGCATCAAAAGAAAAAAAGCAGAGGAGAGGGAAGGCAAAGTAAAAGCCATGAAAACAAACTGAAACAGGAAAACAGGAAGGCAGGTCCTCCATGAACTTGTCTAATGGGTCCTTCCCATAGGTTACAGTTCCTCATAAACTGCTCCAATTTGGATACCCCACAGGATCATAAGCCCTGCCAGCAAACCTACCCTGGCATGAACTGCTCTCTCCATGGGATCACAAGTCCTGCCAGAAGTCTGCTCCAGCATGGACTTTCCACAGGGTCACAGCCTCCTTTGGGTGCATCCACCTGCCCCAACATGGGGTCCTCCCAAGGCTGCAGATGGATATCTGCTCTACTATGGACCTCCGTGGGCTGCAGATGCACAGCCTACCACACCATGGCCTGCACCATGGGCGGCAAGGGAATCTATTTTGGCTCCAGGAGCACCTCCTCTGTTCCTTCTTCAGTGACCTTGGTGTCTACAGGAATGTTTCTCTCACATGTTCTCACTTCTTTCTCCAGCTGAAAATGCCCTTGAACAGGTTTGGGTTTTTTTTTTCCCCTTCAAAAATATGATATCCTACAAGCCCTATCACCATCACTGATTAGCTTGGCCTTGGCCAATGGAATGTCCATCTTGGCACCACTGGTATTAGCTCTATTGGACACAGGGGAAGGAATCTTCTGGCATCTTCTCAGAGAAGTCACCCTGGTAGCTGCCCCATTATCAAAATCTTGACATGCAAACCCAATCCAGCTGTTTATAGATCATTGCTTACATTGCAACTACTCTAAAATTAAGTAGCTTTTTTACAACATTAGTGATATCTTGTCTGATTGCATCAGTGTTGTATCTAATCTAGTGAACATGGTAGAGAAGTTTTAACAACGCTCCAGCCTGCATGCCACGTTCTATGTAATCTGAAGTTCAACAAGTCAATAAAATGAATGAAGTGTAGCTATCTGTGGAATGCTTTGAACAGTATCGAGTCTTTGGGTTCTACAGCACTGCACCAGCTACCAAGAAGGAGAAACATGACTGCTACTGCTGAACCCAGGACAGTGATATCACAATCCTAACAACAAGCTACTTCTCGAGCAAAATTAAGGTACTGCATGTTTTAGTATTACTTTATTGTAGATACTTACTTGGAAGCTTTTCTTTGTTTGTTTCCCTACAAGCAAACAGCTACGTTTTGAATGAATTTTCCTAAGCTGGAAACCTGTCAAAATCATAAGCAAGTGAAATACTTTAAGGTATCTTAAGGATTCTGGAAATATGTAATTCTATCAACAAAATTGCTCTTGATAAAAGCTGAAAGTGTAATCTTGCAGAACTATATTTTATGCTGTGCCTAGTTCCTTCCAATGGTACTGTGAGTTTCAGGCTTCACCCATTGTGCTCAGCAAACATCTTAATCTTATTAAACATCATGTTGTTAATGAACTCACTGAAGTTAATGTAGGTATGAATAGAAACGAATTTTGATTCCTGGCTCATTTTCAAGAAAGAGACCTATATTTAAAACCAAACAATTCAGCCTCCCTCCCTGGCCCCTCCCTATTGAGAAATATGCTATATTTTAAATAAATTCATGGCTTATAAAAGGTATGCTTAAATCTCTATTGAAAGTACATTTCATACCTCTCATTCTCATGGCGCAATGAGAACTTCCAACTCTCATGAAAAGGACCGTTACTCTGTTCAGCTAAAGGCAAGCACAGACTCGGGTAGTGTATGCGGCGAGGAGAAGCAGACAGGCCAACCCAATATGGGTGATAAGCAACTTCTAGTTTATTTGTGACGCAGTTCACACATATATAGGAGTGGTATTCAGCCACTCCATCTTGGCACAACAGTATTGGTTAGCCCCCACAGCTTCCTCCACATTCTCCTCCCAGGTCCGGTCTCCGGCTACCTGTGGGGGCCACCCCCTGCCTTGCTTGCACAGTCCTCCAGAACTCTATGGTCCTGCTCTTAGAGTCATTCTGCAACAGGGTAGGGGAGGGAGAGAAAGTCAGCTGCCCACGCTCTTCACTTCATTAGGGATATCCAATGTAGCAGCACATGCTTCAGGCTACAAGAAATGCACGTCTCCTACAGAGACTATGCCAGCTCTGAGTAAACTGGAAGGATAATTTTATTAAAAACTATTTAACTATTGTGGGTTTGTGTCCCCCGCACCCAGGCCCTCAAGCTGTAGAAGGTTTCTATCTGGACTGATTTCTGCCAGTGTAGTTTTGATCAACAAGCTATTAGTGTCATACAATACAGTATTAAAGAAGTCATTACTTTTTTCAGCTGATTGCAAAATATGTAATTTGTAGTAGCTGCTTGCTATAGTTTGACAAATTGTGTCAGAACTGCCAACCTTGCAAAATGGAGAAAGAAAACACACTTCAAGGAGTGACTTATTTATGTTCAGACACCGTCAACTGTGTAAAAAATGCAGCATGGATTCAGCTTTCTTAAGCAAGAAAATCTTTACAGAGGAAAATCTGGTTTGCTATCTACCTTCTTTGCTTCATGCAAGTAGTTCCTAGGAGCACAGCTACAAAAATGGCGCTGTAAGCTAAAAGACAATTATCAACACAAAGAGTTCTGTAAAACCCCAAAGATGGGAAAGCACACTTTGCAAAGCTCTTTAAAATGTCAATTAAGTTCTGCCATAGCATTTATATATGTAGAACCCAGGACATTGATTAAAAAAAAAAAAAAATTGGAATGTTCCTGATGTATTTGGGCATCATGACACATTCTGGGAATATGAAAGGTTCTATGATTACAGCCTGAAGTGCCAGTAATAACTGAAAAAGAAATTGGAAATAAATACAGTTTGACACCAGTATTGTTAGCATTTTAGCCAGCTCTACAAGAATTTAAGAAAACCCTAAAGATTCTTTAGAGTATATTTCTACTAAATTAATGAATGCTAAAATGCCAGTGCTCCAACAGTCTGAAAATAGAAGAAAATAATCAGTTTGTTTTCAGTTCGATTTGTGGAACATGTTTTTTTACAGAGGACTCATGCAGTAGAGAATTAATTTTCTTTTCTTTTTAATACAAAAGTACACCTGGAATATACTTTATGTATATTTAGAAAATAATCTTTGCACTGATGGCCAGACTAATTAGCCTGGATCATATTTTTTAAAAATCATCATTTTTTAAAAAAAGCAAAAGACTACAGCTCTCTACTAAGGCAAATAATTTAACCATCTTGAACCTTGCAATGCTAAAGGTGGTACCTGCTAGGCTGTGAAAAGGTTCAAGCTCCTCAAGGATTTCTCAGCTTAGCAAATAGTGTAATTGAAGTTATTTGGTTTATTTAAGTTACTAAGTACTCAACAGTCGGAATAAAAATTACACAATATATCTCTGTTATTTCTGGCTCAGTGGTGTCTGTAACCCCTCTGACAGTTTGCATGACTTTGAACACCTTTCTTGAAAGCTGGTATTTAAAACATACACATAGAGGCACATATCTCTTCTTTCTTTATTCTTTTTTTCTGAAGCTCTGAACTCAGAGGGTGCAGCTTGAGATAAGTCCTGCAAAGGACTGTGGGAAATATGTGAGATCAGAGAAAGGTACTGATACAGAAAGTGTTACTAAGACTGCAGTAAAAGACACTTTAAATCAATCTCTGAAGAGTTACTTCAAAGCAGGAATACTGTACTGTTGATCTGCTGCTACTAAAAATAAATAAATAAATGAAGTAAAACTAAACCTAGTGCAAGCAGTTACAAAATGAAAATTCAAGGCCAGAACGTAAGATGGTAGCTGCGTAAGACATCCTTTTTTAATGACGACCCTATCTAAGAAAACAGGACTGTATGGCTTCTAGAAAAAGAAGACTGAACATTTGGTTCCCGAGTAGGCACTCTAACCATGAGAATATTATATTAAAGTAAAAAATGGGAACGCAGGAGCTGTATTCAAGAATCTGAACACTGTTGTTGTTATCTGATATGGCTTTAGAGCTGATGAACATGACCCTGAGATGATGAACAGGGCCCCTGAGAGGCTTGTGCCCTTTCAGCCTGGGAAGCCCAGGAAGCACTAGGAACCTATTCCAGAGCAAGTAAGGGGCAAAAGGAATAAAAAGCATGTTTTTGATTACATGTAGAAAAGAAAGATCAAATGCAAACTTTAATACACAAAGTTAGACCCCTTGCCACAAATAAAACAGCAACTCTTTCACGTGATTGTCAAGCTTCGTATAGCAACGACTACCTTGGCTATCAAGGGATCTTTGACAGTTACTTAGTTGGATATTTAGATCGTTTAGTTAATGGAGAGAAACGAGGTATCTAACCCTCTTTTTGAAGTCTATATTTGCTTCCTGAGCTGCCCTGCATTGGTCCTTCAAGATGATGAGGAAGCCAGGAGCACTGGGCACAAAAGCCTATCTGAAAATCTTAGCAATCACCTCCATTTACCTGGCATTAAGATGTGGAATTAGTTGCATCAGGGAACATCTGAGAAAGAAGAAAAAGAAAGTTACAGAAGAATCTTTCAGTTGTACTTTGCTAATAGCTCAAATTTTCATGAGGGAAGTAGGTCCCAGGACATTATCAGTTAAAAGGTTTAATCTGATGCTCTTACGTGGAAATGTGTATGTACTTCTCTGAAAACATATTTGTGTTAAAATTGGAATAAGACAACACTAATCGATGTTGTTCTGAGACTTCACAGGTTCTGAAGAAGTTAAAGAAATGGGTATTGTGCCTCATCAACTTTTTTGTTGTGACCTGAAAGGCTTAGATTTTATTTCCTTACTTCGTGGGAGAAAGAAAAGGGGGGATGTGAGGGAGGTTGAAGGAGGAAGATATAAAAATTAATGTTTTGCATAAAGATTTTTAAGTAGGTAAAGTTATCTGCCTTATTTTCTAAGAACTGTAGTTTGTTTGTGTTTTCATAGAGAAAGAAAGAGGTAAGGAAGTCCTATTCCCATAGTTCTGAAAGATACAGACTAGAGATGTTTTTTCCCCATTCCAGGACACCACATTGCATTCCTTGGAATTGGTCTCCTCTTTTGCCATATTGCTCTGTAAACAGTGCTGCTGTTGCTATGAAAGGTTATGGACTATGTGTTATTCTCAGAACATAAATGTTGGGACTTCTCACTTTTCTCTGAACTTATCTTGGACTATCTGAAGAATTGTTCTAGCTAGCAACAGCAATTTATTTATTGAGCAGAAGACTATTAGCTTTGCAAGTGTTCACTCAGCTTTCCTGTAGGACATGACTAGGATAAAAACATTTATTGAGGTAGGAAAGTGAGCATAAACATTTTGTTTGCGTGTATGCAAAATATACAAAAACTCTCGGGTGGACCACTTGCCCCAAAGTGATCAGGTTAAAGAGAAAGATCATCAGCAGGATTAAACAGTAAGGGAATTACAAAAAAGGATTCATCCTGAAAAGAAATACAGAGGGAGAATAGACGTGTGACACAGAGAGAGTCACTGGAAGGGCAGTGGCAGCCATCAGAGGGGGTTTGTCCCTCTTGCCAGCATCTCCTGGACACCTTGACCACTGCCCTGCTCCCCTGCAGGCTGGTGCACACAGCAGTGGGCTGGCAGAGGCGGAGAAGCATGTAGGGACCCCACTTCAAGGTGCAGTGTCACCACCCAGGTTGCCACACAATGGCTGCGTGTCAGTGGGATTTTGGAAGCAACAGGCAGGCAGAGAAAACTGGGGCAGCTGCATCTCCTGGAAGAGGAGCTTGCACTTAGGGAGGTACCACAACCGGGAAAGGGGTGATGATAACTTCCACAGCTCAGGGTGTGCAGAAATTGCATGAAAGGTGTGAGCATGTAACAGCATATTGTGTGTACATATAGTTAAAACTTCCCAGCATTAGGTACAGAAGAGTGTTTAGAATTGTACAGGAATTTATTAACAGTTTGCAAATGTCTAGGAATGTGGTATACCTGTTTTGTTGTTGATTTTGAACCTGAATATATGGTTCACTAATTATCAGCTGATTGCATCCTTAATAAATCAATAAACCAGTTTGATCTACAGCTGACCAGTTTGTTTCTTAAGCAATTACCTTCATTTCAGCTTTTGCATAGCTTTCCACAATTTTCTGTTATAGTGCTTATTACACATATTTTGTAACTAATAGATAGTAATAAATAGCAATTATTCTGTGTAGAAGGAACTGTATGACCCTGTAGTGAAACGCAGTATAGGCAAATACAGGCCCAGGGTGATATTGGATGTCGTTTTAACTGCATATAGTTTGAAATCTGTTTTCATCATTGTAACTAGATTAATGACAATTCTTTTTTATTAAAATAATAATAAATAGCTTGTCATACACAGTATACTTATTTTTCCTGAGATACGACTGGAATTTGACAGCGTGGTGGGAATTCAACTGATCTATTCTGTAACTTTGGCGTTACAACTTGGTAACAGCTCAAAGGGTAGGCAGCAACTGAAAAGGGACTGAAACTGTGATTCACAGTTTTTAAAATTTTATTTCTCACCTAAGTTCAGTCTTAACTATTTATATCTTTTTTTTCTTTTCTTTTTTCTTATATATATATATATTTTTTTTTTTAACTTAACCACTAGTTTTGTAGCATTTAAAGTCTGTTTTAGCTAGGGCTAGTCGAATATTACTTGGTTTAACCATTTACAGATATTCTCTATTTATGCTTAGGTCATCCTTTATCTGATGACAGCTACAATTTTTTAAGCAAAGTTCAAGTTGACGGATATCTGTTTTTCTTTTGGATTTGATACTGTCGATACTGTAAATTGCTGATTAATGTAACAATGATAGATCAAAATGGAGGACATTTACAGAAATGAACATATTTTTAAGCCATAAAGATTTAAAAAAACCCTTGGCTTTCTTAAGGTGCACATATATTACTAAAATAAAAGGGCCCATTGCTGCTTTCTAACAGTAGCAGCCCTGGTCCACACAACATAACTCTCATTCTGTGAAATGCTGTGATTGTGTCTACTTGTCAAAAATAGTTGTTGGACCATGCTAAATTTAACTTTCTCCAGGAACTGTCTGATGTTTTGATACATTGAAAAAACAATCTTCATTATGTATTTGAGTGAAAACTATGCGAGTGTGGCAACTGAATATAAATAAATGATGGTATTATGATAGTAAATATTTGTCCCTTAGCATTTTACATTAATTAGACTTAAGGCTGTATATCAGAATACCTCATACAACTTAGAAGGAGCTTTCTTGAGACTTCAGCTCAAAGCCTTTTTGGTTATTACAAACCAGTGTATAAATTCATAAAACTTCACTGATCTACCTTATAATTCTGTACAATATACTGCATAGTTCAGTGTATGCGTGTGTCATTTGATCGATGCTTAAGAATTTAAATAAAATTTATTGCATTTACAAGAATTTACAGATGATGGTAAATCCTTTTTAAATTAAGGAAAAAGACTCTGAATATTTTCCATTGGAAAAAAAATAATCAACAAAAACCTGCCATTTGAGCACTAAAAGTTTGGCTTAGAACTTCATAATGAGTACCTAGCAAAAGAAAAAAAAAACACAAAGCATCGCAAACCAAAAATTCTGCCAAAGTTGACCATTCAGTAGAGACTGGCAGAGAGAGGTCGTTTGTTTGGTTTCTTCTTTTTTTTTTTTACTTTTATCTCTTTTGAAAAATAGTTTATTTGTTTACTTTTAATAGGATTCTTAGCTAAATTTCATGCAAGGGGTATGTAAATGTAGTGCAATATATTTTCTTAGCTCATAAAATAAGCTGTATATCATTCAAATATCACACGGACATTTTTTTTCTTGACTATCAATTAGACACTATTTCTGGGAGATAATACTTGGTAATCAGATAGTTGTTTCTTAAAAGAAGCTAACCTACACTGAACTAGTCAAATTGCAAGTTAGGCTGGGTTTTGTTTTCATGAGATTATACTGGCATCTGACATTCCCTTCCATATGTATGACTTCAGCAGTAAAGTAAGCACCTTAGAAGAACACTTGAAACATATAAGAATGTACTCTCAAAAAAAAACCAAACAAAACCAAAAAAAAAACCAAAAAACAAAACAACAAAAAAAAACCAAACTGTTTATCTCACTAATACTACTACATGTCCCTACTGTTAACTGTCTTTGCGTTTCTCCCTCTTCTATGACATACACCACAGAGACAAAAAAGATAGAAGATTGTCAGTGCTTATTACTGGAATAATAAACATAGAATTTCCATAGCTACCTCTAATAAAAATTTAAATTAAAATCAAAATAAAATGGAATTTAATTATATTAGTACCTTTATTTTCAAATGGCTTTTTCTTGAAGCAGTGAGATATTTTAAACCAAATCCACTAAAAGAACAGTCAATTAAGTTTTGTTGAGTTTGGTGCCAGTGCTATGTTTAGTGCTATAGCATATTAACTATGTATTATGCAGAAATAAAACCTAAATGGCATGTTAGATTTCAGAACAATGCTAAAATAATATTTGTACTAATGCAAAAACATTGATTATGTTAGTACAAAATCAACGGCTTCTTTCAAAGCAAATGTTAAATCTTTATTTCTGCTGTGAGTGTTTGCTGAACAGTTAGTGTTGTTGCCAGACACAGGACAAGATTAGCAGTACAAGGAGCAGAGAAATCCCTCTTTGGGGGATGGAGGCAATACTATGGCATAAACAAGGAAAATCAGAAAAGAAAGAATACTGACCACCAGGCTACCTCAGTCTCAATTTGTGTCACTGATGAGACCTGAGACCTGACCACCTCCCTGTTGAGGAAGAACTATCACAGACTGCAGTCATCAACCCTAATCTACAACATGAGCTCCAATGCCTTGTGTACTCACAGCTAACCTAAGAAAAGGTTGTTGAAGAGTTGTATGTACAGCGTAAAAACAATAACCACAGAGTATAAACTGCTAATGAATAAATGCAGTAAGATTTTGTTTCAAAATTTAAAATTAATACAATTTTTCAATATTGTAAACACTCCCTTCCTCTCAAACTTTGATTGCCCAACAGAAGTAGAAATCTATTCAGTTCTAACAATTCCCCAATGTCATATACTGTGAATTAAAAAAACTAACTACACTGACAAAATAATCATACCTTATGATTCCAAAGGTATCACATAAAATTCAAAGGGATCCAAGGGGCCAGAAACATGTAGTATAACAGCTCTTAAGGAGGCAAACCAAAAATCAATCTAAACACAAGGCATGGTATGCTCTTTAGTTTGAGGCTAATTAGTGGCCTGGAGCAGATTAATTTCTCCATGTAAATGTAATCACAGAAACCACATTCCAAAACACTAAATATGCAGAAGACCGAAGCAAGTGTTAACTCAGGAAGTTTTTTGGTAGAGCAGATGCTACAGTTTGGAAAGAACAGGTCATTAAATCCAAATGTGTTGAAGTACTGTTTCAATTGCAGCTGTAAATCCTGGAACTAAATAAACCTCAGGCAGTCAATAGGGAAGCACATCTAGTACACACTGGGTGGAGGCAGGAGAAAGATGAGTACTATATTTTTTAAACACTTCCTGGAAAGGGTAAGCCTGGAAATAAGTTACAAAGAAAATTGTTGGTTTTACTTACACGGTAATCAGAAAAATATTATTGTTGCTAATATCACATTTGACATAACTGAACAATCAAATACTTTACTCATATAAGTATTTTCTTTCTCTAACAAAAGTACTGCAGCAAGGCCCCAAATATTTGATAAGTACTGCAGGTTGAAGTCAACTATGCACATTAGTTAAACATTACCACAAATGTATACTGAGGCTTGATATATATTTTAGAGTCTGGGTAGATTATTATAGGGAGATGATTTAAAGGAGATTTTTATTGGTAGTATTCTTGATATATTAAATCCAGTTGTAGTAGAATGGCATAAGCCTTGTACATAACAGGCTTAAGTGTAAGGTTGCAAGGGAGCTAAAAATAAAAGAAAATCATATTAGGGCAAAACAAACATTTTGTGCAGATCAGCGTGCTGTTCTAAAAAAAAAAAGACAACTAATTTTCCCCTTGGGATATCCTCCAAGCTTCTAATCATTAAAAAATTGCTGGACTATTGTTTTTTATAACCTACATGTATCCATTCTGAATTTGTGTGCCTTATTTTTGAACCCATTCATACCTTTACTGTAATTTGTCAGTGCATTTCATAAATGAATGATGTCATTTATAAAAAGTAATTTTTAAACCTTCAACTTTATTATTTAGTAGGAATGTTTCTGTGGTGGGTCTTTTTGTTTGTTTGTTTTTGTTTGTTTTTGTTTTTGTTTTTTACTAATCATGAGAAATAGAAATAATTATTCCCTTTTTGCCTTTTCTACCCATCTGTGAGTTTAAACATATCCTCTGCTAGCTACTGTTTTCCAGGCTAGTGGATTTTCTTCTCACAAAAGTCATTCTATACCAGCAATTGTCCTTGGTTTTCTTTGTATCTATCTATTTTGTGTTTGTTTTGCTGCTGTAAGAACTTCAAGCAAATTCCAAGGACTGTATACCTCATAGGTCTCTATGGTAACAGCATCGTGCTTTCGGTTTCATTGCCTTCCTTTCCTAAGACATTCTTACATTATTTGTCAAGTAGCCATTTAACAGATGCTTTTGGATAATTATGGACAAAGACCCCAGTATTTGTTCACAATCTGTTAAAAGCAACTATACAAGCAACAGCATAAAGTGTTTTTCTCTTCTCTGTGCACCTCTCATGAGACTTGATTGAAGCATGGAATTATGAATACCGTTCCAATGGTCAAAAACATCTTTGAGCATATCAGAATTTTTCACTGGCACTGCCATTTTAAATTCTTGAACTGAGAATAATTTGTGATTTTTCTCGAAGATAATTAGCTAAACTGAACCCTAAGTAGAGATTTCATTAATGAACAAGAAACTCTCCCTGCTAGATTAGAAGGTAAATATTAGCTAATTTGGAAGTACTTACATATAGTCTTACCCAATTTAGTAACTGAGAAATATTTTCATTCAAAGAAAAGAATGTTTCAGAGTTTAGGCTGTTGTCATATCAGAGAAACAATAATAATTTAAGAAGTCCAAAGTTTAAGCAAATGAGAGAAAATGTTACTTTATGCCAGTTTATTTTTTCAATGTTTTACATCTAAATTAATCTTTAGTTATTTAGAAGCCTTAAACAATAGTACTTACAATAGCTTGGAACAACAGCAAGCCACTTTCTGTTTTCCTGTCTGTAAAGGTAAACAAAAATCCAAGAAACAAAAGGTTTGACAAAGAAGAAAGTTAAATACAAGCGATGAAACTGCTCATAGTCCCCTCTGTTCCCTCACATGAATACAAAATAATAACCCTAAACATATTGCAGTGGAAATGGTACTTATTTCCGAATCTATTTAAATAAAAAATACCAGACCCCAGAATCAAACATTCTTGGTAATGCAAGAATGAAAAGTAGAAGTAGGTGAATTTCTTCTTTTATCATATCTTTCTCTTTTAAATCAAGGCAGAACAGTACATACAACAAAGAGCTAGAGTAAGAATGAAAAAAAGGTGTAGAAAATTGAACAGTTTTCAGTTTTGATCTTGAAGAAATAAAAATTTTACAGATTTGGATTTGGTTTTCCTGATATATATTGTGCTCTTCTGCAGCATTTCCTAATCAGCATTTATTTGATGTTGTTTAAGAGTACAGGTTCACTGTACTTCCATTCCTCCAAGAAGCAGAAGTTCAGATTCAAATTTTAAACACCAGTTCCTTTGGAAAGAAGCCTAGATATATCATTGACAGCTGCATTCTGCAAATTCTGATTGACTGTTTATGTCATAGTTTAACCCCAGCTGGTAACTCAGAGTCACGCAGTCGCTTGTTCACTCCCTTGCATTTCCCCTCCCTGCTCCTTTCAGGATGGGGAAGAGAATTGAAAGAATGTAAATCCCATGGGTTGAGATAACAACAGTCCAATAACTAAGGTATAATACAAAACTACTACAACCACAACCAACAATAATAAAAAGGAAAGAAGAAAATATAAAGCTAAAAAGAGAAGCGGAAAAAACAATACACACAAGTGATGCACAACGCCATAGCTCACCACCAGCTGACAAATAGCCAGACCAACCAAAGCAGCGATCTGGGCCTTCCAGGTAGCTCCCCCCGTTTTATATGATGGGCATGACATGCTGTGGTATGGAATATCCCTTCAGCTAGTTTGGGTCAGGTGTCCTGTCTCTGCTCCTTTCTTTCTTCTTGGGCCCCTCTTCACTGGCAGAGCATGAGAGACTGAAAAGTCCTTGACCAGAGTAAGTACTGCTTAACAACAACTAAAAACATTGATGTGTTATCAGCATTGTTCTCAGACTAAAGTCAAAAACACAGCACTGCACTAGTTATTAAGAAGGAGAAAAATAACTGTTACATCTGAACCTAGGACAGTATACTATGCCATCATCACTCTCTACAGAAAAGAGTCTGATTGTATTGATAAGAAGCAGTTTTAATACAAATGCACAGTAATTTGGATAATCCATTCACACTTAAGAATGATGGAAAGGATGGAAAAGGTATTATCCACTCTATGGGCCACAGGGTTTTCAGTTTGCATGGATTTTCTCTTCTTTCTTTTTCTCATTTGTCTCCAACAGTAAAGCTGGTCTAAAATGTCATAAAAATTGTAAAAATAAACTTTTCATTTTTGGAGGTGTTCTGATTTAAAATTCTGATTGCCATGAACTTCTAATCATCAGAATAAGATAACTTTGAAACGAAGGAAGTGTTGATACAGAAAAGTAAGATAATCTTTTGAACATTTCAGACCAGACAATGGAAAGTAAGTGAACTGCATATTTCCTAAGTTACAAGCAGACAAATTCCATTCATTTCCCCAGTGGTAAAGAAAAAAAATCTTCTGTATTCTTTTATAACATTATTTCCATAATACATTCTGATGTTCTATGG
Organism: Pezoporus occidentalis; assembly: GCF_034315485.1. Taxonomy (NCBI): domain Eukaryota; kingdom Metazoa; phylum Chordata; class Aves; order Psittaciformes; family Psittacidae; genus Pezoporus; species Pezoporus occidentalis. Next base: position 3,971,525 of record NW_026914611.1, on the reverse strand, counting down.
CGACATTCCAAATTGAAGGATATTCTCTGCATGGATATTCTGTAGCTAGTCATTGTGGTGTGTGGAAGGTTTACCTTATTTTTATTAGAAGCCAACACACACTTTTAAAACGGCATCCTTCTCTAACATAGCATGACAAAAAATATAGTAATGAGGGTGGTGGGAAGTCTGACAAAACAGCCGGTATTCTCATGTTTCATTCATGAATCTACCTGGAAATTTTAATTTCCCCTCTCCATTTTAATAAAAACAAGTAAAAGAACTATATGTGAATTGTTTGGAGGTTAAAGGAAACTTTCAAATGATCATATATAGTTCATTTATGCAAGTAAAAAGAGGGAGAATGCAAAAGATGACTGCCTTATGAAATTTGTTGCCAATAATAACTGAATGATGACAAAAACTCCCTTTGTTGGGATTTATTCTTTCTTTCTTTGAAGCCATGAAAAAAGAATCACTTGAACATTAATTACACTTTCAATACAGAAATTTGGTTACTAGAGAGGTAAATCATGTGTTTAAATCTCAGGCATATGACTAGTATGATTATTGATTTGAGACTTGAAACATTTAACCACTTATTCAGTAAAGCCAGTTTGATAAGTTTAAAAAAAAAAATAAAGGAGTAGTAGTTGCTGGTTAAAAAAAAAAAAAAATCCAGCAAAACCAATAGATATTCATAACACACTAAAATTTAATCAAATATTTATTTTTTTTCAACTGTTCTGTCTGGGAAAAGTTCAGTAAAATAAGCTTTTCATCTTGACAGTTCCCAGAAAAGCTTTAAAAAATTAAAAGAACTTTAAAAGTGGCCTGCCTAAAATAAGACTACTTGCAATTCATACAGTGTAGGATTTTGTGCTGGGCTATAGTTATTCTAAATGCACTATGTGAACTTCAATAAAAATCCCTAGAAAAAAATGCTTTGTTCAGAAACTTTATGTAACATTTGTTTCCTCTAAAAGAACAGAATTTCTGGGATTTATGTATTCCATTTAACATACCAAATATTTCTAGATTCTACTGAGATTTCTTTAAAAAAATAGTAATTTTTCCAGAAATTTGCAGAATTATGCCTTAACAGGTCTCAGCACTCAATGCTAGCATTGATAAAGATGTTGGGCATTCAGATCTCACTTCAAATAAATACTGCAGCTATCCTTAATCAACATGCCATATCCATCACCAGCAATAAGACATTAAAAAAAATACCTTCAGAAAAAACATGTGACAGCAATTAGTCTGAAAAACAGCAATAGCAGAATTGATTTTTTGATTCTTTGGAAGATCTGGCTATAAACTTTAAAAATTCTGAAAACACTGGAAATTTTATTTTTGGAAATACAGGGTTTGGTTTTTTTTAAGTTCACTTTTATTAATGACTTTATTAATACATATTTAAATAAATTTTTAAGACATTATAATGAATCCCTACTTGTACTTGCAAGAGAGGCTTGGTCATTCTAATTCTACTGGAGATGAGGCAGAGGCTAGCAGGCTCATTCTGTCCCATGGAAAAGACAGCCAAACATGTGGTCTCAAAGGGAGTCCTGATATGCTCTAGGTCTCTTGGTCTCAACCTAGCTATTAATGAAGCAAACAGCACGAGTCCCCCAGCATTTGGACTCAGCTCTCTATCCTGATTATTTGCTGGAACAGTTGCTGGTGTACTTCAATCCTAAACTAGCGTTTGCCTAAAAGACTCCAGGACATATTTCAGGAACAAGCGCAAGTCAGTAACCATTTCTGATATGCAATTTGTAGTGGGTACATTATTTGGGAGGGGAAGAGAATTTAACAGCAGAGTATTGTGTGCTCATTCATACTGGTTAACATCAGTACTAGAGAATAGGCTAAGACTTGTTTAATTTGCTAGTATATAGAAAGACAGAAAAAAAACAGAGATTGCCAATTAATTATGAAAAAGCTATTGATATTAACAATGCTATTACTACCTTTTGATTCACTGTTTAATTATTTCTACTACAGTTCTCTGTTAGAGCAAGAAAAAAAACTTAATTTCTCCACATGCTGTATGCGTGGCCCACCTATCTTTTTACTTGCAAATGTTTTCTGTACGTGGCCTCTTTTACTAGTGCTGCAAGTTGGACAACTGTTAATTTTTTATCAGTAATTAAGATATTGCTGTAATTAAGATTAGCTAATATTTATTTGATCATTTCAAAGGTGTGAAGACCTGGAAAGTCAAATTATTTTTATTTATTATACATCTGTCACAGGGTAAAAAGAGTACTTCCAAGCTCAATTTATGAAGTGGATGAATCAAGGGATAGTCTGTGTGAGGAAAAGCATTTTTCTCATAGACATTCATACACAAACACACATGCACAGGTGACTGAGACCTTCCCCAGCCAACACACCAGTAAGTCTCTCTCTATATATATTTATGTATAGATATTATTTACATTTTATGTAACTGTTAGTTACATTAAGTTTGGTAGAGATAATAATTCTAGCAAAAAAAATAATTCTAGCATCTATTTATATGTAAAATAAATATAATGAACTATAATAGTCAGGGACAGAGAAAGGAAGAAAGGCAAAATTGATATGCACCATTGTCTCTTGCATGCTATGGCTCCTACACTCAAAGTCTTGCTATGGACAAGAAGTGGAACACACTTCATATATGAAGTCAAGAATTTTTTGTTGATTTAAAAAAAGTGTAACTGAGGTGTAAAAAGTTAATAATAGTAGTCCAGTTACTGTGATACTTGGAAAGGTATGTGGAAGGAAAGACTGCACGTTCTCTTAAGGATACGTGCTCAAGGGCAGTTTAAATGCAAAAAAGGGGATAATGAAGAGGAAGCCATATACAAGAACACACAGAGACACAAACCTGACTGACCAAGAATAAAGGAGGTAGTAACAGGCACTAAAAAGAACCAAACCTGCTCAATCACACTAACTGAATTGCACGTGGAATGAGGGAATGATTATTTCAGCAAGATTAACTGATAGAGGAGCTTGTCAAATAGCATGTTCTGGAAAAGGGTGAAGACATAAACAAAACATGCAAACACAAAACTGAGAGACAAAAATGAAGACAAAAATAAGAAAGGAATCTCATAAGTCATGCTAACCAATGGGCTACTGAGACACTACAGGCCTGTGTAGCTAATAAGGAGGATACAGGGTATTGGATGGGGTCAGAAGGGCTGTGACAGCTGACAAAACAATGTGCAGAGGAAGGGTTCCTGTGGGAAACAAAGTGAGAAAAAAACAGAAATGGGTATGAAAGGAGCTGGTCTCACGTAAACCATGAACTGTTAGAACACTTATCTGGTTGAACCCTCTGCCTGATTACTCTAGTCTGTCCTGTTTTCTTTCATCTTTAACTTTTTCCATATAGTCTCATTCACCACCATATGTGTGTCAGCTCTGGAAGGGCTCAGTGCCAGCTGCTGACATGGCTAGCTAGCAGATTTAGTGTCAGCTACTGGAGTCACACCAGGAAAACAGGTGTTGACAGACTGTGGTGCCTGGCTAACATAACTAAATTAAACTTACTTTTCAAAGCCAATTAAAACTCCACCAGTATTGGTCATCTACAAAATAAAACAAATTCAAATAAGTTGATCACTACACAATTGCCTTAAGAATTCTTATTCATCCAAAAAGGTGAAGGTTTTCAGACCCAAAGAGTTAGTTACCCTAAGCAGCATCTCCAGCCGACCGATAACTTGCCCCCCCAGCCCAACCAAGCACTGACCGATACCTCCTCCAACCCTGCAGTCCCTAGCCCTTCCGGCTAACTCCCAGTTACATCCTGGGCATGACGTGCTGTGGTATGGAATACCTCTTTGGTCAGTTTGGGTCAGGTGTCCTGTCTCTGCTTACTCCGGGCTTACCCTCCTCCCTGGCAGAGCATGAGGTTCACAAAGTCCTTGGCCAAACAAAAACATCATTGTTATCAGCTCTGTTCCCGAGCTGAAAGTCAAAACACAGCCCTGCACCAGCTACCAAGGAGAAAAATGACTGCTACTGCTGAACCCAGGACAGACTCTAAAGCTAAGATTTTGTTGCAAAGCTAAAATACCTGAACTCTGAATTTAGCAATGAAATTTGTGTCAATCTGTCATGGTTTAACCACAGCTGGTAACTCAGTATGACGCAGCCACTCTCTCACCACATCACTCCCTCTCTGCCCACCCGCAGGTGAGATGGAGAAGAGAATCAAAAGAATGTAAAACCCGCAAGTTGAGATAAGAACAGTTTAATAACTGAAATGCAATATAATACTAATACTTACAATAATAATAAGGGAAATAAGATGAGAAAATATAATACTAAAAAGGGAAAAAAAAAATCCAACGTCAGTGATTTGCAATACAATTTCTCACCACCTGCTGACAGATAAACAGCCCAACCCAAGCAGGTATTGGTCACTTCCAGGTAGCTTACCCCCATTTATATGCTGAGTATGACGTGCTGTGGTATGGAATATCCCTTTGGCTAGTTTGGGTCAGATGTCCTGTCTCTGCTTCTTCTTGGCTTCTTGCGCCCCTCCTCACTGGCAGAGCATGAGAGACTGAAAAGTCCTTGATCAGAGTAAGTACTACTTAACAACAGCTAAAACGTTGGTGAGTTATCAGCATTGTTCTCAGACTAAAGCCAAAACACAGCACTGCACCAGCTACTGGGAAGAAAAATAACTCTATCCCAGCTGAAACCAGGATACAATTGTATGCAAAACCATCTTAATTGATAGCAGGTCAGTATTAAAATAGATGTAGCTCAAAGTTGTTATGAAGGAACGTGAAAATGTGACATCTGGGAAAAAGTTGATGTGTTTTGCAGTGCTAATGTTCTCTGGTTCTAAAAAAGACGTCTGAAAATCCAATGTTATACTTCAGTGGTAATAAGTCAAGTCCTAATTTGGTCCTAGCCCATTAGATTCTGCAGTTTGTCAGAAGTATGTTTGACATTGGAGTTGTTAGTCACTCTAAGCTCCTTTCTTAGTCACTGGAGAGAAATAGATATTTGTTCAAATATAAGTATTTAAAATAGGTCAGCTAAATCAGACCCTCTAAGTTCCTGTTCTGCCCATTGATTATATGAGAGTTTAGCATGCCTAGTTCAGATACAGATTCAGCACTGTGGACATCTATTACGTAAAATTAATTCACCCTGTCAATTTATGTTTGTTTGATGGGATTAATCTTTCAATAAGAATCTGAGTTAATCTTTTCCTTTTCAATCAAAGGAAATGGAAACCAAATGATATTATTTACCTTCTTGAGAATTTTAAGTTCAACATAGCAATAAGTGGAAAGATTCTTTTATAAAACTGAAAGGAAGCATTTTTATGTATATATGAAGTTCTTAACATCAGAATGGTGTTGAAGGGTGTTAAGTGGTGCTAATTTTTGGGGAAATAACCAAAGTTTGCTTCCAACAGTCCAGCAAGCTATAGAAACATGTTTAATTTGTTTTGAAGTAATTCTGAAAATCTCTGATGAAAAATTATTCTCTGTGAAGTTGATAGGAGCAGAGTTCCCTTGTATGTTCTGGTGCCAGCACAATGCACAACAGAGTACCTTAGCTTTCTCCACAGGGTTTTCCTAAATTGGGAAAGCCTTAGGGGGAGCTGAGAGAGCCCACAGGAGCCCAAAGCTCACATGACAGTTTCTGACAAGACATGGGTGGGGCCAGGGCAATGGCAGCCTACCCCTCACACCTACAGAAGAAACCCCTGGGGAGCTCTAGCCACCAGAAAACATAGTGACAGTGGAAGAGGGAAAGACTGAGGTACTTAATGCCTTCTTTGCCTCAGTCTTTTACAGTAAGACTGGTCTCTGGATACTCATCCCCTGAGCTGGAAGGCAGGGAGGGGAAACAGTGAAGCCCCCATAATCCAAGGGGAAATGACAGCAACCCACTTAGACACACACAGGTCTATGGGGCCAGATGGAACCCACCAAAGGATACTGAGGAAGCTGGTGGAAGTGCTCACCAAGCCATTTACCATCATTTATCAGCAGTCCTGGCTAACAAGGCAGGCCCCAGTTGTCTGGAGGTTAGAAAACACAGCACACATCTACACGAAGGGCTGGAAGGAGGCCTGTCAGGGAAGGTTATGGAGCAGATCATCTTGAGCCATGTGATGTGTACTCTTTGCTAGCTGAAAAACTGGCTGGATGGCCAGGCCCAAAGAGTGGTGGTTGATGGAGTTAACTGCAGTTGACAACAAGTGGTGCTCTCAAGGTTTCAGCATTGGTTCCAGTCCTCTTTAATATCTTCATCAATGATCTAGATGAGGCAACTGAGTGCACTCTCAGTAAGTTTGAAAAAGACAACAAAGTGGGTGGGAATGTTGATCTGCTTGAGGGTATAAAGGGTGTACAGAGAGAAAGTGATGGTTCCTCGAAGCTAAGAGCCAGGTCCTGCACTTGGGTCACAACATCCCCATGGAACACTACAGGCCGAGGGAAGAGTGGCTGGAAAGCTGCCCAGTAGAAAAGACCTTGGGGTGTTGGTTGACAGCCATTTGAATATGAGCAGGAAGCATAACCAGCTGGCCACAAAGACCAATGACGTTCTGGCTTGTATCAGAAATAGTGTGTCCAGCAGGAATAGAGAACTTGGCACTGGTGAGATTGTGCCTTGAATACTGTTTTGGTTTGGGGTCCTTCAAAAGACATTGAAGTGCTGGAGCATGTCCAAAGAAGGGCAACAAGGCTAGTGAAGGGACTAGAGAACAAGTCTTATGAGGAGTGGCTGAGGGGACTGTGATTGTTTAGCCTAGAGTAAAGGAGGCTCACTACCTGAAAGGAGGCTGCAGCAAGGTGGATATTTTTCCATCTCCAGAGGCTGATTCATAAAGTAGACAGAATATCTTTTGTGTATTTCTTTCCATATCTACATTAATGTGTCAAGGGTGACTACATCCCTACCTTATTCAGTTAGATTACTAAGTCAGGCTGTATGATATCAAACCTAAGAATCCAGGCCTGCATTTTCATATAGATGCTGCCAGTACCACAAAAAAAAATTTAAGAAGAAATAAAAAAGCAAATATCAAGGATCAAAACCTGCGCTACATATAATTTTCTGCGTTGCACAGATTACACCATGAGGTAAATCTCAGCGTATTTGTAAAGGATTTGTTTCATATTGAGGAGCCATATTAAAATTTAGACACATAATGAAATATAAAGTACATATATAAAACACATAAAATTGGTTCTGCTTTGAATTAAAAGACCAGTGAACCCAAAGGAAAATTTACTGACTTTGTATACATTTGGTCTTTTTGCAATCACTTATTTTTTCCTTTTAACAAAAATGTTACACTTAAGGAAAGTACTCTTCTGTATTAATTCAATAATAAGATTGCATGTTAAAAATCAGAACAAGATTGTGACATACAGAAAGTAATATTCATGAATATTAAAAAGTCTTGCCTACAATTTTTTGAAAACAGGCCATGTTTGTCTCTGAACCATACTCTTAATCCACAATAAAGGAAAATCATTTCTCCATTTAATTGTTATACAAGACTTGGAAAATGGCCTTTGTGTGACATCTGAATATAACTTGTGATCAGAGAATAGTTAGGGTTGGGAAGGACCTTAAGATCATCTAGTTCCAACCCCCTGCCATGGGCAGGGACACCTCACACTAAACCATGTCACCCAAGGCTCTGTCTAACCTGGTCTTGAACACTGCCAGGGATGGAACATTCACAGCCTCCCTGGGCAACCCATTCCAGTGCCTCACCACCCTTGCAGTAAAGAACGTCTTCCTTATATCCAATCTAAACTTCCCTGTTTAAGTTTTAACCCGTTACCCCTTGTCCTGTCACTACAGTCACAAATGAAGAGTCCCTCCCCAGCATCCTTATAGGGCCCCTTCAGATACTGGAAAGCTGTGATGAGGTCTCCACGCAGCCTTCTCTTCTCCAGGCTGAACAGCTCCTACTTTCTCAGCCTGTCTTCATATGTGAGGTGCTCCAGTCCCCTGATCATCCTCATGGCCTTCCTCTGCACTTGCTCCAACAGTTCCAAGTCCTTTTTATGTTGAGGACACCAGAAGTGCCCACAAGACCCCACATCAGGTCTCACGAGAACAAAGTAGACGGGCAGGATCACCTCCTTCAACCTGCTGGTCACGCTCCTTTGGATGCAGCCCAGGATACGGTTGACTTTCTGGGCTGCAAGTGCACACTGAAGCCGGCTCATGCTCATTTTCTCATCAACCAGCACCCCCAAGTCCTTCTCCACAAGGCTGCTCTGAATCTCTTCTTTGCCCAACCTGTAGCTGTGCCTGGGATTGCTCTAACCCAGGGTTACGACCTTGAACTTGTCATTGTTAAACTTCATAAGGTTGGCATCAGCTCACCTCACAGGCATGTCAAGGTCCCTCTGGATGGTATTCCTTCCTTCCAGATGGAACCTAAGTTACTGTTTTAGTTAGAAGAAAATCCACTGGCTAGGAATCAAGAATCTCCCAAGAGTTCTGCGTAGTTAAATATAGAGGAGGAACATATGCCTTTCAGTTTATGACATACAACTCATAGATATCTTGCAGATCTTTCTGTTCAGATTAGAAAACAACAGCAACACCACCACTATGTTATTTTCTCAAGTATCTTGTCCACAGTTAATTCTAATGGTGAAAATGTTCTACTTGGTAAGTATATATTTTTTAGTCCTGTTCCAGATGGCTAATAAAGCTATAAATGGAGACCCCATGCACTCCCAGAAAAGAAGGTCCCAAGGCACAGTATATTTTTGTCTGTTTTTTCTTTCCTAAGCATTATTAACTCAGCAGATTGCCATATGCAAAATTGTTCTCTTCCTGCTCTTTATCCTTACCATTAGATTATGTTATTAAAGGTCAAGCACCATAAACACAAAGACCCAGTGGGGATTAGAGAAGTAACGAGAGTCAGAGGAGCCTGAGTAAGCTGGGTTTCTCAAAGAACAGGGAAGACCCTGACCTGGCTGCTCCCAAGGCCACCAGGGAGAACAACAGACTACTCCTACTGCTATTAGGCATACCACGCTTCAATCCCAAGAGAACTCAGCCAAAGAAAATATCCACTTAAAGACTCACCTTGCAGACTGGAAGAGTTATTGCCTACAGAACGCATTCAGGCCAAAGGGCATTTACAGATAGTGTAAAATTTATTATAGCATGTTTTTAAGCAGATTGTGGGACTTTGAGCACCATTATGGGGTTTCTAGAGGAGGGAAGGTTAGGGGAAGGATCAAGGTGGATCAGGAATGAAAAAGAATGGAAAAAAAAGAGAACAAGGATAAACAGTGTGTCATATGTAAATTGGTTTTTGGTCAGTACTGTTGTGTGACCACGACCTGTACCTAATCACAGCAGTATGTCTGGTCTTGTTAAACTGCATTCCTTCCTTTTTTTTTTTTTCCCCGGGATGATGGTACACTTTATTTTGCATGCTTGTTGTGGTTTAAGCTGGTAGCAACACAGCTGCTCTCTCATCCGCCCCTTCCTCTCCCAGTAGGATGGGAGAGAAAGTTAGAAGAGTTAAAGTGAGAAAATTAGTGAGTTGGGATAAATACAGTTTAATAAGTAAACCAAAAGCCTCAGTCACAAGCAAAGCAAAATAATGAATTCATTCACTACTTCCCATCACCAGGCATATCCAGTAAAACAGGGCTTGTGCTTGTGCACATATATAGCTCACAAGTGAACTTCAGGTCTGAGTAGCTAGTTGCTGAGTAGCTGTTGACAAGGTCTGGGAGCCAGACACTGGGGAGAGAGTAGGTCTCGGAACTTAATAATGGAGTGGGGCTCTGAATCTTGGGGTCTCATACATTTAAATGCCAGCAACTTGAAAGACCTGGGGATCTGGGGCCAACTACTGAGTAGAATGGGTGTCTTCAGTTTATATTGCACATAAATAGGTGTGTGTGTGTATGTGCATGTGCATGTATATGTATAGGTATTCTGTCAACAGACTTCAACCTTGATCAGTGGAAAGGAGAAAGCTATCAGCCCATCCATGCCTGAGTGCTGTGTTTTCTGCCTGTTTTGATCTGTGTGGCTAGTCATGTGTATCGTGAGTGTGGGTATTCATGCATGTGTGCCTATCAGGAATTTGTGCTCACTCCTGTCACTGTCTGGACTTGGGAACATAGAGCCACATCAGCCTCAGGCTCACTGGGCTACTGGATTCAGAAATCTCTAACACCTGTAATGTTGATGCTGTCAAAATACATCTTTTTATACAGCTTTCTTGCCCTCATTACTTCACATTGCAATGGAAAATAGGGAATCATAGAATCATAGAGTGGAATCATAGAACAGGATTGGAAAGGACCTTAAGATCATCTAGTTCCAACTCCCCTGCCATGGGCAGGGACATCTCCCACTAAACCATGCCACCCAAGGCTTTGTCCAACCTGGCCTTGAACACCTCCAGGGATGGAGCATTCACAACTTCCCTGGGCAACCCATTCCAGTGCCTCACCACCCTCACAGTAAAGAACTTCTTCCTTATATCCAATCTAATATGATAAAACATTTGATTCCAGCATTCTTACTGTGTGCATCACCAAGATTTCTAAATTAAATCTACAAAATCAGGTTGCGAGTGGAATGTTATCTAGTTCTTTTATCCGTAGAGGTTTTAAGTGGAATGCTATCATTTTTTTTCATCCCTGAAGTATGAAACCTAAAAAAAAAAGTTAAAATAAAATTTTATGTATAGAAGCAGTTCATTTTCTTTGTGCCTGAAAATAAAAGTGTTGTGAAAAACCTCACAACAGCTTTTTTTCTCATGTCCACAGAATGCTGTCTTTCTCCAGAAATTCCATAATGAGTGGGGCTGTACTGCAGAGAGCTTACTGCTTCTGGCATGCCTGTGTTCCCTGTCGGGATCCAGTGAAGTGAACTGGAAAAAGATGAATGGAGTACAACGATGATGTACTCCTGGTGGGTCAATTCATAGACAGAGCACAGCAGTCAAAGACATTATTTTCTGGGCATAGCAAGAAAAAATAAATCTGTTAGGAGCTGGAGGAACATTTTCTATACATCTTCCCTTAGGATAAACACAGTGACATTTCCATAATGGGTAAAAATGGGTAAAGGCATTTTTCATAACAATGCATTGCTATCAGATTATTCTGGTTACAAAAAACACATGCTTTTTGTGCATAATCACACATCTCTTCAACAAAGGAGACAAATGTCTCTAACAAAGAGCCATCTATCACCACATTTTTTTCTTCTAAATTAATATTTTAAGTATTTCCAGAAAGACTGAGTAAGTTATCAAAATTCGTCTACCGGTCTTCACTAAAAGGATAATGTCCTTGCCATAACTTACCCTAACGGGAAAGGCTGAGTACATTTGTATACTAAAACTATATTTATTTATATTTGGTAGCATGAAAAGGGCCTTTGACATAATGAGAAGAATTGCTTAGAAGGAAATTACTTTTTAGTAATACTAATTAAACCTTCAATGATACAAATAATTCACCTCAAAGGAAATCATTAATTATGAATCAGTCAGTAAATCATTATAATCTGAAATCTGTTGCTTTCTCAGAAGGAATATTCAAAAACTTTCACAGGAAGAAGTTGCTGGCACCACTTGTTCTTTAACTTTGGCAGTTTCAGGGAAGTTGGCAAATATTTTGGTAGAATATGTTGATTAACTGCAACAGTTATAGGATTATTTCAAATATTCTAGATTATGTACAAAAGAAAAACCTCTCCTGGACTAATGATGAGGGCTACTTTTATTTATTTCAATCTCTAACATATTTCCTGAAAGAGTTATTCCAAGAGTCAGCCAATACTTTCTTCAAAGTATTGAGACACTTTCAAAAAAAACGTGGAGCTGCTTTGATGTCTGAATCATACACTGAAAGTTGAATTAGCTAGTTCAGTGACTCAGAATAGCTCTACATTCTCTCTTCTGGTAGACATTTCTCCCAGGGGTTGAAGCAGAGGGTGTCTAGTTGAATTATTTCCTCATTCAGCTCAAATATATGATATATGTAGTTCAAATCTAGAATACTTGCTGTTCAAAGAATGTTGTGATTATTCACCACAATCTAAATATTACAGATTATAATGCAATCCAAGAATTCATGTACATTGAAAATATTTAATATTAATATTATCAAACTTATATTTCAAATCCTCTTCAAAGTAGAAGTGAAGGCTATTGTTACAGATCTATGTGAAATGGTTTTAGTAGTTTCAAGATGTGTTCCCCTTCTCTTTTCCTTCCCTACATCACCTTTCCTCTACTTTTTCTGACATCTGTATTGATGAAACTGAAAACTCCTGAGCGCTTTACCTGCCCTGCATTTTCAAGAAACAGTTCTGTTTCTTCAAACTACATTTATGGTATAGAAGGTAAAAGAAAAGAAAACATGTACAATATTGAAACTGAATTGCATGAAACTACTTATCCTTTCCAAACAACTCATCTCCCCAGATTAATCTGACAGTACTTAAAGCAAGTACATACCTCCTCTCTGTGCTTCAGTTGACTGTAATAAAACACCTAGTAATGTTGCTGCATAGCTGTATGATCTTGACTCACATTCTAGGGAAAATATGTTGATCTGTGAAAAAGATCTGTGTCAAAGTATCTAGACAACATACTTGCAAGACAGGAAAAGTAAAATTGCAGAGAAAGATAAGATTGTTGAGATGACAATAACTAGAAGGTCAAGGACAAAAAACAGTGACATTGAAAGGGAGAAACTAAAAGAGTCAAAAGGTGGCAACTCACCAACATCCAGGATCAAACTATTTCAAGGACTTTCTTTCTCTGTATAATAGCTGCCTTTTTATTTTTAATTTGTGTATAATCCATTAATACAGACTCTTATCAGAATTTGTCAAAAAGCCCAGAGTGGGATGCTTACAAGGTTACTAGAAGTCAAAGAATTTCTAATTTGTATCCAGAGGAAAATGCTAAAGAGGTAACAAACATGTAAGAAATGAGGAGGGATATCAAATCAATGCGCTCCTGAAATGGCTGAGCTAATGAAGTTCTTTATTAAATCAGTATTTAACAAGAAAAGATAAATTAGAAAAAATTACATATGATTCCAAAGCAATAAAGACATTGTCAATATACAGTTTGATAAGAAGCTGTTGAGGGAGTTCAATACTCTTAAATGAAGCACAGTACCTACCATCTGGCCTGGATTATCTGTGTTCTTTCGTCCCAAAGACTACTGAGGCACTATAAATTATTTCTGAATGTCACAAAGAGTTGAAGTGAAACCTGTTGGTTTCTGAAAGAAAATCATAAGTAGAGTTTTATTTTCAGTAGTTTTTTGTTAATAGTAATCTTTATTACTGATTTTTTTCAGTGGATCAGAACCACTGAAAATAATACAGTGTGTGTCAGCAGTAAGTGCACTTTTTGTATTCCCATGTGTAACAGCTATGGCTGCACCTGTAAACTAATGTGTGCCAGTCATGAATACACCTGTGCATAGATTACTTCAATGGTAGCTCAAAGGGTAAGTAGTATGGGCTAGGAATGTGCAATAGAAATTGAGATTTCAATAAATATCTTAAATATTTCAAAATCATGACCTTGATTATTTGGACATGTGATTCACTGAAGCTGTATGTAAGGAAGGCAAAGCAGTCTTTTATTAGTTCTCTCTGCATAGAAAACGTAGAAGAGCCACACTTTCACTATAAAAGACAATGATAATCTAGAGTTAGGATAAGAGGACTTCAAGGTGATGGCTGAGGTAAAAAATGTGATTCAACTGAGGAAAATCTCACCTTAATTATCACCTTGGAGACAACTAAATATATATAAAGAGATACATATTGAGACAGGCAGCAGTACAGTTAATGAGTCTTTGTAGCTTAACAACTGTGGTGTTCGTTTGACTATCCTGGTTATTCTAGTACATCTTTCTACTGTTTCAATGTTTATTACCCTGAATGTATGCATTGCAGAATTTTAAACTATGAACCCTGCAATAAATTCTGTTTAGTTCAGTGCATGACATGGATAACATGATAGAAATTAATTATAATTATATAGTGAGTGGGGCTGTTTTCAATACCACATTCACCACAGTTGTCATGGATTCTAAAGGAAGAACTGCATGTAGCTTAAGACAAGCAACTGTAGGAAGAGATGGTAAAAAAAATTATACCATGATTAAAGAAATGGAAGAAAGACATTTAAAAATAAATGTCTGTAGCAGAAGCAGGTTTAAAAGCAGCGAGAGTTTCTCATAAAAGTTCATTCTAATTTTTTTTAAGAACTCAAGAGGTAAAAAAGAAAAAAAGAAAGCACTAAACTCTTCAGAACTTTTGTTTGCTGAGCAATCATTTCTCTTTACAAACTGAAAAAAACAAAACTTCACTTGCAGTAAAACAAAATATTAAATGTGCTTAAAATAAAAAGAAATATGCCTAGATGAGAAGAATCAATTAAGTGGTAGTCATTGGAGTCGGACCCTGTGGTGGTCTTAACCAGAAAACTATTGCACATCAAGGAGTTAGTGGTTCATACACAATTAACCTGAGCAGGCACAGGTAGTTGCTGAATTGTTCTTGCCTCCTGTCCATTGGATGAACCTAAATGGCTGCAACAGCTGCTTGTATGTGACTCATACTTGACATCTGGATTTTACAGCAGCTGCATGTCTCACCTTATCTCAAAGTGAAGCAGCAAGATTTCATATAACATTTGGCAGTAGAAATATGGAATAGAGGTTTTTGCTTCTAAAATGCATCCTATAAAAGCTTTAAACAATAAACTTCTAAAGAATCTCTCCTTGGATGGGGTCTGTATTGCATGCCAAGGCCTGACTGGGGTTCATCCAATGCCACAGAACCTGTGGTTCCCAGCATCTAAATGGATAGAAAACTATCTAGATTATCCAATTTTTCCTCTTTTTGCTATCTCCTATGAATGGTATTTTAATTGATACTTAACAAGTTTAAGTGTCATTCTTACAGTGATCCATAATGAGCATTTGCACCAGGGCTCCCAACTAACTTTAGGAACCTATAAATACATAGACAACAGAAAATGACATTTCCAGAAGAAAACTAGGATCTTAGCTGAGCTTAATTGGTCCAAGACAACACCAGTTATAGCCAATTGAATTTTAAGGAATATGTCATTATAAAGTATCTAGCATTTTTATTACAGGTGGGATTCAGATACTTATCTAAATTTAAATTATAATGTATCTATATATGAGCTAAGGATGCAGTTCAATTACAGAGAAACACATGGATAGCATTATTTTGCATGCTTTACTATATACTTCCAGGCCTCCAGTTGCTATTTTAGATCCTTGACTTGTTTTATCTAAATATATTGATAAAATAAATACAGCTATATGTAATTAGTAAAGGACAGAATAATACAAATGGGGATTTATTTATTTTTTTTCCCCTAAGGTTTTTGCTTTTAATACACTGAGGGTTTTCGGTGCATTTCAAAGGAATTTTATTTTTTTTTTTTTTTAAAAAAAAAACATTATTCATCCCAGTAGTCACTGGTCATTGTTTCTGGTAATACACGGTATATGACATCACTACATAACTGCAATATCTAGATTTAACTATACTTTATATTGATGTTTGCAAAAGCAGTTCAAACCCAGCATAGTTGAAGCCTAAGCAGACTAACTAAATTAAATAAGATACAAGTGATCTTTTGAGATTATTGCAGATGCTGAATGCTACCTATCTGCACAGCTGTGTCAACCCAGTTTTTGCTATCTGTCTTGACCATTTAAGCCCTTCAGCTTTATTCCATTATATATTAAATATGAATTACTGACAAAGAAATGTTGACATAACAGAAGTAAAAACATTTCTTTCATGGTTTAATAAAGGAAATCTTACTGGTATATAAACTGGCCCATTTTCCATTCAAACTCTACTACCAGCTTTGTCTCCTTATTCTTCACAAATTATGTACTATTTATTCCACATTCATAATATAAATCTAATTATTATAGATTTGACTGTAAATGAAACTTCTAAAATTCTCTAGCTGTCTTTTATGGCCAGAGCTTTATGAAATTCCTGGTACAAAATCATTTTAAAAAAAGCTCACTTAAAAACAAATATAAAAATTATGTTCCAAATATGAGTAACAGGCAGTCTGAAAGAGGCAATGGCCATATTTCTAAAATGTACCAATAGACCATACACAGTGTCAAATGATATTTAAACTAACTTTCCTGTAATTATTTTTCTCTGATTTTTTAGCACAGACTTTAATCTGGTTTGGAGTTCAATGTGATTACAAGCCATGGATTTATTTCCTTCCCTAAGGTAACTTCTTTTTTTATACTGGATACCTCAGAACATTAAACAAAATGTTTCATATCAATTTTATACACATTGGTAGTATTACGCCTGACATCAAAGGTTAAATTATTGACACTGATTTAAATGAATTTCTTCCTTGAAAGAAGGATGTTGTGATGCATTTCGTATTATAGAGTATGTGAAGAATATAATATTCTGCTATTTTATTTGTAAGCTGTTATTCCAGTATTTATTTTAGATGAAGGTAGAATAAATAAGGTGCAGAAAATAAATAAGGTGCAGAAGCTCTCTCTTAAAGGGAATATGCATAATTCAAAAATAACTAGGTTCAGAGAAACAAGATTATCTCATCAATTTATATGTAAAAGTACAGTAAAAGATAGGTGTGGTGTATGTATTTAAATAAACAAATGATTTATATGTGTTAATAAAATTTTCAAGTTGGAAATTTGCCATCCATCTGTAAAACTTTGTATCTTCATAGGGTTTAAAAATATTAATGACTAAAGTTTAATACTGTGGTTGAGCACATACACTCTTCCACTCTGTAGTTTGAGAAATTATTAAAACACTAAGAATACCGTCCCAACCTCCCAGTCAGGCCTGTTTCAGCAAGTAGTGAAATCAATTAGGTTATTCTTGTGATTAAAATTTAGTTTAATTGTTGTAAGGTGATGGATCTCCTAGAAGCAATAGGATTGTGTAAAGACCTTGTGGAACCACAACCCCTGCTTCTGAAATCTGCAGTGTAATTCCAATGACAGGCCAAAAAGGGGCAATGGTTTTTGTATGCATTTTGTTATGCTCTGAAATATTCTTACAGCATAGTTTAATGGTTCAGCCATCAAATCTTCTATCTAAGATCCAAAGAAAAAAGTGTCAATACTCTCTTTTGGTCTTTTACAGCTAATTTAGAGCTAATGGGGTGTAGTATCCTGAATTAATAGTTCTGCTAACACACACTTCATATAATCTGCAATTGCCATTTCAACCAGGAGTACCAGAAATGGCATTTCATAGAATCATAGAATCATAGAATAGTTAGGGTTGGAAAGGACCTTAAGATCATCTAGTTCCAACCCCTCTGACTTGGGCAGGGACATCTCATGCTAAATCATATCACCCAAGGCCTCGTCCAACCTGGCCTTGAACACTGCCAGGGATGGAGCATTCACAACCTCCCTGGGCAACCTATTCCAGTGCCTCACCACACTAACAGGAAAAAATTTCCTTCTTATATCCAGTCTAAACTTCCCCTGTTTAAGTTTGAACCCGTTACCCCTTGTCCTATCACTACAGTCTCTAATGAAGAGTCCCTCCCCAGCATCCTTATAGGCCCCCTTCAGATACTGGAAGGCTCCACTGGAAGGCTCCACACAGCCTTCTCTTCTCTTCTCCAGGCTGAACAGCCCCAACTTTCTCAGCCTATCTTCATACGGGAGGTACTCCAGTCCCCTGATCATCCTCGTGGCCCTTCTCTGGACTTGTTCCAACAGTTCCATGTCCTTTTTATGTTGAGGACACCAGAAGTGCACACAATACTCCAGGTGAGGTCTCAGAGCAGAGCAAAGGGGCAGGATCACCTCCTTTGACCTGCTGGTCATGCTTCTTTTTTTTTTTCACTACATTGTAATTTGAACAGGAGCTTACAATTTGAAATGATAACAACATAGTTCTACTATTCTGGTTCTAAAAATCTGAAATGGATTTTCCATGTATTATTTCAGTCAGTGGCCGGTCTGAAACATTAATACACAAGCATAAATTTTTCCATACATTTGAATCATTAAGTAGTTGAAAGTTTACCTCTTTTCTCCATAACACTTCCACAATGAAGTGTTAAAGTCATTAATATTGTGACTCCGGTTTTAGCACTCAGCAATAATTCCAATGTATCACCATTTGATTTACCACTTAGACACCACTGTATTGTTCATAGTTATTAGCTAAATTAATTCCGAGTATTGAAGACATACTTTTCCTACTAACACTTATATGTTTAATTTGTCCCAAAGGCACACTGTTGGTATTTCCAGCCATCTCAAACAAGGTAACTGCCTGAAGAGTAACTATAGCAATCAAAAGCTATTTCCTTGCTGGTGTGGAAGAGGTTGTCTTTTTGTCATTTTGCAATAGTGAAGTGACGACTTCCACATGCTATTTTGTTTGCATACTTTTGAAAGACTGAAATGTTAAGGAAGGTTTACTCTTTTTTAGAGGTTGCTGTGTTTTAACCCTGGTAAGCAAATAATCTCTGCACAGTTGCTTGTCTCTGGGATACAGAAGAGTATAGGAAAGGTAAAAGTGAGACAACACATGACCTGAGGTAAAGCCATTTTAAGAGGTTAAAGTAAAAGCTACATGTACCAATAAAGTAAAATAAGCTCCATGACAAACTGTATTTGGTATCCAAGCTAACTGCTTTGCATTAACTACGCATGTTTGAGTAACAAGCACAGGAAAAGCACAGGTAACCAAAGATCAGCTTTCCACTTTATATGTTTTCACCGTTGTGGAAAATAGACATCATGTTTATGACACTAGCTGAACAAGAATATTGGAAGTACTCCACTATATGTTTGTTTTTCTTTTCACATTTATTTTCCAGAGTAGGTCAGTCATCACCTGCATTTGTTATGGATCTGCAATAACTGATAGCTCTGTGGAGTATCTCCTATTGCCATATCTCTCAGAATTTTTATGTAAAATAAAACAAGTCAAATACTGAGTGCTTTGCTTTTTGAACTATTTCTCAGCTGCACCAGTAGATATTTCCACTATCAAGAAGAGGAGCTACGACTTTACTACAAATTATTCAAACTGTTTTCTATTTTCAGTAGCATATTATTACAGAACAAGCTATGATGATAAATTATTCACGAGTTCTAAAGTTAACATTTCTTTTCAAATGTCTAACTCCAATGATGTTGTTTGTCATTAATATTTTTTGCTGAATTATTCAAATCTAAAGAGATTACTAAATTTTTATCATGGTTATGTTTTGATCAATAAAAGAAACTTCTATCTCCTTATCCTTAATCTGCTACACCAGTAAATTAAGAGCTCTGTGTGTAGATGTGTGGTCACTGTAAATTCTTGAGTGCTGTGTGTCTCAGAACAATCAAGATTGTTATGCATGCATCAGAATCATTATGTATTATAGCACTTCAATAAGAGCTAGGAAGCAGGAGAAGAGAGCAGCAAAATGCTGAAATGGTTTATAAAGAATATCATTCACTATTACAGTGAAGTTCCCTAGAACCACAGATACAAAATCCTGACACACACACATTCTCACATGTGGTGTAATCATGTAGCACAACTTCTGGTTTATTTGTGACGCAGTTCACACATATATAGGAGTGGTATTCAGCCACTCCTTCGTGGCATAACAGTATTGGTTAGCCCCCACAGCTTCCTCCACATTCTCCTCCCAGGTCCGGTCTCTGTCCACCTGTGGGGGCCACCCCCTGCCTTGCTTGCACAGTCCTCCAGAACTCTATGGTTCTGCTCTTAAAGTCATTCTGCAACAAAAGGTTACTTCAAAACCATGGATAGAAAAAGGCAAATAGTTTGATATTTTAGTTTAAACATGACAAGAAAGTTTTTGTTACTTTCCAAAGGAATTGACTAGATGAAATTTAATGATTTAGAGTGTTAGTTTAAGTCTGATGTAACCATAGTTACTTCAGCCTACGAAGAGTATGAAGGTGATCTCCAGATAACTATAAACAACACAGACATATTTTAGATATTTTTGTGTTAGATTAACTTAATTTTTGGTTTGGGTTAAAAGAGATTTCATTTGAGAACACATTTTAGGTAGTGTCTCCATTAAATCTGTTCATTTTAAATCCTTTTGGTTAATAAAGGACACATTTTAGCCACGTACATTCACTGAATTCGTTATCATACAACTGTTTTGGTTTTTCCTCATATCATTAGTATATTCATTTTCAGATTACTTTTTGGGGAAATAACATTCCACATACCTTGCAACAGAGGCAACCTGATTTGAATAGACAAAGATTCTAAATTTCATAAGAGTAAAGCTAGGAACAAGCTATGAAAATTTCTTTAAGTATTCTCCCACCATTACACGGAGAGTGAATTGAGAAAATATTACCTTGCATCTCCAGCATCTAATATTTCTTTCCCTGCATTTTTCACCTTACCTAAGCTGCAGTTCAAGAAAGCACATAAAAATGCATTTTCATTTTCTTGTTCGAATTTATTCCAGTGGGAAAAAAAAAAAAAAAAAACAAAACCAAAACCAAACCTGCTGTTGCCAATATATGTCATAGGTTCTTCAGATGGACAATATATAATAAATATAAAAAAGCTTAAATCTATATAACAAACCAACTCTGCCTATATGCATCCACTACCAAGAGCTTAATTATTTTAATTAATTTAATTTTTGTTAAATTAAAACACATATTTTATGTGTAACTGATATAATTACTGCTCAGCAGACACCAAGTAGTAAGACAGTTCACAGAATCACAGTATTTCTGGAGTTCATACCTACTCCACTCCCCTGCTCAAGTAGCTACAAAAAGCTGCCCAGGAGCAGAAGAAAGGCCAAGAAAAGGGGCATTGCCAGTTCCAGGAAAAGGCCCTGCATCCTCACCTAAGACATGTGCAAAAATAACAAAGAAAATAAAAAACCAGAAAACATGGAAAAGAAACTCTGAATGACATACAGAGCTCTTTGACACCTCTCATACTCTACTCAGTTTCAACAAATTTTTATTTTACTTCTCAATTTTCTCTTCTCCATACATATGAATATATACTGCTTTAAATAACTCCTTCAAATCCTCCTGCACTTTTAAGTAAAAAACAGAATACCAGGAAACCTTTCATTACTTTATTCATATTAGGAAACACACCTATCATTTTGCTCCTAACTATTCATCGTGAGCTTATACAGACAGACTAATTTTATTTTCTGTGTTAAAAGTTGGCTTATTTTTCTTCCTCAGAAGACATGCAGTAGTAGGGAAAAACTTGATAGTATTTGGGTTCAAGTCAGAGTTGTATTATGAACCCAGATCAAACCAACATACACTGTTGGAAAAATTCACCTTAAGAATAATATTTAAGCACTTGGGAAGAGAATGCAACTTGTGTTCATTCTTGCAAATAACAGCTTTTATTTTAGTTTATAGGCTAGCACCAAACAACTTTTAGGAAAGCTTAAGGACAATATCATGAGTCATTTAGAACCTGGTTCATTCTTTTTTTCCTTTATTTGTAGAAAAAAACAAAGTCTTGTTCACATGATTTATTTATCCAACATACCGTAGTTGTGTAGATGTATTATTAAAAAGATCTACACATTTTCTTTCCTGACTTCTCACTTCTGATAACTCAGCTACAAAATGTATCAAAAGGAGCTGAAGCTGTGTCAAAACCTTGCCACAGGACTGCTTAGTCTAACACAGGTCTATGCTTCAGCATGAGATGACATATAGACTTCCTCATCACTCAGGAAAAGTCAGCATAAATTGTTAAAGTCTTCTTTTGCTGATTGTTTTCAGATATAAATAATATTTTCTTCCTGATATGCACAGGATTTTTAGGTCACTTAGGGTGTTAGCTTACTGAAGTGAAATTGCTGTTCATATGAAAAGCTTTGATTCAAAAACAGGACAAGGTGACAAGAACTTAGGATGACTTCACTGTCTTGCCAAATATACATGTTCTGAAAACATCCATAATACATTTCTCATGTTTATGAAGAAGGTAGTGGAGTACAATTCCTAGGCCTGTTGTACTCACACTCTGAAAAACAGTATCTTCTCTTAAAAAGAGAGGAAGAACAACCACCAACAAAAATTCCATCTCCCACCAAAAAGAACAGCATCTAGCTGGTGAATTGTTCATTACAGGTGATTCAGCAGGTGAATACCAGTGGGTAATCATCAGGTATCAAAACACAGTCTATTGTGTCTTGCTATATGTCTTTAAGATATGTGTTCAGTAGCAAAGGTCCACAATGGTCTCACCTATCGTGTGTGGGCTTGATGCCATAAAGCAGTAGTTCTTACTGTGAAGCTGCCTTCTGAGTTATGATAACTTAACATTTTTTTAAGTTACCCACTTAAGGAAAAATAACATATCTCTTGTTCAGTGCTATTCTTCTACATAGACTACTAACAAAACCAATTGCATAATCATGCTAATAGTCATGTTATTTTTTTTTCCCTTATTTTGCTTTTACCTACACAACTCTGTTAATTTACGATTACTGTGAAGCAGTTTTAGAAAAGCTGTTACATGATTTCTCCCATGACTTCCATGTCTCTAAACTAGAGAAACATGGATCTGATGGATGGATCACCCACTGGATAAAGAATTGGCTGGATGGCCATATGAAGAGTTGCAGTCAATGGCTCAATGTTCACGTGGAGACCAATGACAAATGGTGTCTCTCAGGTGTCAGTACTGGGACTGATCCTGTTCAACATCTTTGGAGGCAACATGGACAGTGGGATTGAATGTGCCCTGAAGAAGTATGCTGATGACACCAAGCTATGAGGCCAGAGTTAAAGATGTGAAGAGAAAGCTTCCTATCATGGTATTGCCCTCGGATAATTCTCCATTATTGATTTTTTTCAGGTAGGCAGCAATGGAGTTGCAATAAGAAGTCTGAGGGCAATGAAGAGAGACTTAAGATGACTATAAACTCTTCAGAAGTGATAGGTAAGGAAAGAGGTGATGGAGTAGCTCTGCGTATTAGGGAGTGTTTTGACTGCCTAGAGTTTGATAATAGTGATGAACGGTTTGAGTGTTTATGGGTAAGAATAGTTTTAAATTTTCAGAGAAGACAATTAACTCCACCCCATCCAGCCCAAGTACATAAGCAAAGAAGGGTCAGATATCCAGTATATCAGTTTCATCATGTTCTGTAAGCCTTCACAGTCAGTCTATTACATCTTATATGAACAAGTTCCCAGATCTGAGACATTCAACTTGTAAAACCTGTAAAAATATATCAGACGAAGAATGCAAGTATACATGCATTCTGTATTGTTACTAATCATAGATAAACTTGTGTATTTATGTAATCCTTCAAATAATGACTTTATTTTCCCAGCAAAACTAATATTTTTCTAGACATTCTCAGTAAAGATACATGTAAAAAAAAAATTATGTTTGAGTGCTACAATCACATTTCTTATTGTTGCTTGAATTCTTATGTATTTTTTGATGTTGAATTTGGCTGATTTTAGAATTCTAGAAGGAAATAAATAGTGGTATTTATCCTATTATTTTTAGATATTAAATCGCCATTTAATATCTTATGATGAAATTTATTTTCCCTCAAGATCCTATTAATGTAAGAACACATAATTCAACTGGCTCAGGTTTAGATTGAAACCTTTAAACCTTTAAATTTGGGCATTTATATTCCACCAGAAGTTTCTCTTTACAAGCCCTCACGTTTTCCTCTTTCTATGTCTTACTAAGTCATCAAATTCTGGTGATCCAGACTTCATAGCGGTAGATAAATAATGGTTTCAAGATATGTTAAGTATCCAAACTCCTCCAGCACTCATTTAAGATTTAATTTTTGTTCCAAATCTAGGGCTATTTTTCCTTTTTTCCCGACAGAAACTGCAAGAATTAATAGGTACTTTTAAGTTCTCTGTAACATTTAGGACATAGAGGATGATCATGAGTCTTGCACTAGTTTTGAAGCTTTCCAGGCTGCTGTGACATGATTTTTACAAATCTCTCTGGGTGAATGTTTTCTACCATTTGCAAGGATATCCTCTTGTATGGCTACATTTGTGGCAACAGCCTCCATTTTACCAACACATTTCTCAGCTTACTCACTTTTTCCATTGTGGCAAGTGGACAATTACTTCTCTTGCCTAGATGTGTTTATGTTTCTCCAGCAATAAAAAAACACCAAGCAGTTACCAGAGCATGGCCCAGCTGCTGTTGTTTGGAAGGTAATAAGAGGTTTTCGTTCCCTGATGCTGATAAGGACAGGCGATAGTAATTGGAGACAAGTTGGTTGGCTTTGGTCCTGTATCCCAGAAAATACACAGTACAATCTGTTGCCTGTTTTCAGTGACCTGTTTCTTAAGCATCATGTGTGGAAGTCAGCAAAGAGAAAACTGCTGTATGGCTAAGGCCTGTTAAAATGAGTTGTTATGAGCTGTTATAGTAATGATGAAGAAAGGGTGTTATGCACAAATGAGAGAAAGTGGAACTTGTGTTGGTGTAGTGGTTCAGTAGGAGGAAGAATATGGCATCTGATTATCCCAAGGCTTCTCATAATATGCAAATATGAACTTCAAATGTGTGAATTGTCCTCCGCAAACAACAAGAAAAGTAGAAAGGTGAGGTTTTCTGTATTCACTTTGCTGAACCAAGGCCTTAATTACCATGGAATTGCTACAGATATATATATAAAATACTGACAACAAAGCATTTTCTTGTGACGTTTAATTTAGAAGCAGTATAATGACCTATATATTGTAAGATGCAATTGAAATGTAGAGGCTTAAATACAATAGCGCAGTAACTTCTTACTGTTAACAAAACCTCCTGAGATTCTTGGAAAATATAGCCTTTAATACTGAATTTTAAACATATGTGGATTAAGAAGACAGAGCTTATAATTTTATAGCCATTTAGTGCATGGTTAATCACCATTACCCAACTTGGCACTATCTAATTTTATCCCTATTACAGTATCACAGTATCACAGTATGCTAGAGATTGGAAGGGACCTCGAAAGATCATCTAGTCCAATCCCCCTGCCGGAGCAGGAACACCTAGATAAGGTTACACAGGAATGTGTCCAGGCGGGTTTTGAATGTCTCCAGGGAAGGAGACTCCACAACCTCCCTGGGCAGCCTGTTCCAGTGTTCCATCACCCTCACTGAGAAGAAGTTTCTTCTCAAGTTTAAGTGGAACCTCTTGTGTTCCAGTTTGTACCCATTACCCCTTGTCCTATCATAGTTTGCCAGTGAGTAGAGCCTGGCTCCATCCTCGTGACATTCCCCCTTTACATATTTATAGCCATTTATAAAGTCACCCCTCAGTCTCCTCTTCTCCATACTATAGAGACCCAGCTCCCTCAGTCTTTCCTCATAAGGGAGATGCTCCACTCCCTTAATCATCTTGGTTGCCCTGTGCTGGACTCTCTCCAGCAGCTCCCTGTCCTTCTTGAACTGAGGGGCCCAGAACTGGACACAATATTCCAGATGGGGTCTCACCAGGGCAGAGTAGAGGGGAAGGAGGACCTCTCTCGACCTACTAACCACCCCCCTTCTAATACACCCCAGGATGCCATTGGCCTTCTTGGCCACAAGGGCACAGTGTTGGCTCATGCTCATCCTGTCGTCCACTAGGACCCCCAGGTCCCTCTTCCGTACACTGCTCTCTAACAGGTCGTTTCCCAACCTATACTGGAACCTGGGGTTGTTCCTGCCCAGATGCAGGACTCTACACTTTCCCTTGTTATATTTCATCAAGTTATTCCCTGCCCAACTCTCCAGCCTGTCCAGGTCTCGCTGGATGGCAGCACAGCCTTCTGGTGTGTCAGCCACTCCTCCCAGCTTAGTGTCATCAGCAAACTTGCTGATAGTACACTCAATTCCCTCATCTAAATCATTGATGAATATATTAAATAATACCGGTCCCAGTACTGACCCTTGAGGCACTCCACTAGTTACAGGCCTCCAACTAGACTCCGCCCCATAGACTACAACTCTCTGGCTTCTCTCCTTCAGCCAGTTCACAGTCCACCTCACTACCTGATCATCCAGACCACACTTCCTCAATTTAG
Organism: Pezoporus occidentalis; assembly: GCF_034315485.1. NCBI lineage: Eukaryota > Metazoa > Chordata > Aves > Psittaciformes > Psittacidae > Pezoporus > Pezoporus occidentalis. The sequence continues at coordinate 3,945,412 of NW_026914611.1, read as the reverse complement.
CTGTGAGGATGCTGGGGGAGACTGTGTCAAATGCTTTGCTGAAGTCAAGGTAGACCACATCCACCGCTCTGCCATCATCCATCCACCGTGTTATTTCCTCATAAAAGGCTAAGAGATTGGTCAAACATGATTTCCCCTTGGTGAAGCCATGTTGACTGCCCCTCATAACCCTCTTATCCTTGATATGCCTTAAGATGGCACCAAGGATAAGGTGTTCCATCACTTTCCCAGGGATGGAGGTGAGGCTGACCGGCCTATAGTTACCCGGGTCCTCCTTCTTGCCCTTTTGGAAGACTGGAGTGACATTTGCTTTCCTCCAGTCCTCAGGCACCTCTCCCGTTTCCCAAGACTTGGTAAAGATGATGGAGAGCGGTCTAGCAATGACTTCCGCCAGTTCCCTCAGCACCCGCGGGTGCATCCCATCTGGACCCATGGATTTATGGATGTCCAGATTGCTCAACTGGTCTCTAACCCATTCCTCATCGACTAAGGCAAACCGCTCCGTCGACCTGACTTCATCTAAGGTCTCAGGGGTACAGGGCTCTTCAGGACTGCCTGCAGCAGAGTAGACAGAGACAAAGAAGGCATTCAGTAACTCTGCCATCTCTGTATCTTCTGTCACCAGGGCACCCATCCTGTTCATCAGTGGGCCTACATTGCCTCTGGAGGAACCTGCTGGACTGAGGCTGGGTTGCTGAGTGGTCCTTCCAGCAAACATCAGGGAAGTTAAAATCCCCCACGACGACCACGGCCTGTGACTGTGAGGCCGCTCTCAGCTGCCTGTAAAAGGCCTCATCAACTTCCTCACCCTGATCTGGTGGTCTGTAACAGACACCCACAACATTATCCCCCCTGCCAGCCTGCCCCTTAATTCTCACCCACAGACTCTCAAGTCGCTCGTCATCTGTCCCTGGACAGAACTCGGTGCATTGTAGTTGCTCCCGCACATAAAGAGCAACCCCACCACCCTTCCTGGCTGGCCTGTCTTTTCTGAAAAGGACATAGCCCTCCATGACTATATTCCAGTCATGTGAGCTGTCCCACCACGTCTCTGTAATTGCCACCAGATCATAATCTCCTGATTTAACACAGGTTTCCAACTCCTCCTGCTTATTTCCCATGCTGCGCGCATTGGTGTACAGACATTCCAGGGAGCGAGCTGAGCACACCGATTTCACCCTAGGATTATAGGAGGCCTCCCAGTCTTCATTAATTCTGGAGCGCTGCCCCACTGGGGCAAGCCCAGCTACAACCCCATCCCCCTTCAAATCTAGTTTAAAGCTCTCCAAATGAGCCCTTCTAATTCGTGCCCCAACATCCTTTTGCCTCTGTGAGACAAACCTTTCTCACTTGTCATTGTCCAGACTGGTGCCCTATAAAACCAGCCATTATCAAAGAATCCGAAGCCCTGCCTGTAGCACCAGTCTCGAAGCCAATCGTTTATGAACTGAATCTTCCCATTCCTTCCCACATCATCAGTGGAAGATGGAAGGAGTGAGGAGAAGATCACTTGAGCCCCAGACTCTTTCACCATCCGCCCCAAGGCCCTGTAGTCTTTCTTCATCCCCCTCAGACTGCGGGAAGCAGCTTCCTCCCCACCTGTCTGGAAGACCAGCAGCGGGTAGTAGTCTGTCGGGTGCACCAGGCTGGGGAGCGCCCTAGTGATATCCCTGATCCGGGCTCCAGGTAGACTGCACACTTCCCTATGATGAGGGTCAACTCTGCATATCGGGCCCTCTGTTCCTCTCAGAAGGGAATCCCCTACTACAATGACCCTTCTTTCTTTCTTAACAGAGGCAGTCTTGAGGTGCAAAGTCGACCCCCTTTTCCTATGTGGCCTTGTGGGCTGGCCCTGCCCCACATTCTCACCTACCCCTCCTTCAAGATCCAGGGCCTCGAACCTATTACGGAGGGACACCTGGGGAAGCAGGGCAGGAAGGGGGGAGGGTTTCCCACAACGTCGAACTGGAACTTGCTTCCAACCCTCGTCGTCTTTTTGGTCCCCTACCTCTGCACAACAGCTACAGGGCAGGGGCTGTCTCGGGCCATCCCCCTCTGTGTGAGAAGGCAGTGGGTCCCTCCCCTTTTGGGGGGTATATCCCTGGAACCGTTCCGACTGGCACGCCAGGGAGTTACTCCACCAGTCGATCTCCCTTTCACACTCCCTGATAGTCCTCAGCGTCTCAACCTCCTAAAAAAAGAAAAAAAAGAAAAAAAACGCAGTTCCCCACTACCACAAATTATGCAGTCGAGTTTCCCGCATTTGGGGAAATCAGGAAATCGCAGGGGTCAGCACACCCGGAGTGCAAGGGATGAGCCTCGCCCTGGGAAAACCACCTGCTTGATCATGGTGTCTCCCCTGCCAGGTATTAGGTTGTAGTTGTGCCACTACTGTCCCATTTAAAGAGTGCTAGTCACCATCATTACAGTGAATCACAGTTACCTAGGAGATAACCCAATAAAACAATCTTCCTGATGCACCTTCTCCAGTGAAGCAAAGTACAGTATAATAATATCCTACATTTATATGGCACTTTTCATCCCAAAGCACTTCACAAATTATGTACAGAGAATATCACAAAACTGCAGCAGTTTCAAAGTAGTGAAGGGCATAAGGCAATGAGCATACAGAAGGCTGCCTGCGACCAATATGAAGGAGTAAATTTAAGTAACACTTTCCCCATTATCAAATTCTTCCTGCATTTCCAGTATCTACACAAACAACAGATAACTATTTTCCATTTTCTATGGTGTATGTCAAAGCAAAAAGAGAAAAGGAGACAAGCTGAGGGGAAATAACACAATAAATGGGCCAAACTTGCTTAGTTTTGAACCTGGGATTTGTAGTAGATATAAACTTCCTGTTCTGAGGAACAAGGTATTCTCTCCCACTGAGATGCAAACATGGTGTGGCAAAGTCGCTTTTGGTCATTACAACACATTTCTCAGATATAGGTCCAAACAACTGCTATTTAACATCCTGAATTCCTTAAATGCCGGTAATCTAAATGGCATAATGTTGCACAATTAACAGATCAGATTTGCAGAAGTCTTGAAATTTTTAGAGGGGGAGACAAAATGAGAATTTTGTCAGCCTTGCCATCTAGCTCCTCATCCCATTTCTCCTGTCATATTAAACAGCTTCAGAAAACATTAAACATAAAATTCAGCTTCATAAAAGACAAAAATATAACCTCCTTACATCTAAAGTTACTCATTGAGGTAATCACAGGTATTAAAAAGTAAAATATAAGTATCTGCAACTTCTTCCTGTGTTAGAAGCAATCTAACCGCCATCCCTGGCAGTGTTCAAGTCCAGGTTGGAAGGAGACTTGGGTAACGTGGTTTAGTGGGTGGTGTCCCGGCCCATGGCAGGGGGGTTGGAACTAGATGATCTTAAGGTCCTTTCCAACCCTAACTATTCTATGATTCTATGATACACTCTGGGTGCTGAAGGTTTGCTTTCTTTATTTTGGGGGTGCGGGAAAAGATAACATGGCATAGGGAGAAAATCTTGTATATGTGGCTTGATCTTTATTAGTGATACAGAAGTTACTATCACAAACAGTTTTTTAAAATTCTAGAATTTCTACAAATCAATGTTTATCCTTAATAAGAATACCAAGAGCAACCTTAGACTGTGAACAACCTTATGTATACCAATAGTAATTCTTAAATTGGTAAAATGTAAAGTCATAAACTTTACATATTTCCAAGTTTTTCTTTATACATATTTATATCTATATATACTGGCCCTGTTATTTTACTTGTTTTAGAACACCCTTCCCTTCCTAAAACAATACATACATACTGTTTTGAGCAAACTGCCCAATGCTTTCAAAAGTATGCAGTCTTCTTCAGATCTGGAAAAGCCTTAAAAAAGTAGTCATTCAGTTCCACAGCCATTTAAAACCTAGTCTAAGCTGCAAATAACATGCATGGTACAAGGGGTTTGAAACTAGAGGTCACAAAACCTAACATCTAAACATGATAGAAGTTTTGAATCCTAAAGCATATCTGTGTTCACACTAATCTGACACAGGAAAAACCTGTCCCCATCTCAGAAATTATTACTGAGCTGGGTTGGTGATATAGCCCAATATGTGCCCTTACAGATAGTCTTCCAATAATCCTGAACCTGAAATGAATTTTTGAAGTTGAACTAACTAAATATCCATAGCTCAAGTATGGGAAAACCAGAAAGCTAGAAACACATAATGTATACAGATATTGAATAACCTTCAAGAGAGGGAAAAGAGTGTCATTAAAAACCAGAAAGAGTACACAGAAATTGAAATCATTGAATCACTGATCCAAAGCAGAAGTAATCATATTTCTTCTGGCTCTGAGTATACTGAAATGACATTTTGTGTATATGTTTTCCTTAGATTAGGCATTTTCTGTTTAAGTATTTCATTTTCGTAGTTTCCTTCTTAATTCTTCCAAACCAGGACAAAAACTTAGAAATCCAGTTAGATCCTTGACTACCGTGACTGCGATGCTGGAAATAAATAGGTGTGAGACTTTGTGCAATAAAATAATGAGTCATATAGTAGCACACAATGAATAAGGCGTCGGTGATGATCTACAAAAAGTAGACAGAAATCAGTTTCACTTTATTTCATCCAATAAAAGGAGGTCTAAATGTAGTCAACTAGAAATTAACAATGTCGCAATTTAGGAGTAAAAATACAATGAAAGTGTGCAGCAATATACTGGAAATTACTAAGTTGATTGAGTTAGAAGTTTGCGGGTAGTGAAAATGCAACATAGTTTTCATCTGAATGCAAAGTTTTCTTCTGAACCAGGGAAAGAAACACTTTCCTCCAAACTGTCCTGAGAACTCCAAAAAAGCAGAATAAAGATAATTGCATTAGATACTAAAATGAGCATCCTGGTTAAAAAGTGTGTTAAATATAATGTCACAATAAGCTCTTTTAAGGAATTTATCAACTTAAGTAAGTGTAGCTATAAACTTGGCATGGCAGCGGAGTGCTTGGTTCTATTACAAATATTCTCATAAAAATACAGGTGTGAAATTTACCATAAGTGCTAGCTCAAGAACACCACAACAAGAAATGGGTGCTTTCTGAATCTCTGATGGTTTTCCATGGTGTAGTTTAGAATATCTATAACATTTTTTTAAACTTTTGATTATTTTTTAAATATAGTTACTCTTGTGCATTTTATATTAAAAAAAGAACTAGCTGAAGACATATGCTGTATTATAAAATTTAACTTTGAAGGTATCTTGATAATTTGTCCTAAAACATATTAAAGGCTGAATTTATCATTGTGATTCCACCTAAGGACTTGGCTTAACTTTAACATGTTTTTTCTAATCTGGCCAATAACATACTTCTGAAAATCAGATGAAAATCATTACATAAACTGACAGAGAACTTCATACCTAAGAAAGACCAGCTGATGTAGATCACAGTGTTTACTGATGTGGCATCCGATATGCATTGCCAAGATGGCATCAAAAGACACAAAGCTTCACAGTATTACAGAGGTAGGTAAAAATCTATCTAAAGCTAAATCAGTCTATGTTGTTTGATCTCTTTTGTTAATGATTTTGTATTTTGTGAGTAGTGTGAGCTCCCTGAAGTAGGAGGTGCACTGGGGTGTTTTGTCTCCCAGGGTGAGATGTCAATATGGTGTCCCTCCTAATCTCTGAAAGGATAAGATTTCTGGCCTGGACCTCAGCAGGACCTGAAGCAAGTCCATCTCTCATATACTTGTACGTATCTGTATTTTCTCATATCTGGTAGCTGCTCAGAAGGGGATCAGGGTGGATGTCTCTTTTATACCACCTTGACAATCTCTCTTAAATTTCCACAAAGATATTTCCTTACTCTTTTTCATTTTATTTGGTTTGAGAGATTGCTGTTCACCATCACCCTTTATTAGCATAAATAATACTTAGAGGCAATGCTTCATCCTTCCATTTCAAGAACCCGGTGTGCTGTTTATACTGCAATATGAGCATCTTGAAATCTAATAAAAAATTCTATATTTGAGTTATACCCACATTATATAATTGTATAAACAAATATATACTTAGATGCTTCAACATAATTTTAAAAAAGGGATTAATCTCTCTTTCTTAAAAAAGGCTTTTACTTTAACAACCAATACCACAGTATCTGCATAACATTTTAATTCACTGGAAGGTTCCCCGTGTTATGTATGAAAATCTGGGCTGTTAATGATATTTTAAAAATGAAGCAACTTCTCCCATTTCTTTAGGAATAGTACAAATATGCTTTTTCATTGACTCTTTAGCTAGTATAAATTCATTTTTTATAAACCACACAAGATTATTCACTTGTGCATGTGGCACAAGGATTGCCTGTTTCTCACTTGACAACAGAGGGAGCAAATACAAAGGCAATTTTCAGATGATTATAGAAAGGTGAACTGTATCCTACTCCTCATTTTCATTTTTGGGACCCATCTGTCAGCTTCTGAATTTCTAAGAAATAATAATGGATCAGTGCTAAATTTATTCCTTTTCCAAAACCTGAGTCGTCTTAATTAAAATCACATCTATAGGTAATGTCTGGGATTTAATAAATTTGTAGCCACAAATACCTTCTGAATTTTGTGAGGCTTTTCTGAGGCAATATAATATTTTAATGCAGGTACTTGGTCTAATGAAATCTCCTTGTAAATTTTCAGATTTTTCTGCAGTCCTAAATGGTTTGTTCAGTTTCAAGCCAGAGGGTGATGAGATGAAGATCAATAAGAACAGTTTCTCAGAGACTACAGGGATATGGGTTGGAAAGATAGAGAGTGAATCCAGGTATTTAGTACAATTGACAATATCAATAGCAACCAGATACCTGTCAGGAGAAAAAGCTGTGATGCAGCACCTTTAGAGCAGTATTTTGAAGGGGTAAGAAATCAGATGAACAATGAGGAGAGGCACTTCAAGCACAAGTAATATGACAACCACAGCTTTAAGGCAGATCATCCTCGATCTTCTCTTCCTAATGAGCTCTTCAAATCTCTTAAAATAAATTACATAATATGTCACAGGAAAGTTGTATTTTAAACAATAAAACTTGAAATCACCAAGGAAAACAGCACAGAAACAAAAAAGAAGTAGAAAAAGGGCTTGGAAATAGCTCTTGCCCTGCCTATTGTGGTTTTGCAGCAGTTGTCTGACTTCAGATTTAGTTTCAGTCGACTCAGTAACTTAGAGCTAACTTTTTAGTTCTCGTTCGCAGGAGGATTTCTTCAATTGCTTCTGAGACTTTACTCTCTGTTTTCTGGTCTTATCAGCATTCTTTGAGCTGCAGTCTTGCAACTCCTTTCAGGGACTGTTCATTGCTACTGCCATATCCTGCAGTCTTTGGAGGCTCCTTTTACTCAGCAGGTTCAGTTACTCACCAGGAAAGGAGAAGTCCTCTCTTGCAGAAAATCCACATAACCCACTCACTCTCAAAGGAGAATAGTATAACAAAAAGAGCACACATGTAAATCATACCCGGTCTGTCAAAAAGATTTGAGCAAAGTTTTCATGAAATAGAACAAAATCCTTTTTTTTTTCCAGATTTAAAAAGCAGCAACAAGAGATGTACTCTGTTTCATCTTATGTGAGTTTTTTTTATTTACACATAATAAATTAAACACTTCTCCAAAAGAGCTATTCTGTTCAATTGAGACACTTCAGAGGTTAATTTGCCTTTCTGTATATACAAGACACTTTTGTTACCAGCTGTCTAGTTCTCTCTAGCTTCATTTATAGAAAACGTTTACGTAAATCTCTCAAAACACTGGCAAAATCCCAACCTTGCAAGGTCATTCTCAAGTTGCATAATTAGAATGCAAACTGGTTTGCAAGTACCCTTCAGCATTTTGACACAGAGCTAAGAAAATAATGCTGGAGGGTGCTGTTTATTCCAGCAGTATTTCAAGAGCAATAAAATTAGTAACAATTACAAATAAAGCAATCTTGGTGTTGGCAAAAGCAAGAGGAGCTAGTTAAAAGCTAGTTTCATAACTACCCTTAAAGTAAATGGACCCTTGATCAAATAATTGACAACAGAGACCACGCAAACTACCAAAATGTAGGAGAAAATCATTTATTTATCATATCATAGAACTTAACTGTTTTAGTCTTATAGCAAGTTCCAGCACAGTCATGAATTCACATTCTTTAAGGCAGAAGTTTGTTGAAAAGCTACAGTAATTTTCATGGATGTAGTTTTGTATATGTATGCATGTTTATTGCTAGAACTGCAGCACTGAAGTTCTGACACAAAAGATGTGACTTGGTTGTCATCCTAAATTCTTTGCAGATCATCATGCGGGATAATTTGCCAAAGAACCTGCCAATCCACTGAATTTAATTATTTTGGAGATGAATTTGTGAATCTCAGACAAGTGAGGAAAGAGACTTTCTGTGAGAGAGAAGATATTTTGGGATGACCAAGTTCATCAAGTATCTCATGAGATTAGATAACTTTCAAATAACTGCACATCACAAAACATCTGTTTTCTGCAAGAAGCTATATGGAAAATAGACATTGAAAATCCCCCCAAGTTGTTTCGCCAATGGAAAATATTCCAACAAATAGAGGAAGTTTCTGATGTTTTTCTTTTTTTTCTTTGAAGGTTTTTTGTTTGGTTGTTTTTTTTTTACATTCCAATAATAACCATTTAATCTAAAGTGATTCTGTGACCAGAGTATGGAAGTATATTGTTTGCTTTCTCCCATTTTTATTGTGTAAATAAAGTACTTGTTATTCTTGATAAACTTTATACAATTAAGTGTAACACTATATGATCTCTTACTCTCAGCTTCATGGAATCCACCACATATTTTTTTGTAAGATACAGCAGGGCCTCATGCCCAGGAAATGCATGTGGGTAAATTTTAAAACAGTGCTGAACCTGCCTTGTCCAACTGATGCTTTCCTTCCACCTCCTTTTCCTTTAAAAACATGATATCTCTCCTACTGAAAGCAGAGACTTCGGTAGCTAGCGCTGCTGTGTAAACATGGCTAAGATAAGAGCTTGCGTTCAGGCCCTGAACCCCTTCCCTTTGGGTAAAAAGCCTGATAGACAGCTATCTGACTAGAAACTGGTATGAAGAACTGTTAGAAAAAGGCAGTAAGAAAGCCTTTCCAGGACCTCTCTCTCTTCACTTGAGACATTCATCTCAGAAAAGCTTCTCACTGTGCTGTTGCTTGTCTGTGGTCCCGCTGACCTGGACCCAAACCCTCACTCATGAGCTGGCATCCCAAATGGGACTTGGTCCATTCCTGTCTCTTATCTCCGTGGCCCTGCCAGGCCATCTTGGATGAGAAGACACTGGTTCTCCTCACCAGGCCTGATCCTGGCCTCGTCCTTGGCCCATCCCCATCCCCACAGAGGTGCCCGAAGACTGGTGGTGGGGCTGGGGCTGGGGCTGAGGCTGCTCCAGTGCCCACCACCCCACCAGCTGCTCTGCTCCTGGCTGCCACGTTCTGCCCTGATGGACCCTGAGGGGCTCCTGGCCACCCCAGCACCCTGACTGCTTTGTTGTTCCTTACACAAAAACACACTGTTTGTCCTATACTGTATAATAAATCTCTGCAATCAAATTACTTTTCTGAAAAGCACAATGCAGCTGAAATAGTAAAATGAAAAAGAATAGGAAATGGAATTTTCCAGGTAGTTCTACAAAGGATCACATGAGTACAGTGATGAGTAAACTATGTACACAGATAACTGTCTTTAACTTAATGCGGAAGGAGTAGGAAAGCAATTTCAATCTGTCAGCTAATACCCATTGATTCATCTGACAGAGTTAAGGAATACAAATGCAACTGCTACCAGTCAATGTAATTTTAGAACACACAACCCCCCCAAAAAATCTATTTTTTCTCATTTATGAGGTTACAGGTTTGGTTAATACAGAAATTACACAGATACATTGCAGATGCACAGTATTTTTGTTAAATGGGTGACTAAGTACCACATAGTGATTTGATTGATTAATAGCACTTCCCAGTGTGTAAAAAGTATATGTTAAAATAATTTAGAATAGTTAAGAGAGGTAGCTGAATAACTATTTATCTAAAAAGGATCATCACCCCCTAGGGATTATTTAGTTGTGCTTTGGCTACCTGTTATGCTGTTAATTAAAAAAAATTGGACAGAAATATAAATCACTCCTGATAGCACTTGCACATATAAAAGGGGCCGATACATTGAAGAATAATATTCTTTTACCAGTCATATTTTTCTCTTTAGATTGTCTTTTTTTTTCTCACTTCTGTCTTTCCACCTGCTTGAGAAACAGAAAAGTGAGATTATCCACTGCTGTCAACTAAAGCAAAGCATCATATAAGAATCTGAGAGAAGCATTTGCAAGTAGGGAAAAAGATATTAGTAGGTCCTGTGAGGAAGAGGACTGGTCTACAAGGCATTATGGGGATTTACATTTAATGATGACAGGCTAAATTGTCTCAGCAATGATCAAGTTTAAAAAAATTTCCCTAAAATCTGTAATCTGTGACTACTACAAGACATGGTGAGCAATAATGCTGTTTGATAATACTGAATAATAATAATAATAATAATACTGAACTCACATACCTGATATTTTCCCAAACTTCCTGTGGGAAGGAGAAAATGTTGTAGTTTTCATATGTTAGATTTCCATATACGATTGAATAAATAATAAGACAAACCCACATGGTCACAGTTTCTGGGAAAAACAAAAACAAAAACAACAAACACCTATTAAGTGCCTTTTTATGAAGTCTTTCTGCTAATCCTTCACAGTTAAGCAGGATGAGGAGAATAGAAGTCCTGTATTCCTACTTTGCTGATTGAATTTGTTCCTCACAAATGTTTCATTTGGATTTGCTTTCATGTTGACTCAAGTTTATTTAGGGGTTCTCTGTTTTAAATAAATTTCTGTCTTATAATCAACCCTAACTCTACCAGTTCCTACTTTATTTTTTAATTATTGAAATAACAGCATAATATATAAACATCATTCTATATATATATCATATATATATATATAAGATATATAAGATATATAAATAAAAAGGCCTAACCAAAATAAGTCATGACAAACCAGAAACAATAGCCTGTTAGTCACTGCCAGGGACAGTTTTATTTGATTTCCCTCTGACATCTCTTAGGAAATGCATTCATAATTTTAAATATCTACAGCAGTACAAATGCTAAGACTGAAGTAGCCAAGAGTTGCTGATAGTAGATTTAGAATTAGAACTAACATGGCTGCATGCCCAGAGTGAAGCAAGTCATCTGCATGCCCAGACTGAATCAAGTCTCCTGCATGCTATTTTGGCTTTGTGCTTAAATTGTAAGGAGAAATGTGTAGGCATGTGGAAGTTGAATCTCTTTTGTCTAGCGTCCATTTCTGTTGTTGTCATTCACACCCTGATGCACAGGACCACTGAACTATTCCCCTTTTTGAGCTAACATTTTTCCAAGTGGTCCATCCTTATTTGATCCCTTGTTTTATGCAATCAGCGTGCACCTACTATTGCAGTTTCAGTTGTTAGATTATAATCTCTACATGTTCTAAGGTAAAGCCATGGAATTTTCTCCACCCCACCCTCCTCCTCACCCCTCCCCTTCCCTCTACCTCCCAATTATCAACTTTTTTTAAATGTTCCAATATTGGTCATTCGATTTACTTATACTCATATTTCTCTAATGGAGAGGTTTAAATTCTCATATACATTACTGTGAATTCTTCCTAGCTATTCAGAGCCTTTCAGAGAAGCCAGTGCTACAGAGGAAGCTAATATGGAAGTATTTGCTATTCTTGCATATACATTGATATGTACATAGTCAGGAAATTTACCATGTCCAAACATGAACAACTAATCCAAAGATCTGTAGTGAACTACTAGTTCAAATTTATAATTTAATTTTGCAAGTAGGGTAGAAACATAAAATAATTGCTGTTTGAGGTGACCTTATAATTATTTATCCTTGACCATTTTAAATAAAGACTTAAAGTGTTACACTGAATCTGAGATGATATAATCTGGTTCTCTTGTGGTTTAGTTTTGTTGGGGCTTTTTATGGTTTGTTTTTGCTTTGTTTGGTTTGGGTTTTTTTGTTTGTTTTTTAATCTCTATTCCATGTGCCTTTTAATACACAGCTGTACTACATTTTCACATTTGCCTCCCAAATTTCTAAAGTCCAGGCATTTTTTTCTCTAATACTAGATTCCTTCTATATCTAAATGTCCACTTAAGTTTGTGAGTAGTTTCTCTGAAGTCACTTCTGTTGATTAATGTTAAGTGTGATCTAAATTGCATTGTTGGACTGTGGCCAGAATGACTGATGTCTCATCTGTTGCAAGCTGTTAATGACTCTTTGTAATCAATGCAGATGTAGTGAGAAAACAGGATGCCTTATTCCACAGTGAAATCTCTCCCCTAAATTTAGATACTTGAGATTTAGGACTAAAAAGTCTGAACTACTAATCTATGCTCTCTGAGAGATATAGAGACTAAGAGCTTCACAAAAATCCATCTTCCCATTGCAAGGAAAATTAAGCATTTGGAGCTATATATTTTTCTCACTGTTGCCATTAACTGGCTCAGAATACATGATAAACTTCTTATAACAAGCAGTGAGAGATGAACATCACCTTGATAGACAAAATCATGTTGCAACACTACAGTGCTTGAATAATGGATATTAAGTATGTGGGATAGATTTTTTTTTCTTACTCTTGTGCCATGGGAAGCACAATACAGAAGACTGACTACACCTGTTGACCTATATATATAAGAAGGCACAGCTGCTAAAGAACCTGAACATATGGGGACCACGGTTCTTAGAGAAGCTCATTAGGGGAATTGCAAGAGGAGAAGCACATCTTCATCCAATTCTTAACAGCAGACATTAATTCAAAACTCAATGTGCTAATAGTCATAAAGTATTCAAATTCAGCTTCTTTCTGGAAAGAATAAAGCTCACTCATGAAATTTCACTGTAATAATACCTAATTTTCAGTTCATCATGCTTTGAGCAAGAGCATATCGCTAATCAGCTAAATAAGCAGAGGCAAATGGAAAAACAAACAAGCAAACCCTAGTTCTGCTGAACAGCAGAAAATAAAATCATTCAAACTGTAGAACAGTCCAAATAGCATCAAGTGGGCAGAGAACAAAATTTTTAACTTAAATATTTAGCCATAAAGAGTCAAGACATAAAGTAAAAATGGTTTGGTATAAAATTTTCTCCAAGAACATTAGAAGTAGGATCTTCACAAAGAGCTGAAAGGATTCATATATTCACAACAATTAAACAGGCTGTATGGAGGAGATGGCAAACACCAAAGCAGAAACATTAAACTACTTTTTTTCACATGCATATCAACTACTGAGGAAGTGATATGTTGTTAATTAATTATCACAGTTCAACAAAAGGGTCTTAGAGTTGTGGTTTGAGCCCCATCTGCGTCTAAGTACCATACAGCTGTTAGGTCACTCCACCTTCCCCCATTGGGATGGGAAGGATAATAAGAAAAAAGGTAAAACCCCATGAATTGAGATAAGAACAGGTTAGCAACTGAAATAAAAGTAAAAAAAAAAAACAAAACCAACCAACCAAACAAAAAAATAGAGATAGAAAGGAAGGAATAAACCCTGTCCCCCCCAAAAAACATGCGATGCACAATGCAGTTGCTTACTACCCCCTGACCAATGCCGACATCATCACCAAGCAGCTATCGGCCCCTTCCAGGTAATGCCACCAGTTTTTATACTGAGCAGACGAAAGCCAAAACACAGCACTGTACTAGCTACTAATTAAAATATTAACTGAATCCCAGCCAAGACCAGGACAGTCATCCTACATAGTCTTCTGAAAATAATAGAACAGAGTCCACAAACTCAAGAATGTTTGTGGTGGGTCTGGCTGGAATGAGGTTGATCTCCTTCACAGCAGCCTGTACAGAGTTGTGTTTACAGTTTGTAATTAAAACAATGTTGATGAAACACCAGTGGCTTACCTGTGGCTGAACAATACTTGCACAGCATTGAGGGGGTATTAATTTTTTTTTCTCTTTAAAATTCTTCCCACTCTGCCACCCCAGCAGGTAGGCTGGGGATGCTCAAGACGTGGGGAAAGGACAAAGCTAGGGCAGTGTCGTGGTTTAAACCCAGTCAGGTAATTCGTTCGCTCACTTCCCCCCCTTTCTTGCCCTCCCCCTGCTCCCGGAGGGACAGAGAGGAGAATCGAAAAGAATGCAACTCCCACGGGTTGAGATAAGAACAGTTTAGTAACTAAGGTATAACACAAATCACTACTGCTACCACCAATGATAATAATGATAAAGGAAATAACAAGGGAAGAGAATACAACACCTCAGCACCAGCTGACCGATAACTTGCCCCCCCTCAGCCCGACCAAGCACCGACCAATACCTCCTCCAACCCTGCAGTCTCTCAGCCCTTCCGGCTAACTCCCAGTTACCTCCCGGGCATGACGTGCTGTGGTATGGAATACCTCTTTGGTCAGTTTGGGTCAGGTGTCCTGTCTCTGCTTCCTCCTGGCTTCCCCTCCTCCCTGGCAGAGCATGAGACTCACAAAGTCCTTGGCCAAACCAAAACATCCTTGTTATCAGCTCTGTTCCCAAGCTGAAAGTCAAAACACTGCACTGCACCAGCTACCAAGAAGGAGAAAAATGACTGCTACTGCTGAACCCAGGACAGGCAGCTGACCCCAACTGACAAAAAGTATATTCTGTACCATATGGCGTTGTGCTTAGCAATAAAAGCTTAAGGAGAAGAGGAGGAAGGGTGTGGCTTCTGGTTGTATTATTTGTATTCCCAAGTAACTGTTACATGCGCTGAAACCCTGCTTCCCATGAAGTGGCTGGATGTCTGCCTGCCAATGAAAAGCAGGGAATAAATTTGTCATTTTGCTTTGCTTGTTAAACTGCTTTTATCTTGACCCATGATTTTTTACCTTACTTTTACCCTTTCAATTCCCTCCTCCATCCTGCTAACAGGGGAGTGAGAAAGTGATTGGGTGGGGGCATAGCTGCCAGCTGAGATCAAGACATCAAAGTAGAGTTAATTATTACAAGAGCAAAAAGACAGGTTTGCCACTCCGTAGATCCATGTTGGACTTGCATCCTGAAAATGAAATATATTCTGGTCTTCTCACTCAATTCACAGAAGATAATTCTGGAAGTAAAAAAAAATTACAGAAGAGAGAAAGAAGGATAGAATCATAGAATAGTTAGGGTGGGAAAGGACCTTAAGATCATCTAAATTCAACGCCCCTGACATGGGTAGGGACACCTCACACTAAACCATGTCACCCAAAGCTCTGTCTAACCTGCCCTTGAGCACCACCAGGGGTGGAGCATTCACAACTTTCCTGGGCAACCTATTCCAGTGCCTCACCACCCTTACAGTAAAGAACTTCTTCCTTATATTTAAACTTCCCCTGTTTAAGTTTTAACCTGTTTCCCCTTGTCCTATCACTACAGTCCCTAATGAAGAGTCCCTCCCCAGCATCCTTGTAGGTCACCTTTAGATACTGGAAGGCTGCTATGAGGTCCTCACACAGCCTTCTCTAGGCTGAACAGCCCCAACTTCCTCAGCCTATCTTCATATGGGAGGTGCTCCAGTCCCCTGATCATCCTCGTGGCCCTCTTCTGCATTTGTTACAACAGTTAAATGTCCTTTTTATGTTGAGGACACCAGAACTGCACACAATATGCCAGGTGAGGTCTTACAAGAGCAGAGTAAAGGGGCAGGATCACCTCCTTCAACCTGCTGGTCACGCTCCTTTTGATGCAGCCCAGGATACAGTTGGCTTTATGGGCTGCAAGCGCACACTGAAGTCGGCTCATGTTCATTTTCTCATCAACTAACACCTCTAAGTCCTTCTCCACAGGGCTGCTCTGAATCTCTTCTCCGCCCAACCTGTAGCTGTGCCTGGGATTGCTCCGACCCAGGTGTAGGACCTTGCACTTGACATAGTTAAACTTCATAAGGGTGGCATCTGTCCACCTCACAAGTGTGTCAAGGTCCCTCTGGATGGCATTCCTTCCCTCCAGCGTATCAACCAAACCACACAGCTTGGTGTCATCAGCAAGCTCACCGAGGGTGCACTCAATCCCACTGTCCATGTCACCAACAAAGATGTTGAACAAGACCAGTCCCAACACCGATCCCTGAAGGACACCACTTGTCACTGGTCTCCAGATGGACACTGAGCCATTGACCACAACTCTTTGTGTGCAACCATCCAGCCAGTTCTTTATCCACTGAGTGGTCCATCCATCAAACTGATGTCTCTCCAATTTAGAGACAAGGGTGTCGTGTGGGACAGTGTCAAATGCTTTGCACAAGTCCAGGTAGATAACATCAGCTGCTCTACCCCTTTCCATCAGTTCCGTAGCCCCATCATAGAAGGCCACCACATTGGTCAGGCAGGATTTCCCCTTAGTGAAGCCATCCTGGCTGTCACCAAGCACCTTGTTGTTTTTCATGTGCCTTAACATGCCATCCAGGAGAATCTGCTCCAAGATTTTGCCAGGCACAGAGGTGAGACTGACTGGTCTGTAGTTCCCCGGCTCATCCATTTTCTCTTTCTTGAAAATAGGGGTTATATTACTCCTTTTTCCAGTTGTTGGGAACTTCACCTGACTGCCATGATTTTTCAAATATGATGGATGCTTGCCTCCTGAGAAGGTGCTAATTAAGAAGCTGGAAGTCTTGGATGTGGGGACATACATTAGAAAGATGATAAAATTATGAACATCTTTATTTATGAATTAAAAAGGAATAGTAATTCACAGCTCCTCATTGATTAGAAAGATTGCTTATGTTTAGTTTGACAGATTGAAAGCAAATCAAAATACTGTTTTATTCCACCCCACTTGTAATTAAATTAGTTAACACATGACACAAAAGATGTGAATGCCAAAATCGTGAATTAATTTAAAATGCATGAGATAGTAGCTTTTTAAAATTATTATTTATAAATCATTAAATGGATACTACATGCTATGATCTAGATGTTCACTTCATTTAGGAACCACTATCTTCTGAATTTGAAATAGGGTATCAGATATAGACAGTTTATGATACTATCTGAATAATTATTATTAACCAGTACTGGGGACAGGGTGTGAGATGAAATAAGGTAGAATAATCTTTATAGAATTCTGACCTGACATACGTAGCATCTAACGCCATTCCTATCTTAAAAAGTAACATAAAATTATGTCTTTTTAATTTCCAATAAATCTTGACTCAGTGGCCCTTCTTATAAGCACACAGGATCAAAGCAAACAAAACCACATCATTTTCTTCCAGACCTCACACATTTCACTAATAGGTCATATCAAGTTGCTGTACTTCTTCTGCTAGTTTCTCAGTGCATGCTGTATTAGGATGCTGCTGTTTCAGACACTTAAAAACCTTGCTTTAATACTCTCTGCCAAGATATGCCATGAATGTCAGAGTGTTTTAAATCAAAACTGAAAACTGGCTTGTTTTTCCCTTTGCTTTCCATCATTAGCTTGGCACTGCAAGCTGTGTTATTAATTATTGTACCTCTTATAAAGCACCTTGGGATGTCTTACTGAGATAAGGTACTATGTCCTATCAATGGAAGTTGTTGCTGCTATTCAGCCAAAAATTAGTCTAAAGTATAGTAGCACAAAGTCTTTCAAAAGTTCCATCAACTATAGAAAGTTTAATACAAATTAATATTAGAAGGCTGAAAGTAGAATCTGCAACTTTTAGTTTACATTTCACAGAAACATATGCAACTGCATTATGCCTTCAATCATAAAAAAAAAAATCATTATTTATATTAACCTTGTGCATTTTTATTCAGGTACAACCAACAACATAAAGAGGACAGAGAAAATGCAGACTTAAGATTTTTGTTAGCACTCGTATGGTGAACTTCCTAGATATAAGATTTGCACTGTATGTTACAGTTAAAATGGAGGAACTAATGAGGAAGGCAGATAGTTCAACCTAAGAGGACAGTTACCAAAGCAGGATAGTTTATTGAAGGAAGAAACCTTTTTTTGACACTGCTGAGCTATTTTGATGACTCGGTTAAACATCATGGGGCTTCAAAGAGCATGGTAGACATTAACAGCTTATTTTAAAATGGGGTTAACTGTAGTTTTGGGATGGTGGGATTGCCTTTTGGCTTTGGAGCCAACATTATCTCTAGCGACACTTTTTCAAAAATGTACTTGGCCTAATTTTGTGGCAATTTAAGCTATTTATTAATACAAATAGTTTTCTACAGCAAGAGTAATTTAAAGTCTTCAAAAGAGATACCAAAATATGAACACACAGAATAAAAAGGACAGACACCTATCCTCAGTTCTTCTGGCTATGCATGTAAAAAGTATCTAGCTTATGCATATTTTTTTTACCCATAGATCAACAAATATTTAGTACATGATTTTCAAAAACTCATAAGAAGACCACTAACACAGTTGGACATTGAACTCATGTCTCCAAAGAGTGAGTGCAGTTCTCTGCCTACTCATTCTAGTTTCATAAAAAGAGATTCAATAATAAAGACAGTACAGAGGGTTAATTGCAGAGAAGCTCTAAGGTTAAAATGCAAGCAACAATAAACCATGGGCAGATGTTTATTAAAATCAGCCATTAGCAAAAAACATTTTGTATGTCAAATATAGAAATTTAAAAAAAAAGTTGGAGAAACATATTCATCACTATTTTTCTAGTTCTGTATCTCAGAGTTCTTATCCTGTGTTTGTCATGAAATGAAAAGCTATTCCAGGTAACTTGAGGCATTCGGACCACTACTGAAAGACTTCCTATTTAGTGTCAGAACTAGCCTTATCACAAGCTTGGTGGTTAATTAATGTTTTATCATTAAGTAGAGGATGACCATACATGAAAAAAGAACTCATTATGGTGAAGGTGTCAGTCATGACGTCTATCATTCTAAGCCCATGAAAAATTAAATGAGTAAAAATGACAAGGCTGGGATTCTGACAAACAAGAAAGAATATTTTACTTATTTCTCTTTGTTTTTTCAATCCTTAGCAGTACATAAAGTGAAGACTATAATTCCTAATATCAAGGACACAGAGCTGGACCTAATGATACAACAGAACTGACTAGGTACTGACGAAGTCAGCAGTTTATTCCTACCTCTTGATATTTGCAAGCTCAGAACTAATCTGCCCTTTATATTGCCACTGCATTTTGCATAATGCTTGCAAAGGCATATATTGAGCACAGGCTGAGGTCTTCAACAGCAAAAGAGATAGAAGTGTGACATAAGCTAAAATTATAGAGCAGTAGAATTTCAGTGTGATTTCACTCAAAGCATGCATTGCATTTTCATTCTCATAATAGTCAGAACACCCTGAAGATTTGCCTAACTTTCTCTTCACCCTTTTCTCATCACAAGATGTTATACCATACATCACCTAATGTTTTAAAATGAACCTGCACCTTATACGGATCATCAATATCTTTCAAATAGGATCTTTTGCTTTCCTATCTGCAAGTCCTGACAGTCTTAAAATTGCTATCAAAATTATACACCTTTTTAAAATAAGCTTTCAGTCTCTTCTCCTGAACAACTTTTCATGTACCAATTTTAACTAGCTCAGAATTTATTTTTTTCTATAAAAGAAAATGTGTGATGAATTCATATTTGCATCCTTGGAGATGCCATGAAGATATATTCATATGTTCCACAGTGCTCAGCTGGAACACGGCAGCACAATAGTAAATGGTTAACCTATCGTGTGTTATATTAATATTCAGATTTAAATTATTATCCACTTCTCTTCAAAAGGTAGATGTCACCACATATTTGTGTGTGAATAAGAATGATAAATTCAGTCTGCAATAATTATTCATAATAAATTGAAACTAGCAGGGGTCAGTAAAGATGTACAGCTGCAAAACTGATGGCCTTGGATTTTTTAATCATACATCTGTTACTCCTTATAAGCAATAAAACTGTGGTAAAGAGAATAAAAATATTTTTATCAGAAATTCAAATGCTTTGAAAATGCATTAATGTACAGGATTTTTCCCAAAGGTATCAGAATGTACCATTTTGATGCTTTCTGTTAAATTATTTGTCTTGTTATGCCAAAAGTTGGTCAGAGAGACCTTCTGAGAATCAATTTGGAGTTTTAGAAAGCAGGCATTCTTTATTGCAGCACCGGATGCACAAGCAAACGGTTTCGCAAAGGTGAGCGTACCCACTACTTGATGGCAGCAGCTATATATATTTAGCATGCTCATGCAAATCTATAACTTTTCCCAGGAAATTATTTACATATTCATGAGATTTCCTTGAATTAATTATAATATTTGAATTTGAATTAAGCATGCATTTTCTTGGTGAGTAGGGGTCTCTGGTGGTCGCCAGTAGTCTTCCTCACTGTGTTTACTGAATGACCTCAATGGTTGCACATGCTTGCAAGGTCCTAGTGCTGAGTTAAGAGTTGGTATGGCCTTGCTTCTGTTCTGTTCCAGGCTTGCTCCACATTGGGTGCCAATCTGCCATCTTGAAGGTTAACATCCTTGGTCTTATTTACTGTCTCCTTGGTTGTTATCAGTCCCATAATGTTCCTTTCCCCATCAGCCGGACATTCCTTACTCCCTACATGTTAGCAAGTTAGAACAGTTTGCTCCATTTGACTATATTAGTTTAAAGTCGCACACACTATTGTCAGTTTAAACTTATAATTTAAGCCTGCAGTCTGAATCAGAACTTTGCTATTGTTTAAACTAATCTGAAATTTGTACAATAAAAACCAAGATGCTCACATATGAAAAATATATCTTGATTTCAAGCATTTTTCCCTGAGAAATTTAAAGTTTTCATTTAAATTGAAAAAAAAAAACCCTAAAAGATTCTGTAAACCTAAAATACTTTATAGCTTTAGATTTATTCTCCCTCCATCTCTACTTTTTAGCTTTTTCCTTTTTCAAGTGCCAGTTTGTCTTATTTCTCCTCATTGATTTCAACAGCATTTCTGAAGAAGTTTGAAAGAGTTAAGATGTATACTATGTCAGATTAATGGTAATTTAAATAATGGGACCACATACATAATTTTAGATCAGTTATTATTGCAGCATTTGTACTGAGCTTATCTATGTCAAACAAATGCACTCTACTGTTAACACTTTGCTGAACCCGAGTAACTAATTATAATTAAATAATCTCTGCTAGCATCTGACAGTAATCAGGTGTCCAAATTTTACTTAGTTTAGTTTCAGAATTTAGAATTTAATTCTTGTCATGCTCAGAATAATAAAAAGGCTGTTAGAATTCAGCATTTTCTCCTAAGAGATTAATAAATGAAGAAAGCATCTTCTAATTTTTTTCAGGATAAGCTGAAGTATTCTTTATATTCAGCTCATCCTGAAAAGACACAGTAGTCACATCATCTTATGGGATCTTCTGTGAATCTTCTTGAATCTTATAAAAAAACTTCCAGTAACCTGCATTATAATGTATTAAAGTGTTTTATCTAAGACACAGAGACCAAAGCAACAAAATCAACACCTTACAACCATACACTACAACATTGTACTGTATCTCATTCATTTATTTTTATATCATGACCCCAACATTTTTTCTTAGCCAGAGTCAGTTACAATACAGTTCCCTGTACAGTAAACATGACCTATGTTCCTGGCTTCTAGACTGACTCGTGTTTGGAAAACATGTTTTGTTTTAGTGAACTCAGCTTAAGCAGTGACCCAGGTCATTCTGTATGACTGCCCTGTATGGTTCATTTCCACTCTGTCTGTCTAATACTACCTACATATGCTGTCAGCAATGATTTTACATCTGCTTCTATGCCACTGACAAAAATATTGCCAGACCTATTATTGTACACTTCAGAAATCAGGAAATGTCCTAATTCGATGCTTAATTGTCACAGCTAACTTCACATGATGTATCAATGAGGCATTACTATGTTTTAATTGCATTATTTTTTTACCATAGTACTTTTATGTACTAAGCTAAATGCTATGAACAAGCCTATTCTTTTTAACAAAAGATAAAATCAAATAAACCTATCAATGATGCTCTCTACAAAGAGTAAAATACCAAAACACGTACCAAATGAATATGTTGAAGGATATGTAGGATATGAAGTAACTTGCTGCCCCTCAACAGTTATTTTATTGCTTGTTCTTCAGTATGTTCAGAAGTTGTGCCAAAAAAAAAGATATTTGGTAGCTTTTCATGTCTATGCATACACAGATAGAAAAGGAGTTCATACGTACCACCACATTTTAAGTTGTTCAAATTGTATACTGTTAAAGATGGTTTAAAATTTATTAAAAGGAATTAAAGGAAAAAGAACCAAACCCTAGTATCTTTAGTCCTGGTTCTACAACTATATTTTAATAAAACAATGTAAAGTTAGTGAACTTTTATTTTGCTAATTTCTTTAATGCCACTGCTGTTGTCTCTGTAAAATCATAGAACTTATTAAAGTACACAGAGAGAAGTCTAGTCTTTTTTTCTGAATAATGAGAAGAAAATCACTTCCGTATTTCAAGAAAATTATATTATTGCAGAGTAATAAGCAGGTTCGGAAGAGCTGTATCTCTTCTAAAGCCTCATTTACTTTCATTAATTGTGATAAAATTTTAAATTTGTTTTGGAGACTGCTTCAAGACTGGGATCATATGCTTTAATGGCACACTTAAAAAATATGGCAGACTGCTTTGGCAAAAGTGTAGATTGTAGTCTCTCTACCTATCTTAAAAAATGCAGCAATATTTTTCTGGTGATTCAAATAAAGATTATGATAATTCTGAAAAAAAAAAAGATTAGGCACATAAACTGTTTATTGTAAAAGAGAAAGGCAGAAATACTGCAAATTTCTCTTAATGGATCATTGTACAATACAGTGAGTCCACCAGCTGGAGATTATCAGGCATAATTTTCAATGCCACATCTTTATTTCTCTAAGGGAGAGAATTATTGTATTTTCCCTGAATATGAAATCCAACATCACATACACATTAACTATTGAAGTCAAAATGGGAATATAATATATTTTTTTTTCAACACACTTGATAATTCTATAATCATGCATGTTCTGATTATCTTTCCTATGAGGTTGAATTAAAATTTGTCTCAATAGTTCCATGAGCCTGATGCTGATCTATCTCACTGCTTTGGATCATCTGTGGTAGAGAACAAATCAAACAAGAGGCAAGCCAGACATACATACACAAGAGGAAGCAGTTGCCTAGATATAGGTGTTTAGTGCAATTTGAAATGCTCTTTTATGTGATCTAGAGTGAGGCATCCCTGCCCATGGCAGAGGGGTTGGAACTAGATTATCTTAAGGTCCTTTCTAAATCTAACTCTTTTATGATCTGATGATCCCAATGATTTGGGTTGTCCTATTTCAACAGGTAGTGGTAAAAAGTCTGTCCCCATCTTTCTTATAATTCCCATATGAATATTGATGGGCAACAATAAGGTCTACTCAGACCCTTCTCTTCTCCAGACTGAACAACCCCAACTCTCTCAGCCTTTCCTCAAAGGAGAGGTGTTTCATCCCTCTGATAATTTTTGTGGCCCTCCTCTGGACCCATTCCAACAGGTTCATATCTTTCCCCAACAGGTTCATATCTTTCCTGGGTTTGGGGACCACATAGCTAGAGGCAGTACTCCAGGTAGAGTCTTGCAAGAATGGAGTAGAAGGGATAGAATTACGTCTCTTGACCTGTTGGTCACTCTTCTTTTGATGCAGCCCAGGGTATGGTTGGCTTTCTGGTCTGCAAGCACATGTTGCGACATCTCCATCTGGACATTAAGCCATTGACCACTAGTCTGTGGATACAACCATTTCCTTATCCACTGAATAGCTGATCCACCAAATCTATCCCTGTCCAAGAGAAGGATGCTTTTGGGAACCATGTGTTACAGAAGTCCAGATAGATGACTACCATGAATTTTCAAGTATCATGGAGAGTGACTTGGCAACTACATCAGCCAATTCCCTCAGGACTCTGGGATGCACCTAATAAGGTCCCATAGACTTATGTATGTTCAAGTTCCTCAGGTGGTCATGAACCTGATCTTCTCTTACACTGGGAGGGACTTTGCTCCCCCCAGCACCTGCTTTGAGGTCCAACCTTCTGTTACCGCTCATAAGATACATGAGGGTAAAGGGTTGCAAATATTCACTATATCCCCTTTCCTTTTTGCAATGCTGTTGTCTTAATTTCTACTCAAATGTTAACCTTTTGTGAATCAGGAGGCAATGAACGTTCATTTCAAATGCCTTGACACATTTGTGGTATTCACATAGGATCACTAGGTCTGTGCTCAGCTGAAGAGGCAGAGTGTGATCAGACTGGATACCCTAATGTTTCTAAAATGCTATGAGACATCCGCAATTAGGCATCTGGAACTCGTTAATGTTGATAAATGATCAACACATTACATTGTTTTTGATTAAATGTGGTTCACATTCACTCTAAACACAAGTCTTTAAAGTATCTGGCTTACACTCCAGCTGTGTCTCCAGAAAGAAACAGTTGTCTTCCAGGTTCTATGTCATGCATACCTCCTCTGGTGAATGTCTGAAAAGGCTAGCTGTAGCTTGGTGGTATAATTAAAAAAGTGTTAGAACTTATGTTGAAGTAACTGTATCCTATTCTTAGGAGCTGAATAATTCTCCAAATGCGTTGAAAAAAAAGGTGTGGGTGTTGAAAAAAAGCTTATTTTGTTTGCCTAAACATATACATCTAATGCTATCTGAGATACCATATGGTATCTGAAACATACACACAGGAATGGCAGACATACTGTGGAACTTTTGGGAAATCCACATTTTTGCAGAAGCTAAGATACTTAAGGGAATGGATCCCCAGACCTCCCTTGTCCAGATGTCCTATAGAGGACATCACACATGGTTCATATACACCACCACCATTTATGTTTCTTCAATAAAAAGTGAACTCCAGGTCTTGTGAAATTTCTCACACATAGGCATATAACTTAATTTGGGTCTCCCTAGGGTGTAAAGTTTGACTTTCTGCAGCTTCAGAGCAGTGAATGTCCTCTATAGGTCCTGTATAATACCTGCTAAATCCATGTTTAGGCACCCTGAGACTCCTTAAATCACACTGCATGTGGGCAAATAATCTAAGTTTCTTTTCACAGATAGTAATTGAGAATAAGGTATGCCTTCACAACTAAATGGAATACTCTTAAAATTACTGAAAACCACTATTTTATCTTAAAATTCTCTTGTCATATATATATGTGTGTATGTATGTATATACTTAGTCTTCTGGGCATTTTTTTTGTTTGTTTGTTTTTTTCTGCTTTAACATTCAAATATAAATATCAGATCTCTAATTTATTAAATTTATATGCAGAAGGAAACTTTTTATTTTTTTTTATTCCTGGAAATGTGCATGTTAGTTACTCCCTCTACATTTATTTGAACGGCAGTTCTCTAGAAAAACAGTTAAGATATTTTGTTCATTATGATGTTTTTGTATTTATTATTAGTAGTATCATCTTCATTGCCATTAGGAATTTTTTCTGCTTCATTTATTAATTGTAATTGAAAAATTGCTTACTGACAAGGACCTGTAACTAAACTCATATACATGTTTATTTCTTCTAGTTAATAGTCATATTTTCATTAAATTCAGTGCATACTTAGAAGTCCTATAAATCTACCTGAATTACTATAATAATTTCCATGTATTTTGAACAAAAATAATTGTTATATTACAGCTTTGTTATTTCTACATGCAGATGTAGAAATTTCACTGTACAATTTCACTGTAATTGTAATGCATCTATAAATTATGACAGCTACAACTGTTGTCTAGGTCAATATCCTAGGGAAAAACATCAAATAATAAGTTGAACAAAATATTTGCCAGGCATTACAACAAATTTCCATTATCATTGACTATTCTAAATACTGTTTTTAAAAATATCAAAACTACACTACAATGCTGCAACAAAACAGTTCTTAATGTTTTCATCTTTCAATAATTTACCCTCATATCTAGTGAGAGATTCATAAATCTTCATGAAAACAAGCTTGGAATATGAAAGGCAAATTTACATTTGAAAAACAGTGAAATCTTAAGAAATCACATTGATTCTCATTATTTGTTTTTGTTGTTTTTTTTTTTTATCTTGGGAAGTAGCAAAATTTCCTATTACTTGTCCTCTACCCTGACATCAGACTGTGCCCTAGGTTGTACCTAAAGAATCTTATCCTCCTCAATATCACGGTACTGACCTAAAACTATTATTTGAAGGTGAAATCATTTCAAAGTTCATTTGAAGACAAAATTATTAGAAAGGTAGAGGACATCTGAATAAAGAATCTTGTTCCATTAGTTTTGATTCTGCAGAGTAACCAAGAAAAACAAAAGGTAGAAGGATTTTTTTTTGAGTGTGCCATCATTAACAGGTTATAACTTCCTGTTACTGGCTATTACTAGACTATTGTTTGCCTTTTCAGAAGAAAATGACCAAAGCATTTCACATGTGATGAACGTTAGGTTAGAATCAGGTTTTAACTCCAAAAAACGATTCGGGAGTAGACAGACAAAAATTGCACAGCTTAGGAAGGAAATTGTATTCAACCTCAGTTTGAATGGTGAATATATTTGAAAGAATACTTCGAAAGGGTCTGGAATTCTATTCTATGTAAAAAACAAAAACACAAAACAAAACAAAAAAAAACACAAAAAATTAAACCAGATTACATTGTCAATACTACTCCATAGCTTTTGATAAGCTTTTTCCAAACTAGAGCTGCTTAAAGACGAGAGTAAAATGACATATTAAGCCTGCAAGTTCAAAAAGCAGGGTTACAGGCAGTGACCCTGAAAATCTGCATAATACGGTAAAACTTCTCTGAGAGGTACAGACTGCCATGGGATGAAAATTTAACCAGTGTAATTCTATGATGTCTGAGTAGTTTCAAAAAATTTCACAATCTCCATCTCTTTCTCCACATCACAATTCACTCTTCCTTTTAAAAATTTTGCAGACTGTTTTTCCATTCTGCTCACATGTAATATGATACTTTCCAGTTCAGTTTTTTATTAATTATGTACTTAAGAGACTTATATGAGTTGCTATTTAATTCTGACTTTACATGTAACAATTCATTTTGAATTAATGTATTTTCACATAGCAATTCAACTTTCGTTTTTTTGAACATATGATCAGAGCTCCTACTTTACATTCACTGCTTATGACAAAAAAGTAGATTTTTGTTAAATAGTATTAAAATAGTGTATATATGGATGCAAATTTATATATTATATTTTTATATTATACCTTTATGTTTTATCATATGTATTTATCTTGTGCATCCTATATGAATTTTTCAGTCACTAGGCTGCTGTGTACAAGAATGACCAGTATCATTATGTACTCATCTACACATTATAATTTAAGGAGAAAATATAATTGTGAGTTTCTTATGGAAATTACATCTAACTTCCAAAGCACAATTCAAACAGGACACATATTACTCACATATCATTTCAATAACTGTGTGAGTCCTAGAATTGTTTGGAACGGTCAGCCTTTATGCCCATTAAGTAGTAATAGCTCTATGCAGCAACTACATTTTCTGATGAAGACAACCAGGGAAAAGCAAAATGAGGATTCTGAACCATGGGCTTAAGCTGATTTTGGTGCATGCTAGAGGATTGAGCAGAAACCAATGTTTGTGTTTTTAAATATGGGATACAATAAAGAGTACTCTGAAAAGAAGGGTAGGCTGGGAATATAGCATGAAAGTGGCTGTATGTCACTTCTCAGCACAACTTATTAGAGTATAGAAAAACTCTACCCTCAAACATAACCACACTGTAGTCTTCCAGGTGTTCATCCAAAAATGTTTCTTTCCATAACACTGTATCACACCAAACTTTTCCTGTTAATTTTCTTGAATGTCCTTCTAATTGATTAACCATACTTATTTCTGAATTGGATTTTAGGCTAGCAGATCAAGAACTTATTTTTTATTATTATAAAATACATGTACAAAAGGTTTGAAATATCTGTTATTTCTGAATGTATTATAGCACTGTGGCCTATCAAATATGGTATTGTCACTGCTTGTAAAAAGCACTGGTCACTGGATATTGTCATAGCCCCAAAACTTAACTGACTTCTGCTTGCTTTAGCTCCAGAAAAGATTTTTAAAGTCAGACAGGTGGTACAGGGGCTACATCAGCTCTATTCTAAATGCTTAATCCTTTGGATATCTAAAAACTTGTTTGGATTTGTTTTGAGATTTGTGATCTAATGTTTATTCATTCTACACAAGTCATACAATTTAGGGCAAAAGTCCAGCGAACAGTCAAGGGTAAGTAAATAGTTATGCTAATATAGAATTGCTGACCCATGGGAAAAAAGCAGTAAAGTGAGAAACAGCAGAAAAAAATAATTACAAAACCAATGACATTGACCTTTTCTCATTAGGTGCTCAGCAGCCAGCACGTTGCTGGGACAACCACCTTCTAGTCACATGTGGCAGAGGAGTCAAAAACACAGGAACTCATGGCCAATCAGAAAGGCAAGAAAAAACATCAGGCAAGAGTAGCAGTTTTAAGATGCTATATCCATATTAGAACTGCCTTATTAATTTCTCAGCTTTTTAAGTTAATTTCATATACTGGTATATAAGACTCATTTTACATGAATCATTTTGCCTTAGTGAAGTTGGACTAGCAATAAAATTTTGAGTCCAAACATAAGGTGTACTGTCTTTTTTGCTCATATTTAAATTATGTGTCATGAAGGGTACACACAAGTTTGGAAGCTAAAAAACAACCGCCCTTAAGAGGTTTACATTAAGAAGAGATATGTCTACAGTGAAGAAAAAAAAAAGCAAACCCAAAAAACTTTTGCCTTTGGAAAGCAGAATGCTATTTTTTGTGCTATATTTCTATGCTATAATTACATGAAAAAACTCGGAACTTTGAAATATATGGAAAGTTTCTCTGAATAAAAATTTATTATTAATTTACTTTTACTTCATTTATAGTAATGGTGCTCACCTAGTGATACACTTTAGTCACAGAGAGAAGTAAAAGGGGAAAAAAAAAATGTATGCCATATAAGAATTTAAATATCTCATATTTCTACATTAGAAGCTGAAAAAAAATATTCATCCGAATTGTACTTAGAAATTTTTAAACATCTCAACTCTTCCAAAATGAATATAGTTCTATGGAAAGTAAAAATAAATCTATTCAAAATATGGCAATCTGATCTCCTACAGCAGTTCAAACTTTCATAATATCTTCTTTCATTCCTCTTTATGAGTCAAGTTTTCTTTTCTTGTGTTTATCAGTCCCTATTTCTTCAATTATTAATTTGTTCTGATTTGCAGGTTTGTGTTGACTGAGTTCTCACTCCTGCACCAATACCCAAATTCCATTTTCTTACTGTCAAAAACAGGACTGTAGATCCTGACTGATGCATCTGCATGAAGACAAATATTAACTAGTGCAAAAGCACAAATAAGGCTCTTCTAGTAAGTATGAAACTTTGGCTGTGCAAGATGACTGCACTGTTAAAGCTAATGGCAATTTATGTACTTTTATGGAGTAAGACCACTTAAAAAGATAGTGTCTTCTTTTAACTCTTAAAGGTACTCAGGATGTCTCCCCTGAACTGGAAGGGAGGAGCTCTTCATACAACTAGGTATGCCCAGTCCTGTATATATTGTGCAGAGTTTCAATGCCCAGTTTCTTATTGCACCATGACAGCATCTACCTAAACCCAAACATTGTACTGCATCTACAAGTTCCTGTCTTCTATATTGGATTCAGCTCTAAATGACCTTGTTCTTACTTATATAAATCATACTGTAGTTTAAGATTAAATGCAGACTTTGCAGAGCTCTATCACTAGGTTGTTTATCTTTTTATGCATTAGCAAGATTTTAAAAATATAAAAATTAACTAATATTCACAATACATATAGTCAGAGAGAAACAGTTTAATTCATAGAATAATAATTTATTGCTATATAATGAAATATTATCCAGAAAATATTTTTTCCATCATTCTTCTTCTCATAACAAAATTTCAAAATGTAATTTCAAATTTAGCTAAGTGCATACTTTTCATAATTTTCATAATGGGCCATTCTATTTTAAAATCCTGTGATATTTAAAGCTGGCATTAAGCAATTTCTGTCTTGATGTCCTTCTCTTTAGAGACTTCTGTTTAGATATACTGTGTAAAATAAGCCTCAGACTTTTGCCATTTTTAATTTGCAAGACTTGTGAGTATGCATGTAGGAGACAAATCAGTGAGCAATATCACATAGGGCAATTACCAGTATAGCCTTCTAACTCTTTTACGTTTTCTTCTGCAGTATAGGAGTATCAATTTTCTCCATTGATTCATTCCCAGAATAACACAAAATGCCTTGCAGTAATCTTTTTTTTTAAGCATTACAGAAATTCAAGCCCAAAGCTTGCTGAAAGCCTATGCGTAATGACATACTTCTGTTCATGATCTATGGGTATCGTGTGGGCCAATATTGTATTTGAGAATACAGAACTAATGTAAAATTCTGATAGTACGAATCCAAGAGAAGAATAAAAAAAGGTAGCACTTCAAGGAGAAGACTCCTTCAGGCTCAACATTGAGGACATATCCATAATAATATTTTCAGAAGTGCCCCAATGATGCTAAAAAAGATGTATAACTATTTTTACTAATAAACAGTGTTGGTGTTCATTGGTTTGAATAATTTCAATGTTGTTTTCAAAGTCACTTGCACCAAATTGTACTATGGAGTGAATTTGCTACTTGGTAAATAGTTTTAAAGAGGTCATTATCAAACATTCCTTATATTTTAGTGCAATGTATCTCCAGTGAGATGATGATACTTTTATTATTAATGCAAAGATGTTTAATAAGAAACTAGGTTCCGTATTAAATGAAACAGTGATGTCACGCAAAGAAAGCACACCACACAAATATGCTTAAATATAAGTACAAGAAATTTCTAAACCCTAGCTTTTCGTTGTTGTACAAAATAAGTGGCATTAGTAATCAAAATAAACGCTGTCTTCCTAAATAATCTGTTTTTCAACTATACACTATCAAACCTTCAGGTTTTATTATATTATTTATGGATTTGTCTCCATTCTGCAAAGCTACTTGGTGGATAAAGAACTGGCTGGATGGCCACACACAAGAGTTGTGGTCAATGGCTCAATACCCAGCTGGAGACCACTAACGAGTGGTGTCCCTCAGAGATCTGTGTTGGGACCAGTCTTGTTTAACGTCTTTGTTGCTGACATGGACAGTGGGACTGAGCGCGCCCTCAGCAAGTTTTCCCATGACACCAAGCTGCGTGGTTCGGTTGATATGCTGGAGGGAAGGAATGACATCCAGAGGGACATTGACTTGAGAGGTGGACCAATGCAAACATCATGAAGTTCAACAAAGACAAGTGCAAGGTCCTACACCTGGGTGGGAGCAACCCCAGGCACAGCTACAGGTTGGGCAGAGAAGAGATTCAGAGCAGCCCTGTGGAGAAGGACTTGGGGGTGTTGGTCGATGAGAAAATGAACGTGAGCAGGCAGTGTGCACTTGCAGCTCAGAAAGCCAACTGTATCAAGGGCTGCATCAAAAGGAGTGTGACCAGCAGGTCAAAGAAGGTGATCCTGCCCCTTTACTCTGCTCTTGTGAGCATGATTAATGGCTTTGTAGGACTGTCATGGTTTAAGCCCAGCTGGCAACCCAGAGCCACACAGCTGCTCGCTCACTCCTCCAACTTTCTCTCCACCCCACCCCCCCCCCTTATTTCATACTATTCACGTCATGCTCTGATCTCACATTTTGCCCGTCTAGAACTCACATTTGTCCCTCTACTCTGCTTTTGTAAGACCTCATTTGGAGTATTGTGTGCAGTTCTGGTGTCCTCAGCATAAAAAGGCCATGGAACTGTTGGAACAAGTCCAGAGAAGGGCCACGAGGATGATCAGGGAACTGGTGCACCTCCCGTATGAAGACAGGCTGAGAAAGTTTGGGCTGTTCAGCCTGGAGAAGTGAAGGCTGCGTGGAGACCTCAGAAGCCTTTCAGGATCTGAAGGGGGGCTTATAAGAATATTGGGGATGGACT
Organism: Pezoporus occidentalis; assembly: GCF_034315485.1. Taxonomy (NCBI): domain Eukaryota; kingdom Metazoa; phylum Chordata; class Aves; order Psittaciformes; family Psittacidae; genus Pezoporus; species Pezoporus occidentalis. The sequence continues at coordinate 3,913,246 of NW_026914611.1, read as the reverse complement.
CTTCATTAGGGACTGTAATAATAGGACAATGGGTAACAGGTTCAAACTTAAACAGGGGACATTTAGATTGGATATAAGGAAGAAGTTCTTTACTGTGAGGCACTGGAATGGGTTGCCCAGGGAAGTTGTGAATGCTCCATCCCTGGTTGTGCTCAAGGCCAGGTTGGACCGAGCTTTGGGTGGTATGTTTTAGCGGGAGGTGTCCCTGCTCATGTCAGGGGGGTTGGAACTTGATGATCTTAAGGTCCTTTCCAACCCGAACTATTCTATGATTCTGTGATTCTAAGCCCTGCTTTGTGAAGCTCTGTGTGCTGCCTACTGAGTCTTTGAAGTCTCTTCTACAAATACACATAATGATTAAGAATGTGCTATAGGGAGAAGAGCTGTTTAGCCTTGGTCAGAATACATATTTAAAAAACAAAACACAAGCCTAAATTTTTAATTGTTGTTTTTGCTTTTCCTTTTTCAGTACTGAATATCTTCATCTGAATACCTGTACTTAGAAAAAATGATAGCACTCTGTCCTGATTTCAGCTGAGATAGAGTTCATTTTCTTCTTAGTAGCTGGTGCAGTGCTGTGTTTTGGCTTTAGTCTGAGAACAATGCTGATGAAACACCAATTTTTTAGTTGTTGCCAAGTAGCACTTGCCCTGATCAAGGACTTCTCAGTCTCACATGCTCTGCCAGTGAGGAGGGGCACAAGAAACCAAGATGGAGCAGAGACAGGACACCTGACCCAAACTAGCCATACCATGGCATATCATGCCCAGTATGGAAACTGGGGGAGTTACGCAAAAGGGACCAATCACTGTTTGAGCTGGGCTGGGTATTAGGCAGCAGATGGTGAGGAGTTACATTGTGCATCACTTGTGTTTTCTGAATTTTCATTTCACTTTTTTAGTTGTTCTCTATTGCTATTTTCAGTATTGATTTTGTTATTATTTCTATTGTCATTATATTTTCCTTAATTTCATTTATTAAACTGTTCCTATCTCGACCTGCAGGTTTTACAGTCTTTTGATTCTCCTCCCCATCCCACCTACTGCAGGAGGGGGGATGGTGAGCATGAGTGAGTGGCTACATGGTACTTAGCTACCATCTGGTTTTAAAATACATTACACTAAGATGCGTGAAAGAGACAGGGACATGGTATTGCTTAGGTTTTATCTATGTAATACTGATATCCATTTGTGGGATTCAGAAACTATAGAAAGTATCAGAGATGAGAATACATCTGCAAGGCTCTCCTGGGTTAACTATTGGAATAAATGTTTTGAGTATTTGACTCAGCTTCACAATGAGAAAGTCATGGAGGATAACAATAGGACTCTCAAGGGGTAGGCAGAGGGACATGAAGTTAAAAAAATTTGAGCATATACCTAACAATGTAGTAAGGAAAATTCTAGCTGGTTGCTTCTGCAGTGGGTGTAAAAAATGACTATTAAAAATAGTCTTTCTATTAACAGTGAATTCTCTGCTTTTGGATAATTTATTTCCTGAGGCATCCTCTTGGCTTCAGTATTCCTTGCAGTGTTCTCCTAAAATGTCAGATTAAAATACAGCATTGATCTTCCATGTTAAATTCTGTTATTTTAGTATGGTAACCGTATATTAAGATGATTTCTTCATGACAAGTAGGTTAGACCTGATCCATATGAAATGATACAGTATCTATCTGAAAAGCAATCAATATATTGTGAAAAACATACAGTGTTCATCTACCTTAATAATGAAATAATTCCATGACATTATTCAAGCTTATTTTAGCTTGGGGTGCAATGAAATTTGATCAACAGATTTAAGAAACATATTTAGTTGCTATGATGTTCATTGAATATGTGGAAGAAAGAGCAAGTTTTCTAAAACTCAGTCTCATTCACAGATCTGAATGAAAACTCCTCCTTTAAGCAAGAAGCTGTCAGAGTTCCTAATTTCCATCTTCTGTTAACAGTTGTGAATGGTACAATGCTAATTTTTCTGTAAGTACAGGCTTTGATCATATCTGTGGAATTTCCACAGAAATAAAAAGCAGAATTGAAATAGCCAAAGAAAAAAAAAAAAGAAAAAGAGTCAGCAACCCACATATTATTAAAGGGGCCACCTAGAACCATCTAGGATATAGGATAATATCACAGACATATTAAAATAGAAAAACTAATGGTTATATTACTTCAACCAGTGTCGAGTGAATACTTTTGAATGGTCTGTTCAGTTCTGCTTTAAACACTTCAAAAGAACCCTTTGGGGTATTTCAGGAAAACCATTTCAAGCATACAAAGATACCAAAAAAGACTGACAAGAGACAAGAAAATAATTACAGGATAAGAAAGTGTGCCTTATTGGGAGCAATTCAAGGACTGCATAAATCTAGTTTGTTCTGAGAAAGATTAAATGGCTGAATAAAACACAGACTGTAAGTATCTACACAAGGAACAAAAATTTAAAATTAGATGGCTATGCAGTACAGCAGAAAGACAAGGAATGGCAATAGAAGCTCATTAAGCTTTCCAGTTAAGCTTTCCAGCTTAACAAATGGAAAACCAGACTTTCTAAGAGTGAGAGTAACTAGCCATCAAGGAAATGCACAGTGATGTTAAATTATTTTCTATTATGAAAATTTTAAAATGCAGTTGACTATTTTTCTCAGCTATGTGCTTCCATATAAGAAGCTACTACATAGAATCATACAATCATAGAATAGTTAGGGTTGTAAAGGACCTTATGATCATCAAGTTCCAAACCCCCTGCCATGGGCAGGGACAGCTAACACTAAACCATGTCACCCAAGGCATCGTCCAACCTGGTCTTGAACACCGCCAAGAATGGAGCATTCACAACCTCCCTGGGCAACCTATTCCAGTGCCTCACCACCTTAACAGGAAAGAATTTCCTCCTTATACCCAATCTAAACTTCCCCTGTTTAAGATTGAACCCGTTACCCCTTGTCCTATCACTACAGTCCCTAATGAAGAGTCCCTCCCCAGCATCCCTATAGGCCCCCTTCAGATACTGGAAGGCTGCTAGGAGGTCTCCACGCAGCCTTCTCTTCTCCAGGCTGAACAGCCCCAACTTTCTCAGCCTATCTTCATATGGGAGGTACTCCAGTCCCCTGATCATCCTCGTGGCCCTTCTCTGGACTAGTTCCAACAGTTCCATGTCCTTTTATATGTTGAGGACACCAGAACTGCACACAATACTCCAGGTGAGGTCTCACAAGAGCAGAGCAAAGCGGCAGGATCACCTCCTTCGACCTGCTGGTCACGCTCCTTTTGATGCAGCCTGGGATATGGTTGGCGTACTGGGCTGCAAGCGCACACTGCCTGCTCACATTCATTTTCTCATCGACCACCACCCCCAAGTCCTTCTCCCCAGGGCTGCTCTGAATCTCTTCTCCGCCCAACCTGTAGCTGTGCCTGGGATTGCTCCCACCCAGGTGTAGGACCTTGCACTTCGCATGGTTAAACTTCATGAGGTTGGCATCAGCCCACCTCACAACTGTGTTGCGGTCCCTCTGGATATCATTCCTTCCCTCCAGCATATCAACTGAACCACACAGCTTGGTGTCATTGGAAAACTTGCTGAGGGCGCGCTCAGTCCCACTGTCCATGTCAGCGACAAAGATGTTAAACAAGAACGGTCCCAACACAGATCTCTGAGGGACCCCACTCGTTACTGGTCTCCAGCCAGACATTGAGCCATTCACCACAACTCTTTGTGTGCGGCCATCCAGCCAGTTCTTTATCCACTGAGTGGTCCATCCATCAAATTGATGTCTCTCCAATTTAGAGACAAGGGTGTCGTGTGGGACAGTGTCGAATGCTTTGCACAAGTCCAGGTAGATGACATCAACTGCTCTACCCCTGTCCATCAGTTCTGTAGCCCCGTCATAGAAGGCCACCAAATTGGTCAGGCAGGATTTCCCCTTAGTGAAGCCATGCTGGCTGTCACTAAGCACCTTGTTGTTTTTCATGTGCCTTAGCATGCCTTCCAGGAGAATCTGCTCCAAGATTTTGCCAGGCACAGAGGTGAGACTGACTGGTCTGTAATTCCCCGGGTCATCCATTTTCCCCTTCTTGAAAATGGGGGTTAGATTTCCCTTTTTCCAGTCATCAGGAACTTCACCTGACAGCCATGATTTCTCAAATATGGTGGCCAGTGGCTTAGTAACTTCACTAACCCCTTCAGGACCCACGGATGGATTTCATCAGGACCCATGGATTTGTGCACATTCAGATTTTTAAGATGGTCTCAAACCAGATCCTCTCCTACAGTGAGCCCAAGGTCTTCATTTTCACAGTCCCTGCATCTGCCTTCCAAGACTTGGGTGATGTGGTCAGAGCCTTTGCCAGTGAAAACAGAGGCAAAGAAGTCATTCAGAACCTCAGCCTTCTCCAAATCCTGTGTAGCTAGTTCTCCCGAGAGCTTCCAGAGGGGGCCTACTTCCTCCCTAGTCTCTTTTTTAATTGTTATGTACCTATAGAATCCCTACCTTTTATCCTTAATATCCCTAGCCAAGTTTAATTCTAACTGGGCCTTAGCTTTCCTAACCTGGTCCCTACCTTCCTGGACAACACCCCTGTACTCTTCCCAGGCCACCTGTCCTTGCTTCCACTTTTTATAGCCTCTTACATATGCAGCAGGAAACTCCTGTCTTTTCAGAACATCTGATTGAATAATAAGGATTTATTTCTCATAGAGCTGAAAAGATCTCATTTTCCTTTAACCACCGGTGATGATGTACCCAAGACTCAATATCATAAGCATTCAAGATATAAGTGGTTTATATAAATCACAACATAATACTTTGTCATAACTAGAACTTGTGAATAGTTTTCCTTAGTAATATTTACTTGCATTAAAGATATTTTGAACAAAATAATATTTTACTGGTTTTGACAAAGATAAATTATAGATATTTGTTGTTTTTTTTTCTGCAGAACTGAAGGTGACAGAAACCCATTTAAGTTAAAAACCATATACCCTTATGGCTCAGACTCCATAATTCTGAAAATCAACAACCAGTGTATGCTGATCTGTGCATTCAAAGCAAACTATACAATAAGATTTATTCTGTAGGGGCAGGTGACTAATTATCAGATTTATTGTGAGTCCAGTCTTCTATGCAACCCTGAGTTCTTTACACTTATGTACACATTTTGCTCAGGACTTCCTAACTGTTAAAACTGTAAGTAGACCATTTAGTTTATTATTGAAACCTATACTCCTCTTTCTTGATTGGATGAAATTAGAGGAAATGACTTGGTCTTAAAGAGATTTTTCATTTTGGCGATCATAAATATTTTAGTCTTACTTTCATGTTTATCATCTTTATAACTTTCAATTTAAATCTTCCATCAAAAAGTTAGGACAAAATACACATCTAAAAAAAGCCACAAATCGCATGTTTTCAGAAAACCATAACCTTAAAATAAAGTGGTTATATATTGGTGTCGTGGTTTAAACCCAGTCAGGTAATTCGTTTGCTCACTTCCCCCCCTTTCTTGCCCTCCCCCTGCTCTCGGAGGGACGGAGAGGAGAATCGAAAAGAATGCAACTCCCACAGGTTGAGATAAGAACAGTTTAGTAACTAAGGTATAACACAAATCACTACTGCTACCACCAATGATAATAATGATAAAGGAAATAACAAGGGAAGAGAATACATCATCTCACCACCAGCCGACCGATAACTCGCCCGACCAAGCTCCGACCCATCCCTCCTCCAACCCCTCCGTCTCCCAGCCCTTCCGGCTAACTCCCAGTTGCCTCCTGGGCATGACGTGCTGTGGTATGGAATACCTCTTTGGTCAGTTTGGGTCAGGTGTCCTGTCTCTGCTTCCTCCCGGCTTCCCCTCCTCCCTGGCAGAGCATGAGGCTCACAAAGTCCTTGGCCAAACCTAAACATCACTATCAGCTCTGTTCCCAAGCTGAAAGTCAAAGCACTGCACTGCACCAGCTACCAAGAAGGGGAAAAATGACTGCTACTGCTGAACCCAGGACATTATCCACCCCTTATTCCATACCATTCACGTCATGCTCAGATCCCACATTTTCAATATACCATCACTCTTATCTAAGTGCATGGACCAGTCCCTATAAAGCTGCTGCGTCCATCTGGTCCATGTCAGGCTCCATCTCTTGTAACAGTCTTCCAGAGCAGGAGAGACTGTGTGCAGTGTTCACACTCGTGAATAACCTGGGCAATAGTGTCCATTGCTAAGTCCACCCCTCGATCATGAGTCCATCTCTATGTTGCATCTGTGCTCTGATGGCCTGAAGTGCCATGGGCCCACCAGGCTCAAAATAATTCACTGTCCCCTTCAGCAGTTTCTGCAACTTGTTGCTGGGGACTCCATACAGCTGCCTTCCATCTCCGACGCTTCCAAAGCACTGGAGGGGCCCAGTGGACTACATAGTTGCCCATACTGTCCCACACACCCTGCCACTCATGACTGTCCAGCCTTGGGGAAAATCTCTTGGTCCCCCCATATCGTCGTCTAACCCCAGACAAGACCCAAACCTGACTCTGCTTAACTTTTGAGATCAGACAAAATGGTTGTGGGTAGAACACAGCCTGTATGTGTGCCAACATGCTGATCCCCATCACAATCAGCAGGCAGGTCCCAAGGATACCCAAAGGCCATTCAAAACCTTCAGAACTCTCAGTTGATGCTGCTGTACTTGTAACTGGGGCTGGTGTAGCTGCTGTACTTGTCGGCTCTCCCACCGCCAGCTTCTCTTTTCCTGAGTCCAGCTCTTCCTCCTCTGCCTTGCTGGGAAATGCTGCGTGGTCTCCGGCATCCTCCTGGGGCTCGGCGGGCGGCTTCCGGGAAATGCTCTCGGCCGTCGCGGGGCTCGGCTCGGCCGCGGGGCTCGGCTCTTCCGCGGGGCTCGGCTCCTCCGCCGCCTTCTCCCGCTGCTCGGCAGCCGCTTCCTTCTTCTCCTCGACCGCCCCGACCTCCTCCACCGGCAGCCGTCCCCTCGCGGCCTCCGGCCCCGCTCCCGCCGCCGCTTGGTGCCCGGGGCCGCTCTCCCGGGCCGGTTCGGCTGCCGCCGGCTCCCGGGGCCGCTCCCCCTCGGCTCCCCGCATCCTCACGAAGATGGAGAGTAGGGTGAGGGCCAGGACGGTGAAGAGCAGCCGGACGGCCAGGTACAAGTCCACGGCCACGTCCGTCCCGCCCTGCTGCTGGAGCCCGCCCGTATTACAAGCCATTGCCATAAAGCACAGTGAGACAAGAACCTTAGCCCAGGCCCCATACTTGATAAACACTATCACAGCAAATACCGGCTCTACGTAAGTTACAACATTCTGAAGCTGTGAGATCAAGAGAAACAACTCTGAGAGCCAATAAATCGTCATTGTGATGAGTGACTATTAATTCGGTCAGATCTGTTGTTATCTCAACCCTTCGTGCCCCACGTTGGGCGCCAAAAAGAACTGTCGTGGTTTAAACCCAGTCAGGTAATTCGTTTGCTCACTTCCCCCCCTTTCTTGCCCTCCCCCTGCTCTCGGAGGGACGGAGAGGAGAATCGAAAAGAATGCAACTCCCACAGGTTGAGATAAGAACAGTTTAGTAACTAAGGTATAACACAGATCACTACTGCTACCACCAATGATAATAATGATAAAGGAAATAACAAGGGAAGAGAATACATCATCTCACCACCAGCCGACCGATAACTCGCCCGACCAAGCTCCGACCCATCCCTCCTCCAACCCCTCCGTCTCCCAGCCCTTCCGGCTAACTCCCAGTTGCCTCCTGGGCATGACGTGCTGTGGTATGGAATACCTCTTTGGTCAGTTTGGGTCAGGTGTCCTGTCTCTGCTTCCTCCCGGCTTCCCCTCCTCCCTGGCAGAGCATGAGGCTCACAAAGTCCTTGGCCAAACCTAAACATCACTATCAGCTCTGTTCCCAAGCTGAAAGTCAAAACACTGCACTGCACCAGCTACCAAGAAGGGGAAAAATGACTGCTACTGCTGAACCCAGGACAATTGGTCATAAAAAACAATTGTAAGTATTAAGGTTAAGCAGATGCAAGACAAGGGGTACAGAAAGTGTTCAAGGAGTGAATGTCCTCAGACCAAAAAATCCTTAAAAATTTATTTCTTACACTCAAAGGAGAAGACCTATTCTGCATATTTGGGATTAACTTTTCAAGTCGCTTATCAATCTCCTCAATGCACACAGCATCTTGCCTTCAGGCTTCTTATTTCAGCACAAAGACATTCGTGTCAATAGGCTGTTCAGAAAGATATAATATTACTTTTTAAACAAAAGGGCAGAGTGTATCTGGTCTGTTTTTTCATGCTTTAAAAGAACAAACAAACCCAAGCAAATATGTATTTGAATATAAATAGATTTTATTACTCTGAAAATTCATTGCCTTGGAATAAATTGCTTATGTGTGGTTAGCAGTGAAAAAGGTATAGCAAATAACCTGTGCTATACATGAAGCTCCCCACCCATGTTCTGGAGTCAAGTAATAATTGCAAGATCAAAGAAGATGTCATTTTGACTTCTTCCTTCCATCCAGAATGTCCTCTCTAATAAGGGATGTATACTGAAACGCTACCTATTTGGTAGCTAACTTACTTAACCCTTTTGTCAAATTTCAGTGGGTAAAACTAAGTAAGAGTGCTATCACTTGTGTATATACCTAAAGTTCTATTAAAAATCCTCATTTTATCTAAAATCTGTCATGGCCCTATTATAATCATCATTATTCTGTACAGCTACAGAATTTTAATGGTGTTCAGCCATCACATCAATCATCTTAGTCAATTTATGCTTTCTTCATGCCCTCACTGGTAAAAAATGGTAGGATATGCTTCCAAGCACTAGCATTTTAGAGTATTGTCGAACACTGAGCATCAAAGCAATGATTCTGCAAGCTTGTCTATTCTCATCGAGGCATCTGGTACATATATCAGGAGAGAGATTGCCTGAAGCTATTTTCTGTCACTTGTTAAAATACAGTGAATGGCTGAGAGGTCAGCCAATGAAATGTTGCAGAGACAACCTCAAGGCATATCTTCACTTGTGTAGTGTTATTTCCACAGAATAGAAGATTGGAATTAAACACCATCTGCTAGGGCAGAGTGTATACGATGTTAACAAAGCCTATGTGCAAAAATAGCTTAAAGTACATGACTCTGTGAATATCTTGGCATGATGGTGGAGGAAATGGGAGTCTCCTCTAAAAACAAAAAAACCATCCTGTGCATTACTTGTTTTTTTTCAGTTCTGATGCTTTCAACATCCTAGCCAAAAATGTTCATTCGCCAGTTTTCCTTCTCTACCAAGCTTATCAAATTTCATTAAAATGTCCCAGATACGTGTGCATAAGGTCTTAGTCTTATGTTCATACTTGAAATTTAAATTCTTGATGCTACCTTATCTGAATAGAATGTAGTATCTGAATAGAATGTAGTTTTCTTCCAAATACAAAAATAGTATTATTCTTGCATTATCTTCTTCCTGCCTTTGGTTGGTCTTTTCTAATAGATTTTGGGTTTTTCCTATTCTTCTTTTTTCCTTATTCTATCCACAGTTGCCAGCTGTGGTATTCCTACTGTCATAGATGTCAATGGGCATGCACATTTTTATATCAAAGCATGTGTTGGTTGCTATTGAGACGACATTCTGGAATGATTGTTTCATTCACAGATGGCCCACTGTAGTTTGCTTGCTTCTCAGAATTTTGTAGCAGTATTTTTTGTGGCTAAACAAAATCTGTTTGACTTACTGAACTATGTTGTTGTTATTTGACTCTATTTTCTCTTCTATTTAGGAATTATGGAATCTAGAACATTAAGTATCTCTGTTCAAATGCTTCCCGGATATGCTGATTTGTTTTTCAGCTTTGTCTTCTATGCTCATTTTGGTTAGTCTGACAGAGTTCATGAAGGATGATCCATCTCAATAAACTCTATAAATCTAAAAGTTAAACACTTAAGTCTGATCAAGTCATTCTAAATTCTGTTTATCACCACTATATATTTGAGACAGTTTTTTATCTGCCCTGATTAATATGTCACCCTAGAATGAGACAAACTCTCCCCTGAAAATGACTATTTTTATTCACCAGCTGTAAAAGACAGTTGGGTTTTAGGTGGTAGGTAATAAGAATCAGGTTTAGGGGAAAAAAAATGGACTTGAGGTAGATTTTAGGAGAAAAAAAATCCAAACTGTTCTAAATTAAAGGACAATTGAGAAGGGGAACAGATTTTCTATAAATTATATTTTTAGATTTCAATTATTTGTCAGAACAGGTGAGATGAACATTAAGGGAAATAGGCAAGATCTGGCCATTTTTCTGTCATTATCTTGTATGGTTTTGTGAACATATCCTCTTCACTGAATGAACAAAGAAGTGATTTACTATTAACTGTAATGGCTAAATATTTCCAGATATTTTTAGTTTTGAAAAGATTTTATTCTACAGTTGGAACTGTAGACTATAATTAGAACTGTAGAAATTATTAGAACTACCTTTAATATTATATGACCGAACACTTCCCATTATTCTTTGTTTAATACTATATTTTTATTTTCAATTTGGGTTGGAATAAACTTTGTGAATTTCACAGGTAATGCAAAAGAAGGAAAAAAAAAGAAAAAACAAAAACAACAAAAAACCCAACTTAAAGACAATCCTAAACCAAAAATCACCAATCTCTCTATTCTTCTGTATAGCTATCGAAGAATCTTGGAACCACTTCCACCTCCTAAGTTGCCTTGCTATTACAATCATTCTGTGTTTTATGGCTAGAGACAGCTTTGTACAGAATATACAACTTCATATCAGGAAAATCGCTTGATGTTAAGGTCAGAGAACACATGCAGTTTGTGTGCAATTCTTCAAACTGCAATTCAAAAAATATGCAAAGCAATCTTTTTCACTGGAATGTTGTAGTTACTTCAGAGAAAGTAATATTTGCTTTTGATTATGCTGATCTATCAATTTTATTCATACCAATAAAGACTTCACAAGAAATAAATGTACGGGAAAAGATCAACTTCAGCTGAAGATGTCAAAAAAACAAACCCAAACAAATAAACAAAAGACCTAAACAAAAACAAATGAAAAAGCTCCACAAAGCTCCCATGAATACAGAAGAGAATTTTAAGAAGTGTCTGGGGAAAGCTCATTTTCATTTTGATAAAAGAGAGCATCTACTTCTCAAATTAGGTGTTTTTCCAAATATTGCAAGTCATAGATTTTATTTTCTTTTGTTGAAAGCAATTTATTTTTTTTCTGGGTGTATAAATACATTATTTATTAATTCCATTATATATAATATAATAATATATATATATAATTCCACTAATTCCAGCTTTAACAACTGTGAATATAATGCAGGTTAATTTTGGCTCAAGGGAAGGCACAATTCTGTACTTTGGTGCGAGTTCTGACACTGGGAATCCAATTACAGGTGTGTGGCAAGGGTCTGATTTTAGTCAAATATGACTAAAAATTTAATCTCTGGGATACAAAAAAAAAAAAGGCCTTTTCCCCTGAATACAGTATTTCTTCCTAAGACTTCCTGCTGTTGCAAAGCTGGATGAATAGTGACACTTGTGAGAAGCAGCTGATGCTCCCAAGAAACCCATGCAGGCCATCTTGAGCGGGTAGCAAATTAGAGGGACCACAAATCTTCTTATATGCATTAAAATTACACACAGTCAGTAAGATGAGATGTTAGAAACAAAAAAGGATAAACAAGCAAACAAATTCTGTCATAATTTGAAGTGTATTCCCAAATTACTGAAGCACACATGAAGACTAAACAAATGACCAGATATGAAGTCCATTTAATATTACTATGAAAACCCCAAATCACACATAGTCCAGTCTGTGAATGTGAGTGTGAACAAATAGAAGGCATTTATGATTCATTGCCAATGTGATGACAGACACTACATTTAAGAAAAAAATACAAAGACAAAAATCAATACAGCAGTCTTCTGATTAAGCATCTTTGTATGTCTTCCTCCCTTACGCAGAAAGGCACACAAACAAACTGAACATAGCATATGAAACTTTTTTTTTTAGGAAAATCAGGAAAGAAGATGAAACATGGACCTACATGTGTGTCACGTTACATCAACTATTGTCTGAATGAGTTTGATGACAGAAGATGAAGCATGAGGGCTTTGGGCAAGATAGGGCAAGGCATTGCAAGGTGGGTTGAGGCAAGTTGAAACAAAGCAAAGCAAGGTGGGCAGAGAAAAGAAATGGCTGGTGTAAGAAAAGATCCATTTGGATATTTGGAAAACTAAAGATGCAAACATTATCTAGCAAGTTAAATACAATTACCTGCAGCAACTGAACAAAAATACAGTTCATAGAAAAAAAAAAGAAATCTATCTTTATATATTCCACAAAGACTTTCAGCATAGACAATATCAAAGTGCTTTGGAAATTTTGTATTTCTTTTTAAAGTTATTTTATGTTTCCTTCAACTATCTTTTTTTCTGCCTGTGGGCTGAATGATAATAGCTATTTAATAATATGAACAATCTCTGAACAACTTCATAACTAGAAACAGAAACACAATAAAACTATCAACTTTGATTGCCAAAAACATCCAATTTATAGGACAAGTTCTGAATATCAAGGCAGGGACCAGAGGAACAATATCCTTCCTATCATAAAAGGAGATCAGGTTTGAAATCACCTGAGGAACTTGAACATACACAAGTCTATGGGACCCAATGATATGCATGCCAGAATCCTGAAGGAATTGACTGATATAGTCACTAAACTGCTCTGGCAAAGTCCCCAGTTTACACACATTTGTAAACAGGATAATAAGGAGGAACTGGGAACTAACCAACCAGTCAGCCTCATATCGATGCACATTATGTTCATGTAATAGATCCTCCTAGCAGACATGTTAAGGCATATGGAAGACAGGGAGGTAATTAGAGACAGCAACACAGCTTCATCAAGGGCAAATTATACCTGTCTAGTCTAGCAGCCTTCTACAATGGACTGACTGCATCAGCTGACAAGGAAACAGCTACAGGTTTCACCTGCCTGGACTTTTGAAATGCATTTGGCATGGTCCCCCACAACATTCTTGCTGCTAAATTGGACAGGGCTTTGATGGACTGTAAGAATGATAAAGAACAGGCTGGATGCCATCTCCAAATAGTTACAGTCAACGACTTAATGACAAAATGAAAACCAGGAACAAGCCCAGGTTGGACAGAGACTTGGGTTACATGGTTTAGTGTGAGGTGTCCCCGCCCATGGCAGGGGGGTTGGAACTAGATGATCTTAAGGTCCTTTCCAACCCTAACTATTCTATGATTCTAAGTGGTTTCCCTCAAGTGTCAGTATTGTGACTAATATTACTTAATATCTTCATCAGTAACAGAGACATGAAGATGGAGTGCACATCCAGCAAGTTTGCAGATGGCACTGAGTGGTGCAGTTGATAGGCTTGAGGAAAGGGATGGAAATTAGGAGGACTTTGGCAGGCTTGAGGAATGGGTGCACAAGAACCATATGAAGTTCAACAAGGCCAAGTGTGAGGTCCTATACCTGAGTCAGAGCAACCCCCAACATCAAAACAGATTAGGGGATAAAGGGATTGAGGGCAGCCCTGCCAAGAAGAACTTGGGAGCACTAGTGGATGAAAAACTAGGTATGAGATAGCAAAGTGCACTTGCAGCCCAGAAAGCCAACTGTATCCTGGGCTAAATCAAAAGAAGCATGGTCAGCCATACAAGGGAAGTGAGTCTTCCTCTTCTACTCTGCTCTTGTGAGACTACACACGAAATACTGTATCCAGCTCTGCAGACCCCAATACAAGAAAGACATGGACCTTTTGGAGAAGGTTCAGAGTAGGGTCCCAGAGTAGGGTCTCAAAAATTATCAAAGGGATGGGACACCTCTCCTATGAGGAGAGGCTGAAAAACTGGTGTTGCTCAGCTTAGAGAAGAGAAAGCTCTGAGGAGATCTTATTCTCATCTTTCAATACTTAGAGGGGGCTTATAAGAAAGAGTTTTTACCAAGCCTTGTAATGAATGACAAGGGCAACAAGGGCAATAGCTTTAAACTGAAGGAAAGCAAATGTAGATTGGACATGAGGAAGAATGTTTTTGTGATGAGAATGGTGAGATACTGGAATAGGTTGTCCAAAGGGGTGATAGATGCTCCATCCCTGAAAACACTCAAGCTCAGACTGGACAGAGCTCTGAGCAAACTGACCTAGTGGAAGAGGTCTCTGTCCATTGCAGGAGGATTGAAGGAGGTCACTTCAAACTCAAATGATTCTTTAGTTCTGTGATTCTATAACTCTATGATCCTATGATTGGGCTTCTACTGATTTCAGTGTGAAAAATCTCTGTAAATTCAAGCATGCTGCTAATGGTGTGAGAATAGATATTTTAAAGTTTTTTAAAGTTTGAAGAACCATCAAGGAGGCACTTAAGGAACATGTTGGGTTTTATATTTACTAATTTCTGTCTGGTTAATGCCCTTTTCCAGTCATTTCATATTTAGTATTCTCCTGATGTAAGGCTGAATCTTGTCCTGGTGGATAAGGAAGTGCTGCTGCTTCCTCTGTCTCAGTATTTCTTGAGCTCTGTCACTGCTGATACTTATTTCTTTTCTCATCATTACTTTCATTTCAGCCAGAAGGATGAAAACATAATCTCCATATAAGCTGCCAAAACTGCCTTTTCATCAGTTGAGATGGTGCCAACTAACAAATAAATGAGGAATCATTTCCCCTCTAGGAGAGAAAGCTTGTTATTCCTGTTCTTACCCACATTCATCAGTGGGAATCCTAAGGTCACTTTTGTATCTACATGCAGCTTGATGAAACACTGCTGCAGTCCCTGGGTCAGAGAAAAGGATTTTGTCTGCTTTAATTTTCCCACCCCTTTTTGTTACATATCTTATGCACATTAGTTTAGCCTCTTTTGCATTAAAAGTAAGTTCAGAACAGACTCCTTATCCTAACTTGTCTGCTTAATAACAAAAATATTAAGCAGAATACGCATGTGAGCAGAAACATTTAGTACAATTACTATCACCCATCTGTAACAAGTCTATGACATCACATTGATTGAATAAGTCCTTTGAGAACTTATCTATATTTTTTGTTTTCTTTCTAGAAATGTTGCTTTCCTTATTATTAACAATAGAGCAGAAAAAATCCTCTAGTTTCATTTTAGCTTCTGTAGTTAGTGAAAAGGAGACTATTTATCACAAAGAGAGTTCTGACTTCATTCACCAAGTTTGCTTTCTGGGAGCTAAGTCAAAAATAAGAAAGGCTTTTCTGCTCCTTTGAAAAATGATCTCACTTGAGGAATGGAAATAAAAGATTAAAGTTAGGAATATTGTAAAATACAAGAAAGATAACAAGAGAAAATAGACAAAATTGGGGAACACCAAGAGTACTAATAGAGATACGAATGGGGAAGAGAGAAGAAAAATATACAGAAAAGGATAAGCAGAGAAGAACAAAATCAAGACATAGGGAATAAGGACATGATGAAAGAGTAGAGTATCCATTTCTTAATGTCAGTGTATGGATTGCTTCAGTGACAAACTTAATTGTCAGAAGAGTGTCCTGGTTAGAAATCTGGGTAGAGACATAATGAAGATCTGCATAGAGTTAAAAAGATACTTAACAGAAAAAAGAAAAGGGGGGTGGCGGGGGGTGGGGGGGTGGGAAGGGAGGAGAGGACAGATTCAGAAGGGAAATAATGAGAAACTGAACATCTGCAGTAACCTCAGAATGTAAAAGTTAAATTAAATAT
Organism: Pezoporus occidentalis; assembly: GCF_034315485.1. Taxonomy (NCBI): domain Eukaryota; kingdom Metazoa; phylum Chordata; class Aves; order Psittaciformes; family Psittacidae; genus Pezoporus; species Pezoporus occidentalis. The sequence continues at coordinate 3,897,464 of NW_026914611.1, read as the reverse complement.
ACAGAATCATAGAATCATAGAATGGTTTGGGTTGGAAAGGACCTTAAAATCATCTAGTTCCAACCCCCCTGCCATTGAGCAGGGATGCCTCGCATTAGACCATGTCGTCCAAGACTGTCAATCCGGCCTTACATAGATAGATAGATAGATAGATAGATAGATAGATAGATAGATAGATAGATAGATCGATCGATCAAAATGTATATACAATATAAGTAACTAGTAATAAACAAAAGTGACAGATTTACAGAGAATGAGGAAATGAATGAAAAGTAAAAATTATAAAAGACAAAGTAAATCTTAATTACTTACAACTTCTAAGTTATTTTAAGTATTATGAATGTTAAAGTTTGTCATTATGCACCTAGGTTTTCTTGAAAAAAAAGACAAACATTTCAAACTCCAATGTATGCTATTTTAAAATACAGCTTAGCAGAAAACTGTAACAGCAAACAGTTTTAAATAAACTGGGGAGTCGTTTTTAGAGCTGGTTAGAAAAAAAATTTTCACAAAGCAATTTTATGTTGGGAAAGCAATATCATAAAAATAAGATGTTTTCAACAGGTTCTGATTAAATGCTTTTTTTTCTTTTCCATTAAACATTTGCTTTAACGAATAGCAAACACACTGTTCAAACATTTTTCTTAACATTTTATTGTTTTTTTTTTAATTGCATTGCTTTGAATCATTAACTTCATTTTAAATAAGCATGCACAAAAAGACAAAACTTTTGTATTTGTTTCTGTTCTCAGACAAGTGCAAAATATATCCAAATCCTGACATTTAATGTTATATGAAAGTTATTTACCAAACATCTCTACTGGGTATCATTCTTCTTTCTCAAATAGCTTTTTTCCTAGGATTTTGTATAAAGACTGAACCTAGAGTGTGACACAATATATCCATTAGAGCTATTTTGTTTCTCATAGATGTAGTTGGATTTCTTTATTGATGGCTGTTCTGGAAATGCTGACCTCCAATAAAATTATGTAGATTAGGCTATTTGGCACAATTCATCTATTTTGAACGGCTCTGAAAAAGTATATATAATGTTAGAAAAATAAATAAACTGCTAGGATGTGATTAACAATATCCAACTTCAAAAATTTAAAAATGATACCTTTACCTTAAGGAAGAAATGTTGGGTTTCTTCCTTCTTAAGGGAAATTCTTCCTAAAGACAATTAATCCCATCCTGACATACTCTGTGCAAGTAGCATAAATCAGATACTTAACTTCTGAAGGCCAGCAGCTGGGTTATGTGAAATTCTATTACAAATTTTCACTGCCTAATCCTTTTTCAGTGAGGAATTAATTTTGTTTTCTTTTCAAAATATTTAAAACCACTTTTGTTCTGCAAAGTTAATTGCCTCTTTCCCCCACAGAAGAGAATGATGTATTAGAGAAATATCTGACTAATGCTGAAGAGCTTTTAAAATGCAGTTAACATGAGGCCAAGGCTTTCATTCTCACCTTGAATCACAAAAGCTCATCTCCCTGGATACAATAATATTTTAAAACTGCATTTTGATCAAGATCTGCAGAAATATTTAACATTCTTTATCCTAAACTGTAGTTGGTTTGCCTTACTCATCACATGTTTTTATTCAATTTAACATGTGTAAGTGCAAAGAAAGACTGTTGGACTCACAAAATGCTTCTTATTCTGAAAGTACAGAAGATGTCAATTCCATTTGGTTCAAAGTTACTGAAAGTCTTAAATGACAGCACTATTCACAGAGCTAAGGATGGTTATTCAATTTCCTCACCACTTCTGCCTAGATGTATCAGCAGTTCACAGGTTTTTACCCCCCAAAAAAAGCAGATGAAAATGAAATTGTGTGTGTTTTCCCTATGGCTTTTAATAAAATGTTCTTGTCAACTGTACCTGTATATTTGTTAGAATGGTGATGCATGCCGCATAATTTTTTGTCATACCTCATGCTTCCTGTGGTTATGTCTAGACAGAGAAAAAAATACATTTTTTTTTATTTTAAAGTCTTTCTCTTATAAATAGAATCCTAAATGTATTTGGCTGGTCAGTCACTTAGGAGGAGGCAGTTTTCCAGTTTGACAGCTAAAGGCATGTTGTCAGCAACAGATACTTTCAGGGAAATCTGTTGAAATTGCTACTTTCTCTTGCCAGACCTTTGAGCAGAACTCCACAGGAGCTGTGGAAGGAGTTGGTTTCCTGCTATCAGCTGAAATTCTTGAACTGCAGGGGTTAGAGCAGTATCAAAACAATAGTTTTTGCTGTAGCTTGATGGGTCCTTACAAGTTCTGTCTGGTATGCTCTGCAAGAGACAGGATAGGTTATATGATATAGTGCACTGTCTAACATACTCTATTGTAATGCTTGCAAATATGAATAGTGTGATCTGCCACATCTTAGTGACAGCAGACAAATTAATGACAAGCTGTCACAGCGTTTAAACATTTTAAAGTGGTTAAAGAACACCTTTGCTGGGAAAACTGTTACTGATTGCTAAAGAAGCTGATCTATATAGAGAAAGGAAACAAATGGTCATGGGTTTTACTTGAAGATAGATACTGTATGAAGTCTTTATTCACTTGGGTTTCAAATTAAGCTGTCCAGAAAGAGCAGAAACAGAATGTACACTCATAGAGGAATTTATTTTTGTTTATTTACATTTACAGGAGTACCTGTGTTTGCACATCTAGATATGCTTATTCCTAAAATAACAGCAGTGAAAAAATTGTTCTCAGATTTTATAGTTCACTACCATATTTGGAGAAGGAAGTAGATTTACATCACCTTAGTATCCAAGTAGAGGCCTGTTGCACTCAGGAAGCAGAACGGACAGCAAACTAAGCAACGCATATATGGCTTTTACTTGCCCTGAAATTAGCACACAAAAATAGCAGTGTGTTGACATTTTGTCGCATAGTTAAGCCTAAGTATTTAAGCAACAGATAATGGCAAAGAAGCAAACCAAAACTTGTGGTATAACTGCTCAAAAGGAGAATTGGAAAACACTTGAAAGCAGTAAAATGTGTAAGGTAAGTTTGGTCACTTCAGTTCTGCTTTTTTTCTCACAAAAGAGCTCTCACATCTAGCCAATTCACATTTCGTGACTAAGAACATGGCAAGGTCCATAGCCACCAGGACTAACTGCATAACCTCTGCTCCATGGTACTGTGTGCTATAAGCTGATATAGGATATGATCATCAAAGAATGAATGCTTCAAGTAGATGGTTCAATTGCTGATGTAATGAGTAAATTCCTGTTTGTTAATCAAATCTTGCTTGCTTAGGAGTTACTTGCTTAGAGTTACTTGCTTGCTTAATAGTTACTGGAAAATTACAGTGCTTTGACATGTTGCTTATAGACCACGGGTATCCGTTAAAGTAAACGATGCATAGGGAAGGCGATAAGGAGCCTTCCTCCCCACACCCACCGGGAGACAGAATGAAACCCCGAAGGAGATAAGGAGCCTTCCTCCCCACACTCACCCGGAGACAGAATAAGACCTCTTATCTAACACCCACCGGGAGACAGAATGAGACCTCTTGTCTAACACCCACCGGGAGACAGAATGAGACCCCTTATCTACAGATCACACAGACGCAGAGGACGCCAGGAGGTGACTCGTATATCGGATGAAGAAGAGTATAAAAACAGTGACTTTGGGGAAGTGGGGTGCGTGCCGTTGGCGGAGCGGAGACTCCCCGGCTGCCCCGCGCTGTCTTGCTTGCTGTCGCTTGCTCAATAAACCGATTTGATTCATTGGTCTGGCTCTCGTCAATTTATTTGAGCCACATTTATAACACTGAGGTGAGTAGCTCGAGAGAGGATGCCTTCAACACCGGAGCGGGGGGGAGATCAGCGTCCAGGGGCCTCAACTCAGAGCGACGAGAGCAACCGAGGGAGCCTCAGGTCCTCGACAAGACCGGCCCAGGAGCCGGCAGCTCAGCTGACGAGAGCGAGCAGCTGACTCACAGGGGGCGGAGCCTGAAGCAGCGGCACCAGCCCTGACTGGGTAAAAACCTGCCCCAGGGAGCGCGGTGAACAGAGCCAGGCAAGTCTGATGAAACAAGGGAAAGAGCAGTTTTGGTAGGAGGCTTGCCAGACTGTTCAAGGGGGCTTTAAACTAGATGTGTTGGGGGAGGGGGGCATCATTCCATCCCAACACACCCAGTCAGTTGCCAGAACCTATAATAAATGCTCTGAGCAATGTAGAGATATCCCAGCCGCTCCAGCCAATGAGTCGGCTTCATTTGGGGCTCGGCTCAGATGCCTCTATACAAATGCCTGTAGCATGGGGAACAAACAAGAGGAATTAGAGATGTGTGCATGTCTATGGGGGTATGACGTAATAGGCATCACAGAAACATGGTGGGATGGCTCCTGTGACTGAAGTGTTGGAATGGAAGGTTACCGGATTTTTAGAAAAGACAGGCCTGGCAAGCAGGGAGGGGGAGTTGCCCTTTATGTTAGAGATAGGCTGGAGAGTATGGAACTCTGTCTGGGGACAGGTGAGCAGTCCACAGAGAGTTTGTGGGACAGGGTTAAAGGGACTATAGCTATGGGAGATATTACTGTGGGGATCTGTTACAGACCGCCTGATCAAGGAGAACCTGCGGATGAAGCACTCCATAGACAGATAGGAAAAGCCTCACGCTCACAGGCCCTTGTTCTCATGGGTGACTTCAACCACCCTGACATCTGTTGGAGAGATGGTATGGCCCGGCACAAGAAATCCAGGAGGTTCCTCGGTTGTGTAGAAGACAACTTCCTTCTGCAAGAAATAGAGGAGCCGACAAGGAGAGGTGCCATGCTTGACCTCGTGCTCACCAACAAGGAAGGGCTCGTTGGAAATGTGACTCTCGAGGGCAGCCTTGGATGCAGCGATCATGAGATGCTCGAATTTGAGATCCTGAGGACAGTGAGAAGAGCGTGCAGCAAGCTCACTGCCCTGGACTTCAAAAGAGCAGACTTTGGCCTCTTCAGGAACCTGCTTAGGAAGGTTCTATGGGATACAGCCCTAGAGGGCAGGGGGGCCCAAGACTGTTGGTTGATATTCAAGGATCACCTGCTGCAAGCTCAGGAGTGTTGCATCCCAACCAGAAGGAAGTGCAGCAGGAGGGCCAGGAGACCTCCTTAGATGGATAAGGAGCTGCTGAGGAAAATTCAAATGAAAAAAGAGGCTTATAATAAGTGGAAGCAAGGACAGGTGGCATGGGAAGAGTACAGGGATGTTTAGGAAGCTAGGGACCAGGTTAGGAAAGCTAAGGCTCAGTTAGAATTAAACTTTGCTAGAGGTATTAAACGTAACAGGAAGGGATTCTACAAGTACATAGCAAATAAAAGACTAGAGAGAATGCAGGACCCCTCCGGAAGGTCTCAGGAGAACTGGCTACACAGGATTTGGAGAAGCCTGAGGTTCTGAATGACTTCTTTGCCTCGGTCTTCACTGGCAAAGGCTCTGATCAAACCACCCAAGTCTTGGAAAGGAGATGCAGGTACTGTGAGAATGAAGACCTTGCATCCACTGTAGGAGAGGATCTGGTTCGAGACCATCTTAAAAATCTGAACGTGCACAAGTCCATGGGTCCTTATGAGATCCATCCACGGGTCCTGAAGGAGTTAGTGAATGAAGTTACTAAGCCTCTGGCCATCATATTTGAGAAATTATGGCAGTCAGGTGAAGTTCCCAATGACTGGAAAAAGGGAAATATAACCCCCATTTTCAAGAATGGGAAAATGGGTGACCTAGGGAATTACAGACCAGTCAGTCTCACCTCTGTGCCTGGCAAAATCTTGGAGCAGATTCTCCTGGAAGGCATGCTAAGGCACATGAAAAACAACAAGGTGCTTAGTGACAGCCAGCATGGCTTCACTAAGGGGAAATCCTGCCTGACCAATTTGGTGGCCTTCTCTGATGGGGCTACAGAACTGATGGACAGGGGTAGAGCAGTTGATGTCATCTACCTGGAGTTGTGTAAAGCATTCGACACTGTCCCACACGACATCCTTGTCTCTAAATTGGAGAGACATCAATTTGATGGATGGACCACTGGGTGGCTAAAGAACTGGCTGGATGGCCACACGCAAAGAGTTGTGGTGAATGGCTCAATGTCCGGCTGGAGTCCAGTAACGAGTGGTGTCCCTCAGGGATCGGTGTTGGGACTGATCTGACATATATATAGGACTTTCAGGAAGTTGAGTGAAAGCGCACTCGAAGAATTCCAGAAAGTAACTTCTGAGAGGGTAAGCTGAGGGGAGAAAAGTGATGTGAATTATGAAGGAGACTAACAGAAACTAGGAATATGAAACAACAGTCCTGAAAATATATATTATATATATATATATATGTGTATAAAGAAAATTATCTTCCTGAAGTATCTCTCTTTTTTCTGAAATTTATTTTCTCCTGTATTGTTACAGTTTGTCTTTGAAATGCAAATGATTTTCCAAGTTTGCACAGTCATATTTTTATTAGCTGCATGTGAAAAGTTTAATAAAAGTGGTGTTCAACTTCAGTTACAGTTTATGCTTTCATTTCAACTTTTCTAAATGTTTTCTGTTGCATATAACTGACACAATGGACTAAGGAGTACTTGTACCCATAACTGCTCAATTGAAATGATATAGACAGGCATCACATGCTTCGTATTCTTTCCAGTACTTGTTAATATCGAGGTTGTCAAATAGTTTAAAAAAAGAAATATGACATCTTAACGAAAACCAAAAGCTGCCACTTGCAATAGAAAAAAGTGTTGATGGAAAATACCCTACAACCATGTAGTCTCTATTTAGGACTAACGAGTGTATAGAATTTGCCGAGCAATGTATTTATTTTTAGATAGCTATTCATTTTACACTGAATACACTACTAAGCCCTTTTGCTGAAAAAAGTTATAAATCTGTGAAATTTTCATAAACCACTATATCCAAAATGTTTTTGCCTTTCTGCAAATGATAGTTTATTTTTCTTTAAATGTGCTGAACTATCTAATTCCATATAGCTAAATGTCATGGTTTAAAGTCAGCTGGCAACCAAATACCACACAACCAAATGCTCTCTTCCTCCCTTCCGCCTCCCTGGGTGGGATAGGGAGGAGAATCAAAGGAATGTAAAACCCGTGGGTTGAGACAAGAACAGTTTAATAACTAAAGCACAATATAATAATAATAATAAAATTATTATTATTCCAATATCTGAAAGGGGCCTAAAAGGATGCTGGAGAGGGAAAATTTATCAGGGACTGTAGCGATAGGAGAAGGGGTAATGGACATAAATTTGAACAGGGGAAGTTCAGGTTAGATATAAGGAAGAAGGTTTTTACTGTGAGAATAGTGAAGCACTAGAATGAGTTGCCCAAGGAAGTGGTGAATGCTTCATCCCTGGGAGTGTTCAAGGCCAGGCTGGATGGAGTCTTGGGTGATATGATTTACTGTGAGGTGTACCTGGCCATGGCAGTGGGATTGGAACTAGATCGCCTTAAGGTCCTTTCCAACCCAGGCCATTCTGTGATTCTATGAATAATAGTAATAATGGAAATAACAAGGAGAGAGAATATAAAAGAAAACAAAAGCAGAAAGGGAAAAAAATGAAAAACATGATGCACAGTATAATTGCTCACCACTTGCTGACTGAAATCCAGCCTGACCTGAGCAGCCATCTGTGCCCTCTGGATCACCCCCCCACCCCCCAGTTTATATACTCGGATGACATACTTTGGTATGAAATACTCCTTTGGCTATTTTGGGTCAGGTGTTCTGTCTCTGCTTCATCCTGGCTTCTTGTGCCCCTCCTCACTGGCAGAGCATGAGAGGTTGAAAAGTCCTTGATCAGGGTAAGTTCTATTTAGCAACAACTAAAACATCAGTGTGTTATCAGCACTGTTCTCACACTAAAACTAAAACATAGCACTGTACCAGCTACTGGGAAGAAATTATCCCAGGTAAAACCAGGACACCAACTTAATAAGACTTCAAATACTGCTTTCCAATAATAAATATTTAAGTCTCAATAAATGTCAAAATTAATTTAGCAAATGTGAATAACTTCATCTAGCACAGTTTATAGCAACCTGCCTATATTTGGCTTTAAAAAACAACTGTCCCAGAGCCTTCATTTTCTTGGTGAGATTGGTTGAATTTAGGTTGGATTGGAAATACACAGAAAGGAAGATGACAGTGTCTGAATCAGGACTCAGATGGCTTCAGAATATGTATTCCATTTATTTTCCACTACAGTGAGGGCAGACACAACTTCCAGAATTGTTAGAGAGTCCCATCAGGTGTATCTACACTGCCAAATAATAAAGAGCTAGGAACAACTCAGAAAATGTGTGTTCATCCACACTTCTTCACTGTTAGATTTTTCCTAGCCATTGTTTAGACACATAAATAAAAGCACCTCAAGAAAAGAGGTGCACAACTGGGAGCAAGAGAAAAGCAGAGACTGATAATAAAGAAAAGACATGGTTGAACTTCATCAGAGCCTCGGCAGGTGGCTCAAGAGAAGCCAGACTGAGAAAGTTAATCTGTGGGTCAGCTAATGAAATCTAATCTTCTCTTATCTTGCAGTGTAGACACAGACTGTCAATCTAAGCAGATTTTCTAAGAAATATTCACAGTGGTATTTATGGAAGGACTGTGACCTCATAGTGCACTGTTCAATACAGGAACATAATATTGTTCCAAGAAAAAAAAAAGAACAGATTCAATGGATGACTATTGACAGCATGACAAATCACTTAAAATTGTGCAGGCTGCATTGCCTTTTATCAAATAAAAAAGAATTCTCCAAAAAATGGACGTATAAAAATAAGTTTTTGAAGAAAAATAAAAGGGAAAAAGAATGGAAAATGCAGCCAAGACCAAAATGGTAGTCAGATGAAAATCCAGACATGTAAAAATAACTTTCTATATTTAGCAAAGAAAAATGAAAAGTGAAAAGGCTTATAAAGTTAGAAACAAGTCTTTCTTATGAAAGTTATCTATTTCCTGGTAAATCTTGAAATGTTTTGTAACTATACACATTTAGCTTTAAATAAAATTGATGACCAAATGAAACTATTTGTCTTAGGGATGAGTAGGATCACAAAAATAGATTATTTGCTTTCTTCTTTCTTTTTTGACAACAGTGAAACTTTTATTTCCTTCACCAACCCAGGCAGCACAACCTCTCCATGGGGAACCAGCAGCAGCCTGCACCCATTTCCATGCAGGGAACACACCTCAATGTGCAGGACGCACACAGGGCACTGGTGGGGCACATTGGTAGTGTCAGGAGCAACAGCAGGGCACTCAAAGCTGGGGCAGCTGTATCTGTTAAAGGAGAAGGGGAAGGGTTGAAGGTAGCCCCCATGACCAGGGAGGTGGTATTTATCACTGTTTGACAAATCTGCATGGTATAAGACACCAGTGATTTGGTAGAATATTATACTGTAAGATTCTTCTCATTTGAGGCTGGCATTTTGAGAGAACAACTCCTCATGTTTTTCACTGTGTAATCACACATCAACATTAACATTCAAGTGAGACATTTCAGGAGCTTTCATATCAACAGGAGAAATTGATCCTGCCTTTCCTTTCACCTCTAGGGAGCATACTTCCTCATACGTGAAGACAGTAGTATGAGTTCTGTATTATATCTATGTTATAACCATTACATTGGTGATCACTTTCAGTATTACGAAAGTATTTCAGTTGTGCATTGCTTTCTGTGCAATATGTATGTGTCACAGAAATGAGACAGACTCTTTCAAAGAAATTACTTGTCCTGGGTTCAACAGCAGCAGTCATTTTTCTCCTTCTTGGTAGCTGGTGCAGTGCTGTGTTTTGACTTTCGGCTTGGGAACAGAGCTGATAACAACGATGTTTTGGTTTGGCCAAGGACTTTGTGAGCCTCATGCTCTGCTAGGGAGGAGGGGAAGCCAGGAGGAAATAGAGACAGGACACCTGACCCAAACTGACCAAAGAGGTATTCCATACCACAGCACGTCATGCCCAGGATGTAACTGGGAGTTAGCCGGAAGGGCTGGTAGACTTCAGGGTTGGAGGCAGCATCGGTCAGAGCTTGGTCGGGCTGGGGGGGCAAGTTATCGGTCGGCTGGTGGTGAGGTGATGTATTCTCTCCCCTTATTATTTCCTTTATCATCATTATTATTGGTGGTAGCAGTAGTAATTTGTGTCATACCTTACTTACTAAACTGTTCTTATCTCAACCCATGAGAGTTACATTCTTTTTGATTCTCCTCTCTGTCCCTCTGGGAGTAGGGGGAGGGAAAGAAGAGGGGGAGACAGCGAGTGAAGGAGCTCTGCCTGGTTTTAAACCACGACATTACTTTTTCTCTAATACAAGGTAAAAGAATGTTTGTAAATGAGACAAGAAAGGGGATTTGGGGGCAAGAAATTAAAGAAATAGTGTCAGTAGGGCATAGTAACATTTAAAGAAATTGTAAGTAGATACATGCACTATAGATGAAAAATTTTAACGTCAGTATACTATGACTTGGAAGTATGAAGAGGCTAAGCCACTATTCATTCTATCTGAGAAGTCATGGCAGTCCAGTGAAGTTCCCATCGACTGGGAAAAGGGAAAAATAACCCCCATTCTCAAAAAGAGAAAAATGGATGACCCAGGGAACTACAGACCAGTCAGTCTCACCTCTGTGCCTGGCAGAATCATGGAGCAGATCCTCCTGAAAAGCATGCTAATGCACGCGAACAATATGGAGATGATTGGTGACAGCCAACAAAGCTTCACTAAGGGCAAAAATATTTGGTGGTCTTCTACAGCAGTGCTATGGCATTGGTGGATAAGGGAAGAGTGACTGATGTCATCTACCTGGGCTTGTTCAAAGCATTTGAAACTGTCCCACACAGCACCCTTGTCTCTAAACTGGAGAGGCATGGATTTCACAGATGGAACACTCAGTAGACAAGAAATTATCTGGAAGGTCACTCTCAAAGAATTGCAGTCAACAGCTCGATATCCAAGTGGAGTTCCTCAGGGGTTGGTGTTGGGACTGGCACTGTTCGAAGTCTTAGTTGTTGACATGAACATGGGATTGAGTGTCCCCTCAGCAAATCTGCTTATGACACCAAGCTGTATGGTGTGTTCAACACATAAAATAGTGTATTAAATATAGGGCTACATATATATAGCTGTATAAATCTACAATAATACAGCTGAAACAATAACTTAAAGCAAGTTCCAAAATGTGCTAAACTTCTTTCTAGTTATTGTCAGTTATCAACTTAGTATGCATCAAAGTACACAGGACAGAGCCAATGCTAGCCAGCTCCAAGATGGACCTGTTGCTGGACAAGACCACCAGTGACAGTGGTAGTGCCTCTGAGATAAATACTTAAGAAAGGGAAAAAGTTGCTGTGAAACAGCAATTGCAGCCAGAAGAGAGGAGTGAGAATAAGTGAGAGAAACAATTCTACAGACACCAAGGTCAGCGAAGAAGGAGGGGTGGGGAGGTGCTCCGAGGTCAGGAGCAGAGATTCCCCTGCTGCCTGTGGTGCAGACCATGGTGAGGCACACTGTGCCCCTCCAGCCCATGGAGGTCCATGCTGCAGCATAATTAATAATGATTTATTGTAAGTAGTAGTTTAAAAAGCATATCTGTAATGACTGCACTCAATGCTTCTTACCTAAAAATACATAGTAAGTTATAATAAATGCCAACAAATAAATCTACACATATCTTAATCCTAAATCTAATCTGCAGAGTAAGTGCTCACTTTCAAAATTAAAAAAAAATATTTAAAAAAATAATTAAGATTAAAGGCTGATGCTGCTAGACTCAATTTAACTTCTTAGATCTAGTCAAGCACTTTTTGCTACTTGGAACCACATTTAGGATGGATAGATAGATAGATAGATAGATAGATAGATAGATAGATAGATAGATAGATAGATACCTACATACATAGATGCGTAGGTGTGTAGAAGAGCAACATGTATATCTGTATAGCTATGCAATCATCTCTAAATAGATTTATTTGCTGAGACAATTAAAAATAATTTTCAATCCCATCCATTTTTTTTTCTACATATAAATTGATGTGAAGATCTCTATTTTCTCTTTTCATCTTAGGCTATAGCATGAAACAGAACGCCATACTAAGATTCCTGTCAGCAGGGGTTGTCCACAGAATACAGCACAACACAAGTGATAGCCTGGGTCCTTAAAATAGAATAGCTCTGTTATCATGATCATAGCACAGCTACTAAGCCTTGCTTGTGACACACTGGAGCTGTATCACGTTGACATTAACGATATAGGTATAGTACTTTGTGTTCTGAAATTATTTCAGCTAGCAGTACTTGATACAGACACATTGTACTTCAAGCAGTGCTAGCCTATTTCCTTTTTTTTTCATGTCCTTATTCTACTGTCTTTCTGTATTGGTAACACTGGTAATGCACACTGTAGAAATGAAAATAAATAACCTTGCAAACACTGTACCAATGATTCACATAGCAGTAACATAATTTCTTGTTTGTGATATTAGAATTGCTTTCCATAGTGATGAGTCATGGAGTCAGAATATTTCTTTGTGTTTCAACTGAATAGATCAGGAATGAAATTAGGCTAAGGAGAAAATTTACGTATATTCTTTTCTTCCATGTGATAGCAAAGAAATGAAGAATAATTTATAGTTAATATAATGATGAATAACTGTTGAAAAAATTTGCCTTTACCTTGTAGCCCTTTCCTAGACAAAAATGTAATTAAAAATGAAGGAAGCTTTGTCCATATGAGGGCTGTACCATGATAGCATGAGTCATAATTGTTATAATGGTCCATTAAAATAATGAAAACTTTGGAAGAAGGACTTCTAGCTCAGTATTAATAGCTGCTTTTTCTTTTTTTTTTTTTCCCTGCACTATGCTACAGCACAAAATCATGCTCCTGCATTGTCCTCATGTGACTTCGAGTAGAGATTTAGCATCCAGCCCAACAGAAGAAAAATGGCTGCCTTTTAAGTCAATGTCACCACTTCCAACCCATTTTGATATTCAGCAATGTACTCTGAAAGGATTCTTAGCTTCATTTTTTAATCGTAGCTCATTTCTATACATTTTTATGGTTCAGATATATACTGGGTCTAGCAAAACTGCTGAAAATAGTGGGTGACATTACTTTTTTACATCTGACACACCTTATGCTTTGCCATTTTCTCTTACTAGCATTTCCTTTGCAGAAGGTCATATAAAATTTTAAATCTACAATAAAATTCTCAGTGTATAATCTTACCTGTACAATGAAAAGCCAGTACAGTTATGAAAGTATTTGGCACTCTTCTGTTCATATTTTACCAGTATTACATTCAAAGTTAGTATCTTGCAGCATCTTCACAATTTTTTGTTACTATAAGCCCTGAAAAGGCTCATAAATTACACCAGTCTTAAAGATTTCATAATTTATAAGTGACAAAGCAGATGAGCAAATTGTCCCATCATCACAAGGGGTTATAAAGAGGTCAAGCTCCAATTTCATGTATTATGTCATTCATACATCAAGCAGAGTATATGAATGAAGCAAATATTTTAAAATGTGAAATATGTAGCAAAACCAAAGAGTATTTTTATGTGTGGAAACTGTGATAAAAATTAGTTATTAAAATGAGAGTTTGTTCCTAGAATATGTACTTCAGTTTGAACAAAAAATAACTAAATTCTTCAGCGGCAGAAATTAACATAAGGGTAACAGAGCAATGGTGACCTATGCTGGCGAAATATTTGTCTATAATAACTTTCTTTAAGGGAAGAAAGTAGAATGATTCAATTTTCCAATTAGGTGGACTGCAAAATAATAATTTTTCAGAGGGAGGAACTAAAAAATTACTTCTGTGGCTCAAATGTTATGTGCATGTTTCAAACAGAGGCATCTTTATTCCAGATTCTTAAAAAAAAAAAAAAGTTGTTTGCAGAATGTGATAAAATGTCTGTTAAAACAATAAACTGGTTCCAGAAACTGTCAACAATTACACTCACAAAATATGTACAACAAAAAGCAACTAAAATTGACCAAACCAGGTAACTGACATCCCACTGATAAGCTCTGTAATTCTACATGTTCTATAAAGAAAGAATCTTACCAAATGGAACTTTTTTAAACACGGGGGAAATGGACGGCTACTCGCACTTTAAAAATCCTCAATTATATTTTAGCTTTATTTCAAACTAACACCTAAAATTGTTAATGCCAATGTAAAGGATGAAATATTGTTTTAGTGTTGTATTAGTTATTATTTTTACATTACTCAGCCAAAACGCTCATTTAAATCACTATATTTTGTTTAAGAAGCTGAATGAACAAAAGGTAAGGATCATAGAATTTAGATTTTCAGATCTAAAATAATTTAATAAAATGTACTATATGTTTGGTTTGAGTTTAGGTTGGTTTGATTTTTTTTCTGTGCCCGTTACACTTTAATATTAAATTGTTTCTCACATAAATGAGAAGAAATATTTTAATAGCTGAACTTAACTATATATAGTTTATAAAGAGTACTTATTTAATAGTTATTTGTGCATATTGCTGCAGATTTCTACATTTTGATTTTCTATCTAAATTTCATACTTCAAGGGTTACATTTGCAGCTGTTAAGTGAAGACTGAACCTTTTTTCATTAAAGTAGATTTCCACTGGATTAACCTTCCACTTCCAAAATGTACCATTTAATCAGTGCTGCTACTTTCTTGTAATGGAAAAGAGAAAAGCTTATGACTGTTGACTTTGTATAAGCATACTGTACAAACAATATATTTTTCTGCTTACACTGCAAAATCATGCAACCATGCAGAAAACCACTATAATATGGAAGAATATATAATTATGGAAGAGTGGTACTAATTTGCAGTTAACTATATTTGAAATGGAGTTTCTCATGTATTTTATATATATTTTCAGAATGTAAACATTAGTTTGGAAAAATTATTCCAATAAAAAGATATTTTCCTTGGAGGCAGAAGTCAGATAAACCAGCAGAAGAACCTGAAATAAATTAGTGTGCTGATTTATATATGTCAAGTATTTAATGCACTGACTTTAACAGAAAGTCATTCTTTATCATAAGGCTAAATGGCACAGCATGCAGTGTTTTAGAAGGGGGGAGGTAATTGTGTTTTTCAGGATAAATTATTCTAGTTCCAAAAACTTATAATAGAAAAGTTTTAAATAACTGCTGTTACTATTGTCAATTTGTAATAGAGCGTATGTTATGTATTAATAGCTGATATATTTAAAGAATTGAAAATGTAGACTTTGTGTTGTTTTAACAAAAAGTGATTTATTTTGAAATTAGAAGTAAGCAGAAAGTGCAATGGGTTTAAGGCTGAGAAAATCAGGGACACATGGCGAAGAACTTCTATGCTTTGCTGCTGTTTGGGCTGATATGGTGTGAAGATACTCACATTTTGCGTGGGTTGGAAGACCCATTTACTCTCCGTTCAAATTTAGGTTGTGTTTTGTTTCAAAGGACTGTGTAAGAGACAGTTTGCCTAAAGATTTCAGTCTGCTTTCAGTTAAGAAGATGAAGAAATATCAGTTCACACAAAATAGATTTATTGTTATAGTAAATCTGGAGTAAATAAAGAAAAACAATCCTTTCCCATTTTCTTTGATAGGTGATACCTTAATTCAGATTAAATAACAGCAGATTGTGTATTGCATATTAAATTGAAAAAAAGATTATGCTAAGCCACAAGGCTCTCACAATTTCTGTTTAAGCCTTCCTTTTATTATCTTGCTGCTTCAGCTTGTTTGAATTTTACATTTGCTCCCACAGAAAAACTACTATCAAACATGCAACTTCATAAGGTGAATACCAAAATTATCACTTGCTGGTGACAAATGGTAGTTTAAGATTTTGTTGCTAGTTTCTGTGCATTATTGCTCATTGATGTGCTGATAGTAATTAAAATATTTAAATACTGCTGCAATTTTTATTGTGTGTTTAATGAATATTAATTTTTAGTCCTACCTGTAATAAAGTTTTATATTAAATTGTTTCCCTTTCTTGAGCTGTTTTTAACTTTTATGACTATATGTACACATCTGTAACAAGCTATCTTAAGAATTTTTTTCTACTTTTTTCTGTTTTTTTTTTTTTTTAAATTCTGTTACTTTTCAGAGACATGGATAAAGCTATGTGTTAACCATGCAGGAAGGTTATTTATTGTAATGTTAAGATAAAATTAATAGCTTGGTTGGTTGGTTGGATTTGACTTAGAATCATAGAATAGTTATGGTTGGAAAAGACCTTAAGATCATCTAGTTCTAACCCCTCTGACATGGGCAGGGACACCTCACACTAAATTATGTCACCCAAGACTCTGTCCACCCTGGCCTTGAACACTGGCAGGGATGGAGCATTCACAGCTTTCCTGGGCAGCCCATTCCAGTGCCTCACCATCCTCACAGTAAAGAACTTCTTCCTTATATCCAATCTAAACTTCCCCTGTTTAAGTTTTAGCCCACTACCCATTGTCCTATCACTACAGTCCCTAAAAAAGAGTCCATCCCCAGTATTCTTATAAGCCCCCTTCAGATAGTGGAAGGCTGCTATGAGGTCTCCAAGCAGCCTTCTCTTCTCCAGGCTGAACAGCCCAAACTTTCTCAGCCTATCTGCATGCGGGAGGTGCTCCAGTCCCCTGATCATCCTCGTGGCCCTTCTCTGGACTTGTTCCAACAGTTCCATGTCCTTTTTATGTTGAGGACACCAGAACTGCACACAGTTCTCCAGGTGAGGTCTCATGAGAGCACAGTAGAGGGGCAGGATCACCTCCTTCGACCTGCTGGTCACGCTCCTTTTCTTTGCTGTTTACATACAATTGTGTGGAACCATATAGGGGTACAAGGAGATTTTGCTAGCTCTGATTATTCAGTGGAGAAGATTTTCAAGTATGGTAGGACTCAGAAGTGATTAAAAAAAGATACTTTTCCTGGAATCTCAGAGGTACTATGAAGAAGTTCTTACCACTCATTAAAGGTTGCTGGCTGGAAAATAAAGCTGGAGGACAGGAAACAATGAGCAAGCAGGAGATTAATTTTTACTTCCCTCTAGTTTAACTTGGCTGACACAATGGAAGTTACAGTCCACAGATAAAGATATATCATCATCTACCTGGATTTGTGCAAAGCATTTGACAATGTCCGCACAACATCCTTGTCTCTAAAATGGAGAGACATGGATTTGATGGATAGACCATCTGCTGGATAAAGGGGTGGCTGCAAGCAGAGAGTTGCAGTCAATGGCTCACTGTTCATGTAGAGACCAGTGATGAGTGGCGTCTTTCAGGTTGGTCTGGGGACCGATCCTATTCGTTACCTTGAATGAACCATTACTCGAGTGTTTGATTAAGTGCGCCTTCAGCAAGTTTGCCAATGACATCAAGCTATGTGGTGCAGTTGATAGACTGGAGGGAAGGAATGCCATCCAGAGGGACCTCGACACACTTGTGAGGTGGGCTGATGCCAACCTCATGAAGTTTAACCATGCCAAGTGCAAGGTCCTACACCTGGGTCAGAGCAACCCCGAGCACAGTAGAGGTTGGGCAAAGAAGAGATTCAGAGCAGCCCTGTGGAGAAGGACTTAGTGGTGTTGGTCAATGAGAAAATGAACATGAGCCAGCTTCAGTGTGCAGTCACAGCCCAGAAAGCCAACCATATCCTGGGCTGCATCAAAAGGAGTGTGACCAGCAGGTCGAAGGAGGTGATCCTGCCCCTCTACTCTGCTCTCATGAGACCTCACCTGGAGTATTGTGTGCAGTTCTGGTGTCCTCAACATAAGAAAGACATGGATATGTTGGAACAAATCCAGAGGAGTGCCACGAGGATGATCAGGGGACTGGAGCACCTCCTGTATGAAGATGGATAGGCTGAGAAAGTTTGGGCTGTTCAGCCTGGAGAAGAGAATGGTGCGTGGAGACCTCATAGCAGCCTTCCAGTATCTGAAGGGGGCCTATAGGGATGCTGGTGAGGGACTCTTCATTAGAGACTGTAGTGATAGGGCAAGGAGTAATGGGTTAAAACGTACACAGGGGAAGTTTAGATTGGATATAAGGAAAAGTTCTTTACTGTAAGGGTGGTGAGGCACTGGAATGGGTTGCCCAGGGAGGCTGTGAATGCTCCATCCCTGGAGGCGTTCAAGGCCAGGTTGGACAGAGCCTTGGGTGACATGGTTTAATGCAAGGTGTCCCTGTCCATGAGAGTGGGATTGGAACTAGATGATCTTAAGGTCCTTTCCAACCCTAACTAGTCTATGATTCTATGATTCTATATTAAAAAATATGTCAATTGGAGTAGTTGGTTTTAAGGGTTTTTTTTTTTTTAGTTCTGCCTTAGGCCCAGCTCCAAAATAAAGGAAGCACAGCAGTTTCAACTCCATTCTTCATTAAATATTTTAAATGCATTTCTGATATACTTAATTTTGGGTAAAATAACTGAAAAATATGATTAATAAAGTGCAAGTAACCGTTAGTTAGCAAAGCATAGGTAAAGTTCAGTTAAAAATATGTCCAACATTAACCCTTTCTGTCTTTTTTTTGTAGACTGTAGCACACATTGATAAGATGGCAGAACAGCTGCTGCAGTCTTCCTTAATTTGTTGGATTTCTAAGAACATGCTTAATATCATATTGTGTATCACATATTAATTAAAAGAAGATCTTTTCCCAGATTCGTATATGTAGTCCTTAGCAAATGAGGCAAGTATCAATGTTAAATTTACCTCATATGCTGTAAAAGGTACATAAGACATAAGCAAAGCAAACCTGTGTTCTTACATCTTCATTACCTACACACTAAGAGCCAGGTAATAAAACATAAATTAATATTTATTTTTAGAATGTGTTTTTCCAAGCTGCCATTTTCATATGGTTTATTCTTTAAAATTCATAAGCCTGAACAAAAAAATACTTCCCTTGACTTTTAACAAATTTTTCTCATAAACAAGTTTTTTAGAAGTTAAATCTAATTTGTATTATCAACTGGAAAGCAGAGTAAGAGCACAAAAAGTAGGTTGCTATGAAAATAACCAGCAATTACAAGCTTTACTGAGAAAAAAAAAAAAATGCATTTTTTATTTCAGATCCAATCTAATAACTTAAGCAGTTTTCAAAAATATACATTTAAAATTAGTTGGGATTTTTTTTCCCAAAATTGAGCAATATCATAAGGTTCGTAGCTAGGTTGCTTTCAGAAGATTTAAAATAATGTAATTTGTTAAGCACGGACTGGTTTCAATCAATACAACTGAGTGAAAAATAGGTATCAGTTATTACTAAGCTTGGTATAAATTACCTGATCATTCTTATAATGATGTTAAAATTACTTTATTATCTCAGATTTGAATACCCTTGCATCTTTAATGTAATTCTCCTTAGAAAAATCCTGTCAAGCAGGAAATTACTAATAACTTCTATTCAGAGCTTGGTAACTGAGGTCCAGAAAGCTAAAATGTATGCCTAGATGGATATATATGTAGCTGATGAAACTCATTCACTGAATGCTAACATATAAATTGGGGGGGGGAGCTTACAGTTTGAGTGTAACAGGCCTTTCTACTGTGTCATAGATGTACTATTTCTCACCTGAGAAGCAGTATCTAACAGAAGAAGATGACTAGATTCCTAAATCGCTGCTAAGTTGTGACTGTGAGATCTCTCTTCATTCTCCCTGGGGCTAATTCCACTGAATGGGCACAAAAATATTTGTGTAAAAATAAAGGATGATTGTATTTGAACAGTGATTGAACTCATGTTTCATCAACCCCAGATAAAGTATCTAATCACTGATGTATCTGCCTGTTACTCAGCTAAATACTGTAATTTAATTTATAGTGCATTTTTTAACTGGAGTTTGCAGGATCAGCTTTTCAACAGGCAATAAGGTAATTTAGTTCAACTCAATGAGATTAGGTAGATATGCAATTTGAATAACTGACCTATTATGAATGTCTGTGTTCACCTCTTTATTTGTTATCAAAGTAAAAAAAAGAACCAACTTTGACCTCCAGGTCTAAGAAACAGCTAGGGGAGTTCACAGTACTTTGGAGAAAGTTTTATACTAGGACTTAAACAGTAAAACATGATAAATTACAGATTTCATTTTGCAATTTCTTATTATAATTTTTGATCTCCTTATTGTTTGGGGTTTTTTTGCTTGGGTTTGGGTCTTTGGGTTTTTTTTTTCTTTCTTTCCTTACATTCTAGTGATACTTGGAAATCATTAAATTTATTTGGGAATAAAACTTCACTTAAGGACAAAATCCAAAAACTGGGTATCAATCATGCCTGCAATCAGTCCAAATTAGACTTTTCAGTTTTTTGGGTTTTGAAGTTGTGGTTTTGGCTGGGATAGGGTTAATTTTCTTCTTAGTACCTGGTGCAGTGCTGTGTTTTGGCTTTAGTCTGAGAACAATGTTGATAACTCACCAACATTTTAGTTGTTGCTAAGTAGTGCTTACCCTGATCAATGACTTTTCAGTCTCTCATGCTCTGCCAGTGAAGAGGGGCACAAGAAGCTGGATGGGAGCAGAGACAGGACGCCTGACCCAAACTAGCCAAAGGGGTATTCCATACCACAGCAAGTCATGCCCAGCATATAAAAGGGGGGGAGTTACTCAGAAGGGACCTGCTTGGGTCAGGCTGGGTATTTGTTAATGGGTGGTGAGTAACTGTATCACTGTGTCACTGCTGTTTATTTATTTTTCTTCTTTCCCCTTTTGCTTTTATATTCTCTCCCCTTGTTATTTCCCTCATCACAAGTATTAGTATTATATTGTACTTTGTTTTAGTAATTAAATGGGTCTTATCTCAACCTGTGGGTTTTGCATTTTTCCTGTTCTCCTTCCCTTCCCATCAGGGGCAGGGGGGAAGAAGGGGATTGAGTGAGTGGCTGAGTGTTACTGAGTTGTTGGCTGGATATGAACCATGACAGAAGTAAAATTAACTAAGTAGATAATAATAAACTCTATCAGGTCTCCTTATTTGACAGTTTCTAGCCTGGGCAGCATGCATCTTATCTCTGCAGTGTCCCTCTGAAGAACCTGTCCACTTCCTCTTCATTCTCTGAGTAGATACTGTTACACTTGCTTCCCCTGGTGCTTCAGACAGAGTGCCTCACTCTTGCAAGGCCAGTGATTCCTGTAACCCAGCCTCAGAAAGTAGCAGCAAGCACATGCTGAGGTATGAGATACACATGGCGGCATCCTTCCCTCCTAATTCAGATCGCCCATGTCTTCTAATGTACCCGAGTAGTTGCTCCAGCTTGTGCCATATGCCACGTCACTGTAATTAATGCTGACTCTAACAACTCCTCACCAGCGAGAAATTGAGTACAAAGTGTCTCTATCCCTATTTTGGAAACAAAAGTACAGTTCCAAGAAGGATGAAAGATTCGTAGGGCTTCAGTCAAAGCACATGAGGTTTACTACAGACATCTCTACAAATAGGGAACAGTTCTGGATTCTACTTTGTTGACATGACTGCCTACTTATTTTTCACTTACCAGTTACCAAATCAAATAAATAAATGGTACCAAGAGCACCACGTTGAAAGGTTTCTTAGGTATATCTTTTTTATACTTTTGTATCTAAAGGTGGTGTACATAACCTTCTTTGGGCCTTCTGCCATATGCTGTCACAGTATAGCAATAATATTCATCATTATTATTTAAGAACTGTTTTTATCTTTCTGAACTATATTATTCTAGTGTAATTTCTTCTCTTTTTATTTTCTTGAAAGTTTATCCAGTTTTAAACTGCTAATACTACTATTGATTGCAAATTGATATGACTTGCTTAATCTTTTAGTATGAAGCAATGACATCTGAACTGCATTCATAAGTGCTATCAAATCAATAGTGAAATGTTTGATGCAGTTAGAAATGCTTTGGAGCTATAACTGAAGAGACTATTTTTTATCTTTCAGTTTATGCCTCCTAACTGGTTATTATATAACCTGTTAGCAAGTAGCTCAACCAGGGGCTATCTAAAGACGTATTACTTAGACCCTAGAGTGTGAAACACTGAAGTTCCACAGAATAGAAATGACAGCATAGCTCTCACACATTTTAAAAGACTCATCTGTTTACTTAAGTTTGTTACTTACCAAAATTTTCCACTACAATCACTTCTGTAAAAACTCTCTTGAGTTGTCACCAAAGTCTAAAGTTTCAGTGAATTTAGTGCAGTTAATACAAATAACTGCAAAACAAGCAGAATGAAATAAAACCTGTTGTTTATCTTAACAAGACTGTGCAAAGGTACTTTACTATGTCAGTAAACAATACAGAAAGAGAGATTGAATGAGAAATGTGCAAGAGAAGAAAACTTTTCCAAATAAAATACAGAATTTACGCATATATGTAGAAAGAATGGTTTTATCTGAACTGAAATGGAATATTTTCATGTCTGCTGTCATAAGATGATAAGAAGGAAAATTATATCATCCTGGTAATGAAAGTAAGGACTGACTTATTCTGTATTTTGTCTTACGGAATATTATAGAAAAAATAACAAGACCTTCATTCCTATGAACATGGGTGTTGGCTTGCAGTGGGATTAATTAAGTGCTAGACTGATGCAAAATTTAAAAAATTTTAAGAAGTTGCTTATGGCATCTGTCCTGGGTTCAGCAGTAGCAGTCCTTTTTCTCCTTCTTGGTAGCTGGTGCAGTGCTGTGTTTTGACTTTCGGCCTGGGAACAGAGCTGATAACACTGATGTTTTGGTTTGGCCAAGGACTTTGTGAGGCTCATGCTCAGCCAGGAAGGAGGGGAGGCCAGGAGGAAGCAGAGGCAGGACACCTGACCCAAACTGACCAAAGAGGTATTCCATACCACAGCATGTCCTGCCCGGGAGGTAACTGAGAGTTACCCGGAAGGGCTGCGGGACTGCGGGGTTGGAGGAGGTATCGGTCGGTGCTTGGTCGGGCTGAGGGGGTGCGAGTTATCGGTCGGTTGGTGCTGAGGTGTTGTATTCTCTTCCCTTGCTATTTCCTTTATCATTATTATTGGTGGTAGCAGTAGTGATTTGTGCTATACTCTAGTTACTAAACTGTTCTTATCTCAACCTGGGGGAGTTGCATTCTTTTCGATTCTCCTCTCCTTCCCTCCGGGAGTAGGGGGAGGGCAAGAAGGGGGGGAAGTGAGTGAACGAGCTGTTTGGCTGGGTTTAAACCACGACAACATCTAACATAGTTTTTCAAACATAACTTTTCTTTTGAAATATCTCTAAATTTATAGCAAATTAGGAACATTTTAAAAATGGGTTATGCCTGAATTCCGTCCTTCCTTAGTTTTCATTGACAACCTATCTTCAAATATGTCTACCTACATAAACCTTGGTGGAGATATAGATTATGAGGTCTACTGGAGCAAATAGTTTAAGAGAGGAATTTTGGTCTTCCTTATTATAAAATCACAGTTACAGTGAAAGGTGGTATATAATGAAGAAAAAATATTTTTAGCAGCTGACATTTTACAGATAAAGAAACACAAGTTTAATTCTGTCTTTTCTGGTTTCAGGTGTTATGTAAGAATTTAGCAATTATAAAATATAAGTAGAAAGCTAAGACAAAAATGAACTGCTTAGCCAGTTTGTCATTTGCATAGAAGGAGTAAACAAAAGACAATGTTGGAGGTTTACTTACTGACAAAAAAAATGAGCGCATGGATGTTGTGAGTGTGGTAGTAATAAACAGCTTAATAATACGTGGACAAATGATATATATATATATGTGTGTGCTTAGATAAGCAAAAATGAACTTTTATCACTTGGACTAGGTATGAGCTCTAGATTCTAAACATCTAGACAGAATTAGTCATTGAAGCAGGTACGTTATTATATTTGATGGAGACAGTGTCAGTACAGCCATTAGGGCTCAGTTCAGGGGGCTAAAAATAGGCTTGAGTACCATTTGAGACTTTGTAAGATACTCAGAGTATTTGCATGGGGCTGGAAGATGTGACACAGGACCTACAGAGTACCTTCATCCATCAAAATTAGCAACTGGATGCCTGGAGGATACACTGCACACCTTTATGGACATCTGAAACAAAATCCACTGAGCATACAAACTATGTTCTTATTGTCTACGATGAAAATTTAATTACGCAGCAAACATGTAGACACCTAAAATTACATGTTTGTAACATGAAGCTTTATACCAAGCTTAGTGATAAAAAGCCCTATTAAATTATCCCTAGATCCGATTTTAGCTCATAGGTAAATTCTCATTGTTTGGTACCTAAATTTGATTTCTACAATCTGGAGTTGAATCCCACCTTTATATCTGCATGTATCAACTCAGAGACATTTTTTAAATGTAAGAAATAGGTTAGATGAGTTGTATCACAAAAAAAAAAAATTACTTCTGTTCTTTATCTGTTATGAAACTTACATTAAAAACTGATAGATGTAACTAAATGGAAGAAGTCTACAGTTTGTTCTTATCCTTGGGGTTCATTTATCTGACCAAGAACACATGGCTGGTTGAAGCTGATCTATTGTAGATCTTGCCACTGACTCTGGGGCAAACCAGAAATGTAGAGATAGTCTTAAATTTCTGTGAGAACCTTCTCAGTATTGCCCAAATGTTTTGAGATCTCACGATATTGCAAGTGGCACTAAATGTCTTCATTATGCAACTGAACTGTTCCTATAAGCAACAGATATTATTACATTTAAATAAATGCTAAATTACATTTCAGGAGTAATATTTTTAGCCATGTTTGTCTAGATTTTTTAACATAGTTTCTGGTGCTCAGTGTTCTATACCAATATAAAGCTTAACATCCATTCCTAGGTCTCCCTTTCTGCACCCAAGTAGGTCAAGAAAGTCACTGTGATGAAGCAGTTACTTAAAGAAGTGCCCCTATATTATGGAAAAAAAGGAAAACATAGTACGTGTTCCTATGGATTTTGATTCCTTTACATCCTGCTGTTCATCTCTGCAGTGGTTTAAATCATTAAAGCATGAGCTGTCCATCCTGCTCAGCAAGGAAGCACAATTAGCAATTAATTTGACAGCAGACTGAAAAAGGGATTTTCCTATTATCTTTCTTTCGAGGTGGTATGAGTGTTGTTCCATGTTTCTTGCATTTGTTTTATGTTTCTTTTTTCTTCCTGATGCATCACAGATTATCAGATACGTTTTTCTTTGAGCAACATAATTTAGACTGATTTTGAATCTATATAGTTTAATTTTCTACACTAGACTCCCATTGTTATCAGGTGACACGCAAAACATGATATTATTTCACAGCTGGCAACAAAATCTATGATAAATTTCAAAAGCACTGAATATATTGGAAATGCATGTAGGACATTTAGCTGCTTGCACTTTTGGAAATAATTTCTGTTGAAATCTGCATGAAACCTTTACATAAATAAAGGATACTTTTTACAAAAATAACACAAATTATGTTCTTTTGTAATGTATTTAAACAGTGTTTGTTACACACCAAGGGATGTTCACTGCCAGGTGCTTGAGGGAATACTTCCAGTTAGCTATTAAACTGACTTTCAGGGGTGTGGACAAGGAAGTCGCCATGGAGAGAGTGAACAGTCACCATGACATTTAAAATTTCAAATAGTGACAAGTTATGTGACCAGGCACCCAGCGTGTGACTTGATTGTCAGCAAGTGCAGGATGCACTAACATAACATTTACTGGAAGAAATTAAAGATGTGAGATTTGATCCAATTCAGGGTGTCACCAATGGGGAATACAGGGTCTCGTGTTGTTTCTCAAGAACTGATTTCTGTGTTACAAAGTCAACCTTTTCTCAGTTCCTAGCCTGACAGCTCTTCACTGGGTTGTTTTAGAGCTTGTAATAGCTTTGAACAACTATGCCTCGCATTGATTATATAAAGCCCATTTCTGACTTGTGATGTGCTATCAAAGTTGTTTAGAAATCTTTAAAATGGAGGACAGACGAGAAGAGAAATGGAAAGACAAGGCAAGATAAAGTAAGCAAGGGCAATTAATGATTTAGACACAATGATTTCAGTGGGACGATTTCAAAGCCCTTCTCTGCTTAATTTAGAATATAAAGTAAATTATTAACTTATTTTATTGGAAGGAACTATCATAAACCACACCTTACTGATCATCCAGATGTTGCTTTCCTCTAGGTGCCCTAGGAGAAAATACATTTCTTCCATTTTGCATAAATAATTTACTATTAATTGAACTAGAGAGAGATATTATTGGAAGAATTCAGCCCACTTACTTTTTATCTTACTTCAATTTAGACAAAATGTGGTGTCTTCAGTTTCTTATTATCCATGGCTTCCTGATCTTTGATGCATATAATATTTTTCAGTTTTGCTAGGCAAAGTTCTGCAAGCACCTAATCACAGTTTCCTAGACATGCTCATAAACATTCCTTTTTAAGTCAGTGGATGACTCGCAGCAACTTTGATTCAAAGATAGGCCAAAAGAGACAAACTTCTGCTTTAAATCCTGGAAGATCTAATCCATTAGATGTGCTTAAACCATGTCTTAAATAAATGATAGTACTAAATTCAGTCTATGAAACTGCCAGACATGTAGATGCAGTTGCTGAAGAGTTTAAATACTCCCATACGAAACAGAACAGTTTCTCTTCCATACACGGACATTTAAATTCATTATTTCACTTTTTAAAGGTTATCTTAGCCAAATTATGGAACATATTTAGAGGTATTTATTTTTCCATTCTTCCTACTGCAGCAAAGAATGTAAGTCAATACTGTGAGAAAGATTCGTTCTGTAGAGGCTCACAAAAAGAACCTAATTACTGGTGCATAGAGGTAGTTATGGGTGTATTTTAATTCAGACAGTGTTCATGGGCTGGATGCTGAGTGTGCAGGGAACTTGGTAAAAGGACACAGAAAAGGCTAAGGTACTCATTGTTTTCTTGACCTTTTTCTTTACTAAAGGAAAATCTACCAACTACAGAAATCCAAGGTCTCTCTCAGGCCAGTAGGAGAGTCTGGAGCAGCACTTATCCTTGGAAGAGAAAGTTAGGGAATCTTTGAGCAAACTGGACAAAAACAAGGCCATTCACAGATAAATCCACATGTGCTGAGAGAGCTGGCCTCCACATTGCAAGGCTGCACTGACAATCCCTGAAAAGTCATGGAGACTGGCAGAGGTTCCTGATTACTGTAAGGAAACAAATATCTTCAAGAGTAGCAAGGGAATTTGATCCTTGTGAAGATGAGGCAAACAACTCTAGAAGCCATTCTGAAGAAAATTAAGGCCAAGAAAGTGATTGGGAAGAGACAATACATACTTACAAAGGGTAAATTTCATATAAAGGACCTGAGAGCTTTTTACCATAACAAGCCTACCCAGTGTATGAAGGGTGAGTAGCGATTATCGTTTCTCTTAAGTCAGGCAAGACTTTTGAAACTACCACTATCATCTTCATAGACAAACTGAAGAATTAACTACCTGATAGATATGTGGGCTGTGGGGTGGACTGACAACTGGCTGAACAGCTGGGCAAAAAGGGTTGTGATCAATAGCAGGAACCCCATCTGGGGTCCTGTCACTAGTGGCATACCTTGAAACAAGGGGGCACAAAATCACAAAATGGAATATAGAAACCTTTAGAATTAGTTTTAAGTAATGTTAAGTTTGATGGCTTTGTAACAGTAGCAATGGAAAATTACTGAGGTGCATGATACATAGAGAAAAAAAAAATAGAGTACACCTAGAGAACATACTGAGAATTCTCACAAGATAAATCATTATAGTTGACATAGTTTAAGAAAAACAGTCTAGAAGAACAGGACACAGGGATAAGGAGTATCTGGGAACTGCAGGTGTCCAGGATAGGCTAGTTTTAAACTAGCTGATAAGTAGGGGGATAGGAGGATTATTATGACTCTGGTGCTAATGAACCAATTAAACTGGTATGAGCATCTACTGGGCATGCTTCAAAGGCTGCCAGAAGTGATGAAGATTGTTGGAAGAAGTAAACGACCCTCAGAGACCACCACCACAATTCCGTACACATGTGGGGAACCTTCTGAAAAATCATGTAATCCATACGTAGCCTCATGAATATGTATGTATGCCCAGTGGCTATAAAGGATGGCTTGTGTGGCAATAGGGAGACACACGTTAGGAGGAGCTATCCCCCGTGTCTCCCGGCGCTGCAATAAAGAGTACCTGCTTGTCAGCTTGAAAAGTCGTTGGCAAGTTTGTTCCTGGAGTTTTCTCCGAATCAACCTCAAGGTCCATAGTCGGAACAATACCCGTTATATTTTCATTAAGCACCTAGGTGATATGACAGAGTTCGTGCTCAATAAGTTTGCAGATGATACAAAACTGGGAAAAAGGGCTCATACACCAGGTGTTTTTGTTACCATTCAGATTGACCTTGACTGGCTTGGGAAATGGGCAGATGGGCTCCTCATGAATGTTCAGAAAAGGGAGCTGCAAACTTCTAACCATGATGAGGAACAGCACCATGCACCCCTACAGACCAGGGACTGACCAGTTGGAAAGCAGCTCTTCACTGAAGGTCCTGGTAGGCAATGTGTCCTTTCAGCAAAGGCCACTATCATCCTTTTCTGAGTGAAGAAAAGCATTGCCAGTAGGAAAAAGGAAGTGATTCTTTGCTACTGCTTAGCACTGGTAATACACATCTGAAGTGCTGGCTCCAGGTGTGGGCTGCCCAATACAAAAAAGTCATGGACATACTGGAGCAGGCAGACCAAAAGGCCACAGGTATGGTTAATGGATTGAGCACCTGTCATACAAGAAGATACTAAGAGAAGTGAGATGGATTAACCTGGAGAAGAGAAGGCTCAGGGGCAATCTTATTGATGTCTATAAGCATCTGATGAGGAAGAGTAAGGAAAACAGGTAAACCTACGGATACCAGGAGAGCATGTGTGGTCAATCCCTGAAACAGGTTGCCCAGAGTATCCAGTGATGAAGATATTCAGAATCTGACTAGACATAGTCCTGGACAATCAGTTCTAGGTTTCCATGCTTTGAGCAGGGAGTTTGAACTAGAAGATCTCCAGAGGACAGGTAGTGGTTTCCTAAATAAATAGGCTCATCCACAGGCTCAAGAGACACCTTCCCCAGAAATTGCTCTTCTCCCACTACCTGACTCAGAAGTATTAAAAGAATTCTGTTAAATTACTACTATGGAAAAGGCTTATAATGTAACATTCATTCTACTTTGTAGAATTAACTGAGTCGTAGAATCATAGAATCATAGAATCGTTAGGGTTGGAAAGGACCTTAAGATCATCTAGCTCCAACCCCCCTGCCTTGAGCAGGGACACCTTACAGTAAATCATATCACCCAAGGCCTTGTCCAACCTGGCCTTGAACACTGCAAGGGATGGAGCATTCACAACCTCCCTGGGCAACCTATTCCAGTGCCTCACCACCCTAACAGGAAAGAATTTCCTTCTTATATCCAACCTAAACTTCCCCTGTTTAAGTTTTAACCTGTCCTGTTACTACAGTCTCGAATGAAGCATCCCTCCCCAGCACCCCTATAGGCCCCCTTCAGATACTGGAAGGCTGCTAGGAGGTCTCCACGCAGCCTTCTCTTCTCCAGGCTGAACAACCCCAACTTCCTCAGCCTGTCTTCATACGGGAGGTGCTCCAGTCCCCTGATCATCCTCATGGCCCTTCTCTGGACTTGTTCCAACAGTTCCATGTCCTTTTTATGTTGAGGACACCAGAACTGCACACAATACTCCAGGTGAGGTCTCACAAAAGCAGAGAAGAGGGGCCAGATCACCTCCTTCAACCTTCGAGTCATAGGAACTGTCGTGGTTTAAACCCAGTCAGGTAACTTGTTCACTCACTCCCAGTGAGTGGTGCCGAGCTGACAACAATCGAGGGCCGCCCCCCCCACTGGGGCTCTCTCCTTCCCCGCTCCCGGAGGAACGGGGAGGAGGATCGAAAGGGTGCAACTCTTACAGGTTGAGACAAGACCAGTCCAGCAACCAATGTACAACACAAATCCCCACCGCTACTGCCAACAACAATGATAAGAGAAAATAACAAGGGAAGAGAATACGATACCACCGGCCAAGAAACGAGTCCCACCCGGAAGTCCGAGTCCTTCCGGGGAACTCCCAGTTACCCCCCACCACAGGCATGACGTGCTGGGGTATGGAATCCCTCTTTGGCTAACCTAGGTCAGGCGCCCTGTTTCTGCTTCCTCCCAGCTTCCCCTCCTCCCTGGCAGAGCATAAGCCTCACAAAGTCCTTGGTCAGGGTAAACATCACTTAGCAACAACCGAAAACATAGGTTTCACCAACATTGTTCCCAGGTTGGAAGTCAAAACACAGCACTGCACCAGCTACCACGAAGGAGAAACATGACTGCTACTGCTGAACCCAGGAACATATGCTGCATTCTGAATCCTAGGTGAAGAGATGATGATTTAACACATTCACATAGCTTTTATTTCTAATGACTGATTCTATGCAGCTCCTAATCTATTATCAAAGAGCATTAAATTACCTACAGAGATGCTTATACCTGTTATGATCAATAACTCAACGTATAATAAATAGGTAGATGTTTGGTTTTGATGCTCTAAATTGTTCTTCAAAGGCTCTTACATCTTTCAATTGACCATATAGCGAGTCCCAGTACTGTGAATCCCTCTGCTTGTTCTGTAGAACATAGATTTTAAAACCACCTAAACTAGAAGACAACCTGAGCAGCCATCTTGAGACTTTAAGCTAAAGATTAGAAATGTAACTAAACTCAATTTCCAAAATACTAGGCACTTTCCACACACCATTGCTGCTTACATTGTCTTAGCCATGTTCTGTTAATAAGACTCCTACTTGAATTTATGCTCCAACTAATTCACAAAGGAAGATTAATTAACTATGTATTCTTATGGAGTGTTGGAACTTAAAGCACTTTAGATAACAAAATAGTGTTTTAAAGGATGGCAGGGATAAATAAACTGGCAGATAGATGTCTACATACTTTTGAAGGTGTCCTTTTTGCAGCTGGGATAGATAATTTTCTTCCTAGTAGCTGGTACAGTGCTGTGTTTGGCTTTAGTCTGATAATAATGCTGATAACATACCTATGTCTCTAGATTAAAAATTGATTTTTCTTGCAAAATTAGGTCTTCTACCAATCTCCCCTGATTCTTTGAATTCACTCTTGTAAATCATAGAATCACAGAATAGTTAGGGTTGGAAAGGACCTTAAGATCATCTAGTTCCAATCCCACTCTCATGGACAGGGACACCTTGCATTAAACCATGTCACCCAAGCCTCTGTCCAACCTGGCCTTGAACACTGCCAAGGGATGGCACGTTCACATTCCTTGGGCAACTCATTCCAGTGCCTCACCACCCCCACAGTAAAGAACCTCTTCCTTATATCCAATCTAAACTTCCCGTGTTTAAGTTTGAACCCATTACTCCTTGTCCTATCACTACAGTCCCTCCCCAGTATCTTTTTAGGCCCCCTTCAGATACTGGAAGGCTGCTATAAGGTCTCCATGCAGCCTTCTCTTCTCCAGGCTAAACAAACAGCCCCAACTTTCTCATCCTGTCTTTAAGTGGGAGGTGCTCCAGCCCCCTGATCATCCTTGTGGCCCTCCGCTGGACTTACTCTGAAGATTACTAAACTGGACTTCTGTAAATGATGTGAGTGTAAGACGAAAGAACACATAACAGACATTCAGTCAGCATGCTCATTGAGAAGGCCAGGTAGAAAAAAAGAGTCTAACCAGCAATCACAAAGAATTTTTAATAACATTGAAATATTTGTGAACAGAATTTTGAATTTATTTTCAGTTTAAATATGTCAATCTGACCTTTTGTGTTGCTTTAACCTTCAGTAAACTGAAAAGCTTTGAAAAGCTTTCCTCAAACCAGTAATTGACTAAAAATATTTAAGAAAGTAAAAGTAAAGAGTAGATATTATGTAAAATCTACTTTCAGTAATTTCATTAATGCATAGCTGTTTCCAGCTCTTTAATGAGTAAACTGTTGTGATTTTCACCTGCAGAAAACAAAAAACAAACACCTTTTTTTTTTTAATTCTTTCTTTTTTCCTCCCAGTTACAGATATTCATGTGAAGTACAGGTACAGGGCTCTGGTAAAGAGGGGATGTATTTACATTGAAAAGTATCTCAAACATTGATGCTATACCAATGGCTGGTTTTGCATAAGCATTTTCTCTCTTATTATTTTGTAGTTCTCTTTGATTTCTTTAAAGGCATGGCTTGGAACCCATTTTTCACCTAAGGACCCAGATTACAATTGCCTGAAATACATTATAGTAGTCTGAAAAGGCTAATCCTACTTTTACCATTATATTCTCTTGAAATTATACTCTAGGCTTATTTTAGTGTTTCAGAATGCATGTGATTATGGAACATGATGGTGTAGTGCGTAACCTTATATGGTCAGAAGTTAATTAGCATTTATAGCTTTAATTCCAAGAACCTGTCAATGGTTTGAAGCTTATTTTAAGAGCAGAATGCAAAGGCAACAGCAGAATGAGAGCTTTTCAACTGTACAAGTGAGAGCTAGGATTTTAGACCTAAGATATGTATATAGATGAATATGCTATATAAATAGCATAGCTGTAGTTTGGAGCTCTGTTTTAATGAAATTAATTATTGCCACCCTTAAGAACAGTGAATCTGTATTCTTCTATAAACACTATGGGAAAACAGTACTCAGGGAGATCACAATACTGGGGCACGAATTAGCAGGGCTCATTTGGAGAGCTTTAAACTAGATTCGAAGGGGGATGGGGTTGTTGCTGGGCTTGCCCCAGTGGGGCAGCGCTCCAGAATTAATGAAGACTGGGAGGCCTCCTATAATCCTAGGGTGAAATCGGTGTGCTCAGCTCGCTCCCTGAAATGTCTGTACACCAATGCGCGCAGCATGGGAAATAAACAGGAGGAGTTGGAAACCTGTGTTAAGTCAGGAGACTATGATCTGGTGGCAATTACAGAGACTTGGTGGGACAGCTCACATGACTGGAATATAGTCATGGAGGGCTATGTCCTTTTTAGGAAAGACAGGCCAGCCAGGAGGGGTGGTGGGGTTGCTCTTTATGTGTGGGAGCAACTACAATGCACTGAGTTCTGTCCAGGGACAGATGATGAGCGAGTTGAGAGTCTGTGGGTGAGAATTAAGGGGCAGGCTGGCAGGGGGGATACTGTTGTGGGTGTCTGTTACAGACCACCAGATCAGGGTGAGGAAGTTGACGAGGCCTTCTACAGGCAGCTGAGAGCGGCCTCACAGTCACAGGCCATGGTCGTCAAGGGGGATTTTAACTTCCCTGATGTTTGCTGGAAGGACCACTCGGCAACCCAGCCGCAGTCCAGGAGGTTCCTCCAGTGTGTGGATGATAACTTCCTCCTGCAAATGGTGGATGAGCCGACCAGGAGAGGAGCGCTGCTGGATCTCATCCTCACTAACAAGGAGGGTCTGGTTGAAGCAGTAAAGGTAGAGGGCTGCCTTGGTTGCAGCGACCACGAGATGGTGAAGTTCAGGATCTTGTGTGGTAGGACTAGTAGAATACCAAGTAGAATTGCAACCCTGGACTTTAGCAGGGCAAACTTTGGCCTTTTCAAGCAATTGCTAGGGGAAATTCCATGGGCAAGGCTGCTTGAAGGAAAAGGGGCCCAAGATAGTTGGTTGACATTCAAGGACTGCTTTTTCCGTGCTCAAGATCGGAGCATCCCGACACGTAGGAAGTCAAGGAAGAGGGCCAAGAGACCTGTGTGGCTAAATAGGGAATTGCTGGGTATGCTCAAGTGGAAGAGGAGAGTTTACAGGTCATGGAAGGAGGGGCTGGCCACTTGGGAGGAATATAAGGCTGCTGCTAGGGGATGTAGGAAGGCAGCTAGGAGGACTAAGGCTTCCTTAGAATTAAACCTGGCAAGAAGGGTCAAGGACAGCAAAAAGAGGTTTTTCAAGTACATGGCAGACAAAACTAACACCAGAGGCAATGTAGGCCCACTGATGAACGGGATGGGTGCCCTGGTGACAGAAGATGCAGAGATGGCAGAGTTACTGAATGCCTTCTTTGTCTCTGTCTACTCTGCTGCAGGCAGTCCTGAAGAGCCCTATACCCCTGAGACCTTAGATGAAGTCAGGTCGACGGAGCGACTTGCCTTAGTCGATGAGGAATGGGTTAGAGATCAGTTGAGCAATCTGGACGTCCATAAATCCATGGGTCCAGATGGGATGCACCCGCGGGTGCTGAGGGAACTGGCGGAAGTCATTGCTAGACCACTCGCCATCATCTTTACCAAGTCCTGGGAAACGGGAGAGGTGCCTGAGGACTGGAGGAAAGCAAATGTCACTCCGGTCTTCAAAAAGGGCAAGAAGGAGGACCCGGGTAACTATAGACCGGTCAGCCTCACCTCCATCCCTGGGAAAGTGATGGAACACCTTGTCCTTGGTGCCATCTTAAAGTATATCAAGGATAAGAGGGTTATGAGGGGCAGTCAACATGGCTTCACCAGGGGGAAATCATGTTTGACCAATCTCTTAGCCTTTTATGAGGAAATAACACGGTGGATGGATGATGGCAGAGCGGTGGATGTGGTCTACCTTGACTTCAGCAAAGCCTTTGACACAGTCTCCCACAGCATCCTCACAGCTAAATTGAGGAAGTGTGGACTGGATGACCAGGTAGTGAGGTGGACTGCGAACTGGCTGAAGGAGAGAAGCCAGAGAGTTGTAGTCTATGGGGCGGAGTCTAGTTGGAGGCCTGTAACTAGTGGAGTGCCTCAAGGGTCAGTACTGGGACCGGTATTATTTAATATATTCATCAATGATTTAGATGAGGGAATTGAGTGTACTATCAGCAAGTTTGCTGATGACACTAAGCTGGGAGGAGTGGCTGACACGCCAGAAGGCTGTGCTGCCATCCAGCGAGACCTGGACAGGCTGGAGAGTTGGGCAGGGAATAACGGGATGAAATATAACAAGGGAAAGTGTAGAGTCCTGCATCTGGGCAGGAACAACCCCAGGTTCCAGTATAGGTTGGGGAACGACCTGCTAGAGAGCAGTGTAGGGGAGAGGGACCTGGGGGTCCTAGTGGACGACAGGATGACCATGAGCCAACACTGTGCCCTTGTGGCTAAGAAGGCCAATGGCATCCTGGGGTGTATTAGAAGGGCGGTGGTTAGTAGGTCGAGAGAGGTCCTCCTTCCCCTCTACTCTGCCCTGGTGAGACCCCAACTGGAATATTGTGTCCAGTTCTGGGCCCCTCAGTTCAAGAAGGACAGGGAGCTGCTGGAGAGAGTCCAGCGCAGGGCAACCAAGATGATTAAGGGAGTGGAGCATCTCCCTTATGAGGAAAGACTGAGGGAGCTGGGTCTTTATAGTTTAGAGAAGAGGAGACTGAGGGGTGACCTTATAAGTGTCTATAAATATATAAAGGGGGAGTGTCACGAGGATGGAGCCAGGCTCTACTCAGTGGCAAACAATGATAGGACAAGGGGTAATGGGTGCAAACTGGAACACAAGAGGTTCCACTTAAACTTGAGAAGGAACTTCTTCTCAGTGAGGGTGACGGAACACTGGAACAGGCTGCCCAGGGAGGTTGTGGAGTCTCCTTCCCTGGAGACATTCAAAGCCCGCCTGGACACATTCCTGTGTAACGTTATCTAGCTGTTCCTGCTCTGGCAGGGGGATTGGACTAGATGATCTTTTGAGGTCCCTTCCAATCTCCAGCATACTGTGATACTGTGATACTGTGATACTGTGTGATACAATTTAGTCCAAATGAAGCTTTAATATTAATGAGCATGCAGTGAGTAGAGGGAGTAACAATTATCCAGACATCAAGAAAAGCAATGCCTAAAAGTCCTTGTCTGACTTCAGTGATTTTTAGTTCATGTCTCAAATGGAAGATCATTCATAACTTTGCACCTCCTGTAGCAATGTTAATTTGAATCACCTGATGTCAGATTTAAATTCAGCTTTGTTTAGTATTGCTTAAACATTTGATTAAACTCATTTGAATGTTTATGGTCTTAACTTTTATGAACCAATTTCTTCAAAATGAATGAGCCATTTTCAATCCATGGAAGCCAATTTCCAATATGTAATTTGTTTTTATGGAAAGAAATTCTGAGTACCAATGTGCAGCCATGTAAAAGTTATGACCCTTTTCTTGGTGGTCACAGAATACTAGTGAATGCTTAAAATTGTATATACTATAAGCCATATTGCACTGCTTTTTGTTACAGCTAGTGGCTAATAAAAATCCTACTGTGCAGTAATATTACACTCTAAGTACCGTAGTTATTCTGATTTTCCAGTTCACTGGCTTGATGTTTACTATCATCTCTGTGAGTAAGTATATAGAATTTAATTAAAGTTCACAAAACCCACCATGCATTCTAAACAAATGAGTTCTAAGACAAATGACTTATTTCCATTGTGGAGAAATCATAATTGTGCATTTCAGATAGAGAAAATGGATTTGTTTTTCAGTGTAAGCCACATATTTCTGATTCTTTAAACAGAATGCCCTCACTGCCCTCACTGAAGTACTATCTAAATTAAAATATCTATAAATAGAGAAACTGCATTCTCCCCCAAGTACTGTGTGCAATCTATTATATTTTATTAAAAAAAAAGTTAAAAAAGGAAATTAATTTGGCAAAAGATTGCCATAATATGTAAACAGAATAGTGAACCAGATGTTAGCTATTGCACGTACATAACTAGCGATTCATAGACGCAGCTGGACATAGGCTACATATTACTAGATTCAGAGGACTTAAGGATAGAAAAATCAGAGAAATATAAGCATGACACTGTATTGTCACTTTACAAGACTGATTAGGAAAGCTTCCCCACTTTTTTAAAAACAAAGAAGTATCACCCAAATTTGTCTAGCATAGCTGCCATTTAGTAACTATGATCCACACAGGTGACTCAGGATCAGATTGTAGGTAGAGCCAGGTGTGATTTTTTTCTCTGCTGAAATATCTTTAGAAAGTTTCTAAAATATTCTTTGCATTCAGAATTAAAATGTATGCTGAAACAAACTGTGTTTCATTAAGCAAGATATTCTTTGATAAACCTCAGTTTCAAGATCCTTGAAGCAATTAATTTTGCTAAATTCTTTATAGTTTTTCACATATGAAGGGATACTTCCTCTTAAGGGATATTAGAAATGGCCTCCTACTCCAGTTGCTTGTTCCAGGACTCCCCCCTGCCCAGCTGCTGGAGCTCAGCACAGTGTTCAGGGACCTGGAGTCTCTGCCCTGGTTGAGGGACATAGCTGGTTACTTTCCTGCTTGTAGGTCCACCCAGAACAGAACTCTCCAGGTCCACAAGCGCACACACACATTCATAAATCCTCAAGTGCCGCCACAGACCCTCTTGCTGCCCAACACCCCTGCCCATATCCTGGCCCCTCTTACCTGCCCCACTAGCCTCCTACTCTCTGGAAGGTCCAACTCAGTGCTTTCTACAAACACACAGCACTCACACATTTATCCCCACAAGCACCGCACACTCATGGGTCTTCAACATAGATACTGTACCCACCTATAACTCTGTTGTGACTCGAGGCTCCCCTACGTACCAGCAAGTACAGCCTAAAGTTTGCTAATGAATACACACACCTCACAGACACCCAGTTCAGAGAATGTACAGACATACCCGCCCCGTCAGCCAGCACCAGGCATATGGGATGTGACCCCCAGTCCTGCTCCAGTGGCTGGTGCTAAGTGCCTCACTCACCTCAAGCACCTTGGTCCCCCTGGTAGCTGTTTTTCAGGACATGCATAATTCCTGCCACAGTGGCTGGGGGCTACAGACTTGCACTCACTCCAATTTGCAGATGCTGAGACCCCACTCACTCCAGAGCTGACACCAGAGGGCAGGGGCGCCCACATCTCCAGTATGACTCCAGACTGATTTCACTCACACACACACTGGTCTCACCAGCAGTTGGTACTGAGTCCTTGCAGCACACAAATGCTATGGAGAGTGAGATTACACAGAAAGAGGGTTGAGAAAAGATTTATTAAGAAGACATAAGAAGACAGGACAGACTGCAGTGATCAGGTACAGGGCTCAACCAAACCAGCATACTGACTGGCCCTGTTTTAGACAAAACCAGCCTTTTTCATACCCCTTTCTGCCTCCCTCCCTCTCTGTTGCCCCCTGCTCCCTCTTCCCCTGTGCATTGCCTCACCAGTTGACACAGTCTCACTGACACCCACCCACACATCCCCCTCAATATGTAGGACCCCCGGGTTTGCATGTTCATCCATTTCGAAGTCCTGGTTTGCCTGTAGTTTCCTTATAGTCCATCAATTAGTGGGACTGACCAGGTTTGATTTTCATTATTATTTATTAATGCTAATTGGCCAGGTTTTATGTCTCTGTGTGTTTGTCACTCCCTTTCCTTATCCCCCCAGCTGAAAAAATAAGCACCCACCGCATACTCTTACTAGTTTGTCCCATTGACCAGATTTCTTCTTACCATGACTTCCCTTATCATGTGCTGGTCAGGTTTGTCTCTGTATGTTCTGTTTTCTGCCTCCTTTGATCAGATGCCCTCAAAGGAGCAGACACACTCCTCCCACATAACCTTACACTTCTAAATTCCCTCTACATAAGTGTTCATAGGTGTGGAAATCATGTATAGGCTTTTTTGACTGCTCTGCCTTTGATATTTGAATATGGGTCCTATTAGACAGCATAAATTACAGGCATGAAAAAATTGGAACAAATGTTATTGTCATCAAGAATTCACAGTTGTACTTTAGAACTCATTTCCTAGATAAGATATATTATCAGATATAATATCCAATCTTCAGTAAGAGTAGTAAGGAATTTCAAGAGCAGGAAATTGTTGAGATTGCCTATAGAGACTTACAGTTGTAATAGCAGGTTCTTCTAAGTATTAACTGGGGCACAACTGGTAAAGAACAGTACATGCTGAAACTATAATTTGTAGGTGAAAGAAACCAGTATGGTTCCCTTTATGCCATAGTCCCACAGTCTTCTCCATTTCGCTTATGCTGCTCCTGTCACTACCGTAGTCTTGGTGTCAAGGAGCCAATTCAATTCTGGAAAGAACTATGTTCAGAAAAATAGATATCCTTATTTTATCTTATGACTGGGGAATATATTGTGCAGAATTGTCATGTTACTCCATGAAGTAGGAAGTTCTCTGTATGCCATGGTATAGAAATCATTTACACAGCATAATTAAGTCTAAGAGAACAGCATGCAGTTATAAATTTCAGACTATTTCTCACAAAGCAGTTACTCAGTATCTGACCTCAGTTGCCACACTCAAGAGTCTCAAAACAGAGCAGAATCTATATCTGTAAGCCAAATGAATAAATGGGTACTGGGGTTATATTTTACAGTGTATTGTATGTGCTACAAGTGCCAACATCTACAATTACTCAGATAATCTGTCTCTTCCTCTCATAAGAGATAATGATATCCTTAGTTTTCTATTAGAAATACTTTATTTCTCTTGCATGGTTATGTATTAACTCTTCCATCAGACTATCTCAATGATTAACACACTTTTAAGTTAAACTCGGAACAAATTGCTCTCAGCTTGCATGTAATTTCAAGTTTGCTGCTTCTATTTCAACCCTAGAAATGGATTTGCATGCCTTAAAGGTTCTCAGTTTTTCTGGGTATACATTTTGTCTAATGAAGGAGTATATATTTTCCTAAAAGTAATGACTCATTTTATATTTTGTAATACTGTTTTCACCACTGGAAGCAGGAGGACTGATTTTCCAGTCTTGTAGCTTTAAATGCAAATGTATTTCACCACTAAGTTTTGATAATAAGCTTTAGTGTCTTTATCCAAGGTGTTCAATATCTTTAGTTACTGGTACATTGACCTGGATAAGTGAAAATACAT
Source organism: Pezoporus occidentalis (assembly GCF_034315485.1). Lineage (NCBI taxonomy): Eukaryota > Metazoa > Chordata > Aves > Psittaciformes > Psittacidae > Pezoporus > Pezoporus occidentalis. Next base: position 3,857,574 of record NW_026914611.1, on the reverse strand, counting down.
TTTAGAATGCTATCACATCAAACATTATGTCAGAGGTTTACAGCTACGGTGCAAAGGCTACTTCAAGTGCAAAGTAATTGAAAAGCAGCTTTCTTGTACCCTGTTAGTTGCAGCCAGAAAGCAACAATTAAGAAACCTAGTTTCTTTTCTTTCATATCTGTTTTTGACTCAATACATTACTATAACCAATTTAAACTTTCTTGGGATATTTATAATTAATATTTATCTGGAAAATAAAGGATAATAAAATAGAAAACAGTCACTAACATTCGAGCATACAAGGGACACATATATTTGTAAAACACTTTGAGAGACTTCATCATAATTTTCATGTATATGGGTGTATATATGTTTATATACAGATATATGTGTATGCAGGTATAAATTGCATTTAACTGTGAGAGATGTGGTTATAGCTTACCTATAATGCTCCACCCTGATTTCAGAACATACAGTTCTGTGCTCAGAGGCATTCATTTTCATCTGTTTAAATAAGTCACCTACTATAATGAGCCCTCTTTAAATTGGAATTTCATTCAAGGGTGCTGATTGTGTCTGAATAAAGCAGAAGGTTCCTACAGAGTGGGAATTAAAGATAGATGACAGAGAAGCTATCTGGGGCTTTAAACATTTTTTAATTAAAAATCCCCCAGAAATCTGCTTAATTTTGACCTTCATTTTCATTTCAGGTAAGATTCATCAATTTCTGTTTTCTGAATTAAAGAATTAGGAAAAAAAAATAGAAAAAGCAAGTTTGACATTCTACTCAATGCTTAGCAGCATTTTGTACTAAATTCCCTAACTAAGGCTTCTATCAGCATTTAAAAAGGCATAAATAAATAATTTCCTTTAAAAACTTCATACTGTTTTTGGGCAAAGATCTCAATTTCTTGAAGGTACAAAAAGTCACAAAAACCATTATATCATAAAGAATAATCTGATATCTTGCTTTTATTGTTCCTGTTCTGTATTTTAATTAGAAGTACATTAACTAAGTTGATCGAGCATATCTTATGGAGATAGTTCTCCTTGCAGTAGTTTAAATACACTTTTTTCCAGCTCCTAGCCATTATTGTCCTAGAGAATTTCTGTCTATCAACATATTTCATAGCAACTTAGAAGCTTGCAAACTCTTCCCAGAGAATCAAACATTTTAATCAGATCACTTGCAATTTGCATGAGGCTACTAATCACAGAGACGAGAGAATTCTTTGTGGGAACCAATCTAATAATTCTTTTCTAAAACTGTAGGCTATGGTAGGACTTTTGGTGAGAAGTGAGAGAATAAGTAATATATGAATGAGGGAAGTTTTCATTCAAAATTGTGCTGCCTACCTGCTCAGCAGTGAAAAATTAAAGTTATTCTTGACATTATTGGAAATACAGTTTAACATGCTGGGGCAGCTCACTGGAATCAGAAGACATATGCCTGGAATAATCTCTCAAGCAAAGTTTTCAGCCCACTATTATTACAAACAATAATGATACATGTCTTTACCTCTCCTAGAATGATAGGCGTCCTTAACAAGCTCTCTCTTACATTAGAGTGTTATCCCAGCAATTTAGAGGTAAAAGCCTTTTTAAAATTTCTGATAAATTCTTGTTGCTCAAAAATTAATGTGGCTCTTTTGTGTACTCATATGTATATATTATCCCAGCAAGTGCCTTGGTTTCCTCTAAAAAGCAGTTCCTGTTATAAACAAATAAATCTCTGAGTCTTTGACACAATCATACAAATACACACATACAAAAGTATGTTGTGGTTTTTTTTTTATTTGAAAGAGCATATATTTTGGTCTGTCTCCTTAGCTTCAGAAATTGAAAAATTATACGTCTGAATCTAAGCTATCCATATAGCCTTTTGTAGCCGGAAGAGATACTGGTGCATCTAGGGTGTTATCCAAGTGGGTGGGAGTATGGGAAGGAGAATCTTCTGCTGGAGGTGTCTATTTATCTCCCCAAACTAAAAATGAGTTTATGACTACCTAAGCTGCAGACAGCTTACTTTTAAAAACCTAAGATAAGGTAACCCAAAGTATCACTGACTTTCATTAAAGACACTACAGTACTAAGTTCAGGGGAACAAAACATGAAATTTAAGAAGTAATTGCATAGGTTTGCACATTTACATTCAAGTTTTAATTTCAGTTTCATGGTTAGCTAAGTTTGTGAACAAAAAACCCCAAACCTGCCCATGGCAGGGGGGTTGGAACTAGATGGTTTTGAGGTCCTTTCCACCCCTAACTGTTCTATGATTCTATTCTATGATTCTATGAAACATTTGATGAGCAGTTGGTGGTTTTTTTATTTATTATGCATAGAAAATCTAGAATCCAGTGCTACAACTTATACATAGGATAGAGTGAATCAGATATTTTTTAAGGATTACAAATGAGTTTGTATGCCATTGTTTCTGGGTATTTAGATGCTAGACTACTTCTAACGTATCTTTTGATCTGTTATCTAAGGAGTCATAATTCCTGACTACTAAATGCATTTTTTCTAAATCCTATTTTATCATTGTAATTTTTTTTTCAAATTCTGATGCATCACTATAATGAATATCTTACTAGCAATTTGAAAAAAAGTGGTTCATATCAGGATATAGAAATGAAACAGATATTGAACATATATATTGGGATCATTTTTTGAGTTGCTTGTTTCTGTGGCAGATAAAGCAAAAAAACCTCTCAGTGTCTTTAAAATTACAAGTCAGGGAATTTGTCTCTTCATTCATTTAGTAGCCCTTTAGCAATGCATATCATTATAGAAGTCTTCATACAAGAATTATAATGTAGATTATTACATTCTTGTAGAGAATGTATTTTAAAACTACTTATAAAATTAATGGGGAAGGGAGAGGGAGTGTTTTTTTGTTGGTTGGTTGTTTTTTGTTGGGGTGGTTTGCTTGTTTCCTTGAAGGTTGATATGCTTTCTATAGTTTTGATTTATTTTTTCTTTTTCTGGCAATTATTTTGTTGTGCTTTGTCTTTAATTTTCTTAATGGGTTGGATTTAGGAAAGAATAGGCCACAGTATCCATTTTTGTTGAGGGCCAGCAGCCTTAAGGTTTCTTAGAAATCCATTTCAAAATGGATTTCAGCTATCTCAGCTTCTCCTCACATGAAAGATGCTCCAATCCCTTAACAGTTTCAGACCTCGTCTTGTCAGCATGGACCTACTCTCTAATCACTGGAGTGTGTCTGACCTTGATTACTTTTACCAGAGCTGATTCTGACCCTGGCCTGACTGACCCTTTGGCTTGACCTGACACATCTCCTATCACTATGAGTTTACCTCATGATCTGGACTCTTGGCTGAATCCTGGCTTTGTTCTCCCTGCTCTGGTACTGCAAGACAGGACCCTGGCTGTCAAGGGCCCTGCCTTGTTGGCATGTTGTTACACTCATCTCCCCATCCATTAGAGAGCAGCTGGTGCTCTCTACTTTCCGACACTTTGTTCCATTGTTTGCTATGAGTTTGGGTTTCTGCTTATCGCAGTGGGTTTGCATATTCTTTCTGCCATTCACTTGAGTCTGAGTGTTCACTTGTCAAAAAAATACCCAAAACAAGCAAACCAAAACCACAACAAAACCACATAAAAACAAACACACACACCAAACCTATCAACCAAAAAAAAAAACTCAATACCAATCCTCCCCCAACACCGAAATCTGAAAGCAACAGTCTGTGGTCATTGACTGAAGAGTTCTGAGATTCCTGAAATTGCAGACATATATTTACTGCAGTCTGGCCAACATCTGCTAAAGCTTATGGTGCTCCTGGAAGTGGGCCACCATCAACCAGCATCATGCTGAACAATTTTTTTTTATTACTTTACCAGAAAGTGATATGCAATGAAGATATAATGCTGGTACATGGTAATACAGAAAGTAAGGATGAAAAAAAAAGTGGTCGTCCAATAACAGTTGGCTTTTTGAAGTCAGTCTGTCCCTGTCTCTCACCAGATAATTCATGTTATTAAAAAAACAATTTCCAATATCTTCTTTATATAAAATATCTATTTCTATAAATATTTTCTGCCTTGGTACGTCAGTGTAGTATAGTGAAAGAAACACTCATTGAAAAATTCTCAAGAAAATCTAATGTTTAAGAAAAGGTCTGACTGGCAACTGTATTCTTGAAATTCATTATTTATTTGTAGAAGATCAGACTCAGTACTATATACTATAGTGTTTGATTATTGTGTCATTTCCTCACTCTGTTTTGGACAACACTGCCTGTCTCTCTTCAGGATAAACGGATAAGGTATTTAGGAGGCCCTGTGTAGCAATTATCTCATCAAGTTAGTGACAGCTGGTCTTGAGGCTGGATAAGACCTTGGACTCTCATTTTAATAATCCATAGTCCAGGAGACACTGCTACCACTTCTGATTTGCCTTATGAATGAGAAGCCTTGAAATGTTATACACTAACTGAACAACTTGATCTTCAAACTATGGTCTTTGTAGAGACTTTATAGAGACTCTGATGCCCATTCACTTAAATTATTAACTGAATATGAAATTGAACTAGAATATGATTCTTTAGCTAAGTGGTTAGGGTAGATTCAATCTTCCACATCCCTTCTGAAAGTGGTTGTCCAATAACGGTTGGCTTTTTGGAGTCAGTCTGTCCCTGTCCTCACCAGATAAATTCATTTTATTAAAAAAATAATTTCCAATATCTTTTTATATAAAATATATATTCCTATAAATATTTTCTGACTTGGTACATCAGTGTGATATAATGAAAGAAACAGTCATTGAAAAATTCCCAAGAAAATCTAATGTTTAAAGAAAGGTCTGACTGGCCACTGTATTCTTGAAATTTCTTATTTATTTCTAAAAGATCAGACTCAGTACCATATATTCACCTTTTTTTTCCATAGGAACATACAATGGCTAGGGTTGGAAGTGACCTTAAGATCATCAAGTTCCAACACCTCTACCATGGGCAGGGATACCTCACACTAGATCATGTCGCCCAAAGCTCTGTCCAACTTGGCCTTGAACGCCTCCAGGGATGGAGCATTCACAGGTGACAAAAAATAATCTCCTTTCCATAAGCAGAAGTTCCCTACACTCTTTAAATTGCTCTCTTCCTAAGAGAGTCTGTGGTATGGCAACATGTCCAAGAGATGTGAGGCTTTGGTACTAAATGTGAAGAAGGATGGAATGAAAGCTTAGCAAGACACAGAAATACTGAACAGTGGCCTTCTGGGCAAAAGTAGTGCTTTTGTTTCTCAGATCAGAAGAAGTAGCAACATACTCACGTTCTTTCCTTGTCGAGACCTTTTCTTGGATGCAAATGTCTCCTCAGGTGTTTTAGGAGGAAAAACAAAAAGTTCCTGAGAGAAAGAAAAGGCTTATACAAATGCAATCATTGCGTGACCTTCTTGTCTTATTGGACAGGTAAGTATCAGAGAGAGATAGAAGGGAATCCCAGAGATGGAGAGAGGAATAAAAAGGGAACGGACTCATTCAAATACAGAGACTGGCCAGGTATGCATTTGACACTTTATTTCTGTATAGAAATGGTAAAGAAAATTCAGAAAGGCATAATACATATGAAGCAATGCTGAGAACTGCAGGCAGTCTGCACAATGTATTCCAGCAAATGCAAGGGGAATACGTGCATATCAGTAGCTCACCCCTATTACCAACAAATCACTCTGCTGGTACTCAGTTTGAGACAGCTTTGCTTGCAGATGCCTGCAACACCTGCTATCATCTCCCAGTGTTTCTATCATCAGAGGGAAGAGGGATCTGAGGGATTTTTTTTATTCTTTTTTTTTTCCAAAATAGGATTTAGGGGGGTTTTGGTTGGTTTTTTTTTTTTAGTTTTTTGGTTTTCAGGTTTTTTTGGGGAGGAGGTGGGAGGCGGTTGTTTGGTTTTGTGCTGGGATTTTTTTATTTTTATTTTGTTTCCTTGTTTTTGTTTTTTTGTTTTGTTTCTGTTTCAGCATCTCTCTCCCCACCACAAGCAGTTGTCAATGAAAACACAGTGGTGCAATTCAGTGCTCCTTTCTGCTGTGGGCCTGCATTTTCTTTTAGAAGCAAGTTTCTCTTTGCTTCTGGACCTTAACAGGTGTCTAAGATATGCAGCTGTATTCCCACATCAGGCAGTACTCTTCTGGAGTTATCTGAATCTTTTTCAAGGTATAGCAGTAGTTCTTCTGCACTCATAAATACCTTTCTGTCATTTCTTTCCTAATCCAAAGACTCTCTCAGTACACTTTCTTTTATGTTTTCCATTCTGCAGGATGCAGATGGCAAGACAGAAAGTGATGACTTTTGTAATTATTTCTGCTTTTTTACTAATACAGATGAAAAGCCACGCAAAAAGTAGTCTTGTGACATAACATGAAATTACTGGAAGTGCTTTCCAACCCTAACTATCCTATCCTAATCCTAACGATTCTATGATCCTATGAAGTGTGTACTAACACAATGTGAAATAACTACCATCCTATAATGTGCTTCCTAAACTATATCCTAAATCTACCCTAAAGTATATCCTAAAATTTGTTTTAAAAAGACATAGTAATAGACTAATAAACATAATTATAAACACGGTAACCAGTGTATTTACAAACGTAGTAACAAGCAGAGTAGCAACAGTAGCAACAAAATCCAGAGGCCAGCTCCCCAAATGGGCAGATGCAGCAGCAGTTTGGCATTTGCTGGTAGGGCTGAGGAGTGAGCCAACAAGGCCTCCTGCGAGGGCTGGGATAGGTCTGAGGGCGCTGCTCTGGCTCCGGGGCAAGGTGGTGGAACCTTCTATTCAGAGCAGAAGGACATGGTGGCTCTGTCCTCGCCATTGCCGAGGTGGTACTGGGGCCGCAGGGTGGAACTCCAAGGCCAGGCAGCAGAGCTCATGCAGGGAATCGAAGCAGTAAATGGGCACCTACAAGGGCAGAGTCAGAAAGCAAAGATGAAGCCATGAGATCAGGAGCAGGCGAGATTTGGCTCCTGGTTTTTTGGAAGTATGCTGTAAAAGAGGTCATTGCTAGCACAGGAGAGAGGCTCCTTACTGGGTCCTACCTGACAACTACAGTGCTGCTTTGGTCCCTTCTCAACACATGTAACACCTTCAGAGCACAGGAAGCTGACAGAGAAGTGCAGTGCCCCTTCGCCAGGCAGCAGGGGTTGGCAGGGAAGCCTGGGAAGCTGGGATATGGTCCTTTTCAAAACGCAAGCAGCAGCATTCCTCTCTCTGCCGTACTAAAACTACAGGTTGACAGGCAATGCCTTTCTGGCACGGTGGCCCGTCACTGCCCTCTTCCCAAGTTGCTCTTCGCTTCCTGTTGTTCTGCAAAGAGCCTGGGAACCTTTCCATTCAACAGTATTGTTAGACAGGTGAAGCCATGATTAGCTTGAACCAAGCAAAGCCAGGCAGTTTTACCTTTTCTCCCCGGAAAAGCTCCTCTGCTGTTCACCATCCACATGGCCACGTCTGCCTTCACTGCCGGAGGGGCCAGGAACTGGCAGCTGCCTGGAACCAGCCTGCAAGAAATGGGCTGCACTCACTAAGGAGCCCCACAGCAGAAAGGGTCCCTGGAGAGATGCATCAGCCCTGGCTGTGTGTGAGAGGTGGGGATGGGTGAGATTGCACCGCAAATGACCCTGACCTGAGCCTGGAGCTGAAGCAGCTTCTCCAGGCTGCCGGCATCCAGTGTCGTCCCCTGGGCTAGGGGAAAAGAGCAGAAGGTGAGGAGCAATGTAGCTGATGCTGGGCTGGAGGAGCCCCTGGGGACAGAGCAGAGGCAGGAGGGACACTCACAGCATGGCGGCCACTCAGCTCCTTCAGCACCATCCTGCTGGATGGCAGCTGGGTCACCCGGGCTCCCTGAACTCCTTCCGGTGGTCTGTGCATGGGGAAGGGGGAGAGAAAGAGCTGTGTGAGACCCAAGCCAGCTCTTCCCTCTGCTGCCAGCCTGGGGATCACTTCCACACTGCCAGGAACCGCCGTGACAGCCTGGCAGTAAAGCGGGAGCAGCAGCGGTGCTGAGGATGGGGCTGGGCAGGTGTTGGCTGGACAGAGCTGAACGAAGCAGCTCTGCCAGCTGTGCATGCAGCTGTGGGGGCATTTGTGCCCAGCTCAGAAGAGGTGTTTTCTCTTTGTTTGGATGACACTCATGGAGCCATGAGCCATGCCAGGAAGAGCTTACCCAAGGAGGGTGCTGACCCAGAGTTCCTTCACTGATTGGGAGCTGCCAAAAGAGAGGAGAAACAGCCTCAGTGCCTGCTCTGTCCCAGCAGATGATGCCCCATGGGGCAGGGCAGAAGTGCTGCCCACCCCTCTGGTGGGACATTGCACCGGGACTCACCAGAAAGTGATGACACAGGAGCCACAGGGTGAGAGAAAGTATAGTAAATATAATAAATGAAGTCCTCAAGCCGGATGAGCTCTCACATGGACACTGCATTTCTTCCAGCTGTTCTTTTATATTAGGGGTAGGTATGGCTCATGGTTCTCAGTAAAAAGAAATTAACTATTTTTGTTAAATAGATGTGACACAAAAGTTGACATTTTAACATGTTTTTCTTCTTATTTTTAATATGTACTGTATAAAAACATTTTTAGCTCTCTATTAAACCCTTTTTACCGTATTTTTATACCCTAAGAGCATCATCATACTGTGAGGAAGAGTACTCTTACTTCAGTGTGAATGAACTGTCACTAGCTCAAGTATCAGGAAACACATTGCAAAGGAGATTCTCAGTGAAGTTTTCTGAACACACTCTACTGATTACTCTTAGTTTTCTTGTGTTTTCTTAGGGACTACTGTATTAGTTGAGTGTTAGATCTGTTTTCATTTCAAGATTGATATACTTTAATTTGTGCAATATTATTTAAAGTTTTGAAGTATCATAGCCTTAACTGAAGGCTTGTTTTTCTACAAGTTTTTACTTTTTTAAATGGTACCCCTTGTACTTAAAATGTCTTTACTAATTCTGAAGTTGGAGATGATTTCACTTTAGCTTGAGTGATTTTTCTCTTACTATACCTTTCTCTATTTTCTCTATATAATATTGGGAGTAGAGAAAATCTGAGTTTGGGATTTACTTTCACTTTGTTTTTTGTGTTGTTTTTTTTTTCTAAGAGAAAGAAAGTGCTAAAATTTGAAAGCAAAAACTCTTTTCAGGACACAGTTATAGGAGTAAAGAAATATTTATGAGTAGATACACTGGAATCGGCCAAGATTTTCTGTAGTTTTATAAATCATTTTTTCCCCTCAGAGATATCCTTTCTACCCAGACTGGCTAGGCCCAAGGAGCTTTTCCTGCAGAAGGCATACTGGAAATGTCTAAGTGGGGCAAAATATTTTCCAAAACCTGAAACTGAGGAACAAAAGAAAGACATTATCAAAATGATATATTGAAACCTTGATTCAAGGGACAGATGTTTGTGGCTCCTTAAAAAACAGGAACTTAAATATGGGATATTTCTATCTGTGACTCTACTATCTCAGTGAATTTTTGTGTACTAGATATGTACATATTTCCTTGCTAATTTAGATTTGCAGAAACTATTTACACTTCCTAGTGAAACCATACTAATTTTCCCTAACAAGGAGTTGGTGAAGAATTTAACAACTTAAGTCACATATGTTCTAGTATAACAGCATTGTCACATACAGTCATGTACGTTTTTTTTTAGAAAGAAAGGCAGACATACGAAAAAACCTCATTAAATAAATGTGTGTAACCCGCTGGGCTGGAGATCAGAGGCAAAAGAGCTATTTGCTGCCATCTATTGATGAATTGGACAAAGAAATTGGAAGAGCAACCAGTTGTACGAAACATCCCGGCTATCCGGATGTGAAGGCTTGGCTGATTTTGGAAATTTGCTCAAGATTTCCTCATAGTACCCATGAAATACCATTACATTTTTTCTGTCACTGGAAAATGAAAAATGGTATGACTGTTCTCAACGAGGTTAATCGTAACTTTAAACTTCATGGTACCCTCAAGTAGAGAAAATATACTGTGAAAAAAGAGGAGATGGAAACCTCATTCATATCTTGTGGGAAGATTGCAGCTTCAGTAGTGTGGGAGTAATACAGTCACACAGAACAGGTAAAATCATATACACATTATGATCATACACATTATTAAACTTCCCTTCTATAAAAATTACACAATTAAATGTAACCAAACGAGAGATGATGATACATCTGCTACAACAAATAGCTGTAAAATGTGACTGAATATTTAAAAACATTTTTTTTATTCTAGCTTTTGTAAAGGGATTTTCCTTGTTTTATGCAGACGTGTTGCTTATGTATAGACTTTGAAGTATTTTATCTCTTATTTTAAATTTTATTAATATCCTTGAACATTCTGAATCCAAAATTTTTTTAACAAAGTCTGACCAGATTAGTTACACAAGAAGAAAGTTCTTATTTATTTGTGTTTATTATTTATATTAGATGACAAAAATCAAAGTTAATAAATCGTATTTGATTTCTGGTTTATTCCATCTTTTTCTATTCCTTCTTTTATTCTTTTTTAAATTATTTTTAATAATAACAAATGCATGTTTTCTTCATTGAACTTTTTAAAACTGATCTTAAAGGTCACCTTTAGATGCATCTTTCTGAACTATAAATGAAAGTAAAATACATTTGCTTATTTCTAGACATAGAAAAGAGACAACGTGTAAGTCATATTAATGTTAACAACATTTATTTTGTTAATTGTTGCCTAATCTTTAGCATTCCTTTGTCTGATCAAATTATGAGGGTGCACAGAAGAACTACAACTGAATATACTTTATTTGACCACTGAGAGGTATTTGTTGTCAAGAAGCCCTTATGCATTCCTCCTCACCACTAGGTACTGCACCAGAAGGACTTGGGTTTCCTACACTTTCTCTATCACATCTGTCAGATGCTGGCATATGTCTTGGGTTACTTCACGGTGTCTCAGATAGCTCTACAAGCTTATTTATAAAGAAGTGTATTAAGCACATGGTGCTTCCTGCATACTGCAGTAAGTACCAGACAGTACCTGCCTACAACACATTTTGATCTCTTTGAAATACACAGTATACAAACAAGACTAAATCACAAGTATACCATTACTTTATGGTCATTTAAATTAAATATACATACAACATTTACTATTAAAAGATAGTTAATATAATAAAAGAAAATCACCTGTAATTTTCTAACTTTCATATAAACACTGTAATCACAAAACGCTTTCTGTCATAGATGATTCACGCATCATGTATGTGCTCTTTCGTCACAAGACATCTTAAGGAAAGCAAATGGGATGGAAATACATTTTGAAATGAGGGACTTACTTACATTTTTTACTTAGGGTTTTTTAACTATGATGACTAAATATTTTTCATGTTATTAAAAAAAACCAAACAAAACACACACAAAAAAAAAAACAAACCCCAACATTGCACAGGACTGTAGTATTACTGTATTTTCCAAATATACTCTATTTTCCAAAATAATTGAACAAATTATTTATGGAGTTAAAGATAGAAGTCATGAATAGAGGAACATCAGAACACTTCCACTTTGAACATTTAAAACCTAGTTAAACTCCATTACATTTTGGTTTACGGTGATAATGAAATGTTATCACTATTGTTTCTGGATATCCAGAAATTAATACGGAATGATGAATATGAAACAGAACTTACATACCTTTGGACAAGCTGGGAACTAGATAGACCCTTAGTAGCTAAAGTTTTTTTTATTCACTGAAATAGAATATAAAATTATGACTATTTGGGACACTCCATTTAGCGTGTTAATCAAGACATTTAGACATGCAAGTTGGGCTGGACACAGCTGGAGCTGTGGGGGGAATTCTATTGCTGCCTAACATTATTCCCTAGAGGGCTCATGTAACAATGAGCTAAATACACAATAGGAAGGTCTTGTCATTCATCTAGTTCCAAGACTGTCTATTGACCCAAGCCAGTGCATTAACTCAAATCTGCAGCTCACTGGCTGGTGAGGTCCTGGACTACCCCAGGAATTACTCACTAAGATCAGTGTCTGTGCATGCAGGCACAGACCTGCTATCCACCTCTATCAGAATTGCAGATTTCTATATTTCTAAATTTTGCAAAAATCTCTTCTGCTGTCTCCCTATATTATCACTATTACATTTGCAACAAATAACCTTAAGAAACTTGCACTGCATGTCATGCAGAACTGCAAGGGCTGAACTGAACTGAAAGGACATTTAGGAAACAGAGTCCCTGGAATTTATAATGTAAGATAAGAATTCTGTAAGCATCACCACTCTTTGATGAATGAGCTCATGGAAATTCAGGTTAACTATATTTTTCTGTTCACTTGACAGTGAATGATTGCTACTAATTTCTAAAATGTTCCAAATCAGGTGTATATATGCTTTCAAACATCGAACAGTTTGAGTGAGAAAAAACAAAGTATGATTATGAGTTTAATGTATGAGAGAAATTCATGCAACAATTACAACAGTTGCACTTGGGGACAAGAAAAATAGAGAAGAACAGAAAGTAAGATATAAAGAACTGGAAGCAAACGAGACACTGACATGGAACAAAAGATGAAATAAGGAAACTGGTGAAGGGGGGAAGGATAAACGTAATACTGCAAATAAATAAATTATAGCTATTTTAACATGTGGTTCATACCTAAGAAACCTTTATATTTTTGTCTTTGATCCACTTTTTTTACCAAAATGCAACTAAGACAGTTAAACGACATGAAGCATGAATAATGAGAGGGAAAAATGCCTGTAGACTCTTGTAGCAGTGGGACCTGAATCAAAGGGAAATCAAATCAGCAGCTTCAAAGTGCTTACAGTTTTCTGCTCAGACATTCTAGGCACAAACAGAACAAGTTGGACTCCCAGGTACTGGATGGGTAAGAGGTACTTGAATGTCCAGATTTTCACCTTCGTCAGTCCTTCTCCCTGCAATAAAGTGAGTTACATACCATTCTGTTCATAAGGAGCTTTTGTTGGATAACATATTCTAGGAGATGGAAGTGTTTTTATGAAGAATCTATAATTCTGGAAGCTCTGCAAGGGAGGCATTTCATTTTCAGGCTTCCCTCATCTTCTTCCAGAGAATATCTGTTTAAAGATGTTTCAGTCCCAGTTAACAAACACATCATAATAAAACAGTAGAATTATTACAGATAACATAAATATGGAAGTGTGAAATAAGACAAGATTTGAGATGAGGCCTCCAAAAGTTTATCTGACTTACAAGCTGTATTTTCAGACATTAAGCTCATTAAAAGATCAAACAAAACAAAACAAAACCAGAAAGCTTTCTTTACTGTGTGACATATTCTAGTTACTGTCAGAAGACCCAGAGCAATTTGACCTAACATTAACTCTGCTCCAATCAGCAAGTAGTCAGTATGCTGGAGGGCAGAGCTGTCACTCTTCTCCTTCCATGGTAGACCTTTACATTTTAGATGTTTGCTTCTGAAAAGCTATGCGGATGATTTGTCCCAAACTAAGTGAATGCTATTAAATGGTAGATTTTTCTATCAAGCACCTATTTATGAAAGTAGATAAACTTACATGTATCAAATAGAACAGATAGCTCCCGGTCTCAAGGGAGGTGTGTTGCCTACCGGGGGCATGGATCAGGGATGTGGCAGAGAGGCTGCCTGCTCTAGTAAGTCCCATGGACTATTACCCACTCCTGGTGATACATGTGGGTGCCAGGGATATAGATGGTAGTAGCCTGGGGAACATAAAGAAGGACTACAGAGCCCTGGGGAGGTGGTTAGGGGCTCTGGAGCTCAGGTGGTCTTTTCATCAATTCTCCAGGGTACAGGGGAGGACCTAAAAAAAGCTAGGAGGATTAACCAGGTTAATAACTGGTTAAAAAGGGTGGTGTCATAGTCAGGGGTTTGGGTGTCTTGAATACGGGACCCAAGCTTGTAGGCCAGGTCTAGTGGGGGCTGGTGGAGCTGCTCTGATGATAAAGAAGGGAAAGAGCAGTTTTGGTAGGAGGCTTGCCAGACTGTTCAAGGGGGCTTTAAACTAGATGTGTTGGGGGAGGGGGGCATCATTCCATCCCAACACACCCAGTCAGTTGCCAGAACCTATAATAAATGCTCTGAGCAATGTAGAGATATCCCAGCCGCTCCAGCCAATGAGTCGGCTTCATTTGGAGCTCAGCTCAGATGCCTCTATACAAATGCCCGTAGCATGGGGAACAAACAAGAGGAATTAGAGAAGTGTGCAGTTCTATGGGGGTATGATACAATAGGCATCGCAGAAACATGGTGGGATGGCTCCTATGACTGGAGTGTTGGAATGGAAGGTTACAGGCTCTTTAGGAAGGACAGGCCTGGCAGGCGGGGAGGGGGAGTTGCCCTTTATGTAAGGCATAGGCTGGAGAGTATGGAACTCTGTCTGGGGACAGGTGAGCAGTCCACAGAGAGTTTGTGGGACAGGGTTAAAGGGACTATAGCTATGGGAGATATTACTGTGGGGATCTGTTACAGACCGCCTGATCAAGGAGAACTGGTGGATGAAGCACTCTATAGACAGATAGGAAAAGCCTCACGCTCACAGGCCCTTGTTCTCATGGGTGACTTCAACCACCCTGACATCTGTTGGAAGGATGGTACAGCCCGGCACAAGAAATCCAGGAGGTTCCTCGATTGTGTAGAAGACAACTTCCTTCTGCAAGAAATAGAGGAGCCGACAAGGAGAGGTGCCATGCTTGATCTCATGCTCACCAACAGGGAAGGGCTCATTGGAAATGTGATGCTCCAGGGCAGCCTTGGATGCAGCGATCATGAGATGCTCGAATTTGAGATCCTCAGGACAGTGAGAAGAGTGTGCAGCAAGCTCACTGCCCTGGACTTCAAAAGAGAAGACTTTGGCCTCTTCAGGAACCTGCTTTGGAAGGTTCCATGGGATACAGCCCTAGAGGGCAGGGGGGCCCAAGACTGTTGGTTGATATTCAAGGATCACCTGCTGCAAGCTCAGGAGTGTTGTATCCCAACCAGAAGGAAGTGCAGCAGGAGGGACAGGAGACCTCCTTGGATGGATAAGGAGCTGCTGAGGAAAATTCAAATGAAAAAAGAGGCTTATAATAAGTGGAAGCAAGGACAGGTGGCATGGGAAGAGTACAGGGATGTTGTCCGAGAAGCTAGGGACCAGGTTAGGAAAGGTAAGGCTCAGTTAGAATTAAACTTAGCGAGAGGTATTAAAGATAACAGGAAGGGATTCTACAGGTACATAGCAAATAAAAAACAGACTAGGGAGAATGTAGGCCCCCTCAGGAAGCTCACAGGAGAACTGGCTACCCTGGATTTGGAGAAGGCTGAGGTCCTGAATGACTTCTTTGCCTCGGTCTTCACTGGCAAAGGCTCTGACTGCAATACCCAAGTCTTGGAAGGCAGACGCAGGGACTGTGAGAAGGAAGACCTTGTGTCCACTGTAGGAGAGGAACTGGTTCGAGACCATCTTAAAAATCTGAACGTGCACAAGTCTATGGGTCCTGATGAGATCCATCCGCGGGTCCTGAAGGAGCTGGCAAATGAAGTTGCAAAGCCGCCGGTCATCATATTTGAGAAATCATGGCAGTCAGGGGAAGTTCCCGATGACTGGAAAAAGTGAAATATAACCCCCATTTTCAAGAAGGGGAAAATGGATGACCCGGGGAATTACAGACCAGTCAGTCTCACCTCTGTGCCTGGCAAAATCTTGGAGCAGATTCTCCTGGATGGCATGCTAAGGCACATGAAAAACAACAAGGTGCTTAGTGACAGTCAGCATGGCTTCACTAAGGGGAAATCCTGCCTGACCAATTTGGTGGCCTTCTATGATGGGGCTACAGAACTGATGGACAGGGGTAGAGCAGTTGATGTCATCTACCTGGAGTTGTGTAAAGCATTCAACACTGTCCCACACGACATCCTTGTCTCTAAATTGGAGCGACATCAATTTGATGGATGGACCACTGGGTGGCTAAAGAACTGGCTGGATGGCCGCACGCAAAGAGCTGTAGTCAATGGCTCAATGTCCGGCTGGAGTCCAGTAACGAGTGGTGTCCCTCAGGGATCGGTGTTGGGACCGGTCTTGTTTAACATCTTTGTCGCTGACATGGACAGTGGGATTGACTGCACCCTCAGCAAGTTTTCCAATGACACCAAGCTGTGTGGTTTGGTTGATACGCTGGAGGGAAGGAATGCCATCCAGAGGGACCTTGACACGCTTGTGATGTGGGCTGATGCCAACCTCATGAAGTTTAACCATAACAAGTGCAAGGTCCTACACCTGGGTGGGAGCAATCCCAGGCACAGCTACAGGTTGGGCAGAGAAGAGATTCAGAGCAGCCCTGTGGAGAAGGACTTGGGGGTGCTGGTTGATGAGAAAATGAACATGGGCTTTCAGTGTGCACTTGCAGCCCAGAACGCCAACCGTATCCTGGGCTGCATCCAAAGGAGCTTGACCAGCAGGTCGAAGGAGGTGATCCTGCCCCTCTACTCTGCTCTTGTGAGACCTCACCTAGAGTATTGTGTGCAGTTCTGGTGTCCTCAACATAAAAAGGACATGGAACTGTTGGAACAAGTCCAGAGGAGGGCCACGAGGATGATCAGTCTCGTAAAATTTGTGTTCTGTGTATAAACATGCTAAATAAATAAAAAATGATATAGAAATGCTAGACATACTGTCCTGGGTTCAGCAGTAGCAGTCATTTTTCTCCTTCTTGGTAGCTGGTGCAGTGCTGTGTTTTGACTTTCGGCCTGGACCCGCTCTGCCCACCCGGCTCGGTTCTCCCCCGACGACAAGTTCTCCCAGGCCGTTTAACCCATGTCAACATACTTAATATTCATTCACTGCCAGGAACAATGCAATTTGATGAGAATTCATCGACTAAATATTTAGATTTCTCTTTTCCTTATTTTTGTTTTATTTTAAACTGTGCCAGTTAAAATGACTATCATCATCATAAGGGTAGAAATGAAACTTTTCCTTTCTTTCAGCAATTAGTCAAATATTAACTCAAAATAAAACCAAAATATTGAAAGTCAGTGAATCATAGGATCATAGAATGGTTTGGAAGGGACCTTAAATATCATCTAGATCCAACTCCTCTGCCATGGTCAGGACCACCTTCCACTAGACCACATAGTTCAGTCTTTCATATCATAAGCTTTTTTCCACTGGGTTTGAGTTACTTTCCTAATGTCTGATAAGATATATACTTTCTCAAATTAAATTAAGAAGAAATTATATTTAGTTTCTTTAATACAGCATATTATTACTTCTCTCTAGAATAATTCAAATATATCATAAAGATATTTAAACAGGCTATTTGCTAAGTAAATTATGATTTTGCATAGACTTGAAATATCCTTCTGATCTTCAAAGTAACCGAGTAGAATCATAGAATCGTAGAATAGTTAGGGTTGGAAAGGACCTGAAGATCATTTAGCTCCAACTCCCCTTCCATGGGCAGAGACACTTCCCACTAAACCGTGTCACCCAAGGCTCTGTCCAACCCGACCTTGAGCACTGCCAGGGATGGAGTATTCACAACTTCCTTGGGCAACCCATTCCAGTGCCTCACTACCCTTACAATGAAGAATTTCTTCCTGATATCCAATCTAAACTACCCCTGTTTAAGTTTTAACCCGTTACCCCTTGTTCTATCACTACAGTCCGTAATGAAGAGTCCCTCACCAGCATCCCTATAGGCCCCCTTCAGATACTGGAAGGCTGCTAGGAGGTCTCCATGCACCATTCTCTTCTCCAGGCTGAACCCCAACCTTCTCAGCCTGTCTTCATACAGGAGCTGTTCCATTCCTCTGAGCATCCTCATGGCCCTCCTCTGGACTTGTTCCAACAGTTCCATGTCCTTTTTATGTTGAGGACACCAGAACTGCACACAATACTCCAGGTGAGGTCTCACAAGAACAGAGCAGAGGGGCAGGATCACCTCCTTCGACCTGCTGGTCACGCGCCTTTGGATGCAGCCCACGATACGGTTGGCGTTCTGGGCTGCAAGCGCACACTGAAAGCCCATGTTCATTTTCTCATCAACCACCACCCCCAAGTCCTTCTCCGCATGATTTTCAAATATAATGGACAGTGGCTTGGCAATTTCATTCACCAGCTCCTTCAGGACCCGCAGATGGATTTCATCAGGTCCCATGGACCTGTGTACATTCAGGTTCTTAAGACGGTCTTGAACCAGATCCTCTCCTACAGTGGGCCCAAGGTCTTCATTCTCACAGCCCCTGTGTCTGCCTTCCAAGACTTTGGTGGTGTGGTCAGAGCATTTGCCAGTGAAGACTGAGGCAAAGAAGCCATTCAGGACCTCAGCCTTCTCCAAATCCAGGGTAGCCAGCTCTTCTGATAGCTTCTGGAGGGGGCCTACGTTGCCCCTAGTCTGTCTTTTATAGCTACGTATCTATAGAATAAGTATACCTGTAAGTAAATATTGTTTAGTCTCGATGAGTCAGAAATACAGCAGTATTACCTCAGCAGGAGTGCCTCGGAATCCCCTACCCCTCCTCCAACAATTATATTGACAAAATATCTCTACATTTTAAGAGATGATTCAGTGGTATCTAATTTGATCACTGTGGAGCAGTTTTGTACTTCATATTTCCTATTAGAAAGCAGGTCATTTCATTATACAGTCTGACCAGAGATGATACACTCATGATATTTTTTTTGGTTGTGATGAGAAGGAAGACCTAATATTTGCCTTTCTCATGGTAGGTGGAGCTTGGTCATCATAATAAGTTCCAGGGAAATGTGGGAACATGTAATAGTAAGAAAAAAATATATAAAGAAATGTATTTCAAATTGCAGCGGCAGCTTCAACTGGGGGAGAAAGAAGTTTATCTGAGTGCTACATTTGTTAAGATTTAGGGGCCTTTGGTTACTAACACAGAAATTATTCTAAGAAAGCTGTCACTTTCTGAAAGAAAATAATTTTTATGGTAAATATAATTTTATGTTGAAATAATTTATACAGAACATGGCAAGGTTTTTGGATATGAACATTAGTTATCATTTCAGTGTAACTTACAGTTGACTTTCTTCTTGAGTGACAAAGCCTCCATGACTGCACAAGACATTCACTATTGAGAATCTCTTATAATGACAAGTATATATCACAGTATAAGGTTTCCACTGTCTTGACACTATAAAAAATGAAATGAGTACTGCTACACTTCAAGAGCAGATTAACAATAATGATAGCTTTGCTTTAGTTTAAAATTTAGCTTTAAAGCATATGAAAGGTTAAATCAGGGCTATGTTCTCTACCCAGTAGGCAAATAAGATGGTAATACGACTTCTACTGTCGGGTTAAACCAGTCATACTATGAAGAGTTTTCATATTAAATTCTATGGATGAAGTATTTTATAAAAATGCTAATTAAGGTTTAGCAAATCTGTTTCGCTCTGCATTTACTTTTTTAAAATGTCTGTTCAGCATGGAAAAATAGGAACATAGCAGATGTTGTAGAAAAATCAGCATCTATTGAGGGTTTCAAGTGTTCTAAAAAAAGGCTTACTGCCTTTCTGAATAAGATCAAAAGAAGAGAATTTTTTGTTAAGAAGGAAAAAAGAAAGTCATTCCAGTGAACAGAAAATCAAATTGCCTATGAATTTATTTTTTAAACAATCAGCTGCTGTTAGTGATGTGCATTTTGTTCTGATAGTAATAGCTTAAAGATTTATTGTACTTTTGCTTTACTGCTTTTGACTCTGAGAAAAAAAAAAGTAAGAAAAAATAAAGTCCTACTGATTTTGACAAAATTAAGATATTGACCCTGACAATACTATGTAGGACTAATAGTGAATGTGATGGGGGAGAAAGCAGATTAATTTTCTAAGCATTAAAGTATGGAACTGCTAATATATCTAATAATCTCTCTGTGTTTACAGAATAAATAGATTTACAGATAACTGTATAAAAATTCTTTCCTGACAGATCCTGTGCCTCAAAGTATGGTATTCCCCAGGTCCAGATCTGTTTTCACGTATTCAAAAAAATACACAGATTGCAAAAATAATGCCCAAAATAGAAGAAGAGTCAGTAAAAAATCTTAAACATGGTATCCAATGCTATTTCAATTAAAAATTAAATGTTTGAAAATGTTTTGCATCACCTCAGATGCTGTCAAATGGACAACCATGCACCAGTTCTTTTTTTAATTTTTTTACAAAAATGCCAATATTTGTATTTGTAGTAAATGCAATAGTATTTGCATAAATCATGATAAAACTCTGGTCTTGTGGGAGTCAACATTTCACATCTCAAAAAAAAACATTGATTTCTCCAAGAGAATGGGAAAAATGGATGACATATTCCAGGCTTTTTTTTTTTTTTTTATTGTGAAGTACTTAATTTTGTTCTGAATAAGGCCTTCATTAGTATATAAATGAATTATTACTCCTCCATAGATTAGGCATGCAAATTTGAATCATTCGAATAACAGAGACAAATTCTCTTGACATTTTTGCTGCCTTGGCCCTGCTTAGATATACCACAGTTAGTGCTATTTGCTAGGTATCATCACTCTGTAATGGGAATGACAAGGAACTGAAGATGAAAGCTAATCACCCTTGCTTTAAGTGATCCATTTTCTAGCTAGTTTTACTCCCTAGTCACCCAAATGTGACTGAACAGAACTACAACATTTATGGTAGTGAGGAACTTGCCTGACTGCAAGGATGGAAAACAAAATCCCAGTGCTTCCAGCTCAGCACTTGCACAAAGTTGTGTCATGTGGCACAGAGATTTACCATGTTCTGGTGTTTTTAGGAAGATCAGAACTAATAAGAAGCAAAGTATAAGTGACAGAAGAAGCAGAAGATCTGTTTCTGCTTACAATATCCCCCAATCCCTATTCCTTTACTTTAAAATAACATGCAATTCATAGTGATGTCATAATACTTGCCTTTTTATTCTCTTCGTTTTAAATTCAGTGTTGTAAGTTAAATATCTTAGAGTTGCTGGCAGAAAAATTAGTTGGTAGTAGAATTTTTTTTTTTTTTTTGTAATGCCTTAGTGCTGTAGTAGATAGTGATCCACAAATCTCCATTCTGCACATCACATAAGACACAGAGCACCTTATGTCTAAATGGAAAGGAAATACAGGGCAAAGGAAAATAAAAACTGTGAAAATATGATAGTACTCATCTCAGATCTCAGGATGATGTGACTTTAACTTGTAATTCAGTGCATTTTCTTCCCTGCTATATTTCCTACATAAATAGCTGATAGTCTTGGAATGTTTTTCTTTTATATGTTTCACTTAGCAAGTCAAAAAAAAAGATATCTCATTGTTAGCTGCATTCAATTCATATTGTCTAATTTTAAATGACCAACATGTTGGCATCAGCATTTGATCTCATCAGACAGATTCCTTTTACAGTCTACAGAGAATAAAACGAACTTCCATTGTGTAATTCACCTTATTCCACAATAAATATTTAAACCAAAAAAACTCTAGATTAGGAATTTCTGTTTTTCCCCTGTGGCTGAGATAAGCCTCGTGGTTTAAGCCTAGTGGTTGAGATATTAAAAAAGTGTTTTAGAGTCCAAGAATATTAGAGAGCCAGGAGGGGAAGACCACTGTGTTGTAAACCAGTAGGGAGGAAAAAAAATAATAAAACCAACCAAAACAACCAACCAACAAACCAAAATAGCCAAACAAAAAAAGACAACGAAAAACAACAACCATTTAAACAACCAAATGAACCAAAGAAGTTTTTACAAGAATCGGTGTAGTTGAAAACACTTTATATGAAAATTCAGGTAGACTAGATATGTCTATAGTTGCTTACGAGGAGAAAACCTGCAGTTCCAGAGTGCAAGAGCATAAAGACTGAAAAAATTTGGTTTAGAAGACTTTTTGCAGCAAACACTATGTGCAATTATGAAGACTGTTTACTTGCTTCAATTTAAAATGCAGAACACTAAAACCAAAATGCAACTCTTCATTGGTGGATAGCAAGCCATTTAACACTACTTTGCAGCAGACTGCATGAGACTGCTACCCAGGAAGATAGGTGAGAGTTCTGTGTTTTAGCAACTGTAGAGATTTACTGAAAAATGTAATAGTTAAGGAAAAATCCTAGGAAATGGTTTCTCAAAATTTTAATCTTCATCTAATCATTATGTTTGAAATTACTTATGTGTTTATCAGACGTTATTGATTTTCTTTCTTACTATCAATTTTTTTCTTTCTCTCAGTAACGTACATTTTCTGATTCTTTGTCTGCAAATCAAGAGTTACCAAGACAGTTTATTTTCCCAGGTTTCTGTGTGGTTTATTGAACCAATATTTATTAGTAACCCTTGAAAATCAACCTGTTTTTTGTGGATGCCAGTCATGGCTTGGCAGAAGAATTTCACATATAGAAAACTAGTTTTAGAGGTATATTTTAATATTGCATTAAATCTAAAAGGAGGGGAAATTAAATCCAGGGAAACAGCTGAGATAGTGATAAGGGCATGCTCCAAGCAACTTCTTGGCAGTATGATCACAGATCAGAGCCCTGCAGAGCACTGTGATTTATATTAATAAATAAGTGTCGACATGGTCTAAATGCCCAGAAGATGTTGATAAAATCTGGTTCAGATAGCAATCAAAGAACGCCTTTGGCAGTGTATGACAAAACACTGCATTGATAGCATAACAAATAAGGACAGCATTCCTTATCAGTTCGTGATACTTGTGAGGGAAGACAACATAAAAATATGTATAAGAAAAATGGAAGGAGAATTCAAAATATTGGCACAAGAGTAAGAAAATTAAACATTTTGTTCTTTTCATCGAAAAAAGTCATATACTTTCAAATAAACAAATAGCCACTGAGGCTTCTTTTCTTGTAAAATTTTCTAAGCCCTTTTAATATTCTAAAAAAAAAAAAAAAAAAAAATGGTGGCAGCAGCTATTTTGACACCGAGAATCAGATATTCCACTAAAAAGTAACTTCAACAGCAGTGAACTGGATTACTTACTCCCGCGGAAGCTTAGACTAGTTTTTTTTTTCTTACTAGGACACACAATAAGTCCTAGAAGAGCTAGAAGAGCTTCTATAAAGCCATAAAGGACTAAACTGGATATGTATGAAAACTAACCTTTGATTTTTTCTGCCCAATCGTCTCATTCTTATGGTGTTCTATTCAATGATTTTTTTTTAGAAGAGGAGAGATTATGACAGACAGACATAAATTTATTATAGATTTTATTTATTATAATTGGAATATCTTTCTAGATGCAGGATATTGATATAAACATACAGATTCTGGGGGAAGAGAATTTTTTGGTATTACCTGTAATTAACCCTCCTAAGAATTTTTATATGAATTTATTATTTATGTGCACACATGAACACACTCACACAGAGATAGCTAGACAGACAGGATGCACATGCACACACACATACACATTCTCACACATATTTAGGATATCACATGTTCTTTTTCACTGATACCAAGCTGAGAGAACATACTAATCATTGCTCTTCATCAAGGTACAAAAAGTAGTGTCAGGACAAGGTCATAAAAATATATACGCAAACACTTTGTTAAGATAAGCTAAAATTTCTTTCTGTATGAGACCAGATCTTCTATTTCTGTATACCTTCAGTTTGCATCTTGTCTTCATGTCAGGAATAGATCAGTTAGATACCAGTTCCTTCCCATTTTCTTATTATTTGTTTTCTACAGAGGAAAAATAAAACATGTTAATTCTTTAGAAATTAAGGTACTACCCAACAAATCCCAACATGAACAATCAGTGGACTAGTCCAAAAAGTTCACCCAGAGGCAGACACATTTAGGCACAAGTGAAATATGCTAAAATACATGTGGTTTGGTTTGAAGGGTTGTTCCAGTAAAATAACTGACATAAGTCTGCAGCACTTAATACACCAAGTCTTCCTTTTTTTGTGTGTGATTTTTAATAATACCATTTACAGTAAGCTGTGTATTATGAGGTTTTTTCTTTTGTATATATTGTTTTCAGTTCAAACTTCTGCATATTTTTCAGTGTGTTGTTCTAAAATCAAGGCATATTTTGCTTGACAAACACAGTTTTGTCATGTATAAACTTGCTGGAAAACAATGTTTAAAAATACTGATCTAAAAATGCAATAATGAATCCAAGATACAGAAAACATTTACAAGACCTTCAGAGAACAGGGCTGAGCAAACTCTAGTACCTGTAACTTCTAGGGAACGTTTCTGATGTAGTCTCAGGCACTAGTCACTAAAAAGTGTTTGTGAGACTGACTAACATGGCACTATAAAAATGCATTATTCAAGACATCAGAGACTGAGGAAAGTAGAATACTATCACACTGCAGCATCTTGTTATTATTGAAGTCTGTCTTTGTAATCTTGCCTAGTAGTGTATCTTTTAAGAGATTTCATGTATGTTGCTCTATGAAAATATGTCCACAGAATTTTTTTAAGATGATATCATTTTAGGGGATTTGTGTTTTTTTTTTCTTCCTGTTTGCTAAGCACCAACCAACAGTAAGGTTGAATAAAATCCTATAGAAGCAAACAGGCTAAAAATATTCAGCTTTCACCATCAAATATATTTACATTAAACCTTAAATTGCACCTAACCTCCATTCATACACTAAGAAGATTCATTTAATTTAGTTTTATACATCTTCAAGCTTTTTTGTCATGGTTAATAGCAGCTTTGTAACAGCTGTGCATTCATTTGTTGATAGTATTTTTCATTTGAAGCAGAATGATTAAGAATGATTGCTGAAGTTATGTTCAATAATGTGTTTGTGCCTTTTTCTCCATGATTTCTCTTTTATTAAGAAATTCTGCATTTTCTCATGACTGCTCAAGGACTTTGTTTTGATTTCCATCTCTGTTACCATTTCTGCTGTTCTCTAAATGCTTCAGCTTCAGTATCCCATCCAATCTTGAAATATACTCCCACTTCCAGTTTTCACTCATTTGTACCCAACTTTGTATTGGTCTGCTGAATTTTAGGTAAGTTCCCTTCTATTTCTGTCAAGTCTTCAATACAGTATATGACACACTTCTGCCAGTGTCCTCTTTCCGTTTTTCTGTCTTAATAACAAAAGTCAAGAAGCCTGATATGGCATCTTCCTTCTATGTAATCATCAGTCCTTTTCACAGTTGTGTCCTTGATCTCCTTTCTATGCTTCCCCAAATACATCTTAGACGTTTTTCCATATTTTACTTCACTTTGCAGGTCCCGAAGTCATGCTTCCTGTCTCTTGTGTGCCCTACAGGTTCTGCAATTATAAACTCTGTGGTCATAGCAACTTAGTTTGTAAATATCTATACATGTTTAAAGATGATAGCTTAAAACTTGCTGTTTATAAACTCAAAAAAACTCTTCCTGTCTTTACATGCATAGAAAATCCATTCCCTCTTGACTTCCAAATTCCAGATATAAGCAGTCCCAGTTGGAAGCTAAAGCAATAGCTCCTAAACTATAAGGAATAATTTTGAAATTGTCTTTTTTACTTTATGTTTACTATTCAAAATAGATTTGAATTTTATTTTTGCATTATTTTATACCTTTTTGTATAATTTTAAACACATTTTAAGGTTTCTTTCTGTTTTCAAATCATGGAAACCTGTGCTAGGACAAAATACAATCTGTCTGTAAAACCATGCAGCTCCTGATATCTAATAATGTGTAACGTAAAAAACTCAAAAGCCCATACGATTAGCAAACAGACAAAATCTGCAATGAACAGTGTTGCAGACAATTTCAAGGTCTGTTACTTCTTAAAGAAGTTCAAAGCACAAGGACTTCTAATAGTAAGTTTTTGCAGTGTTGCCTGTAAATTCATTTCTGGTGCTGTAAAATAGTAGGATAAATGTGTATAAAATGGTGAAGGTGAGGTGTAGCTATTATTACATAAAATATCTACACATCACACTGAATCACTCTAATGTAGTCATTTATGTGTGGCAATAATATCAGATACAACCATAATTTAAGAGACATGTCTAAACAGCTTGCTACTTCTACCTCCAGGCAAAATATCTTCTTTGTGATAAATATGTTTGCTTATGCAATTACTAAATGGAATAACCTTAAATAGATGTTGCAGTCTAAAGGTGCTATGCTCAGTACAATCTAATGTACAGTTTGAGTGCTTCTGTGTAGTCAGAAGTGATATCAGACTTCTTTGGTATCTACCATTCACAAAAAGAACTAAAAAGTTTGAAAAAAATCCTCTTTGAATTTTGTAATTTGGTACCCTGCAAAATTAATTATGTTTTAAAAGTCATAGATTGTTTCTTAATTACACTTACATAAATGTAATAGAATGCAACATTAAATAGAAGAAAAAGTAGAAATGAGATAAAAGACAAAAATAGAAGTATTGTTTATTAAAAAATAAATAGGTCAGATTTCTGATATTTCATGTTTGAGTTTTCAGTCAAGGCTTGGTTAATGAGCTCTTTTCTGGAGCTTTTCAATTACACTTTTCAAGAGAGAACAGTATATTTTAAAAATTTTCTAAACCCCCAAAACACAATCTTTCATTAAATATTATTTACTGTGCTGTTATCAAATATGGGATATTCCACAGATTTTAATATTTTTCATAATTCAAGACAACTCTTTTTACAGTCAATGATATGAGTTTCAAAATTAAAACAGTAATAATAACAGCAACAACAACAGTGAAAAAAAAGCCATGAAGACGCTGGTGCTTTCCAGCTATCATAGACATGTGGGACCATTAATTTCCAATGGGGAGCCTTCCAGAAACCTGATGATACAGTTTGTCTTCTAATGATTATCACTAATAGGATGGGAAATGAATTACAAATACTAAATTGTTGAAAGTCATAGAAATTGTCAAAAAGAAATAGCCTACGTCTTCAGCTGCAGTTACATGACTTGGAATGCATAACTGTGTATAAGATTTTTGAAGAAACCGGTTTGTGTCACTGCAGTTTTAATTTAAGATTATTTTGGTAGCAGCTGTAGAAAAGGAGTGTATTATTAAATTCTTTCAATTAAAGTATTAGCTATATAAATATTTAAATCTGTTTTTCTTTGTGTGAATTCATGATCTGGAAGTATATTCTTGCTAATTCCAGCATACATTTGCTGATCTGTGAAGCACACACTGTTAGCAGCTGAGAATAAACTTTTGTTTGTTTGCCCTGCCTTGGAGTCCAGGCATTAGGGCAAAAATCTGTTAAACTTTTAAAAAAAAAAAAAAATAAAAAAAAATGGACTGATTAGTTGGAAAAATATGAATTCATAAAAATATTTCTCATTCACAATACTTAACACAGACTTAACAAAAACACCTTTTTCATTTCCAAATATGAACTAATTCAGTGAAATGGAGAACTGTACTTAGATGAATTGAACTAATTTTGACACATATATACTGGGAAGTCATTTATGCTTTTGAAAACACATTTGGAGTAGACAGTAAGCAATCTAGACAGGCAAGCTGAAGAGTAGACCACAGCAGAATTATGGAGACATGCATCAATAAACAAAAAAGAAAAGCTTTTCCAGAAACTAAAGTATCTATAAGTGAGGAGAAAGTGGAAAGACTATAGTTTTTCCTTTGACGTTCATCTTTTTTAACCCAAATTGCTATAAGAACTTGCAAAGAATGCAACGCAGTCAGGATCTCTGACACATCTTGGAAAGTTCCCATCTACCTAACCTGTACCTTCCTTTTCAGTATTGTTCTTGCATTCCTTTGCACAGTGTATTGCTTTGGGCCAGGGTAGAGTCAGTTTTCATTGTTTTAGCTTCCACGGTGCTGTGATTTTGATTCGCGGTGAAAACAGTGTTGATAACACAGTGATGTTTTAGTTACTGCTGAGCAGTGCTTTCACAGTCAAAGCCTTTCCTTCTCACTGTGCCCCACAGTGAGTAGTCTGGGAGTGGGCAAAATGTTGGCAGGGCATGCAGCTGGGACAGCAGACCCCAAATGATCAAAGAGGTATTCCATACCAGATGACATCATACTCAGCAATAGAAGCTGGGAAGGGGAAGAAAGAAGTGGGGGGAATGTTTGGAGTAATGGCATTTGTCTTCCCACATCATTGCTATGTATCGTGAAGCCCTGCTTTCTTGGAGATGGCTGAACACCTGCTCAGTGATGGGAAGTGATGAATAGGTTCCTTGTTTGATTTGCTTGAGTATTCATCTTTTGATTTATCTATTAAACTGTCTTTATGTCAACTCACAAATGGTTCTCACAGAACTTTCTGGTTCTCTTCTCCATCCTGCTTGGGATGGGGAAGTTGGGAGGAGTGAGTGAGTGGCTGTGTGACAGCCTGTGTGACAGGGAAATCCTGCCTGACCAATTTGGTGGCCTTCTATGATGGGGCTACGGAACTGATGAACAGGGGTAGAGCAGTTGATGTCATCTACCTGGAGTTGTGCAAAGCATTCAACACTGTCCCACACGACATCCTTGTCTCTAAATTGGAGCGACATCAATTTGATGGATGGACCACTCGGTGGCTAAAGAACTGGCTGAATGGCCGCATGCAAAAAGTTGTGGTCAATGGCTCAGTGTCCGGCTGGAGACCAGTAATGAGTGGTGTCCCTCAGGGATCGGTGTTGGGTCTTGTTCAACATCTTCATCGCTGACACGGACAGTGGGATTGAGTGTGCCCTCAGCAAGTTTGCCGATGACACCAAGCTGTGTGGTTCGGTTGATACGCTGGAGGGAAGGAATGCCATCCAGAGGGACCTTGACACGCTTGTGATGTGGGCTGTTGCCAACCTCATGAAGTTTAACTATGCCAAGTGCAAGGTCCTACACCTGGGTGGGAGCAATCCCAGGCACAGCTACAGGTTGGGCAGAGAAGAGATTCAGAGCAGCCCTGTGGAGGACTTGGGGGTGCTGGTTGATGAGAAAATGAACATGAGCCGGCAGTGTGCGCTTGCAGCCCAGAAAGCCAACCGTATCCTGGGCTGCATTAAAAGGAGCGTGACCAGCAGGTCGAAGGAGGTGATCCTACCCCTCTACTCTGCTCTTGTGAGACCTCACCTGGAGTATTGTGTGCAGTTCTGGTGTCCTCAACATAAAAAGGACATGGAACTGTTGGAACAAGTCCAGAGAAGGGCCACGAGGATGATCAGGTGACTGGAGCACCTCCCGTATGAAGACAGGCTGAGGAAGTTGGGGCTGTTCAGCCTGGAGAAGAGAAGGCTGCGTGGAGGCCTCATAGCAGCCTTCCAGTATCTGAAGGGGACCTATAGGGATGCTGGAGAGGGACTCTTCATTAGAGACTGTAGTGACAGGACAAGGGGTAATGGGTTAAAACTTAAACAGGGGAAGTTTAGGTTGGATATAAGGAGGAAATTCTTTCCTGTTAGGGTGATGAGGCACTGGAGTGGGTTGCGCAGGGAGGTTGTGAATGCTCCATCCCCGGCAGTGTTCAAGGCCAGGTTGGATGAGGCCTTGGGTGATATGATTTACCGTAGGGTGTCCCTGCCCACGGCAGGGGGTTGGAACTAGATGATCGTAAGGTCCTTTCCAACCCTAACGATTCTATGATTCTATGACACATAGCTGCTTATCGGAGTTAAACCACAACCCATATTAAAAGACATACAGAAGAGAATGAGTTAGCTAGTTTGGGAATTATAGAAATCTGTAAGCTATTTTCAGTTTTTAAGTAACATAGCAACAAATAGAATAAGAGAAAAGGATGGGAGAGGGAAGCAAAAAGGAGGGGAGAAAGGGGGGAAAAGCAGGAAAAACGGGAAAAATAAAATTGCCCAGTAAATATGTTACTAGTAGTCTAAAATGGCTTCTAAATAATTGAATAGGAAAAAAAAAAAACAGTAAGGGCACAGAAAAGGAACACACATCTGAGAAACAAAGGTGCTTAATAGTATTTAAGAATTGGTTTTATCTAGTGTGAGGAGACAGCACTTAAAAAAAAAAAATCTGTATTTGCCTGCCCTATCGCAGAACTCTCAGAACAGTTCATTTTTTCTTCCCTTATCCTTTACTTCCAGAACTATTATTTGTGTTTCTGTATTGATTCAATTATATTAAGCTGCTACTATCTGCTCCTTTTTCTTGTGAGGGACCAAGCAAGCAGTTAGCATTTTAAAACTTTTGGGCCAACAACTGTTTTATCCCAAAAGAACAAAGAATTTTGACGATCTGAAATGTACCATGAAGCATTACTAAATGTAATCAGATCACAAATCTGATACTTCAAATAATAGCAGGTGCTTAAGAATAATGCAAAGTTATTCACTTATCCAATTAGCATTCCATCATAATGTAAATTATGTATTTATGAAGGAATATGTTATTTCATTTAATTTCAGTGTCATTTAAAAAAAAAAATCTTCATTTGTATTGTGCATCCTTGAATAAAGTAAACGAATACTTGACACCTATAGCTAAAGTAGACAGGTTGAAAACATGCATCTTTCTCTTAGACATTCCCCAAGCAAGAAATCAGAAGACAGAAAAATAGTTAATATCTGAAATTATGCACTTAAGAATTATTAACTTTAAAATACTGAAACTAAAAGCTAAAATGAACCTGCAAATTACCTCAAATGACAGCAAACAGCCCTAAACTCTTTTGCGTCTGATATGTATTAATTTACCTGCCCAGTTCATAAGAAAGTTCTACATGGAACTTTCACTGGTAAGATATGAATGCAAAAAGTTTGGGCTTGAGGAAACACTGAAATTTCACACTAAGGAGAATGCAAGTTGGATGGTCTGCATCCATAACAATTACTGACAGAAATTTCAGCTATTAAAGTTTTCTGTTCCTGTCTTTGAAGACTACAATAGTAACCTTTGCCCAGATTTACCCTGCCATATATTTCCCATTAGGCTGTGCCTGCTGAGAAACAAAGCACTTCTGCAGGTGGGATAAACTCTTCTAGAAGCATGTCTGCTGGCAACAATAGAAGAATGTAGGATTATACACATTGTAATGCTAGTTCACATGGGAACATGAACGACACAGAGAAAAATAAATAAAATCAGCAGGGTCACCTCCTGACACTAGGGTCACAATGTGATGACCTTATCTGTCGTGAAAGAACAACAGTATTAGTAACCATGGTGAATAATCCAATGTTAGTCCCACTGTGTATAAACACAGACCTTTCCAAGAACTTTCCAACTCTTAAATTATAATTGACTAAACATTTGATAAAAAGATAAATCATAGACTGTCCTTTAGTGAGCTGTAAGTTTCTGTTTATGTCCTTAATTTGTAACAAACCTATTTTTTAAGATAATTATTTTAAAATAAAGGGTAATGACCTTTAAATTCTGAGCTCAATAACTGCTAAATTGCCAATAATCACTAATTTGGCTGCCACTTAACAAGAACAACTCTACAAGAGGTCCCATTTCATGTGGTGTTTTTCTTTTGGTGTGTTCCTTGTGAACTTTTTCTGTGTGAGCTTTATTTACTGAAGGTACCAGTCTCAAATAAAACCAAGTTGTCCCATGAAGCTAATTTCTAGCAACAGTTGCAAAATTTCAACTCTAAATTTCTCACATTCAGTTTTGATTGCAAAATGAAAACAAGTTAGTAATTCACCAGCTTAGTAGCAGAGCTGGCTTATTATTGAAAAGTAAAATATTTTTTAGCTGTTTATTTGAATAAAGACAGAATTTCACTGGAAATATTCAAAGGCTATGACTGCAGTTTTTCTAAGATTAAATGCAGAAAGTTTGGTTACCTAAAATGGTCACGGAATGGAAAAATATCCAAATGTTTGCAAAAATTTGCATTTATTTCAAAAGGAGTTGTATGTCCACAGATACTGTTCCTTTGCCTGTGAGAATGCTCTTGTCTGCTTTAAGAAAGGGAAAATAAACACACCTTAAGGAACTGATGGCAGCCTGTAAATACCAAATAGGTTTTTGTGGTTTTTGTTTTGCTCAATTTGTTAAGGAGCAACCATATTAAGTAGAGCAATCACTACTCCATAGGCTGACAACTGCTTAATAAAACATTTCTGAAGTAATTTTGAAAAATTTTGCAATCTAACATGGATAATTAGAAAATTGCTGAAAAGCTAGGTTTGCTGAAAATATATTTTCATATAATCAATTGTTGGGGTTGGAAGGGAGAGGTTGGAAGGGAGAGGTTGGAAGGGACCTCTGGACTTCCACCTAGTTTAACATCCCTGCTCAGAGCAAGACCAACTGAAGCATATTGCTTAGGGCCATTTCCAGACAAATTTTGAGTGTCTCCAAGGATGGAGACCTACAGCTTCCTTTGGCAACTGGTTCCAGTGTTCAGTCATCCGTACCGTAATTGTTCTTTTATGTTTAGGTAGAATTTTCTGTATTTTAGTATGTGATCATTGTTCTTGCCATATGGCAGAAGCTCCAGTCTCTCAGTCATCTTTGTGACACAGTGGTGGATCTGCTCCACTGGATCAGTATTTTCCTGTGAGCCCAGATCTGGACACACTACAGCAGATATGGCCTCATCAGTGCTGAGAGAGGGGAAGCTTCATCTTCCTTGACTTGCTGGTGAAGTTCTTTCTAATGTATCCTAGGATGCTGTTGGTCCCCATTGTGGCAAAGGCATATTGTTGACACATGATCAATTTAGTCCACCAGGACTCCCTGACCATTCTATGCCAAGGTGCTTTCCAGCCAGTAACCTGCAGCCTGTCATCATACATGCTGTTGTTCCTCCCCAGGAGCAGGACTCTGCATTGCTCTTTGCTGGACTTCATGAGGTTCCTGTTGGTCATTTCCACAGACCCTCAAGGCTCCTCTGAACAGCAGAAGAACCATTTGTGGTATCAAACCCTCCTCCTAGTTTTGCATCATCTGCAAACACGCTGAGCATACACCCTGTCCTATCATCTTGGTCTATGATGAAAATGTCAAACACTATTTGTCCCAGTATCAGCCTCTGTAGTAAACCTCTACTGACTTGCCTCTAGCTGAGCTTCATGCTGCTGATCACAACCCTTTGAGCCTGTCCGTTCAGCCAGCTGTTCATCCATTTATCAATTTATGTAGTCTGTAAACAATCAGTTTGTCTATAAAAATGTTATAGGAGATAATTTCAAAAGACTGTCTACTGCTTTCCTTTCTCAAGTGCCCAGATATCTTCTGTTCATCTCTCTCCTTAATGCAAAATAGATCTATATTTGTTCTATTTTTTTCTATTACCTTAATATTTTTCTTAGACTAAGAGGCCCAGAAGTGCCCACAGTACTTAAGGTTCGAACACACTCATGCTGAAAATGAGGGATGATCACCCCCTGATTTTTGAGTTATACTGTTTTTGATTACATACCAGGATGCAGTTTGTCCTCTTGGCTGCCAGGGCACACTGCTGACACTTATTGAGCCTGCGGCTGACCAGCACCCCTAGATCTCTTTCTGCAGGGCTGCTCTCCAGACACTTCTCTCCTGATTTATACTTGTGTCTGGTATTAGTCTACCCTAGGAGCCAGAAATTCCCCTGGTATCCATGGTGAAGACCATGTTGAAGCAGGCTGCCTCCCTGAAGCTCTTGGAAGTCCATGGTGGAGCAGATACCCACCTGCAGCCTGTGGAGGACCCCACACTGAAGCAGGGGGATGCCCAAAGGAAGCTGCAATCCCATGAAAAGCCAGTGCTGGAGCAGGTACCTGGTAGGACCTGTGGACTAGTGGAGACAGGAGCTCATGCTGGACACAGGTTTGCTGCAGGACTCGTGACTCCATGAGGACTGAAGCTGGAGCAGTCTGCTCCTGAAGGACTGCACCCCATGTAAGGGACCCACACTGGAGCAGTTCCTGAAAAACTGCAGCCCATGGGGAGGACTCAGATTGAAGAAGTTTGAGGAAAAGTATCTCCTGTGGGAGGGACCCCATGCTGGAGCAGGGAAAGAGTGTGAGGAATCCTTCCCTGAGGAGGAAGGAGAGGCAGAGACAATGCTTGGTGAACTAACTGCAGCCCACATTCCCCATTCTTCTGCACCACTTGTCAGGGAAAGGAGGTAGAAAAAAGCAGAAGAGAAGTTGAGCCTGGGAAGAAGAGGGTGAGGGGGGATGATTTTAGATTTGTTTTTATTTCTCATTATACTACTCTGATTTGATTGGTAATAAATTGAACTAAATTCCCCAATTCAAGTATTTTTTTTCCCATGATGGTGATTTCCCATGAGAGTGATTTGTCCTTGTCCTTATCTCAATCCATGAGCATTTTGTTATAGTTTCTCTCCCCTGACCAGATGTGATAAAGTGGCTTTGGAGGGCACCTGGCATCCATTCAGGGCCAACCCATCACACTGAATGACATCAATTAGCACATGAGAGCAGTCATTCCAATACCAGCTGATCAGTAATACAGAGAATACAGTGGCTTGCTAGCTGTGGAAGTCAAGACAGTATTTATTCACTGGGAAAATGGAAGGATGAGATGGATGTTGTGATGGAGGGACTAAATCAAAGGTAAGGAGTAGCAGAGATATAACATAGGCTTATGAATGTTTGGGTGAGATGGTTTGGTGTGAGGTGTCCCTGCCCATGGCAAGGGGGGTGGAACTAGATGATCTTAAGGTCCTTTCCAACCCTAATTATTCTATGATTCTATGATTATCTGGATGTCCTCGTTCTGTTGATTATCTCCCAGAATTCCCATCAAATGCACATTCATAACTATATGGACAAGTTTTGTAATTTAGCTCTGAGCTCTAACCTGAGTGTCTGTTTATTAGATGGCTAAGACTGAGTAGGTCACCTTAGGCTTGCCTTTTTTTAATAGAGTAATAAGCACCTCCCAACATGATTGATCTTATTTATGAGAAGGTGACATAAATTAGATGAACCATTCTCTGGAAGTGTCCGTTTTTTGCCTTTGACTTTAAATTCAGTCTATCTTGTTTAATCAGATTTAGACATACACCGTTTTTTACATCTAAGACTGAGTTGGAATCTATGCTTACTTGCTTGAGATGGATATGCTCTGGACTGTGAGTTACTTGATCCAGTGTTCTGCTTCACTGTTTTCCTGCACTTCCAAATATTCTTATACTAATTTTAATATAAACACTTAAAATAGGAATCACCTCACCTGTAGCTCTGTGCCTCTTTCTCTAGAGGAGGATTAATATGTGTGGGCTGATCACCTTAATTCATATTTTACAACAGGCATCAATAGACTTAGATATCTATATGAGGTTGCTGTGACTTAATCCCCAGAAGCATTTATTTCCAAATCATGAAAAGAGTCTCCCTCATAACTACCTCAGCTGCACATGTCTGTCCCTAAGATATCTAAAATTAGAGAGCTGATCCTTAGTGTTCTCTCACAATGAAGAAATTTTCAGCATGTACAACTGTAAGAAAGCTGACAACTAGTCAGAGAAGATGTTATTCTCACTCTACTTCAGCCATATACAAGTTAGGTGTCTAGTATAATCTACCCAGCAAAACTACTTCTATTGTCATAGAGAGAAAATAGCTATTTCCAAAGTGGGAAACAACTTGACAACTACCTTATACTTCTTAAACAGTGATTTAAGTGAAACAAATCCAAGATGAATAAAGAATATTGCACATATGCCTTTTCTATGCCTTTTTCTTTTTTTTTTTTAGTTAACATGCAATATGCACTGAAGTTCTGATTTGTGTTATGTGTTATCTTGGGAACTGCAGTCTATCCACAATGATTGTTTACCTCTGTAAAATAGAAATATTGCGCTTTTCTCATTTAGAAGCCAAATATAAAGGGTAGTTGCTTTGTTTATGATGCCAGTGGAACAGTAAAGATATTTGGCTGATAAAAGATAATTTGGCTGAAATATATTAAAAAAAAAAAAAAAGAAAAAGAAAAAAAGTCTTTCCACCCAACAACAAGCATCAAGATGATAGTCATAGAGCAGGAATATGATTAGCTGGAATTCATCCCTTATCAGTAGAAAGAGGTAAACCTCCTCAGATTTTGATCTATCTAAGACTGAATTGCTTTCTAAAGTCTCTTTTTTTCACTTTCAACTAATTAGAAAGTGAGTTCATGATGAGTAGGATCCCAAATTATGTGTTTTGAATAAGTGGCTAAAAATAAGGATGATGAAGCATGGTCGGAGAGCAAAGTCTGTTTCAAACAAAGAATTAAGCAGATCCAGCAGACAAAGCTAGGTGGTGTAAGATAACCTGTCAATAAGATGTAGAGTAATGATGGATTACTATTTTCCTCAGGACTATCTTCCTTCAATCTGTTTTAATTATAGCAGTACTACCTGTTGTCATTTTTTTTTTCACCCCACAGCTTTACCACCATCTTCAATGACAAATGTATCACTCAAAATCTTTCCACCCAAGTGACACAATTATCACCATAGACATTTCCATTTTCTTTATTTTTATTTATGTTCAAATATTTATAGTACAAGAATAAATTAAAGAAGTAAAGATTTTAAAAAGAAGTTGGAGATAACACATTCAGAATGGTGTGTCAAAACAGAAGCCCAATAGGCATAGTCTAAAGGTTTTGATAAAATAGTCTAAGAGAGCTGAATACAGAAAAGCCTTGTTGACTTATGAACAACTGCAACGCATAAAATTCAAAAGATTGATGCTTATTTTTGCAATGGTTCCTACAAAATCATCTTTAAATCTAAAAGAGGCTTTCATTTTAGAATCATAGAATCATAGAATAGTTAGGGTTGGAAAGGACCTTAAGATCATCTAGTTCCAACCCCCCTATTTATAGAGCTTGATGAAATAATTGTTATAAACAATTTATGTATGAATATTTAATTTTGCATGGGGGAAAGAAAATCATTTATTTCATTACTCCACTGAATTGAATATATAGAAACTATATGGCTATGTCCTATGAAACATTTGCCTGCTTTTTTTAGATAGCCAGAGTGTCACAGGTGCATGAAGGTTCAGCTCTGACAAAACAGCTGCATAATGTGGTCTTCACTGTTGCATAAAACAGTGCTGAGCTTTGCTAGTTCATTAGTAAGAAAATGGTAGTAAGAAAAAACATGCATGGTTATCCTTCCCTTTCAGGGTAACATTTCCTGTACCATAATGTGCCCACTTTTTTACCATCATATGCTGCCAACCATGAGTCATATGAACTGACAAATTTTTTGTATACTGCCATTTAGCATTTTTGGACTGTCACTCAAGAGACCAGACTCCAGGGAGTCAGCAAATATCCACTAAAGCCGTCCCTGGGCTTCTAGAAGCAACTAAATGACAGCTGATCTTCTACAGAAAAGGTAGCTGAGAACTGGTTTCACTTTTTCTCACCCCTTATTGCTCCTCAGTTGGCTTCTTGCAACTACTGTACCTACATAATCATGACAACAGTGGTAGAAGAGAAAACCTTATCCTTACTGACCAAAAATCAGCTTCTGACTCAGCTTCTCACTTAGATAACTGCCTTTCCATCCCTTATGTTGACATTGCAACCTGGATACAAATACCTCCTTTTCTTCCTAGGTAGTAGACTTGGTTGAACATTGAAATGTGTAGATTTGGGACTTGACTTAAATGGAACTGCTTTTCCCACTCCTTTTCTGCTTTCAGAATGAATTTAAGTGGGAATGGAGTTGACATAGCACTGAAACGATTACTATATCAACTTCTCAGGAGAATTTTCTTTATGTAGGTTTTGCATTTTTATTCTGGACAGTGTTCCTAAGTAACATATTAGGAGGAGAAGCAATGTTTTGTAATGCTTAAGTCACAGTCATTTGACTTTTTTTTTTACATAGGATGACTAGGGTTTTTCTGCTTTTTTTTTTCTGTATAAAGGAATGAATTCTGATTGTGATTACATGAAAGAATATTCAGTCATTCTTACACTTTAATTATGATCAGAATTTCACTGTGCTCATAGAGAAAGAGAGGCTAGTAACATCATGCACTATATATTACTGGGAGGAACTATTTTATGATGAGCATGTACACCTTGCTCTAATATGTACTTAATAGATTTGGCATGTCTGTTCTTGTATAATATCACTACACATCAATGGTTTTCATGTTTACCCCAAACAAAGATGATTAAAGCAAAATGAACACACACAGGTCTCAATCTGTTGACACAGGATAGACCTGTATTTTTCATGTGTCTGCCTATATATTCTGCTAGTAAACTTCAAGCTGGACAAGCCAGTGGGTAAGAGGAGCCTAGGAAAGATCCAGGGTTTCAGTTAGTTGAGGACCTAGGATCCAGGCATGGGTATTAGGTGAACTTAAAGCCTGTGCTAATAATACTCAGGAGATCTCTGAATGTGGGTACGACTCTGTCCCAGGTTCAGGAGTAAGGGTATATATTTATCAGCAAAAAACTTCAGTTCTGGTCAGCTGGAGGGTAGGAACAAGATTCAGTATTGCCTGTGTTCATGTGAGTGCTACTTTTATTAAAGGCACTGGCCTGTTTTGGTCTCTTGGTTTCTTGTGTCTCCATATATGTATGTGTGTATATATATGTGTGCGTGCTTGTGTGTGCACACATGCACATGTGACTTTTGGGTACACCTATTTACCGGCCAAATCTACTGAAGGAATATTAAGAGCTGCAATTGCCAGACTAGGAAATTTCATGTAAGTATTTTGCCAGCTATAGTCTGTATGCATATTTACCTTTCTGAGCTTTACTATGAGAGTACATATGAGAAAACTATGAAGTACTACTGCTTATACAATACTAAGAATCAAACAAAATCTTTTACCAAGCAGATCTGATATGATGTTTCTGTTTTCTACATTTCTCCTGCTGTGTGCTCTAGGCTACTTTTATTGTGATATTCAGTGCAGTGTTAAGAAACATATTAGAATGTGAAATTCAGCCACAAGTCCAGAAAAGAAACAAAGCCAATAGCCTAATTATAATGCTTAGATACCCAGCTGCTGGAACACAGATACTGAGTATGAAATGTTTTTTTCTCTCTTCAATGTGTGAGAATAATTGGTCCTTCAGAATTAAGACCAGAACAGACTGAATGCTCAACAGCTGCCCTTATCATGTAGTTAGATACTACTAGACAATTACAAATGTTGAGGTCAGAGTTACATTTTAAATCACTTGTTTGACTCAAGGTTGTAAGAAAGTACTTCTGAACCCAGAGAACCTATGGACAAAAAAATCTCTCTTAAAGATAAATGCTTACAATCTTTTCTCTAAATATAGATAGGTGTACTTTCGCATTTTTTCTTTTGAAATTTACTCAAGTATAAAGGAGTTAATGAAATGCTTGTCCTTCTTTTAATGCTATCAGACCATGAATGAAATGTGTGTCCAAAAATAGTTGTCTCAATGCCTCTCTGACCAAAATTATGTTCAGGCCAACTCTAGAATGTCAACAGCTGTTTTGGAATACATACCTGTTTTGGTAGAAACATTTGATATGTAGAAACATTTTCTTTATCTCCTATTGCAACAATAATATTGTGAGTACAGGGATGTAATGGCCAGACTGGAGGTGACAACAGGTCAGACAATGTAGTATACGTTCCCCAGCGTAAATGACAGAACAGAAGTCCTGTCTCCTGTGTGTGTACATACGCATACAAAGCATAAGAAAAAAAAAGGAATAAACAAGCTATGCTCAGTCATAGAAACACAGCATGACTATGATGAGAGACATGGTATATGTTCAATGATTAGTGCTTGCTGGCTGGCTGGCAGGCTGGCTGGATTCAAGCTATTCAGAAAACATAACAGAGAGAAGACAAAGAAAATGTTTGTACCCTACATGAAAGTATACCTTGAGTGTACACCTATATTCCAAAGGGATGGGTGAGAATTTATGGGTCAGGATCAGAGATTACATTAGTGGTGGGGGTGAGATTATAGTGGATGCAAGCTGAAGATCACCTAGTTATGCTTGCCTGCACAACCAGAAGGATCAAGCTGGGTGTCCTGGGTTCAGCAGTAGCAGTCATGTTTCTCCTTCTTGGTAGCTGGTGCAGTGCAGTGTTTTGACTTTCGGCCTGGGAACAGAGCTGATAGCGATGTTTTGGTTTGGCCAAGGACTTTGTGAGCCTCATGCTCTGCCAGGGAGGAGGGGAAGCCAGGAGGAAGCAGAGACAGGACACCTGACCCAAACCGATCAAAGAGGTATTCCATACCACAGCACGTCATGCCCAGGATGTAACTGGGAGTTAGCTGGAAGGGCTGGGGGACTGCGGGGTTGGAGGAGGTATCGGTCAGTGCTTGCTCGGGCTGGGGGGGGGCGAGTTATCGGTTGGCTGGTGGTGAGATGTTGTATTCTCTTCCCTTGTTATTTCCTTTGTCATTATTGGTGGTAGCAGTAGTGATTGGCGTTATACCTTAGTTACTAAAATGTTCTTATCTCAACCCATGGGAGTTGCATTCTTTTCGATTCTCCTCTCCGTCCCTCTGGGAGTAGGGGGAGGGAAAGAAGGGGGGGAGTGAGTGAACGAGTTACCTGACTGGGTTTAAACCACGACACTGGGGACCACTTAAGCAGACTTGGGAGGATGAATTGCATCTGGAAGAGCTGGCTAATGTCTTTATGAAGCTGATCTATAACATCTTTGAAAGGTTCGACCATTAGCAGCTTGCTTCAAGAAAAAGTTTGACTAAATATAAGAGAAATATATCTTCATAATAAGAGTGATCAAATACTGAAGCAAGGTGCTGAAAGAGGATGTGGAATCCCCAGCCTTTGACATATTCAGAACTCCGCTACACAAAGCACTGAGCAATCTAATGTAACTTTGAAGTCAGCATTGTTTCACACAAGAGGTAAAAAAAGATTACCTGCAAAGGTACCTCCCAACCTAAATTATTCCATCATTCTCTGTTCATATTAATAGCACCTCACAGGAAGAAGAATTTTAACATTAATTCAAAAAGACTGTAAGTACAGTTATGGTTATGTAGTTTAGTAATTGCATATTAAAGAGAAAAAACAGTCTGCAGTGTTTCAGTAACCCTTTGAAAAGCCCTTAGAGCAAGCCCCGTTATTAGTATTTCAAATGAGTATTCTAAACTGAACCCACTAAAACTTGCTTTATACTTAATCTGCCACCATTTTTCTGGCCAAAACATATGGAAACCTTTTCTTCATTATTCCATTGAGATACACAGATATGAGTTTATGATTTTAGGTAAGATGATCAGGTATCTCATCTCTAATTTTGTCATATCCAATGCAAACTAAAAATAGAAGTTATCAAAATTCTTAGCATTAGGAAGCTACAAGTGAAAATGAACAAAACAGAGTCAGGTATGTAAATCCACATCTTTCATATTCCACTTGCAAGGACTAAGGACTGCAAGAAACACTATTTTTTATTTTTTTTTTTCTTTCCTAACTAGTTTTCTTTCATTGTAAGTTTAGATGGTCTACAGCATCTGAAGATGGTTTATGATGTGTCAACTGAAAAGCTATAAGACACCTAGATATTTTATGTATTATAAAAGTAACTGAAGAAATGCAAAGACTAAATTGCCTTTATGTCCTAGTAATAGAAACTTAGATCTTACTGAAATTGAATATTAATTTGATTAAGAACTTTTTCAGTTTCTCACAGTGGTTTAAATGTACATATGGGTACACAGGAAATTGTTTTGCAGTCTACCCATGTGCTGGACTCTTTTTTACCAGTAAAGAACCAGTTAACTTTTCGCTTGTGAGATGAGTTTATTGGTAAATATATCTCTTCCCACAACAAAAGATGGTCATTAGCAATCCTTTGTTGAAAGACTTCAAAATTTTCTAAGTTTGGCTTAACTGCATCTTAGGACTTAGGGACTGAAATAATACTCCTAAACATCCCTTCCTATTATCCAGGATTATAAATAACCATTTGCTCAAATCTACAACCTTTTAAAGGCCAGATTCTCAGCTAGTGTAAATTAGCATATATTCACTGAAATGAGTAAACTGACCCACCTCTAGCATTAGTAGAGCTATATTGATTTAAGTCAACCAAGAAATAATCCAATATTGTGCTAAGAACTCTCTAATATAGTTTATTTAAAATACCATGCTACTTTCAAGATAGATTCTAGAAATATGAATTTGTTTCTCTATGGACATAAAAATGGTTGACATTTCCTGGCTCAGTAGATCTTTACTAAATCAGCCGTTTTCCATAAAGCTTTTTATATATAGTTTCAAAATGCTAAGTATGTTACCCTCATGTGTATTTACATAATAGGCAAGAACAGCCATGATTTGAAAATGGAAGTGTTTTGAGTAAAATTAATTAGAAAAGTGATCTCTTTACTTTTACTTAGCTCTATGAAGATGGTTTTCCTGTGAGCTTGATTGGATTGTTGCTTATGCATTTTAAAACAAATTCTGAGTAGATATGTTGCTTTTAATGTTTCTAACACTTAAGATGCTCTTTGGCTTTCTGTCAGAAAGTTTAATTTTTTACACTTTCACCTATACTCTACTATGCTGATACTGCAGCTTTTTTTTTTTTCCCCTTTTCAAGTGAGTTTCACACTTTGTATGTAAAAATTTAACAGTTTGAACCTACTTCATATCCATAAGATATACCAACATCCTCTGCAGTGACATAAAACATATGAAGGGGTATGTAGGTATTTTGGGAGATTAATGTACACGGAAGGAGGGTACAATATCTTTTACAGCATGGGTCAAATGTATGCAGTCTTTAGGGTAGAAAGTATGTCTCTTCTACAAGCAGCAATGCAGAGGGGAAAATCAATAAACATAACATACAGGAAACTTGATATTGCTCTCAAGCCTATGCTTTAACTCACTCTTTACCTAGCCACAAGGAAACCAAAAAGAA
The DNA here is from genome assembly GCF_034315485.1 of Pezoporus occidentalis. Lineage (NCBI taxonomy): Eukaryota > Metazoa > Chordata > Aves > Psittaciformes > Psittacidae > Pezoporus > Pezoporus occidentalis. The sequence continues at coordinate 3,814,830 of NW_026914611.1, read as the reverse complement.
AGAGAAGTTTGCATATAAAACTACTCACCTTGATTGCATTGTATGATGACTGAATGAATGAAGTATTTGAATAAAATTGTTTGATTAATAATGCTCTGAAGGAATTAATTACCTCTAACTGAAAACTCATTTTAACTTCTGTTAAAATGCCCCAAAATGTACTTTAACTGCTTAAGAAACAGATATCCAGGCACCAGGTCACCTTTTAAACTGTATATTTGCTCAAATTTCACCACAGATGATCATTAAGAAGACCAGAACTGTACTTCTCTTCATTTCAAGCAATATCAGAGAACTCACGTCTTGCTAAGAACATATCCAGATAAAGACAAAAGAAGCCCTCTTGAATTACATCAGTCGAAGGTAGATCCTAATCTATTTTCCATTAGAAATCCAGATTATATTTAGAATTAAATGACTCACATGTGCCATATTATTAATAACAGAATAGAATCATAGAATTGTAAAATGGTTAGGTTGGAAAGGACCATAAGATAATTTAGTTCCAAACTCCCTGCCATGGGCAGGGATGCCTCTCAATAGACCATGTCATCCAAGGCTCTGTCCAGCCTGGCCTTGAACACTGCTAGGGATGGAGCACTCAGCACTTCCTTGGGCAACCTCTTCCAGTGCCTCACCACCCTAACAGTAAAGAACTTCTTCTGATATCTAACCTAAACTTCCCCTGTTTAAGTTTGGACCCATTACCCCTTGTCCTATCACTACAGCCCCTGATGGAAACAAGCCTCAAGTTGCATCAGGGGAGGTTTAGATGGAGATGAGGAACAATTCCTTCCCCAAAGGGTGCTCAGGCATTGGAACAGGCTGCCCAGGGCAGTGCTGGAGTCACCATCCCTGGAAATGTTCACACACCGTGTAGACGAGGCCCTCAGTGCCATGGGTTAGTGGTGGCCTTAGCAGTGCTGGGGTAAGGGTTAGACTGGATGACCTTAAAGGTCTTTTCCAACCTGGTTGATTCTATGATTCTATGACTATTCCCTCTTCAGCAACCTTGTAGGCCCACTTCAGATTCTGGAAGGCTGCTATGAGGTCTCCACGCAGCCTTCTCTTCTCCAGGCTAAACAAACAGCCCCAGCTTTCTCTGCCTCTCTTTATACTGGAGGTGCTCCAGCACCCTGATTATCCTCATGGCCCTCTTTATCTCAACATTTCTTTCATTTCACCTTTCTTCACTGTAATTTCAACATCTCTTGAACAAATAGCTTTTTATTGGAATATTTAAAAAGCATTTTGACAAACAAGAACAAAAAATGTTGTGTAAGAACTAACTTGCTTTTTATAGAATGTATTCTTTGAAGGTCTTCATTTATTATGAACAACGGTTTTGGAAAAATACACATACTGCTTCTTCCTTATAAAGGAATTTCATAGCTGTCATAATGTTTTGAGAAAAAAAAACCCTACCTAAAACCAAAGAACCCAAATATGAGTATTTACTTAGACACTTCTGATAAGAGATCACAAAATTACAGTAGCCCCTTAAAAAAGGAGCAGTGTGGGACACACATTCTGAGAAGTAGTGAGCAAGAAATAAATGCAAAGAAAATATTTCCAGAATCTTTCATATTCATATAATCTTTCATATATATTTTATATATGAACTAAACTACATCTCATTTTCATAAATTAATGCTAAGTTAGGACAAATATTTGATAATTTAAGTTTTCAGTTTCATGATTAAGTGCACTGGATCTGGCAGGGATGGAGTTAACTTTCATCATAGCAGCCCTCATAGTGCTGTGCTTTGTATTTGTAGCCAGAACAGTATTGATAACACACCATTACTTTGGCTAGAGTTGAGCAATGCATGCGCAGCATCAAGGTTCTCTCTCCAATATCTTCAACCCTCCCTCTTTCTCAAAGGCCAGTAAGGTGGTGGTGGACAAGATGTTAGGATAGCATGCAGCTAAGACAGCTGACCCAAGCTGCCCAAGGGGATATCATGTCCCATATGACATCATGCTCAGCAATGAATGCTAAGAGAATGGAGGAGGGAAGTGGTATTCACTATTAAGGCATTTGTCTTACAAAGCAAGTGCTACACATACTGAGAACCTATTATCCAGGAAGTGAGCAAACATTAGGTACTGATGGGAAGTAAATGATAAATATTTATTCTTTTTGTTGTGTCTGAGTGTGCCCTTTGCTTTAATTTATTAAATTGCCTTTATCTTGACCCGTGAGCTTTTTTGTCCTTTTTTCTTCCCCTGTCCTCCTGAAGAGAGTGAGAGTGTGGCGTGAGGGGCAGTCAAGGTCAACTCACCCCATTAAGGCTTTCAGCTTCCAGATATTTGTAGAAATTTCATGCAAATTATTTCATATTTGAGTTTTCTTCCAAGGTTAAAAGGCAACGAAAAGAAAGAGATGACCTAAATGCCAATCATTCTGCTGCATGTAGAGGCAAAACGAGGTATTAAAATAATTAGTGGGAGGTTTCAGTGTAAAGATCATAAAAAGGATGCCAGTTTCTCTTTTCAATTCTAACAAGGATGATTGAGTTCCTGTAGACCTGAAATTTTATCTCCCTTGCTATAATCTAGTTTCTCGTTTTCTCTTATTAAAATCTGTGAGAAACTTCCAAAGTAAAAGAAATACAACAATAAAGTAAACAAATAAATAATGTAAATAAAATAAATACAACACTAGTTAAGATTTTATTGTTCTGTGTTTAAAATTGTTTTCTGAGCTTATGTTATTAAATGCTGAATGCAAACACTGTCTGAGTTGGTGGTTTTCTAGAAAAGTTCCTGTAGATCCTACTAAAGTTTCTCTGTAGCACTGCCTCATTGCATTCAAAAGTGAATCCATCCATGTGGATCAAGGTTAGCATTAGTAATGACATGTTACTTGATTATTTGAGAGAATTAATTTGTATTAAAAGAAATATTTTTGCAAATGTGTATTGGCAGACATATTGCATTAATGACTGGAAGTATTTTGTAGGCACAGTAACAGCAGGGATTTCTATAAATGGTGTACTGTTAGCATTTACGTAGAGAATAAGAAATAAAATTAAATAAAAATTAAAAATAATACCTTCTCATTCAAATGTTATTTTTTTAATAATAAATAAAAAATAACATACTTAAAAGGTTCTAAAATCTGCTTTCCACACATCCCAATGAACCAAATACCAAATAAGCCTCTTACTTTCAATGCACATGGCAATGATAAAACACAGCACCACAAAGTCAAACAACAGTAACTGAAGACTACAGAGCTAGAAACCATATTAAAGACAGAAATGTTTCAAGTTACTTCTGTGTTGATCCACTCCTTGTTTCAAAGGTTGGAGGCCAAAACCAAATGATTTAGCTACTCAGCTGCACAGCATTTTCAAGGTATAGGATTATACAGAAATATAAGCAGATTATCATCATGGAGAAAGTTAGCTAAAGCAGTAAACTTTGTACGCTTTTTTGATTTTATATTTTAAAATAATGTGTTTTAAAATTCCAGAGGTTTGGACCTAGAGAGATTTTAAGAGCCAAAGCTTAGTCATTGACCCTGAAATACTCCTGCTTATTGAATTTAGACATGGGGGTAGCAAATGTTTGTCAGTAGCCCAATTTTTTTGTTTGCAATTACCTCAATATCTACTATTATACCTTGTCATACAGCCAAAATTGCCCAAGAAGGGACAGGATGAGCATATTGAAATTTTGTTCCTGTTTGTTCAACAAGCCTGTAAATATAAAACCTGCTATTTAAAAAAATGCATCTGTCAAACAAATACACGAGCAAAGTCACATCTTGGTCTGAACTATAGTGTTTCTATGACCACTTTATTTTAAAACATGCTGTAGGGTGACATGCTTGTAGCTTATTTTATTCAATCAACTTTTAGTGAAGCATTTGTCTAGATTACGTGTAGCCAGGGCTCAGTTCCTACCATAGCCTTAAGAGATCCCCTTCTCTCTCTGCTGAAAGAGTGCCATAGTAACCATAGTATACATTTATCTAAGTAAAATTATTCCTCACTTATTCTGAGAAAGCTGTTACAATGTAAAGTTACACTATAAAAAGATATAAAATGGTAAAAAGAGTAAGATTTGTCAGCCTGTTTTTTGGACATAACTAGGAATAATTCTTTAGCTTAAGAGTTACAATATTTTCTTGGGAGAAAAAAAAAGAAAAATAAAATAATAATAAAAAGAAAAAAACACCAAAAAAAGGCACCACAAAAACCAAAACAAAGCAAAACAAAACCAAATACTTAATTTTTACTCCTTGATTATAGGACTATTTCTGTAGTTTATACAGAGGCTTCTTACTGTGAAACACAGAGGCCAGTCTGAGGTTTCTATTTTGGACTGATGAGAAAACACTAAATAATTTTAAAAATCTGAGTCCAGGTCTTGGAGAATTGTCAGACATACTTTTGTCTTCAGAAATGCTTACAGTTCACAAGGGAATACAGATCAGTATTAAAACAGTCACTGGTGGGACATTTTTGCTTGTTTTTTAATTTCATGTCAGTTTATACTATTTCAGAGAAACAATGATGATGTCTGGCCATGGAGTAAGGATTGTCCCTTGGAAAAAGGTGAAGGACTTATAACCTACCAACCTTTTTTTCATTTTACTACAGGAGTTCTCATCTTCACTCAACCTTGGCAACACAGAGGAGAAGTGGATATTTCTATTTTCACATGCTTTCCATATATGCTTTTTATGTTTTTCCTCATAGCTGGATCATTTTTGTGGCTTTTTAACCTGTGTTATCTGATTTTGACCTATTTTCAGTTTCTCTGCTTCTCTTACTACAGGCTATGCACACATGCATAACAAAATCTCCCTGTTCTCAATCTTCATAGGCTTTGCTTCATCGGACAGTTCTTCTGGCGACATCTGTCTTTACATACAGGCATGTTCGTCAGCATGTTTTGGCATCAGCTTCAGTGAAGCCTATTTGGAGTACACTGCAGCTCTACCCAAGGAATGTGCAAAGGGTGGTTTTCCATGAAAAGTGAGGGAGGGGTGTGTGTGACAGAGTAGCTGGCTGCCAGCTACTTTGCTAGTGTCACAAACTAATCATATGAAAAGGGATTACACTGTAACTTTCACCGAGGTGTTAACTTCTCATTGCCTGCTCAGCAAAGGGAAGGAAAGTGCATTCAACCTCTGAATTCTTAAAAAAAGGAAGGGAGAGAGAGAGGAGGAGAGGGAGAAGAGGGGAAAGAAACAAAAATGTAGGGTGGAACAAACTGAGCCATCAAACTGAGTAAATAGCTAACAGTGTGATATTCTTTTTCAGCCTTGTCCTTTGTCTTTCCTCCACATACACCACATCTGTTTATAAGCCTGACTTTTTATGTCATGTTTGATTTATATCGCACAGTGCAGGGATCATCTTTGTGATGAACTGAGTGGTTTATGACATGTTTACATGTGAAAAAGACATATGCCAGTCACAGAAGAAGAATTTATCTCATTAAGCAGAAATACAAGTGAAACACTAAAACATCTTTGTACAAGCTGGGCTCAGGTGTTTCACCAAGCTGAAGGACATGTGCTTTTTGAAGGCAGATATTTATATGATATCTTCTTTATGTGTTCTTGGCAACAATGACAAAATGCACTTTTCTACTTTATCAAAATGAATATAATGAAATGAAATGTTTAAAAGCTTAAATATTATTTCTCATTCCCTTTTACCTTTTCCAGATTCCTAAGCATTGAGATTTAAGTGGAGTACTAATAATATAAAGTACAATAGTATAGAATAAAATAGAACTAGTGTCACTTCCAGAAAAAATTATTTTTGAGTTGCCACGATTTGCATTATGAACTCTATTTGAAAGGAATAACAACAACAGCAACAATAAAAACAACAGAAAGAAGAAGAAGAAGAAGGAGAAGGAGAAGGAGAAGGAGAAGGAGAAGGAGAAGGAGAAGGAGAAGGAGAGAAAGATGAAGAGAAAGAGAAACCTGGAAAGCTACTATGTAGAAATTCATCTCTAGGGAAATGTGGAAATGCTAGGTTTCCAAATATATTCAGGTCCCTATGCTCCTCACTTAATCTGTGCAAATTTTGAATAATCTGTAAAATATATACTTCTTTTGTGCAAGTATCACCTACTTTTGGCCAGCTAAAAATTACTCAATATTTTAAAAACATCTTTTTATTAAAAAAAAAAAAAAAGTTTGTTTGTTTGTTTGTTTAAGGACACCTACTAACTGGAAGGCATGAAGTAATTTTTTTATGTTTTACAGAGACAGGAAAAAAATTAGCAAACATTTATGTCATTATTTTTATTATTGCTTTAAACTAGTATCTGTCAGATAAATTGTTAGCTTTTTAATTATAAGTAAGTAATAAAAAGCTTAAGTTTATGACCATAAAGATTAAAAAATACCATAGTGTTTCATAAACCTTCAGGGTAACATGGCTTTCTTGTTCCAGTTTAACTTCATCACTAATGGATGTAAACTACGTCCTGTTGGCAGATATCTGGTAAGACCATTCTCACAGTTCATGCTACTGTGCTGATCAAATTGAGTAGCTACAAGCAAAGGTAACATTTCAGTCTTGAAGTAATCTATTTTATATTACAGAGAAAGATAGTTCTCTTCAGCACTTTGACTCTTTTATATTTCAAATATTTTGTTTTGTTTATTATCCTTTTTGCTACTGAACATGTTCATCAATACTCACTCTTTCAATTCCAGTTCACTTTTATCGTCTGATTAGAATACAGACCAAAATTTTCTGAGGAGAGGAGAAATAATTTCTAATTTCAGATAGCTGTATTCTTAGTTTATTTTTTTTTTTTTTCAAACAGGAGTGCAAGAACACAGGAAGAAGAGAAGGGATAATTATAGACTACACGTCATTGATCCCACTGCATTTTGAGAAAAATTAGAAGGAAAATAATGTCGTCTTGCAAAATCAAGAAGATAAAAGGGTTTGAACTGCTGAAACACTAAGTTTTAATTCAAGAAAGCATTTTGTCTAGATTTTTCTTTTTTTTTTTTTCCAATTTAGAAGGAATTTTCTCAGGAGAGGCAGAATATCTGGATTAAAATTAACAAAGATCTTTCACATCCCACAGAAGAACATAAGTGTTTCAATTCCTAATCTTCTGAAAGACTATGTGTCCAGAGTTTGGAAAACTTTCCACTGAATCTATTAATTAAAGTATGTCTGTAGCCTCACTTTTAAAGATGGCCTAGAAGCACTTATCTTTAGGGAAAATAGTACCTGTAAACTTCAAAACCTCAAGGAAGCACTTGCCAGGAGGCATAGCTAAGATACTTACACTTGAGGAAAAAAAGTGAGATTTGAGTATCACTAATGTTGTCATAAATTCTGACTGTCTTGTTTTAGTGCCTGGAGTGTATTTGGGTCTGAGCTTCATTAATACAATCACTTGTGTTTCAGTTTTGGCTGCAGCTGCAGTCAAGTGGCAAGAACCATTTGCATCCCCACTGCCACGGAGTAGAGCAGCCACGGGGATCAGGGCAGACCTACTGCATGCTCCTATTGGAAAGCAGGCTGGCTTGCTCCAGATTACATAGAGCGTAAACTGCTGTAAAAGGTGATGGACAGCTCATGGTCACTGAACTGTGCTACAGCAGAACACTAAGACTTGGCAGGTGTACCACCCAAAATTGGGGCAGGGGCTGGAGCTCTGGCCACACAAGGGACCCATTATCCAAAGGGCTTATTCTTTTGGCAGCATTCGGTATACAGGCTCTGCCCCCATGCTTGTCACAAAGTGATCATTCCAAGCCAGTGATGAAGGCGTTTAAAGGCAACTTCTTGGGATCAGGAGTTACTCATAGTCCATCAATATGACTGTTTAGCAAGCTACAAATTCACACTTACAGAGAGGAAGTATTTCATTGCAAATATTTTTAATCCTGATCCATCCTTCAGGTATAGCTTACAGTAACTATAGATCTCTCATATGAATAAACAAACAGATTTACCTCTGTAGTGAGATGCTCAACAGAACTTTACATGTCAGCTTTGTTTTAGAACATGATAACTTCAGAAATTTTATGTTCTAACCTTTTCACTAGGTGGGAAAAAAAAATAAAATATTTCCACCTGCTACAGGTGCAAGAAAAATATATGTATCCAAGAGGCTTCTATGGGAGTGATGCTGGCCAAGTAGCTGGCAGGGGAGTAACAGGGGAGTTAAATGGGATGGGGAAGCTATTAACACCAAAACCTCGACATGCAAGTAATAGGTTATTCCACCATTCTGCTAGTACTGTTAACAAGAACAGATCTGTCAACAGTACTACTGACATTTGTCATCACTTGTCAGCTCTCACATCTCCTTCTTACTGGGGCTGTATTTCCCTTGAACGTCAGTTTTTTGAGATAAGCTCATTTATGATACTTACAAGGCAAACACAGGGGTACAGTGAAGTGGATTTCCCTGAATAATTACATCTGTCAACAGTGGCAGTATTTATGATCCAGATTCATTAACAAGTCACAGAAGCTACCAGGACTCAGCCTGTAACTTCTGAATGAGTGACTGCTACTGTCAACCACTGAATGCCGGGATGAAAAGTGGGGACGGTGGGTTTTAGGGGTCCTGGCAAGAGTGGCAATGTGCTGGTGGGAAATAAGCAAAGAAGTTGGTATTTCCTTGATGCATAACTTTAGAACTGCCAGCCTTGAGCAACACAGCATGATTGGCTTATGAATGATTGCATTTTGAGTGTTAGTTTGATTTCTATACACAGCTTTCAAGAACAGAATGAAACCAGCTATTTATAAATGTAGTCCCAATTTCTCTCTGTTCTGTTACCTGGTTTAACTGAGAGCAGAGGATCTGTAATGCCAGAAGAGTTGAAGTTTCAGATATGAAAAAAATCCAGAAAGTCATATCAAAGTGTCCTGGGTTCCGCAGTAGCAGTCATGCGAAAGTCTAATGGAGAATGGAGACTAACAGTAGACTATCGTGGCCTGAATGAAGTCACACCACCATTGAGTGCTGCCGTACCGGACATGCTAGAACTTCAGTATGAACTAGAGTCAAAGGCAGCCAAGTGGTATGCCACGATTGATATTGCCAATGCATTTTTCTCAATTCCTTTGGCAGCAGAGTGCAGGCCACAGTTTGCTTTTACTTGGAGGGGTGTCCAGTTCACTTGGGACCGACTGCCCCAGGGGTGGAAACACAGCCCCACGTTGGGCGCCAAAAAGAACTGTCATGGTTTAAACCCAGTCAGGTAGCTTGTTCACTCACTCCCAGTGAGTGGTGACGAGCTGACAACAATCGAGGTCCGTGTCCGTCTCCCCCCCCCGCCTCCCCGCACCGGGGCTCTCCCCTTCCCCGCTCCCGGAGGAACGGGGAGGAGGATCGAGAGAGTGCAACTCCTACGGGTTGAGACAAAAACAGTCCAGCAACAAATCACCACCGCTACTATCAGCTACAACAATGATAAGGGAAAATAACAAGGGAAGAGAATACGATACCACCGGCCAAGAAAAACGAGCTCCACCCGGAAGCCCCCTGTCCTTCCGGGTAACTCCCAGTTACCCCTCACCCCGGGCATGACGTGCTGTGGTATGGAATACCTCCCCGGCTAGCCCGGGTCAGGCGCCCCGTCTCTGCTTCCTCACAGCCTCCCCTCCTCCCTGGCAGAGCATGAGCCTCACAGAGTCCTTGGTCAGGGTAAACATCACTTAGCAACAACCGAAAACATCGGTTTCACCAACACTGTTCTCAAACTGGAAGTCAAAACACAGCACTGCACCAGCTAACACAAAGGAAAAAACATGACTGCTACTGCGGAACCCAGGACACAAAGAAAGGAGAATATTTGAGGGGATAAAACATCTTTTGTCTCTAGATCCCTTTTGTCAACTCATTAGTTAGATGAGTATTCCAGGAATGGAGGCAAGTTAATGAGAATTTTGTCCATTTGTTTCATTTTGGCTTTTTTTAATCATGAATTTCTCAAATGTTTTAAGCATGGACACATAATCATATTTTGTCTTTTTAAAAAAATGAGACCCATGGAGAAAGGCATTGTTCTTCAGTACATTTTCTTCAGTACATTGCCTTTTTTCTAGTGCATAATTAAAGTGTATAGTAAGAAAAATTATTTCTGGAGGCACTGATACAGAAACCTAGGTTTCTGACAACAGCAAGAGCTGTTAGTGAGAATGTAAGAACAGATATTATCCTTGGTGCCAGACTGCAGGGGAATTGAGTTTCTACATTTCATGCAATGAAAGTAACACTGACTGGATCAGCAGAATAGAAATATATTGTCATTCAACCCCAGTGTCAAGTTGTCAATTTGCAGTGAGCAAGTTTCTAACAAGAGTAGTACCAATGTGAATTCTTCAGACACTGCTTTCTATAATTTAGTAATCAATAGTCTTGGATTCAAGAAAAATTTGTTTTGTATACAGTGGTGTCAGTTGATTCAGAATTGATTACAAAGGAGGTCAGAATTTTAGTGCTATGAAGAAAGGGTAAACTCACTGAGGTACAAACCAATATGAATATGTACCTTCTGAGATAGAAGTTGTCTTCTAGTTTTTGTTTATCCAAAGCCATATTGCAATAATAATTCCATTCACAAATGTCATTTGAATAGACCATGATCATTTAAGTAACAATTACGATTTTTTGAATACTTTGGTTCATAGTTTACTGGCAATAATTTCATGAAAGGAAATCAGCTTTAATATTTTGGTTTATTTTAAAAAGAAAATTTAAAAAATTAGGCTAGAATTATCATAGGACTATTTATTGTAGTTCTGATAGATTTAAATTAAACTCCAGATTGCTTTCTTGAAATACATTATTTTCTGTGTCCACATAAATTACTTTCTGCTTAATATCACTGTGTTGCAAATATCTATTGAATCAGAATACAGGTAGCACAGTGAAAAAAGGGATCTATTTAAGTTAATATCTATTTATTTACAGGTATATTTACAGGAACTCAGTGGGATGGCTTGAAAGCAGGCTAAAACACAGCATGATCTTTGACCTTTGTTCCATCTGTCCACATAGGGGCCTTATGATGCCCATAACTCAGAGTCTACATATTGCACCCAAGAAGCTGAAAAATCACTTGTCCATCCTCCATTACTAACATGTATGCAAAATAGGTGTTGATGGCTTAAAGCTATACAGGCAGTCTGTGTCCATCCCCAGCTCACCACAATGCTTCTAAATCTGTTCCTGGTTTCCTAAAGCAAAGAATAAGTGCTAACTTTCTGTTTCAGATGCTCTATACTGTTTTCTAATACCTGTACCTGAACATAGAACACTGCATGTGGTTCTGAGGTCCACATCATAAGAAAGACATGGGCCTATAAAAGCAAGTCTAGAGAAGGGTCATGAAGATGATCGGAGGGCTGGAGCACCTTTCCTCTGGAGACAGGCTGACAGAGTTGAGCTTATTCAGCCTAGAGAAGAGAAGGCTCAGGGGAGACCTTATTATGACCTTTCGGTACTTAAATGGGTCTTATAAGAATAATTGTTAGGTGTTGTTTTGTTTTTTTTTTAAGAGGATCTGTAGTGAAAGTAACAGGGCAATGGTTTTAAACTGAAATGGGGTAGATTTAGTTTAGATATTAGGAAAAAGTTCTTTACTGTGAGGGTGGTGAGACACCGGAAAAGGTTGCTCAGAGAACTTGTGGATGCCCCATCCCTGAAAGTGTTCAAGGTCAGGTTGGATGGGGCTTTGAGCAGCCTGGTCTAGTGGGAGCTGTCCCTGCCCATGGCAGGAGTTTGGAACTAGATTATCTTTAAGGTGTCTTCTAAATCAAAACATTCTATGATTTTTGAGAATTCCAGACACAATAATTTGAAGAGTAAGTACGTTATATTTGACACACACAGGGCTGAAGTGCACATTCGTATTTGAAATGCAAAGTAATCTAAATGAGTTCTACCATTGACTTTAAGTTAGTATGACTCTACCTCTCTTGAAAAGAATATGAATGTATTCTGGCTTAGAGTAGTCTGGTTGTTTTCTCTTTCTCAGAAGTAAGGTTTAAATTTTTTAATCTCCTCAGTATGACCTACACCTGTTAGCAGCCCAGCTTACAACTGTGTTATATATTGTCAAAAGAAAACAACATTGCTTTTATTTAAGTTTGCACTGTACAAATTTGCTCAAGGAAATCCAATGCAGGTTAGGGAGGCAAACAGATGACACTGGTACAGATATACTTAGATAAACTAATACATATGGAAAGAGATGGTCTGTAGGAGGAATATATAAATATAAACATATAATTTGGTTTAATAGATAAGACCTAAAAATGTTTTTGTCTTGGTATGTTTGAAAATATACCGTTATTGAACATAGAGCCTGTTGCTCTGGTTGGCAACTAAGTACCACACAGCAGTTTGCTCCACTTTCACCCGTGGGGTGAGGAGGAGAAATAGAAAAAAGTAAAACCCATGGGTTGAAATAGCGACAGTTTAATAACTGAAGTAAAGTAAAATATAATAATAGTAACAATAATAATAATAATAACAGTAATAATAATAATAAAAAAGTGAGTGAGGAATAAGACCCAAGAAACACAAGTTATACACAACACAATTGCTTACCACCTGCTGACCGATACTCAGCCTGACCTGAGCAGCAGCTAGTGGGTTCTCACAAATTGCCCCCAGTTGATATACTGGGCATGATGTGGTGTGGTATGGAATACCCCTTTGGCTAGTTTGGGTCAGGTGTCCTGTCTCTGCTCCCACCCAGCTTCTTGTGGCCCTCCTCACTGGCAGAGCATGTGAGAGTGAAAAGTCCTTGATCAGGGTAAGGGTTACTTAGCAACAACTAAAACATTGGTGAGTTACCACCATTGTTCTCAGACTAAAGCCGAAACACAGCACTGCACCAGCTACTAAGAACAAAAGTAACTCCATCCCAGCCAAAATGAGGACAGTGCCTATGGTGATTTTCCCTTGAAAATATTCCCACTACATGTCGTACTGTCAAAGTGTTTTAGGCCCCTGTTTCAGAAAATAGCTAAAGTTTTTTGCTATAGAAGTATTTGCATGATGAGAGCAATCATATATTGTCTGTGTTGGTAGAATATTTTGGACCTTATCTCAACTTCTTAAATCAACTCACAAACCTCGGATGTACGCAAGTAGGCTCTGGAAATTTCTCCTAAGCGAAATTAAAAGGAAGATGTTGCATAATCAGAATATCTTGATCTGTAGAGGATGACCAATGGGGACTTATGTTACATAGATTCATTTCACTCAAGAGAGTAACATTAGTGAGTTAAACGTTATTGACGCCAGATTTGTCATGTCAGCAGCCAAGTATTATTTTAAAGGGCTGGAAAAAAAAGGTGGCATAAGTTTTAATTTAAGAAAAGATTATTGCTCAGACAAATAAGAAATTCCAACTTTTTGAAGATGTTATTGGTATCACTGATTTTTATTTTTTATTTTTATATAGTTTGCTTCTCAAAAAATTGCTGTATCTCAGGTAAGAGGAGAATCAGAAGAATGTAACTCCCATGGGCTGTGATAAGAACAGTCCAGTAACTAAGGTATAACACAAACCACTGCTGCTACCACCAATAATAATAATGATAAGGGAAATAACAAGGGAAGAGAATACAACCGCTCACCGCCCTACGACAGATACCCAGCCTGACCCGAGCAGTGACTTAGTCCTTCCGCATAACTGCCTCCAGTTTATATAGTGGGCATGACGTGCTGTGATATGGAATACCTCTTCGGTTAGTTTGGGTCAGGTGTCCTGTCTCTGCTTCCTCATGGCTTCCTCTCCTCCCTGGCAGAGCATGAGACTCAGAAAGTCCTCGGTCAGAATAAACATTACTCAGCAGCAACTAAAAACATTGGTGTTATCAGCACAGTTCCCAGGTTGAAAGTCAAAAACACAGCACTGCACCAGCTACTAAGAAGGAAAAAACTGACTGCTACTGCTGAAGCCAGGACACTGTTATATACAGAAATGTCAATACCTTAAAACAGTCCTGTGTTGTCTTGCTTAGAGAGTCCAAAAACCCATCATGTATATGAAAAACTCATGGCTAAGGGATGTTATAAATGGCAACTGTCTCCAACAGCTCTGACTCAGGACCCCTCTTGCTCAGTTCCTGCAGCCCATCTCTGTGCTCCAGGAGCACAGGTTCTCAGCCCAGGCTGAAGAATGTGGCTGCCACTTTCCTGATTGTAGTTTCAATTAGTAGCAAGACTGAAGGTATCTCCGAGACACATGCGCACACACACAGAGAGACACGAACACACACAACCAACACAGTCAGTCACAAAGACTGTCACAGAAAAGACACAGCCTTCCACAGCACCCACACACAGGACTCACACCTGACACAAGTGCCCTCAGCCACATCCACTCCTTCTCTTGTGCTGACAGAGGCAGAAGCTCATTAGTGCAGCACACAGAGTGCACTCTCCAGGTTCACAAGCAGAAACACATCTGTATATCCCTCAAGCACTGGTGCGACCCCTCTGCCTACCCAGAACCCCTGCTTAGATCCCAGCTCCTCCTACTCACCCCATGTGTCCTATACCTTGCTTACTCAGTAAGTAACTTGCTCAGCAAGTTGACTCTCAGGTTTGAATCCTTACCATCCTTATCAAAGCCCAGGTTTATTTGCAATTTTCTGATTGCTTATTAATTACTGTGACTTTTGATGATTGTTTCTTACCTTTGTCTCCATCACATTTGTCTGTCAGATTTGTATCTCTCTATATTTTCTTTTTGACATCCACCTTTTCCTTAGTATCCCATTTGACATGGTCTTCAATCAGATAATTTTACTGAAATAAACATTCCTGCATTCCATGTGTTCTCATCCATTAGTCTGACCCACCAGTTTTGGTTGCCATTACTGTCTGCTTTACCATTTGTAAGGTTTATGTCCCTGTATATTTTGTTTATGCCTTACTCTTATCATTCTTTTTTGCATTGAAAAGGCCCAGACCACATACCCTTAAAGGAGCCGAACGTCTCTCTTCCACATGCTCTTTGTATTACAATTAGTCTCCATGCCCTGTTTTCGTAATTACATTGGTGAAGGGGTGGAGGGAGATTGGGTGAACTTAAAGTTAAAAATATTGTGATGTTTCAAAATTACTTATACTAAAATTTTCTTGTATATATTGAATAGCTGTACTCTGTTTTTGCAAGACTGAACAGATAAGGAAAATAGTACTAGTGAGAACAAATAAAGACTGAAGAACAACCTTTAACAAACAATAGCTTCTCCTGCACTGATGACTTTTAGTTCTTCCAACCTCCTCAGAAAAAATTAAGATATGGCTGATAATTCTACTGTTAAGAAAGAAAATCTAGGATGTTTGTTTATTTTGGTTTGGTTTGCTTTGCTTTGGGGGGAGGGGGGGAGGGGAGAGTTCTGACTACTAGCAGGATAGAGCAGGATTTATTAGGATGCATATCAGAGCACAGAACATGACAAAATAAAAGAACCAGAAAACTGACCATAAGGAAGCTTCTTTAAGAATGCTGCAGGCAAACTGTTCTTCTTTCTGTACGGAACAAAGGAGCTTAATGGGGAGGAAAATACATGTTCTCAGCTTTACAGGTTTTTGAACAGACTTTGATCCTAAAAGCTTAACAAGGCAAGATGCTGGGGCAAAAATATAAATATAAGCTCTAGTATATTTAATAGCAACTAGAAATGGAATATTTCTTCCTGAAAGGAAATTCTTCTAAAGAATATAATTATGAGAGGGGACTAGAGTTACGTATTTATTCAGGCAAAATACAGTAAATTTGTTTGTCCAATATGATTTAAAGGTTGAGATATTTCATTTTGTTGGAAACAGACTAATGTATTCTTAAATGTGAGTGAAGAAGGAGACAAAGAGGCATGTTAAATAATTCAAAACCAAAATGGTATGTTTATTTAAAATTTCTGTTTTCTGTCTAACATCTAATTCATAGATTGAAGACAAAGAAGAATATGTTAGACTGGATCAAAAAAAAACAAAAACATTTTTTGTACTTTGGAAATATTTATCTTTCATGTTATTTAACTATTGAAAGAAAGATTCATTTAGACAGATTCACTTCCAGTTAGAATACTGTTTCAATTCTGTTACAGAAAATATCTTTGCTGTGTAGACCTGCTAAGTGAAATATTTACTACAATATTTGGAAGTTTACCTCATAAGGAAAAGGTTATTTTTCTGCCATCTCCTCTGCCAAAGGTATAAATTGCCAGAGATGCAAACAGAAAAGGAGCTTGTAGCTCCTTTTTAAAACACAAAAACCTGTTTAGAGGCATGATTCTCTAAATATTGCGCATAGCTTTTAATTTTAATGTGCTACATTCACAGAGTTAGTTCATCTTAGTTAACTTTGCCTTCGTTCCCAACATAACATTATAGAAACCAAAAGAAAGTTTTGGGGGGTTTGGTTCAGTCTGGATATATATTTATTTATTTATTTTAATTATTATTTCTAAGGCTTTTGCAGTTGGTCTTTAGTTGCCTTTGCTGCTATCAGTGACTATGTGCTTTTAAAGAAAATACAGTTTAGTCTATACTAAGCAGGAATTCCTACCAACTGCTTTAATATTGTTGCCTAAATTTGTTTGGTGTATGTTGTAGCTAATAAGAGTTGGAAACACTTGGAAACTCCAGCTGTCAAGAACACATTTCCATTTCTTCTTACTTCCATATTTACCACCATGGAGTGAGATTTCAATATTTAAAGGCATATGTTATAATTCTTTTCTGAAATTATTTAATGGCATTTTCCTTCATTTTATAACAGGTTTTGTATTTTTTCTATGTAAGCATGATTAATGGCTTTGTAGGGCTGTCACGGTTTAAGCCCAGCTGGCAACCCAGAGCCACACAGCTGCTTGCTCACTCCTCCAACTTCTTCTCCACCACTCCCCCCACCCCTTATTTCATACTATTCACGTCATGCTCAGCTCTCACATTTTGCCCCTCTAGATCCCATGTTTGTCCCTCTACACTGCTCTTGTGACACCTCACCTGGAGTATTGTGTGCAGTTCTGGTGTCCTCAACATAAAAAGGACATGGAACTGTTGGAACAAGTCCAGAGAAGGGCCATGAGGATGATCAGGGAACTGGTGCACCTCCCGTATGAAGACAGGCTGAGGAAGTTGGGGGTGTTCAGCCTGGAGAAGAGAAGGCTGCTTGGAGACCTCATAGAAGCCTTTCAGTATCTGAAGGGGGCTTATAAGAATACTGGGGATGGACTCTTCTTTAGGGACTGTAGTGATAGGACAATAGGTAACGGGTTAAAACTTAAACAGGGGAAGTTTAGATTGGATATTAGGAAGAAGTTCTTTACTGTGAGGATGGTGAGGCACTGGAATGGGTTGCCCAGGGAGGTTGTGAATGCTCCATCCCTGCCAGTGTTCAAGGCCAGGTTGGACAGAGTCTTGGGTAACATAATTTAGTGTGAGGTGTCCCTGCCCATGTCAGAGGGGTTAGAACTAGATGATCTTAAGGTCTTTTCCAACCATAGCTATTCTATGATTCTATGATTTTTCAATATACCATCACTCTTGTTGTCTCATATATATATATATATATATATATACACACACACGCACACAAAAAGAGAGAGAAATCATTCCTTAGCACATGGACCAATTCCTATAAAGCTGCTGAGTTCACCCAGTCCATGATGTCAGGCTCCATCTCTTGTAACAGCCTTTCAGAGCAGTAGAGGCTGTGTCAGTGTTGAATTGTTGCCTGCTGATGATACCGCGGAACTCTCCTGGTTTCATCAAAGTTCATTCTTTGTTGGGATGATGATCGGAGGGAAGTCAGGGCCAGTCGCTGGTGACCTGAAGACATCCAGATGGTGGGCTATAAAAGTGTTACACAGCAGGCAATGGCATACAATTGAGTTCATTGATTGTTTTCCCATAAAATCAAATCCCCTTGAAGTACACATCGGACTCGCCCATCTTCCTGCATTACCCACTGTCGTGGTTTAAACCCAGCCACACAACTCGTTCACTCACTCCCCCACTTCTTGCCCTCCCCCTTCTCCCGGAGGGACAGAGAGGAGAATTGAAAAGAATGCAACTCCCACGGGTTGAGATAAGAACAGTTTAGTAACTAAGGTATAACACAAATCACTACTGCTACCACCAATAATAATAATGATAAAGGAAATAACATTGGAAGAGAATACATCACCTCACCACCAGCCAACTGATAACTCTCCCCCCCCAGCCCGACCAAGCACTGACCAATAACTCCTCCAACCCTGCAGTGCCCTAGCCCTTCTGGGTAACTCTCATTTACATCCTGGGCATGATGTGTTGTGATATGGAATACCTCTTTGGTCAGTTTGGGTCAGGTCTCCTGTCCCTGCCTCCTCCCAGCCTTCCCTCCTCCTTGGCAGAGCATGAGGCGCAGAAAGTCCTTGGCCAGACTAAAACATCATTGTTATCATCTCTGTTCCCAGGCCTAAAGTCAAAACACAGTGCTGCAGCAGCCACCAAGAAGGAGAAAAATGACTGCTACTGCTGAACCCAGGACCCCCACCAAGTACGACCGGGTCCCTGAGAAAAAGCAATGCCACTAGTGGGTTTGCATTTACCTGAAGCAGGAATAACCCAGGCTGTCTTCCCCAGCAAATTCTTTACGTGCACCACAGGAACTTTGCTTCCTACTACAGTATGTGAAAGCTCTGACTGGGCTGGGCCAACCCTGCTGGCAGATCCTCTGGTGTTGACCAACCAGGTGGCCTTTGGTAAATGTGTATCCCAGTGTTTGAAATTCCCCCATCCATTGCTCTCAGTGTAATTTTTAACATCCCATTGTACTGTCTGATTCTCCCAGAGGCTGGTGCATGGTAGGGGATGTGATATACCCACTCAATGCCATGCTCTTTGGCCCAAGTGTCTATAAGGCTGTTCTGGAAATGAGTCCCATTGTCTGACTCAATTCTCTCTGGGGTGCTCTGTCGCCACAAAATCTGTTTCTCAAGGCCCAGGATAGTGGGCGTGGGGCACCGCGTATGTTTCCAGCCGTACAGTGATTGCTTCCACCATGGCGCTTGTCTTGGCAGGTCGGTGGGAGTGTGAGACAGTCAATCTGCCAGGTCTCTCCTATTTGTGTTTCAGCCATCCTCCTCTATAACAGAGAGGCTTTCATCACTTGGCTTGCTTAATTGCAACATGTATTTCACATTCACGAATGACCTAGGCAATAGTGTCCGTTGTTAAGTCCATCCCTTGATCATGAGCCCATTTCTGTGTTGCATCCCTGCCTTGATGCCCTGAAGTGTCATGAGCCCACCAGGCTAGAAAATAATTCACCCTTATGTTGCCAAACTAAGTCCAATGGAGCCACTTCAATCTTAGCCGCTTTATCCACTTGTTGGTTGTTCTGGTGTTCCTCAGTGGCCCGACTCTTGGGTACATGAGCATCTACATGACGCACCTTCATCACCAAGTTCTGCACCCAGGCAGCGATATCTTGCCACAGTGCAGCAGCCCAGATGGGTTTACCTCCGTGTTGCCAGTTGCTCTGCTTCCATTGCTGCAACCACCTCCATAGGGCATTTGCCACCATCCATGAGTCAGTATAAAGTACTAGTCACTTTTCTCATTCAGCAATGTCCAAGGCCACCTGGATGGCTTTCACCCCAGCAAGCTGAAAGTCAAAACCACAGCACTGCACCAGCTACTAAGAAGGAGAAAAATGACTTCTATTGCTGAATCCCAGACAAGGACCCATCATCTTTAACAGCTTTCTTCTTTGCTTTTAGGCAACCTCTGTAGGATAATTTCCCTTGCCCAGTCTGAGCTACTTCTTTTGAATTGGGCAGAAATCCACTGTAGCAACTAGTATTTAAATGTTAAATATGACACAGGAAACTTGTTATTCATTCTTTGTAGCTAATGGTATCTGCTGAATCATCATCTCTCAAGAGAGCCATATATGAAATCATCTTAATACAAATATGTCCACTCACAGATTGTTTTGCCTGCATGTACCTGCAAGAAGCTTTTTCCTCTTCTTTTCTTTCCTCTCCCTGAAAGTTTTATTGAAGTTTATATGATACCTACATGTTAAATATTTCATATTAAAAAGGAATTATCTTATTGTAGTACACATTTACTGACTTTAACAAATTAAATCCAAAACTAGACACTTGAATTGAAAAATGCTGCCTGATCACACAATCCTTTACATAACATTTATCTTCTAATTTGAGACATTTTTTCTTGTCAAACCAGGAGTCAGAATTCAAAGACCTTTGAAATGATTTTTTTTCCAGTAAGTCCCTGTTGCAGAGACATTAAACCTCTAAATCTCCAAGGATTTTTCCCATGTAAGTATTGATGTGTTATTTCTGTATTCTCACAGAATTTATGCAATCACTGTGAAAATATGTTTCGAACAAAATTATTGTTATATAATGAGGTGTTGACTTAAGTGATTTGGGGCTATATATACATAAAATTTTTACATCAAAATTTGGGAAAATACAAGAGGGTAATGAAACAAGTGACCGCAGAAAAATCAGACTTTTCAACAGTGAAAGCAGAAATCTTGTTTAAGATGGCTATGCAACTGTTCAAAAAGAAATTAATATATTTCCAAATTATTTGTGCAAAAGGATTAGCTGCTTCTCCAAACTATATTTTTTAAAAACTCTTTACTTCCCAGCATTATCTTTTTATTGTGAATTATATTGCTGTAGGTACCTTGGCTGTGTGTCTGTTTTGAATACAAGTTTTGTTTACACTACAGTTTAAGAATAGTCTTAAGACTACTGAATGTACTAAGCACACTTCTTTGCTCTGTACAAACTGAGCCTTCAACTGGGGGCTTTGCCACAGTCAGTGTGCATCCTTCAAACCACACAGGACTCTCTTATGCCTGAGCGTGCTCAATATACTTACTTCCCACCAGGCACAAACACCATGGGCTGGCTGCAAGTAACAAAGAAATCTTTAGTCTGTGTGGTTAGAAGACTGGCAGGAGGTAGAATAAATTTTATTTGTAACTGATCTAGAGACTACTGTTTCAGAGAGGCACAATGACCACTGCTAAAGTTTCCAAAATTCACATTATTCAGTTGCTATAACACAGATATGCAGGTCTTTAATGCCAAATTCTGTCATTCCTGAATATTCAGCTTTGCTTCCCTCACTCTGAACCTACGTGAATTAAATATATTTCATAGACTTTAGTGAATAACATCATTTTAACAGCAAAGTCTCAGTATATTTCAGGGTGCACATGTCTGAATTTCTTTTCAACTCTGGATTACAAATTTTTGTGTGGCTAAAACAAAAAGATGAGGTAGTCAGGTTATTTTCTGCTTATTCCTGACAGTCAGACGAAAGAGTGCAGCGAGAAACAGATGTATAGGTCAGTTCAACCCTTGACTGACAGCCAAGCTTCAGCTGGAATGACCGTGAGACACCATCAGAAGACTCTGGGACACTGGGAAGAGATGAGATCCACTAATCAAAAAGTGGCAAAAGACATCTTTGCCAAAAGGCTGACTAACTTAGTAAACTGACTTTTAAACTAGGCTTCTTGGGGAATTGTATCCAAAGTGAGGATCCAGATGTCACTGTAAAGCTGCATAATGAACAGCTGGAAAAATGGGCTGAAAGGAACCCCATGCTGTTCAACAAGAGGAAGTGGAAAGTCTTGCACCTGGGTAATGTCCTGGTTTCAGCTGGGATACAATTAATTTTCTCCCCAGTAGCTGGTATAGTTCTGTACTTTGGCTTTAGTGCGAGGACAATGCTGATAAATGCTGATAAAACACCGATGTTTTAGTTGATGCCAAGTTAACACTCTGATCAAGGACTTTTCAGTCTCTCATGCTCTGCCACCGAGGAGTTGCATTAGTTTCTAAGCCATTGCTCTACTATGGCATTATGTCTGGAGCCATAACTGCTGTAAAGATCCCACACCTTTTTTTACTGAAATTAAAAGTTGACTCCATCCCCACTCTTCATTTTCAGTATCTTGTGATTGAATGTTAAATAAAATGTGGTGTAGTAGAACCAACAGAACTAATCTGATGTTAGCAGGTGAAATCACTGGATTTGTATTATTACACAGCAGCTAGAGATTTCCTTTTCCCTCTCCCCTCTTCCCCACCCTCACACCCCCCAAACAGCTTTTCTGTATAGTCTGAATTCTGCCTTACAGCACTATGTTCACCTCAGAGAGCTGCAGTTTCTGTGTGCAGGAAAGTATATTTACACATTTCTGTTCTCATATTTCACTTCAAAATGTATTTCAGACTCTATCCAAAATTGTGCTCATGTGCCAGGTTGGTGAATTTATGGGGAGAAGAGTTTACCTCATAGTAAAGATTTCATAGAATCATATGGCCATTGAGTAATTCAGGGATTTTAGGTCTCTACTCCAACTTCTTCTCAAAACAGGATCAGCTGTAAAATTAGATGAGGTAGCTCAGATTCTTTTTCAAGTTGGGTCTTGAAAACCTGCAAGGATACATACTGAACAATAAACACCTCTGATCAACCTGCTTCACTGCTTGATGCATCATATATTTCCATTGAACTATTTTATATTTTTTTTCTTTTCTGAACTTTATGTGACAAAAAAAAAAAATAAAAAGGTTTTAATGCTGCTACTGCAGGAACATACTCATTCTGAATTACTCTATTTGATTCTACACTAAGTTAGTTCAAAGAAAAGAATTCCTCTGAGAGAGAAGGATAATCTGTCCTTGCACATATTCGTGAATGGCATAGCTTTTAGTTTTCACACAAAAGGCTGTGTATAATTTGTATTCTCTAAATTGAGTACCTGTCATATATAGAGACCATAAGTCTTTATCTTCTGTGGTGTATAAGGAAACAGAAATAATATGGTAATAATAATATGGTCTTACATACTGTAATCTCATTTGTGGAAAAACGCATTTCAAAAGTTGTTTTTACTCTTAGTAGGCAAATTACCTACTCACCAAGATAAAAATTATCAAACTGCCTATGGATTCTTTAGTAAAAAAGGCAATAAACAGCTGATGAATCTCTGTTGTACATTACTGCTCTAAGGAAGTAAGATGAAGATGCAACATATCTACTCATATAAATTGTCTGGTTTGTGTTAAGTAAAACAGTAACTTTAAAATATTCTGTTATGAATAGTAGCTGTGCTTTGCTCTCTTGCATTAATATTAAAGATAAAACATCTGGTTGCAAACCTACATTAATGAACATTTTCATTCTTTAGTTTTGACATTCAGGTCTACGGCAGCGAGGAGAAGCTTTTACAAGCTTGCTTGATGAGATTCCATAAATGCATAGTTTCAGTGTCATATGTGTACTTCTAATTGTCTTATTATCATACACATTCATTCCTTTTAATTTGAAAAGCATCCTCCACACTATTGAATTGGGAGATCTTTGCCCAACTTTCCTAAAGTGACTCAGTGACACAAGTCACAGTTAATGAATTCATGTTTCTACAGATACAAGAACATCCTTTATAGATACCATGGCTCTGGGTAGATATGAAGAGAAAAAAAAAAAGGAAAAAAAAACAGCTAAAGAAATCATGTTGAAGATCTATGTTGGAATTTTGGATTTCAGCTGCACTGTTAGTTGTTTTCAGTTGTAAATATAAGGCCTCCTTTTCACACAAAATCTTTGCAATTTACTTTAGTTGCTAATTTATAGGTTTGTTTGGGTTTGAAGGAACCTGTTGTGCTCTAGTCCAGTCCTCTAAATGATGGTCTCTTTTTTCACGTTTGTGTGTACAGCCCTGTGAATTGAGTTTAGAACCTTAGGTATACTATTCCCCATCAGATAATTATTTTCTTTATGTTAAGGGGTAGTAGGAGAGGCGTTGTCACCTTCAGCATGTCCACCCCAAGACTCATTTTACGTGTATACTGCAGTCCAGACTGGTGCCCAGGGAACTCAGGGTCTCTGCCCAGGACAAAGGGTGCATCTGCTTTTTTCCTGTTCACAGTTTCAACCAGTAGTGAATGTGAGCACTTGTTCCAGACTCACACACACAGAGGACACTGACACAGCCAGTCACACAGACAGCCACAAAGAAGGCACTGCCTTCAACAGCAACCACACAGGACTCACACCAGACACAAGCCCACACAGCCACATTCCCTCCTCCTCCTGGACTGGAAGAGTCACAAGGTTACCAGTGCAGCACACACACCACACTGCCCAGGTTCACTAAGGTGCACACACATTCACAGATCCCCCAGCACTGGCATGGCTCCTCTGCTGCCTGGCACCCCTGTGCACATCCCAGACCCTCAGAACCTCTTAATCACCCCACACACGCTTGATTCTCCAGCTGGTCCAGCTGGGTGCTCACTGCAAACCCAGTGAGGCTGATCAGGGTTGTTAAGTCTTATTGATGCACTCAGAACCTTGGCAATAAGGATACTATGGGATAGCATGACAAACATATTGCTAAAGTCATGATAAACATTGTTATCTGTTTTTGTTATTATCCACACAGCCAGTTAACACACCATATAATACAATCAGGTTGCTCAGGCATGATTTGCCCTTTGTGAATTCATGGTGGCAGCTAAAAATCACCTTCTTGTTCATAATGTGTTTGGAAATGGCTTCAGAGGACTTTTCTGTATAATTTCTACAGTGGTTGAAGTCAGAGTGACTGGCTCATACTTCCCTGAATCCTCCTTTGTCTCTCTTTGAAGACTGATTTTACTTTTTTTCTCCTAATTACTATGACTTTTCACAGACAATAGAGAGCAACTTCCTAGTGACATAAGCCAGATATTTTAGCAAATGCATCACATCTGGTCTCATGGACTTTTGTATGCCCAGTTAGTTGAAATGATCTGTAACTTGGTCATAGTATACAATGAGAAGTGCTTCACTTCTCCAGGCTGTGCCACTGGATAGTCTACTTAATAGAAGTGCCGAGTCAATGGACTTTGAATGAATAGAGTACTGCACACTAAATAGTCTGAAAAATCATGTGGTAGGTTTGTCAAATTGGGCAGTCAAAGATTATGCTGTTGGGTCAGTCTTTATTCTTTGTAAAATCAAGGTAATAATACATCTTCCACAGTGATGTAACCACAGTATATGCTGATTAAATAATAGTGTATTTTCATTCTTTTGTAATAAAATGTAAAGAGGAGTTGTGTTAAATAATAATTTTGAATTTAGAAAAACTGCAGATTAGCATAAGGTAAATAAAGCCTAAAGACATACATTGAATATTAAGGGAACAAAAGAATTGAGGAGTTGCTTATTAAATTAATATTCTCCTTGTCATTAATGTAATGGGAAAAGTTCATGCAAGTAAAGATGATATCAGAATTTATACAAACAGGATGATTAAATTAAAGTTTCCAAAGCAAATTTCTGTCCCTGATCTTTTCATTGCCTGATTTTGAAATCTTACTAGTGACATGTGGAACAGATGAGTGTGCGCTTGTAAAGATTTACAGTCACCAACAGTAGAAATTTTTATGGATTCATTTTGTTCTAGTATTTTCACTGATTCCACAAACAATAGAATTACATCATTTATTAAGAGCTTCGATTATGGAGAGGGTTTTACTTACTTATGTTTCCACCTACCTCTTTTACCTTCAATTAACTGCATACTCTTTTATTAAATATATGTGTAAGTTGCTCACCATGTTTTCCAAGCAGAGCAATTGACTGCATTGATTTGAAATTTGTCTAGTGTTTGCAGTAGCTCTACTGAGAATTCAGCTTGTATAAACAGATCTCAAGGTAATTGCATTTAATTTGAAGGAAAAAGCTTGTAAAATCTCTGCTAATAACATATCTAACATGAGTACTTGTCAAGTCGATGGTACAAAGCTACATGTAATTCTTGAAGTTAAAACTGTTTAACTATCATTGTTCCTGATTAGAAACATTCACAGGAATTTTTCGGGTATCTTTAGAGTACACTTATTTTTGCATACCATTCAGTTATCTCAATGCTGAATTGGTTGTTTGTTTTGGTTTTTTTTCTTAAAGTCTTTTAGTTTATAAAACATGTTTCCTGAGATTGAAGAACAGATTTCAGAAACTGATTTGATAGTTGTTACACCCCTATGGTTGCACAGAACTTTCCTGTTGCATTACTTTAGACATAGATTTATGTGTATGGTGGCAGGTTAGAGAAGACCAATCTAGTAAAATGCAGTTTGTAAATTTTGCTTTGATATTTTTGTCAAGCAGTAATACACAGAATTTTAGACCATTTTGATTTCATGCTTAAAATGCTAATTCAATTTATTTTCACTTTGTTTAATAATTTCTTGATCTTTCCAGAAAAGTATTTAATGCTTCATACATACCTATTTCTTACATGCAGTCACCATGTTTAGAATAAGCAATGAGAAAAATTATTTTGTTGACTGCTTTGTCATGCAGTGGGAAGTTCAGACTTTATGAGCTTTGCTGAACTTCAGTACTGAAAAGAAAAAAGCAGAGGTTCTGCTTTTGTTTATTGAAGCTGAAATTCCTCCAGTATTCAGGTCCAGAAGTAGATTTAGGTACCTATTGACATTCTAATATATTCTCAGAATGTGTGATCTAAGATGTATTGGTAGTTTCCTTAAAAATTAAATTCCTTTGTGAAAAAATAGAACATTTAGCTAAATGCAACTAAAATGTCATTGAAACTATCTTGATTTAACTGACCAGAAGAAAGATACATAGAAAGCTGAGACGTCTGAGTACCAGCCCACTCTTCTGTGCACTAGAAAACAATATGCCTCATAAATATGTATATAAATATATATTATTTTTCCTCAGTGTTTCTTAAATACTTTTTCTTCAACAGTTTTTTACAAATACATATCTTTTTTAATTTTCCTCTTTTCTTGTTCCCCTAAAATGAAAAAGCAAGTCACCTATACCACTGAAATCCATCTTATTTAATTAGCCTAGTATTTCTTCAGACTTGTCATGTCTTCCACTACCATAACAATGCTGAATTTAGAGGATTTGCCTTAGAAAGACTTCAGACATTTGAAAAACAAAACAAAACAAAACAAACCCATGAAATGTACATTAAAAGGCTGAAATTAAATAAGCAACAGAAGAGTTATAAAAAAGTTTTAAAAAAAGAGGGCACAAAATGTAAGAAATGGAACTCAGTGGTATATTAAGAGCATGATGAGATTTCTTATGTCTCATTTTCTAATGAATGATCAATATTTAAAAAATAAAATTTTAAATAGGTAAGGGCGTTTTTGTTCATAACACAGCTATCTGAATTTATATCTAATTTCTCACTTTGTTTTTTGATTTTTGGTTTGCAAAATATGCACAGGAATAGATTTCACTTCTGTCAACTCATGCTGATGCTTGCAACATCTCACAAAACAATGTTAGTTCAGTCAGTAGTTCTGCTAGATAACTGAGATAGCCTACAAAGACTTCTCCAGATAAAGAACATGCATCCTTCTTCTCTGGGTGGTGAGTCAGGACTGATAATGAGATCAGACCCCAACTCTTGAATGACTGCTTAGAAGAAAATGGTCAGTAATTAAGTAAAAGATAATTCTGGCAAGGGGCAGTGCAACCATCTACTCCAGAAACCAATGGACTCAAAAAAAGAGAAAGACGGAGCATGTGCGCTTTATTAGCATGAGAAGCAAGAGGGACCTTTAACCAATAAGGGGTGAAATGCTAATTAATGAGAAAATTATGTTACACTCAAGCAATGGACACTGATTTCTTTGTTTGCCAAAATGTATAAATAGTTTCAAGTTACAATAATCAGTGTGCTTCATTTGTGGAGACTTCCACTGAGCACCCTGCATAGAATAAACAAAGTCTCCTTTCTAAATTAGACTCTGCATCTGTGTTTAGAAAGCCACAAATTGGCAACAATGCAACCCAGATATCTAATTATCAGAATAAGCACAGCAATCAAGGGGCATATAAAATCATTTGGTCTTTCCTTCTGATGCATTTTACAGCACATTCAGAGTACATGACCAGAATTTTTTTGAACAGCACACAAATTGTCACTAGGTGATACATGCAGAAGTGTGATTGAATGACAGTAAAATGACAACTTGTCTGCTTCCATGAAACATATTTATGCATAGAAATAAAATACCCCAGAGAGATGCAATAAACTTGAGTTTTATGCTGACTCACTGCTGTAAGCAAAATTTAATTTGATAGCATATGTTTTTTCTTCAATTCTTAATACCAAATACCTAGTTTGTTCACTTAGGAGGAAAAGTTATGACAATTTTCAGAAAAAAAAAATCATCTGTGTCTTTGTGCATGCGTTCATGTTTTAATAGGCATGCTTATATTCTAAAGTATCAAAATGCATGTTTCTCTTCCTATTCTCATGCTGCGTCAGACTACTGAATATAAGAAAGAATAAAATAGAAGCTTGTATAGTTAAGAAACCAACAGAATGCCAATATCTCTATGGAAGCTCTGATGGCTAATGATTTCATAGTGATTTGGAGGAAGTGTTTCCTTGTTTGGGTAAACTTGTAGACCCAAAGTTATAGAAAACAACATAAGCACTGCAACCTGAAATTTTGTGACATTTCATTCAAAGCAGCTGATATAAAGGAAGCACATATTGTTCTTTCAGTAACTAATTTTAATTCTATGGAAAGAGAAGAGATCACACTTGCATTTTGTCATTGTTACTATGTTATGTTATGATACAGAAGCTTTTAATAAATAAATATGTTGATTTTCAGACTATAATGAAAACCTATTTCTAATAGTCTTATTTACATGGCTGAGACTTCATCACTTTGGAACAACTTTTTTTTTTTAGCACAGGACCTGGTTTACCTGTGGTCTTCTAGAGCAGCAGTTAGAGGCCAGATGGAGTAAATTAGAACATCTAAAATGGCCTTAGGAAACTATGTTCAAGGAACAGACTCCTGCCACAGCTAACTAGATTCAGGAGTATAAGGCAGGGCAATATCATAGCTCACAGTGATCATAGTGGGAGCTTAGACATTTGACTTGCATGTATCTGAAGCTCAAATCTATCTAAATAATAACTTTGACCCAGTTCCAACATTTACCTGACTCTGCTAAGAAAAAAAAAATTGTTTCATTTTTTGCTTTTACTTCTTTACAGTATATTTCCCTCTACTTTTATCCGTACTCAGCAAAGGCACTTTATAATGTATAAATGTCCCATGTAATCTCATCCCCCTGAACTGTGTGGTAGGTGCTCCTTTTAAGTTAACTAATATCTTTATCTACCCTAATGCTTTCTTGGTTATACATATTTCTAGGGAAAAAAATAAAAAAATATTATTATGCAAAATAGTCCATTCTTCTAATGAACTTTTTACAATACATCTAAAATAACTCTGAAAAAGTAATGCAGTTTAGCCGGCTTTATAGATGAACAATCTAATGCAGAGATGAAGAAATAAGGTATTCAAACAACACAGGACCTGGCTTCACCAGTCAAAGGTTCTGTTTCAATTTTACAAGCAATTTAAGTGAAACGAACAAATAAAGTGAATTAAAGTCTACATTGCTACTTCATTTCCTTCTTATGAATTCAAACTCTATTCAAAACAACTCAAAATTGGTTTTAATACCACTCAGGATGTCATAAAGAATTAATAACGCTGATCAAAACATCTAGCTTTGGTTGTACCTATTTCGTCATCAATTCTGACTAAGATAGTTACTCTAAAATATTTGTGACGGTATTAAAATATTAACTATTTTAAGTATTAAAAGTATTAAAAAAACATAGGTAGTTCAAAATAATGAAAACTATTCACTCTGTAGCTTTAAGGATCATAAGCTCATAAATTTTTTTCAGGTGGAAAAGGGCCTCAGTGGGTCTCCAGTCCAGCCTTCTGCTCAAAGCAAGGTCAACTCAGAGGTTAGACTAAGAAAGTTAGGGCTTTGTCCAGCCAACTATAAAGCACTTTCAGATCTTCATATAAAAATGTTTCGTAAGAGCTATTAGTATTATTCAGTGTTTCTGTAAAAATGTCAGTTAGGTGGTTAATTCTACTGTTGTCAATGCTTCTGTTGTCTGATGCCTCCTGTAGTATCGACACCATTGAAAGATGGTAGAAAACTGCCTCACAAGGAATTCTGACACCTGTCTTAGCATTGTCTGATGTATCCCACTGGATGTTAGGGAATTGTACAGGTATAGTTGTCTCAAGTACCCCCTGACTTGATCCTCCTCCAGTGCTGATTGCCCTTCTCCTTGAGCCCTTCAGCTAATCACAGAGGCCTGGAAAACCTCCTGGATGAAGGCTGAGTTGAAGAAGGCATTGAATACCTTAGCCTTACCAGTCTACTGTCACCAAATCCACACACCCCATTCTGCAATGATTCTACATTATTTTCTTATTTTTTTTAATATTAACATAGTAGTAAAATTATTCTTGTCACCCTTAAAACCCCTTTCAAGTCTCAAATTCAGCTGAGCTTCAGTTTTCCTAACATCATGCCTAAATTCTCAGGGAACATCATTAATTTATCAGGAGTGATTACAGAGCAGGCTTTCAAGATTCTAATTTTTGTATTAGCCATTGCATTACAAAAGCATTGGGAACAACCAGCCTAGACCCTTCAATTCATGCTAAAAGAGCTATTCCATGCTAAGTTGAATATGTAAGACTGAATAAATTGATACTTGTTTCTGTTACACCTATTATTAGCCTTTCATTAATGATACTTTAAGTGTTTTTTTCAGTAAGCATGGTGAAGAGACAATCTCTAAGTGTTTATAATGTGGCTTTTTAATATTTTTAAACCCCTATTAAAATTCTGATTTCTTATTTCAGGGTGAAGGTAGAAGGAAAGAAGTTGAATAAGAGGACTAAATCAGATATAGTGTTGTCAGATACTTTTGCACAGTATTTGTGTACAAGTTGACAGCTGTGAGGTAGAGAGGAAAATACTAGAAAATACTAGCCATATCTGTTCCTCATGGTTTTCTTAAGTAAGAATAAAAATCCTTGTACTCTCAAAAAGAATTCCAAAAAACAGCATAAACCAGTTCTTGTTTTGTTTTTTCTTTTTAAAAAAATAAAAAAAAAAAAAATAAAAAAAATCATTTCCCCAATCAGGTAACTGATGATAAAACATAGATGTGTCTATGACTAGCTAGTATCTAAATAGTAGACTAAATGAGAGGGATGTATGAAGTCAATCAAAACTAACAAAGCCTACACAGCACAGCTCTGATGTTTTAGAAGGAAAACAGAAAATGTCCAAAATAACAATCGGAGACATGTAACATGGATTTAGTAAAAATACTGTTGGTGATTGGCATCTGAATGTGTGCTCAGCATATGTATAATGTAATTAGAGAGTTTACAAGTATATGATGTCCATGATCCGTTAACACACTGTCCTGGGTTCAGCAGTAGCAGTCATTTTTCTCCTTCTTGGTAGCTGGTGTAGTGCAGTGTTTTGACTTTCAGCTCGGGAGCAGAGCTGATAACAAGCGATGTTTTGGTTTGGCCAAGGACTTTGTGAGCCTCATGCTCTGCCAGGGAGGAGGGGGAGCCAGGAGGAAGCAGAGACAGGACACCTGACCCAAACTGACCAAAGAGGTATTCCATACCACAGCACGTCATGCCCGGGAGGTAACTGGGAGTGAGCGGGAAGGGCTGGGAGACTGCAGGGTTGGAGGAGGTTATCGGTCAGAGCTTGGTCGGGCTGGGGGGGCGAGTTATCGGTCGGCTGGTGGTGAGATGATGTATTCTCTTCCCTTGTTATTTCCTTTATCATTATTATCATTGGTGGTAGCAGTAGTGATTTGTGTTATACCTTAGTTACTAAACTGTTCTTATCTTAACCCGTGGGAGTTGCATTCTTTTCGATTCTCCTCTCCGTCCCTCCGAGAGCAGGGGGAGGGCAAGAAAAGGGGGGGAAGTGAGCGAACGAATTACCTGACTGGGTTTAAACCTCGACACACACAAAATTAATGAAACAATCATGCCATTTCAGGCATGATCAGGAGGCAATCAGACTTCTGCATTAGAAAGGTCATAGTGGGAAAGAGAAATTGCTCGTTTCCTTTGCTTTACTGTATTGTGTTTGCATGGCAAGGTTTGAATAGCAGGGGGAGCCACAGGTGTGGCTTCTGTGAGAAGATGCCAGAAGCTGCCCCAATGTCTAATGAAGCCAATGCTGGCTGGCTCCAGCACAGATTTGCTCTGTCAAACCTGAGCCAAGGAGCAATGGTGGTAGCACCTCTGGGATAACATATTTAAGAAGGGGTAAAAAATACTGCACAATAGCAGTTGGGAAGAGAACTGAAAACTGTGTGAGAGCAACAACTCTGCAGACACCAAGGCCAGTGAAGAAGGAGGGGAGGAGGTGTTCCAAACACCATATCAGAGATTCCTCAGCAGCCTGTGGTACAGACCATGGTGAGGCAGGCTGAACCCGTACAGCCCATGGAGGTCCACATTAGAGCAGATATCCCCCTGTAGCCCATGGAGGACCACACACTAGAGCAGATAGATGCCTGAAGAAGGCTGTGACCCTGTGGAAAACCCACCCTGGAGCAGGATCCTGTCAGGACCTTATGGACCCTTGGAGGAGGAAGCCCACAATGGAGCATATTTGCTGGCAGGACTTGTGACTCCAGTTTCCCGGAGTGGTGTCCATTTTGCTTTTGATGGTAATTACTGAATGAGCTCTCCCTGTCCTTATCTTAACCCTCAGATAATGAGCTTTTTTGTTATATTTTCCCTCCCTCTGTCCAGCTGAGGAAGGGAAGTGATATATCTGCTTGGTGGGTACTGGAGCCCAGTCAAGGTGAGCCCACCATGTTTATTGAAAAATTACTACTACTACTACTGCTAGATAGAGCTGTTCAATTTAACAATTTTTAACTTATTAAAGTTAGCCAAGTTCACAAAGACCTCCCATTTAAACCTCTAACTACTAATATTTGACTAAAGAGGATTAGAATTCAGTTTTATCTTAAGTCTTAGTTTAAACATTATTGGTACCATTCTAGCAATCAAATTTTGTGGTTTGGATTGAGAAGGCAATTAGAAGGCAAAAAGAAGGTTTACTTAGTGTCAAATTGCTGCTTCTATTCTAAAATGACAGAGGGAGGAAGAGAGGAATATACACAAGTGTAAGCAAGGGAGTGTGCCAAAGACCGGGGTGTAATGCTCTTATGTCCATGAATAGATGAGAGGGAGGGAATTGCTGCTTGTTATTCTTCCAGATGGTATCTAATAAATTAAACAACCCAACATCTACATCAGCAGAAAAAGTAATCCTTGTTTTTCATATTTCCACTGTATGCATGGCCATTTGGTCATTCCTAGCAATTTTCTGCCCAATTACTGCCTACTTTGTCTTTGCTGATGGAGAATTTTGTACATACTGTTGCCAAAATGACAGAAACGATACTTGCCAATGGAGGACTGATAACGAAACAGCCCCTGCTTCCAGAACTGCACAAAAAAGCTGGTCAGTATTCAAGGATTGCTGCCTTCAAGCTTACGAACAGCCCACCTCAGAAGTGGAAGCCTGGGAATAATGCCAGGAGGTCTGCATGGATGAACAATGACCTCCTGGAAAAACTCAGCACAAAATGGAAATATACAGAAAGTGGAAGCAGGCACAGGTAAACTGTGAGGAAAACAAAGCGCACACTGTGAGGAAAACAAAGCATGCAGAGGAATGGTTAGGAAAGACAAAGCCTGGAGTTGAATCTGGCAAGGGAAATCAAGGCAATATGAAGGGCTTCTGCAAGTACATAAGTAGAAAAAAGGCAATGTCTCTCTCTTCTACAACAGAGAGAAATTAATGCAAAAAGGCTGCCAAGATGAACAGGCATCAGTGTCTTAGGAAATTCACAGATGGGGTTACAGAAGCATTTAGAAAAAAGTATGTGATTATCATAACAGTAATGAAGTAGAAAATACTGGTTTGGAAAAGTGTGTTTAGAAAAGTAGTTTTAAACAGGGTAATTAGCATCAGGTTTTGTTTTGTCATTTTTCCTCTACAGCCTTTCTAGAAGGAATATTGGAACAGATCTTTCTGACTATTGTATTGAAGGTGCTAAGTCCTTGTTCTCTCAGAAATGTTTTTTGAAATTAAAAATGTGAATATTAAA
Source organism: Pezoporus occidentalis (assembly GCF_034315485.1). Taxonomy (NCBI): domain Eukaryota; kingdom Metazoa; phylum Chordata; class Aves; order Psittaciformes; family Psittacidae; genus Pezoporus; species Pezoporus occidentalis. The sequence goes on along the minus strand of NW_026914611.1, from coordinate 3,780,746 downwards.
ACAATGAGGTTTTTTGTTTGTTTCAAAAGTGGCAGAATAAGTATCAGGTACATGAGAACAATTGACAGCCTTTTTAAACTACAGATTTCATGTAGGTCTTGATCATTACTCACTTATAAACATTACTATTATATTTTGAAATGTTTTTGCTAATGGTGAACCAATAAAACTCTACTAAAAGAAAGCATTTCTTAATCTTTTTGCATATTATACTATTTCTTCGTTAAGCATACTACACAACTCTTTCTCCCTCAAATTTTCAGTTCAGAGATATGTCAAACATATGTCAATATATGTAATAACTCAGCTCAAAATAATCCTTCTTGATAGGGTGGCCTCTTGCTTGCAGAATGTTGGAACTGATGGAATAAGATTAAAAAAAAAATTACTTTTTTTTTTCCCCTGCTTTTCCTTTCATTTTTTTCCTTTCCTTCTGACTGGGGGCTTTTCTTTGGCCAAGATTTTTTTTTTTTTTCCTAAGTCTCATTAGCAATTCACTAGAAGAGACATACTCTAGCTGTCTTAAATATCACTGAAGGCAAAAGTAAAAGATGCAGAGACTGAAACTAATCTGAACAGAGAAGTAACATCCCTTCCCTTCCATATCATTTAGTATTCCTAACTACAAGAACAAACACTGATCTAGAAGAAGTGTATAGTTCTTAGGTCTTCAGGGCTTTTAATTTTACCTTGGAATGTTTTTGTTTTCTTATTAGGATATTTTTATATGTGGCTTTTGCTGTCTGACTGCTTCCATTTCAGGGAAACTGATATTGCCATAGAAAATAACAGAAATATTGTTGCATGTTATCAAGCAATAATTTTGAGATTCAAACAAAGAGCATTGTTCACCTCTTTATCATTTGTTGGAATATGTCAGGTAGTCATGGTCTATCCACTAATCTCTTTCTAGCTGTACAATAACTTCAGATATTATGCTATACTGGTGTCGTGGTTTAAACCCAGTCAGGCAACTTGTTCACTCACTCCCAGTGAGTGGTACCGAGCTGACAACAATCGAGGGGCCCTCCCCCCAGCCCCACCGGGGCTCTCCCCTTCCCCGCTCCCGGAGGAACGGGGAGGAGGATCGAAAGAGTGCAACTCCTACGGGTTGAGACAAGAACAGTCCAGCAACCAATGTACAACACAAATCACCACCGCTACTATCAACTACAACAATGATAAGGGAAAATAACAAGGGAAGAGAATACGATACCACCAGCCAAGAAAACGAGTTCCACCCGGAAGCCCGTGTCCTTCCGGGTAACTCCCAGTTACCCCCCACGATGGGCATGATGTGCTGTGGTATGGAATACCTCCCTGGCTAGCCCTGGTCAGGCGCCCCATCTCTGCTTCCTCACAGCTTCCCCTCCTCCCTGGCAGAGCATGAGCCTCACAAAGTCCTTGGTCAGGGTAAACATCACTTAGCAACAACCGAAAACATCGGCTTCACCAACACTGTTCTCAGGCTGGAAGTCAAAACACAGCACTGCACCAGCTACCATGAAGGAAAAACATGACTGCTACTGCTGAACCCAGGACAACTTGTTTGTAGGATTATGATATTATTTGGATCAGATTACATTTCCTAATGTGATAAAATCACTTTCTTTGTTTTTATGGCATTCATCCAACAAGAATTTTAAGTACATAACTTTAAGAACTTGATTAGTCCCCTCAAATTTAATAGGAGTATTTTTAGGTTTTCCTCACTGAACAAGAGTCATAGTGTATGTAATAGCCGTATCTATGCTATTTAAAGCAAAGGTAGCAAATGCCACAACATTGGCATTTTATTGTCCTTACAGGTAAATTTTACCACAGTCCCAGCATGGGTTAACCTGGGTCAAACACTACTTTCCGAAAAAACACCTGGGCACAGTTCAGGGCTAGACATGGGAAGGAATCATTAGCACTAATCAGTTTGTGAGAACCACCCCAGTTTGAAGAGTGATAAAGCATAGCTATATGACTGGTACTGTGTCATTCACAAGGCAGAGAATGTATTTAGTAGTATACATATGACCACTGCCAATTTATAGAAGAATTATTTCTAATTTTAAATGCTGTACGGTGTGTCAAAACAATATTGTTTCAAGTTGAAAGCTATATTGTTTTTTTCTTCAGCAAACTAAACACAGCAGTGATTGCTTATAACATTATAATTATTTTTTGGAAGGAAAATACAAATTATTTTAATGAAGACAAAGTATGAGTTATGTGTCATTAATATCCATTTTCTATTTTTATAGAATTGTTAGAGTCCGAAGGGACTTTAAAGATCACCTAGTTCCAACTCCCCTGGTATGGCAAAAACAACTGCCATTAGACCAGGTTGCTGACAGTCCCATCCAATGTGGCCTTGAACAGTTGCAGGAATGGGGAATCCACAACTCTCAGGGAAACCTGTTCTGGTCACAGTGAAGAACTGCTTCCTTATATCTAATCTAAATCTCTCCTCCTTCATCTTAAAGCCGTTCCCCCTTGACTTGTCACTACACGCCCTTGTAAAATGTCCCTCTCCAGATTTCTCATAGGCCCACTTTAGGTACTGAAGGCAGCTATAAGGTCTCCCCAGTCCTTCTCTAGGCTGAGCAACCCCAACTCTCACAGCTTCATAGGAGAGGTGCTCCAGCCCTCTGATTAACCTAGCCCTTCTCTGGACTCACTCTGACAGGTCCATGTCCTCTTTATGTCAGAGGCCCAAGAGCTAAACACAGTACTCCAGATGGGGTCTCGTAAGAGAGGAGTACGGGGGGAGAATCACCTCCCTTGACCTGCTGGTCATGCTTCTTTTGATGCGGCCCAGGATATGGTTGGCTTTTTTAGCTGCAAGTAAATATTGCTGGGTCATTTTGAGCTTCTTGTCAACCAACACCTCCAAGTCCTTTCCCTCAGAGCTACTCTCAATCCATTCTCTGTCCAGCCTGTATTTGTGTTTGGGATTGCCCCAACACACATGCAGACCTTGCACTTGGCCTTTCTCTACTTCATGAGGTTCACACAGGCCCACATGTTGAGCCTGTCAAGGTCCCTCTGGATAACAAGGTTTACATGCTGGATTTCTCTCCAGCATGTAAACTGCACCACAAAGCTTCTTGTCATCAGCAAACTTGCTTAGGAAACACTCGGTCTCACTGTCCATGTTGCTGACAAAGTCGATAAACAGTAAACAGATGTTAATTTAAAAGTGGTGTGTGAGTCTGCAATTTTATTAATGGCCATATACATAAAATATCATTATAACCATCTTCTTTGCCTGTTTAAAATGAAGAAGATATAAGATTTTTTTTTTGCTTCAAGAATTCCAACATACCTTCATTTTGAAGAGAAAAATATATGGGCTTTCATCTAAGTATGTCAACTTTTCAACTGAAAACTGCAGGCTCCCAACTAGACAGTTACTTCTGTACTTAGTATAATTAAACACTAACAAATCCTTCTAATATGCTAAAGAGAATATTATAGTTGAGTCTTGTTGGAATGAAGAAACCACATATTTTCAAAGTATGCATGGTCAATAGATTTGTATTTAATACTTGACATATGTTTTTTATAGAATCACTAGAAAAATAATCTAGGGGTTAAAAGAGTGGAAGGGAACTAAAATATATTTAATGAGGTAAATTCACTTGAAAATATCAAAATTTTATTCTGAAATAAAGAGAGTGTGTACCACTGTGAGAACACTGAGGGTTGATCGATGACTTGGAAATCAAAAAGAGATTACAAAATTGGAAAGATGGTCACATGATGAAGGATCAGTAAGAAGAAATAGATCAAGTAAGTAATGAAAAAGCTAGAAAGAGCACGATCAAAAATTATGTGTATTAGTAAAACAGAGGTAACAAGGAAATGTTCTATATATAGGTAAACAGATAAGAAGAGTACATATACAGTACAGAAGATGAAAGGAAAAAAGTAATAGATATGGAAATATCTTCAATAGCTGGTCACATTTTTTTTCTTCAATCATCACCAAAAAAAGACAAAAAATGTTAATTTTAATCATATACTGTATAGACATTTTGACAATGAAATAAGAATGTAGACCAGAAGAAAGAACAAGCAAAAAAAGTTTTCTGCTATCCCGAGTACAGCAAAGCATAAGGAAATTGACCCTAAAGCAACAGAACTAGTCAAAAGGACATTTGAAGTAATGCTTATTGCTGTATAGAATTTATAGAAAAATAATATGTATGCCCTAACGACTAAGGAAAAGGACGACTGGAGGAATTAAATATGTCAGCCCAATTTTTATCTGGGAAATGACTTGTCAATACATTATTAAACAATCAGTTTTTAAGCACGTAGCATTAAAAAAAGGATAGTTTTGTCAAATAATATGAAATTAATCCAGCTTCATTCCTTATCAGCCTGACTTTTCTGATGTGTTGGGGGCAATATGTGATACAGCTTTTTATTTTCCATAGCTGTTGCATATATGGGATAGGGGAAGGGTAGGGAGAAGAGGGAAGGGTAGGGAGAAGAAGGACAAAGGAGAGAGAATAGTGGGGAACGGAAAGCAAACCAAGGCAAGGCAAGGCATGGCAAGGTAAGGCAAGCCAAGGCAATGGAAGACTCATTACTTCAACAGTGAATTAAATCCACTTTATGCACAAATATATTTCTGAGATGTGATTTTCATCAAGAATCTTCACCTGAATTACTTTCAAATTACAGATTTTATGTTGTAGAAAAGGTTAATTTCAATTAGATAACTGGTATTAGAAACAAGGGATTTATAAATTGTAGATATTGTTATCTGAAAATATATAATTGCATTAAAATTTTAACAACTGGTTCTCAAGTTTGAAGTACCAGATTGCATACTCTGCACAATTAAATGTGGACTACAGAAGCACAGATGTTGCTGTACTTAAGTCTCAACAATAGTTACTATGCAATCAAAAAGATACAGGTATCATAGGTCATTTGATAAACTGATCTTATTGCAACTTGCAAACATAAACTGACAAATATAAACTCTAGTACTTACACCTTTCTCTGGTGCCTGTTCACCCTTCAAAAGCTTTGTTATTTCAAGTAGCACCTCAGTTCCTCACCAGAAGTATGGGGTAGTATTTGGTGTTTCCTCCTACTTTTTCCAAAGTGATATGTGGTATTGATAGTGGGGTTTCTTCCTCTTCACTCTTAGATTCACATGATTCATTTCTTATAAACACCTGCAAACACAGTTTACTTATTTCTTCTTTGTTCTCTCATCCATAAACTTCATGATGCACCCAATTTTTTTCTCTACATGGTGTTTTACAAATGCTTGAAAATTCAATTTTCTTTTTTAACCCTGAAATGGGCTTCACCCAGATGCCAAGGTTGTGTTCCTTTAGTGATCAGCAATTAATCTTTAATGATTTGCGTTTATAGCCTTGGACTTTGGCTATTGTCCTGTGCTTGCACATTCAAGGATACTGCTATCAGTTTGTGCTTGCTGCTTTGGAAGTCCCTGATACAATCCCATATTTCTTCAGTGGCCTTTAAGCTGTGGTTTTATTAGCACAACCCAATCACTCATAAGCACAGATCTAAGGTTGCTGAAAATTACACTGTACAAAATAGACAATCCACCAGAAGACATTCATGCATTTAAACACAGGCAGACAGACTGCTCTGGTAACAACTTGTAACTAATTTTTTTTATTAATTACTACAAAATCACTGATTCACTATAAAAATTACTTTATCAATTTTCAGCAAAATAGATTCTTGAACTCTTCATATCTTGTTGCATAATTTCCTCATCTAACCTTTTCCATTTTAAAAAAGGGTTTTTTTCTCCATTTGTATAAAGGAAACATTAAGTATACATTTTCTCTTTCATTTCTGTTTCGTTTTTTTTTGTTTTGATTTGTTTTGATGTTTCCCTTCTTCCCTTCCTCCCCCCTCAGATTCACTATTTACTAGTATAATTTATCAGAAGCTGTTTATATCTGCTGCAAACTCTTTATTGGAACTTGCATAATTTCTGTCAGTGTGTGTAGCTTGTGCGTCATACTGAAATGAAACGTTTTGGGGTATTTTTGGTTGAGGAGGGGGTTACATGATATCACAAGATTTCTGAAGTCTTACTTGTATTTCTTTGATTGTTCATCTCTTCTTGTGGTCATCAGCACTACTGAAGAAGAAAAATTTTAAGTTTCTTGAGACATGAGCTTTGCTGATTTTGAAAAATGGGACTGCTTGTCCTCATTCCCTTTCCTGAAACAGCTTCACATGCTAAATTAGATTCTGTTATTGCAGGATTATTCAACCACATTATGGTTCATAGCCAGAATTTATTTTTGTTTCCAGCTTTGGGTTGGTTTAAAGTTTATCTGTAGGAGAAAAAAAAAAAACAACAGACAATCCATAACCCTTTCTGATAGACCAAACTTGTCTTTTATCTTTTCTATTGAAAAGAATAATAGAATTGTAGCAGGTTGTTTGCTTGAATTTCCCAGAAGCTTCTGTGGTTACACTTACAGAATACACTTTCACATCCTTGGCTTGGAGAGGGAGAAGCTAGTTGAAAGAAGAAAAACCTGTAAACCAGTGTTAACCTCCTACATTAAATTTCTAATTTTGGCTTTGTAACATCAAATATTACCTTCCCACTGGTAACTAATGCATTGCATTCCTAATCTAAGTGTTAATCTCTATTAGTGAAGAAAACTAAACATTTTTGAAGGCCTCATCTGGATATTAAAGAGAATCTTGTCCTTGCAATCCACTAAATAAAATGTTCAATTCTTCTGATCTAATGCATGACAAAGCAACAAATAGAAAATTAAGAAAACAGAAGGATGATTTAAATGAGTCTTCTAAATGAGGCTTTGTACTATACATTTCCTTCTACACGGAGTTTAAAACACTGAGCTGCCTTTTGAAGGGAAGACACTTCTCAAAAGAGATAAAAAGTATATTCCTGTAGAACTATAGCTCACTGAAAACTAAGTCACCTGAGGATACTTTTGGATAGTCATCACTGAAAGATAACAGGTCACGGAAGTCAGTCCAGCACTCCCTTTCTCCAGTTTTCCCATCCTAAAGGTGTGAGTAGTGTGATTAGGCTCTTGTTTTAAAGTCATCTAAATCAGGATGCAACCAAATGCCTTACAGTCACTGGTTCATAGACTCATTGAAATCATACTGGATCTTAAAATTGCTGTCAGTAGATGACGACAAAATAGTTCTCTCTCATACAGCTAAAAACTCCCTTAATATTCTTTTGCATACCTTTCACTTACTGAAAATAGTATTAAATAGGTTGTATAAAGGATCATATTGAGAAGGAGGAACTCTTTATTAACTTCTAAAAAAAAAAACAGGAAGACCATCGATAGAAAAAGGACTTAGAAACTGTCTTCTTCCAGCACTTCCCGTATGAAGATAGGCTGAGAAAATTGGGGCTGTTCAGCCTGGAGAACAGAAAGCTGTGTGGAGACCTCATAGCAGCCTTCCAGTATCTGAAGGGGGCTGTAGTGATAGAACAAGGGGTAACAGGTTAAAACTTAAACAGGGTAAGTTTAGATTGGATATAAGGAAGAAGTTCTTTATTGGGAGGGTGGTGAGGCACTGGAATGGGTTACCTAAGGAAATTGTGAATGCTCCATCCCTGGCAGTGTTCAAGGCCAGGTTGGACAGAGCCTGGGGTGACATGGTTTAGTGTGAAGTGTCCCTACCCATATCAGAGGGGTTGGAACTAGATGATCTTAAGGTCCTTTCTGATCCTAACTATTCCATGATTCTATGATTCTATAAAATTAGTAATGGTAAAAGGTGATTATTTCTAACTTGAGAAAGTTGTCATGCTAGAAGTCGTACAAATCTCCAGTTGAAATCATGGGATGCTACAGCAATAAAAATTGGCAAGTAATAACTATGAATTCATAGCATGTATATAGTACATTGCCACTAGAATTTGACAGAACCTATTTGCATACCCAGCTTTCAAACCTTAAAAGCACACAGCAATTCTATTAGGAATCATTTCTTCTCCTTGAGACAAAAGAACTAATTTTATGCAAAATTTTTAGCCTGCAGGAATAGTCATAAGATAAGATAAGGAAGGAGGAATTGATCTGTGTAATAATATTCTCTAGGAAACAAATACATTTTGTCTCTGTCAAACTGGTGTGATTCAGCTCTTCTTGCATGGTTTCATACAACAGGGCATTCACACCTCTAGATGGAGCAGCCACAGTCATAAATTTTGAATGATTCCAGCTTTAAAGGTTTTGTAGCAGAATTAAGTCAGTTTTCAGAATAATTGTGCACAAACGTCTGCTTCCAAAGGACCCAGGCTACTTAACACCCTGTCCTGGGTTCAACAGTAGCAGTCATTTTTCTCCTTCTTAATAGCTGGTGCAGTGCTGTGGTTTTGACTTTCAGACTGGGAACTACGCTGATAACACAGATGTTTTTAGTTGCTGCTCAGTAATGTTTCGTCTGACCAAGGACTTTCTGAGTCTCATGCTGTGCCAGGGAAGAGGGGAAGCCAGGAGGAAGCAGAGACAGGACACCTGACCCAAACTAGCCAAAGAGATATTCCATATCACAGCACGTCATGCCCAGTATATAAACCGGGGGCAGTTACTCAGAAGGGCTAGATCACTGCCAGGGTTGGACTGGATATCTGTCAGAGGCTAGTGAGCAGTTGTATTCTCTCGCCTTGTTATTTCCCTTATCATTATTATTATTGGTGGTAGCAGTAGTGGTTTGTGTTATACCTTAGTTACTGGACTGTTCTTATCTCAACCCATGAGAGTTACAGTCTTTCAACTCTCCACCCCATCCCTCTGGGAGTGGGGGGAGGAAGGGGGGGAGTGAGCGAGGGCTGCATGGCTGAATTGCCAGCTGGGTCTAAACCACGATACACCCCCACCCAAAGAGATGATGTATCATTTTGCAAAATTAATAATCTAGATTTATTATTCCTGTGGGCTTTTTTCAGTACTATGCAACCAGTCTATTAATGGTATAGTTCTAGAAATACACAGCAACTCAGACTTTTTTAAAGAAATTTTCAACTATTTCCATAGAAACAGTTCTCTTCCTTTCTGTGGTTATAGCTATAAAAAACAAAACAGGAACAAAATGATTGTTAGCTGTAGAAAACAAACGGAATAATCTGGGCACTGCTGTTTTTTCCATGCAGGGTATGAATTGCTGAGCATGATTTCAAGCAAGATCAGTGTGCTTCTGAAGATTTAAAGATCCTCTCCCCACCTTCCCCTCACCAGCCCCAGAAAGAGTCTCTTAGGCTGGTTGCTTGAGGCTAATTCCTCCCTCCTGCTGTCATTCCACATGGGGTCCCCTAGAAGGCAGCCAGTGTGGGGCAGGGAATGTACACCCAAACCTCTAAACTGGACCCCTAGGCTAAATAGAAAGTAAAGACCAATGTCAGCATCTGCACCATGCTCCTCCAAGCAAAGAGGACAAAACCTCCATTGTGAACCTCATATCCCTCTAGGCAGGAGGACCAGTGTTAATGAAATTTACTGCACTACTCTAGACAATTAATGAATATTTCTGCAATTGGACTAACAATTTGGACTATTGTACTCTTAGAACATGGATTGGACTGACAGTAGATGCTCAGCTCCACTGTACAAGGTGTGCTTCATTTTTGGCTGTATCAATATTCTGAGTGTAACAAACCTAACAGCATAAATGATTTGGTAATAGAAGACTAGGACAACAGTGAAATATTATATTTCAGCAAAGCATAGCAATTGCTCTTTCTCCCTGAATACCTTCATAGTTAATCATCCACAAGCCACCGAACTTGAGAATGATTTGTGTTAGGAATGTTAGGATTGTTGCCACCTTCTGCAGTTGCTCTAGCACAGAACCATTCCTGGCCCAATAGCTGGAGCGCAGCCCCATGCCCTGGAACCCAGATGTGAGCTAAAGATGCAGCTGTTGCTTTCCAGTAGCTGACACCAAAGAGGCAGGGGAACCCACCCCCTCGTCTGACCGAAGCAGCTGGTACCAAATTTCATTCACATGCACTCAGGTCCCAGCAGCAGCTGGTGCTGAGTCCTAGTGGCACATACAAACATAGGTTTGAGATTATAGTGAGAGTTAAGAAAAGATTTAATAAGAATATATAAGAAGACAGGACAGACAGCAGTGATCATGCACAGGTTTCAGCCACACAAGCACACTGACCAGACCTATTTTACAAAAAACTGGACCCCTTAATACCTCTTTCTGCCTACACCTCTGTTAGTTCCCTGCTGTTCCCCCTTCCCGTGCACATTGCCTCATCAGTTGATACAGTCCCACTGACACCCCCTCAACATGAACGACCCCTAGGTTTTCATCTTCATCTATTGAAAAGTTCTATTTGCCTGCAGTTTCTTGACAACCCATTAAACAGTGTGACTGACGAGGTTTGTTTCTTTCTATTGTCTTTGTTGATTTTAACTGGCCAGGCTTTATGTCTCTGTGTTTGTCTCTTGCTCTGTCCCTATGCCCCAGCTGAAAAAATAAGTATTTTCACATCCTACAAACTCTTTCCAATTCATGACACTGACCAGGTTTATTCTTATCAGGACCTCCCTTATCACTTCCTCATCAGCTTGTCTCTGTTTCTTATGGTTTATGGCTTAAAGGAGCAGATACTTTCCTTCCACATACCTTTACAATTTAGAGTTATCTTGTACTGACATAAAAAAAATAAAGATAGATAAACTATATAATACAAGTGTAATACCTTAATAATGAATTTTAAAACACTTAATATGTTTGCATTTACTATAAAAGCGTTTTCAGCTTCAAGCCTTACCTAACTGTGTGCTGTAAAAAATGAAGCCTTAGTACTGTCTTGGGTCTGTGGTGTGGGGAGAAAGGGTGAGCTAGGACTACCAAAATAGAAAGGAACAGAATGGAACAATTATTAATTCTGACTAGAAGAGTTTTGTAGGTAACACTTCTTCTGAAGCTGATTCACACTCAATATCCTGCAGCTTCATCATTTTCTATGAAAAAATAAGGTTGCAGGAAATAAGACTCAGCCTACCATATGTTCATGCTTGCCAAGTTATTTCTTTTTCTTTCTACAAATAAGTTTTGTTCAAGTGGAGCTTGAGTACTTCTGACACGTTGTTCAGAATTTGCAGTTTTGACAAGGCCACAGGACAATCAGAAATGTCAAATATGTTATAGTACACAGATTGCAGGCACAATATAGAAGAACTATATCTAATATATTGGGTGTAAATCAGATCTGTTGCTCATGCAAACAATCTGTGTAACTTAAATCCAGCATGCCCTGAATATGTCAAACATCCTATGTTTGTACACAACAATAGAGTATCACACGCAGAGAGGAGCTAATATTTTTTGTGGTTTTTTGTTTGGTTTGATTTTGGTTGGTTGGCTGGTTTGGGGTTTTCTTTGGTTTTAGGTTTTTTTTTATGAATCCCACTTATAAAAAATGAGTAACACAGAATACCAAAATACTTACGTATCTGAGACTGATGACTGTGTTTGCCTTTATATTCTTTATTGTATCTACTTGGCAATATTAGATCTCTAACATGTGAAACAGACTCAGTGTCTGAGACAAGAAAATTGCAAAACATTTAAACTTTTTTTATAAATAAAATGAAAATAAACATTAATGCTTTTGTTTCCTGATGGTACTATTTTTTTCATGACTACTTCTATAGTCATGTGTATGCAAGGAGATCTTCATATAAGAAAGCTTCATTCCCAGAAGCATTTATTTGGAGATGTCTCAAGAGCTTACTGCTTTTAGAAACGAATCTTCAATGCATTATTGTGATGTTCTTGCTTAAAACCTAAGCAAACATAAACAGTTGCACTTGCATGCATACATTTAGCAGTGTAGTCTATCTCAACCTTCTACATTTACATAAATGACTATCCAGACACCCACCAGCTGAAGAATTTCTTACAATCTATTTCAGAAACTGCAAAAAACTTAAATAGAAAAATGTAAAAAGTGAAGCATCTTCCTAGAACATACTTTATAATTCCTAGCATCCACTGGCTTGTCTAATTATCATGAACTTTAAGCTTGAAATCAGCAGGAGCTAAAAGACTGTTCTAACTCAGTAACTAAGACTTTGTACAATTGACTGACAAGGAGACCAGGTTAGGTGGGAGGCACAGCTAAATGCTACATTGACAGTTTCACCTTAAAAAACAAAAAAACCAACCAAACAAAAAAGATAAATATTTTGTTTATTCTGTAAATGCAAAACATTTACATTTCTGTTAATTACAAAAAAAAAGAAAAGCTAAAATTGCTTCAGCAGTGAAGACTCACATGTGAAGTCCCTGGTAACACCCTGCTTGGCTCCTGCCTTCAGGACTTGTTATTAAACAACTTTGTTCAAGAAGCATGCACAGCTGTCATAACTCGCATGTATTTAAAGTTACAATTTTCAAAGCTACTAAGAGAATTTCTTTCCTAAACATGATAGTTTCTCAATGTAGAGCTTTTTTAAACTTGTAACACTAATTTTATGTTGTAAGAATGAGTGAAAGGCAGTTGGCAAGTTACAGAATACTTACATCAATTTCATCTTCATCTCCATTTAAAAACTCATTCTTCAATTAAAATGCTATTGAGTGAGTACTGCCAAATATGTATTTGGCTTAGGAATCTCCACACTTCACATTACTTCCCCAAAACACAGGTATGAAGACATTAAGACTCTCTTTATTTAAGGATATAGAGATGCAGAAGAAAACTAACAATTCTGAGCCTCCTGTCTTCAGGGGAAGGACAGCAGAATTCATGCTTTGTAAAAATGGCCAAATATGACTAAATTTCAGTCAGCTAAAACTAAATAAAGTTTCTGTCCTCCATTTTTGTCAATTGGAAATGATTTGCATGCTTTACAGGGTACAATTTAGTTCTTTCCGTTGTAAGTTTAATTTTGCAGATCACACTGTAGCCTGCCTGCAGACAAATTAAATTAGTAGCTTCAAATTAATAATCTCTTACAATATTTTTTTACAGTGTATCCACAATAATCAGAGTAAATAATGTTAATTATGTTTAATATTTTTCTTATTTATAATTAATGGATACTAAGAAGAAAAGGTTGGAGCCATCTCCTTTCAAAAGGTTATTCAGGGAGAGAAAATAGAAAAGGCAGTGCTCTAAAGGACATTTTGTGGAATTGTTTAAAGAGGGTTACATTTTTTTCCAGGTGCATCTTAATAGATCATGAGCTTAAAGATAGGTGTTTCCACAAAATGCCATAAAGCCCTCTTTTTGGCTATTTTGACCATAAACCCATAGAATCCCAGAAGGTTGTCCTAACTCTGGAAAACCATCTGGAGATTTAATCTTTAAACAGTTTCTGACTAGCAAATCATCACTACATACTTTTCTCCCAGAAATTAACATGAGAAATGTTATTTTCATAAAAGGGGGCCACCGGAGTTTCGCAGAAGATATGTGACCATGGAAAACTGGAAACCTGGGCTGTAGAGTTTGAATGCATGTCTAGCTGCAATGTATGAAGAATTATTTTTAGGAGGGGGTTTTGAGAATTTATAACTAATTTGAGATTTATAATTGTTGCTCTTCAGTTGTCCACATGCAAAGGAAAAGTGTCAGAATAAAAATTCAGGACTAGAAATGTATCAATTATAAGTATTTTCTTTTCAATCTCTCTATGCATTCATGATTCATTTGAAACAGACAGATGACTTTACAGATTCATAATATTGTAATATAATCCTGTTTTATGCTTCACCCCCTGAAAGGCTATTCAGAGAATATTCTCTCATTCATTGGTTGCTATTCCCTCTTTAAGGCTGGATATTCTCTTTTCTTAGTATTTTATACCGTTTAAATGTCACTTGCATGATGTTGATGGTGTGCAGTTTAGCTCTGTTTACTTTTCAAGCACTAAATAAATTACATTAAATTATAAAGCATAAGTGTCATTGCTTTCAGTAAATTAACTGTGAGGGTTTACTTTTTTGTCTTTTTTTTTAATTTTTAATGCGGTTAGATATCACAGTATCACTTAGCTCTACACTTTGTTTTATACCCGAATAAAATAATATCCAAGGGGGTCTTGGCAAAGCATGCTTTTAATCTTTTCTAATTCCTGTTTTCCTGTTCTTGGGTATAGGCATCAAATTCTTGATACTAGGCATGAAAAAACTCTACAAACATGTTTCAAATAGTTTCCAGATTGTGTTTTAGTAAAACTGATATCCTTTAAATAATTTGTTTAAATGTTAAGAACAGAACCTCAAATATCAAGCATTTCAAAGGAGAAAGAGATCATAAGGGGTACATTGCCTAGCATAAGCAGCATAGGTAGACAGAACAGGTAAAACTAGTGTTAAAAACACTAAGTGTCCAATTGTACATGCATAAAGAAAAGAAGAAAGGAGAGGAAGAGAAGGAAGAGAGGGAGGCAGGGCAAAGGAAGAAAGGATAGAGGAAGAGAGGGTGGCAGAGAAGGAAGGAAGGACTGCAGGCCTCAGTGATTCACATGCCAAGATGCCAGCAGCTGTGGAGAAAGGGAATACAGGGACAGACTGTCTAAGACCAGTTATCAAATGGATCTACTAACAGAACTTCATCCTGAACTGCCACAGAGGAGAATGGAACAAGGCTGTTGGTGCTCTTTGTGTTTGCATGAGTGCTACGTTTATCAGCTGCGTTACTCTGTGTCTGGCTGCACATATAAGTACATGTGTATTGCACTGATGTGTTTGTGTGTGGCAACTGAGAACATATGCTTAGGTTCTCTCATGGGACTTGGAAACAGGGAACTGGAAAAGTCTTGCCTCTACCCAGTTACCAGATTATGCAGTTCCTAACTAGCCTACTATTTATTTCATCCTGAATGCCTGCTTAATTTTTTTATTATTATATTTTAAAATTTACTATAACTGCTTCATATTCTATGCCTCACAGAAGTGCAAAAGAATTCAGAAAAAATAAATAGAAAACAAAGCTGTATTTTCAATTTCTTAAAAAAAAAAAATAAAAATCCCAAACTGATTTCTGATCTTCTATATATTGAAAAACATCATAGATTTTTTTATAGATTTTCCTTGTGCTCAACTTTATGTGGAAACAATAATATGTAAAAAACTCTGAGAAAAAGAGAGTGTGCTTTTTGTAGTAGGATATGTACTTTTAAGCATACTTCAGCAAAGAGAAAATAAATTAGTATCCAGGTGGTTGAGTATATAAAGGGTCACAAGCTAAAATGAGAACAGGAGTTTAAAAATAATGACAGCACAAAATAATGAATAATTAACACAAATTAAACAGAAGTATTTGAAATAATTTGTTACGCAAATTTACCTTCCAGATTGAAAGCCTTTTTTATTAAGGATGTGTCAAAAAGTTCAGTGAAGATGTTGAGAACTGGAACTGATTTTCAGCTACCTGAATCATATCTGAAAATATTCAGTTAAAAGTTTTCTTTCTTTCATTTCTTCTTAAATGGAAAAGGTTCAGAATTTCTTAATGTTTAATGCAGGCTGTAGAAATGGACTGACAGGAAACTCATTAAATTTAACAAGGAGAAGTGCAATGTCCTGCAGTTTAGAAGGAATAACTCCATACATACTGGGCGCCATCCATCTGGAAAAAAAAAATTGTAAGAAAGGACCCCAGGGTCCTGGTGGATATAAAGGCAGACCTAAAAAACCAATGTGGTTCAGCTGCAGAGAAGGCTGATGGTATCCTGGACTTCATTAGGAGGAGTTTTCCCAGGGCATGTAATCTGGGTTTCTGCCAGGGATTTTCATAGGAGACAGGCACTTACCTCTCTTTTTGGATCTAGGTCTTGTCTAGTATGAGAAAGATTAGCATCACTTCTCAGTCCAGTTAAACCTGACTCATTACATCTCAGATATTGAAAAGTGTTATTTCAGTGTCCCTTACAGTAAGATTAGTCAACCCTATCCATTTCACAAAGTTTACAAATTCAGTTCACACTCACTTTAGGTTCCTTTAATAAAGATGTAGGTATGTGAGCTGGGTGTGCTTAAATTCCCTTTATTCTTAACAGAGATGCATGCAGTAAATCTAGTTAACAATCATAGAGAGTTATCCAATTGACCCAAGTGGGTGCTTACATTATGATTAAATAGATCACTCTTGAGATATACAGTACTGACTATATCTCAGTAGTGATATATTGACTATATTGATTATCAAGTCATGTAGCTCACATATAGATGCAAGGTAGTTGTATGAATTCAGAATCAAATGCTATTGTTTAGTTTTGCTGAATAACCCATTGCCTGTATTTGGTTTCACTGTAGTGTTGCAAATAACACCTATGGCCCCTGAAGCATGAAACAAGTCTCACATTTATTATGTGAGCTATCTGTAAGCACTTCCTGAAGAATTCTCAACTTGGTGTCCTGTTTGCAGTCTCCCTCTATGGAAAGACAAAGTTAGCTCTGAAAGCAATTTCGGTTTCAGGTGTGATAATTATCTTCTTGAGATGCCCACATATTCACAGAGACTTGCTGAAAGTGACTAGAGTCCTAAGTAAATTTTTCTGTCTACAGTCTACATCTAGACAGGTTAAAATCAAGCTGGTAACAGTACATGTATATTTTTACCTTCTAATTAATATATATCTTTTCATTTTAGTGAATCACTGTATTTGCTACTAGGGTTAACAGAATTGCTGTGACATTACTTAGGCAGACAAAATGAATTGAAAGTTTTTCAGCAGAGGTTTACCATTATTTTCTGTGAGTAATCTTCTGTTGCAACATAAGCTATTTGTTTTATTATACTTTATAAAGCAGTAGTAGATAAAGTTTAAACACCTATTCATCAATTGCAATTTTACCGTAATTTGTTGTAAACAGTTGTTTTAATCCTGACTGTTAATTAAAAAAAAAAGACAAAAAAAAAGGAATGTAAGTTGCAGATGTATTTATAAAACAAACTTGCAAATATTTTCATGAAGAAAGTCAGTGAAGCAAGCATAACAATTAACTAATCTGTTGACGAGCCAGTACTTCGACTGGCACATGCTAGAGTATATATGAAATTACTTTATACACTGGCACAGACTCCATGCAAACTGCAGTTGTACAGAACATCATGGGCACATCCTCATGCTGAGGAAGACAGGTGATTTTACCATGAAAAACTGAAAAGTAGTTCCAGCACAAAGTAAGAGATAGATATAGCTGAAAATTCTAAAAGAAGGAATTAAATATTGTCTTCAGTAACTCATTGTAATTTAATAATTATTTCTGATTAGATTAGGGCTTATAAATTAACACATGCATCTCAAATTCAGAAAGTATTAACAGAATTTCTCACTTTCCTTCTTTACTTTTAATACCAAGACCCCATTCATAGGAAGTTCTGAAAGGCTGATGTGAGGACCAGGACTGCACACACATTCTTTCTGTTGGCTTGCTAACATTGTGATTAAAAGAGGTTATCTATGGTGAAAGAAACTGAGAAATCTAGAAATCTAGAACAGAAGAAACTTTTTTCTACAGAGGACTATAGTCCAGAAAGCATTTATTGTGATTTTTCTTGGTAACTATTCCCAGTATCTTCAAGAATAGTATCTTAGAGGCTCTTGTTAAATACCTGTGCTGTTTATTAATCCTACTTAAAATAAAGAGTAAGTATAACTCATTATTGTGATTATAAACACCATTTTATTCTCCTTTAGTTAAATCTTTAGCTATCCAGATCAATCTGCATTTCTTTATGTACTGTAGCTTTAAGTACTCCAGCAATTTCAATTTTTAATCTGAAATTATATTCCATGACTGAAAACAAAATGGTATTTTATCCAAGGTGTTTTATTGTCTTGTTTTATGACCTCTGTATCATTTCATCCCACTTTTTCCATCTGTACCACAAGGATGATATTTTTAATATTTCTTTGTCTATTGACATAGTACATGAAGAATGACATGGGGGAGAAAGAGGGTTGAACAGCTGAACTAATTAAAGTGCCTCAAATGCTGTCTGTGTGAAGTACTACAAATACATGCATCACCATCTTCTTGCTTATTGATCTTCCTAGTAACACCATTATTGAGTTTTGAAAATCATTTGTTAAGAAAGGTAACATTTATTTCTGCACTTATTTGCACACACATTTGCCCCTAGGATGATACATTGAACAAAACGTGTTGCTTGTTACCTCAGATAGTATTTCAGCAATTCTGGTATACTGTTATCCCAGAAAATATCTCCCACTCCTCCAAGTTTCGTGTTCAAGATTACCAAAGGCTATTCTACACCTGAAGTATCCCATTTGCTTTATCTACCAGTCAGTTAATTTCATGTACTGTATCTTCTTGGTTGGACTTTTTAACTAGTGCTTGCTTATCAGCTTTGCCCTTGGGCAAGGGTTTGATGAGCTAGTGAATTGGCATGATGCCATCCAAAGAGATGTGATAGAAAGTAATCAGCCAGGAGGCCTTCTTTATGTATCAAATATGTTTGTAAAGGGCAAGATTCTAATCTGGAAATGTTCAAGTAGCAGCTCATACTGTGTAGTATTTACATGAGTGATCTAGCACTGCTGATCTAGTTCTGAATTCTTAGACGCTGCTTGCAGAGAAAATAAGAAAGCTTTTGAAATCCCACAAATATTTTATACAGTTAAAAATAAAAATCAATTTGCTAGTCGAGAAAATGGATTCCCCTTCTTTTTCTCTGCGTAAGAAATTTTATGTAGTATGCCAGATCTGATTTCTAAATTTTAGTTTCCAGTAATGGTGAGTTATAGAACAGTTTTAAGCACTAACACTGACGTTCACCTCACTTACGTTTAGGCATCAAAAATAAAATATCTTTTTTTAGATTAGATCTACAAAACCTTTTTATGTTCAAAAGGAAAAATAGCTTTCTACAGGTGGCCATTCAACCTGACTATCATAACTGTCTAATATGGAAAAGAACACCTTACCTGCTAGAGTATCCTGCTATTTCTACTCATTGATCCTGTAGCCTTGTATTGGATTGCTTGGCAAAGTTTTGGTAGCAAGGGAGCTACAGCAGTAGCTTCTGCGAGAAGCTGCTAGTAGCTTTTTCCATGTCCAACAGAGACAATGCCACCTGGCTCTAAGAGAGACCTGCTCTGGCCAAAGCTAAGCCCATCAGCCATGGTGGCAGCACCTCTGGAATAACAGGAGAAACAGTTGCTGTACAACAGCAATTGCCTCCAGAAGGCAAGAATGAGAACAAGTAAGAGCAACAGCCCTGCAGACACCAAGGTCAGTGCAGAAGGAGGCGGAGGAGATGCTTCAGGCACCAGAGTAGAGATTCCCCTACAGCCTGTGGTGCAGATCATGCAGACTGTCCTTCTGCAGCCTGTGGAGGTCCACAATGGAACAAGTACCCACCTGCAGCCCATGGAGGACCCCATGCTGGAGCAGGTGGATGCCCAAAGGAGTCTGTGATGGTGTGGGCAGCCCATGGTGGAGCAGACACGTAGCAGGACCTGTGGTCCTGTGGAGAGAGGAGCCCACACTAGTGAAGGTTTGCTGACAGGACTTGTGACCCCCTGGCACCTGCATCATGTGGAAACAACTCATGTTGGAGAAGTTCATGAAAGACTGTCTCCCATGGGAGGGACCTCACACTGGAGAAGGGGAAGAGTGTAAGGAGTCCTCCCCTTGAGGAGGAAGAAGCAGCAGAAAGAACATGTGAGGAACTGACCACAACCTTCATTCTCCAACCCTCTTTGAGGCTGGGGGGAAGGAGGTCAAGAAAACCAGAAGTCCAGGAGGAAGGGAGGGGAAGAGAGAAAGTGCTTTAAGGTTTAGTTTTCATTTATCGTTACCTAACTTGATTTGATTGATAATAAAACTAATTTCTCCAAGTCAAGTCTCTTTTGCCCATGATGGTAATTAGTGAGTGATCTCCTTGTACATCTTGACTCGCAAGCCTTTCGTTATATTTTCTCTCCCCTATCCAGCTGATGAAGAGAGTGACAGAGCAGCTTGGTGAGGACCTGGTGTCCTGCCAAGATCAACCACCACAAACCTTTACAAGTAAAATGAGGTGAAGCTTTGGGCCACTAGCACCATCATTTAATAATTAAATATACAAATAAGATTGGTTGGATTAACCAAATAAAACATGATACAAGATGAACTGTCAATAAAATGTAAGTAATCTCATTAGACACAAGTACTATTTTCAACAAAAAAATGCAGATAAATTTTCATTACAAACAAAAAAATGATGCTTGACCTACTTAAAATATAAAATAGTTGAAGTTTGAAGTGTTAATAGTCGTCTTGATTTTTATGTAAACTTTTTAATTTTTTTTTGTTATAAAGGTGGATATTTATCTATATTTATCCATCTCTATATAGCTATATCCTAAGAAAGGGGGTTTGTAGAAACACAGTTGAATTGAATAATAATGATGACCTCATCATCCAGACCATAGACATCTAAATTTAGACTCCCAGATTTACAAACCTACATGTAAGATGGTTGTCCAATCTCTTAGCAAGTATTTACTTTAGAGTAGACTGTGTGGTGGTCCAGCTTCAGTTGTAACTGAATACATTGCCTATCACTGTTAATTACAATAAGATATGAGAGACCTGGATATCATGTAAAATCCTCTTTACCTTCTCTTTTGGTGTTCCCTAACCATGCAGTGCCATCTAGAGTGTCCAATTACCCATCTTGATTGCCAGCCCAGAAGTGTGTTCGTATATTCTGTATATTCTGTGTCAAATCTGCACTGATTTCTCAGATATCCTAGGAACCTTAGTAGGAATCTGCCTTAAGGTAAATGGTTTGAACTGTTAGAGACCTAAAACCCACTCTAAATGTTTTCAAGGGTCTAAGAACTAAAGCAGAGCATGGAGCTGCTGTTATCCTTTCACTGAGAAAGGAATTAGAAGAATTAAGTCTTTGTTTATTTTGTTTCATACAGGTATTTGCCAGGCAAGCAGAAGCACAGTTCCGAAGCAGACACAGATCTGCAACTACTTGCTCAGCCAGTTGAGGATCTTGAAACTACATGCATTCTGTAGCATGGACTGAAGGGCATGGGAAAAAATACTATTCTAGGTGTAAGATCTTGTCACAGGCATTTGTCTGCAGCAGAGCATGAAGGGAATAGAGAACAGAGATCCATACGAAAGTGGGCTTTAGAAGTCCTGTGGCACAGAGAACAGCATAATTCCTTTCTTTAACAAGGAACCTTAAAATTCTGCAAAATGCTACCAAGCAATATCATAATAGAAACATATATATAAATTTGATTTTGCTTAATCATGCTGTAATTTAGCATTTACATAGCTTTTTAAAGCCTTAAACTTCTTTGCAGACCTATTTCAGTATTTGATATTGTCATTAGATAGTAAATTAGTAGGAGGACAGCTGTGATTATTCCCACTATTGATCTAAAGACCTGCAGACATTTACTACTCCTAGTTTGCATTTTGCATGAAAACACAATAATGAAAAAAACATTTTCACTGATTTACAGGTACTTCTGTCTGTTACTAGATAAGATAAACAAATGAAAATAATAGACCCTAATCAGAATTATTTCATTTTGGTGGAACCATTTCATTTTAGGTTAGGGGGGAATATCAAATAACTGTGGCTGGTTGCATTCTTGGTCTCCCAATAAATGTTATACAGAACAACATATTTTCCCAATTGATTTTTCACACAAACTATATCTTTTTGTAATGCTTGCTCAGTAAATGAATAGCAGTGTATGGCTTCTGTTGAACTTTTGTCTGTAAAATATCTTCTTATGCTGCATAAATACAATCTACATGATCAGTGCTTTGGCCCAAAGCTTTTAGATCAGACTTTTTTTTTTCTTAGAATGTTCTATTTCATAAAGCCAAATTGCAGAGTCTTTCCCCTCCCCTACAGGGAGTTTGTAAATTGTTGGACACACAGACTGGACTTCACAAAAAGAAGGGAGTGAGCAGCTTCACCTAAATATATCCAAAATGTGATATTTCAGTGAAATTCTACCTTGAAAACAAAAGCTCCAAAATAAAATGTAAATCAAGTTTGAAACCTTGAATACTGTCATGAAGATAAAGTGTCATTCTTAGGCTAACTACAGTAAGCATTGATGCTTTCATCAAAAACATTACTGTAAAACCTATATCCATTCGGCCAAGGAGTTAGGAATCCAGTGAAATTTTAGTCAGAAAAAAAGCTGTATCATTTCTGACAAACAGAAATGGTTTAATCATAAAATTTTGTCATTATTAGCCCCTCTAAAACTTTTTAATCCACATGCTTAATCTGAACCTTAAACTGCCTAAGTATCAGTAACAATTCATTAGTTTTCCATTTCAAAACTTTCACCTTCTTGACAGACTTTCTAGATCCCTTCTGCTTTGTACAAAATGACCCACCAAGGCAACTCAGTAATTGTATTTGTGATTATAGATTTTAATACCTGACAAGAAGCTAATCCTCCTTCAGCAAGAGGTTCCACAGCTGCTTAGACAGGCTTAGTATATGTAGGCAGATACATCTGCTATTCCTCTTGTGTTAACAGCATGAAATCTGTATTGCCTACAGCTCACAGTAAGCTGTTAAAATAAGTTTTTTGTGCATTTTAGAGCCTATAGGGTGATTTGTTGCTAATGTAAATCATTCTGGCCAGGTTCACTGCAGGATGCTTGCTGTGTAGCTCTGGCATGATTAAAGTGGTCAAATGAAATATAGCAGTGGTCTGAACCAAATACAAGCTATCAAGAGAGGAAGATATTGCAAGTAATACTCCAAGTTTTCTTTTATCTCCTCATTTGCCACTTGGCTCTCAGCTTGAGTGAATTGTTGTAGTAGGTGTGGGAGGAGTGACCTAGGACTTTACCATCCCCAGAAAAGGGCTGTTTACTGAGCAATCTCAGAAATGATTTGGTGAACTACTGGCAGCTCTATATGAGAACAGCAGACCCCAAGGTGTCCTTTACAACAATCTCTCATTGCCAATAAAGTGACAATGCCCAGGACTAGGAGTCATAGACTTCGTACTTTTTCACTATCTATGTCAATCGTAGGCTTTTCCAGATTAAGCTGTGCCTCAGCAGAAGAAGTAAAGGGGGCATGGGGTCTTAACAAAGAAAACGAGGTGTGGAGGATGAAAAGGTTCCAAAGTAGAAAACCTCTTTCCATTATTTCCATACTGGAATATGGTCCTGGCAGGCCCTTTGCATTTATTCATCCTAAAGCAGACCTAATTCCCACCCTCTACTCACAGGAGGGTAAATTGCTTGGTTTTAGCTATTGAATGAGTACTAATAAAGAAAGTTCTTGAATTCTTCTCAGAGCTGCACAGTGAAAGGTTAATAGGCATCAGACACAAGTTTCAGCAAGAGCAATTTCAAAGAGATATAAAGAAAAAAAAGCCACAACAATAGTTATCAGAAAGTGGAACAGGGTGCCCAGAGAGGTTGTGGAATCTCCATCCCTTGAAAGATGTGCACAGCCTTAAGCAATCTAATAAAATCTGATTCTACTTTGGCCAGGCAGTTGGACCTCCAGAGACCCCTTTCCAATCTGAGCTATTCCATATTTATGCAAATCTAAATTATTCCACATTTATGCAAAGTACAGTTCTGGAACACAATTATTAAATTTTTATGTAGAACCACAGCCTAAGCTTCCTCTAATGTGTTTTTAAAGAAAGAATAAGTAGCACTAATCAGAATATGATCCATACTAAAGACAGACAAGGAAGTTAAGTTAACTAGCCCCAGTTAGTTTTCCTTCAAGTTTTATGAGACTTTTATATACTTCCTGGCGGCTACACAGCACCACAGTTTGCTCCTGTTAGGAACCAAGACAATAACTGATCAGTCCTATTCTGTATGCGAGGATAAACAGATGAAAGGGGTTAATGTACTCAAATTTTTGAATTTTCAGGGTGGTGGGTGGAGGGTAGAGAAAATTGGGATGTCACTTATACAGTTTTAGATATAATTCATTAAAGAGCCCTCCCAAAAACATATCCTACAAGCACAGCAGAAAGACTTTTGAAGCTAAATTGTTTTCCTAAAATCACACAAATCATACATAGTATAGTGTATGTATATATACACAAATTATGTGGTCTAGGACAGCCTAGAACACCATGCATAACCTTCATTCTCTATCTGTATTCTATGTATCAACATTATACTGAAGGATGTTCATAGTCTTAAAGTTGTGCAATAATTATTTACAGATTTATGACCTTCCTCAGAAAGTTATATAATTTCATATTCACATTTGTACAGCTTTCTCTTAGGAAACATAGGATAAATTTCAGTTTTCCTTAAAGTCAGCAGAAAAATTTGCTGTGAATGTCTAGAGTTAGGATTTCTCCCACTGATGCTGGTTAACCTTCATAGTCAGTAACAGCGTATGTTCTCTTGACAGATAGCATTTGTTCTGTGTGATGAAATCATATAAATGTGGACATGTCAGAGTTTATTTAAGTAAAAAAAAAGAGAAAAAAATCCCCAAGCATTACACAAATCCAAAGGTATTTTAGATGATGAAGGTTATCTCTTAATACTTAGATGTTGGACCCTCTTCATCGTTGTTAGACATTGTGACAACAGAGTTGTGTATATTAAAATATTGTCATCAGGACAACTGTGGTGAAAAATATGATCGATTTTTTTTTATTTTCCAGCCATTAGCTGTCAAGATTCTTGAGGTTTCCCAGAGTTACATAGAATTTATTATTTTCAAATCACATAGTATACCTTTTAATTTAAAACTATACCTTACTGGACTGGAAGAAAAAAAAAAAAAAAGCCTACAGAACAGTATGTGCTAAAATGGCAATATTTAAAATTGCCAGGAATTTATAAGCTATGCTTAATATTTTATTAAAACATGGCACTCCACAGAATTCTCTCTACTACCTGATGAGAAATCATGAATTAATCTTATTTCATTTCCACTTCCATATAAAAAAAAAGTCAGGTTCATAGTATCTATAGGGCACGGAAAGGAATTTAAAACAGGCAAAACATTTCCTTGATGCAACCTTTAAGATTAAGCCCCAGAGCTAATGCCAGTTCTCTCAGCAGCCATGGATGTAGCCCTTTGGGTCCTGTTGTTTTGCACGGGTGAGGGTTCCTCAGGTAGTACCTGACTTCAGCCTCATCAGCTGCTAGCTATTGTAAGAGAATTCAATCAAACATAAAAGCCTGCAAGACCTTGATGACTGAGGCAAAGAAGTCGTTGAATACCCCAGCCTTATCTAGGCCTACTGTCACTGAATCTTTCACTTTGTTTATCATTGGGCATATTCTTTGCTCAGCTTTAAGGAGATACTACACTATTTTTTCATACACAAAAAGAAATTTCAGTTCTGTGTTTTGTTAGTCTCATCATATAAAATAACCCCCCAAGCTTCTATATTAATTGAGTATAAAGAAATCAGCATGTAAAAATTGTTACATTAATTCTTGGCTTTTGTTGACGTCTGGTCTTCCAATGATCTATTTTTCTTCCCAGCTAATGTTTCTCAGCCATAGACAATAGCCTCACTTACTTGTTTTGGTTTTTTTTTTTTCTTTTGATTTGTTCTGGGTTCTACTATCAACATATTGTTGATGTCACTATTATTATTAGGTTTTTTGTTATTATTGTTGTTGATGATGTTATTTCAGTGATACAGTCAGACTGCTACTAGAGTGAAAGACATCAAAAAAACTTTACAGGCCATATCCAAAAGTTGTAACAAAAAACCATTATAAATGGATTTTCTTAGCCCATCTACAAAAAGAAAAAGAATTCTTATTGTGAAAGTGAAAAGAGCACATCTCCTATGAAGACAAGCTGAGAGAGCTTGGACTGTGCATCCTGGAGAAGAAAAGGCACCAGGAAGACCTAATAGCAGCCTTCCAGTACCTACAGGGGGCTTATTAGGGAGCTGGAGAGGGACTTTCTACAAGGGCCTGTTGTGATAGGACAGAGGGGAATGGTTTTAAACTTGAAGAACACAGATTTAGATTAAGTATTGGGAAGAAAATTCTTTACTGTATGGGCAGTGAGATGCTGGAACAGTTTGCCTAAAGAAGTTGTGGATGCCTCACTCCTGGCAGTGTTCAAGGACAGGCTGGACAGGCATTTGAGCAACCTGGTCTAATGGAAGGTGCCTCTGCCCATGGCAGGGGGTTGGAACTATATGGGAACTAGATGATCTTCAAGGTCCTTTCCAACACAAACCATTCTATGTTTCTGTGAATTTAGTTATTTTTGATAAATAAGAGCTGACAAAAATAATACAGTAGTTTGAAGTAATTGTTTGCCCCAAGGAATTCAGTTGTTACAGGCCTGGGTAAATACTATAACCCCAGGAGCTTATCCAGTCTTTTAAAGTAGTAATTCAGAGGAATGTACTAGTAGGTCATTGAGCTAATACTTCAGAGAAAAGTGTACTAAAATAGGTACATGTACACCTACTTTTTTCTACATGAGTGTTGTATGTTCATTGTGTACACATTTGATGAGAAAACATGGCTGTGATCAATATAATAATAGATTTTTCCTCTTGGAAATGTTTGCATGACTATATACATGACATTTTTTTAAGTAGACTTTTATTCTGCTTTACATAGTTTAGAAACAGTAACCAAGTTATGCTATCTCAAGGTTGCAATAAGAGCTTTATTGGAATAATGTGGGACAAGATTTCCTCGAAAGGTTTATTTTTTTCACTTACTTTCACACATCTGCCTGTGATTAAATTTAGGATATAGTGACTCTACACGCAGACAAAATTGTGGGGCTTTTTTCTGAGTTACAGATACACTGACTTTTATAGCATTATCTGCAAAACATTAGAATTAGAAACATTAGCAATCATTTCTGAAACTGAAAACTACTGTACATCAACTGTAAAAGGAATACCTGGAGAGGCAAGGCATAGCACTGAAAGCACTTAAGCATGGAGCATAGAAAGAACAGCCTTTTCAATTTTCACAGCAATTGTACTTGGCTACCTTGATGTTATTACATTACAATGTCTGTTAGACACTGTGTTTAGTTAGCATATGAAAAAAAGTTAAGTTCTTAAATTTCCTTTCCCAAAATGCCTGATCTCAGATTTTGCAATGTTTTGTACTACCAAAAGAAGAAAGGTTAATTGTACCCATGTGAAATTTCCTGTGGAAATCCAGATATTAACAAAAACCAGACTGAATGTCCCATTACAGGAGCCTCTATGTGTTAGATTACAGGTGTTTCTGTGTGTAAACTCGGAGCTAGCAACAACTGTTTAGTAAGAAACCAAAGATTTTTTTTTCCCCTTCTCTTTCCTCTTGTGTCTGTGTCCCAGGTTAAGCAGCAGCAGTCATTTTTCTCCTTCTCAGTAGCTGGTGCAGTGCTCTGTTTTTGACTTTCAGATTGGAAACTGTGCTGCTAACACTGATGTTTTTAGTTGCTGCTCCTTAATGTTTACTCTGACCAAGGACTTTCTGAGTCTGATGTTCTGCCAGGGAGAAGGGGAAGCTGTGAGGAAGCAGAGACAGGACACCTGACCCAAATTAACCAAAGAGGAGAAGTTCATATTGGATACAACGAAGAAGTTCTTTACCATAAGTGTGGTGAGGAACTGGAATGGGTTGCCCAGGGAAGTTGTGAATGCTCCATCCCTGGCAGTGTTCAAGGCCAGATTGGACAGAGCCTTGGATGATGTGGTTTAGTGTGAGGTGTCCTTGCCCATGGCAGGGGGGGTGGAACTGTATGATCTTAAGGTCCTTTCCAACCCTAACTATTCTATGATTCTGTGACTCTTTGAGAAGGAGAGGGAGTTGGGAGGTAAGAACGGAGGGAGCAAGCGAGCAGCTGTGTTGCCCTGAGTTGTCGGTTGGGCTTAAATTATGACCCACAGAGACAGGATTCTATGGGCAATTAGGACAAATCTCTGGATAGGTAGCTCTTGTCCCTCTGGGAGATTGCCATTTCCAACACCTCAGCTGGCAATACCATACTGTCACTGCTGGGACAAGTGAGGCTGTGGAATTCCTGATGTTTGTGGAAGGCAGCTACTTTCCACAAGTACTCAGTGAGCCAACTAGAGTTGGGCTGCCCTTCTAGACTTGCTCTTTGTGAATCAAGAGGGATGTATGCGAGGTGTGGTGGTAGGAGGCTGTCTTGGCCACCCTAATCTCAAAGACCTTGAGCTCAAACTTTTGGGTGTCAGGAGGGAAAAGTTCAGCAGAGTTGCTACCCTGGGTGTCAAGAGAGCAAAACTGAAGCTGCAGAGGGACCTACTTGGCAGCGTCTCCTGGGCATGAGCTTTTGAGGATTTAGGGGACCATGAGAGCTGCTCACTTTTAAAGAACCAGCTTTTGAAAGCACAGGAGCAGCAATCCCATGGAAGTCAAGCAGGTGCAGCAGAAGAGCAGCTTGGAACTCCTCTTTGAACTGGGGCGGGAACAGAAATTGTGTGCTTTCTAGAAGCAAGGTGGAGCTTCTCAGGAAGACTGCCGAGCTGTGGCTCACACATGGAGGGAGACATCACAAAAGCCCAAAGCTCAACTAGAGATGAAACTGGTCAGTGTTCTGTCAGACAGCAACAAAAGGCTTTTTGAAGTATGCTAATAACAAGTGGAGGCCTAAGGAAAGTATTGGACCTTGACTTTATGAAGATGGCCACTGAAAAGTGGGGATGAAGAAAAGACAAAGGCATTTAATGCTTTAGCATCACCTCAGTGTGCATGGTAGACCTGGGGCTCCCTGGGCCTGTGAGCCAGAAGACCATGGATGCAGGAGCTGTGACTTTCGATTGGTGGACACTGCAGTTGTAAGGGAGCAATCTCAGGCTGGGGCTGGAAATGGGCATCCTGAGGAGAACCCCACAGGGCTCCGTCCCATCTGGGCCCCCAGGTTCCAGAACCGAGGTCACCATGGTGTTCTGTACAAACCCGGTGCTGGCCCAGCAACAACTCCAGTGCCTGCCACTGGCAGCACCAGTGGCACTGGGGGTGCTTCTCTCTTGTGGAGAAGCGCTCCCATCTTCACTGTTTTCCCACAAGTTTATTACATGCACATCTTCTCGCAGCCTGCTCAGGATGGGGCAGTGGCTCTGCTGCTGCGGGTCCAGGTGGATTTCCCCAAAGCTCAGGGATGCAACAGCAGAAACGGGCCGCACAGCAGCTGCCTTGCTCATGTCCGACGTTGCCTACCCTGCAGGGATGACCCTGGCCCCAACCAGCAGTGCAAGCCCGACCTGGTGTTGCCCGAGCCACTGCCCTGGGCATGCGTGAGGGTGATCCAGGGCCTTGGCCAGAAGAAGAAGAGGGACCTCCTCCTCTTCAGAGACACCTTGGTCATTGCCAAGACCAGGTAAGACAGCCAGAGCCCAGCTGCCTTTCCTCCCAAGCCCTGCCCCTCGCACCAACGCACCAGAGCAGGGACAGCCAACGAGCAGCCCCAAGGACCCGGCACCCTAGTGCTGGATGCACACGTGGCCATGCCCATGGCAGGCGGGCACTAGAGGGGAGCCAGCAGGCTCTGCCACCTCCAGCTCACTCCCTGCTGTTCCTCTCTGTAGATGTGGCATCACCCCACACCTGCTGCTCTGGCTGGCCCTGGGCCTGCTCTAGGTGCTGAGCAGTGGGAAGGGCTCAGCTGGTGATGCTGCTGAGGAGGAGGAAGGGAAGGCCACCAGCTCCCTTGTCTTCCTCTGGCCCTGCAGCTACTGTGTCATCACCTTCTGGAGAGTCCCAATACAACATCCCACCAGAGGGGTGGCCAGCTGCTCTGCCCTGCCCCATGAGGCATCATCTGATGGGGCACATCAGGTCCTCAGACTGGTTCTCCTCTCTTTTGGCAGCTCCCGAGCAGTGAAGGAACTCTGGGTCAGCGCCCTCCTTGGGTAAGCCCAGCCTGGCACTGCAGCCTGGCCTGCCCATGCTCCCATCATGGAAGGATACTCCATGAGTGGCATCCAAACAAAGAGAAAACACCTCTGCTGAGCTGGACACAGGTGCCCCCACAGCTGCAGGCACAGGTGCCCCCACAGCTGCAGGCAGAGGTGCCCCCAGAGCTGCAGGCAGAGGTGTCACCACTGCTGAGCAGGCACAGCTGGCAGAGCTGCTTCGTCCAGCTGTGTCCAGCCAACACCTGCCCAGCCCCATCCTCGGCACCGCTGCTGCTCCTGCTCCACTGCCAGGCTGTCACGGCTGTTCTGGATAGTGTGGAAGCGCTCCCCAGGCTGGCAGCAGAGGGAAGAGCTGGCTTGGGTCTCACACAACTCTTTCTCTGCCTCTTCCCCGTGCACAGACGACTGGAAGGAGTTCAGGGAGCCTGGGTGACCCAGATGCCATCCAGCAGGCTGCTGCTGAAGGAGCTGAGTGGCCGCCATGCTGTGAGTGTCCCTCCTGCCTCTGTTCTGCCCCCAGGGGCTGCCCCAGCCCAGCATCAGCTGCATTGCTCCTCACCTTCTGCTCTTTTCCCCTTGCTCAGGGGACGACACTGGATGCCAGAAGCCTGGAGAAGCTGCTCCAGCACCAAGCCCAGGTCAGGGTCACTTGCAGTGCAATCTCACCCATCCCAACCTCTCACACACAGCCAGAGGCTGATGCAGCTCTCCAGGGACCCTTTCTGCTGTGTGGCTCCTTGGTGAGTGCAGCCCATTTCTTGCAGGCTGGTGCCAGGCAGCTGCCAGTTCCTGTCCTCTCCAGTAGTGAGGGTTTACGTGGCCACGTGGATGGTGAGTGTGGAGAAGACAGAGGCAGGATGGCCCTTCTCTCCTGCTCTTGCAGCCTGGCACGTCCATCCCCATCACTATGCAGCAGGAGAGAGCTGAGCCCCAGGGCCACTAGGTCCGAAATGAAAACTCCTCTCCCATGCACTCAGTGATGGGGAGACAGCACTGAGGGAGCCTGGGAGTACTCTCCTGGTGCTTCTCCTCCACAGCTCTCTGCTGTGTTTCCCTTGACAGCAGGCGGGACCCGCAGGAGCAGGAGGAGGCTGTCCTGGCCATTGGCACGGCCAGGGACCTCAGCTGCAGTAAGGACACAGGGACTATCGGGCTGTGCGGGCACAGGTCTCTTTGGCCGGCCCCTGGAAGATCTATGCAGCCAGGATGGCATGCTGCCACAGCCCATCCACGTAAGCCAACCTGGACAGGGGTTCCCCATCCCATCATCTCATCCCATCCCACCGGCTCCTCCAGAGAGTGGCTGTTCCCGGCACCTACCTCAGTGGCGTGCCTGTGCAGCTGGAAAACCAGTCCGTGCTGCTGCTGGCTGTCCTCTTGAAAGTGAGCCCTGCTGACACAGAGCCCTGCAGCTCCCGGCTCTCTTGGTGCTGATGGGCACCTGCGGGAGCATCTCCCCAAGTGAGAAGCTGGCCTCTGGACTTTGTTACTACCGTTGTTACTCTGCTTGTTACTACATTTGTTAATACACTTGCTTCTCTGTTTATAACTATGTTTATTAGTCTATTAAAATGTCTTTTTAAAACAAATGTTAGGATATACTACTTGCTTTAATTCCATCCTTCTTTACATTCACTACCAGAGCCCCAAATCTCCTGGCCATTTTGCCATACCACAGACTTGATTAGGAAGAGAGTAATTTAAAGAGTGTAGGGCACTTCTGCTTATGGAAAGGAGATTATTTTTTGTCACCTGTGAATGCTCCATCCCTGGTGGTGTTCAAGGCCAAGTTGGACAGAGCTTTGGGCGACATGATCTAGTGTGAGGTATCCCTGCCCATGGTAGGGGTGTTGGAACTTGATGATCTTAAGGTCCTTTCCAACCCTACCCATTGTATGATCCTATGAAAAAAAAAGTGAATATATGGTACTAAGTCTGATCTTTTAGAAATAAATAAGGAATTTCAAGAATACAGTGGCCAGTCAGACCTTTCTTTAAACATTAGATTGTCTTAGGAATTTTTCAATGACTGTTTCTTTCATTATATCACACTGATGTACCAAGTCAGAAAATATTTATAGGAATAGATATTTTATATAAAAAGATATTGGAAATTGTTTTTTTAATAAAATGAATTTATCTGGTGAGAGACAGGGACAGACTGACTCCAAAAAGCCAACCGTTATTGGACAACCACTTTCAGAAGGGATGTGGAAGATTGAATCTACCCTAACCACTTAGCTAAAGAATCATATTGTAGTTCAATTTCATATCCAGTTAATAATTTAAGTGGACGGGCATCAGAGTCTCTATAAAGTCTCTACAAAGACCATAGTTTGAAGATCAAGCTGTTCAGTTAGCGTGTAACATTTCAAGGCTTCTCATTCATAAGGCAAATCAAAAGTGGTAGCAGTGTCTCCTGGACTATGGATTACTGAAATGTGAGTCCAAGGTCTTATCCATGCCTCAAGACCAGCTGTCTTGATGAGATAATTGCTACACAAGGCCTCCTAAATACCTCATCTGTTTATCCTGAAGAGAGACAGGCAGTGTTGTCCAAAACAGAGTGAGGAAGTGAAACAATAATCAAACACTATAGGCAACCAGGTTGAGCTCACTCATTATGTTTACTAGTACAGAAGATACGCCTCGTTAGCCAGAAAACCTAAGGGTTTTGTGTTGTTGACTCTTAATTGGCACGCATATTTATATGATTCTGTGTAAGGTAAAGAACTCTTGCACCTCTTCAAAACACTGAGTACAGTATGTGTTTGTAGCCTTTTGTGTTGCTGATGGATTTTTGAAATGAAAAGTATTTTCTTCTTTTTACCTTTACCATCTGCATGCATTTTTCTCCGTGTTTATGTAAAAGAGAAGATTGGCTTCTATTCCACAACAGTAAGTGAAACCAGGACACTTAAATAATTATGAAACCATTCATTTGTAAAAAGACAGCAAAAAAGTGGTATTTCTCAGAATTTGTTATCTGCTCATATTTTTCTATATCTTTTGCCACATAACCGATACCATCTTTATTAACCTAGTCATTCATCCTTTCCACAAGAGTTATGATCAGTATTTAAAACTGGATGGAAAACCATAAGAAGGAGTTGGGGGGGAGGGAGGCTTCTTACTTTTCCTCTAGCCATCCTGACAAGTGCATGGACTAGTAGAGAGCAAGACTGTTGTGTTTACCTTTCATTCCCCATGAACTTCAGAACTAGCTTGCTTTGGGAGAACATCTATTTGTGAAGTCTAGCATACACTGTCACTCACGTGAGACAAAATAATGACTTAATGAAAAGATTCGGCTGTAACAGTCAAAGTTCTTATTTCTCGGTCTGAACAAAGCATTTTGACAAATAAATTTCTTTGCAGTGAGATAATCTTATTCTGAGAAAGGTGTCTACATTTGGACACAGAACTTGTGCTGCGAGGCTGCCTGTTTCTCTCCATTGAATATGAAAGAAATTGCAGGAACAACGTTTATATTTAAATCTGTTTTTCCCGAAGAAAAGTCACATTTCAAGTACACATGGACATTCAATTGAGATGTCAAGTTTTTATGGTAGAAAAAATAAGTGTGGGGTTTAAGAACAACTTAGAGAGAAAAGGAATTGAACTTTTGAACATTATATATTTTATGTATATTCATTTATATATATACTTGTATCTCCTGACTAATCTAGTGGCTTATGATGGAGTGACCACATTGGCTTCCTTATATTTTTTTTTTAATTAAAGTTTAAATCAAATCCACTTTTTGATCTGAAAAAAAAATTCTTTATTCTCACCTTTCTTAATTTATTTTGTGCAAAGATTTTAAAACAGATGTTGACTCAATTCAACATGTCATTCTTCAGAGTAGAGAGGCTATTGACTTTCTCTGATTAGCTCAGGGACATGGCTGTTAAGATTTTGACAGCATGTACTGTATGAATTTGTCTGATCATTCTAAATCAATTCACACTCATTTAGCAGATTTGCAAGCTTTGTCTAAGCAACTGCAAGTAGATCATCGCTGGAATCCCTTCAGTACTCTCCAATGGGGATGGCTTTGGCTCCAAAAATTATTCCTTTTTGGACTTTTATTATTACTAATATTTTGTTGTATTGTATGTTGTATACATTTGTTACTCTCTTGTATTCAACAAATGATAACCCAACTTGTTTTTCTGTTGGAAGTTCATATAGATCCATGCACAGACCAAGGTGTGGCATGTGTTAGATGAGCCTGACACATGAGGTAATGGTCCATGGTAGCTCCTCCCCAGAAAGTCCCGCTTTGGAAATCCCTGAAAAAAGGCCCCAGCCCCCAGAGACTCTTTTTGTATAGCTGACTACTCCTTCCAGTGTAGGCTGGCCCCGTACATCAGAATGAGAGTGAATTTTCACTAGTATAAAAGCCCCAGCCTCATGCAATGCAGGGAAGCAGAACCTCATTCCACCTAGGTCAATGTTGCCTCTGCAGGGTTGCCCACTAAGGTTGAGCACTGTAATGATGTTTCTGGGAGCTGGTTTCCTGATCATCATCACATGGTCTTTGGGTTTGGTAAGATAACCAGACATCAGAAATATCCTTTACTGCATCTTTTATTATCTCTATATTTTCTTCTATTAATAAACTAGTGATTTCTCTATTGTGTTTCGTTTCTCTCAACCCAGAATCCTCGAACTCTGGAACAAGTACATTCTTTCTGTGCTTCTCCTCATTCCTCCAGAAGATGGTGGGGGGGAAAGGGGAAGAGCTGCATGGTTCTGAGTTGCTGACTGGACTTAAACCATGACATCGAATCATAGAATCATGGAATAGTTAGGGTTGTAAAGGACCTTAAGATCATCTGGTTCCAACGCCTTTGCTGTGGGCAGGGGCACCTCACACTAAACCATCTCACCCAAGGCTTCGTCCAGCCTGGCCTTGAACACTGCCAGGGATGGAGCATTCACAACTTCCCTGGGCAACCTATTCCAGTGCCTCACCACCCTCACAGTAAAGAACTTCTTCTTAATATCCAATCTAAACTTCCCCTGTTTAAGTTTTAACCTGTTACCCCTTGTCCTATCACTACAGTCCCTAATGTCCCTATAATCCATCCCCAGTATCCCTATAGCCCCCCTTCAGATACTGGAAGGCTGTTATTTTGTCTCCAGGCAGCCTTCTCTTCTCCAGGCTGAACAGCCCAAACTTTCTCAGCCTGTCTTCATATGGGAGCTGTTCCAGTCCCCTGATCATCCTCGTGGCCCTCCTCTGGACTTGTTCCAACAGTTCCATGTCCTTTTTATGTTGAGGACACCAGAATTACTCACAATACTCCAAGCGGGATCTCACGAGAGCAGAGTAGAGGGGCAGGATCACCTCTTTCGACCTGCTGGTAACGCTCCTTTTGATGTAACCCAGGATATGGTTGGTTTTCTGGGCTGCTAATGCACACTGCCGGCTCATGTTAAGTTTCCCATCGGCAGTGACAGTTCTTTTTGGTGCCCAAAGTGGGGCTTGAAAGTTGAGATAAATACAGATCTGACCAGACTGTCTCTAAGCATATACATGATAAGCATTTATTGTTTTGGATTAATAATCACAACACTGATTTATTTGCTCGCAGAGTTGTTGTGCACGGGCTCAGGGTTTCAGCATGTCATGCTTTACTTGCAGCCAGTATTTGCTTTTTTAGTGTTTATCAGCTGGGGGTCCAGGGCTAAGGTTATTGTTTCGCTGTATGACATGGTAATGACTTGCAATACAATAGAATCACTGATCATGAAACTGGTCTAGTTTGCATTTACCAGCGTGGTCATTACCCCTACACTTTGTGAGGCATATAATGCAATTTTTCAGGAATCCACATCTTTTTTTCCTGCCACGGTGGGTCAGCCTACAAAGGAGACATTCCCTCACACACCCCACTCCCCTACCAGGCTATTTACAGTAGCATTTGAGAATTCTAAAGGGTTTGGAACTCTAATCCATTTGTACTAGAAGACATAAGTGGAGAATCACAATTAGAGGGGTGCTGTCTCCACCCAGTTGGAGAAGAGGCACAATCAGGTTTACTGGACTGTGTGGATCAGATGGCCTGGCACATCACTCCCACAGGAGTATGAGGCTGTAGTGGATACCAGTGCACAGTGTACCCTGATGCCATCAAGCTGTCAAGGAGTGGAACCCATTTCTACTTCTGGAATGACAGGAGGATCCCAAGAGTTGACTGCACTGGAGGATGAAATCAGCCTGACTGGGAGGGAATGGCAAAAGCACCCTATTGTGACTGGTCCAGAGGCCCCATGCATCCTTGGCACAGACTACCTCAGGAGAGGGTACTTCAAAGATCAAAATGGGCAACAATAGTCTTTTGGTATTGCTGCTTTGGAGACTGAGGAAATTAAGCAGCTGTCCACCTTGCCTGGTCTCTGTCCTGGGTTAAGCAGTAGCAATCATCATTTTTCTCCTTCTTAGTAGCTGGTGCGGTGCTGTGTTTTTGACTTTAAGCCTGGGAACAATGCTGATAACATCGATGTTTGGGGCAGGAAGTGTTAAGGTAATGACAGATCTGATAGGAGTGTGTCTAATTGTATTTGTGATAAGCATTTATTGTTTCAGATTAATATTCACTTGTCACAATGCTGATTTATTGATTTATTTATTGATTGATTTATTTATCTCAAAGTTGTTGCTTTTGATCTCAGAGTTTCAGCATGTCATACCTTATTTACAACCAGTATTTGCTGTTTTAGTGTTCATTGGCTGGGGCCTTGGGCTAAGGTTCTTGTTTCATTGTACCTTATGGTAATGACTTATAATACAACAGACTCATCGATCATGAAACTGATCTGGCTTGTGTTCCCAATGTGGCCACCACCAGTACACTTTGGGAGTTATATAGTAGAACTGTTTAGCAATTATACATGTTTTTTTTCTCCTCCTTGGGTGGTCAACCTGTGAAGGAAACATTCCCTTATCTTCCCAGCCCCCCAGCCAGACAGTTTACAGCATCATTTGAGAGTTCTGAAGGCTTTGAATGGCCTCTGGGTACCCTTGGGACCTGCCTGCTGATTGTGATGGGGATCACCATGTTTGCACACATACAGCGTGTGTTTGACCCATGACCATTTTGTCTGATCTTGAAAGTTAAGTAGTGTTGTGTTTGGGTTTTGTCTAGGGCTAGACGATGATATAGGACAACCAAGAGATTTCCCCTGAGGCTGGACAGTCATGAGTGGCAGGGTCTGCAGGATAGTATGGGCAAATATCTAGGCCAGTGGACCGCTCCAGTGCTTTGGAACTTCACCACTGAACAAATGTAAAATCCAGAAAAATTAGTAAAACACTTAAATGAGGTGTATTGTCCTCCTGGTCATAACGGAGAAGGACAAATCATTACAACGTAACGGGGCTTGGCCTATGCTTACAGAGCCCTGTTCAACACTATCCAGCACCTTCAAAGGGAAAAAATGTCTCTGGATCTGATGGCAAAACAACAGTCAACACAGCCACTCCAACTCCAAATACGGCAGCTACACCAACCCTAGTGACAAGTACAGCAGCTACCCAAACTCCAACCACAACAGGCAGTGCAGCTACTCCAGCTCCAAGCACAGCAGCTACACCAGCCCCAGCAACAAGTAGAGCAGCTGTCCCAAACCCGAGAACAGATACTGCAGCCACTCCAACCACAGTGATAGTCACTGCAGCTAAACCAGAGGACCAATTCTTGTCAATATCGGTTGCCCCTGTACACAAGGGGAAAATCAAAAAGAGGCAAGAAAGATGAAGCAAAATGAAAAAACAATGTACTCACCTCCTGGTACAGCATCTGACCAGGAGCTGTTATTACATGAATCAGAGGAAGAAGAACAAGGGGTGACTTCTCGACCCTGGGCTGCAACCGTGCTACAGAATATGTAAAAAGGTTTTACCCGTCAACCAAAGGAGCACATCATCACCTGGTTGCTCCGATGCTGGGACAATGGGTCTGATGGTCACAAACTAGAAGGTAGAGAAACCAAGTGTCCTGGGTTTAGCAGTAGCAGTCAATTTTTTAGAAAAGGTTTTGGAATGTCACCAAAGGAGGAGGTGGTGCGCGCTGAAGAGGCCCCACCATATAAGAAACTGTCAGAAAGTGAAAAGCAGTATGCCTTGTTTACTGATGGGTCCTGCCATATTGTGGGAAAGCATCAGAGATGGAAGGTAGCTGTATGGAGTCCCCAACAACAAGTTGCAGAAAGTGCTGAAGGAGAGAGTGAATGGGGTCAGTTTGCCGGGGTTAAAGCCATTCAGCTGGCCCTGGACATTGCTGAACGAGAAAAGTGGCCAGTACTTTACCTCTATACTGACTCATGGGTGGTGGCAAATGCCCTGTGGGGGTGGTTGCAGCAATGGAAGCCAAGCAACTGGCAGTGCAGAGGTAAACCCATCTGGGCTGCTGCACTGTGGAAAGATATCACTTCCTGGGTGCAGAACCTGGTGATGAAGGTATGTCATGTAGATGCTCATGTACCCAAGAGTTAGGCCACTGAGGAACACCAGAACAACCAACAAGTGGATAAAGCTGCTAAGATTGATCAACGGTTGGACTTAACAATGGACACTATTGCCCAGGTTACCCATGAATGTGAAACATGCTGCAGTTAAGCAAGCCAAACGGTTAAAGCCTCTTTGGTGTGGAGGACGATGGCTGAAGTACAAATATGGGGAGGATTGGCAGATTTATTATATCCCATTCCCACCAGCCCCCCAAGGCAAGTGCCATGTGCTTACCATGGTGGAAGCAACCACCGGGTGGCTGGAAACATACGTGGTTCCCCACGTCACTGCCCAAACACTATCCTGGGCCTTGAGAAACAGGCTTTGTGGTGACAGAGCACCCCAGAGAGAATTGAGTCAGACAATGGGACTCACTTCCGGAATGACCTTATAGACATTTGGGCCAAAGAGCATGGCATTGAGTGGGTATATCACATCCCCTACCATGCACCAGCCTCTGAGAAAATCGAATGGTACAATGGGATGTTAAAAACTACACTGAAAGCAATGGGTGGGGGAACTTTCAAACACTGAGATACACATTTACCAAAGGCCACCTGGTTGGTCAACACCAGAGGATCTGCCAACAGGGCTGGCCCAGCCCAGTCAGAACTTTTACATACTGTAGAAGGGGACAAAGTTCCTGTGGTGCACATAAAGAATAGGATGTAAGTTCAAATGGCAAGTGCTAAATGTGCTCGAGCTACACATATTTGTGTAAACATACTGCAAAAAATGTTTACAAAGTTTGTTTTGTCAAAGAATTTCCTTTATTGTATGTATTTACCTTCTCCTATAAATGTATACTTCACAGTGATCAGTTGTTTGACAGCAGAAATACATGGGCTACATATCACAGTGCTACAGTTAAATTATAGCTGACTAATAAAGTCTACTACAAATGCTCATACTATGGGCATCAATCTACTGCATTAAGTATAATCAATGTAGTCTGGATTTTCCAGTGCTCCCAAAGAACATAACATGATGATGATAGAGCATCAAAGAAGGGAAAAAGGGAAGATGAAGGGAAGGATTACTTGCATATAAGAAAGTATCATAAAGATTTCTGGGAAGATAAAAGAAACCTTTAATACAGATTCAGGGGATAATAACAGATCATATATGGCCAAAATATCTGAGGAGATCACAGGCAATTAATGGTAAAATCATACATCGCAAATAGCTATGCAGTTTTGATGACATGTATTGAGTATCTAGTAACTTGGTTTTAGGGTCAGCAGCTGATTCTGTGCCAATGATCATATTTAGCACACAGAACTGAGTATAACAAAGGTGTAGGAAGTGTGCTTCTATAATGAAAGAGGACAAAAGCAACTAAATTTATGATTTATATTACCAGCTTTGAAGAAAAACTCTCAGTGTATTCTGGCTGAAAAACAAAGATAATTGCTGCAGTACTCCAAGCCAGGAAATTCAGAAAAGGTAAAGGAAAGGAAGTGCATGTGGATTATGGTGACAGCAAATATTATAAATTCTGACATTCTCCATAACGATTTCCTTTCTAAAAGTGTCAGGAAATAAAGAAATTAGTAGGTCTTGACAGAAAATATGAGAAAGAAATTCTAAGCTGTGTATTTTGAAGTCTGTGTTTAGCTGTTTAAAATTAATTTATCGGTGTAATATTATAGAGCAAACATTTTTAATTATTTTCCCCTTAAAAAGATTTATATTTATTTAAAGTAGGACCACATCACCTGTAACCTGTGCAGTTACTAAAACAGCCTAGTAAACTGGTGCTCTTAACTATAGCAGAATTCAACTCTCAACAAAACATAGGATATCTTAATAAAAGTAAAGAGCATCTCCTTGCAAACTGTTTCTCTCTCTTCACTTTACAATATATTGAAATTAACTTCAAAGAGAAATTCTTTACATGCTGAAATCACTCTATTGAATGAAGGCTGGGGGACTATTTCTAGAGAAATATCCTTATAAAAATTTTCTCTAAATTTTCCCTAGATTTTCCCCATTGACTGCCTCTAGAGACTGAGATAAACCTTTGCATTTAACTAATGTAGCTGATTGGTTTAGGCAGTCTGTTTCAACAAACATGGTATTTTACTGCATTTAATTAGTTTAGGTGTGCACAGTACACAGCATTACATCCAGTAACTACATTATCCAGAAACACCTGGAAGGACATTAACTGTTTATCTAAAAATGCAAATAAGGAGAAAGTGAAGCATGAAATTGCTTTCTGTACGTTATATACTATATTTGTCATTGATATGTTGCTTTAAATATGACAATGCTATTTATTTAGATATGAGATAATTAGCCTTGAGTCTTGTTTTGTATTTTTTAGCAAACATTACTTGGAGGTAAATCCATGCATATATTGCACATGGATTAATTAGGCTGTCTCACTTATTGCAGCTGACAAAAACTCCACCCACATCATTTTAGATGAGACCAGTGTAAAAAAAAAAAAAAAAAAAAAAAAATGCTCAATGTAGAGTAAAACAGAGTAAACCTCTTTCTTGGCTTACTTGCTTTCCAATCTGTTTAAGGAAATCTGAGTTCCTATGGCTCTTGCCTACTACAGATTTTAGACAAAGGCATACACATCTCCCTAAAATCAGTGTATGTCCTGGGTTCAGCAGTAGCAGTCATTTCTTTTCTTTCTTAGTACCAGGTGCAGCGCTGTGTTTTTGACTTTCAGCCTGGGAACGGTGCTGATAGCACCGATGTTTTTAGTTACTGCTCAAATGTTTGGTCTGGCCAAGGACTTTCTGAACCTCATGCTCTGCCAGGGAGGAGGTAAGGCCAGGAGGGGGCAGGGACAGGACACCTGACCCAAACTGAACAAAGAGGTATTCTGTCGGAGTCGCGGGAGACAAGCCTCATGCTATCATGGTCAGCAAGTCTCGTTTATTTAGCAAAATACAGCTATTTTTATAGTCTCAGTGTTAGATACAATTTCTGCCAGGGTACAATAAAATCATTGGTTAGTTTGTGCTAACGCAGGGGTTTCTACATAACCGCGCTTCTTGTTTCAACATGTTTCAACTTGCTCAAGCATTACCGTTGCGCTATCTCAGCAAGCATACATCCTGTCCTTGAGCAACCATTGACCACACAGTTGCTGCTGTGTTCTTCGGCCTAGATCTTGACTAGTTGCACAGTTTCGTGGCCTTTGTCCTGCAGCCATTCTGCTGTCAGGCTCTCTACACTTCCCCCGTTTTCTTTAGTAGCAAGCATAGCCATTTTATGATTAAAAGCATTCGATATCATTTTTTGCAAACACTGCATGATACACGGTAAAAGCAAAATTGCGAGCAAAATTATAGCCAGCACCAAAGCAAGTTTTTCTATCAAAGTGATTAACCAAGGAGATAATCCAAAGGACGCTAACCAGTTTGTGAAAGGATCACTTGTTTCCTGTAATTTTCGCATATTGTCTTTTAAGTGTGCTAATTGTTTGTGAATGGAGTTAGAGTGGTCTGAAAGATTCATGCAGCACATACCTTCAAATTCATCACACCCATGACCTTGTGCTAAGAGGAGAAAATTGATTGCTGCTCTGTTTTGCAAAGTTGCATGTCTT
The DNA here is from genome assembly GCF_034315485.1 of Pezoporus occidentalis. Classification (NCBI taxonomy): domain Eukaryota; kingdom Metazoa; phylum Chordata; class Aves; order Psittaciformes; family Psittacidae; genus Pezoporus; species Pezoporus occidentalis. The sequence continues at coordinate 3,738,802 of NW_026914611.1, read as the reverse complement.
ATAGAGTCAACATCAGTGAGCAGCGCAGAGAGAGCGGATGCTGTAGCATTAGTTTTCTTAGCAAGCCAACATCCTAACTTATTCAATGTTGCCAAAGCTTGAGCGCTAGCTACTCCGGGAGCTAAAAATGAAGCAGCTATTTTTTCACCTGGTTCCAAAAATTTACTTTGTCATCGCAGCTCGGTTGAAAAGCGTGCGTTGACCTTCGAGAACACAATCCTCCTTTATTTATTATCATAGTGTTATTAGGGATAAACATGCCTAAGATCCCTACTGCACACGGGCCATCCTTTATATGGGATAGCACCCTTTCCCAGGCCCGATCTTGTGGCAACTGAGGCATGAACTCTGTTTCTGGCTACAAATGAAATCCCTTATTGAGTGAGCTTACAGGTTTTTATAGTATTCTGCTTAGCAGTTAGTAGCGGTTAGTTCTTTTGGTACTTTTCCATCAAAAACAATTTTATTAATCGCACACTCTTTCAGCTAATCACATTACTGTCCACACACCTTTGTTTGAATAATTATTTCTAAACATAGTTCTCTGCTATCACTACTCATTACAATCTCACGTCCACTTCCCCTTGACTACACATTCTTTATCCTGTCTTAAGCATCCTCCTGTTTCCAAATGTACAGTCCTCAGAAATTATCTTGATGCTCTTTCTTCGGTTCCACCCGGTGTTCTTTCTCCACTTCTTTCTAACTTGTCCCGTTTACTTCTCCCAAGGTTTGTGGCTGATAAGAGTCCAGATGCCTGGGCTCTCATCCAGGTCTACTGGTGCAGCTTCTTGTGCAGCATTCCCCTCATCTCTTCCTTCTTTATAAACTAACGAAACATTGTTAATAGACTTAGCAAACAAACGATTTACACAAGCAATTAAACAAGGAAGTTTGATTAAAATACATAGAGATTTTTACATAGGTTAATGCGATTTTAATAATATTTTTCAAGCATGCACTGACGCCCTATTCTGACAGCAAACTTTCTAGCCAATTCCAGCTACTCTCCACTCACAACTTCTTAACTCCGTCCTTTAGGTTTTGAATTGCATCATGGACAGACTCAGAATGATCAGATAGATTCACGTAACACATTCTATCAAAGTCTTTACATCCATGTCCTTGAGATAATTGCAAAAAATCTATGGCAGCTCTGTTTTGAAGGGTAGCGTGTTTGACTGAATCGTGCTCTGTTAAGAGACCATTGCTGTGGGTGAAAGACCTCCGGGGCAGAGGCTGGGTTTCTTACCGCCTCTCACAGGGAGGAGTGGACCCCGCACCGCCGCGCACCCCGCGCCTGCCGGAGCACAGAAAGGCGAGGGGCGGGCGAGTATCAGAGCCCTCTGCCCGCGGGCCGGCAATGGGGGGAACCCGCCGGAGCCTGCTGCTGCCGCCGCCGGGCGAGTGAGTGAGGTCGCGGCATCAGGGAGGTGGAGGCGGCGCGCCCGTGCTCCGCAGCTCCTTATCCCACCGCTGCTACCGGGTGCAGCCCCTCGGTCGGCGGGGAGCCCCCGCCGCAGCCTCCGTTCGGCTCCCGCGGGAGCGCCGTTTTCCTCCCCGCCGTCCAGCCCCCGGTTCGCCTCGTGACGGACGGGATGTGGAGCATTCAGGTTGTGGGGCAGGCTCACAGCACCTTGATTTTCCGCTTGTTTTTTAATGTTTTTCCACATATCATGCGGGTCAGGGGGGTAGAGGTGGGGTTCTCTGTCAGGGTCGATTATTCCGGGATCAAAAGGGTTATCTTTGCCTGGCTCGTTTGCTGTTGCAGCCCTCCGGCAATATCTTCCCACAGATCGATACGCGCGGGCGGGTTAGGGGCAGAAGGATCATAGTTACGATTCTGATCTTGTGCCAAACGGGCACTTTCAGCCGCACGTTTCTCTGCCTGTACCATCAGGAGTTCGTTATGTATCAAACGCCACAATTTGGATAACTTTTTAGCAATTTTATCATCATCTAATGTAAGATCCCATAATTTATCGCCGTAGCGGCGCCATTCCGATAACTGGTGAACAGAGTGGGGGTCACTAAAAATACCGAGAGACTGGGCATGAGAAAGAAGGGCAGGGAGGTCCTTATCAAAGTCTAAGCCTTTCACCCCCCGACGACGGAGGAAGGCAGTAAAAAGATCATACGCCGCTTGCCTGTGCATATTTACCGGATCCGTTGCACCCTCCAGGCGTCGGCAGCGCGTAGCAGCAGAGCCAGCCGATGCTGCACTCCGGGCCAAAGCAGAGATCACGCAGTCCACCGATGTGCCACTGCTGTCCTGCAGAAGCCGTCTTTATGTCGAGACCTGCACCCTCCGCAACTCTTGAAAGGGACGGTCCCTTCCTTGGTCCCTGTTCGGGCGCCAAATGTCGGAGTCGCGGGAGACAAGCCTCATGCTATCATGGTCAGCAAGTCTCGTTTATTTAGCAAAATACAGCTATTTTTATAGTCTCAGTGTTAGATACAATTTCTGCCAGGGTACAATAAAATCATTGGTTAGTTTGTGCTAACGCAGGGGTTTCTACATAACCGCGCTTCTTGTTTCAACATGTTTCAACTTGCTCAAGCATTACCGTTGCGCTATCTCAGCAAGCATACATCCTGTCCTTGAGCAACCATTGACCACACAGTTGCTGCTGTGTTCTTCGGCCTAATCTTCCACTTTTTCCCATGTACTTTTTCAGACACAGGAACTACACATACGTTCTAACTTCCAGAATAAATTGTGTGGTTTATCTATCCATGCACCTCCATATTTGTCATTAGCTCAGAAACTCAAGACCTATAAATTGGAGGCCTAAAAATCCTAGAATATTCCATCATGGTATTGTGGGCTTAGACAAATATCTAGTAAATCATAAATCCAACAAAAACCTGCTTGTTTTCCTTAAAATGTTCCCTTAAAATGTGATCTTTAAAGTGCAGGTATCCATTTTTACTGTAACCAAGATGTTCAGACAGCCACTGCATGTTTAGCAATGTTCCTGTGAAACTCTCATTGTATGAAGAAAAAGATGTCAAATGAGCCAAAAAAAAAAAGAATGTTTGCGTATTTGCTTATCCAATCCATCACTATGCATCTTGAACTAAAATGAGATCTGAAACAGAAATAAGGTTACAGCTTTCCTTCACTTCAGCAGCTGGAAATTTGCACCTCAAGGTGTACGGAAGATACTTAAAAATAGAGCATCTAAAAGGGCTATGGATTTCTGGCTCTCATTCTTGAGCTCTTACTCCTTCTGTGGGGCTCCTGTAAGTCCTACCCTCCCGTGCCAGTTATACATGCATATACATACATTTCTGTTTCATATGATGGCTGCAGATAGCCATCTTTAGGTAACAGAATGGTTCTCGTCTTCACAGAACCTCACAATATCCTATTGAATTCCAGAGTTTCTGCAAAGTATTCAGCCTTTATTGTTCTTTCTTTAGAACCTTCGTCAAAAGGACAAGAAGAAAAGACAAAACGAGAAAGATTTTCCATTTATTTATGTATGTCTACCTTACATTCCTGCAATTATTATTTTTTCCTATAAATACAGTAAAATGTCATAAACTTAATTGAATCCTGTGATCTGTGGTCAGTTCTGTTCCCGATGGAATCAGTGGGAACTTACTTCTTATTTATTATGCCCCCTTTTTTTTTTTTAACTTTGACATCTCTTTCTGTAGTGTATGCTCACACATAAGGGATATGTGTGATATTTTTTATATTGATAAAATATCAAAGAACATGAAGATTAATAAATTTCTTGTTTGAATTGAATCTAAATTTAGTCTCACATCTGGAATGAATTGTGTGTGCTCACAGTACGTCTTTGTCACTAATTCTTTTGGTGGTGTTTTTAGTGTTTGGACACGATTAATTCACTTGTAAGAAAATGGATATTAAAAAAACTTCTAGAATGTCCCTCTGAAAATTCTGGGGGAGAAAACCACCTCACCACAGAAGCTAAATTGAAGCCTGTTTCTAGTTTTCCTAATCTGTTGGTTTCTCAAGGAAAATATTCATCACCTTGGTCATTGAACAGAATGAGTAGCTGGAAATTTGATAAAAAAAGCATTTCTGGGCTTTGATCTACTTAAGAGAAATGGTGCAAAGTGTCTGAAGTCAATGAGCGGCAAAATGAGAAGGAATCCGCATGAATGTATACGTGAGGCATCATCAGAGCTACTTTTGCATGAGCACAACTTTCACTGTGTGATGAGCAGCCGGCAGTGCTTAGAGGGCTAAATAATCCTTATTGAGGACGAGCAGTTCTGAAGAGCACGGTTCATGTCCGCCTCAGCTCTCTCTTATATAGATAAATCAGTTCTGATGTGATCGCAATTGGAAAGAATCGTGTGCGTTATTTTCAAAATGATGAGTCTTGTTTTACATCAACCTCATCTTTATCCAAAATGCTCTGTAAACGGTTGTTTGGGGCTCTTCTCTTCTGCAAGAAACCTTGCAATATAATCTTTTCAGAAAACTGAGGGATAATCTGCTTCATTCAAGAGCTAGGTTTGCTTCAGCGCTCTGTTTTTCTGCTTGGCCAAAACCCATGTGTGAATGATTATCGCGTGATACTCTAAAGCCTTCTAATGTTGCATTTACACATATATGCTATTAGCTGCAGCAATGACATTTTTATGACCTTTAGGTGAGGTAGTTCATATCTTCACAGGTTTGGGAAAACAGTAATGATGCTTTTCTTTCACTTGTCTTAACTACCTTTTTAACTGTGAGCCGTCAGCACATTCATTGAATTATGGCAGTAGAAAAGTATGCAGAACTTTGATCCTGGACTAGACAGTAATTGAGAAAAGCTAAAAGAGCTCTTCTGCAGTCACAGGGGTATTTTTAAGAAAGGATGCATTCATGCCTGTCTTTCCTAGAACCAAGTATGAAGATGAAATAGAGCACTGTGGGCTTTCGGGAAAATAAGCAAGCCTGATGTTTTATCATCTTTCTTGGGTTTAATACATATCTCTACAAAGTCTGAGTCAAACATTTATTCTGACCTGGGTTTTAAATTCTCTGTTAGTGTAGAAATAGCAGATAGTACACACTAAAGTTCAAGACCTGCTGTTAAGCAGGTTTGATGTTTGAATGCTTCATGTAACCTTCAGGACATAGGTAATGTTTTAACACAAAAGTACTTTCGGGAATACAAAAGGAAAAAGAAAAGAAAGCTTATGAGTGTTATTTTTGAAGGGTGTTATTTTTTTATCAGTAGACTGTTTTCACTTAAAAGGTTATTTTTCAAAACGCCCAAATAGAAGATGCCTTTTTGTTTGTATCCTGCATTTGTTTGAGTAAGGATCTAATTACCTTAAAATCCAAGGTTTTGAATTTAGTTTCACGTAGCTGAATTTCCGTATGTCACAGATGAATCACAATTTTTATTGTTGAATTTGGTTACTACTCCTATATTTTCCTTTCTAAAGTGTAAGAGTTCCTTCTATTCTGAGACTTGTACAAACAATTGAGCTCTTTTTGTTTTAAATAATAATGAACAAATATTTTCTTAATTTTGATAACATTTATGTTTTATTGTCAGTTGTGTTTAAAGTTAATTCCATTTCCTTTTTTAATGCCATCTCTTATCTGGGCTTCATAAAAAGAAGTGTGGCCAGCAGGTAGGGGTGATTCTTCCTCTACTCTGCTCATGCAAGATCCCATCCAGAGTACTGTGTTCAGCTCTGGAGTCCTCAGTACAGGTCCAGAGCAGAGGGCCACAAAAGTAATCACAGGGATGGAGCACCTCTGTTATGAGAAAAGGCTGCGAGAGTTGGTCTTGCTCAGCCTGGGGAAGAGAAGGCTCTGGGAACACTTTATTGCCCTTTTTCAGTACTTAAAGGGGGCTTATACAAAAGGCAGAGACTTTTTGATGAGCCTGAAGTGACGGGACAAGGGGCAATTTGTTTTTATCTGAAAGAGGGTAGGTTTAGATGGGATATAATGAAGATGGTTTTTACAAGGACCTACACACACCTTTTCACAAGGTGTTACAAGGTTTTTTCACAAGGTTTTTTTTTACAAGGTTTTACACCCACACACCCACACACCCACCCACACACACACACCTTTTTACAAGGGTGGTAAGAAACTTGGAAAGGTTTCCCAAAAAGCTGTTGATGCCCCATCTTCGGAAGTGTTCAAGGTCAGGTTGGATGAGCTTTGCACAACCTGACCTAGTGAAATGGTAAGCTCATGGTAAGAAGGTTGGACTAGATGATCTTTAAAAGCCCCTTCAAACACAAATCGTTCTTTGAGTCTACAATTTTGGTTGTTGGTTTTTTTTTAATATAAAACGATGACCTTTTTTTTAGCAGATTAGTAAGGTGAAATCCCCCCTGCTTTAAATCTGGAAATCTGTAGGTGAAGTTGTCACCTCAGGTCACTTTATTCTCAAAGTAGGCAATACATGTCTTTTTGGCTCTGATTCATAGATTTTATTTTGATATCTGTATAAAGTCAGTCTGCTTGGTTTGTTTTTTTTTTTTTTAGGTATCTAAATAAGAAAGTGGGCAAAAAAGAACGATTGCACTGCCATGGAGTCTGGTGGAATCCCAGAATCACACAGTGGCTGAGGTCGGACGGGAGCTCTGAAGGAAGTCTTGTCCAATCATAGACTTTGTTTTTATTAATTTTATCTGATTTCACTGAACCATACCCAGCCAGCTTTAGAGGATCCGAGGATGGTTTCCACAACGCCTCTGGGCAACCTGCAGCAGTCCTCAGTCACCCTCACATTACAGAAATGTTTCCTTTTCTTCAAATGGAACCGGTGAGATTATTACCTTGTAAAAATACTCACTTTAAGTAGATCCTGACTAGTGATTGCCTATTTAACACATGAATGTATTCTAGAGTCTTTCATTGTTACAGCAAATCTATTGTAATAATTTCTGAAAGATTAAATAACATGCAGAGTTAAAAGCTGAAGTATCACCTTGGCAAAACATTTAAGAAAACTTCAAACGTTACCTGCAGGTTGTTACTTGTTTGAAATTGCATGGGGTTTGTGAAGAATTTGATCAAAATTTAAATATAAAAGCAAGATCACAAAGGTTTACTTTTTAAAGGTTACGTGCACTGGAAATTCATTAGCTTTTTTTTTAAAATCCGGAGTTAAAATAGGTAAGGATGTATTTAAAGTACAGTGTGTGGCTGAAGTTAAACACATACTTCAGGGATTTGCTGGACTTTCACCTAAATCTGTAATCAGATTTGTGAAAAAGAATAGTTAAAAACCAGCTAGTTACAAGTATCAATTTCAGGGGGCTTTTTTATTACTGTTGAGTAATCTCTTCCTCATACTATTCTCACTATCCTCTTTGCTTAATAAAAACCACGTGTTCATGTTATTAACATTCAAAGCCCTCTTTTGCAGAACTTTTCCCAAACACAACAGCAGACAAATCAAGATATGGACAGCTCTGTAAGAAGCTGAAAAAGTATCCTAATGTCAAATGAGAAACCAAGTGAAAAAGTCTGTAACTTGGAATTCTGCCTCTGAGTTAGACATCCTAATTTTCCTTTGCAGTGAAGAAAAGCAGGCATTTGTATGGAAAAATCCAAGAAAACATGCACACATATAGAAACATATATGCAATATAGAAACATATAGAAATATATATGCACATATATGTATTGGTCCCGTGATCAGAGACAGGGGAAAAAAAATACCAAAATAAAACAAAAACTCAACACACTGAGATAAGGAAAGAAAATATGCTTCCTTTGGCAGTAATTCAACTGCAGATTTACTTAAAATGTCCATGAAGATATGAAGTTACAGCAAATGATTTTTCAAGTTGCCTGCTCTCCAGCATCATCTTTTACATTTACAGTGGTCCATTTCTTTCTTTCCTACTACACTTGCTGAAGATAGAATTCAGGAAATTTTATTAGGTATGGTTGGCAAAAGTTATGGAGGGCATAAATATAATTACTTTATAGCAGCTTAACAAAACTAAAGGAAGATTTAATAAGTTACTGTCTTCTACCTCTTCTGCCTTACCACCTGTATTTTCTACAGAGTCTATCAAGAATCCTGAGTCATATTAGCTAGATAAAACAGATTTAGCTGTTTTACTTCATGCTAACAGGAACAGTAAAATAATATGTGCAAAAAAAAAACAAGGATAATTTAAAAATTTTCATAATTAGGGATCACAGTGCTTCTTTGAAAAGTGTTGTTGTATTCACTTTGAAATATAGCAATTGATGTGACAGACAGATAACATGTCACAGTGAACAAAACCATATATGACATCTTGCACGTCAAGCTATTTTTATTGACTATAAGTTTGATCAAAATAGAAGGCATATATATTAGACTTGAAAAAAAAACCTCATGGTTTTTACCCCTTTGTCATTGTATAGCCACTTTTCCTTCCTTATATAAGCATTTTTAATCCTCAGACTTCATAGATTTAATGGTTTTGGCAAGGAAAGGTTACACATGTTAGTGTTCTGACTTGGAAGATAAAGGATCACTTGGAGGTGTTATTGGCAACAGTGATTTCCTTGTAAATTCTAGAGCTTAAAATGAAGGCTGAAAATACTTATTTTAAATCTAATACACAAAACCTCAAAATCAATCTCTCTTATTACAATGAATGTTTCTGAAGTTGTGGCTTGTGTTTAGGAGCGGTTTTCTTTATGTATCCTGCCATTCACTGCACAGCTAGTTACCCAATTTCCTGCTGTTGTGAATAAGTGTAAATACTTCTGAGATTAATCTATAGTAGGATAAGAATGCTACAGAAGAGAAAGACTTGCCACCCAAAAGCACCCCTTTTTTTCTTTACTATGCAGGTATCTATATAACTAACAGCACAGTTCAAGCTTTGGTGGTAGAACAGTTCCAAGTTTCTTAGTATCCTCAAAAACAAGAATCAGTTGTGCAACATATAATTTGTATAGTTAATGAGGTCTGCTTGAATAAAAAACATATATGCAAAGTGGGTAATAATCCAAAATAGGTTTACATGGTGGTTTTGTTGTTGTTGTTGAGCAGCATAATGTGTTAATAGCACTCTGTGCCACATGTCTGATGCCTAAAAGAAATCACAGCTTTATCTTAACTGACCTATAAAAATACTTTACCTGAGAAACGTGCTGTATCTGTTTTTACTGAGAACATTTGCAGTATTTTCATACTCAGACCTTACTTCCTTCTGGACTAAACAGTTTACCTTTTCTTTCTGAAAGGCATTTGTTACCAAAATAAAAAATGGTGTCATCTCTGAGCAGCTTCTATTATTGCTTGCTAATACATAAACAAAAATATCCACAAAACAGTGGCTTTGTCACCCTCATTTTAGAAGAAGAAAGATATATTAAAACAGTATTTCACTACAAGAATTAATTTTCCTAATGATAAGCATATAGAAATTTTATTCAGATTAGGACATTAGGACAGAATCATTGCAGATGAGAGATGCAACTGTGATGTAAACCATCTTCTTTATACAAGTTTTTAAAATAACAAAAATCTGCACGTCAAAGTAAAGAAGACAAAATAGGGGGTAAAATTAACATCAAATGTCTGTATAATAAAAATTAATTTTATTTATATTTCTGCATTGCTAGTTATATGTCATAAAGTCAGGGTTTCTATAAACTAATATTAAAACATGTTTAAAATATATTTCATTATTTACAAAAAGTTTCTATATGAGAATTTAAGAAAGAACGAGGAAGAATGACTAAAGCACAGAGTACGTAAGTTTTAGTTAGTGTTGTGGTTTAAACTCAGCCACACAGTCTCTCTCTACTCCCAGCCTCCCCACCCCCCTTCCCCCCCCCCCCCCCCCCCCCCTTCCTCCCTCTGCTCGCAGAAGGATGGGGAGGAGAATTGAAAGAATTCAACTCCCATGGGTTGAGACAGTCCAGTAACTAAGGTATAACACAAACCACTACTGTTACCACCAATAATAATAATGATAAGGGAAATAACAAGGGAAGAGAATACGACCACTCACCACCCACCGACCGATACCCAGCCCAACCTGAGCAGTGATCTAGCCCTTCTGGGTAACTGCCCCCAGTTTATATACTGGGCATGACGTGCTGTGGTATGGAATACCTCTTAGGCTAGTTTGGGCCAGGTGTCCTGTCTCTGCTTCCTCCCAGCTTCCCCTCCTCCCTGGCAAAGCATGAGACTCAGAAAGCCCTTGGTCAGAGTAAACATTACCGAGCAACAACTAAAAACACTGGTGTTATCAGTGCTGTTCCCAGGCTGAAAGTCAAAACCATAGCACTGCACCAGCTACTAAGAAGGAGAAAAATGACTGCTACTGCTGAACCCAGGACAGTTAGTCATAGAATGTCTTAAAAAATAGAATGTATGTTATTTATAGATTGCTAATATTTTCATTCTATTCTTATTAAAATGATCTCAGAATGCTTTTTGTGTAATACTATATTTGTTAAGAAGTGCTATTTATACAATGGTGTGCTTGTAGGTATTGTGACATTTGTGTATGATATACAGACGTATTTATGGACATAATTTATTTTTTGTTCAGGGATCCTTGCATGAGTAGAAAAACAAGCAGACTGCCAATCAAAACCCTTAGAATGAAGAAGGACAGAATTATACACCATTTAAATGAGATATCACAAATTCAAAGTATATTTTATTTCCAGCATTCTTCGTTAGATGATCAGATGATTCTTGATTGCAATCAAATGCACCCAGCTAAGACTTGAGTGTACATGATTTTAAGCTCTGATTGGTACATCTCACCTTAATAGCTTGCAGATTGAGCATTCACAGAATGTGGCGTAAGTGAAGTTGGAATATCAAACTTTTGACTCCCACTTACTGCTAAAGGCAAAATTTTGGCTTAATGGAAACACATTTAAATTGGGGGAAAATTAATGAGCTAATATCAGTGTTCAGAACCAAACAGCCTGATTAATGGTTTCTGTAGTTTATACATCATACTTTCACAGTACTCCAAGTAAATATTTGAAAATGCAAATCATGTGTTATGTGACAGCTTCACATAAACTGAAGTATTACAGTATGCTACATTTTTTGTGTGTTCATATTATCCAACACATGACAGCACTGCAGCAATGCAGCATCCAAAGTATTTGATGAAATGTTTTTCTTCATCATTCCTATTCACAGTGTATTAAAGTATATATTTAGAATCATAGAATAGTTAGGGTTGGAAAGGACCTTAAGATCATCTAGTTCCAACCCCCCTGCCATGGGCAGGGACACCTCAAGGCTTCATCCAACCTGGCCTTGAACACCGCCAGGGATGGAGCATTCACAACCTCCCTGGGCAACCTATTCCAGTGCCTCACCACCCTAACAGGAAAAAATTTCCTTCTTATATCCAATCTAAACTTCCCCTGTTTAATTTGAGCCCGTTACCCTTTGTCCTATCACTACAGTACCTAAAGAAGAGTCCCTCTCCAGCATCCCTATAGGCCCCCTTCAGATACTGGAAGGCTGCTAGGAGGTCTCCATGCAGCCTTCTTTTCTCCAGGCTGAAGAGTCCCAACTTTCTCAGCCTGTCTTCATACGGGAGGTGCTCCAGTCCCCTGATCATCCTCGTGGCCCTCCTCTGGACTTGTTCCAACAGTTCCATGTCCTTTTTATGTTGAGGACACCAGAACTGCACACAATACTCCAGGTGAGGTCTCACAAGAGCAGAGTAGAGGGGCAGGATCACCTCCTTCGACCTGCTGGTCATGCTCCTTTTGATGCAGCCCAGGATACGGTTGGCTTTCACACAGTGGCTGAACACACACTGCCAGCCCATGTTCATTTTCTCATTGACCAACACCCCCAAGTCCTTCTCTGCAGGGCTGCTCTGAATCTCATCTCTGCCCAATCTGTAGCTGTGCCTGGGATTGCTCCAACCCAGGTGTAGGACCTTGCACTTGGCATGGTTAAACTTCATGAGACATGGTTAAACTTCATCAGCCCACCTCTCAAGCATGTCAGTGTCCCTCTGGATGGCATTCCTTCCCTGCAGCATATCAACCAAACCACACAGCTTGGTGTCATCGGAAAATTGCTGAGAGCGCACTCAGTCCCACTCTCCATGTCAACAACAAAGGTGTTGAGCAGCACCAGTCCCAACACTGATCCCTGAGGGACACCACTTGTTACTAGTCTCCAGCTGGACATTGAGCCATTGACCACAACTGTTTGTGTGTGGCCATCCAGCCAGTTCTTTATCCACTGAGTGGTCCACCTATCAAATTGATGTCTCTCCAATTTAAAGACAAGGATGTCCTGTGGGACAGTGTCCAATGCTTTGCACAAGTCCAGGTAGATGACATCAACTGCTGTACCCCTGTCCATCAGTTCTGTAGCCCCATCATAGAGGGCCACCAAATTGGTCAGGCAGGATTTTCCCTTAGTGAAGCCATGCTGGCTGTCACCAAGCACCTTGCTGATTTTCATGTGCCTTAGCATGCCTTCTAGGAGAATCTGCTCCAAGATTTTGTTAGGCACAGAGGTGAGACTGACTGGTCTGTAATTCCCCAAGTCATCCATTTTCCCCTTCTTAAAAATGGGGGTTATATTTCCCTTTTTCCAGTTTGGGCATTTTCCCATCATATGTATGTATTATAGATAAATCCGTATATCAGAGTTACCACTGTCAAACCCAATATTACTACTTAAACAGTTTGTTAGGGAAAAATAAAAAAAAAAAAGACATTATGTCATTCATTTGAATACAGTCCATGTATCTTGCTTGCAAAAGTTATTGGTTTCCAATGTTTTCCAATCCCCTATATGATGTGCATACATTAGACAGTATTACACTATTTGATGATTCTTTTCAACCAGAGACCCTATGAAAAAAAGGGTCTGTAAATGTGGGAAGTTATAGATTTCCTACCCCAAAAATATCCTACTCCAAATTTCAGCAACTGGGCTACTGTACTTAAGTCTTTTTAAGGGTCTTAAGGCATAACACTAATTACTGATATAATAATGAATTTGCAGATTCCCTAGTTTTAATATCAAGTTTCATAAAATTTTAACAGTGTGCCTTCAGACTGTGTAAATAATCTGAAGCCAAAAATTAAGAGTAGGAAATGATACCTTCTGTCTTATCTTGTTGTATCAACTCCATATAATTGGAAATAGGCAACGATTTTCTTAAGCAGGAAAGAATCTCTGCTTGGGTCTGCTGCTCCATGTAGCATCAGTTGCATGATGTGTAGAGGAGACCCTGCCTTCAAACATTCCACCCAGCACAGGAAACCAGGGTGCCAGGAGGAGCTGTGCTTCAGTGCCAATCACTTCTGAAGCAGCTGAAACCCCTTCATAGGCTCCCAGTATCTCTTTTGCAGTTGGGGTAAAGCTGGCATTTGGCCCTCTGTATCTCTGAGTCCAAAAGCCGAGGGGTTGACCTTGAGTCTCGCCTGAGCTTTCCGCCAGAGGCTCCAGGTAGGACCAGTCTCCCCAGCTGTGGTGTAGAGCACATTTTTTACATCTGGCCTGGTCTGGACTGGTCCAAGGGCTACTGCATGAACTATCTCACATTTAATTTGCTCAAAGTCTTGTTGTTGCTCAGGGCCCCATTTAAAATCATTCTTCTTATGGGTCATGTGATAGAGAGGGCTTACAATTGAACTGTAATTTGGGATGTGCATTCTTCAGAACCCCACAACACACAAGAAAGCTTGTGTTTCTTTCTGAAAGTCAAAAACACAGCACTGCACCAGCTGCTAAGAAGAAGAAAAATGAGTGCTACTGAACCCCGGACAAAATGGCATCCTTTTGCTTTATGTTCGTAACATATTCCTGGTGGTGGTCAGAGTAACCATAAAGCCTTCTTGAGCAAAGAAGCTTCAATGTAGTTGTACACACTTATGCCTCTAGAATTTCTCTGAAGATAATCCATCAAATCAGGACTGGCATCAAGCTGTCATTCCAGAAGGACATGCGTGTCCCCTAAGTCCATTGCTATATCTTCTTTTATTGTGCAGATGCATTTTAGCTCTAAGTCTTATCAAATATTACTATACATCTGTGTGTGGAAACAAGTAGATTTAAATCAGATTTACATTAAACTCAATATAAATTTATTTCACAGACAAACATCTATAGTCAAGTAGATACACAAAATATCTAAAAGCTGGAGCTGCATCCCAGGTGGTAATTTTGTCTTAATCCAAGAGAGATGGAGAGACACTGGAGAAGTGATAAATGAATTTTTAAGAGTATATTTTCAATCAAGATTTTGTTATATTTTTTTACTTTTTGATATTATCTTCCATTACAGCAAACTATCAGGTATGTGGATTAATTTGAGACTTAATATCATAGGAATAAGTGGAGAAATATTTGATCGACCTTTAAAACTGAAAAAAAAACCTCTATGGAACAAAAGTCTTTGTGGTAAAGCACATCTGAACCTGAGGAACAGCAGTTTGTGATGTAGTAAATAATGTTATGATATGTGTTCTGTTTACATAGAATGCCTTCATACTCATTAAGAAGTCTCTATGAATTAACACCAATAGCTTTTTCTTTTTTTTTTTTTAACCCCAACAGATTTTTATAATACATAGAAATTTTATAAGGCATTACTTCTTTATGCTTTTTCGCACTCTTTTGTAGCAACAGTCTGAAACTAATATAACTAACATGTGAACAAATTATGTAAGTGATGCAGTATGATTAAAAATGGAAAGAGTAACCAGTTGTGAGTACATACTTTCTATCTGTACTTTATTAATAATAACTTATTTACTAATTTTCAACACAACGACAAAGTTTAATTTAGAATTATTGAAAGAAAATGTGAGGAAGGTATTAGTGGATTAGTTTCTCCTGAGAAGCATTTAAGTCACTTTTACATAGATCATGATGTAATTTTCCTAATAAAAACATAATTATAAACTACCAGGCAAATTCATGAGGCCTCTGTGTGTAACACAGGGTTGCTGAAGGCTTTTTAGGCTTTATGGCTTCAGTATCCATTGCATCTGTATTCTGATAGGTAAAGCTTTCACTTATAATTAAAGGTGTGCTGTCAAATAACATTTTTGCCCTTCTAATTATTATTAATTTTGCCCTTCAATTTGGTTTTATTAATTTCAATTGTCTCTTTGAAATTCATTAAAAAATTTGCTACATGAACAAATGCGTGTGGACTCAGAAAGATGGTTTTGCGGGCTAATATGAAATAAAACCAGAATACAAGTGTTAAATTTTTATCTAGAAGAAACAAACATAAAAGAGTGGCAAACAATGATAGGACAAGGGGTAATGGGTACAAACTGGAACACAAGAGGTTCCATTTAAACTTGAGAAGAAACTTCTTCTCAGTGAGGGTGACGGAACACTGGAACAGGCTGCCCAGGGAGGTTGTGGAGTCTCCTTCCCTGGAGACATTCAAAACCCGCCTGGACACATTCCTGTGTAACATTATCTAGGTGTTCCTGCTCTGGCAGGGGGATTGGACTAGATGATCTTTCGAGGTCCCTTCCAATCTCTAGCATACTGTGATACTGTGAAGAGTCCACTTGTGGTAAAACCTATGGTTGGATTCAAGCAAAGCTTATTTCTGTCGCTTGAGACCTTGTTACACAATGCCTTAAACAAGAAAGATCTTAAATGTCCTGAGACAAGGAGGTCAAAGCAATTAAGTTGAAGCATTTATTATGGTAGTTGTGTGAGGATCTTAGCGGTGACTTACTCATAATTTCGCCTTTTTTTAATGATGAGAAACCAGTTCCTCGCTTTTTCCTTCTTTGGAATGTTGGAAGAGAAATACAGTAGCACTGAGTGAGACACAGTAAGGGAATATTTGCAAGCAATTTGATGGTACATTTACTTTTGGATATGCTCTTTTTGAAAATCTGTAAACCCTAGCCCCATTGGAAAATACTCAAGCACTTATAGTCCAAAAAAAACCCTTCCATATTTTCTATTATCAAATATAACTTCTTGTCCTATGATCTTTCTTAACAGTGTCTGTTTAATTTTTTTATTAGAGGAGTTTGGTTACTGATTACATATTTGTTAGGGTATATTTGACACCCAGCAACTAGTAAATTATTTTCTTTTTTCGTTAATAAAATATAAATAAATAATAGGAAAATCATAACTACGATAATACATGGTTATTTTTAACTTATAACATCCACACAAACAATAAGACAAAACCCATGCATTTCAACAATTTCTGGTGCATCTTTGTCATACATTTGGTTTATGTCTCTATCAGCCATGACTCACTTCACTGATAATATGCGATTCTCCTGTGATTTCCAACTTGTACAAAGTTACACATATTGACCGTGGGTGTTTAAAGAATACTCACACACTTTTCAGTTTTCAGCTGTTACCCGCATGGTGTTCCTGAACTTTTTACATGCCACATCTTGTTTACTGAGGAAGCATTGCATTTTTCCACTTAAAAATCTTTTGAAGAACAGTGATTGATGCATAATCTTAATTTTCAGTCCTACTTCCTCAGTCTCCATGACCAGTTGTGTACAAAATATTGATCACATATAGTTGTATATCTGATATAATAAAGAATATACTAAACATGTCTAAAGGAGATCAAGATATGAACATAATACTACATATTTAAAGCAAATAGATTTATTGCAGTTCAGCCTGTTTTGTACCCAGTGCCATGCTAGTCTTACGGTTTTTGAACCTACCACTACACAGTCTACACATACCAGCAACTGCATCATTATGAAACAACATTTTGTTACCAGTATTTTTTCATTTTATTAATACTAGTTTTTTTTTATTTTATTAATATTACTTTGTCTGAGGGATGCACCCCAGTTTTTATAAATGTTTCTTCTCGTTCTTTTTTTGTGTGTTTAACCTTTGCTGGTTCTCTCCAGGCTTGAAAATGCTTAGAAATCTGAAGAATGTCTCAGGGTGTACCCAAATTGGAATTTCAAGACTTCAAGGTAAACAGGTAGAAATATTCAAGCTACTTGTTTCTTTAGGTCTTTTTAAAAAGAGAAGTGATCACTTTTCAAAAGTGTTCTTTATTATTTATATTTATGTTTATTATTTATATTTATGTTTATTATTTATATTAGAAACAGGTAGCTGATATCAGTTCTTTGTGCTGGGAATCCTAGCCACGGTGATTGCAATGCGTTTCTTTTTAAAAGTTAATTGAAAACGTAGCTTTATGCCATTCACAGTTTAAAAACAAACTTCGTGCATTAAAATACAGAATTAATATTTTTACATATTCAGATTTTTTTCCAATTATCAAAGAAAAAAAACGAAGTATGTCTCTGAATAGATGCATTAAAAAAACTCTTCAACTGTTTAAGGGAACAAATGTATAATCATTTCTTATTCTATTTAAATAGCTCTAAATAATCTTTTCACCTGCATGTTGAAATCTGCTTATATTGAAAGATAGCAATATTGTGGTATACCATGTCTTGGGACACGCCTTTAAATATCTGTTATATGAAAGAGAAGGATGAGGCCTATAAGGGAATTTTTTAGGGAATCTTTTAGGGATATTCCAATGTTGCCTTTGTGTAGTGGTTGGCTTGTTCTTACCACACCTATTATCAGGAGTTCCTTGGGAGAGTTTTATATTGTTCTGCAAACCATATAGCCTTCAAGAGACAGGCACCTTTGCAGCCCATTTTGCAAAGTATCGTCAGCAGAGAAAACCAGCCTTAGATATTAAAATATTAGTTAGTTAGCTCTTGTCACTTAATCCTGTAAAACTAACCTGCATAAATTTTATTTATCTAGGACTTCAGCTGACTGCTTTCTTGACAAGGAAGGAACTCCAGGGATCCTACTGCAGCTAATAAGTTATCTTTTGTATTAGCGTTTGTGGTTTTGATTATGTGAAATTAGCCATAAATCATTAAGGTTTTTTTTAATTAATAAGTCACCATTTTTTGTAATTAAGAGTGTTTTTTGTAATTAAGAGTGTTTTTTGTAAGAAAGAATATTTGTCCCCCTGCAAGTGTACTGCTAGCAACCAAAATGAAAGAAATAAAAAAATAAAGGTACCTTAATTCTTCCAGCTTCATAATTTTAAAGCTTACAGCTCAAAACCAGATGAATAGCTACAATTCAAGGAAATGGACAATGGCCCTTCAAAATCCATAAAATGGAAACGCTTTCAATGCACTAAATTAAATCCAATGATGCATTTAACTCTTTTTATCCCAACTCCACTTCATCTGTAGTGAATGTGTTACTAACTTAAAAACAAGGTCTCTATGACTAAAATCTCTAAGAAAAATAAATTCTTGTACTCTTCTGTCCACTAGTGTATCTGAGTCTCCTGGATGGAGTGATGCACTTCACTTGCAAGAGAGAAGTACCAATATACTTTATTGATATAAAATAGTGAGTTAACAAAGTTCAATGGTTACAACAGTGGTTTTACAAGATTCAATGTCAAGTACACTTGAGTATTTAACTGCATAGAGGACAGGGTAAGTCAGACACACCTGGGAGACCTTCTTGTTCAGTCATGAGATTGAGAGAGGACTTCTTTGCTTTCTAAATTCCTACACAGAGGTGTCTGGGTGCAGCTGAATGCAATCCTAGTCCCACTTTTGTCAGTGGTTTATGTCTAAAGCATTATATGTGCACAGTCAACCTTAAAAAAATCTTAGCAAAGCTTATGAAGCTTAGCAAACTATTAGTCACTTGCTGCGGATCTTTTGTGGCAAAGAATCTCTTAACTTCAGGGAGAAAGGGAGCCCTGCAGCAGGCTTAACCTTGAAAGGTATCTCTACTCAAGATGAGATCCTGGCATGCAGCCAGCTGCAACAGTATTTAAAGGGCTCTTGGGCTGCTCAGTATTTATGGGGTAAGGTGATTAACTTATAGCAGTACTTGCATACTGACTGCAGAAGTTAGTTTCTTCCAAATTTTGCTAGAGTCAGACATTGACAAGCACTGTGGTTAGGTGGCCACATTGCTCAAATTAGCCTTTTGCTATTCTGTTATATCTGCCTCACCCAAATCCACTTTGAGCCAGATGTAGCCATCATGATCAGATACATCCATTATGTTTGGAAATAAATAAACATTACAGGAGATGAAATAAATATATTTTAATAAATCAACAAACAAAATAATAAATAAAAAAATAAATATTATGGGAAATAAAGTTCAGGTTGGCTGGAAGGGTGGAGGAGGAGCACACTATCACACTGAGTTGTAATTTCCACAGCCTCATTAATAGGTTAAAGTTAAAACTTACATTCAGACATTCAGGATAGTGGTATGGTTTCTTTTTAATTCAGTAGAGATTGTAGAAAGCTAGTTTGTGACATTCTAGTGCCATACAGATATTTTTTTTCTTTTTAAGGTAAATGGCTATTTACCTTCCTTAAGCTGTCTTGAGAAAGAGTGAATGTTCAGTACCAATATACTTGTGCATTCTTGGGAAAAAAAATGTTGTCATCCATTTCACTAACAAATGAGAAAGGTTTGCAAAAGATAAGAAAAACAAAGCAAGAGAAAACAATGAGTCCCAATCTTGTAAAAAACAATATTTGGGAAGAGAAACATAGAATCGTAGAATCATACAATTACACAATTATGCAACCATAGTTTGGATTGTAAGGAACCATTAAAGGCCATCTAGTCACTTGTACAGAGAATATCTGTAATGTGTGTATATAAGCCCTGAACTAATATGCACTAACATGAAATAAAGTTTAAGTATAAATCAGTCATAACAAAGGTTTTATGGTTTTCGTTATGTGCCTAGAGTAATGTAAACAATATGCTTTGCTGGAGCAAGAGTTTTGGTGAACATTCTTTAAATATGACACCAAATGAGCAGAGTAGGTTAACTGAATGCATGGAACACAAGTGGAACTAGAGCACTTTTTAGGTGAGCTTAATATATGT
The DNA here is from genome assembly GCF_034315485.1 of Pezoporus occidentalis. Taxonomy (NCBI): domain Eukaryota; kingdom Metazoa; phylum Chordata; class Aves; order Psittaciformes; family Psittacidae; genus Pezoporus; species Pezoporus occidentalis. Next base: position 3,718,940 of record NW_026914611.1, on the reverse strand, counting down.
CATTTATACAGTGCATTTCTCATTCATAATCAAATATATGGATTTTTAAAATGTCACTATAATTCTTATCCAGACTTTTGACACTATTAAAAGCCTGTTGAACTCATTGTTGAACTGCCTTTAATGCAGTTTGGATCTATTTCCATTCTGGAAGTGTTCACAGCCAGGTTGGATGGCCCGCTGAGCAACCTCATCTAGTTGGAGGTGTCCCTGCCTTTGGCAGGCAATTTGAAACTAGATGAGCTTTAAGGTCCCTTCTAATCCAAACCATTTTTTGACTCTATGATTCCATGCCTACACTGTGTCATTGTGTTTCTCTGATGATGCATGGATGTCATACAGTTGTATGAGAAGTGGGGTAGGAAGGGAAGGAGAGGTTAGTGTTCATGGTGGCAAATTAAGCAAAGCTTGCTGCTGTGACAAGTATTCAAACAACAAAAACAAATAAAGGCATAGGAAGCACAGCTATCAAATGCAGACCAAGTGAAAATAGACTATATATCTGAATATTTTGATCCTGCTGATATCAGTTCAAAATAGTACATTTTCCATGCTGCAAGTAGTGCAGGTGCTGTAGTATGTCAGCATGTGTAATGATGAGGAGGTGCTTACTTTTCTGAAAGCTAATGGCAAATTTATAACAAGAGAAAAATGACTGTGTTCATTACTAGCTATGGGTGGAAGAAACTTCCAGATAGAGCTTTCAGGAGTATTTTTGTTTGTTTGCTTGGTGCTTCCTTGTATGATCACTTTAATGATAATACACTTTATTCTTTCATGAGCTGAACCCAGCTGTGATTAGCAATTTAACTTCTTAAGTAATGGAGATGAAACAAAAGAAGTCAGTAGATCCTGCACCAAGTGGTGAATAAATAAATTCAGTCTTAGCACCACATGACATTAGCATCAAAAACAATAGCACGAGAATTATAATTGTCTCAGTGCAAAGAACACCTGAAAAAATGTGAGGAAGGGAAAAATCCACCCTGCTGTTCTTTTTTGTAACTTCTGCAACTTTGTTTCCTCTGGTAGCACAGCAGTTCTGGCAACTAACAATAAGAAATAATGCTTTCCACCCTCCATGGAGCTTTCTGACTCTATGGTTAGTGTTATTCCCAAAGAATTTCTATTTGCTTCCTTTAGTATACTTCTCGTTTCCCTGATCTTATTGCCAGTTACAACCAATTCAATTTTTTTCTTTTTTTTTACTTGTGGTATAAACATAATGCCATGGTAAACTATGATATATTTTTAATTCTCCTTACTATCACATCTTTATAACAGGAAAAGCACTAATTTTTAGGACAGCTGAATATCATACAGAATTTATTGAGGAAAAAAAGATCTCCACTACACATATTTCCTACAAATGAGATCATATAATTTGATGCGGCCCAGTAACAGCTTTGAAGGTACAAATTTAAACCTGGTAATTAATAAATTTTTCTTCACAGATGTTTCAGAGAAAAAAAATAAAAAAAAGTAAATATTTTGCAAGGTATATTAAGGCTTAATGAATAATCTATTTCCTGGTCAAATGACCCTCAACAGAATTCAGATGTAAAAAAGACCTTTTTTTTTTTTACAACTGAGCCTATTTTGTGATTATCATACTTTTTTGCACATGTTAGACCTGTCTGGACCAAAATGCAGAAGAACCAAGCATGCTATGTCATACAGTGTCAGGACTCCTGATCCCAGTCATCGTAGGTTTGTAGTGTTTGGAGTAGCACTCTTCTCAGGGCACTGAAATGGACACCTATTAATCTGGCCTCTTATGTTTCCTCACTGGACATCATATGTGCTAGACACCTTTTAGGAGATAGTTTAAGATCAATTCTAAGACTATGATTTTTTTCACCTAGCCCATGTAGATATATATACCTACACGTAGACACACAAATGTTGACCTTTCAATCTGGAGCTGAATCCCACCCACCATGTCTTTATTTCCTTCACATTAAGATAATAAATGTTCAAGAGTGACATATGGTTCATTGTTATGCATTAGAGTTGCATATAGCTTTGCAGAAATCCATGAAGTTTCTATGTAGACATCCTACAATACTGTTTTGGAAACCTCAGACAGCAGGTGAGAAGCAGAACAAGCACTCAGACTCTTGGTAAAACAAATGCATATAAGCAGGGATCTACAGGGTAAAACAGAGTGTGGACATTTTTTTATAGAGAATTTCTATCTATGTGTACAAAATAACTGGTTGCCATAAGATAATTCTGATATTGGAGGTATTTTAAATATTTACTTTATTCAGCAACTCTCTTGTGCAGCTTGTGTATAGCTGTAATAAGGTGAATTGTTTCAAGAAATGTATATATAATATTTTACATATATTATATATAAAATACACAGAAAATTGAAAGTCCTTCTGATAATTAGATACATACCTTCCTTCGAGACCTGTGGCACCACGTAGGGAATAGGAAAGACCTGGGGATTAAGCAAAATTCTGAAGACCTCCCTAGATTCATTTCATATTAATCCCTGCCCTACACTTGAGGTTACCTAAGAATGTTTCTTGACCTTCCTTTATGAATTACTTGTGTTCCTGCTATTTCAGGATATTTTACCAACAAACCCTAGCTGTGGCTACAAGCAGTGAGTAGGAATTGTTGTTTGACTTTCCAGTAATTATGTGAAGCATTACTTCTGCAATTCAGACCATATAGTGTGTTGCTTCATCATAAATAATGACTGTAACTGTTTACCGTGGGTCTCAAGGATGCAATTCTCTCAAGATGTGACCTTCACAGAAAAAGGAGGAAAGAGGACAAAGTTGGTTGCATTTTCTGTTCTGGGAGCGCAAAAGAATTCATTTTGAGAGAGGCTATCAGCTCTGAGAAGCAGTTAGTGATTAAAGTGTTCCTAATACGAAAAAGATATTTAGTCTTTAACATTTATCTTGCCAAAATTTTATTACTAGAAATCCTTTGAATGAAAAAATGGACACATTCTTAATGTCAAAATTAAACACAATAAACAATGTTTAGTAAGCTGTATTGTGAGTAAGACATGAAGTATCAGAAAAGCATAACAGTGCTCCCCATATCTCTCTTCATTAACGTCTAATAAAAGGCAAACAGGAAAGGATTAGGGATTGATCTACTGTGACCCACACATTCACAACCAGATGACAACTTTACCAGCAATTAAGCTCATGTCAGTTGCTGGTCTGAGGCATGTACCCTACATGAACAGACAGCAAAGTGCTAGATAACTGAACGTCCCCATTCCTAAGCGCACCAGTGAGACACCCATGTGCTTAGCAAATACACAGTGAGGGAAATTAGCAGCACAAGGATTTCCAGCATGTTATAGGTGTACTATGTGAAGAACTGGGGAGTGCCAGTCATGTAGGACAAACTGTGGTTCACATGTCAGCAAATACGATGGTCTGCATATGTAAAAGCTATTAAAGGTGTTAGTAGAGAAGGAGAAAATGACCAGCTGTTAGCCAAAGTCACCCCCTGCTAGAAATACTTGTATTAGTCTGTCCTCATTGATTTGAAATATGAACTTAAATTGCTCCTGCTAACAGTTTGCTACACAGTCTCCTTGTTTCTCTTTGGTTTGCTTTTAGGGTTTTTGTCTCGTTTTTTTTGTTTTGGTTTAGTTTTTGTAGTTTGGGTTGTTTTTTTTTGTTGTTTATTTTGGTTTGGTTTGGTTTTTTAATGAAACTAACTCCTTTTCCCAGCCTTAAAATTACATTTTTTTCATAGAACCTTTCATTTCCACAATTTTATGTCAGTTCTATGGAGATGTATTCACCAGTTCAGGTGGAGAAATGTTAAAATTATCAGCAGAATCTATTTTCTTCAGCAGTCTTCTGGGAGCGCTGAGACTGACAACAGGCCTCAGAAAAACAGCAATGTATTCTAGAGCTATTTATTCCTTCTGCTTCATTCTTGATGGGAACAGTTCATCTAAGCTCTCCCCTGGGCAGAGCATCTTGAAGGACCTCTCATGTCAACTAAAAAGCAAAAGAATGTCAAAATAAGAGATTTATACAAGTTTTGTTAATAATATAATTGCAACCATTTTTTTTCTGTCTTCTATACATTCTACTTTTATGTATCTTTGTTTCTGAAATTCTCTAATCAAGTACATTTAAATACATTAGTACACATCATCACCTTAGTTTGTACTGGGATTTAGTCAGAGTTTCTATTTGAATTGATTGAATTTGAAACTAAGAAAAAACCTCCTATTTTTATTGAGACACATTATGTCCTCTGCTGCATGCATTAATGATCTCATGCCATCCTTTTTTCATAACCAACAACACAGACTTTGATGGAAACTGTTATCAAACTCCCAGTGATGAAACTAAATCAGTTAAAAATAGAAGACTCAGCTCTAACCTTTTTTAGCACTAAAAATAATAAATACTAGTCCCTTCACTTTTAATGGTTTCTCATTAATACATTATTGTTCTTAAGAAGTTAACATTCATCCCAGATTTTGACCATAATAAAAATTGTTCTGCTCTGTTAGTGAAGCATTAATTTTTTTTTTCTTTTTCTAAAATGAAAGACATTGTTATGGTTTCTAGAACAAAACAAGGGCATATCTGTAGTGCTGCTTTTCTTCCTTTTGCCTGTAATGTTTGTAAACCAGTTCCTTTTGATTGTCCAAAATGTTTTCTGATGTTCTAAATAACATTGGACACCAGTTCTCTGCTTTTAAAGTAGTTTATGTTCAATACAAGCGTTTCTCACTAAACTTCTGTCTCTCCACAAGCTTCATAAATGCAGGGCTGTCAGTATTTATTTATTGTTTGATATTATTTTCCCTAGGACTTCTCAGTAGAAACTACACACATTTTCTGGTTTGGTTTGAGCTTAACTCATTCACTGTTGCACACTTCAGAATTATGCTTCTGCATTATCAGTAACACACCATTTGTATGAGACAGTTTCTCATACATATAACTTATTAAAGATGATTAAGCAGATCCTAACTTTGACTAAAGCAGCTAAGTGACCCCAATATTTTTTTTTAAGATTTTGCTTGACTAAAACATTTGTTGTTGTTTCTATTATAACATCTTAAAAAATATCTGCATTCTTTTTAATGTTCTTAGAAAGAAACCTATCTGTACAATATTTCTATCTAGAGATTATTTTACTTCAGTTAATAACTGCAAGTAATAAAACCATGACACATATAATTTCTGGAATAACCATGATCAATTTGCAAACTGTATTAATAAAACGGTGTCAAAAAACGTAAACTAGGTTCAGGTGTAAAACTGCCATCAATTTGGAAATATTTACCATTAATCTGTTTCAGGCCATTTACTCAATCCATTCAGAGGTGTTTTGCTTTATGAACATAGTTCAGATTATCAAGTCTTCAATTAATGCCTTCTGAGATCACACAATTTCATTTAACTTCTCTCAAAATTTTATAAATGTATGTGAAGCTTTTACATTACAAGCTAGTGCTTGGTTTTCCTTCATGAGATGTTCCATATTTCAGTTAATTAACACTAGCACAGTGCGTGCTTTTCACTTGTTTCATTTTCCAATTTGCATGGTATTTTTATGTAACTAGCCCTAGCAGCTTCCAGGGAGACCCTTTCCTATGTTTTGTACTTACAGATTTACAAATGCTCCATCCCTGGTGGCATTCAAGAGATGGACAGGGCCTTGGGCAACCTGGTCTAGTGTGAGGAGGCAGGCAGATTGGATCAGGATGATCTTTAGGTCTTTTTCAACCCTAAAAATTCTATGATTCTATGAGTCTATGGTTTAACTTTTTCCACATTTTTTTTTTGTACTAAAACAAACAAATAAATAAATAAAAAAAATAAATAAAATAACTGCTCTTTTGAAAGAGTTAATAGAACCAAAACTTTAAAAGTCTTGATCATGAGGCTGGATCTTTTCAAATATCTGAAAGGTAAATTTCATGTTTCAGGAAGGAATCTGCAAGTTGCAGTGATACAGGTCCTTGTAGCTATTTTTATTAGAAAATGCTTTGTTCTAGTCACCTTTTATCTAAATTGGAAATAATAATTAGAAATTAAGAATGAATATTGTGGAGTATTGAAGTTTACTCCTGTGAAAAATTACAGAAAATGTTTAAAAATATGGAAAGTAGATGGTGTTAGCCTCATTTATCCTGCGTTCATCATCTGTTTCATTCTTGCTTGGAAAACTCTTAACACTGCAAGATACATTAGCTTTATGCCCTAAAACATAGTGTAAATACAGTTTTAATGTATTGTACTGTATGTACAGTTTTGTATAACCTGAACTTTCATTAATATAATGTTTTGCATTTACTTCCCACTTTATTTCAATGAATTGATGGATACACGAATCTTCATGAATTTCTTTCATCTCCTAGATCCCCTAACAAGCAAATTGATCTTACTTGCAAGACAAGCTTATTAAATGCCTCTGGCTTTCTGGAACTGAAGACATTTGATCAGAAAATGAAAACATTGCCATGTAGCTGGCATCGTTCTTTCTGGTTTAGCTGGCTTTTGTACAACATTCACATTAGCTCTGTGCCCACAACCTCAAACTGAATAATACTGGAAATGCATGATGTGTGGAGGAAGTTTGAGGGAAAAGTGCCAAGTGAATATTGGCCTTTCATGTCCTTCTCTGGTAAGCACATGTGCAAGCTGTATTCAGGACAGAGAACAGATAAATGACTACTAAATATTCTCAATGCAAAATTAACTATAATGTCTTTAAAACTAATTCCTTTAGGGCAAATCTAAAACATTGATCCAGCTCATTTTTATTTTTTTTTTTAGCATCTTGCTCTGTGTATCATTTACTGTAATAAGCAGTCATTTCCAACAGTAACAAGAAACATAGAGTAATATGGGAGCATAAACGCAAACCCATTTAGAAACAAAATCTCCAGAAGGACAGATGTGATTTATATACAATTCCATTTACCACATCTCAAACGTGGACTGTTGCACAACATTTCATTCAGAGCTTTAAACTTAACAATGCTTTTTTGTTTGTTTAACATGGTCGCAATCATAGTAAAAAAAACACTTCTGACCATGAGTTTCTGATGGAAAGTTTAGGTGCTGTGCAAGAGCTTTTGTGCATTTAGTGGTAGTTAATCTGTAACTTTAAAGGTAATTAACTCCTACCCTTTCTAAATTAATGTTTGAAATGTATGTTTTGTCTGATTCAGTCTCTGAAAAGGATCCAAGTATATGTCAATATACTGCTGGAAACATGTATGATTTCCTTTTCTTCTGGTGACACAGGTTGTCCCCCTGCAGCCTGTTTGGACTCCTGTGAAACACAGTCACTGCAGCCTCTGGAAGAGGCTGCATCAGGGCAGATATCCACACTGCAGCCCATAGAGGACCCACACTGGAGAAGTCTTTACATGAAGGACTCTGTCCCATGACAGCGACCCTATGCTGGAGCAGAAGAATAGAAAGATGAGAAGTGTCAGACATGAAATGTTATAAACTGCTTACAAACCTCTTCCCCCATCCTCCCTGCACTACTTGGAAATGGAGAGCTAGAGGAGCTGGGAATGAAAGACTGAAGTTGAGCCTGGGAAGAACGTGAGGGTGAGAGGGAGATGCTTTAGTTTTCATCTTTGTTTCTTCACCATCCCACTCTTCTTTTAATTGGAAATAAATTAAATTAATTTTCTCCAAGTCAAGTCTGGATTTGCTGTGACTAACTATTTAGTGATGCCTCTGTCTTTATATCGACCATGAGCTTTTCTATGATCAGGGGGAGTGAGAGAGCAGCTGAGTGGGTGACTGGCAGACAAGGTCAATCCGCCACAAATATATTCCTAATACTCGGAAAAGTATGGCCCAAATGAAACTTCTATGAAATAGTGATAATGCTGGAAATTCAGAGTAACAACAATAGAACACATATAAGGAATAGCACCCTACAATCATATTAACAGTTTAACAATATTTGGTCTAGATTTCTTGTTGCTTAGCAGATAATTTTATGGGTGCAAGAAAAGTTTCACTTAAAATATGTGAAGAAATATGACAGTAAAAATATAATTGATCAACTTCAATGACTATATGTATAAAATTCTTCCCTGTGATTGTACACGTCCTAAAGAATTTTAGCAATAGTGTATACTTTTCAAGTGTTTAAAATATCTCAGGAAAAGTAAATTAGCATAAATTACACTTTTAAGAGACTGAAGAAATAGAAGTTTTGAATGGATGCAAAAGAGAGAATAATTTTAAATTTTAACTTCCCGTACTCTTTTAAGCTTCTTGGCAACTCAGATTTACCACCATAAAGGAGCTGTAAGTAGCTATAAGGAGCATCTCTTTCTCCCCCTCCTCTCTCTCTTCCTCAGGCCACCATCTAAGTTACACTTATCTCGATGTATTTTTTTAATTTGTCCTGATATACAGATACCTACTTTTGGTCAAATACCACCGCCATTTGCCTGAATTTTTAAAGTGCCGTATATTTAAATGGGATTTTAGCCAAATGATTCTCCATCTGTTTCAAAACCCATCTAAAAATACTTTTCTCGTGTCTGCCTCTCAGTGCTTGCCTCTTCTTATGTTATTTCATTATAACTGTAAGGGACATACATGCTATAATTTATGTGTGGTATGCAGAACAAAAATGCTGTGAGATATATCTAACATTATTATTAAATTCTGAATTTCCAATTTCACCTTACTTTTCCCTAGCTATTATTTTATAAATTATAGTCACGTTTTCAGCTCCCTTTGTTTTCAAAAGTTCTCCATCAGGGTTTGGTTAATTTTTAAAGTATGTCCAGTTCTTCTCTAATTATTCTCAACATACAGATGAGTTAGAATTCTTCATATTCAAGAATTTGCAGAGAATCAAAACTTACCTACTGCATGCACTTTTCTGTGTTATTTAATTTCAAATGGCTTAGTAAAAGAATCTAGTATTTCTTTTTTGGCCTCAATGAGTCAAAAGTTCTATTGATATAGTAAGCATTTTGCCACAGTACTTGGACTTAGCTGTAGCTTTTAACAGATTGACATTGGAAATGCTGATTCAGGGGCATTCTGCCTTATGGATTTATGTAATTTTAACATGTATTTAGAGCAGTTTTTGAAGCAAGGGTATTCATCCTCAGGTGAATAGTCAGAAAAAAAAGAAATTGCCAATGTTTTTATGGTTGTAGAGATGTATTTCCTGACTCCACTGCTGGAGGTTTAATTTTGATGAGCTCTGCAGTTTATGAGGTCTGCAGATGCTTCTGGATAAGACAGCTATGATGTTGTCTGGAGGTAATCATGTGCAAAGAAAAAAGTCAAGACCTCTTATGCAGTTATTCAGATAATGTAACATTAATAGCCAGAATAAAAGAGAAAATAACAATTTGTACAAGAGAGTTTAATTTGAACAGGGATTAGATTTTAAACAATATTAGGCACCAATGCCCAAAAGCTAGGCTAGCAATGGGATAGCAAAAAGAGGCATCCATTTGCAAGGACAATCTTTATGAGCAATTACTGTTACTGTAGAGTCAAACGTATAAATCATAATTACTAGAGCTATTTATTTTTTATTATTTTTTCAGAATTGTGAACCAAACTCTTGCATGAATGTTGTGGTTTAAGCTCAGCTGACACACAGCCTGCTTGCTCACTCCTCCTCTTTCTCCCCCCTTGCTCCCAAAGCAACTAAAAGCATCGGTGTTATCAGTGCTGCTTCCAGTCTGAAAGTCAAAAACACAGCACTGCACAAGTTACTAAGAAGGAGAAAAATGAATGCTACTGCTGAATCCAGGACAATGAGTCTTGAATCGCTCATGCATTTTCATATTCTTGACTACCTATTGTGAAAATCCCCCCTCCCATTTCTCATCCAGTGGAACAGTTATCATAATTAATCTGATGCTTTATGCTGTTATCCTGTTATGCCAACAATACAGTTTAACATAACCTTATTATAATAATAAAAAGAAAACTTGAATCTCTGTGATGTTTCCTGAACATTCAAGAGAGACTTTCTGTGTGCATCTCAAAACAACTCAAAAGATGGATGGCACTGAGGGAGGCTTAGTGCCTATCCGTGGTGAGCAGTGGATTGATGGTGAGGGAGCAGTGATCACGCTCCAGGAAGGCAGGTGATGGTTTCCTGTGTGTCTACCCTGAGGCCACAAAGATCAACTGCCCGGAGACTGCAGCACAGACATTGTGGGCCCTGTCAGGGCACAGCGTTAACTGGGTCTGGGGTACATCAGATTTCCTGTGCATGAGTCTCACCTGTGGAAAGGTTCCAAGACATCCTGACCCTATAAAAAGGCAAAACTGGCCTTCAGCTTTGTGGTGTGTGCTCCTCTTTATCAAATATCAGCAGAATCATTGGCTGCAAGGACTTCACCAAGGGTTAAGTAACTGAAAGGACTACAACTGAAATGGCTGCAACTTGCTGATGGAGAAATGTCACTGGATCCATTGGGTGGTGAGTCTATTTATTTCTATTTTATTTTCTTTCTCCTTTTTTTCCCTCTACTTCAGGTCTTCTATAAGAATAAGAACTTGCAAATACTTTTGTTCCTCCTGACACAGTTTTAGGGAAGTTTACAATAAAATTAATGGTTGTTTTGTGTTTCAGCCTCTGGAGTGCCTGTGGTTTCTTCTGTGAACTGGACACTGTGAACAGTATTGTAAAAGATCAACTTCACCCTCACCTGTCAGGTGGGATGGTATAGCATTCACAAATAATTCTTTGAATTATTTGGTTACTAACAGTGTTACGTGTTTCCTTGCCTGTCAAAGCTGTCTCAAGAATTTTGTAAAGCTGATGTTCATTCAAACTCACATTTATATGCAAAAGCATTACACATTGAAATAAGCACCAGACAGAAGATGTACCACTCTTGAATGTGTTTTTCTTGCTGGAAGCAGAAATCCACTTTTTTGGGTAGCTGGAGGAAAGTTGTGGAAAGGGTATTACAGTATCAAGTGAAGGATAAAGAAAGAGAGGTAACTGTCAAGGAGGACACATGAATTCTTTCAATTCCAGACCCTGAAGCACCTAGATAAAGGTATGAAATACTGTCATGAAAAACAGTATCCTAGTTTAGATGTCTTGACTGCCTAAGCTTACCATCACATATTTAACTTTCTATGCAATGCCAATTCATGCACTCTGTGTGGGTGTTATGCTGCAGCTGTTTACATGCAAACTGGTTAATTAAGAAATTGTTTGATTTGCGTTGCTCCCGAAGCCTACTGTATTTTCTCATGAAACTCTGGTGTCCCTGAATATTTTGTTTATTTAATACCATCTTCTTCAGACTTAGTTTTCATCCTTTCACAATAATTCCCTGTTACGGGCTTTAATTCATACAAAAGCCAGGAAGGAAGGAAGGAATATATTCTGGAAAACATTTGTATGAAAAAATGCGCACTTGAAAATGTTGAGTTATAGAAACAATGGCAAAAGTACTAAAAGAAAAAATTTAGTTCAATTCCCAGTTGGTCAGGGAATACTACAATTATTATACAAGCACACATGCAGCCCTGATTAAAACTATGGAGCTTACTTTTTCTTAAATAGTAATGATGCTCTATTAAGTTTGATCTGTGTCCTGGGTTCAGCCATAGCAGTCATGTTTTTTTTCCTTTGTGGTAGCTGGTGCAGTGCTGTGTTTTGACTTCCAGCCTGAGAACAGTGTTGGTTAAACCGATGTTTTCAGTTGTTGCTAAGTGATGTTTACCCTGACCAAGGACTTTGTGAGGCTCATGCTCTGCCAGGGAGGAGGGGAAGCCGGGAGGAAGCAGAGACGGGGCGCCTGACCCGGGCTAGCCAGGGAGGTATTCCATACCACAGCACGTCATGGCTGGGGTGGGGGGTGACTGGGAGTTACCCGGAAAGACACGGGCTTCCGGGTGGAACTCGTTTTCTTGGCCAGTGGTATCGTATTCTCTTCCCTTGTTATTTTCCCTTATCATTGTTGTAGTTGATAGTAGTGGTGGTGATTTGTGTTGTACATTGGTTGCTGGACTGTTCTTGTCTCAACCCGTGGGAGTTGCACTCTTTCGATCCTCCTCCCCGTTCCTCCGGGAGTGGGGGAGAGCCCTGGTGGCGGGGGGACACAGACCTCGATTGTTGTCAGCTCGGCACCACTCACTGGAAGTGAGTGAACAAGTTACCTGACTGGGTTTAAACCACGACAGTTCTTTTTGGCGCCCAACGTGGGGCACGAGGGGTTGAGATAAGAACAGATCTGACTGGATTGATAGTCACTCGTCACAATGCTGATTTATTGGCTCTCAAGGTTGTTCCTCTTGATCTCACAGTTTCAGTATATAGTATCTTACGTCCATCCGGTATTTGCTGTATTAGTGTTTTTCAAGTGTGGGGCTTGGGCTAAGGTTTTTGTCCCATTGTACTTTATGGTAATGACTTGTAATACAATAGAATCATTGATCATGAAACTGATCTGGCTTATGTTCCCAGTGTGGTCACCACCTTTATACTTTGGGAGGTATATGATGGAGGTGCTTAGCAATTACACATCTTTTTTCTCCTTCTCAGGTGCTCAACCTGGGAAGGAGACATTCTTTTACCCTCCCAGTCGTCCCCCCAGGCCATTTACATTTGAGAGTTTTGAAGTTTTTGAATGGCCTTTTAATGCTGTTGAGACTTGTTTGCTGATGGTGATGGGAATCACCATGCTAACACGCATACAGAGTGTGTTTTGCCCACTACTGATTTCAAGAGTTAAGCAGAGTCAGGTTTGGGTCTTGTCTGGGGTCAAACGACGATGTAGGAGGACCGAGAGATTTTCCCTGAGGCTGGACAGCCATGAGTGGCAGGGTGTGTGGGACAGTATGGGCAAGTATCTAGGTCAGTGGGCCCCTCCAGTACTTTGGAATTTCACTACCAAACAACTACAAAATCCAGAAGAATTAGTAAAACACTTAGGTGTGTGGTCATTCTGGCCATACCAGAGATGGCCAAATCACGGCAATGTGCTGGGGCTTGGCCTATGCTTACAGGGCCTTGTTCAACACTATCCAGCACCTTCAAAAGGAAAAGAATGTCGGCAGATCTGAGGCCAGCTATACCCCAACTGAGAAAGAGATACTGGCAGCCTATGAAGGGATTCGAGCTGCTTCGGAAGTGATTGGCACTGAAGCACAGCTCCTCCTGGCAGCCCGGCTGCCTGTGCTGGGCTGGATGTTCAAAGGCAGGGTCTCCTCTCCACATCATGCAACTAATGCTACATGGAGTAAATGGGCTGCACTGATTACACAACAAACTCAAATAGGAAATCTCAGTCGTCCAGGCATTCTAGAAGTCATCATGGACTGGCCAGAGGGCAAAGATTTCGGAATGTCACCAAAGGAGGAGGTGGTGCGAGCTGAAGAGGCCCCACCATATAAGAAACTGTCAGAAAGTGAAAAGAAGTATGCCTTGTTTACTAATGGCTCTTGTCGTATTGTGGGAAAGCATCGGAGATGGAAGGCAGCTGTATGGAGTCCTGGACGACAAGTTGCAGAAACTGCTGACGGAGAGGGTGAATCAAGTCAGTTTGCCGAGGTGAAAGCCATCCAGCTGGCCCTGGACATTGCTGAACGAGAAAAGTGGCCAGTACTTTATCTCTATACTGACTCATGGATGGTGGCAAATGCCCTGTGGGGGTAGTTGAAGCAATGGAAGCAGAGCAACTGGCAACGCAGAGGTAAACCCATCTGGGCTGCTGCACTGTGGAAAGATATTGCTGCCCGGGTGCAGAACCTGGTGGCGAAGGTACGTCATGTAGATGCCCATGTACCCAAGAGTCGGGCCACTGAGGAACACCAGAACAACCAACAAGTGGATAAAGCGGCTAAGATTGATGTGGCTCAGATGGACTTAGATTGGCAACATAAAGGTGAATTATTTTTGGCCCGGTGGGCCCATGACACTTCAGGCCATCAGGGCAGAGATGCAACATATAGATGGGCCCGTGACCGAGGGGTGGACTTAACAATGGACACTATTGCCCAGGTTATTCATGAGTGTGAAACATGTGCTGCAATTAAACAAGCCAAGCGGTTAAAGCCTCTTTGGTTATGGAGGACGATGGTTGAAGTATAAATATGGGGAGGCCTGGCAGATTGACTATATCACACTGCCGCCAACCTGCCAAGGCAAGCGCCATGTGCTTACCATGGTGGAAGCAACCACTGGGTGGCTGGAGACATACGCTGTGCCCCATGCTACTGCCCGGAACACTATCCTGGGCCTTGAGAAACAGATTTTGTGGTGACACGGCACCCCAGAGAGAATTGAGTCAGACAATGGGACTCATTTCCGGAATAACCTTATAGATATTTGGGCCAAAGAGCATGGCATTGAGTGGGTATATCACATCCCCTACCACGCACCAGCCTCTGGGAAAATTGAACGGTACAATGGGCTGTTAAAAACTACACTGAGAGCAATGGGTGGGGGAACTTTCAAGCATTGGGATACACACTTACCAAAGGCCACCTGGTTGGTCAACACCAGAGGATCTGCCAACAGGGCTGGCCCAGCCCAGTCAGAACTTTTACATATTGTAGAGGGGGACAAAGTTCCCGTGGTGCATATGAAGAATTTGCTGGGGAAGACAGTCTGGGTAATTCCTGCTTCAGGTAAAGGCAAACCCACTCGTGGGATTGCTTTTGCTCAGGGACCTGGATATACTTGGTGGGTAATGTGGGAAGATGGGGAAGTCCGATGCATACCTCAAGGGGATTTGATTTTAGGGGAAAACAGCCAGTGAACTCAATTGTATGCTGTTGCCTGCTGTGTAATGCTTTTATAGCCCATCAACTAGATGTCTCCAGGTCACCAGCGACTGGCCCTGACTTCCCTCCAGCCATCATCCCAACAGAGAATGAACTTTGAACATCATGGACTGAATGGACTCGGCAGTATTATAGGGATGGGTCCATGCACTAAGAAAATGATCTTTTCCTCTTGGTCTGTATGTATATGGATGTATATATATGGGAGAGCGATGGTGTATTGAAAATGTGGGATCTGAGCACGACGTGAATGGTATGGAATAAGGGGTGGATAATGTCCTGGGTTCAGTAGTAGCAGTCATGTTTTTTTTTCCTTTGTGGTAGCTGGTGCAGTGCTGTGTTTTGACTTCCAGCCTGAGAACAGTGTTGGTGAAACCGATGTTTTCAGTTGTTGCTAAGTGATGTTTACCCTGACCAAGGACTTTGTGAGGCTCATGCTCTGCCAGGGAGGAGGGGAAGCCGGGAGGAAGCAGAGACGGGGCACCTGACCTGGGCTAGCCAGGGAGGTATTCCATACCACAGAACGTCATGGCTGGGGTGGGGGGTGACTGGGAGTTACCCGGAAGGACAGGGGCTTCCGGGTGGAACTCGTTTTCTTGGCCGGTGGTATCGTATTCTCTTCCCTTATCATCGTTGTAGTTGATAGTAGCGGTGGTGATTTGTGTACATTGGTTGCTGGACTGTTCTTGTCTCAACCCGTGGGAGTTGCATTTTTTTGATCCTCCTCCCCGTTCCTCCGGGAGTGGGGGAGAACCCCGGTGGGGGGGGGGACGGGACACAGACCTCGATTGTTGTCAGCTCGGCACCACTCACTGGGAGTGAGTGAACAAGTTACCTGACTGGGTTTAAACCACGACAATCTGATATTTTTTGAAAGGCCAGGAGGCCTTTGTTAACAAGTCGGAGAAGATATTGCGCTAGAAAACATTGCCAGTGATTGCAGTAAGTAGTTGATAACTGTGAGAATACTGTAGGGAATATGAGAATGTAGTTGCCTTAGATATATTAACATATTATTTGTGAACACTTTTTTTTTCTTTTTTTCTTTTTTTTTTTTTCCCCCCGAAACAAAAAAGACCCCATAGCAGCCTTCCAGTATTTGAAGGGAACCTACAAGGATGCTGGAGAGTGACTCTTTCTCAGGGACTCTAGTGACAGGACAAGGGGGTAATGAGTTCAAACTTAAACAGGGGAAGTTCAGGTTAGATATAAGGAAGAAGTTCTTTAATGTGAGGGGGTGGGGCACTGGAACAGGTTGTCCAAAAAAAAGAGGTTAGACGTAGGTGAACATTTGAGGCACTGATGCACAAATTAAGAGACACTTTGAGACAATAACAAGAATTACTACCTAATTTGCATGAGAGCATCTTTATTGGATGTAAATAGAAAATGTTTGTAGGAAGAACTGAGAATGCAAAAATGCCCTTATGCTGAAAATCTGATGGTTCTGAAGGAAGTTTGAAATCAATTTTGTGACAAAAATAAAAGTAAAAAAATGAGGAAATAATCTGCAAAGGGTGGCTAATTTTCTACTGTTCAGACCAAAGGAGAAATTAAATGAGGCTTTTATTTTAATCAACTTGACAACAGAGAATTTGCTAATAACAGGATTTTTAAATACCAAAGTATTCACTGGAAGTCTTACATAGACACACAGAGATAATACAGTTGAACTCATTGATTATTTGATTTCAACTGTAATGGATAAATATATTTAAGAAGATGAATGAATGAAGTAGTGATATAGGCAAGAATTTCAGGTTTTTTAAGAGATTTGAGAATTTAGGTGAATGCCATAATAAAATTCCATAACCAGGTACTGTGAGGCAAGAAGGATGCAAAACGCAATAGGAAGAAAATGAATTTAGGAAAAAAAAAAAAAAAGCATAAGTTTGGAAACTGCTCCAGATAGCGTCAGAAACATCATCAAAGAATAAAGCTAGGAGAGGTGACTAGTTACTGATAAAGTCTATAATAACTACTTGGAGAAAATTATCCCAATATTAATAAAATGTAGAATAGAAAATTATAGCAATATTAATAAAATTTAGAACATATAAAAGAAAATATTATGAATAAATGACCTGAATATCAAAATGGAAATGAGTAAAAGGTCGGAAAGAAAATAAAAGAGAGCAAAACTAAAGCAAAATATTGGAATAGGCTGCCCAAGGCAGTGGTGGAATCACTGTCCCTGGAAGTGCTCAAAAACTGTGTAGACAGGGCCCTTAGTGACATGGGTTAGTGGTGGCCTTGGTAGTGCTGGGAACTGGTTGGACTTGATGACCTTAAAGGTCTTTTCCAACCCAGGTGATTCTATTCTGTTGTAAAAAAAACAGCCACACTGGTTAAATATATGATTATTGTACAAGGTGCATTTTAATTAATGGAGATTTAAAAAGTAGAAAAAAAGAAAAACAACCGGATCCTGGGCTGCATCAAAAGGAGCATGACCAGCAGGTTGAAGGAGGTGATCCTGCTCCTCTACTCAGTTCTCCTGAGACGTCACTTGGAGTATTGTGTACAGTTCTGGTGTCCTCAACATAAAAAGGACATGGAACTGTTGGAACAAGTCCAGAGGGGGGCCATGGGGATGATCAGGGGACTGGAGCACCTCCCATATGAAGATAGTCTGAGAAAGTTGGGACTCTTCAGCCTGGAGAAAAGAAGGCTGCGTGGAGACCTCATAGCAGCCTTCCAGCACCTGAAGGAGAGCTGTATGGATGCTAGGGATGGACTATAGGAACATTAGGGACTGTAGTGATAGGACAAGGGGTAACAGGTTAAAACTTAAACAGGAGAAGTTTAGATTGGATATGAGGAAGAAGTTCTTTCCTGTTAGGGTGGTGAGGCACTGGAATGGGTTGCCCAGGGAAGTTGTGAATGCTCCATCCCTGGCAGTGTTCAAGACCAGGTTGGACGAAGCCTTAGGTGACATGGTTTAGTGTGAGGTGTCCCTGCCCATGGCAGGGGGTGTGGAACTAGATGATCTTAAGGTCCTTTCCAACCCTAACTATTCTATTATTCTAAAAATATCAATACATAGTATGAATAAAAAGAAAAAATACAAAGGAAAAGAAAGAAATATTATTAAACAGAAACTGAGAACATAAAATAGTAAAAGGCTGTCATATCTTTTCCTTCTTTACCTTGTCTTCACAAAATAAAGACTAATTGTAATTAGGCCTTAATAATATTAAAACTGAAAAGCGGATGCTGTGTAGATTAGGAAATGAACATATTTTTTGAAGGATATATACATGTGTTGTTCAGTTATTTTATTCAGTATTACCTAATGAAACTGCCCCCTTAGTTTTTAAGAAAAGCCAGGCAAAGCAGACTCTGATTGGCAGTTATCTACCTTAACCTTTAGAGGACAAAGGAGATCTTGGAGGAAGAAGGAATACAGATATGCTCTTGGAAAACAAGAGGATAAAAGAGTACAAACATGATTTGGAATGAGTTACTAAAGGCTCGTTTAAAAATCCTTCGTGGACACAATACTATAGTTAACTTGGTCGCCAAGGGAATGTCATACAAAATAATCTAATTATCTTTTCTGATAAGTAAATTGTTTTAGTGGATGAAGGGAAAGCACAAAAATATAAACCTAAGCAAATTTAGCATCATTAATATGCTGCTTTTTATATCATATTCTAAGTAAATGCAGTATAAAAATATCCACCTGCATATACTAAAATATGGTTTCAAAAGAAGACTTGTAACTAGTCACTGTCAACTGGAAAGTCACCTGTGTAACCCTTCAGGAATCTGCCTGGATTCAGTTGGTATTTACGTCAGCAACAAATGATATTCCCTTGAAGTAAGAATTGTAGATGACAAGAAGCTTTTGAAAGGCAAGAATGGAATTCAGAATTATCTTGATTGCCTGCAGAGATGACATGATAACAGGATGACAAAAATTTGTATAGATACATTAAGGTCTCTACTAAAAGGAAACAAAAATAAGAAAGGGAAAGGGAACATGATAGCAGACTTCCAGTATAGTATTATAGATGATTAATTGTTCTCCATGCCTTCTTGGAAAACAGTGTGAAGAAGTCAGCTGAATTTGAAATAAGGGCAATTAAAACCAGAGATTACTCAATGATGGCAGTAACCTTGACTGGAAAGGACTTCTGATAGGCAGTGTGGAGTTTTCCAATATTATTTTTAAAGACATAAGACAATATCTGATAGTGTTATCCAAGCATTCCTAGCCTTTTCACTGTGTAAGGGCTGAACTAATACATCTTTTCCAGACCTACAGCTCTACAATTTTGTGTTTTCTTGGGCTATGGGAATACAAGGTTGTGGTTAAAGCTTCAAAAGAAAAGGTAACCATAACCATATCCTCCTTTCGGTCCCATGGAAAAAAAAATCTTTACTAGAGAAAGATGACCCCCAAAAGGTAGTTAAATGACATCGGCTGAAAAGGAGAAGATGTTGCTGATGAAATCAAAGCAGAAATCTTAGAAATGGTTAGTTGCTGTGTGTTGTTTGACTACCTTTGAAAAATGTATATGTAATTTCGATACATTAAATTAAAAAGTTTCCAACTTAAGAGGGAAAGCAGTAAACTGGAGTAGCCTCACCTGAGCATTTCACATACTATGAGATGCTTTTGGTTTTATTCTTGGAGTTATGCACTGCATGTGATAGCATTTACATATCTTGCTCCTGGATGATAATGGTGATTATCTCCTTTTAATGGGGTATTGTTTACCAAACTGATTAATGTCTTTTAGGTGAGGCAAATTATTTAGATGAGCATCAGAAACTTATTTTTCTACTTGTTTTCATAGCAAATCAAGATAATGTCTTAAATCTGAATCTAGAACTTCCTGATGGCAATCAGACACGTGCAGAAGGCTTACAGACATTACTATGATGTCTGCTATTTAAATACTAGCTCAAATTGTGCAGAACTTGAAATAAAACATGAGTCATTGTCCTGATTTCAGACCTACAGCAGTAGTTTACGGGAGGCAGTAAGTCCCTCTCGTGCTGCTATACTTGCTCCTTACTGCTCGACAATAGAAATGCAATATGCTGATCCAGAGAGATGTAATTTTATCATTCTTGGAAAATTTGAGGTTTCCCAGATGTTTTTATGCAGTGTTTGCCAGTTTGGATAAATGAGATGCTGGTGGATTTTCTTACTGACCAATATGATTGTAATAAGGAGACATTCACACTTTTCAAGGAGGAAAGGGGGGGGGGGGGAAGGGGGAACACACCAGAATAATTTGAAGAGTCATATATTTCAAAATAACTGATTGCCTGCTTAGTTGGACAGAAAAGAGGCAAAGTACTTCTGAACACCCCAATCATGTTGCTGCTAGTGGCTCTGGAGAAAGCAGATGTGCAATCAGCCTTCCTCCCTTCCAGTCAGCCTTCCTTCCAGTATTTCTTTAACTGAAGTCTTATTCACACTGGCATATTCTCACAGCAAGCTTAATATTCACTAACTGGAGATTTTATGGTTTTGACAAAATTAATATATACTCTATACCAGCATTTTCTATCATGTTACAAGATTCAATATCCAGCCACTTTTTAATGCCACAGAAACTCAATTTTCTCCTTGTTTCGGAGTTGTTCTTTTTTTCCAGCTGAAAAAAAAAAGTGACTTCTGTTAAGGTTGACTTATGAGGGTTATTTGTATCATTGGTGATTTTACAACAGGTCAGTATAACAATACTGAGGAATATTATTCCTCCCAACTGGTCAAATAATGTAGCTTTGCTGTTATCACTGCTTGGTAAAGCAAAGTGACAGTTTAGACATTTACTAATGAACAACAACAAACATCAGAAGCTCCACAAATCTCTCTGACCATATATATGCATAGAGACTGAATCCAGGGCCAGAAGCTGAACTACTGCAGCATGAGTCAACAGATGTTGGCAGACACTGTTCTTACTTCCTTTCAGCTCTAAAAACTGAAAGGTTTGGCTGTATCATAGGGATCATTTTCTGTTCGTACCATGATTCATCATGTCTCCATTATGGCAATTCTATTCACATGAAAACCTAGCCAGATCAACAAACAGAATTG
This sequence comes from Pezoporus occidentalis, assembly GCF_034315485.1. Taxonomy (NCBI): domain Eukaryota; kingdom Metazoa; phylum Chordata; class Aves; order Psittaciformes; family Psittacidae; genus Pezoporus; species Pezoporus occidentalis. Next base: position 3,698,105 of record NW_026914611.1, on the reverse strand, counting down.
AATTGAATTATTGGCAATAAAATACCCTTCCCTCTTTTCCTGATGTGAAAGTATGTATCCTTAAAAAAAAAACAAACAGGTATTCCTAATAGTTTTATAGCTTTACTAAAATGAATGCAAAACTGATTGTTATTTTCCAGTTCAATGATTAACAACAATGAAATTTTCTGTTTTACTTTTTGTTGGGGTTTTTTGATAGAAAGAAATTATTAGAAAAACATCATAGCAAGGCAGACAGCCTTCTCTCAGTATGTAGGTTATCTACTTGTCATTCAGTATGGAGGTTATCTACCTCTGTGTAAACTAGAGGATTCCTAAGAATGCTTTTAAGCATCTGTATCCAAATGTATGCTGGAGCCAGGAATACAGGAGCTGCATCTTTCCTGACATAGAAATACAGTTTTCCAGAGGAATAAAACCCAAGGTCATAATGACAGGAGTTGTGCAACGTTTTGCTCAATTTTTTCAGTCTGTATGATAAGATCATGTCTCTTACTAGTAAAAGAAGAAATGTGGAAAATAATGTCTGGCCCTAGGATCAAGCAGAACAGCTGCAGCTGGGGTTGTTTAGTCTGGAGAAGAGAAGGCTCAGGGGGACCTCATTGCTCTCTACAAATACCTGAAAGGAGGTTAGAGAGAGGTGGTTGATGGTCTCTTCTTCCAAGTAGCAAGCAATAAGACAGGAGGAAATGTTCTCAAGTTGCTCCAGGGAAGGTTTAGATTGGATTAGGAAGAAAGTATTCACCAAAAGGGTTGTCAAACATTGGAACAGGCTGCCCAGGGAAGCGGTCGAGTCACCATCCCTGGAGGTATTTAAATAATAATTGTTCCTTCAGAAATGGGTTTACAGCCCAAGCTATACCACAACATGAGTATTGATAAGCTTTGATGGTGCCATCAATAGGCCATCCTTCTGTAGGCCATCATTATTTTCATACAACAGTTATAGGTTATAAACTTGAGAATAACTATATTCATATGAATATTGAAATCCCATGAGTAAATTTTTAATGTGGCTTGTGACACCCTAAGAGCTTAATCCTTTAATCACCACATTAGTTATTTGAGTAGTCCCTACTTATTGACACAGAAGTAATTCCTCGGTTAACTTATAAACTGGAAAAACTGAAAAGAATGTTGCAGAATAAATCATTACCTTGGATTCTAAAGAATATTGAAAAGAGGTATTTCACTTGAAAAGATTCAAGTTTCCAAATTTTCAAAACACGTATGTCCATTATTGCAACTGGACATATAAGAGAACTGGACATATAACGGAAAAGTGTACAACCTGTGAGTCAAATGATATTGTCACTGTTAGTAAAATGTGGATACATTATTACTGTTACTGTTATTATTATCATTAAATAGTTGCACAAAACTGACTTTAAAAGTGCTGAAGCTCAAGTTGAATACTGCCATTAATGACTAAAGTCCTTCAAATAACTTACATCTGCTACAACATACTAATCCAAAACCCAGTACTGGATTAAAAGGTTTGTTTAATCAAAATAAACAGTGAATGCCATCAGCAAAACCACAGGAAAAGATAAGAGATGTGTAGGTTGCAGAATCTGAACTTATGAACATTTAAAGATTGGTTTCAGGGGGTGGAAATCCAGCTTCCATCAAGTTGGTATATTTATAGAGCAATCATCTGACAAGTTGTCAAAATATAAGAGGAATTCCTGGAAATGAGCACAATTAGCGTGAAAGAAGTTTCAATGAACTTTCAAACTGTAGCAACAGCAAACTCTAGACTTTGCCATTTTTACTGTAAATAAAATATTGAAAATAAAGCTGTCCACACTTATACTTGCTTTACTGTGTAACTGAATATTATAGATAAAATGAGTAAATGTTAAAGTGGAAATAACCCTTAAGATTTCAGATTGAAATATAAGCAGCCTGTTAGCAGTACATGTGCATGATATAGGAGATGCATTTTCACTTCAGTGTCCTCCAGAATAAAATTGGAGATTCTCAGATACAGTAGATGATCAAGGTGTGCTTCAAGATGCACAAATGTATCTGACTCATTAGACCTAGAGAAAGTGAATTGTAATTTTGGGTAAGCCACTTACTTACTTTCTGCCTGTACAGTAGTTCATGCACCTCTAGTCACAAATCTACTATGAAAATCATTGTTTGTACAGACAAAACATTATTTTCCTCACTTGTTCAGAGGGTAAACTACATGAAAAAATTGTTTCTTGACTTAGTATCCTTGCAAAAAAATCTCTGTAAGAAAATTGTCCTGCATTTTGCTCTTTTTGTTCCTGTTCTGACTCTGTTACAGCACCTCCACCAGTCTAGAACATCTACTGCTTCATCAGCCTGCTGATGCCTTCCCAAGTGCTCATTTCTGCATCTTGTAAACATCTCTAAGAGAATCAGTTCTGAGCATGCTTTCATAAACTTTTTTCCTTGTAATACAGAGTAGTTGATTACTTTTTACAGGTTCCCACCAGACAATTTTACTGATATCCACTGCTTTTTATTGAAGTCTGTTATACAATTTTATGAACATAATTTCAGGAGAATGTAGTGTTCTACCTGTGCTGAGCTACTTTTCTGTGAAGCAGGGATCTGCAAATGCTGGTACTGTTGATGAGTTTTGTTTACCTAGAAGGACACCAAAAGCCCCAAGAAATACAATAAAAGCAGAAATACGAGTATGGACACATCTGGGACTCCACAAAAGAAAACAAAATTAAAAAAAAATGTATGCGATCTGGGTGAAGACCAAAAATCAAATTTTTGTAGCTCCTCTCTATCAAACACATGTGAAAGTGGAAGACCATCTTCTCTTGTCTACATATTACACTCTATAACAGCATCAAATGCTCGAGCTTCTTTAAGACATATAGATTTGTATTCCACATGTGCTAGAAGGACTACTTTATGCCCATTTTTAGATGAAAGAAAATGTGAGTAGTTGAACTATCGATCCTGGCTCTGAACAGTCAATACTTCCTCTTGTTTAGCTTGAAAGACTTTGAAGTCTTAGTTATTGTCATAATCTAGTAAGTGTAATAATTCAAGGATTTTAGAGCAGATATCCATTCAGCATTATTTGGAAGAACCTTTTATGTTAATGACTGCTGACACTGAAACTGCTATTACCAAGCTAAGCCTTTGAGTACAAAGCATGTTCATGAATCAGTCTCATCCTGTGAAAAGTGCAGCAGGAAGATACTGTTCACGAAATAAAAGTCCTTGATCAGAGTATTTTTGCTTAGATTTACCCATTGTGCAAAGAATCAATCATGCCCAGTACAGCTAGGGTTAGGTGGTTTGGGTTTGACTTTTTTTTGTTTGGTTGGTTTGTTTTGTTTTATTTTTTCTTAAGTGTCTTTCCAAATGTCTTCTGTTTCATAGAATCAAAGAATGGTTTGGGTTAGAAGGGACCTTAAAGCTCATCTAGTTCCAACCCCCCTGCCATGGGCAGTGACACCTTCTACTAGACCAGGTTGCTCAAAGCCCCATCCAACCTGACCTTGATCACTTCCAGGGATGGGGCAGCCACAGCTTCTCTGGGCAATCTGTATCAGTGCCCCCCTCTCTCACTAACATACCTATTGCTATTGAGCAAGTATTTAATATTGGTTGTTTACAGTTGATAATCTGCATGGATCATCAGTTAGTTTTTCATACCTGATAAGTTATTTAAGTCAGTGATAAACTAATAGTTCTGCTTATCTGTTCTGATAATTAATTTGGTGCTTTTGTTTTGTTCCCTCTGACTAAGTAATAGTCAGTTTTAATTGTTCCAGTTTACACCACTGATTGGTCAAAACAAGCCTTTTTGCTTAAAATACTTTTAAATACAATTTATATACATACAGCTACCTGTCTAGAAACTGATCACAGCAAAAAAAAATGGCACAGACAAAATAACCTGCAGGGTTGAGTTTAAAAATATATGCCTATATATTCATTTTTTTCCCCTAAAATAAAAGTCTTTTGTCTTGCTTAATATGAATACTACTTTTTTTGTCATGTTATGGAGTCAGCTTTTTTATTAACTAAAAGTTTAAAACATTACTAAATATCAGAGATTCACAGAATCTAGAGAAAAGTGTGGGGAACAGGATACTTCTCAACGTCTCTCATAAAGGATCTTAATTTTCAGATCTTATTAATAGTACTTGTACATATAATTGGTAGTCATAAAGCACAGCATATGATATTTATATTTAAGTATTTTCAATTTAAGTTAAACGTTTTTGCTTTCCTGGTAACTGTTCCTCTCCCTTGATGTTTATGCCTTTTAGGTTCATCTAAAGCTAAAGGGGTTATCAAGGCTTATTGAGAGTGACAGCGTCATCTAAGAAGAAAGAAAAGAAATAGAAAGATTTCATCAAAGGTAGGTACATTGAGAAATACTTCTGATGAGACCCAGACAGAAGCTGACAGCAGCTGGATTATGCAATCAGTTTATGTAACAATGTAGAGAGATCTTCAGGAGTAGGTGAAGGTGGGTTTGAATTTTTTGGCTTCTATAACCTCTGAGGATACAATTTCATTACTAAGCACAGGGAAAGCTTTTGTGTTGCAACACGTGAAACTGAAGATATATCTGCAAAATAAAAGCCATTTCTCAGGAAAATTAATTTGTTCTCTGCTGCCCAGTATACATTAAAAATTAAGAGCAATCAGTAAAGATGCCAGCTGATATTTTTCATGGATAACAGATGTGTGCTACATGGACCCTTCAGGTCAAAAAACAATGAGGGGAAAATGCTTTGTCTCCAGGTTTCTTTTGCTATTGCTATCTTTCTGAACTGATGACAGTAAAACCATTCAAACAGTGTCCTGGCAGCAATATGACATTTTAAAAGATCAAAAACTACCATGTTAGATGTCTAGGGAGCCCCCAGACTGCAATAATACCAAAAAGGAAAGTAATAAAGTAAGAAGCAAGCATATGGCATACAGTTGATTTTTTTTTGCTATTGATTCTGAAACTGCTGAAGTGGAACTTCTTTATCAGCAGCCACATAATCAGCAAGTCAAAAGCAATGTATCTCTGTCTGAAATACAGTAAAACCATTTTGCCAATTTAATCAAAAGGTATCAGCTACAGAAACCTGGAGAATTGTGACATTACATACTGATGGGTGTAAGATTGTCAAGTCTGGTAACTGACAAGCTGATAAACTGCAAACTGCCAAGAAATACCTGGGAATACTGATCTTGAATTATTAGACCAACAGATTTTCACCCACAGTCATACATGGAAGTAGAGATCTGACTTACTGAAAACAAAAATAGTTATTAGTAAATATCTGGTCAATATATGGTAAATATGTGGTCAATGTATTATGATAATTAAGTAATAATTAATTAATAGTAACAGTAACTGAGGCCTTATCCTGTAAAATGTGAAATGTTTTTAATGTTCACTAGTGTTGCATTTTCAACACTGGCATATAGAAACAGAATGCTAGGACCTAATGAAAGACAGTTTTAAAGTGTATCTGATTCTGGGCTTCTGGACAAAACTAGCAGTAAGAAATTGATCTGTGATTGATCTATCTATGCGTGTAACCAATATCAGAGAAAATGTGTTACATATATACTTCTGTATTTTTTTTCAGTGATGAGAACCTTATACTGAAGGATCACTGCAGGGTTGGGAAAAAGTGTTATCTCCTGAAGCTTTCTAAGATGTAGAAGAAACACTTCTGTTGCTGCGGTCTTTCAGAAAGAATGATTTGTACACTCTCTCAGAAGTGAGCCAGTTCTACTGACTGCACTCCAGCTGGTGTTGCTACGTCTTTTATCTCCTACTTCTTGCTTTTGGAGTCATCTTGATAATCAATAGCACTTAAGTATATTCACAAGAAAAAAAACAAATGAGACCATTTGTAAATCTGTAAAGCCCTTCTGTTCTAGATCTTGCTTTCTCATAAATTGTGCACAAGACCAGATGCAATTTGAGTTGTCCTCTTTATTCCTCTGAGATCCAAAGTAGTTTGGCTTCCAAGACAAAGAAATGTCTTTGCATTATGACGGAAGCAAATTGGTCTAAAGCAAGACTAAGATGGGGGAGGAGGAAAATGATACCCCAACTGTAACCCATTAATATCAGAGAAGAGTTTTATAGGAAGAAGACTCATGCCTTTCTAGATATGAAAATGTGCTCACCTTTGTACTATGCAGCATGTGGCTATATGGCATACAGATGAGGTCCTTAAGGCAGAGAAGTCAGCTGCACTTCATTGCATACCCATGCAGAATCACAGAGAGAAAACTAACACATCTTTAATACCATAAGTAATGATAGTTTTAAAAAGATGCATTTATAATATATTCTACGTATCAATAATAAGAAGCTGTATTATTACTTATGCCCTTTGTAATTGCAGGCTTGGAGACCAGTGACTCTCTTAGTCACAAAACTCCCAAAGATATCAGTGAGATCCAAGTTGTACAGTGCCTGCCCTTGATAAAAATTCTGTATCTTCTGAGTCACAGCACTATTTGCAGAATTTTTCACTGAGTATACTGACATAATGATTGCAGCAGCAGATTATAAATAGCTGTATTTATGCATAGGTCTAAACTAAAAGAGCAGCAGCTTGCTCGAGACATTTTTAGTAAAATTATTTTCCTCTGTATTTAATTTATTCCTTTCTCCATTATGCTTCAGAGAATCCTGGGCTTGAAGCTTTAAAACCTATGATTCCTCAACATGAAAACAGACAGTTCTTAATCACGTTTTAGGTGCTGTGATTTTCAGGAAGAGGAGCAGCAGCTGTATGCTTGTCCTGTTCCTTAGCAACAGAGCAAGGGGAGCTCAGGAGTCTCCATGGAGGGAGAGTGAGCTGCTCACATGTTGCTCTCGATATCTCTCCCCACCTCTCGCAGCCTAAAGGAAGACCAAAATCAAAATCACCTTTCCAAGGAAAGGCTCTTTTTATATGGTTTAATACTACTCCATGCCAAAGGTGTGATAACTGAACTAAATTTGCTTAAGTATTCAATTGTCGGGGGGGGGGGGGGGTAAGAGAGAGAGAAAAAAATAGTGACAAGCATATACGCTAAGCTTTAAGCTGTGCCAGTTAAATATTCTTGTATGTTTGGAAGTGTTTCTTTAAAATCCTTCATCACAGTGAAGATATTGAGTAAATTCTCCCTAGTTTTAAGAACAGAAAATTCTTATCATTTCCATTTTCACATAGCCCAATTTGTGGAGCCATAGTAAATATAATTTGTCTAACCTGCATGGTACTTCACAGCCACTAGAAAGGACTTAATGCAATGTCTCAAATGTAATGTAATAATGTAAACAGAAGTAAAAAATGTAATAACTGAATTAATACCTCAAACACAGGCCTTGCCCAAGGTTTTACGACACTTTAGATTAGATCTATCCCACATAACCTGGAGTACACGCTTGTGGCATTGTAGGAGGGCATTGTCTTATCCTCCATGTACAGTAAATACAAAAGACAACTCTGACTTCTGATTCCATCCTGTTCACCCCTGCAGCAGTGTGGCTCCCATGGCAGCAGTGGCCTGCCAGGGGCTGGGCACGGTCTTTCACTTTAGAATGTTAACTGAATTGAGTGAGGTTTTGGTTTCATATACATAGTGTGTGCTCTCTTCTGGTCACAACAGGATTTTGAGTGTGGCAGTAGTCCAAGTCATCCTCTCAGAAGACCTTTCAACATCTTTCTCCCGTTAAAGGGAAGCTTAACACAATTAATTTTTCAAGTGAGGCTCCACTACTCCTTTCCAAGTATCTGAGATTAATTTAAGACACATCTCATAATTTTTTGAACGTAGAATCATAGAATCGTTAGGGTTGGAAAGGACCTTAAGATCATCTAGTTCCAACCCCCCTGCCATGGCCAGGGACACCTCACACTAAATCATATCACCCAAGGCCTCGTCCAACCTGGCCTTGAACACTGCCAGGGATGGAGCATTCACAACCTCCCTAGGCAACCTATTCCAGTGCCTCACCACCCTAACAGGAAAGAATTTCCTTCTTATATCCAACCTAAACTTCCCCTGTTTAAGTCTTAACCCATTACCCCTTGTCCTGTCACTACAGTCTCTAATGAAGAGTCCCTCTCCAGCATCCCTATAGGCCCCCTTCAGATACTGGAAGGCTGCTATGAGGTCTCCACGCAGCCTTCTCTTCTCCAGGCTGAACAGCCCCAACTTCCTCAGTCTGTCTTCATACGGGAGGTGCTCCAGTCCCCTGATCATCCTCGTGGCCCTTCTCTGGACTTGTTCCAACAGTTCCATGTCCTTTTTATGTTGAGGACACCAGAACTGCACACAATACTCCAGGTGAGGTCTCACAAAAGCAGAGTAGAGGGGCAGGATCACCTCCTTCGACCTGCTGGTCACGCTCCTCTTGATGCAGCCCAGGATAGGGTTGACTTTCTGGGCTGCAAGCACACACTGAAGCCGCCTCATGTTCATTTTCTCATTGACCAACACCTCCAAGTCCTTCTCCGCAGGGCTGCTCTGAATCTCTTCTCTGCCCAACCTGTAGCTTTGACTGGGATTGCTCCCACCCAGGTGTAGGACCTTGCACTTGGCGTGGTTAAACCTCATGAGGTTGGCATCAGCCCACCTCACAACTGTGTCAAGGTACCTCTGGATGGTATTCCTTCCCTCCAGCGTATCAACCGAACCACACAGCTTGGTGTCATCAGAAAACTTGCTGAGGGCGCACTCAATCCCACTGTCCATGTCAGCGACGAAGATGTTAAACAAGACCGGTCCCAACACTGATCCCTGAGGGACGCCACTCGTTACTGGTCTCCAGCCGGACATTGAGCCATTGACCACAACTCTTTGCATGTGGCCATCCAGCCAGTTCTTTATCCACCGAGTGATCCATCCATCAAATTGATGTTGCTCCAATTTAGAGACAAGGATGTTGTGTGGGACAGTGTCGAATGCTTTGCACAAGTCCAGGTAGATGACATCAACTGCTCTACCCCTGTCCATCAGTTCTGTTGCCCCGTCATAGAAGGCTACCAAATTGGTCAGGCAGGATTTCCCCTTAGTGAAACCATGCTGGCTGTCACCAAGCACCTTGTTGTTTTTCATGTGCCTTAGCATGCCTTCCAGGAGAATCTGCTCCAAGATTTTGCCAGGCACAGAGGTGAGACTGACTGGTCTGTAATTCCCTGGGTCATCCATTTTCCCTACTTGAAAATGGGGGTTATATTTCACTTTTCCAGTCATCGGGAGCTTCACCTGACTGCCATGACTTCTCAAATATGATGGCCAGCGGCTTCACAACTTCATTCACCAGCTCCTTCAGGACCCGCGGATGGATTTCATCAGGACCCATGGACTTGTGCACGTTCAGATTTTTAAGATGGTCTTGAACCAGATCCTCTCCTACAGTGGATGCAAGGTCTTCATTCTCACAGTCCCTGCATCTGCCTTCCAAGACTTGGGTGGTGTGGTCAGAGCCTTTGCCAGTGAAGGCTGAGGCAAAGAAGTCACTAAGAACCTCAGCCTTCTCCAAATCCTGTGTAGCCAGTTCTCCTAATAGCTTCCAGAGGGCGCTCACGTTGTCCCTAGTTGGTCTTTTATTTGCTATGTACCTATAGAATCCCTTCCAGTTATCTTTCACATCCCTAGCCAAATTTAATTCTAACTGGGCCTTATCTTTCCTAACCTGGTCCCTAGCTTCTCGGACAACATCCCTGTACTCTTCCCATGCCACCTGTCCTTGCTTCCACTTATTATAAGCCTCTTTTTTCATTTGAATTTTCCTCAGCAGCTCCTTATCCATCCAAGGAGGTCTCCTCTCCCTCCTGCTGCACTTCCTTCTGGTTGGGATACAACACTCCTGAGCTTGCAGCAGGTGATCCTTGAATATCAACCAACAGTCTTGGGCCCCCCTGCCCTCTAGGGCTGTATCCCATGGAACCTTCCGAAGCAGGTACCTGAAGAGGCCAAAGTCTGCTCTTTTGAAGTCCAGGGCAGTGAGCTTGCTGCACACTCTTCTCACTGTCCTGAGGATCTCAAATTCGAGCATCTCATGATCGCTGCATCCAAGGCTGCCCTCGAGAGTCACATTTCCAATGAGCCCTTCCCTGTTGGTGAGCACGAGGTCAAGCATGGCACCTCTCCTTTTCGGCTCCTCTATTTCTTGCAGAAGGAAGTTGTCTTCTACACAATCAAGGAACCATCTGGATTGCTTGTGCTGGGCCACACCGTCCTTCCAACAGATGTCAGGGTGGTTGAAGTCACCCATGAGAACAAGGGCCTGCGAGCGTGAGGCTTTTCCTATCTGTCTATAGAGTGCTTCATCCGCAAGTTCTCCTTGATCAAGCGGTCTGTAACAGATCCCCGAAGTAATGTCTCCCATAGTTATATTCCCTTTAACCCTGACCCACAAACTCTCTGTGGACTTCTCACCTGTCCCCAGACAGAGTTCCATACTCTCCAGCTTATCCCTAACATAAAGGGCAACTCCCCCTCCCCGCCTGCCAGGCCTGTCCTTCCTAAAGAGCCTGTAACCTTCCATTCCAACACTCCAGTCATAGGAGCCATCCCACCATGTTTCTGTGATGCCTATAACATGGAGTTGCAAAAACTTTTTTGTTGGTTTCAGGCATAGCCTCAAATGAGACAGTTCCTCTACCCCTTAGAAAAAATAGACAAATCACAAAAATGTACTATTGTTGGATAATAGAGACCAGTAAATTTGTCATCTGCCTCATTCTTTCCAGATGTCAAGTGAAGTAAAGAATTGTATCCTCCTTGAATCCTCCTCGAATCCTCCTCTTTCTAACTAGCAGGTGCTGGAGGTCCTATATACCATCCCACTCATTCCCACTTCTCCACTGTCATTGATGTTCTCAACCAGAGCAGACACATAGGCAGAGATTTAACTAAGATCAAATATATGTGTATGACATTGTTGAAAGTGTGAAAAAGCAAGCTTAGAAGGGAAAAAAATCCCCTCCCATGGAGGAAAGTGTAAGGAAGACTGGGTGTCAGAAGAAAGTGTGCAGGGAGAGAGTGTAGTATATCATTTATACTAAACTGGCAGATTGTGACCACATGTTCTCGAGAAAGGGAGTCCAGTTGGTTTTGGGATAGCAGAGGTTGACCTGTTGTCAAAATACAAACCAAATCATCTTCCCAGCATGGTCATCATGATCATATGTTGCATTCTTTCACCTCATAGCTTACTGAGCCAGCAATCTGAAACTGATTGTTCTGACTGTATCTTAGAGGTGAACAATTTATTTTCTTTTTACATATTTGAGAAAACGTGTGCTAACCTGAAATTATATATGGATGGCCTAATGTTATTCCTTGTGTGTATGCTTACACTGTGATATCATAGGTAAAATATATATATATATATACCTAATTTTTCAGTGCAAGCAAACTCTTAATGGTGAAAACATGAAAAAGAAGTGCTGAGGCCTGACATGGAGACAAAGGATTTGCCCTTTCAAAGAATGGCATTTTCTGTGTCTTTTGTCCAGAAAATTAATCTTCTTAACTCTTTTAATCCTTTATGCTAGTTATTATTGTATAAATATTTACAGGTTACTAAAAGACCATATGTGTTCTTAGTTTCAAAAATTCAAAAAATTCAAAAATTCCTCCCCATCCCTAGCTGTTTTGTGCCAACTATTTGCAAGTTGATAGACCATGAAGTAAATTTTCTCAGGCCTCTTATTCTTCATTTTTGCTGATATTAGAGTAAACAGATTTTTGAGCAAGTCATAAATATGTATCAGAAGTTTCTTTTCTGTCTTCTAGTACTTATGATAAATTCTTGCAGAATTTTGGTCAGTTTCAATTATAACACTGAAATAATAACTATTTTACTCCACAGAAAAATGTGTGCTTCAAAGCTGAAGTCTGTGAGATTCTTTAAAATGAATGAGTAGAAGGAGCACAAAGTAGGTTTGCTCACTTGTAAGGGCTAAAACAAAATAGTAGGGACTGGAATAGGAAAAAACAAGGTTTTTTGCAAAACTTTGTGCGTTTGGAAGACTAGGTCCATTAAACATTAAGATATTCTTAAGGGGCTGAAATCATATTGTTTAAATATAAACACATCAAATTTTGCAAGGCAATTCAATCTGCTGACCCACTTGGGTCCTGGCTGCAGAATATAATCTTCAAAGGTGGTCCTCTGTCAAAACAAATCACCATGCACTGTGTTTCTTGGGAGATTTAATTCTCTGCCATATTTAGGCTTTTAAACTAGTTTGGTGTCTTGTTTTGTTTTTTTTTTTGTTGTTGTTTGTTTGAGGTTTTTTACATATTCATGATGTTAAGTTTCATGTGTTTATTTCATTCTGATTAGAACACAGAATGACCTTAAGATGGCTTGAAAATGTCTGCTTTTACCACATCTGTTGTTACTGAACTGCTGATTAAAGCAAAGGAAATTTTGGCTTCTCTGTAAGCGAATAGTTGTGATGGATTTTTTTTTCTTTTTATCAGAGATTAATTAAAACAGAAATCATTCTGAAGTATGATAGATGAATTAAAATTACTACAGATAGATGGCATTAATATAGAACCGAAGAAAGCCTTTTCATTAAGGAATTCGCTTTCTGTAGAATGTTTTAAGTACAGAGTGTAGAAAGGAGAAAATATTTTGCCTACTATATCCTTACAATAATCTGATACAGTAGTTATAAAGTATCTTAATAAGCAGTAGCAACAAGAAGAGTCACAAATTCAGGGGGATTCCCTACTGCAGATCGGTTGTCTTCCCAGAGGCAGAAGGAAGAAATAAAAGAATAAATGCTTTACATGGAATGTTATGACATGGTTTTAGTGCTCTGATTAAACCACAATATAAGCAAGCAGGTTTTACCTAAGTACATTAATTCTGCAGTTTTAGTTGAATAATAATAATTTATTGTCTTAATCTACTGCCTGGTGAGTCAATGGAGTCTTAAAGAGCTGGCACATTTCACCACGAAGGTGTTTGCATTTAAGTCCTATATAAAATTACTCCTCTGTTCCATTTCTTCCACGTGAGACTACTGTGGGTTTAATTAATTTGAGTTTATAATGCATTCTTATATCCTTGGATTAATTGCACAATAGAAATGCCAAGTGGCAATGTTAAATAACAGAATTTACCAAAAAAAAAAAAAGTATTACCCTACATTTTATTTAAAATAGCTTAGATGACAATAGTTGTGTAACTTATTTACTATGAATAGAATAGGAAAAGTTTATATTGTGGTTTCATGTTAATTTGTCAATAAAATACAGTATTTTAAAAGAATATTTTCTGTGGTTTCTGCAGTGATCTTTAAGTTTTAGAGTACAAAATTTCACTATGCCACGCAGTCTGATGCTGGATCATTCAGTAAGCAAAACATTCTAGTGATATCAGGTACCACTTCAAAACTAGTGAAATTGTTTCAGGCTTAATCATGTAACGATCTGAATGTAAATGTACTGTGTTTAATATGGAGGAAACACTAGCAGCTCCAGACAATTTTATTTAGAAAATTGGGATTTTTTTTGATGGATTTAATAGGAAAAAAGGATCTAAATTAGGATTATTATATGAGTCTATATAATTATTATTATGCTTGGTTATTAATTTCCAAGCTTGCAGAATGTTTCAAACTCCATTAAAAATAGAATAATAATTATAATAAAGTAATAAATTCTCTGCAATCATTTATTGCTACAATCCTGCATGGCACTGAGCTTTGTTAACTCCCACTGACATAGGTAACAAACAAGACTGCTTAGTTCTTCACAGAAATTCTCACAATTTTTATAGATTTTCAAGCTAAACAGGAAAATCAGTAAGTCTGTCTTTTACCACATGAGGCTTGTTCTATGAGAAGTGCAAAGATTTTTGTGGTCATCCCATTTGCATTTGTATGTTGTCTCTTGGAGATCATTCAATATGTCGATGAAACTTTGACAGACTTTCCATTTTCTCAGGTGTGCTTCCCTTCATAAAGTTACTTTGCTTAGCAAATACTGTGACTCGAGATCATTACAATGCCCTGTAAGCAGCTCGCCTGAGCAGCATAGCATATTTTGTAGAGCTTGTTTATGACCATGATAACCATACTTACGTACAATAAACACCTGAATTGTCTCCTTGACTGCATGTCTAAAAGGGGACACACAATCTGTGTGTCACATGACTATCATAATATAAGTTGCAGGGGTTATCTGGTGACTGGATGATCAACACCTGACTTCTTCATCTTTGCTTGAAAGGTATTCCAATTCTGGTAAGTTTTCCTAGTTTATAAACAAGATGTCACTGTCAGATCAGAGCACTTCCCAGCTGTGGAAATATTTTCTGTGTTACCTCCCATGTACTGACCCTTCTGCACTTTCTTATGCTTTTCTAATGTCTAAGAGGAAGAAATTCTGCTGCAGAATACTTAATAAGATGCCATAGGACTTTTGTGATTTGTATAAACTGACACGATTATCTACTTTATCTGGTCTCTCATATGTTAACCTAATTCACTTGGTGAAATAGTTTAAGAAGACACTCCACCTTTGAATTGTCTTGAGCATACTTAATTTTACTATAATGGATTTCTACTAAAAGCATTCTTACTGATATTGAGTGGGTGTTTTCAGTAATGGGGATAATGGGGATTGTCTCCCTCAATACTTAGAGAGTAGGAGGAGAAAAATATCTTCAGCCTACAGCTGCTTAAACTGAAATGTTGGAGTTCTCCTTCATTCCAAAACAGAACCATTTCTAAGCGTGGTTTTTGACAAATGATTCTACAGATTTAACACCCACGGATGCTTAAACACACAGAGGCAGTTACTGCGCAACTTCCAAAATACAGACATGGAAGAACACTGTGAAATAAAGTCACAACTGAAAGCATTACCTGGACTTGAGTGTGAAAATGCCTCCATTTAATAAAGAAATCAAGATGGTACTTGATATAAAATATCTACAGAGGTACATAATGCTTTCTCTGACCTGTTCTCTCTGGAGACTTATATTTGAACAAGTCTCTATGATCAAGTAAATCAGCAGTCCAATCAGCAGGACTTTAGTATTGCGTCCTCTTGGGAATTTCTGCTTTGGAAACTGCTCTCATTTTTAATTTCTCCCTCAATTTCAAATCACAGAATGGCTTAGAAAAGGTAGAAGATATTGCTGATGGAAAATACTGTGTAATTGATGCCGGAAATTCAAACTATGCTATTGCAGAAACATATAGAGAAAAAGCTTCTCTATTCTCATTGTCTACTGAAGCTCAGAGTCTAAAGTACATTTCTGACTTTTAAGAATAGATTTTGAGGGTCTCATTTACAATGAATTGAAACTTAGTGAGCAAATACCCCACAGAAATAAAGGCTAGTATCAAACTGTATTTCTATTTTTTGTCTCTGCTTTCTACTATGGCTCAGCTTGAGTAGACATATCTTTGTCAAAGCAAAACCTCAACAGTTTTGTGCTGTATGCAGTAGCAATGACAGCATGGCAACTCCCTCTAGCCTTGAGCTATTGAGCTATAAAAATTCGAACTGTCCTGTACTACCCTAACCAATTGTACTTGTTTACAGCCTTATCAGATAATTATATTCTATTTCCCTTCTTTGTTCATGAGGAAAACCGTACAGAAACATGCTATGATAACACACACAATTTCATACAATACAGCATGTAGAGCAAACAAACCTAAAAAAAAAAATTGTCACAGGAGCATCATGACCTTGCCTTAGTCAAGAATTGAGTAACTGCTTGTCATGATCCATGGCTGCCAGGTCAGAGCAAACACGCCAAAAGGCCTGCAAAAAACCCACATGGGTTATGATGTGTTCATGACAGGGTCCTGCCTGTCATGATATGCTGGTTGAAACAAAATAGTGCCCCCCCGTGTATATGTAAGGAATGGATGTCTGACGTACTTCCAGGTAGACTGGAGGGGGCAGCTGAACCTGCCAGTCAGTCACAACAGACTGCATGACCAGAAGAGGGTTATGAACTCTGGATTGAATGGCATGTGTGGCTGCCCGCAGCAGGGCAGGGCTTCTAACAGAAGCAGCATTGGTCATGTCACTTCTTCAGTAAAAATCGCTGCTGCACTACCTGTCTGTTACATGTGCCTGTGTGAGTGCAAGGTTTTCCTAAAGCAACCTGTGCTTGCTTTAAGCCGCTTTATCCACTGAATTTAGCAGTGTCACGCCATCTGGTTTGAGTGACCCTGCTTTTGAAACCTTACGAGCAGAATCACTGTGTCAGTCATAATCCATTACAAAGTAGGTGTAGATGTTTGGGAAATTGCTTAAAGTATTGTGGAAACAAATTTCTTTTATGTGTAAAAATACAGCTGTTGTAAAAGGAGAAATTTATCCTATTTAGAAATCTTATCCATGATAACATTTGACAAATATATCTGCTAATTCCAGTATCACTAAAGACTCCATTTGCTGTAGTAATTACCTCTCTGTAGACTCAAGTGTGACCTCAGATGATTATGTCATAGTTGACACCTGTATTTAGCACATAAATTTAAGATGATCTGAATCTTATCTTAATGCTTGATGACATTTCTACTCCTTTAACTTAATTTCTCCCACATTTACTCAGTGGGGTATCTTGGGCAGGGGTTGAGTTTATCCGTAACTTTTGGTGTGTTCTAGCTTCTAACTGAAGTACCTGGGAATCTCTACATAACTGTTGCCCTCTTTCATTTCTGTTTTGTGTTCAGATTCAGATGTTGAAGATAAATAGCACCCTGAAAGTGCCTACTTTCTTGAACTATAGAAAGAAACTACAATGACTGTGTTTCTGATTTAGGCACTATTTTGGTGTCTAAACTGAGTGGGGAGATCTTCAGTTTTCAAAACGGCATAAGCCTTTTTGAACTGCTGAACAATTATTTCTGTTGTATTTTGTTTAGTGAAGGAGTGTTGCATCAGGCAAGCATAATGTCAGGTAATGTTTTTCTTGGAGTTTTAAGTAAACTATGGATTATATTTATGGCTAACATCTTGGCGCTTTTGTTAACTTCTAATGATCTGATTAACCTTGTTAATCTACTCATCTAATCCAAACAGTATACTGAAAACCATTCTCATTACAGGTGGACAACTAGCATACATCTGTATGGGCTAGCTATTCTGCATGATTCCATCCTCATCCCTGACTGTAATCACACAGTGGTACCATGTCTCTTTATCTTCAATCACATCTGTTGACACTTACATTCCAAAAATAAAAAATAATTCAACACTGGAGGAAAAGGAGGCTTAGATTATGGATATTACAGCAGGTGCTGGGAAGCCCACTGAGAGAAAACAGTGTCAAACCTATCCAGCATGACCACATAGTCTGCTGTTGCTTTGAGTAAAGGCAATTTTATGGCAAAGCAAGGGCACAGGGGAAACATTCAAGAACAAATAAGTAAAAGGGAAACAGAACACAAAATAACACAGGCAACCCAAAAAATAGGAAAATGGCCAAATGTACATTTTGTTATCTGGCCAAGTGCAAGGTGCCTTTACACATGGGATATTGACAAAATGAAGAATGCACATGGTGTTTCATGTTGTAAATAGAAAATACAGTTCCATTGTTCAGGGATTTAACATCACAGTGAAAAGAAAAAAATAAATGATTCTTATTTCTACCTGCAATCAGTCAAATAGAGGCCAACTGATTTACTTGGGAAATGTTCTGAGCTGCTTGAAATCCACAAATATATTGGTGTTACCTGTTTTGTTTCCTTATAGACAGCAGGTTTATGAGAAGTATATTACAAACATAGAAAAACCCACTGTTGTGGTTTAAACCCAGTCAGGTAACTTGTTCACTCACTCCCCCCCTTCTTTCCCTCCCCCTACTCCCAGAGGGACAGAGAGGAGAATCGAAAAGAATGCAGCTCCCACGGGTTGAGATAAGAACAGTTTAGTAACTAAGGTATAACACAAACCACTACTGCTACTACCAATAATAACAATGATAAAGGAAATAACAAGGGAAGAGAATACATCACCTCATCACCAGCTGACCGATAACTTGCCCCCTCCAGCCCGACCATGCTCTGACCGATGCCTCCTCCAACCCTGCCGTCTCCCAGCCCTTCCGGCTAACTCCCAGTTACATCCTGGGCATGACGTGCTGTGGTATGGAATACCTCTTTGGCTAGCTTGGGTCAGGTGTCCTGTCTCTGCTTCCTCCAGGCTTCCCCTCCTCCCTGGCAGAGCATGAGGCTCACAAAGTCCTTGGCCAAACCAAAACATCATTGTTATCAGCTCTGTTCCCAAGCTGAAAGTCAAAACACTGCACTGCACCAGCTACCAAGGAGGAGAAAAATGACTGCTACTGCTGAACCCAGGACACCCACACAATGTCTTGTACATGGGAGCCTAAATTAAGTGATCAGTTGTTTGCGATTAAAGGACAAAGCAACAGTTTAGGTCATGTTTTACGTACATAAAAATAAAATCTATTATTTATGCCATTAAAATTTAAATGTTAAGATTGATGTAGTCATAATATTGTAGCAAATTATGATAATCTTACGATTATCCAGAAGTAACATAATCAGAAAAAAAGGGTTGGGATTGAAGAACCAGGCTCTGAACAACAGAACTGCATACAAATTTTAAACCCCTGACAGATTTCTTGTGTGCCTATGGAAAACCCATTTGCTTCTAGTGTATCTACTTTTAAGATCCTTTTAAGGCCACATTGGAGTACAATCCACAGGTTTTACATTCTTCCGATTCTTCTCCTCATCCTGCCTAGGAAGGTTTGAGGGAAAAGGGGAAGTGAGCAAGTGGCTGCATATTATTTGGTTGCCATCTAGGTTTAAACCAGGGCAACAGGCAAATCTAGCATATTTCTGGAGTGTGTCAGGGAATACTTCATGATGCTGTCACGGGGTGTGCCAGTTGTTAGAACTTGTATTCCTCTGGATCTGCTGTTTACAAATAAGGTCTTGGCAAGATAATAGTGACAGGACAAGGGGTTAAAACTTAAACAGGGGAAGTTTAGGTTGGATATAAGGAGGAAATTCTTTCCTGTTAGGGTGGTGAGGCACTGGAATAGGTTGCCCAGGGAGGTTGTGAATGCTCCATCCCTGGCAGTGTTCAAGGCCAGGTTGGACGAGGCCTTGGGTGTCATGGTTTAGTGTGAGGTGTCCCTGTCCACGGCAGGGGGGTCGGAACTAGATGATCTTAAGGCCCTTTCCAACCCTAACGATTCTATGATTCTATGATTCTAAGATGTTGACTGCCCTGTCATCTCATTTGCAAGTGACACCAACATGAGGAGAGAGCTAGATAAGGCCGAAGGAAAAAATGGAGAACTAGGCCAACAAAAACTCCATGAGGTTCAACACAAGGAAATGCAAAGTCCTACATCTGGGACAGACTAATCCCTAACAGCAGTACCTGCTGAGATAGACCTGATTTGGTGTAGCAATGTTGAAAAGTGTGACAGTGGAGAACTCATGACCTGGGCTGCATCAGTACTTCAAAGCATGTGAATATTCCACTCTGCTACTTCTTGTGCCACACCTTAAATACTGTGGCATATGGCAGTGTTCTAAGGTGAGCTACTGAAGAGTATTTAACATGTAAAAAAAGCTTGAAGGAACTGGATTTGATCACTACAGAAAGGAGAAAGCTTATTGGAGATCTAGTCATAGACTTCCAGGACCTAAAATATAGTTGAGGAAGAAATGGAGCTACACACTTCATAAGGGGCACAGTGACAGGACAAGAAGCAACAGACAAGAAGTCACTTCAGGGGAAATGCCTAAAGTGGCTGAACCTATACGTAGTTTTAAAAAAAATAACAAAACAAAAAAACAAACAAACAAACAAAATCCACCAGACCTTGAGGACAATAAATGTTGGGGTAAAATGCTTGGAGAAGTGGCGGAATCTGGAAGTGTATAAGAATAGGTTTGATGGAGTCTTGGATAACCTCACCAAAGTCCCTATTTTGGACAGAAGGTTAGGTCAATTGATTTGCAGAGGTCCCATTCAAAGCTGTCTCTTGTGTAGTTCTATGATTTTGGTGCTTCTCTCGAAGCAACAACCTAAAAGACAGGTAGGGAGATAAGCCATCCAAGTCTTCCTTCTCACACCTCTAAATCTGGCATTAACAGCCCCACACAAACATTCTGTATCATGCATTATCAGTCTTAACACTGAGATGTTTCCTTTTCCTCCTCGTTCTATAAAACATCAGTTCTTGAAATTGTTAAATTTTAAGAGAAAGATCTTTTCTGGACTATGAAAAGTCTCAAGTCCTTCCTTTTTGCAGATTCTATCAATCAAACATACATTAAACTTCATATTGTAATTATCGCTTATTACGATTATCATTATTCATCACCAAGGATGAAACCTAGAGCATCTAATGTTGAATGTGTAATTATTTTTAATTCACATTTCTTTACTTAAATTATAGCAGCGTCTTCAAATTACTGTCTCTAGAAGCTCAGATCCTCTGTAGACCAGTTTCTAGCTAAAGATGTTTTGTTATGCTCACTGAGCAGCATACCATGCTGAAACGTTACTGAAATATGCATTGCTTAATCTATTTTATTTTTATCTAAAATAGTTGCTCTGGTCTAGGGTATATGGTGTTAAATACTGATTATAGGGGAGTGTGTGTGAAGGGGGGTGAGTAGGTGCTCAATTATATTTTGGTTTTCAGAGATTGTTCACATTCGAAAGACACCTTTCAGATTTCAGGAAATCTGATTTTATACTATACTTCTGAGCACCAATATGTTTCATGCTTATCTACAACATTAGTTTCATAGCAGCTAATGTAACTCAGAGGCCAATTAGTGCAAGAATACTAAAAACAGATTAAAATGAAAAACAAAACTGAAGACATAAATTAGATATACAATACTATGTGGTACTGTCAAGATTCTATTGTCACTTGTAGATATGTTAATACTAATATGGGAACTTCAGCTTTTACATTTGATGTGATTCAACTGTAGAAAGTGTTGGCTGAAAAATTAAAAACAACAACAAAAATAATGATCATTTTTCCCTCAAAAAGTAAAAAACACTTCCATTTTACATCATCTAACAGATTATATGAAAGAAAATGAGGATAAACTAGAGAAAGAATGAGAAATACATAGGTTTTATGTGGACTTCATTTCAAAGTTCAAAGATTTTAAATCATCTAGTGAGTTTATTTTTAACAAGCACCAATTAATTATAAAAGAAAGTCTGCATAATCTGCACTTAAAGCTAGAAGATATTTGTGGTTTGGGGTTTGTTCTGGTTTTGATTTTTTTAATAGAGTGCTTTTGTTCTTTTTAAAGGAAAATGAGGCCAAAATTTTGAATGCTACCTTGCAGCAGCAACACATATCTGGATATTATTTGCTTATGTTCTAATAACTCAGATGTTCAGCAACCCAATTCCCGGATATTTTTTGTCTGTGTAAAGACTCATTTGTATTTACACTATACATTTTATCTAAGAATCCTTGAAGATGGTACTTAAGTTACCAGCCAAGCTGCACTTAAATGTGTCTCACAGTAACAGCTCTTTCCACTCTTACTCCCCTTAAGGACAACCCTTTCTCTTCAGTGTGTGCAGTGATAGGAACCAAGTATCTCTGCCTACTGTGGATAGACTCATTACTGATTGTGATAAGATTTGGCAGACTGGCTGCAATAGCTGTTAGAAAAGAAAAAGGCTTTTTACCCGGCAGTAGATGTCTACTGCATCTGTGAAACATCACAGAAGTAGAAACCTGATGTTCTGATGCAGGTAAGATAACTTTGTTGCTTGAATAGCTTTTCTGAAAGAAAGACAAGGTGGAAAATTATGAGCGCCACCAAAAAAACAGCACTGTGTTGATATTTAAATGGGATTGAGGAGATTTTATTCGAGAAACAGTGGAATTGCCTGTGTAAATGTAGATAAGAAACTATGAAAAATCTCAGACCTGCTTTTAACTCTGTGCCTGAATTCTGATTTACATCACCAAATATCACATTTTTACTAGTCACAGATTTACTTTAGCAGTTACTGTTCATCATCCCTTACTTTTACAAACAACACAAACAGTGAAAGCAGAGTAATGTATATGTGAAGACAGAACATCAGAATCTCTTTACTATTGTGATGAAATTCATGCAATGCTGACATCCAGATAAATCTTGCTTTTAATTAAACTGAAAAGCCTGATTGAATTCTTACTTCCAGTATGTTGTAATAGATTGCAAAAATGAAGAAGAAACACAATACAGGCAAACTGCAAAATACTTCAGCAAACGAATAATTTAATTTTCTTAGTACTGTCCCCAACAATTCCCAGCTAGATGGAGAACTCAAGATTTTTGAAATGTACAAGATGGAATCTGTCCATAACAGCGTTAAACATTGAAATTTTACTATATTACTTATAGGGTGTTTTCTTAGCAATTCTTAAAAAACTCTCTCCTTGAAAATTACTATTTTTGAGTCTGACTTCTTTAGAGCTACTGCCAGTGCCATCTGCTGTGGCTAGATCAGAGGATGAAACATACCAGTGTCTCCTTTGTAATTTCTCAGGAGACCAAGATTCATTTCTCACTCAGACTTCACAGTCCAGATCCTTCTAGATTTTACATAGTAACTGACCCTTTCATGTCGCTATCATAGTTTTCCACATCACTGGGCTGACATACATACTGTAATGAACTGACTATGATTCTGAGCTTGGTTAAACAATGAGAACTGCGCAACCCTTTAGTAAGCAACTACTGCTGCACTTCTAGTGCCAGAAACAGAGACAATTTTCTGACTGATTTGAAAAGCTATGAGAAAGAACGCTTGTCACATCTGCACATTTTCTTCCTTATTTGTTCATGTACAGTTTAACATCTACATGAATCTTCCAGTGCCTCAATAAGCAGAGCTAAATTATTTAATTCACTTCCTTTTTAGGTAGAATAGAACACTTGAGATTTTTCTGAAAGAAAGTAGTTCCTCCTGCATTTTATGTGAGACTTATCTCAGCAAACTAAATATATTCTCCAAATACGTTCTTCTTTCATTCAATAAAATTGCTGCCTGTGTGAGTGTCCCTTTGCGCAAAATTCAGTTTCACATTTGCTACTGTAGGAATCTTACTGATAATGTAGTGGCTGTGCCTAAAATCTGTCTGTGCTATGTTTATGCTATGTAGCTGCCTTTTAATGATATTTAGAGAAATTTAGGATTCCAAAATCAGAATCAGTACGAAAGCACCTTTTCTTGTCAGAAAAAGTGTGGACTGGGGCATGTATGGGCTTCTATGAAGATAGGCTGAGAAAGATGGGGCTGTTCAGCATGGAGAAGGCTGCATGGAGACCTCATAGCAGCCTTCCAGTATCTGAAAGGGGGCTATAAGGATGTTGGAGAGGGATTCTTCATTAGGGATTGCAGTGACAGGACAAGGGGTAACAGGTTAAAACTTAAACAGGGGAAGTTTAGATTGGATATGAGGAAGAAGTTCTTTACTGTAAGGGTGGTGAGGCCCTGGAATGGGTTGCCCAAGGAAGCTGTGAATGTTCCATCCCTGGCAGTGTTCAAGGCCAGGTTGGACGAGGCCTTGGGTGACATGGTTTAGTGTGAGGTGTCCCTGCCCATGGCAGGGGGGTTGGAACTTGATGATCTTAAGGTCCTTTCCAACCCTAAATATTCTATGATTCTGTGATTCTATGTGTCACAGACTCCAACACCTTATCAGTCTCTGACCTCAGAGAGAATACTAAGTTTCTCATGTATAAGCCATCGTGAAATAGAAATAAGAGTATCTCTTCAAGGACTGCCTAGGAGGAGACACTAATAGTTGAAAAATGGCTTTTGAAAAGGCTGTGTACATCAAACCAAAGAATGTCAAACTTCTGTTGTAAACATCCTCTAAAAATTAATAATATATTTTACAGGATTACAGCTGCAGGATTATAATAAATTCCTGAATTCATGCAAAACTCAAAATAATATTTTAAATTTAATCTGATTTTTGAGATTAATTCAGTACTGAATCTTCTTTTTTTTTCTTCTTCTTTTTCTTTTTTAGGCAATAGAGAATGTTTCTGTTTTTCTTAGTCAAGTTTATTTCAGCCTATTCATAAACCTTGCACAGCAATGCTGTACATTATGCATACTGCAATTGCTGATACCAGTCCCTATTTGGGTCTTTATAATAGCCAAATATTTGCTACAGTGTGTCACTGTATGTCCCTTATGGGGGTTTCAAATGGATACGTCAAGGTAGGTTTGCAGAAAGACAAGGATTTTATATAGACATTACATCACCTGGACACTACCCTGTATTAAAGGACCTTTGTGTACCCAATTAAGTCAACTTTAGGAGAAGCAAAGGGAATATTTAAGGCACAGAGAGCATATGTATCTGGTATGAGCATTAGTATGTCTTGACTACAGAAGTAACCCTACCAACCTCAACAGTTTTATCTTGTCTGTCCATTTATAGGGCTGACGTCCTTAATGAGAAAGGACTGGGAAAGTGTCCTGGGTTCAGCAGTAGAAGTCATTTTTCTCCTTCTTAGTAGCTGGTGCAGTGCTGTGGTTTTGACTTTCAGCCTGGGAACAGCACTGATAACACCAATGTTTTTAGTTGCTGCTCAGTAATGTTTAGTCTGACCAAGGACCTTCTGAGTCTCATGCTCTGCCAGGAAGGAGGGGAAGCCGTGAGGAAGCAGAGATAGGACAGCTGACCCAAACTAACCAAAGAGGTATTCCATACCACAGCATGTCATACCCAGTATATAAACTGGGGGCAGTTACCCGAAAGGGCTAGGTCACTGCTTGGGTAGGGCTGGGTATCAGTCAGTGGACGGTGTATACTTTTCCCTTGTTATTTCCCTTATCATGATTATTACTGGTGGTAGCAGTAGTGGTTTGTGTTATACCTTAGTTACTGGACTGCTCTTATCTCAACCCATGGGACTTACATTCTTTCAACTCTCCTCCCCATCCCTCTGGGAGCAGAGGGAGGAGGGGGGGGGGGGAGTGAGCAAGAGGCTACATGGTTCTGAATTACTGGTTGGGTTTAAACCACAATGGTTCTTTGTGGCAAAAGGTTGAGATAAGGACAGATTTGACCGGAGTGTGTCTAATTGTATTTGTGATAAGGAATCATTGTTTCAGATTAATAGTCACTCATCACAATGCTGATTCATTGGCTCTCAAAGTTGTAGCTCTTGATCTCAAGAATTCCAGCATGTCGTACCTTACTTAGAGCCAGTATTTACTGGTTTAGTGTTCATTGGCTGGGGGGCCTGGACTAAGGTTCTTGTTTCACTGTACTTTATGGTAATGACTTGTAATACAATGGACTCATTGATCATGAAACTGATCTGGCTTGCGTTCCCAGTGTGGTCATCATCTCTATACTTTGGGAGTTATACAATGGAAGTGTTTAGCAATTACACACCTTTTTCCCTCTCCTCGGGTGGTCAGCCTATGAGGGAGACATGCACACACACCCTAGTGACAAGTACAACAGCTCCTCAAACTCTGGCTACAACAGACAGCACAACTCTGACTACAACAGACAGCACAGCTACTCCAACTCCAAGCACAGCAGCTGTACCAACTCCAGTGACAAGTACAGGCAGCTACTCAAACTCCAACCACAACAGACAGCGCAGCTGCTCCAGCTCCAAACACAGCAGCTACACCACCCCCAGTGACAAGTACAGCAGCATCATTTGAGATTTCTGAAGGTTTTGAATGGCCTTTGCGACCTGCCTGCTAGTTGTGATGAGGACCACCATGTTTGCACACATACAGACTGTGTTTTACCCACAACCATTTTGTCTGATCTCAAAAGTTAAGAAGGGTTGGGTTTGGGTCTTGCCTAGGATTAAACGACAATATAGGAGGACCACCAAGAGATTATCCCTGAGGATGGACAACCATGAGTGGCAGGGTGTGAGGCACTGTATGGGCAAGTATCTACTCCAGTGGGTCACTCCAGAGCTTTGGGAGAGTCAGAGATGGAAGGCAGCTGTATGGAGTCCCCAACAACAAGTTGCAGAAACTGTTGCAGAAGAAAAAGTGTGTTATAGTCAATCTGCCAGGCCTCCCCATATTTGTACTTCAACCATCAAACTCCATACCAAAGAGGCTTTAACCACTTGGCTTGCTTAACTGCAACACATATTTCACATTCATGAATGACCTGGGCAATAGTGTCCATTGTTAAGTCCACCCCTTGATCATGAGTCCATCTCTATGCTGCATCTCCTGATGGCCTGAAGTGTCATGGGCCCACCGGGCCAAAAATAATTCACCCTTATGTTGCCAATCTAAGTCCATCTGAGACACTTCAATCTTAGTGGCTTTATTCACTTGTTGGTTGTTCTGGTGGTCCTCAGTGTCCCGACTCTTGGGTACATGGGCATCTGCATGGCGAACCTTCACCATCAGGTTCTGCACCCGGGCAGCAATATCTTTCCACAGTGCAGCAGCCCAGATGGGTTTACCTCTGCGTTGCCAGTTGCTCTGCTTCTATTGCTGCAGCCACCCCTATAGGGCATTTGCTACCATCCATTGGTCAGTATAAAGTACTGGCCACTTTTCTCATTCAGCAATGTCCGAGGCCAGCTGGATGGCTTTCACCTTGGCAAACTGACTTGATTCACTCTCTCCTGCATATTCCTTATGCTTTGTCATGGACAAAATTAATAATCTGTATGTTCTTATCCAGGATATTTGCAATGAAAAAATAGCAAAAGAAGGCGCAGATTGAATAGAACCATAATAGTCTATAGATAATCATAAATTAAGGAGCCAGTTAGCTACATAATGAACTTTCACTAACTCTAATATCACTTATCAGTCCCCTAACCCCCTCCCCTACCCCATGCAGGACCATGCTTTAATTCATATAAATCCACAACACCGTGGGCATTTAGAGAGAGGAGGAATGAATGCACCTCCTTGCTTATACAGACAATACTTAGACTTGTATTTGAAGTTCTCTGACGAAGGTAGTTGATAAAAAAAGAGAATGATGGCCTTTTGAAGTGAATTAATCAAAGAGAGAGGCTCTGGAAAAGCTGTTTTCTCTCTGGAATAAGCTTGGGTTTCTCCACTGAACAGGTAAGAAAGCAAGGAGTGCCCTCGAGAAGTGCTACTGCTCAGAATTTGGCCCAAACATTCATTTGAAAAAACATACACTTCCTCATGGGATAAAGATGATTTTAATGGAAAATATGCAGTCCAGAAAAGTATTCTGATTGGAATAGGGCTAAGTATTTCACTGTTACACGCACAAAGCATGCACTGCATCCTGATCAATCAAACAAGAAGTTCTGGTAATTTCTATATAAATTAATCCAAAGGTAGGGGTAATTTCAATATAAATGAATCCAAAGGTGGGGAGGGAGAAAGAGGCAGGACTGATCTTCTGCAAAATATAAGGAATGCTAGGAATGAAAATATGTGAAACTCAGAGTCAGTATACAATTTTTTTTAAATTACTTTTGAAAGTTTCTACTAAAATCTTCCAAATCAGCTATTAATTAGTCTTTCATGTCTTTTTTCTCTCTTGCTTTTTTGAACCCCAAATGTTAAAATCAATTTTTAATTTTTTTCCCTTTTTTTTAGGAAAAGTGGGAAATTTCTGAAAGAGTTTGTCTTTCAGTTATGATGACATACAGAGTTAAATATGTTAATAAATTCAGTCTGTTATTTTTGCTTCAGAACCTGAAAGATGCTGTGGGCACTTGCATTTCTGTAACAAAAAGTTAGGTCCACTGAGAACAGGGACAGAGAAAAGCATATAGGTAAAAAGGAAGTGGCACACAATTTTCATATTGGCTATAGTAGGGTACTGCTTAAAGTTTTTAATTTTTTTTTTGCCACAGAACAATAAAAAAACTAAAATATAGCAACTTGGAAAAAAAAAGAACAAAAGGAAAAAACTCGTGGTGGGCTTGTTCTAGGAATAAAACACAGATGAGAATAGACTTTGTTTTCACCATACACGCTTAACACAGTTTGTCTTCTGGAATTTTTATTAAAGACAAGAAGTCATTAGCCACATTAATATTCAATGCTGTTTTATTGGGCAGATGTTTATATGCATGCTTCACTGCATTGTGAACAATGTGACTATGCAATTGCCTTTCATGATGTGGAAATTCTTGCTATGCAGAAATCTAAACACATAGCACTTCCCAAAATTTTATGAGAATGATCTGCTTCATAGGTGGTAACATTTCTTAACTTAATTTCCCTGAATTCCATCACTGTTCTATTTTCTACACACAGCTACATCTATTTCCCTAAATTCAGCCTAGGATCCTATAATTTTCTGTTGGGAATTAATTCACTTGAAAAGAAATGTTTAGGTTTTAAAATTGTTCTTACATCTTTGCTTACTCAAAAGTGAAGCAAATTCACCTTATATTTTCCTTTACTTGATCTGGTTAGTCTTGGTAAGCGAAGTAACTACAATAATCTCACTGTTAAGCAGACTTATAAAATACATCAGATGAATACTTAAACCTAAAAGTGGGGGGGGGGGGTCCCACATTGACTACAAAGGATTCAAGGACATATGAAGTAGATAGGTAGATGTGTGTAAATGTGGACATGCAACCTCCTGCTTTTAAAACTTAGACTATTACTATACATGTTGAAGGAGCAAACAATAAAAAAAATAAAAATACAAAAATATGAAATACATAGTGGGCTATATAAAAGCCTACTGTCCTTCCTCTTCCACACATGATGAGGAATGATCTCAAAGACAGTAACAAAATTAATGTTCAGTTATGCTTTTAGAAAACACAGAAGTAAAGATTTATACCCTTACAGGTAAGGTTTACCTTTATAATAAAATCTTCAGCTTATATCACTCAAACAAAATTGAAACACCCTTGCAAGAGAAGGGCTAGACATTAATCTGCTAAATCAACGCAGCATGAACTGTACTTCATGTACAACAATGCCAGTTATTTTCCTGTGTAAATTCAAAAACACTCAGAAAGCCATCTCTGCAGGGAACTGTTATTTCATTTTTCTGCAAGCTGACAAGGTGCATCCAGACAAGATACTCTCTTGTAAGTAATGTGGAAAATTGATAAATATGTGAATACAAAAGGAGTAATATGCTGATTTGCACATGCTCAGCTAAGGTACAAAAATACCTGCTATATGAATAATACCTACTCTGTGAACAATACTGGGCATATATAGGAGGCTTGGTGCATTTCTGAATTAGAGAGGAGTACAAATACAGATTTTCTAAGGCTGATCAATACATTTCTACAGTATAAAGGCTCTTGAATTCTTGTACAATATTTCCCTCTGGTAAAAATGTAGCTACTAAGGATCGTAACTAGGGCAAGGACCTACAATATGAGGCAGAACACTAAGTAAAGAGTTCAATTCCAGAGACAAACAAAAGTCAAAAAATGTACACATATCTTAGAGATAGGAAATGCTTTTGGGTTTTTATAACATAAATGATACTAAGGAAACATAGATAATATCAGGAATGCTCAACTTTCTGAGCTCACTCTGAGAAAACTGGAAGTTACTGGCCATTGAGCCCTGCAGGAAATGTGATAATTTCTTATAATTAGTTTTCAATTTGTGTATTATTCAATCCAATTATGTCATGCTTGTTATGAAAGTTCCTCATTGTCAGTGCAAAACAGATCAATTGGCAGGCTATATTCTCAAAGGACATTTTGATCTTTTATGTAACATAGCCTCCTGATATTTCACATAAAATACTTGTACAGGTGATAGGTCTGTTTAAAAAAAAAAAAAAAGAATGCATTGGATGCAGAGCTTGAATCCATTTGGATATAATTTTTAATTGATACAGTGAAAAAAGCCAGTCCTAGACATCTAATGTTGACATGTTTTAAAAACAAATTTGGAAAAAATACGTTGCAGATGCCTGAGGTAGGGCAGGAAATCATGGCAGATATTTTTACGGAAGTGTCAACACTTTTCCAGAGTACATATTTAACAAATTTGATTTTACAGTGGAGAAAATAATCAACAAATAAAGGGGGCTATAAAAGCAGTTCAGGGAACAGAACAATGAATCTTTTGTCTAGAGGAGTGAGAAAGATTAAAAAAGGAAGCAGTTTCACTGGAGCTAGGTTTTAAAGCTGTCATTGACAATAGCATGAAAATGAGGTGCAACTTAATGATATAAAATGCTGGGCTCTCCTACTTAGTCATGTAGAAATCCTTTCCCCAGTATCCTGAATGAGCACTCAAGGATTATTTCTTGGAGAACGCACTAACAGAAAATAACATGAGATCCTCCACCATTTACCTCCCATTCAGAATCTGTACAATGTGTTTTACCAATTTATAGTTATGAAGTTACATATTTAACCACTTTTTCCTACTATGAATGATGGTTTAGATTAAGGATTGTAAAAACTTTATGATTGGTATTAGGAAGTTGAATCCCAAATCACTTGATATTTGGTGGCCTGAATCCTTTCAAAAATCCGAACTGTAGTATTATAATGCGTATAAAAGAACATAGTTTCTCATAGTGGGCAAGAGTCTAATTCTCAGCTGAATCTTTTAATAATTCTAATACTACTAATACAGTAGAAATATTTAGTGTAATGTGGAGAGAAACTACATTTCCTGCATCAGAACAGTATGTTCCATCAGGTAAGTCAACTTATACGAATAAGAGAAAATGCAGAATGTCAGAATCACAGTATAAAATTGGAGAAGATTTCTATTTTAAGTAGGTGGCATTTCTAAAAAAAGATAGAATTAACATAAGGACCTTTGAAAATGACAGTCAAGTATTGTATTAAATATTTGGCTTGATATTAAAGGATGTGGCTGCAGTTGATCATAAATGGAATCCACTATTAGATGACGTTTTCACACTACTCTTCTTTTACTAATCACTATCTCCTGATATCAGTGCATAAAGAATAAAGTTCTGACAATAGCATAAGTGATCCTTTCAGTTCTGCTTTATTTTGTCATTTTATAGGGAGATTGCACTTATATTACAGTTTGCAGTGAAATCATACTGCATTCATAGTAACACTAACAATGGAGCAGTAATTTCAACATACATTTCTACACAAGATAAAAAGATAAATGTTTATACTGGACTGGCCTTGCTCAGATAAGATGATATGTTAAACAACTCTTTGAATTCTGCCAGGAACCACAGGTAACCTAAAATATTTTGTAATAGCAACTATAGTAGTGCGTTCTGACACACTGTCGTGGTTTAAACCCAGCCAGACAGCTTGTTCACTCACCAGTGAGTGGTGCCAGGCTGACAGCAATCAAGGCCCCCCCCCCGGGGCTCTTCCCTTCCCTGCTCCTGCAGGGATGGGGAGGAGGATCAAAAGAGTGCAACTCCTACGGGTTGAGACAAGAACAGTCCAGCAACCAATGTACAACACAAATCAACACCGCTACTACCAACAACAACGATAAGAGAAAATAACGAGGGAAGAGAGTACGATACCACCTGCCAAGAAACAAGTCCCACCACTGCCTGCGTCCTTCCGGGTAACTCCCAGTTACCCCCCACCCTGGGCATGACATGCTGTGTCATGCTTCCCCTCCTCCCTGGCAGAGCATGAGCCTCACAAAGTCCTTGGTCAGGGTAAACATTACTTAGCAAAAATTGAAAACATCGGTATTATCAGCACTGTTCCCAGGCTGAAAGTCAAAACACAGCACTGCACCAGCTACCAAGAAGGAGAAAAATTGACTGCTACTGCTAAACCAAGGACACCCACTTAGAAAGAAATTAAATAAAATAATCATAGAATCACAGAATAGTTAGGGTTGGAAAGGACCTTAAGATCATCTAGTTCCACCCCCCCTGCCATGGGCAGGGACACCTCACGCTAAAACATCTCACCCAAGGCTCTGTCCAGCCTGGTCTTGAACACTGCCAGGGATGGAACATTCACAATTTCCCTGAGCAACCCATTCCAGTGCCTCATCATCCTCACAATAAAGATCTTTCTCTTTATATCCAACCTAAACTTCCCCTGTTTAAGTCTTAACCTGTTACCCCTTGTCCTAACACTACAGTTTCTAATGAAGAGTCCCTCTCCAGCATCCCTATAGGCCCCCTTCAGATACTGGAAGGCTGCTAGGAGGTCTCCACGCAGCCTTCTCTTCTCCAGGCTGAACAGCCCCAACTTTCTCAGTCTGTCTTCATACGGGAGGTGCTCCAGTCCTCTGATCATCCTCGTGGCCCTCCTCTGGACTTGTTCCAACAGTTCCATGTCCTTTTTATGTTGAGGACACCAGAACTGCACACAATACTCCAAGTGAGGTTTCACGAGAACAGAGTAGAGGGGCAGGATCACCTCCTTCAACCTGCTGGTCACGCTCCTCTTGATGCAGCCCAGGATACGGTTGGCTTTCTGGGCTGCAAGCACACACTGAAGCCGCCTCATGTTCATTTTCTCATTGACCAACACCCCCAAGTCCTTCTCTGCAGGGCTGCTCTGAATCTCTTCTCTGCCCAACCTGTAGCTGTGCCTGGGATTGCTCTGACCCAGGTGTAGGACCTTGCACTTGACATGGTTAAACCTCATGAGGTTGGCATCAGCCCACCTCACAAGCGTGTCAATGTCCCTCTGAATGGCATCCCTTCACTCCAGCTTATCAACTGAACCACACAGCTTGGTGTCATTGGCAAACTTGCTGAGGGTGCACTCAATCCCACTCTTCATGTCAGCAACAAAGATGTTGAACAAGACCAGTCCCGACACCAGTCCCTGTGGGACACCTCAGCAAGCCACCAAATTGGTGAGGCAGGATTTCCCCTTAGTGAAGCCATGTTGGCTGTAACCAACCACCTTATTGTTTTTCATGTGCCTTAGCATGAAAAGAATGTGCCTTAGAAGAACTTCAGCTTTCCCCAAATCCAGGGTAGCCAGTTCTACTGATAGCTTCCAGAGAGGGCCCACATTGTCGCTAGTCTGTCTTTTTTTTGCAATGTACCTATAGGATCCCTTCCTATTGTCTTTCACATCCCTAATCCGTATTATTCAGATTTATAAATTATTTTTTTTTTTGCAATATGTTTTCATTAATTTTGGAAGGGCTTAATTATTTACATGTTCCAGTTATCTGAATGGCTCAGAAGTGAAGTCTTACTTGCAGTGACAGATATATAAAAAGCTGGAGTAGTAGGAGGTGGCAAATTTAATTAATTAATTTGAATTCTGTTTATCTATGTCGGATAGATTCAGACCATAGTTTTTTAAAATCAGGTTAAAAATGTCTCTTTTGCCACAAAGCTCTTGACTCTGTCCTTGCCAGCACAGGATGGTCTGAAAAAGTGGAAAACCAGGGCCAATATCTATACATTTTCCTGTATGAGTTTTTAATGATTATGCACTTTATTAGAATCCATGAAGTCACTCATGCAATAGAAAATTTGCTATGATGCCATTTACTGCAATGGGGAAACAGCTGGAAAACCTCTAGAAACATATCCAAGTTTGTATTGCTCTTTTCTTCATTTAATGTTTATACTGGTTTTGATACAGTTACCCTATTATTCTAAGCATCTATAGCCATTCCCCTGCTTGTAACTGATAATATTTATTCAGCCACAAATATCATCAGGTTACACTGCATGATGGCAGGTAACATGTTCCAATAGAAGAATAATGCATTAAATGTTTTAGTATAATTGCTATAAATATCATTACCACTACGATAAGAACTATTTTTGTTACTAACAGCTTCAGTGAAGTTAGAAACTTTTGGCTCTGTGCTGTGATTAATGCTTCAAGAATGAGTTCCTTTCAGTCCTTTGTGCTTTGCAGCTCACACTTGTGTGAGAGTAGCAGGCTGAGAGTAGTAGGCTGAGAGCAGCAGGCTGTGAAAAGATTGACTGCTAAAAATATCCTGGCCTGAAGTAAAGCATATTAACAGGGCATGGGAAACTGCAGAACAGGACATGAGTAATTGCTGAACTCAGCATGAGAAATTCCTGGATGTGACAGATATAACAAGGAGAGTAAACTTACAGGTAGCTCCATGAACAGTTACTGGATCTCATAGTTGGTTAAGGGCAAGGTATGCAAGAGATAAATGAACCTCACAAACAATTTGAGAGGAGCACAGGGGACAACTGCAGAGGTAGAGTCTTGCAAGGCCAGCAGGGCCTAGGTAAACTATCAGTAAAACCTGTAAGTCTGAGATTCCCTGGGCAGCTACATGAGAAACAGCAAATTTGGGTACGGCTGTAGAAAACTGGTACCAGGTGAAAGAATCAGCAGAGCCCCTCCTCCTATAGAAATCCAGTTATACCATTTAAATTCAGCAAGAACTATAATAATGTTGTAATTAAAATATTTAATATCAAACATGATACTGGCAAGCAGCTAGTGTTTCTTCTGTATTGCTTTCCTTCTCTTTGACTAGTGTTTTTTGGCATTTCTATAACAAGTCCTATTAGAAAAATTTGTTGTATTCTATGCTAATTCACTACTTCCTTATAAATGCCACTTAGTACATATTTATCTCATGATCACAGCAAGCTTATAAAATATGGGTTAAATCTCATGACAATAGTTTAGGTCTGCAGTTATCCCATTTATTAAAATGATATTAAATGAGATTATAATTGAAAGCTGACAAAAATTCCTTTTCCTCTTCCTGGATTAAAAACATGAATACTACTTCGTGTGTGCCTTGGGGCTTATGAGCTGGAGTTCCTCCATGGCATTGTACAAGTGTCCTAACAAAGATACTAGCCATGCTGCTTCTATAGTCTTTCTAGTCTTACGATCTTTAATGCTTGATTCTATGATTTCAGAAGAGAATGTGAAAAGTATCTCCTACTGGAGTACCTTGATTGTTCTGTAGCCATACAATTCAAGGGTACTTTGTAGAAATATGCATGGGTTAATGTGGTCCTCAGTTGAATGTATTTCTGAAAAAATTCCAAGTTCTTAATCAATGAAAGCTTTGTGTTTACATCAATGAAAGTCATTTCTGTTCTTCCAGGATATAATAGAGCATTAGTTCTTTGAACTAATTGCTGCAGGGTTTAAGAAGTAACCTCAGCATAGTAAGTTTTACCTGAAATTAAGCCTGATTATAGGGTACAAAGATTTAGAACTTTTTCTCCCTAAGTCTTTCTAAGTTTTAATAACAAAGCGTTAAAAATAATAAATACATCGTAAAGAAATGAAAGGTCATAGTCTTTACAGAACAGCTGCACATTCAGCAAGATACTGGTAATCAAAAGTTAGTTTTCCCCACTAAACAGTTTATGCTTTTGTCCTCCATATGTTTGTGTATCTGTGATGCTATCTAAAATTAGCGAAGTGTCATATGTTTCTTCATTTTAATAACAAAAGCTGGGTTTACATAAATATTTCAACAAAGAGTCATCCATTCTACAATCACAGAATAATAGAATGTTTTGGGTTGGAAGGGACCTTAAAGATCATCTAGTTCCAAACCCACTGCCATGAGCAGGAACATCTTCCATGTTGCACAAAGCCCTGTCCAACCTGGCCTTGAACAGTTCTGGGGATGGGACATCCACAGCTTCTCTGGGTAACCTTTCCAGTGTCTCATCACCCTCATAGCCAAAGCTATGAAATCAGAAAAGGGAGGCATCTCATTTTGAACATTTCTATTTGTAGCAAAGTTATGATTTATTATCAGTTTGCTGTGTGTTGTCCTGATTATAAGAAAGACACTTTGAAGAAAAGCCATGAATATTGCAGTAAAACCAATAGTAGTGTACAAGAACAGTGCACGAGGAGGGATATGAACAAACAGAAGTTTTCAGTCTTTTCAGAATGAGAATGGGAGCATGACAGACCACTGCAGACAGGAAAAGCACACAAAAGAGAATGGCATCAGCCTCTCATCCAGAACTGCTAAAAAGATGTCTTGGAGTGATTCAGCGTGACTGCAACTATCTAGTACTGTCTAAAACAAAACAGAAAGCTAAAGAAACTGTTTCTTTCCCACAGCTCACCTTCAAACTATGCCTTTTGACCAGACTGTATTCTAAACAAGATTACTAGCTTGGATGTGTCAGAAACCTGTTTTGCAACAGAGGCTCTGTGACAAGTCTGTAGCTAACAAATATATTTACTATTAAAGAGTAGGTTCAAAGATGTATTTTACTGTTCTAACTTATTATTAAAACCGGCCATAACTAGTAACCTTGGTAATTATGATTTCTGGCCTTTTTTTCAATCTTGTTCAAAGACTTTGGGTCTGCTTTCTCCTAGGAATCTGTAAAAATTTCTGGCTGTTCAATTTAGAGCCTTTTTCACCAGGCTTTCACATGGGAAAGTTTCATTTTAGAAGGTATGTTATTTCTGCTTCCTCAGGCTGAGAAACAAATTAACTAAACAGAAACCCATTTTATATTACTGAAGAGCCCTCAGTGTGGAGATAAATACTTTAAACAAAATAAAAATACATTTGATTCTGGCCTTGTTATCCATTTCTGATAGTCAGTAACCTTATACACTAAGGTTGTAGAAGGTGTTCTTGGACTTCATACCTGTAGAGATCTCTTACATTGGAAAATATATATTTAAAAACAAATAAGCAAACAAACAAACAAAACAACAAAACTAATTCTTTTCCAACTTTTAAATGTGGTTTCTGCCCCTTCCTCCCCCCCCCCCAAATATTCTTTCTAATAAGCTCCCATCAAAACTATCAACCTTTGGCAGATTTTAACTCTTTTTAATATTTCAGTAACATTTAAGAAAATTTTGACACAGGATAATGAAGTGGCTGTATATCATGACAACAATAGTAAGGCAGCAAAACTAGTAATTTTTGAATCCTAAAGTCTAAAACAGACATTAGCTAATGCTTAAGTAGTTTTCCTAAACCACAATTCTGGAAATAAGCAAGCAGTATGCATAGAAAACATCAGTGTACTAGGTGAATTTCAAAATGAAGATCCTTAAATTATTTCGATGATTCAGCTTGGGCAAAAGCTGTATAGAAAACTGTAGTTTGAAGAAAAACTCTGCTAACCTGCATTTTAAGCACCTAAGTTCTCCGATGAACTTATACGGGGATGTGTTCTGCTCCTCCCCTTTTTTTCTGATTAAACAATAGCCATCAGTGGTGGTCATGGTGGCTGAGTCTAACTTAAGTTGGACTCTGGAAATACAAATAACACAGTATTTAACGAGAGCTAGGAGTCATAAGTCCTGCTCAATAGCAAACGGATAGTTGATCATGCAGCAACTGAAATAAGGCTGGTATGAAAACGCACTAATGAACAGCCCAGGCATATTGAGCTCTCCTGCATAGCAGCAGGCTGCATGCCAGGATCTCCCCTGGAGTAGCGATGCCTCTCAAGGTTACTCCTCAAGACTCAGAGAATCTTTATCGCACCAGACACTCAGTAAGTGAATTAGGAATAAATGAAACTTTGAAATCTTAGTTAAATGATATAAAGGATTGATTGTGCAAATGCAGTCCTTTAGACGTAAGCTGTTGACCAAGTCAGACTGAGTCTGGACCCAGCTTCACCTAAACTTTACTCTGAGGAGGAGTTTGAAAGCAAGGGGATCTTTTCTGAACCTCATGACTCAACAAGAGGGTATCCCTGTCAGCTTTTCTGACCCTGTCCTCTATGCAGTAAATACTCAAGTGTACCTTGCCATCTCATCTTGTTAAACCACTGCCACGTTTACTATTAAACTTTGTTAAATCACTGTTTTATATCAGTGAACATATTGCGGCTTCTCTCTGGTGAGTGAAATGTGTCTCTTCATCTACAATTTAACACCTAATCTGAGAAGTATGGATTTATTCACTAACGGACAATACCAAAAGGAGCAGATTATTCAACTGAAGCAAATGTGGATTTCTGTAAAATTGAATGTCATGCGTCAGGTAAAACTATATCTGTATATGACAGACATGCAATGTATTGTCATTCAGTTTTTATTGAATAAAAAATACTTAATGAAAACAAAGTTTCAAAGAAGTATAGTTTGCTACACATTTCAGGTAGTACAGATAGGAATTCTTTCAGGGATTTTTGAAATAGGACCTGAGAAGCTGCTGGGCATTTAAAGAAACCACATTTCCAATGTTAAATGAGAATTATTAAAAAAGATTATATTAATTTACATTTGATGTCAGCTATACTTCGTGTCTGAAACAGAAGACTTCATTTTGTCATTGGTTCCAGTGAAATACATCTTTCCAATCATTTGTATCTCTAAAATACAGGCTTTTATTTTCGAATATTTGGCAGTGAGGTTTTGCTGTCATAAATATACATGCAAGAAAACTACTATGATAATGATTTTATTAAAAGAGAATATTAATATTGGATGAGCAATGTAGGTTAGGTGCAGTAGCAATGACATTTATATAAGAATGAGCTTTATTTCTGAAACTGAGGTTTTTAAAAACACCCCATTTCCCCTTCAGTAAGCACTCCACAGTTATACCTTACTCTTATGACGCTTATTTTGAGTCAACTTAAAATTACATAAAAAGTGAGACTGATAAATGCTATCTGTATCAGTTGACATTACTTGTTATGTGCCTGGTACCTTTGATTAATAAGCTTGTTGAAGTTGAGAATATCCAATATAGCTGTCAAAAGCACTGCTGCTATCATTTTACATCCAGAAAAATTAATGTATAGCATGGAGTACCCAAATGAAATATTAGAATAAAGGTGTTTACAACAACAAAGCTTTATACATAAAAAATAAAGTATAATGACCCCTGTTTGGAGATGATTCTTGCAAAATTGACAATGGCTTCTACTAATTGCAAGGTAACACTATCACAAAGTCTATTATAACAGTTATGAATTTTCAACACACAAGTCTTCCAGTTATGATGGCAAAGTAGAAGTGAGGTCACTACATTAAAAATAGGTGTATCGGATGGAAAACAATACCCTTAAAGACATACCTGGGCAGTCCTTTGAATCTATGCTGTTTGGAACCCCTCACAGAGTGCATATGTGGCTTCACAACCAATATATATCAGTCCATAACACCTTCCAAACACTGAGTATGCAGCCTTTTGTAGGCTGCTTCTCTTCTGCAATGTTTACACTGGGGGTTCTATATAGGTACCAGGTACCTTCTATATTTAGGTACGAGGTACCTAAAATATTGAAAGGATGGAAGTACAAACAGATAAATAATCAAACTCTTCCTTATGTTGCTGAGCATTGTTTCAAAACCAGCCTTGGTAATTGCACTAAAATTTTTTTGTTAATGGTTCAGAATACTGGTAGGACTCAGAAGTGGTGCTCATGTTACAGAACATGTACCAGAACACACAACATCCTTGAGGCAACCCTTTAGACGCCACAAAATGAAGGAATCCCGGTGGATGGTACATTGCTTCCCACTTGAAAAACTTAACTCTCTATTGAATAACATGGTCAGGGTAACATCTATTGCTATTTTGGATAGCTCTACTGCAAAACTGAAATGAGAGCTGAAAATCTTGTTTTCCAGTTTGAGGGGAAAAAAAAACATTCTTTGCTGTTTGGTATAGGCCATACTTAGAATATGGCCTACAGGTGAAACTTTGATTTAAGAACTAGTGGGCTGGATCATGAAGGAATAAAAGATACATACATTACGTTTCCATATATAAAGGGAGTAATTTTCCAGAGGAGGTTTAATGCACAACCAATATAAGGCTGAAGCTCATATAATTATATAATAATTATAATATATAATGTCTACACAATTTTTGGACAGAACATGACTATCTATATGAAGAAGCTTAAGACCACAGGCTTCTGCCTTTTGCATTTGTATTTTTATTGTCTCCAAAGAGATTCAAGAATTCACATTTTGTGGAAAAAAGT
Organism: Pezoporus occidentalis; assembly: GCF_034315485.1. Lineage (NCBI taxonomy): Eukaryota > Metazoa > Chordata > Aves > Psittaciformes > Psittacidae > Pezoporus > Pezoporus occidentalis. Next base: position 3,658,291 of record NW_026914611.1, on the reverse strand, counting down.
AGAATTAATAGAATGATGTCACTGTAACACTTGAGGCAAATGCACTGTCTCTTCTAAGGAAAAGGGTCTTTTAAAACTAGCTCCTCTGGTGAAAATGGTAGTGTGAGAAGATTATATTACACATTTTTAGATCATTCTCAAACCAATGCTCATCATACTAATGTTTTTGAAATAGTTTTAAACATATTTTACTTATGATTGTGTTGGATTTACTTTCAGGTTTTTTTTTAATCTGTCACTAGCAGCTTTATGAACTCTTGAAAAATATGGCAGAGACCCAACCTGACAAGCAATATGCTTTTTACATATGGAAAATAGACAGCGTACTACTTTCTTACTGATTGCATGTGTGAGTTTGCACTTTGTGTAAAATAGCCAACTATATTAGTTACATTTAAATAAGAGCCAGACTAATCTGTTCTAAATTACGATAAACCAGATTTAAGAAAATGAAATAAATAAATATTGAGGTCCAACACTTTAATTCAAAACAGAATTTCAGGTAAAATATGGGAGGTGGGGGTTGGTTTTGGTTTCAGTTTTTTTTCATATTTTTGCAATATATTGTTACTTCCATACGGTTAAGTTTCTTCGCTTCTCTCTTTTTGTTTTAGTTCAGGTTAGGGGTAGGGGGCAGCAGAAAGCTGACAGAGGTAAATTTCCAGTGATTAACTTTCTGAGAAAGGAGCAGAAAAAATAAGCAGTTACTAGTAAGAAAGTACTAATACAGGTGCAAAACTTTGGAAGGTCCAGAAAATGCTTAAAATAGTAAAGCTATATTCCATTTAAAACAATATGAAGTCATTACTGAGTTGCCAATTTCTTGCTCTCATTACCTGTCCTGGGTTCAGCAGTAGCAGTCATGTTTCTCCTTCATGGTAGCTGGTGCAGTGCTGTGTTTTGACTTCCAGCCTGGGAACACTGCTGGTGATACCGATGTTTTTGGTTGTTGCTAAGTGATGTTTACCCTGACCAAGGACTTTGTGAGGCTCATGTTCTTCCAGGGAGGAGGGGAAGCCGGGAGGAAGCAGAGATGGGGTGCCTGACCCAGGCTAGCCAAAGAGGTATTCCATACCACAGCACGTCATGCCCGGGGTGGGGGGTAACTGGGAGTTACCCGGAAGGACACGGGCTTCCGGGTGGGATTCGTTTCTTGGCCGGTGGTATCGTATTCTCTTCCCTTGTTATTTTCCCTTATCATTGTTGTAGTTGATAGTAGCGGTGGTGATTTGTGTTGTACATTGGTTGCTGGACTGGTCTTGTCTCAACCCGTAGGAGTTGCACTCTTTCGATCCTCCCCCTTGTTCCTCTGGGAGCGGGGAAGGGGAGAGCCCCGGCTGGGGGGGGGGGGCGGGGCCTTGATTGCTCTCAGCCCAACACCACTCACTGGGAGTGAGTGAACAAGCTGTCTGGCTAGGGTTTAAACCACAACGCATTACCAAACAAATACAGAGGAAAAAAAAGAGTGTACACACTGCAGCTGTCTCCATCTGCCTCAAAGGTGCTCTAAGTCAGGCAACTTATTTTTGTTCTGTTATAAAGAGACTTTGTTTACACAGATGCAAAAATTAAATAGATTAAATTAAATGAATAATTTAGATTGAGAAAAAGAATTTTTTTTTTTTGCAATTTTATAGGGTATTGTTATTATTATTGTTGTTCTTTTAACAAAACCCCAGCTTGCTTGCAGATGAGAGGTGAAAAGGCTCTGTCTTTTCCCTCTAATTTGGGATGATGAAAAATACTGAAACAACATCAAAGATGAACAGTTTTAGAACATAAATTTCTTAAAAGACATAACCTTTTACACAGAGAAAGTTCAGAATTTCTGTATCAGATAAAATATATTGGAAATATTTGAAAATATATTTATCCCTTACATTTTCTTTCTGTACTTTTTAGTGGTGGAACTCCAGCTTTGTTTCCTGTTTCAGCAATTTATATCATCTGTGGTGTCTCTTCTAAGTCCATGGAAAGCATTTTTTCTCTCCATCCTTTCTAGGTTTAGCTATAAATCTGCTCCCTGCTGCAAGTAAGGTCCCTTGTCATCTTGGGAATCTCACAGTTTTAATCTACATTGTAACAATCTGTTCATTTAGTCACAGCAAGGTTAAATAAACTTACAAAATGATAATTATACGTGCTATAAAATGCAATACTACATGAACTAAAGGAGAAGGGTGGATTTGGCAATACTATTTTCTTTTCAGCAACACTCTCAAACACAAGGCAAAATTTTTACAAGTGCCAAAAAAAGTAGTGAACAGTATCAACAGGTATTATTTTTTAACCATGAAAAATCTCAGTGCTGTTTTGGAAAGTGGCTTTTCAAGAGGTAAAAAGAGTGAGGAAGTTCTCCTTTTCAATACAGGAACAGAAGATAACTGGGGTTTCAACATGTGATTTAGCATGATTTTTGACAGTTCATTGCCTCTATGTTCTGAGTCATCTCCTTTGCATCTCCCTACCATCAGCATGAGAAGTACTCACTATGATGAAAATGCCACATATAATCAGGGATAAAAAGCATTTATTTAAAAGAAAAAAATGATGAAATAAGGTAAAATTCAGTTGCACTACGTAATGAGTTCCCTTTGGAACAGAATGAGACAGCAGTCCCTTCCACATCTACCTTTCTCCCTTTGCGGATTTTGCAGAAAATGTGCAGAAAGCTGCTTTTGCTTATAGATAAATTCGTAAAACTATGTTCAGTTGTAGCGATTTCTTCTGTTAGCAAAAATAGTTCATAGCTTTCCCTTGAGGTACAATTTCTTTTTTTTCCCCCAGAACTCAATTCATTACCTCACCTGTTATGTCCAGGAGCTTCTTTTATAATTTTCTTGTATTATTCATGCATAAGCCTTAGCTGAATTTTAATGTTTATACACTATATGAAGAACATGTGTCTCAGTCTACCAAAGTTGAAGTGCAGAACACAGTATGAAGCAAGGATCAGCAATGAAGAAGAGCATGCTGATACAGGGAACTAATTACTATGGAATTAATTCTTTTGGTGTAAAAGCTTCCTGAATACTTGATTGTGGTACTTATACACAAATATTTCTACTGAAATTGCTAGAGCGAATTCTGAAGAAAAGGGTATTTCAAAAGCCAGCATTTGCCTTATTTTATTTGAGTCAGAATTTTGGTGTCTTGAGTTAGGACAGTTAACCAGGCTGCCCTTTTCCCAACACTATTTAACCTTAAGGCATTTAAAATTATATCTTTTGGCTGAGGTTTAAAGTTCCTTAACATTTAATACTAAACTCATGATCAAATTCATAAATATCTAGTCTGGGAGGCTGGAGGGAAAGTAGTAACATATATGTCCATCCTAAACTGCAAAAGATTCTTAAATCCTGCTGAGTCCTCAGAGGGGCCCAGTTATCCTCAGAGTGAGATTAGCAAAATTCAAATAAAATTATATCATTACTAATGTCAAATCCTGGATCTCTTTAGTCCGTTGTTTTAATTAGTAGTATAATCTGACTTTTTCTCAGAAGTGCAAGATTTTTCTATGATTCAGTGTAAAAAAAAAATACTAAAAAGTTGAAGAGTTTACCTTGCAAAATGGATAATTTTTTCTGTCCCCTGGGTCAGTCCTAAATCAGCATCTGACAGTATAAGAACATTGTGATTTTTCCCAGGAACAAAACAGATAACTCCTTAGTATGCCCTCTGTAAAATATAAATTTGGGAATGAAATGAGGAAACTGACTTTTGAAGAAACTCTGTTTGAACCTTCTCTCTTTTGCATTAGTGAACCAGTAGAAACGAGTCCAATTCATAGTTCTTTTTTTCAGTTTAACAGAAAGATTGAAAATTTTTATAACAGCTTTGCAATTTGTCTTCAAGTTGTAATGCAGCCATAATTAATTGGCTTGAATGGAAACTTCTGCTTGAAAATAGTATAAAATTGTTCAAAAGTTTCTATGCAAACTTATCAAGTTATCTGTGATGTATTATCAATAAACCAGACTTTTAAAAGAATACCCAACCTAGGCATTTTTTGTCTGAGTTAACAATAGAAAAACATTTATGCTTCTTGCAGATATTATGATGACAGCTCTGCACTAAGACACAAAGTTCTCTATTTTAAAAATATAATGCAAGTGGACAAGAACTGCTGCTTCAGAGCAAACGTCTTATAATATTATAGAATTGGATGGTCTTTACGTAGTTGAAAGACTAGTTTAGCAAAGAAGCATTGTGGCTTTGATTTGTGGTTTAATATATTTACCTTGACATAAATTGCAATGGACTTCTGAGGGTTGTTGACATAGATCACAGTTCACACTTGTTTGATGTAGTTTGTCGGGTTTTTTTTTATTAATTCCAAGAATACGTTTTCATTTGGGTTTTGTTTTTATTTTTATTTTTTTTAACACATCTTACAATTTTCACAGTTTGGTAAGATTTATTACTTTCAATTTAAATTAGATTTTATTTCCTTCATATCAGGAAACAGGGGAAAAAAAGGAAATTATTACACAAACAGGAATTAGTGAGAGGATTTGAAAGGTAGCTGTGGAAGCATTTAAGTTACATGTTCCCATAAATGGTGAAATACTATTTCATCATTTTTGTTTTCTTTGTTTTGGGTTGCTGTTGTGCCAATGTAAAAAGAAGGACTGGTAGTAACTAATATTATGTGGGAATGGAAAAAACCTGCTTCTGGAATGCCACTTAAGGAGGGAACTAAGAAGAGTTTGGAGAATCAGTTTAAATAAAAATCCTTTACTTCTGATTAATGTCTAAGGTTTGCCAAAACCAGCCAACCAAACAAAAAGAAAACAGCGCAGACAGTGAAACAGTGGTTTAGGTGATGCACAATTTAGATGCACCAGAGAAGCTGTCTCCTTTCATGGAGTAACAGTTATTAATTAAATCCTTGTGTGACAATACAGATTTACAGTAGGCAAGAAAAAAATAATTATATTTCTTTAATGAAGAGGTACGCTTCAAGAAATGATGCCTTCCTCTAGCAATATCTATTATCCTTAAGCTGCATGAGACAATGCAGAAGAACATATTGACGACGTTTCTTGTTTACTGGTGTCCGGTACCTAAAGATGTTGTGTATCATTACTAATAACTGATATCAAAGCCTGTTCATCTGTTCTTTGTGCATAATTTTCTTTTTTAACATATTAAATTACAATCTTTTCTCACAAATGCAGACCATTTTGTTTTCCAAAGCCTGGAATTTGAGTCACTGTGCTGAGATACTTTGCTTCCCCAATGCTGGGTTTTAGTCTCTTGCCTTTAATTCTTCAGACACTCAGGCATGTTCTTTCCTCTGCTTCAAGACAATTCCTCCTAACATTTTTGTCCTCTACAAAAGCCAGTAGATAAGTCAATACATCATCAAAAAATAAAAACATTTGTAAGTAAATTATTTAAAACAACAAAGTGATATTTGGCTAAAAACATTCTAAGGAGTAATAAAAATTCAGACTATGTCAATATTAGTATGACTAATATGTGGACAAAGGAGTGTTAAGACTGAATTAGTCATTAGAGTACATACAAATAATTCAGTGTATCTTATTAGATGGTACCTAGTCTAGATTTTACAAATGCCAGCCAACATGGACTAATAATTCCTAAAAAGCACTAATCTTGGAAAAAAAAAGTTAATGAAGTTCTGTCAAGTGCCATTATATATTATCAAGTTCTTAGAAAACAAAAATCTCTTCCATAAGGAGTCTAGTATATGCTCCTCCCGATTCTCAGCTTTTCTGTAATTAACATTGCTGTAAGTGCTAATAGACAATACCAAGAAGATTTGGTCATTTCCAGTTCATTCAGACACAGATTTTTAAACCAGGTTTTAGATAGGAAAATATCATCAGTTTATTTCTATTGTGGGTTTTTGGTTGTTTTTTTTTTTTTTTTTCACTGACAAGAACACAATAAAGAATACCAATTAATTTTATGATAATAAAACTGGAAAATGAGATATGGTTCTGGTGACACATCTTTTTCAAAATCTCTATAAAATGCTAAATTCTATGATTAAAAACTATGACATTTTGAAATACCACTTTATCTCTTAGGAATGCTATTTTTACAAGGTAGCAAAACTAAATATTCATTTCAATCCCAATTTCAATTCAGTAATATTATGAAATTTTAATTTCATCCTATACAGTTGGAATAGTTGTTTATTCATTTTTAATATGAATTGCTCATAACCATATAATTTTAAAAAAACATTAATAAGAAACCTAGCTCATCTGAGTTTTGATTTTTGAGGAAAAAATGGAAAAGCTCTGTCCAGATTTTTTTCACTGAAAATGTTAAATATTTAATTCCTTAATGTGCCAAATAGTACCCTTAGCATTCTCATATTACAGCCAGAAAAGAAAATCTTAAAAATGGATTTTGCTTTTCTCCTTTCTTGTAAGTCAGATAAAAATATTGCTACTGGTTCATTTCAGCCGCAGAAGTGTTTTGCCAACTAGTAATTGAATCACATTTCTAACTTTGACACTCATGTGCATTTAAGCTCTGGAACTGTAATAATCTATTGAACTGAAGGACTTGTGGGGCAGGGTCCAAAGTGGCAATGCTCATGTCATCACATTCAACTGGCGAATAAGCTATATTCACAGCGACAAATGGTCCTTATCTGCCTCGCTAGCTAAGAATCAGGAGACCAACTATCTTAAGAGTGTATATGGCTATGGTAGATCCTCTTGTACCCCTCCAGTGAAACCTGCATGCTTGACAACAGGCCACCTGATGAGGAAGAGAAAGGTGACAAAACAGCTCATCCTGGATGTCATCTCTATGCATGTGGAGGAAAAGAAGGTTATCAGGAGTAGTCAAGATGGATTCACCCAGGGGAAATCATGCATGACCAATTTGATAGCCTTCTATGATGGAATGTCTAGCTGGTTAGATGAGGGGAGAGAAACGGATGTTGTCTACCTTGACTTTAATGGGGCTTTAGACACTGTCTAAAAAGTGAAAGAGCTGAGGAAAGGCTGAGAGAGCTGGGCAGAAGAGATGACTGAGAGTAGGTCTTATCAATGCATACAGATACCTTAAAGGCGGGTGTGAAGAGGACTGGGCCAGACTCTTTTCAGTGATGCTCAGTGACAGAATAACGGGCAACAGGCACAAACTAAAACATGGGAAGTTCCATCTGAATTTAAGGAAGAACTTCTTTACTTTGAGGGTGACAGAGCACCGGAACGGTCTCTCAGAAAGGTTGTGGAGTCCTCTTTGGAGACATTCAAAACCTGCCTGGACACAACCCAGCACAACCTGGTCTAGGTGAACCTGCTTTAGCAGGGGGGTTGGACTAGATGACCTCTGGAGGTCCTTTCCAAATCCAACCATTCTGCGATTCTGTGATTATCCTGGGTTCAGCAGTAGCAGTCATTTTTTTGTGTTCTTAGTAGCTGGTGCAGTGCTGTGGTTTTGACTTTCAGCCTGGGAACAGCGCTGATGACACCGATGTTTTTAGTTGCTGCTCAGTAATGTTCAGCCTGACCAGGGACTTTCTGAGTCTCATGCTCTGCCAGGAAGAAGGGGAAGCCGGGATGAAGCAGAGACAGGACACCGGACCCAAACTAGCCAAAGAGGTATTCCATACCACAGCATGTCATGCCCAGTATATAAAGTGGGGCAGTTACCCAGAAGGGCTAGATCACTGCTTGGGTTGGGCTGGGCATTGGTCAGTGGGTGGTGAGCGGTTGTATTCTCTTCCCTTGTTATTTCCCTTATCATTATTATTATTGGTGGTAGCAGTAGTGGTTATACCTTAGTTACTGGACTGTCTCAACCCGTGGGAGTTACATTCTTTTGATTCTCCTCCCCATCCCTCTGGGAACGGGGGGAGGAAGCAGGGGGAGTGAGCAAATGGCTGCGTTGTTTCTTGATTGCCGTCTGGGCATAAACCATGACAGTGATGTGTAGGCAATTCCCTATAATTTTTACTGGGATGTTTTGACGACCATGCAGGCTGTGAGCTACAGGACAGGATTTTTAACAGTACTTGTTTTCTGCTTTTGATTTGCAAGAGATGAATGGGAATGCAATATGATTAGTTTATACAGATAATTTACATGGCAGTATGGGTAGTGCATTTTTTTTTATTTATTAACATTTATAAATATTATACACTTTAATATTTGCTCCCTGGGATCTGATAATATCTTTATTTCATGCGCTACTACCTAATATCACGGAACATTCTCTAGCAGAATAGGTGTGGGACAATGACATAATGTTAATTCAACGATTGATATTTGAGGGATGAACCAAAACTTAAAATAAATATTAGCACAGTGGCTAAAGTCTATAAAGTCTTAGTGTATAAAGTCTGGTTTAATTAATCTGGGACAATTTTGAATTGTTTTCAACATCCAGAATTTCGTGCAGTATTATATATACTTCCATCCGAAAAAATATTTTTCTAGTAGTAGATTTGGAATTTACTCCCTTTCCTCCCACCCCCAGTATTAATAAGACCTAAGGGGGCATTAAAGACGCAATGTGCTGAATAGCATATTAAAATTACTGATCAAGTTTACCACAGTGTCTAAATACCTTAATGTGATGAAACCTTTCAACAGCATTACTGCTCCCTGATTTGTAATACTGAGAGTCACAAGTAATCCTTTCTGTTTTCCTGAAATTATAACATTGTATAGACAGTGCAAATAGTGCATTTTGTCAAGGTCAGTGGAAAAAGTAACTGCTATATTGTTAGTGTGGATTTCTTTCTGAGTTGCCTTTTGGCACTGGCAGCTCCTGGGAGGGATTCATGACCACTGGTATTTCATTTCAGCTTCTAATACCAATTTGACAGTTCTTGACCTGTGGGTAATATGTGGTCCAACAACTTCTTACTTTTCTTAGTAAATTTCTACTCTACTCTCCTCCTTTTTTTTTTTTTTTGTCAGTGTAGCCTTCTATCACAAATCTTGTTTCAATGGAAACACAGTATTGCTGTAAATGTAGTATTGCTGCTTTTCATGTATTCTACATCTATTCTGTTTGAAATGTGTCTAGCCTGTCCAAAAGATAAAATTGAATCTTTTTTCAATGACATTTTATTGAAAAATGCTGATAAGAAAATAAAATTGTAAGTTGATGTTAGCTTTCAAAATTTTTGCATAAAAAAAATTTAAAAATGTGAGAATAAAATATTTATTTTTTTAAATAAAAAGTGGATTTTATTTAAAACTTGAGTTAAAAAAAAAATTATAAGGAAGCCAAAACAGTAGAAATGTCTTTTCTCAAATTTGGCATACAGGTATTCACTCAGCTCTTACAGAAACACATATTTCAAGACAATATGCATACCCTCTTGGCAGTACAGATAATCAACTAAGGTAAAAAGAAGAAAATACTTTTCATTTCAAAAATACATCAGCAACACAAAAGGCTACAAATACATCCTGTACTCAGTGGTTGTTAGATGTACAATAGTTCTTTACCTTACACAGAATCATATAAATATGCGTGCCAATTAAGAGTCAACAACACAAAACCCTTAGGTTTTCTGGCTAACGAGGCGTATCTTCTGTACTATTAAACATAATGAGTGAGCTCAACCTGGTTGCCTATAGTGTTTGATTATTGTTTCACTTCCTCACTCTGTTTTGGACAACACTGCCTGTCTCTCTTCAGGATAAACAGATGAGGTATTTAGGAGGCCTTGTGTAGCAATTATCTCATCAAGACAGCTGGTCTTGAGGCATGGATAAGACCTTGGACTCTCATTTTAATAATCCATAGTCCAGGAGACACTGCTACCGCTTTTGATTTGCCTTATGAATGAGAAGCCTTGAAATGTTAAACACTAACTGAACAGCTTGATCTTCAAACTATGGTCTTTGTAGAGACTTTATAGAGACTCTGATGCCCGTCCACTTAAATTATTAACTGGATATGAAATTGAACTGCAATATGATTCTTTAGCTAAGTGGTTAGGGTAGATTCAATCTTCCACATCCCTTCTGAAAGTGGTTGTCCAATAACAGTTGGCTTTTTGGAGTCAGTCTGTCCCTGTCCTCACCAGATAATTCATTTTATTAAAAAAACAATTTCCAATATCTTTTTATATAAAATATATATTCCTATAAATATTTTCTGACTTGGTACATCAGTGTGATATAATGAAAGACACAGTCATTGAAAAATTCCCAAGAAAATCTAATGTTTAAAGAAAGGTCTGACTGGCCACTGTATTCTTGAAATTCCTTATTTATTTCTAAAAGATCAGACTCAGTAACATATATTCACTTTTTTTTTCATAGGATCATACAATGGGTAGGGTTGGAAAGGACCTTAAGATCATCAAGTTCCAACACCCCTACCATGGGCAGGGATACCTCACACTAGATCATGTAGCCCAAAGCTCTGTCCAACTTGGCCTTGAACGCCTCCAGGGATGGAGCATTCACAGGTGACAAAAAATAATCTCCTTTCCATAAGCAGAAGTGCCCTACACTCTTTAAATTATTCTCTTCCTAAGAGAGTCTGTGGTATGGCAAAATGGCCAGGAGATTTGGGGCTTTGGTAGTGAATGTGAAGAAGGATGGAATGGAAGCATAGCAAGAACACAGAAATACTGAACAGTGGCCTTCTGGGCAAAAGTAGTGCTTTTGTTTCTCAGATCAGAAGAAGTAGCAACATACTCAAGTTCTTTCCTTGTCAAGACCTTTTCTTGGATGCAAATGTCTCCTCAGGTGTTTTAGGAGGAAAAACAAAAGGTTCCTGAGAGAAAGAAAAGGCTTATACAAATGCAATAATTGCATGACCTTCTTATCTTATTGGACAGGTAAGTACCAGAGAGAGGGAGAAGGGAAACCCAGAGACGGAAAGAGGAATAAAAAGGGAACGGACTCATTCAAATACAGAGACTGGCCAGGTATGCATTTGACACTTTATTTCTGCATAGAAATGGTAAAGAAAATTCAGAAAGGCATTGAAGCAATGCTGAGAACTGCAGGCAATCTGCACAATGTATTCCAGCAAATGCAAGGGGAATACATGCATATCAGTCACTCACCCCTATTACCAACAAGTCACTCTGTTGGTACTCAGATTTGAGACAGCTTTGTTTGCAGGTGCCTGGGACACCTGCTATCATCTCCCAGTGTTTCTCCCATCATAGTGCAGAGGGATTTGAGGGATTTATTTTATTTTATTTTATTTTCAAAATAGGACTTAGGGGTTTTTGTTTGTTTTTTTTTTTTTTCCAGTTTTTTCATTTTGGAGGGTTTTTTTTTTGGGGGGGGGAGAAAGTGGGAGGCAGTTGTTTAGTTTTGTGGTTTTTTTAATTATTATTTTGCTTCCTTGTTGTTTGTTTTTGTTTGTTTCTGTTTCAGCATCTCTCTGCCCACCACGAGCAGTTGTCAATGAAAGCACAGTGGTGCCATTCAATGCTCCTTTCTGCTGCCTGTGCATTTTTTTTTCAGAAGCAAGTTTCTCCTTACTTCTGGACCTTAACAGGTGGATAAGATATGCAGCTGTATTCCAACAGCAGGCAGTACTCTTCCAGAGCTTATCTGAGTCTTTTTCAAGGTGTAGAAGTAGTTTTCCTGCATTCGTCTCTTTCTGTCATGTCTTTCAGAATCCAAAGACTCTCAGCATACTTTCTTTTCTGTTTTCCATTCTGCAGGATGCAGATGCCAAGGCAGAGAGAGATGACTTTTGTAGTTCTTTCTGGTTTTTTACTAATACAGATGAAAAGCCACTCAAAGAGTAGTCTTATAACATGAAATTACTGGAAGTCCTTTCCAACCCTAACTATCCTATTCTAATCCTAACTATTCTATGATCATATGAAGTGCGTGCTAACACAATACGAAATAACTACCATCCTATAATGTGCTTCCTAAACTATATCCTAAATCTATCCTAAAGTATATCCTAAAATTTTATTCAAAAAGACATACTAATGGACTAATAAACATAGTTATAAACACAGAAACAAGTGTATCAACAAACATAGTAACAAACAGAGTAACAACGGTAGTAACAAGGCCAGCTCCCCGCTTGAGGAGAGGCTCCAGTGGGTGGGCGTTTGCTGGCGGAGCTGAGGAGCGAGCCAGCAAGGCCGCCTGCGAGGGCTGGGATGGGTCTGAGGGCGCTGCTCTGGCTCCGGGGCGAGGTGGTGGAACCTTCTATCCAGAGCAGGACATGGTGGTTCTGTCCTTGCCGCTGCCGAGGTGGTGCTGGGGCCACAGGATGGAACTCCAAGCCCAGGCAGCAGAGCTCATGCAGGGAATCCAAAGCAGTAAATGGGCACCTACAAGGGCAGAGTCAGAAAGTGCTGATGAAGCTGTGAGGGCAGGAGCAGGCGGGACTTGGCTCCTGGGCATTTCGGAAGTATGCTGTAAAAGATGTCATTGCTAGCACAGGAGAAAGGCTCCTTACTGGCTACTGACAACTACAGTGCTGCTTTGGTACCTTCTCAACACATGTAACCCCTTCAGAGCACAGGAAGCTGACAGAGAAGTGCAGTGCCCCCTCGCCAGGCAGCAGGACTCGGCAGGGAGCCTGGGAAGCTCTGATATGGTCTTTTCCAAAACCCAAGCAGAAGCATCCCTCTCTCTGCCATACTAAAATCACAGGTTGGCATGCAAGGTTGGGGTAGCATGTTTCTCCTGACATATATGTTCCCCCGAGGCAGGACCATCCTGTGCACCTCAGGAACGTTTCCTATACTCAGAGCTTGGCAAAAAGATGGAACACAGGCTCTGGGTGCCTTGTTCGTCCCCTGCTTGAATTTCTTCAGTTGTCCATCCTTGAGAGCTCAGTTTTGCTCTTCTTCCGTCATGGTGGCCCATCGCTGCCCTCTTCCCATCTTGCCCTCTTTCCATTCAATAGTATTGTGAGACAGGTGAAGCCATGATTACCTTGAACCAAGCAAAGCCAGGCAGTTTTACCTTTTCTCCCTGGAAAAGCTCCTCTACTGTTCGCTCTCGGGAGCGACAAGAGGCACCTGCAATGGCAATGTGTAGGTTAGCAGGGGGCAAGGACCTCCTTGCACAATTGCTACCCTAGCTCTGAAAGGTGCATCCCTTGGATGGGTTTGCTCAGCTCAGCTGACCCATTTGTGGTGGGATCACCTCACAAAGCAGGATGGCCAACCTGCATCAGCCTTGCTCTGCACTTTGGCAGAGCTGCAGGCTGGTGGATGACCGTGCTTGTCCCTGCAGCAGCAGCCCCACCTTCTGAGGGGGGAGGCTTTTGTTGTCACACTGCTTGTGCACTTCACTTACCTCTGCTGTTTCCAGCTCTGCTTGTGCTGCTGGTGTCTCCTCATCCCCCTCACTGGCCAGCCCAGCCACCTGCTCTCCAAGGAGCTCCTCATGGTGGTTGATGAGGAACTCCACAAGCTCCACCACCTGCACACAGCAAACCACTGGTTTCACTGAGGGGGCTGATGGGGGCTCAATCAGCCTTTCCCAGCCTGACCCGTGCTTCTGTGCAGAAAGGTGCAGCCCAGGGACTGTTCAGCCTGGAGAAGAGAAGGCTGCATGGAGACCTCATAGCAGCTTTTCAGTGTCAGAAGGGGGCTTACAAGGATGCTGGGAAGGTACCCTTTGTTAGAGACTGCAGTGACAGGACAAGGGGTAACGGGTTAAAACTTAAACAGGGGAAGTTTAAATTGGATATAAGGAATAAATTCTTTCCTGTTAGGGTGGCGAGGCACTGGAATGGGTTGCCCAGGGAAGTTGTGAATGCTCCATCCCTGGTGGTGTTCAAGGCCAGGTTGGAAGAAGCCTTGGGTGAGATGGTTTAGTGTGAGGTGTCCCTGCCCATGGCAGGGGGGTTGGAACCAGATGATCTTAAAGTCCTTTCCAACCCTAACTATTCTATGATTCTATGTTTCTAAATAAATTCATTAGGCTTCAATACCATGTCCATATACCAACATATGACAAATAGCCTAAGTGAAAATATTCATCACTGGTGAAATCATGATTGAAATTGTGATTTAAATTCTACTGTGACCTACTGATCATAGTGGATTAAATTTGTTTAGAGGAAACATTTCTGCCTAATATGACAGCAAGGCTGCCATAGCTTCATTCCTGTATGTCCGGCCTGTAACTAGGCTAACCATGTATTCCTAGCATGCATATGTGTGTGGAGTGTATCTAGAAAACTCTACATAGACATACAGGCACCTCTACATGCACCTGTGCATGCCAAATCACAGAAGAACACACAGAGCAATCACACAAACACAGGCAGTGCCAGCAGCCTTACCCTCCTCCCATAGTTTCCAGTAGCCAACTCCCCTGTGTTTGCACCATTAGACTGTGGAGAACACATGCCAGGGTGACTTGTCCCAGGCACCATGGTCCCCCAATAGCCAGCTCCTCCCATGTTCTATTTCTCAGAGAAACACACATTTTGTTTCACTCAATCCGCTCCCTTCAGCCCACCAACCCCATCCAGCAGCTGGAACCCAGCCCCTCTCTCACTCCTTGTACTGCACCACAGATGCTGGATCCCTGTGACCCCAGGTCCCACTACAGTCATTGCCACTTAAGTCCACTTGTTCTGGTCTTTCCAGTTCCTGCCATCACAGGCACACATTCTGATTCAGGTGGCTGGCCTCCAGGCCCCCATACATACATATGACACACCAACATACACATGGCACACCAAGCAGAGAATCCCTCATACAGGAATGAGTTAGAAAAGAGTTAAAGAAGAAGACTGGACAGAGTGTGCTGATCAGGCACAGGACATAGCCAGACAAGCATACCAACCAGCAAACTGTCCAAGCACAGTCAACCCTTTTCATCCTTTGACTCTTAACGTATCCCATACTCTTGGCAGCAACCACCATCTGTTCAAAATGTGTCCTGGAGAGGTGCTCAAATTGAGTCAGAGGATTTTAGACTTGTTCACTGGGTCTGAAAATATCCTTTAACAGGCATAGGAGGGGCCTGAACAGGGTACTCACTTCTGAGTCCTTAATTTAGGTTCCTACCTGACATTAGAACCTCCTGTGCTCCTTTGTGCTTGTGGAGATGGGTCTTTGAAGGGCTGATGGACCCTGTAATGGTCTGGGAGAAGAGGGGGCAGAGTACTGTTTGGATTTCTGAAAAAAAAAAATCACCACCATTTACTCTCTTTGCTCCTAAGTTTGCAGTTGACCTTTTATCACATAACCTGACATAATTCTGCTATAATCAGCGGAATCACCAGGTTTGTGAATGTCATATATTCTAGTCTGTCATGAAGATGCCTAATGGTATATGTCACCTTGAAAGACAATACAGATCTATATCCAGAATATTTATCCTATGTGGTGGGATTAAGATATTTAAATTGTTTATATGTGAATTAAGTATCAATGGCATCTCCAGACAATTGATCACTTGATTAGATTGATATAGTCAGTGGATCATTTGGGTCATTTTAGACATACTATAAACTGAAGGGATTTCAAGAATCAGTTAAATGTAGTGATTTCATTTCTGGTTCTGTGGTGGGATATCTTGTTTCAGGGGCAGCTTTAATGCTTATTAGAGGATGGGTATTCCAACACACAAAAAGAGAAAGAACATAGTTGTGTGTTTTAGTGTCTTTGTATCTGTGAATTTATGCGCATGTGGAATGAGGTTTAAGAGAACAATATCACACATAAAACATAGTTATATTGCATACATACACACACTGCAGATTTTATATGGAGAAGAACTCCATTATCCTTCAAGTAATAGTTGCTCTTGCCTACCTGAAAGTTAAACCCAAAGACTTAAATGTCTGAATCTAGATGTCAACAGCCTGAAGCTGAATATCATGCTTGGTCTGATGTAGCTGCTTAAGCTTCTTTTCAAGTAATTAATACAATTCATTCTTTGTAAAGTTGATTTTTGCCATCCTGAAATGCATGTGATGAACTCTTTCATTTTCCTATACATACAGTGAGACTAAACAATCTACTGAGTTAAGATTCAGATGGCTAAAATTAGGACATATTATTTCCATGTTTTTATACCTGATACATATAAAACAAGATATTAAGGGAATGCTGGGCTAGAGAAGGCGCATTAAGTCATAGTTTTACTTTTCATCTTTCTTTTGAAAGGAAAAACTTTCTATTTTTTTCTCCTATATTCAATACACAAACTTACTGTTGAATAGGAGTTTATGAGGTTATTAACATGGATAAGCAGATAGTTATGTTAATATAATCTATGGAGAGTTTTTTGCATTCTTGTTTACCTTTAATGCATTTACCTCACACTAAGTTCTACAACTGCAGAAGTGTGGATATTTCATAGGCTGCTTTCACTTTTGTTTTTTTTTTTTTTTCCCCAAATCATCATTTCTTATTCTTTCCTGATTGTATTTTGGAAATTGAAAATATAGTCTTGCCTTTCACTTCAGGTTCAATCTTTTGATGAAAACTTGCCATTAATGCAAAAAAAAAAATATACCTATAACTTTGCATATGCTTAAGTAATTTATAAACCAGAAAAAAAAAAAAAGGAGGAATCAGCTTACCTGATTTTAATTTTTTCAATGCTACATGATAGCAGTTGTGAAAAAAATTTTAAAAAAATCCACTTCTACTCTGAAGTGTGATTGCTTCATCTGGAATTTTACGCTGACAAAAATAGTCCTTTTTCTTTAAAGAATTTTTTTTTTTCTTTAAAACCAGGATATCACATTCTTATTAAATAATCACAATGAAATATTATTTGGCAAAATACCTACAAATGTTCAACTGCTATGAAAAAAAAAATTGCTAGAATGAAAAAAACTAAAGCATTGGCTTTAATCTACCCTGCATTCCGTTGTCTCCTGAAACAAAGAGACTTAAGGGGAGACTGAATATACACAGCATATGCTGCTACTGGCAAACTTATGTCTCTGCTAATAAAAGGAGTTAAACATCATGATATTCTGGAAAAGACTATGTACACATATTTCATTTCTATTTTAACAAAACAAATTCAAGAACATTATTTTACTGGAATGACAACATTAAAGTGGAAAACAGTTTCTTTCACCCACATATATAGAGACAGAAAAACGTCACACACTGGGGTTGAATGCTCCATCTTATACCCTGGGGGAAGACGGAAATGATAACATACTTATGATATTTCCACATATGCACTATTGAAAAAGTAGTAGTATTTGGGTTAATAATATTATAACCCAAACTTATTTCAGTTGAGCAAGAAAGTGATTGTGACAGAGCAGGCTTTACAGATCAGTAAAAGATTTTAAAATATCACCCAAGAAGGAAAGATTTGCATTCATACTTGTGTGATGATAATGAAGAACCTTTGTATCAACTAAAGAAAAGTGTGAAATAAGTGATTCTAGAACGAATTCTGATGATTTGAGAGACGAGATTCTCAGGTTAGCAACAAAATCTTAGAGAGAAAAAAAAATGTCTAGCAACCTGTCATGGTTTAAGCCCAGCCAGCAACCCAGAATCATGCAGCTGCTTGCTCACTTCCCCCCCTTCCTCCCCCCGTTCCCAGAGGGATGGGGAGGAGAATCGAAAGAATGTAACTCCCATGGGTTGAGGTAAGAACAGTCCAGTAACTAAGGTATAACACAAACCACTACTGCTACCACCAGTAATAATCATGATAAGGAAATAACAAGGGAAAAGAATACAACCACTCACCACCTGCTGACCGATGCCCAGCCCAACCCGAGCAGTGATCTAGCCCTTCCAGGTAACCGCCACCAGTTTATATACTGGGCATGACGTGCTGTGGTATGGAATACCTCTTTGGTTAGTTTGGGCCAGGTGTCCTGTGTCTGCTTCCTCCCAGCTTCCCCTCCTCTCTGTCAGAGCATGAAACTCAGGAAGCCCTTGGTCAGTCTAAACATTACTGAGCAACAACTAAAAACATCGGTGTCATCAGCGCTGTTCCCAGGCTGAAAGTCAAAACCACAGCACTGCACCAGCTACTAAGAAGGAGAAAAATGACTGCTACTGCTGAACCCAGGACACAACCTAATACTGGGGATGGAGCCTCCAAAAAATTGGTGAACAGCAGCAAAAGTAAAATGAGATAAACCCCAGGAAAACAAAAGAAAAAAAAAAAAGAAATCTGAGGGTCAGTTGTCTTCAGGACTCAAACTAAGTAAAAGACCTCCTGAATTGCTTTCTGTTTCAGATCTTCCTTCACTGGTTGCAGTTTCTGAAAGGAATTGTAACAGGATAGCACGAGTTCATCTGGGATTCATATTAATTTGATGGCAAAATAAAAAATGAAAAGATTTTTCAAATGGATAGCAAGTATCAACCTAAATTATTGATTCTATCAGTTTTATTAGTAATGCGGGCATAAAATAATGGTTGGGTAATGGTCTTTATTATGGGTGACTCCTGGATTTTGTGTCCAAGATAGATTAGGATAATTTTTTCCTTGAAGGGTGGGAAGCTCCATAACTCTTTTCTGGAAGTTTCATTAGGTACTACTGAATCAAGTTTTATATCACTTTTCATATGCAATAGAAAATACAGATGACTTTTTTAAGGTAATATACAAACTACTTGCTTCCAAATACTACGCCTGGAATATGAAGAAGAACCTCTGGCTGAAGCTCATTTTTCAATGGCACATAAAATACCCCTATTTCAGTTTATTCGCACCTAATCCGTTATTTAACTCTTTCAGAACAAATTAAATATTAATTACAATAAATGGAAACCTTTTGAAATTTTTCCATTAACCTCATTAAGTCTTAGTCAAAATATTGCACAAGCATATGCAATAAAACTGTGTTCTTAATTTTATTATACTATAAAGCACAATAACTAGCACATACCTCTCAGTTCAGTTTCATTTTGTTTCCTTGTTTTCCCTTTGAAAAGCTTAATCTGACATTAAACAGACTTTTGTAATTACAGCAATAAAATTGACTAAAAATTATTTTCAAGATACACACCAGTGATACCTAACTGTT
Organism: Pezoporus occidentalis; assembly: GCF_034315485.1. Classification (NCBI taxonomy): domain Eukaryota; kingdom Metazoa; phylum Chordata; class Aves; order Psittaciformes; family Psittacidae; genus Pezoporus; species Pezoporus occidentalis. Next base: position 3,639,358 of record NW_026914611.1, on the reverse strand, counting down.
AATACTGAATTTTTTACTTTACTGCTATAGGTCCAGGTAATAACATCTGTTGTTTTATGACCCTAAACTAACTCATCTAATGCCATCATTACATAATTGTACCTCTTTTCGGAGCATTTTCAGTCAGATTCCAGTTGTTTCCAGCTCTCTGCTTTTTTCCTCCTATGCAACAATGATAACCCATCAATATTATGTAAGAGCTGCCCAAGCCAAAAGAGCATCAGAGCCAAATAAAAAAGGCCATGTCCTCATGCAAATACTGATTTATTTCACACATTCCAAAATGTCAAGAACAAGTTAGGTGACTATAGTGCAATCTGCAAGGGACAAACATTTGTAGCCTTTATGAATCCAGTTAATTTTTACAAATATTACTAGAAATCTTAAGGTCTTTGCAATTCTTTGCTTATAAAATTGTATCATTATTTACTTTGAAAAGAACATTCACATGTAATTTGTTCTTATACCCTGTATAAAGCAAGGCCAATATGAAACTTAGATTAGGATGCTCAGTGCGTTGTGCAGTCAAATACTCCAGACACAGCCTTGTAAGTATTGAGTAGAGAAGAACTGCAACTTCCTTTGGCCCACTGGATACATACCTGTTGGTCTAGCTCACTAATTAGTTGACTTGTACTTCCAGGAGGAATACTGACTGACGGTCAGCTTGTATACTGGACCCCTAGGCTGTATTTTTGCTTAGCTGTTACCCAGCCCATCATTCTCCAGACTGTTTATACACAAAGATTTAAATGCACATTCAGGACTTTGTTTTTTCCCTTTGTTGAACTTGAGCAGGCTGCTGTGGGTCCAGCACTCCAGTTCGCTGAGATCCCTCTGAATGGCAGCCCTATGCTCCAGAATATCAGCAACACCCTCCTGTCTCAATGTAGTGTTACCCACAAACTTGTTAAGGATGCAGTTCATCCTACTGATGAGCTTACTGTGATAACACTAAACAGGTTTTGCCCCATTAACTTCTGAGAATAATTCTGGTAAACAGTTTTGGGTTAGACTAAAGCCTTTTCACACCAACAGTGTGTCAACACTGGCCACGCATTTAGCTTAAAGTCCCTCAGTTTCTTACAGAAGACCACATCTACAGCCTCAGTGAATTAAGAATAAATTACATTTTATGCTTTTCCCTCATCCATGGAGCCAAAGACATGGGAGGTGTCAGAACAGACCATGTCAGTAACGACTCAAGAAAAGACATTGCCTCTTTTGGCAACAGACCACCTTTTTTTTTTTGTTCCTTTAGGTTACCCACTCCATCCAACAGGAGGTTAACAATTTTTCTTTCTTTTTGCTAGCATTGTACATAGAAAATTCTTCTTGCCTATCACACCCCTTATGAGTTTCAACTGCTTTTGTAATTCTATCTTCACATTTCTAGAGATGATAATTTACTCATATAGTTTCCAACTCCCATTCACTTATATGTACAAGATTGGTCCTTATTTGGTTAGCTTGCCTCCTGAACTTACTACCTGTTTTGTTGTACATCACCATCAACAGCTCTTGTGCAGTATAGATGATGACCTTAAAAATCAAATAGCTCTGCTGAGCAACTTTAGCCTTCAAATTAGCTTTCTACAGGATTCTACTTAACACGTCCCTGAACAATCTGGAATCTAATCTACTGAAGGTTAGGGTTTATTCTGCTGCTTGTTTGAGAACCATAGTTTGCAATTGGGGAACTTCTTCCAGTTGTTTAAACATGACATGTCTGCTTCTTTTTGATTGAGCTGTCTGTATCTGTATCCCCCCCTGATCCCAGCTCACAAGCTCTCAAGTCAACTCCATTTCATATAAGAGTTCTTGCATGTGAGCTGCTCCTCTGGGTAGAGTACAGATTGCTTTGTCTTCCATAAAGTGTTCATCTCCTCATTCCAGAACGGCAAGCATTTGTCCCACCATGTTGATGTAATTCTTACATCATAGCTTTGTAACTGAACACAGGCTTATGGTTACCAAAATCCACTCATTATTTCTCCACTCTGCCTTTTTCTTCATCAGCCTTCAGCTGATCAAACATTCATCTCCTTTAATTCCTGTTTGCTGCTCAACTCGCAACTTGGCTGTTTCCTGCTGAGAGCTGGTCTGCCATCTCAGAAACCTGTTCAGTTTACAGACAGAGCATGTTTAAATACAGCTACTTCATTGGGTCCTCAATTATCCCCCTTTCTCAAGGGGAGTGAGGGGTCTCCCCCACTGTCTCCTGGGTGCTTCCCCATTATGTACCAGCCTTGGTCTTTACTCCCTTTCAAAATTAGCTTCTAAAGCCTATCCCTGAAGAAATCAGATTAAAAGGTGCGGCTGTTCTTTCCAGCCTTAGCTCAGAAGGAAACGGTGCTTCTGGTAAGCAAATTGAGTATACAAGATTTCTTCAGGATTTTTTTTGTGCTTGTGAGCCTTTAATAGTAAAATGCATCAAACTGTTGCTGATATGATTCCCAGATTTTAAAACATGTAGGATTTCTGAACAGGGAAAGAAAATAATTCTTACTGACTTGTTATCAGAAGTAGTCTATGAGTATTGATCTACATTTAAAAATTCCTCCTTAGAATTTTTAATGCTTTTTTCCCATGATTTCTTCCTTGCATCTTTCAGATGCACAGAAGTACCTTCTTCAGAGATGACAGTTCCAAAGTTTAATTAGTAACATCCAAGGGAATTTTAATTCCATCCTTGATTGAGGATCAACTAATTGCTATCTGTCTCTCTAGAAGAGTAGAGTATGACACCTTTTCCTGCCAACTGTAATGAATCAGCAGTACTTCATTCTAACTATATGAACTATCCTTTAAATTTAGATACTTAAAAATTTAATTTTAGAGTGCAGTAAACCTAAGCTACCTAAACAGTTATTAAGTGAGGAAAGACACATTTGTAAAAACAATTAATACAGTCCCAATATCTGAATACCCAGGGAGATTACACTTTTAACTTATGGTGCTTAAAGTTAGGTGTAATGAAGCTACATCTCAATACTACACAATTAGAAAATTCCAAGCTTGTTTTTATAATAGCAGAGTTTAAGAAAACAGTAAACAAGACAGCTAAAAGCATCCATAACTCATGAGGAAAAAGACATATATATAGTGCAAAAGAAAACTAATTTTATTACATGAAAAACAGTATAGAAATATAAATTCTCACATAGCAGAAAAAAAATCTATCTGGAGAAGTTTTCTATGTGGAATGAAGACTACTTCTGTTGTGAAGTAATGGGGTGTTACAGCAGAAGTAAACTGCATTTTATTCTTTAAAACATCTCAAGGTGTCTTCAATAAGTCTGAATTAGCACTAAAGTGCTAATATTTACAGAAGAGTATAAAGAAATCAAAGTCTTGAAGAGAAGTGTAACATTGGAGTTATTTTCAGTGAGTTATTTTGCTCTTATTAGCTAAATATTTCTTCAGTTCAATGCTATATCATTCCATTTTTTCAGCTTTGTGATTTAAGAAAAAAAAATCAGAGAAGGAGATATAGTACATGTCTAAGCTTCTTGCAAGAAATAGGCCACATCTTTCACAGCAAATTTGATCTTCATTATTTTCATATAGGACATCACAAGCCTTCTGCTGAAAAACATTTTGATCATTTAGTTTTCTAGATTGTCCAGGACTTTTTCTCTGCTAGTCAGCACTTATCAAATAAGAAAATGGATAGAAAAATTACTAAGACTTAAAATTATGCAATTTTCTGAGCCTTGGAGCACTTTCAAAATGAAATAATTCTCACAAGAACACCATTTCTTGGTTTATTTCAGTATGATTTTTGCTATTAAGTCCAGAAGCAGGGTCTAGCTTTAAATCATGTAGGAAGCCAACAATTAAAAAAAAAAAAAAGAAATTAGACTTTTGATCATATGCTTTTCTACAAGGAAATACCTGAAATAATGACTTTATTTGCTGTATTTACATTATAGTTAAAGTGGTCCAGACAACAGGTATTTTTCAAGGTAAAAGTAAAAATGAAGATTTAACTCAAACGTTTTGCTTTTCCTTAGTCATAGAATGCAACTTTAACCTTTGAGTTTCATGAAGGCTAGAAGAAATACTATAATCCCACAACATTCCAGGAGGTAGATCTGTGTGACAGCCTAAATGCTTGACTGATCCTTTCACAGCAGCTGCTTACAGCAAGATTTCGTTTTTCTTACCCCACTTCTATCTAATAGTGCCTCTATTTCTGAAATTCATAACTAAAAGAGAAATGGAAATGGCATATCCATGCAAGACATCCGAGTGTCAGAAAGTGGAAAGGTTTTTTGTCATGGTGATTTTTTAATTTTTCTAACCACCTTTACTGTTAATCACATACTTCTGTTTAGTGTAAGGGCATGTGGGAGGAGAGAGGAACTCCTTTGCAGTTATCTAATCAAGGACCTTGTCAAATGGGATAAAGAGGAAAAGGAGGAAACCAAACACAGGGAAGCACAAACCTGACCAGCAGACAAGATACGGTAAGGGGAAGTAACCCTGGACAGTTATACCGACTGATAAAAGTGGAGTGTAAGAACTTTTGGTACGGTAAGATCACCTGTCTGAAGACTTTTGTCAGAATGGGATGACAATGGGAAAGGTGAAAACAGTAGGAACAACATACAGAGAGCGACAGAGGCCTCTTTGTCTAATCTAACTCTGCATCCTGAGTGTTTCTTGATGGAAGGAGTCAGACTCGGGGTGTGTGATAGTCATGAGAGACTCTGTTTGTCTAAACTCGAAACACACAAGGACCGGAGCTAAACTGCCAGAGGCAGAGCTCCGTCGTGCTCCAGGAAGGCGGAGGATGATTCCCTGTGTGCATGCCCTGAGGCCACGAAGATCAATTGCCAGGAAACAGCGTCCCAGACAACGCGGCGCCTGTCAGGGCACAGCGCTAAATGGGTCTGGGGCTCACAGGATCCCCTGCTGATGACTCGCACCTGTGGGAGGAGCCAAGAGACCCTGACCCTATAAAAACGCAAAATCGTCCTTCGGCCATGTGGTGCTTATCTCTTGCTCTGGGTCATCAGTAAGTTCACTGACCACAGTCTCCAAGGACTCCAGCTGAAAGGACTACAACTGAATTTTCACTCCCTGATCAAGATGTTGCTGGATCCATGGGGTGGTGAGACTATTTTGGTTTTCTTTTTTTCCTTTCTCCTTTTTTTCTTCTGCCCCTTATCTTTTATAGGAACTTGGCAAGACTTTTGGTCCTCCTGATAGTTTTAGGGATGCTTACAATAAAACTAGTTGTTGCTTCATTTTTGTGATAAACACATAAATGTATTGGCTTTCACAAATCATAGGTGTGGTTATGTGGCTATAACTGTACCAGTTTACAATAACAGAAACAAAACTCGCTAAAAACACAAGACTAGACAACAAGTTAAAAAGGGTTCTGATCTCTTGATCAAAGCGGAGTCACATAGCAAAAGAATTTGTAAAGGTAAAAGAAATAAGAAGGGAGGGGGGGCTTGATATAAGGAAAGCTAGTGCCTGGAAAACATAAAGTACTTTTTAGCTTAACTTTGGCTGTAGAAAGAGAACAATGTTTATGTTGTAAGTCTGTGGAATGTAGTGACCCCACTAAACATGAGTTGTTTCACACTAGTCTTCTAAAGTATCTTTAGTTTTAAAGAACAATGTTTGTAAGTCTATGGTGAGATAACAAGATTTAGTGGCCCCACTAAACATGAATGAGTTATTTCACACCATCCTCATTATCAGTTAGTTTAGAGACAGAGCCTCCCAAACATCTGCTAGCTTGGGAAACTCCTTGTCTGCCCATCCTGCAATAAATTTTGCAGGAAGGTCACACTGTTTTAAATCTTTGCTAGTTATCAGATTAATTACAGATATAGCTGGTTGTGTGATTACTGGGGTGTCCAACTGTGCCAAAGGTGAAAAGTACACTGTGAGGAAGACTGCTTACTTCACCTTGAAGACCCCTACTCACAAGAGGAAGACTGCTTACTTCATCCTCAAGACCCATGCCCACAATCACCTCAGAGCAGTGTGCAGACCCCAAGAGGAGGAGACTTGTTATAATAAATTCTTGGAGCTAGTTATACTATCCCCCGCCTATATGCAGGAATTATGAATATGTATGTAACTAATGTAATAATGAAACTATATAAACCTGTAACAAATGCTAATCACTCGTGCCTCTGGCTACGGTCATGGGCCCAGTGCTGGGTGCTTTTGCTTTATTGACTTTGTCCCTCAATAAAACCTTGTTATCTCGTTTAGAGGAGTGAGTTCGTATTTCACAATTTTTTAACCTCTGGAATGTCTGTGGTTTCTCCACGAACCATGCAGGGCATTGTAAAAGATTACTTTTCCCAGCATCCTCCAAGCAGAATAGGATGGGGTGTGGGTGCACATGGTCTGTGGTGTCAGTTACTGGAGCCAGTGGGGTCTTTAACCTCCAGCCACAGGGGTGGGAACAATGTGTGTTCCCAAAAACAGCTGCTGGGGGTACTGAGTGAAGAGAGGGATGGGCTCAGTGCTGGCAGCTGGAGCAGGATTGTGGGTCACAACCCATGTGCCTGATACCACCTGATGGGGGTGAATGTCTGTACTTTCCAGAAATTGGATGTGCCTGGAGTGTGCATGTGCATCCATTGATGAATGAAAATCTCTATCACCTGTAGAGTAGGGGTCCTCGGGTCTTGGTGTCCTGGGTTCAGCAGTAGCAGTCATTTTTTCTCCTTCTTGGTAGCTGGTGCAGTGCAGTGTTGTGACTTTCAGCTCCATTGATGTTTTGGTTTGGCCAAGGACTTTGTGAGCCTCATGCTCTGCCAGGGATCCCAAACTGACCAAAGAGGTATTCCATCACAGCACGTCATGCCCAGGATGTAACTGGGAGTTAGCCGGAAGGGCTGGGAGACTGCAGGGTTGGAGGAGGTATCGGTCAGAGCTTGGTCGGGCTGGGGGGGGGCGAGTTATCGGTCGGCTGGTGGTGAGATGATGTATTCTCTTCCCTTGTTATTTCCTTTATCATTATTATCATTGGTGGTAGCAGTAGTGATTTGTGTTATACCTTAGTTACTAAACTGTTCTTATCTCAACCCGTGGGAGTTGCATTGTGTGTGGAACGAATTACCTGACTGGGTTTAAACCACGACACTTGGGTAGGATATCAGGCAGGTGGAGCATCTGTGCTTGTGTGTGGGGTGCCTGTGCCTGTAGGATGAATTTGTGTGTTACCCATCTTTATGTACCTGGGATACATATGCAGCAAACAGGAGAGCAGCGGCTGCTTTCCTCAGCCTGGGCTGAGACCCCAGGTTCCCAAGCACTGAACTGGGCTCTAGGTCCTGGGCTGGCATTGCTGGAGGACATCCCTTAAGGCTACATGTCAAAATCATGATTAAAGGTGGAGAGGAGGCTCTGCAGGTCATGACTGTAAACATGGGCTGCAGCTTTAAAAACCAGAAACCTGATGCAGACTTGTAGTAGAGATCTCCAGTTTCCCTGCAGTAGTCTTATTGTAAATTTTACCCTTAATAAAGCTTTTTTCAGATATACTATCTAAAGCTGAAATTGTGTATTGTAAGACATATCAAGAGTTTTCAAGGATCTCTAAGTAGTGATTACCCATATGCTACTTCTTTATATGCAGTAATGATCTTTTCCAAAGAAATGTTGCCTTCATGGCTAAAGTGCTACAGCTGTCTTATTCATTGTAATGAACTACTTTAAATCAAGAGACTCATTTATATTAATAAAGTGTGTTTCAAGTGGATCAGTAATTTGTAAGTTTTCATTCTGTAATTAATTATTTCCTTCCTCTTGTACATAATTTGTGTCCCTTGAGAGCCCTTGTTTTCTCCTGGTAGATAATACTCCTGAGAATATGAGATCCCTTGAGATACAGTGATGATAACTGTTTTCATAAAATCAATTTGAAGAAATACTAGAGAATAATGTGATAGAACAGGAAAGAATGGAAATATTTATTGTATTGTAACTGAAGGCAAAAACTGACATTTTGGTGATGACTGTATTTGACAGCTTTTGTGATATTGTTACAACTACCACATAAATGCTTAAGCAAGTTGTTAAAAGTCAGAAAATATTTTAAATGTAAGCACAAGGGTATAACAGGGACACGTTCATTTTGCTCTTCTATTCTTAATTCCTGTTGCTAATATTGTGTGCTCCTGTTTATCAGAGGGTGGAATCTGATTTCTTTCAGTATCTTGACTGAGTAGTTACTGTCCATATTAAAAACATACAACTAAACAGGCAAACCACCCTCCTTCCTCCTCAAAGCCCTCAAGTTTTGCTAAAGCCAAATGCCTTGCTAATTATTTTAATTTTTATTTTTTTCCTTGTGGGAGGAACTGCATACAAAGAGATCCCAATGGAAAAAACAGCTTACAGTGGTACTGAGAACTGAAGTCATGATTAAGGTAGCAAATCCACCTCTGGTCCACAGTGTTTCAAGAAAAAAAAAAACACCAGCCTGCAGATGCGTGTCTAAAATGCTAGTGCAAAGCAGCAGCTGTAATTTTCAGTTTGGTATGGTGAGTTACTGTAAAATTTACTTCACCCTTGCCAGATGTAGGTGGAACTCTGGCTGCAAACAGAACCCATGGTTCTCAGTGCACAGACAGAGTTACTCTCAGTGATATTCCAGGCTGTGGAGATAATGCTAGTAAAAATGTACAGTGTTGCTCCCCTTGCAGGAATACCTACTTTGTATGCTCTGTGAACCATTGGAACAAGTATCACAGAGTTTAGCAATGAACTGATAAACAGTATCAGCAGAAAAACTGACTTCTCAATAGTATCAGCAACCATCCATAGAAGTGTTTAAAAAAAAAAAAAAACAAACAAAAACACCTGAAAAAGTGTATTCACTCATTTTCTTTGATAGCCTAGGGAATAGCATCAGGACTTGTTTATTATTGGGATCAGAGAGGGGAAAGGAACCAAGAGATTAAAATGGAACATTTCCAATACCTTTTAGTTTATAAATAATATTGAAATATGAAACTATTTGACCAAAATGTTTTGCATAATCATACTTTCACATTAAACTTCTAGAATCTAATAAAAATCTTTTTGATGAAACATCATAAAAGTAATAATTAGGGGGAAAAAAGCAACAAGAATAAACATTAAATTAGTTGTTGAAGACAACTGAAGCTTATTTTCTTTCTTGCTAGTGAACAGATGTTTCACTCCCTAGAAAGACTAACTCAGTTGTCACTGATTTGTATGCCTGTGGGAAACCTCAGGAAAGTGACCAGGGCAGACCAGGCCTGGAGAGTGGGCTACGTTTTACATCTTAGCCGGAATTACTCTGATTTAGTGCTAAGGTAAGTTGGCAGGGCAAACTGGAGAAACCTCATACTCTTAGGTGCTACATGCCATGTGAATAAAAGACTTTAGTCCCTAGATTTCCAAAAGCATCATAGAAATGAACGAAAAGCTTGACTTTAATTTCATGTATATAGCTATGTAAGCTTAACATAATTGGTTGGCAACAGTGGACTCTTTCTCTTATTTTTTTATTTTAGGAAGGAATGAAATAGCTTCTATGTAATGTAATATATATTTCTTATATATCTGTCTTTACATACACACACACACAAAAAAAACAAACCAGATATGGCTGACTCAATTTTTATAGATCTTATGGGAAATAGCTATTCTGCCAGCAAATCGTATACATGCCATTAAAAGCATCCTAGTAAACTTTGTCTCCAATTATTTTTAATGTTATTGGAATAAAATTAACTTTGTTCATGTTTGTAAACTGCCTACGATGATCTTTGTCATGAAAATAGTCTGGCACCTTTAGCAACTGGGATAAACTTAATGACTAGATCAGTCAGTATATTATAAAAGGTGTAATGACTTTTCTAAGAAATTCCACAGCAATAATATATATTTTGCATTCTTTTCAGCGCTTAAGTTGCTCTTTGTGTTGCCTTTAGCTGCTAAAAATCTTTACGGAGCTGTTCATGAAATGTCTAGCTTTAAAGAGTAGTGTAAAAAGTGTTAAGATGGAGAACAGATACCGCATAGCTAAATTGTTATTCTATTGCTGTATTGGATGAGATTTAGTTATCTGTAACTTATAAAATTGTTCTGAAGTTAATAACACAGGGTAAAGAAAGAAACGACAAAAAGTTTTAATAACTGACACAAATACTAAAAGGTGTTAGCAACAGCATGCAAACATAAGAGATGTCATAAAAAGAGAATATGATATAGATTAAAATTTACAAAGGGGCATGCTTCCTTCTGTGGATGATTTACAAGCTCAATTTTGCCACTAGCATTTGAATTAAGATTGTAGTTTTCCTTACCTCATTTTAATTCTAAAATTTGTCAAAGTGCTTTTCTGTGTCTCAGAAAATATACAGAGATAACAAAGGCTTTTGAACTTTGAACTGCATTACCCATAGCATCAGCAGAATCATAAAGAAAATCAGTTATGTTTTACTGTCAGAATATAAATCCAATTACTTTCTTACTTTGTTCTTATTCTCCATCACATAGTACACATAAGCTTTTATATGCATAGAAACTGTCACAAAATGATTAAAATAAAAGCTTAAAATATAAGTTAAGATGCTGTGTTTCTCTTTTGTATATTTATTATGAAAAAAATCTTTTTAATTAAAAGCTTAGATTGACATTTTTCTTTCCTGAAACACCCCTCATTTTATAGGATAAAGAGGGTTATTACACACTAGCACTTTTTAAAATTTACTGTTAAATCTGTATGCCCTTGACTGCACAGAACACAAGCACTTTTTGAAGATAGAATTAGTAATTTACTCCTGAGCTTTTGTATTATGTTCTGTTATATTAATTAAGCATGACTCTGAAATTGTGTCTGATGTGACAATGAGAAATATAATAACAGGTAAATAATAAGACTTTTAATCTCCCTCCATCTACTGGCAGTACTCCTAATGCAGTCTAGGATAGATAGCAGTAGCTTTCTCTACAGCAAGGGTATGTTGCTGGCTCATGTTCAACTTGGTGTCTGCTAGGAGCCCCAGGTCCTTTTCTGCAGATCAGCCCCCACTATATACTAGTGCCTGGCATTATTCTTCTCCAGGTGCAGCACTTTGCGCTTCTCTTGATGAAATGAGACTGTCAGGGTTGCTCTGGACAGCAGCACCATCCTCTGGCTTATCTGTCACTCCTCCAGGGTTGGTGTCATCTGCAAATTTGCTGAGGGTGCACTTTGCCCTAACATCCAGATCATTAATGAAGATGTTAAGCGGGATTAAACCTGGTACTGACCCTTGGGTTACACTGCTAGCCTCCAACTAGACATGTGGTCACATCCATTCAGGCAGTTTTCAATCCACTTCAATGTCCAGCCTGTATGTGAAGTCTGGATAGACAGTACTGCCTCTTCTCTTTCTTCACTTACCATGCCAGTCATTTCATTGTAAGAGTTAATCAACTTTGTCAAGCATGGATTCCCCTTTGTGAATCCATGCTGACTATTCCTGATGACTTGCTTTGTCCTCTATAATAAAACTGGTAACAATATCACGAAACACTGATAGCATAGAAATGTTATACAAATATTTTATATGGTATTCTATACTATGATCAGTCTGCCTGTCTACCTATTTATCTGCATATCTAAGATCATACTCTTACCTATAAATACATTATACAGGGTTCTTGACCTCTCAATTAGGCCAACTTGGAATATTTTCAGCAACTGCTGATATAATCCATTTCTCAAAAGAATACAAACATATTTTCAAGATTTAATTTTGTTTTTGCATGTCTTTTTATTATGTAAGTAGATTGTTGGTTTCCTGTTTCCAAAATAATTTTACTATAAGTCAAGATTTTACATTAAGATGTAAAGATTGTGGGCAGCTCAGAAATAGTAACATGTCACCCTGTGTGGAATAGAAGTTCCATCCAGTTGATACATCTGTGTTTTGAGCAATTCCAAACAATATTTATTCCTTTATGCTGTTGCACTACAGGTTAATGCTGAAGTAACTTTTACTCTGCAAAGTCTTTTGTTTAACTAGAGCTTCTCCCTTTCTGCAGTATTTACACAGATACCCACAAGTAAGATATTAGTAAGACATAGAATTGCTTCTGTTATTTGGTATTTGCAAACTTATCTTCAAATTTCTAGGCTTATTTTTTTCTTCAAATTCTTCTTATTAGTCTGATTGATAACCCAGTTCACTGGCAAATCACCTTTACTTATTTTAACTTGAAACACTGTCTCATCTACTTTTGTTCTGCAGCCTGGCAAAACCAATTTGCTATTTGCTTTTTATTTCAAAACCTTTAGAAGGCTTATTCCTTATTTTAATCTGATTTTTAGAGTAGCCTGGTTTTGGCAAGGTGAGCACATGCTCTCCAAAATTTCATGTTTGACTCAATTTCCACAGATTCTGCTAAAAATTATACCCCCTTTCAAATTCTTGACATTTTAAAGCAATGGTTTTCAGATTTTGTGTCCTTACTATCATGTTCAAACTTCATCAACACAGATTCGTAAATGGATTGTCCTTCTTCACTTTGCTTTAAGATTTTAATCAAGTATGACCTATAAATATTAATATTTTTAAAAACTGCTCTTTGCTTATTGTTCTTTTTAGCACTTCTGCTTGCTATTACATAAAGACAAAAAGTTATCCTAGAAACTGCAGTGACATTTTCAGAAGCCTTTGTGCATTTTTTTATCTCTGTTTCCACTCACTACCCTTTCTTATCTACTCATGTGTTTCTGGGTATCTTCAGCTTCTTTCTGCCCTCCTAATGGCATGTGACATTTATGTGATAATTTTTGACAATCTGAACTACAGAAACTGAACTAAAAAGACAAGTAGCTAACAATGTTTATATAGCACTTCTGTGAGACAAATGGCGAACAGTGCCTAAGTAGTCCTTGTGTGTAAGAAACACCAGGTCCTACTTCAGGGATTAGCCATATTAGCATCAATTTAGTAATTAAAATTCTTGCACAGGAAAAGAAGTCCTGAGCCTTTCTCAGTCTCATAGAATATTAGGATACTCCATCAAAATGCACAAACATATACATATATGATGGAATGGTTCTCCTTTGCAAAGGTTTTTCTTTTCCACCTGGGTCAGACATAACATCTGTGTCCAGAAAAAAATAAGCCTCACCTAGCAGACCCCATTCAGTGCACTTCACAACTATCATTCTCCAAATGAGAGGTACCATTTTTCATTAAATTTTCCTCCCTTTATTTTTTATCCTACAAATGAAAGCATGGAAACAAATGAAGATCCACTTATTGAGGGATGTATGTCTTGAAGGATTTTAGGTCTGATGGATAGTTCTAAAATTACAAGAATTTAAACATTTTCTTAACATGAGGAACACATGGGAACCCTAGAAACTGTCATCATTACAAGCTCTATGAAACATTTTTAAAGGGGTTAGGCACAATACAAAATTAAGAATTGAAATGTTTTCATTGCTTTCGGTTGGAAGGCACCTTTAAAAATCATCTAGTTCCAACCTTCCTGCTATTGGCAGGGACATCATTCACTAGATAAAGTTGCTCAAAGCCCCTATCCAACCTGACTTTGATGTAGGACTTACCTGATTCTTTGAAAGGAAGATATTTTGGTTTTATTTTAATTATTTTATTTGATTCCTTTTTTACTTCATGAGTGCTTGTTCAATTCTCTGCTTCACAGAGAGATAGTATAAATTGTAGTTATATCATTTGTAGCCTGGTGTTATCAGGTCATTGTTTGCTGTTAATTAACTGAAAATTCTGATGACATATTTGCTAGAAGATAATTAAAATATGGGTGGTCTTCATATTGTTGTAGATTCTAACACATGACAAAAATGCAAATAGATAGTGAAAAGTAAAAAAAGAAAACAAAAACAAAACACAAAAACACTGAGAGCTTTAAATTATATTTCCAGAAGCATTTTGTCTAAAAAGGATAAGATTTCTTCACCTTGCTACAGTCAACACTGCATTTCACAGCACCTGCTTGACCTTTGAAATTGAAGTTATCTTAGATTATAACTCATTCATTTGTTTTTTTCAGGATATTGGCAAACTTAATAAATGAGAAAGCCTGATAATTACTGCTGGAGCTGGGATTTATATTTGACTTCTTAATCATTGATTGTTACTTCAAAGAATGATTTATGGACTCTGCCTCTAGAATACAGTTTCTCAAGGGAATGTTCCAGGCTGGGACAGAGTTTACAGAACTATAGAAAGAAACTAAAAGTGTTTCTTAAGCAAGAGGAACTTGGCTTTTTAGGCCTTCAGTCTTCAGGGTCTTGACACTATCAAACCTGATCACTCATTCCTGTTAGGGTTAATACTTTTAATAGAAGGGCTTTTTTTTGTTTGTTTGTTTTTGTTTGGTTGTGTTTTTTTTTTAATCAATTGATAGCTGAGACATTCTGCTTGCTAATTGGAATTGGTAATGCAATCCCTTAATGACAGTCAAGTAGACTATGTAAATATATTAGATCACATATTAACACACAGCAGTGCTATTTGGTATTAGTATGAAAGGAAACAAAAGCTTTCTATGTTATAGTGCTTAAATAAATTAAGTAAACAGGATTTTCTGGCAGTAGCTTTCATTATGTTTGTTTACCTACTTTTTTTCTTTTGGGATTTTGTTTTTAAAGTGCTGTTTTGTTTTTTGGGTTTTTTTTGTTTGTTTGTTTTTGGGGAGGGGGTATTTTATTTTTGGTGGGTTTTTTTGGTTGATTGGTTGGTTAGTTGGGTTTTTTTGGTGGGTTTTTTGTTATTTTTTCTTTTTCATCACGACAACTGCCATCACCCAGAGCTGAAATAATGATACTGAACTTCCCTGGAATAACAAATAGTTTGTGAAAAGATGTGGTTTAGGGTTTTGGTTTTGGGTTTTGTTTTTTTTTTTTAAGAATTCTGCTGGTGAATTATGATGTTGCTTGCAATACTGTAAATTGTAGTAAATTGCATGATGCACTAAAACCTGAAGTGGTCTGTTCACACTCACTTACAGACCTTTCTGTTATATTTAGTCTAGTAAATTTGTGCTGAAACACAATGTTCCCGACACTGCTGAACTGATTCAGTTGGAAGATTGTTTAATTGCAAATTCCAACAAGCAGGATATAATCATTTTTAATGCTATTTGTCTTTCAAGGAGATAAAAATTTTATTTTGATATATAGCCTTTTCAAGGTCTCAAATCATTACCAATAGTTTGCATTTATTACTCATAAAAGTAAAGGTGAAATGGCAGCTGGTCTTCAAGTAACCCATTTCCAAATAATAGTTTCTATTCTTATGTCCTGTAAAAATATGCAATGACTAAAGGAAATGGGACATTTGGGTAGATTTCATAATATGATAATCCTCACAGGTGAAAGAAATACCAGGTAAAAATTATAGAGGTAGTAGCATAAGAGCATATATTGTTTTAATTAACTCACAGTGTTGTTGAAGAACTAGGTAGAATGTAGCCCACCTGTTTTTTATAATAAATTTAATCTATTGACACTTCTGTTTCCTTTCAGGTCAGTGAATCACCTGAAAATGTCATTTTTATGATCAGAAATATTACACATTTATCAATGCAAGTACAGCAATAAGTATCAATGTCTTGATCTATCAGTCTATTGTCTATCTATCTATGTATTTATCTGTCTATCTTCTATATTCACTGCTGGTGGTCTGGTGAAGCTGGAGAAGGAAGAAAATTTTTTTATCGTGAGATTTTTATTAAGGTGATAAATCCGGTGATGCTGGTTTACAGTTTTCCTTTAAAAACATCTCAGAGACACTGAAAGTGGTGAAGTTCTCAATAACTTTAATGATGCTTTAATGGAGTTTTCAGTTTTAAGCTTTCATCTTTTATTTTCCCATTACACAAAGACCTTTTGCAATGCTGTAATAATTCTGTCTTTTTGCCTGTTTTAAACTTGTCTTTTACCTATTTTAAACTTGACCACACAAAACCAACCCACAGACTGAACCTGTGTGGTTAGAAGTGTAGTCTTGACTGGAGTTCTGGAAGATAAATCTTTGAAATTTCTTGAATTGTTTACAATTTGCTTTTATATTAATATTTCTGTATTTTCATATTAATTCTAGCACATCGCTTTCTAAATATTTTGCTGGCTCTCGAGTTTGCAGAGTAACATAGTATTTTCAGGTAGAAAATTAGCATCATGGTCTTTTTTTTAATTTTGGAATTGAAAATGGACTTGCTTCCACAATTATGGTTTTTCTTTCATTTCTGGCAAAACAACCTGAAAAAATACCATCCTAAAATTTAAAGCCTATGGGTACATCAGACTATTGAGATATGCCCTAGAACAAGGCAGGACTTTCAATACACGTGAAGGTCAGAGTTGAATCAGTTCTGCCTCATGCATGACTCTAATTTGCAGCTACGTGGTTTTTTTTGCTTACTATACTGACCCTCCTAACTTTTCCTAGAGGAAAAAGGTTGGTGAAATGGGGTTAGGATCTTTGAGAATCCCTTGAGGTACTTCCCATCTAGTCTCAAGCTTAAAGTTAAATGGAGAACATCTGCTAAAATGTGTTACAGGCTGCAGCTACCATTTAATCCTGAGCTAACAGTAAAAAATTCTGTAGCAACGTGGAAGATCCTCAGACAGAAATAAGGAGGAAGAAAATCTAGATATTTGTAGATCACAGAATGATGCAATCTTTGGTCCCATAAATTTCTTACAGATGCAAGAAAATGTATTTTTGTTCTCTTTGAAATATTGTGTTTAGTTCTGATCAACTCTGTTTAGGCAAGATACTTTCAAACCTGGAAAATACTGAAATTACACTTCTGATGAGTTGAGAAGTTAAACTAGTTTATCTTCAAAGACTAAAACAACTTGACCTAGCAAATTAAATGCTGTACATAACCATGTTTACATAGTACAAATAAAGAACTCACTATATTCTCTATAATGTATTTATGTATTAGGGAATGCAAAAACTAGTGAGGAAAAAGAGCTATTCTAGCTGAAAGACAATAATAGTAAAATAAGAAGCCATTTATGAGCTAGACATAAATTTAAACAGGAAATTAGGAAAATATTAAAGATACTGGCTTCTGGCATGCTTTTTGGAATCTGTTTTTTTTTATGAAATTGTATTCAATGTTTTTATTTGGAACAGCAATTGACTAGATATTTTTTTGACCTGAGAATTTAATCTTTATACCCCAGCAGCTGCCATCAGGCATACAGAGACTGTGAACCATGGTCCTGCTCTAGCCTCTGGCACAGAACCCGTTGCTCACCTCACTCCACTCAGTCCCACCATTAGCTGTTCTCTGTTTCTGTTTCTGCCCTAACGGCTGGAGGGTAAAACCTGCCTGGCTCCAGTAGCTGATGCTGAGACCCTCACTGGATCCGGTAGTTGACGCTAGAGGCCAGGCAAACCCACATCTCTGGTCTAACTCCAGCAGCTGGCACCAGATTCTATTCACACACACTCAGGTCTCAGCAGCAGCTGGCACTGAGTCCTTGCAGCCCATACAAATGGGAGAGAGAGTGAGATTACATTGAGAGTTAAATATGGCTCCTTAAAGGAGCAGACACTCTCCTTCCACATACCTTTACTTATGCCTAAGTAGCACTCCTAGAACTGGATAATTTCATCTAGTTATGATGACTACAGTGTAAGTAGCTACACATATTGCAGTTTCTCTGGTCCATTGCCAACATACACTTCCATCTGAGCTGAGCTGTACTCATAAGCACATACACCTCAGATACAGAGCATTACACTTCAGCTGTCTAAATTTTGAGAGGATGCATCAACCATTCATGCAAGATTAACAATATTTTTGATATGATGTAAAGTGTCTGTTATAAATTATTATTTCACTAGTTTTAACTTTATTAAAATGAAGACAGAACCTTGAGTCAGTACATTTAAGCATGATTTGCACTGGTTTCCCGTAGTTATCTTAGAAGTCCGTATGCAAGCACTATTTGGACATAAACTCAAAATTGTGTGCTTGACTGAATTAATAGAAACATGACTGTGTGTTTATGCTTGATCTAGATCACACTAATACTGCTATACTAGCAGGGCCACCCTAGATAATTTACAGGTCCTTATAAATGATGGCGGAACTACCATACAGACAGAAATTGAGGATTTCACTCATCAATTCTGATTGAATATAATGGATTTTCTCCTCCTAGTTCAAAATCTACAGTGTAGCATTGGTACATCATCTTTTTTACATTTGTGTTAGTTCTCCTTACCTGGAAATTGTGAAAGTCAAGGCTAAGATTAAACTGCATAGGATTTGCAGGTATCTTCCATAAAATTATTAAATTGAAATTATTTTAGTAAGCCAGTTTACAATGTGGCTGCACAAAACCTTTAATCAAAACAAGTTACAGGGAACTGTTGTATGCTAATCGAAAGAAGGGGTCCCTGATGGACATTTCTTCAGGTGGCTGTGCTGACAAAGTGTTTCTGTTACCTCTGTCCTCAGCTGGCACCTCTGTAACAACAGATTTTTAGGCTTCATGCCTCCTTTGCAGGAACTATCCACTTTCAGCTTAGCTCAAGACCAGAAATTCAGTACAAGCATTTAAAAGTCATTTTTGCTTGTAGCCTGATGTAGTTGTAGAAGTTATTCATGCTAGATGGGTTGGGGACTGATGTCTTGCCTAACAGAAATACATTCTCTTTTCTTTTTTTTCTTTTCCAATTATATGTATATTGTAATTATCTATATATTGTATTTTTATATAACATTATATGCATTACACTGTATTTTATTGTACTGTATGGTATTATACAATTTATAAAAAGTATTTTTGTATTTTGTATTGAATAATCTATGATTATACATCTCAGACTGAATTATTTTTTAACATCCTTAGATTCTAAATCAGAGGGATTCTCCCCCCCTCCCCTTTTCTTTCATTTTCTTTACTTCATCTGTAATTTTTAAAGCCAATTTTGTACTTATTCAAGCAAAAAACATACAACAGTTTTGGCAGCCCACTGCTACTCCATTTCATTTTTCAGTTATTTCTATATCCTTACATTAATTAGCAGAAGTACCAGCAGATATATTCTTCTGATAGAACAAGCTGCATGTATGTGTACATGCATGTTCATATGTTGCTTAAGAAAAACTCAGGGTAGAAACTACCAACTTATTTCATAGTAGAATTTCTATTCCGTCATTTGGACTTTGCCTTCTATTGTTTATGTAATGAGCTACATGCACTCAGATGTGGCAGTGGCTGGCTTTTGAGCTTGGTTTTTTTTTTTAATTGACACTGAACAGCTTCCATGTTACTGATATTCTTAAGACATAAAGATAACCTAATACTATTTTATTAAAAATCTTTTAAAATCATACATAAAAAGTATTATAAGCTTTCTTCTTAAGGAACCATTTCTGTTCATATTGTGTGTGTCAATGGAATTCCCACTGTGGAGTCAGTCTTACTGAAATGAAGTGTCTGCATAACAAAGATTATATTGTAATTTTACAGCAGCTCACTGTAACACAAGGCTGAACTGCACAGGCTTTGAAAGCAGACCAAGGATTTTATTTTGACACAGTTGTTGTGGATGGTTTAGTGTGTGACAGAGAAGCAAAAAGCTATGTTCATTCTCTCAGGGCTTTCCCCTTGCATTTACTACCTACTTGAAGATGGCAAGAAGAAATAGTTTCATGTACTTCTGCAGTGTTGTCCACTAATGTCCAGTAATGAAAACTGTCATATAAAGACTTAATTTTCACAGTCCTTTGCAAAATGAACTCAAAGGAACAGTAAGAAAACTGGTGGGCTAAGGAATGATTGATTTGGTTTTGGTTTACGGTAAATCCACTCTATGGTAAAAATGAATAGTTGAAAGCTTGCTGGATAGAATGTTCAAAGAGCCTGGAATGTGCCAACAGAAAAATTAATTAATGTATTAGTTACATTATTCAGCTTGATGGCTGTATGCTTTTGTAATTGTATGGATATGTACTTATATAATTATTTTGTCACCTAATTTTTCGTAAAATTACACAGAATTTCCCTCAATTTTCTGAAGGTGGGCATCATTGTAATACAGATACGCACCAAATATCTGTGCAGCTTTCACCTAATAGGTGCCTACATTTTTATTGAAGGAAACATAAGTAACAACCAGAAAATTCAGAGATGTCGCCACCATTATCACACTTGTCAAGGTTTATTTTCTTTGATACTTGTGGCATTCACAAGCTGAACATTTTTGCATTTGAATCTTCTGGGAATTCTTAGGCATTCTATGAGCAGTCTTAATGTATGTAGTAATAATTGGACTCACTATAAAGCAAAATAGCTGTAATTACTAAATTATGGGTAAAGATGTACTGTCTTGAATCTTTCATATAAATAGTATAGTGTTTAAAGCAATCAACTGGAAATGAACTATTTTTAGCTATTCTTCATTCTTTTTTCTGAATTGTTTTATGCCTGCTTTTGGTATTGCTCACACATTTTGTTTGATGGCTTTTTTATTAAAAGAGTGGAAGCAGTGCCCCAGTAAAAAGCTGTGTTCTGTGTTCTAGGATTCCTTTTCCCTTTCACTGTATGTAGGGGTTACTGGGGTCTGAGTTTCAGGGTCAGTGCTTTTTTTGATTAATTTCTCTCCCTCTGGCCCCATGAATCATTCTTTTATTTTGGCACAATGATCGAGGTGCAAAAGGAAGGGTAGGAAATGACTCAATTCTATAATATTTTTTTAGGGCTCTCTGCTTGATAAATCTTTTGGTGTCAGGAAAAGCCAATGTCTCTTTCAACCCTCATTAAATTTTCAAAATACAAAGTCAATCAAAAGCATACTTAAAGCCTATGCAACATGTTCTCAGTAAGCAGTGAACTGGAGAAAGATGAGTATCCTAAGAAATTAAACTAAGGAATCTGTATCAAGCCTCTCACTTTCAGTTTATGGTTCAGCTAGTATTTGCACTTGTTACCTTGAGGTTAGTGGTATCTGAAGTGTAATTTAAATTGCTAGAAAAACAGTGTCTCTGCCTTGCGCCTAAATGAACAATGCATAAACAACTTCAGATGTCAAATCCCAAGCAGTATTCCCATTTTGATTCTAACCTCAGTTCTGGGTCATGCAACACTGTTAAACAGTGACAGTGAATTCTTTAGGTCTTAATGGAAGTCATTTGTCCCTTTTTTTACACAATGAGAATATTAAGACAATACTTTATTACTTCTACAGCTGTTCTTAATGAGACATAAATTCCTGAATTCAGGCTGTAAAGGACCAAGTATACTCTTTAGTATTTATTTGTAGTGCATTTTTTTATGCATTATCAGGACTGCTTAGTAAGGAGGTTAAGGTGATGAGTAGGCATATGGCAAAAAAAAGCCTCATGGCCAACAAGGAGTTCAGTACAGATTTGTGTTGAATAAATTATGCAGATAATGAAGGACAAGAATGAGACAGCAGTAAACACATGGGGGGGGGGGGGGGGGAGTGTAGCAACATTCATCATATATTCCATGTGCTGATACACTAATCTAAGAGGGGAAATAAAATTTTACATTTGACTTCACTAGTTATTTAATTTTAACAGCTGAAATTTATTTAAATTACAGCCACTGCAACACAATGTATTTAGCTTTTTAAAAATCTTAAACAACATTAGAACTGAAAAAAATTGTCATAAAAAAATTAAAATTGTTTTACAGTCAAGCTCATGTTGAATATGCTAGGCTGCAATTGTATATCCACGCCTTGTTCATCATTATGATCTGTTTTATGTACAAAATGTTTTTTCTGCCTCAATATTAGTAAGTTTAATCAAGATTAATTTCAATCAAGAACTGCCTGTGTTTTTGTTATTTAAAGACACTGTAACAGATGCAAGTTTCAGCACCGCAGATATCCATGTTTATTCAGATCAATCTTGCATGTAGTACATTTCCTGAATTTATGAGTGTCGTGGTTTAAACCCAGTCAGGCAACTTATTCACACACTCCCAGTGAGTGGTACTGAGCTGACAACAATCGAGGGGCCCTCCCCCCCCCCACCGGGGCTCTCCCCTTCCCCGCTCCCAGAGGGACAGGGAGGAGGATCAAAAGAGTGCAACTCCTACGGGTTGAGACAAGAACAGTCCAGCAACCAATGTACAACACAAATCACCACCGCTACTATCAACTACAACAATGATAAGGGAAAATAACAAGGGAAGAGAATACGATACCACCAGCCAAGAAACGAGTCCCACCCGGAAGCCCGTGTCCTTCCAGGTAACTCCCAGTTACCCCCCACCCCGGGCATGATGTGCTGTGGTATGGAATACCTCCCTGGCTAGCCCGGGTCAGGTGCCCCATCTCTGCTTCCTCACAGCTTCCCCTCCTCCCTGGCAGAGCATGAGCCTCACAAAGTCCTTGGTCAGGGTAAACAACACTTAGCAACAACTGAAAACATCGGTATCACCAACACTGTTCCCAGGCTGGAAGTCAAAACACAGCACTGCACCAGCTACCACAAAGGAAAAACATGACTGCTACTGCTGAACCCAGGACATTATCCACCCCTTATTCCATACCATTCACGTCGTGCTCAGATCCCACATTTTCAATACACCATCGCTCTCCCACATATATACATCCATATACATACAGACCAAGAGGAAAAGATCATTTTCTTAGTGCATGGACCAATCCCTATAATGCTGCCGAGTCCATTCGGTCCATGATGTTCAAAGTTCATTCTCTGTTGGGATGATGGCTGGAGGGAAGTCAGGGCCAGTCCTGAACCCAGGACAATGAGGAATGAATGCGACTAAAAGCCTTTAGGTATTTTTTCCTTCCAAAGTGATAAATTATTCTAGATCTTAAGTCAGCTACCTGATTTACCTGGAGTATAAAATGAAAAGGCAAACTCTATCCTCATTGTTTTATCTTCAGAATTTTTATGTACTGATCATCTCTCATAATCCCTGAAGTTACACTTTTCAGTTTCAAAGTAGGTAACACTGGTGTTGAATTTCTAAAGCAGGAAGTGATTTTCTTGGGAATTTTGTGACTACAACACTGATGATAAAAGCAAAATGAGGAAAGCCCATAAAATATCACAATCACACTGACTCTAAACCTCTACCCTTTGTTTTACAATCACATTTGAAAATATACTCACTCTGAAGTAATTTTTTTTGTTAGATTCAGTCATATAAAGGATATGAACTATTTCTGTAATAAAAATTGAATAATCCAAACTCATAGGTGATCATGTCTCTAATATTAAAGGGAGGGGGTGGGCACAGTTTGGTTTGTTGTGTTTTTTTCCCCTTTCTTTACTGAAGCTAGCTGTATATTGTATAGGGTAACATTTATGTTATCTATCTACCTATGTATCTGTCTTTTTAATGTGCATGACCATAAAATTTCATGCTGTTGCTGTTTTGTGAGTTTCAGATGTGCATGTGAGTTCCTTTTTTTATTCCCACAGAGGTACAATATCTAGAGAAGGACTAGAACATGGTCTAAGAGGTTTTTTTACTTGAAAGACCAGATATCTAAATTGTCCTGTAACATGCATCAGCAGGGAAATCTAGGTATAGGCTTTGGGTATATATCCTCACTGTCATTTTTAATCACTTCCTTTTTTCCCTTTCCTATTTCTTATTCAGATGGCATACTTTCTAGGTTGCTAACAGGAGCCACTCTTTGAAAAAAACAGGTAGGTCTCTTCAATGGTATAACTACAAATGAGATGATCTATGAAACTGTCTTCTTACTATCTTTGACACATGAGAAGTAAATTTCAACTCTTTCACAGCCTTCAGACATATAATTTATTCATCTTTCAGTTGCAGAATTGTTCCCCAAACACACAGAAACCTGGCAAGGTTGTTCAATGCAGAAAGATTTAAATAACTCAGCACTACTGTATGAAAGTAAAAATCAATGGGGTACTATGAAGATATAAATAATTGCATCAGAAGGGCTGAGTGGTGTGGAGAATGAATGGGAATGTCAGGGCATGGAGGCACCAGCAGGAACATGCAGCAGGGAAAGTGCTCTTAGACCCTGTGTTAATGGCATCCAGTTTAGCAAGTCGTCAGCACCCCAGCACATCAATATGCAGTTTTGTAAAATACCCAGAATTGGAGACAAGGACAGTGTTGGTTCACAGATATGTACCAAGATAGATAAACTGCCAGCATTGAAAAGGTAAAAAAAGGCATATCTGAAATCTGTATGTGGTCACTAACCCAGAAGACATGAAGAGGACTTTATAATTGTCTTCCGCTGTCATCATTGCAAATGATGCATCCTAACATCTAGACATGACCACTTAAGTGGCCGGCTGCTGGCCAGACAACATGAACAGTCCCTGATCACTGTGGACAGCTTGAACATCACATACTCTGTGTGTGGAGTGGGAGTGAGTGAAGCAAGTTTTGTTTCAATTTTTCTTTTAAATAAAATCACTTATTTCCTCCTGTAATGTTTTATATGTATGTTCACTGCATTGTGGATACAGTCCAACAGTATTTCCTACAAAAGTGTGTGGTGAGGATCCACAAAATTACAGACAGCAGGTTAAATGTATGTGTAAGTGGTTATAAGATATCGCAGCCATGTGGGCACACAGCAAAGTAAGCCCGTATTGCAGTACTGAACCACACTTCACTCCATACACTCTACAGCATAGATCAGGCCAGTCTGCACCAGTGAGCTGTGTAAATGCAAGCCACTTTGCACACCGTGCCCAGGAACAGAGTTTTACTCCCTGGCTGTTTTCCAGGACCTTTAAAAAGAGCTTTTTTTTAAGGACACAGTAATAATAATGAACAGGTTAATACTGTCGTAAGTATATATAGCAGAGGGACTCAAGTGATAGCTTACTGGCCTATTTCACAAAAGAAAGGCTTTGGGTTATGTGTATGTAAATGGATATAAAGCATTTTTAAGGCAGAGATCCTGTTCTTGCCACTTCTAACGTGCAATAAAAATTTATTATGTGAGAAACATGCATGATGATTTGAATGGGCATGCATCCAGTGTATTATCCTAACACAGGCACTGGAAACCATCTTTCCTAAGTAAGGAAAGACTATCTGCAAATAGCTAATATATGAAATGTCTTCCATATTAGCATTTGAACAGAGTAGTCCTTTCAGAAAAAAATGGAAATGGAGATGAATGGGAACTGATGTGATATCTGAGCATACTTCTTCTAGTATGCCACATCTATAGTCAGCTTGCTTTGGCACTGTAGGCACCTTCATGTTCCATGCTGTTTTTAAATTGCTGAAAAAAAAACCCAAAAAACAAACAAACAAAAAAACAAACAAAAAGAGCACCAGAAAGAGAAAACTGGAGGGCTTCCATATGTGATATTCTTTCCAACTTTACAGAAAATGTGGTTTCCTTATTTACAAACTTGCCTTGGAAAAATGGCTCAAAGGTTCTGTTTCTCACCATTCCAGTGAGAATTTATTAATTTACTAACTTTCCATCATCAAAAATGCTCTTATGAAAAAACTTCATGTTTTTTTGTTTTGGTTTTGTTTGTTTGTAATTTAAGAGTGTCAGGAATAGATATTTACCTGTGAAGGAGAGAGAGACAAAACTTGAAGATAACTTAGCTGATAAAGTTCAATATTACCCAGTTAAAAAATTATAGGTAGCATAAAGTGCAATGGTGTATGACACTGAGTACTTCAAACTCTCTACAGTGAAGACTCAAATTCAAATTTTCCACATTATTCTTCCTTAGTTTAGAGAATAAAACTAAATTACAAACTTAGACTTTTTTTTTTTCCTCACCAAGTAATTTTAAAGCTCCTTTAGCAAACACTGTGAAATTATTAGAATCCACACAGATAAAGTATGGGGAAAGGAAACATGCATATAAATTGGACAGTTAATTATTTTTACCTGTAAGTAAATTAAGTTTGAGCTTTCATTTTTAGACTTGGATCATATGGCAAGCTAGATGGAGAATCCATAAGCTTACTCAAATAGTATGAACAATGCCCTCAAAGCTTAATATCACTACTGTCTCTCCTTATTTTGTATTAATACATTTCAGTCTTCCATGACCTTATAAACAAATGGATGGATTTTAAACCAATAATTTGCTAATCATAATAAAACACTGTGATTTTGTTGCTTCTCTTAGTGCTACTTTATTCATCCTCTATGAATATGTTACCTCTGTGTATATTGGGTTGTGATGACAGTTCCTGATTCATAGCCTCTCTGCTGAAGCTAGAAGTACAGTAATTTTCTGTCATCGTGTGAAGACAGTATCTCAATGTACATATATACAGTGAGTAAAAATAACACTGCCAAGGTTAATGTTTCAAAATCAGGTACCTGCTTGGCTGAGTTCTGCCAAATATCCTTGAGCTGCTATAACCCTTTGAGACTCCAGATGGAATGAAATGGAAAACAATTTAATTAAATGTTCTGAGAATGTAATTTGAGACATTATGTATTTATTAAAGGAATCTGGTTTTGAACAACTGTATTACACTGGGAAATTATCATTACTAATAAACAGAATATGTGTTGGCACAGCTTAACAGAACAGGTATAAAGGTAATATATAGATGCATGTTTCCTTAACATATTATAGTTTCATGACATTGTTTGAATGAAGTGTAGCTATGATTATTTTAAACACATATTAGCCAAGGTTTATTATCAGGTTAGTCTACTGATGTACAATCTGTCACAAAAGCTTTAGAATGGAAACCCTGTAGATGCATCAGTTCACGTTTAAAATTCCTTAAATCACAATGACATTAAAAGTTAACTTTAAGTATCTATACTAAGAACCATTTTTTTTCTTTTTTTTTTTTATATTTGCCACTTTATTTTTACAAAGTCAATATGGAAAGAAAAATTCTGTTATTTTTACCTGGATATTTGTATATGAGAACAAACAGGTATCATCCATGCTCTCCAGGCCTGAGTTTGTTTTTATGTATTCAGGTTTTTCACTGTTGTTACTTCGTATAGTTGATTCTGGTTTTATAAGTACCACAACATTAGCACCACAACTGAAAAACAAAGAAACAGATTATCTGTGGTATACTCTGTGTAGCCTTCACTTCATGAGTTATTCCTTACCTCAGCCCATAACTTATTCAACTGGACTGTTCTCTGACAATTCTTCCTGAATAGGTTTGTGTGAATAATTGCTTTTTTCAGTTAGTGGTCAATTGAGAAAATATTAATACAAAAGTTGAGAAAATAGTAATACAAACAATATCCGCTCCTTACTCCTACTCCTTCTGAATTTACACTGCATAAAAAAAAACCAAGCTGTTGGGCTATTTACAGTGAAGTGCTAAATGGATGCTGCTTGTACAATCCCTTTTCATAAGTCTCCTCTTTGGATACTTGACCAATTTCAAATCATGTGGACTTCATGTGAATCAGACATTTGATCCCAGCTCTCTTCTCTTTCCAGTGGTAAAAAATACTGTAGTTCAGTATTTTTTAAATGACATTATTTATCAGGGAAGAAGTGAGAAGGGCACATACAAGAATTTGCTTTCAGTTAGTTAAAAATCATTGAGTTTCTAAACACATGTATCCAGGTGGTTTGCTTTTTTTCTTTTTTTCCAAAACATTTTTTATGTTTCTAAAAATGTTTACTCCTGGGGTATGATACGCAAAAGAAAAATATGTCCTTCGAGAATTTTTGCAGCTAAAGTATAAATGGGAATTCAAACTCACTACTGTCATATGCAAAATGAGTGACTTAGAGAAGACTTATCAGAAAAAAAAAAATACTTCTAGTTTCTATTTTCCTTTTTTTTTGTAGGTGAGACTAATTTTCTTTGTGCACCAAGGAATAATTGACACACCTGCTTTTTCCACCCTTCCCCATTTTCCCTGACCATGTGAATATTTCCTTGACCATTTTCTAGTACTCTTTCACATTAAAGGTAGAAGATTTAAAAAAAAAAGTTATTATTGACCATTTCAGATTAAAGGGGAAAAGAAAATAAAAGTGTCCTGGGTTCAGCAGTAGCAGTCATGTTTTTTCCTTTGTGGTAGCTGGTGCAGTGCTGTGTTTTGACTTCCAGCCTGAGAACAGTGTTGGTGAAGCCGATGTTTTCAGTTGTTGCTAAGTGATGTTTACCCTGACCAAGGACTTTGTGAGGCTCATGCTCTGCCAGGGAGGAGGGGAAGCTGGGAGGAAGCAGAGATGGGGCGCCTGACCCGGGCTAGCCGGGGAGGTATTCCATACCACAGCACGTCATGCCCGGGGTGGGGGGTAACTGGGAGCTACCTGGAAGGACACGGGCTTCCGGGTGGAACTCGTTTCTTGGCCGGTGGTATCGTATTCTCTTCCCTTGTTATTTTCCCTTATCATTGTTGTAGTTGGTAGTAGCGGTGGTGATTTGTGTTGTACATTGGTTGCTGGACTGTTCTTGTCTCAAACCATAGGAGTTGCACTCTTTCGATCCTCCTCCCCATTCCTCTGGGAGTGGGGAAGGGGAGAGCCCCGGTGGGGGGGGGGACGGGACAGACACGGACCTCGATTGTTGTCAGCTCGGCACCACTCACTGGGAGTGAGTGAACAAATTACCTGACAGGGTTTAAACCACGACAAAAAGCCAGCTAATTATACAATGTGTGAAGTACTTTTAAGTGGCTATAGACTTTACTTCCATGGAGAAAACTTGCAAAGACAGGTAAATCTCAATCATAATCACATCTACTTTTCACTGCCCAATTAAATGGATATTCAGATTTGACCGGTCAAAGGCAGCCAATTTCTTGTAGGATCCTGACCTCAAAATTAAAGTGCCTTCCTTTGTTAGACAACTTGGAAATAGCATATTGTCCTGGGTTCCGCAGTAGCAGTCATGTTTTTCCTTTGTGTTAACTGGTGCAGTGCTGTGTTTTGACTTCCAGCTTGAGAACAGTGTTGGTGAAGCCGATGTTTTCGGTTGTTGCTAAGTGATGTTTACCCTGACCAAGGACTTTGTGAGGCTCATGCTCTGCCAGGGAGGAGGGGAAGCTGTGAGGAAGCAGAGACGGGGCGCCTGACCCGGGCTAGCCGGGGAGGTATTCCATACCACAGCACGTCATGCCCGGGGTGAGGGGTAACTGGGAGTTACCCGGAAGGACAGGGCTTCCGGGTGGAACTCGTTTTCTTGGCCGGTGGTATCGTATTCTCTTCCCTTGTTATTTTCCCTTATCATTGTTTTAGCTGATAGTAGCGGTGGTGATTTGTTGCTGGACTGTTTTTGTCTCAACCCGCAGGAGTTGCACTCTCTCGATCCTCCTCCCCGTTCCTCCGGGAGCGGGGAAGGGGAGAGCCCCGGTGCGGGGAGGCGGGGGGGGGGAGACGGACACGGACCTCAACTGTTGTCAGCTCGGCACCACTCACTGGGAGTGAGTGAACAAGCTACCTGACTGGGTTTAAACCATGACAGTTCTTTTTGGCGCCCAACGTGGGGCACGAGGGGTTGAGATAAGAACAGATCTGACTGGATTGATAGTCACTCGTCACAATGCTGATTTATTGGCTCTCAAGGTTGTTCCTCTTGATCTCACAGTTTCAGTATATCGTATCTTACGTCCATCCGGTATTTGCTGTATTAGTGTTTTTCAAGTGTGGGGCTTGGGCTAAGGTTTTTATCCCATTGTACTTTATGGTAATGACTTGTAATACAATAGAATCATTGATCATGAAACTGATCTGGCTTATGTTCCCAGTGTGGTCACCACCTTTATACTTTGGGAGGTATATGATGGAGGTGCTTAGCAATTACACATCTTTTTTCTCCTTCTCAGGTGCTCAACCTGGGAAGGAGACATCCTTTTACCCTCCTAGTCGTCCCCCCAGACCATTTACATTTGACAGTTTTGAATTTTTTGAATGGCCTTTTAATGCTGTTGAGACTTGCTTGCTGATGGTGATGGGAATCACCATGCTAACACGCATACAGAGTGTGTTTTACCCACTACTGATTTCAAGAGTTAAGCAGATTCAGGTTTGGGTCTTGTCTGGGGTCAAACGACGATGTAGGAGGACCAAGAGATTTTCCCTGAGGCTGGACAGCCATGAGTGGCAGGGTGTGTGGGATAGTATGGGCAAGTATCTAGGCCAGTGGGCCCCTCCAGTACTTTGGAATTTCACTACCGAACAACTGCAAAATCCAGAAGAATTAGTAAAACACTTAAATGAGGTGTGTGGTCATTCTGGCCATACCAGAGATGGCCAAATCACGGCAATGTGCTGGGGCTTGGCCTATGCTTACAGGGCCTTGTTCAACACTATCCAGCACCTTCAAAAGGAAAAGAATATCAGCGGATCTGAGGGCAAAGCGACAGTCGCTACTCAAACTTTGGCTGCAATGAACAGCACAGCTACCCCAGTGGCAAGTACAGCAGCTGCTCAAACTTCAACTGCAACAGACAGCGCGGTTACCCCAGCTCCAAGCACAGTAGCTACACCACCCCCAGCAACAAGTACAGTTGCTACTCAAACCACAGTGATAATCACTGCAGCCAAACCAGAGGACCAATTCGTACCAATATCAGTTGCCCCTGTACGCAAGAGAACAAGCAAAAAGGAGGCAAAAAGGGTGAAGCAAGATGAAGAACCAATGAATTCACCACCCGGTCCAGAATCTGATCAGGAGTCATCATCACATGACGAAGAAGAAGAAGAAGAAGAGGTAACTTCTCGACCTCGGACCTCAACCGAGCTGCAGAATATGCGAAAAGATTTTACCCGTCAACCAGGGGAGCACATCATCACCTGGTTACTCCGATGCTGGGACAATGGGGCCGATGGTCATGAACTAGAAGGTACAGAAGCCAAGCAGCTGGGATCACTCGCTAGAGAAGGGGGAATTGACAAAGCAATTGCAAGAGAGAAAAAGTCCCTCAGCCTTTGGAGGAGGCTCTTGGCAGCTGTGAAAGAAAGGTTTCTGTACAAGGACGATGTTACGAGTCATTCGGCCAAGTGGACTACTATAGACAAAGGCATCCAGTCTCTGAGGGAATCAGCCATCGTAGAGATGATCTATCACATCAAGCCGAATAACGGGGATACACCTATAGATCCAGATGAAGTTGAATGTACACGACCCATGTGGCGAAAACTTACACCCAATGCACCGTCATCAGATGCCCGTTCATTGGCAACAGTGACCTGGAATGACATAGTACCACTAACAGTGGATGAAATGGTTCATAAACTCCGAGAGTTCGAAGACAATCTCACCCCTTCCATCATCTCAGCTGTGAAAAAACTGTCCCAGGACCTCGAACAATTGAAGGACAATCTGTCTGATTTATCCGGCTTCTCACGTGTACCAACACACGTCTCAGCTATTAACAAAAGGCGTCCTCTTGTTCAAGAGAGGAGATACAGAAGGTATACGCCACGGGCTACCCTATGGTTTTACCTACTGGATCACGGAGAAGACATGACAAAGTGGGATGGAAAACCTACTTCAGCTTTGGAGGAACGGGTGAGTGAACTGAAGAGGGGGGCAAGGGCCATGACTGATCGTCCCATGAGAGCTACGGCTTCAGTCTCTGGTGATCAGTTTCCCAGATGGAGTGGAAGAGCTGATTTTACTCCAGCTCCTGTGATAATGAAGAATAATCCCTTTCAACACGACTTAAGTGTCCAATGCTGTGATGACCATTAGAGGGGCCCTGCCTCCAGCCAGGTGGAGGTAGGGGACAATCGGATTTACTGGACTGTGTGGATCAGATGGCCTGGCACATCAGTCCCACAGAAGTATAAGGCTCTAGTAGATACCGGTGCACAGTGTACCCTGATGCCATCAAGCTGTCAAGGGGTGGAACCCATCTATATTTCTGGAGTAACAGGAGGATCCCAAGAGTTGACTGTGCTGGAGGCTGAAATCAGCCTGACTGGGAGGGAATGGCAAAAGCACCCTATTGTGACTGGTCCAGAGGCTCCATGCATTCTCGGCATAGACTACCTCAAGAGAGGGTACTTCAAAGACCCAAAAGGGTACCGGTGGGCTTTTGGTATTGCTGCTTTGGAGACTGAGGAAATTGAGCAGCTGTCCACCTTGCCTGGTCTCTCAGAAGATCCCTCTGCTGTGGGGTTGCTGAAAGTTGAAGAACAACAAGTGCCAATTGCGACCACAACAGTGCACCGGCGGCAATATCGCACCAACCGAGACTCCCTGATTCCCATCCATCAGCTGATCCGTAGACTGGAGAGTCAGGGGGTGATCAGCAGGACCCGCTCACCCTTCAATAGCCCCATATGGCCAGTGCGAAAGTCTAATGGAGAATGGAGACTAACAGTAGACTATCGTGGCCTGAATGAAGTCACACCACCATTGAGTGCTGCCGTACCAGACATGCTAGAACTTCAGTATGAACTAGAGTCAAAGGCAGCCAAGTGGTATGCCACGATTGATATTGCCAATGCATTTTTCTCCATTCCTTTGGCAGCAGAGTGTAGGCCACAGTTTGCTTTTACTTGGAGGGGTGTCCAGTTCCCTTGGAACCGACTGCCCCAGGGGTGGAAACACAGCCCTACCATTTGCCATGGACTGATCCAGAATGCACTGGAACAGGGGCAAGCTCCAGAACACCTGCAGTACATTGATGACATTACTGTGTGGGGCGATACAGCGGAAGAAGTCTTTGAGAAAGGGAGGAAAATAATCCAAATCCTGCTGAAAGCCGGTTTTGCCATAAAACGGAGTAAGGTCAAGGGACCTGCACAGGAGATTCAATTTTTGGGAATAAAATGGCAAGATGGACGTAGACAGATCCCCACAGATGTGATCAACAAGATAACAGCAATGTCTCCACCAACTAATAAGAAAGAAATGCAAGCTTTCTTGGGTGCAGTGGGGTTCTGGAGAATGCACATCCCAAATTACAGTTCGATTGTAAGCCCTCTCTATCATGTGACCCAGAAGAAGAATGATTTTAAATGGGGCCCTGAGCAGCAACAAGCCTTTGAGCAAATTAAACGCGAGATAGTTCATGCAGTAGCCCTTGGACCAGTCCAGACCGGACCAGATGTAAAAAATGTGCTGTACACTGCAGCTGGGGAGAACGGTCCTACCTGGAGCCTCTGGCAGAAAGCTCCAGGGGAGACTCGAGGTCGACCCCTCGGCTTTTGGAGTCAGGGATATAAAGGATCTGAGGCCAGCTATACCCCAACTGAGAAAGAGAGAAAGAGATACTGGCAGCCTATGAAGGGGTTCGAGCTGCTTCAGAAGTGATTGGCACTGAAGCACAGCTCCTTCTGGCACCCCGGCTGCCCGTGCTGGGCTGGATGTTCAAAGGCAGGGTGTCCTCTACACATCATGCAACCGATGCTACATGGAGTAAATGGGCTGCACTAATTACACAACGAACTCGAATAGGAAATCCCAGTCGTCCAGGCATTCTAGAAGTCATCATGGACTGGCCAGAGGGCAAAGATTTCGGAATGTCACCAGAGGAGGAGGTGATGCGCGCTGAAGAGGCCCCACCATTTAATAAACTGTCAGAAAGTGAAAAGCAGTATGCCTTGTTTACTGATGGCTCTTGCCGTATTGTGGGAAAGCATCGGAGATGGAAGGCAGCTGTATGGAGTCCTGGACGACAAGTTGCAGAAACTGCTGACGGAGAGGGTGAATCGAGTCAGTTTGCCAGGGTGAAAGCCATCCAGCTGGCCCTGGACATTGCTGAACGAGAAAAGTGGTCAGTACTTTATCTCTATACTGACTCATGGATGGTGGCAAATGCCCTGTGGGGGTGATTGAAGCAATGGAAGCAGAGCAACTGGCAACGCAGAGGTAAACCCATCTGGGCTGCTGCACTGTGGAAAGATATTGCTGCCAGGGTGCAGAACCTGGTGGTGAAGGTACGTCATGTAGATGCCCATGTACCCAAGAGTCGGGCCACTGAGGAACACCAGAACAACCAACAAGTGGATAAAGCGGCTAAGATTGAAGTGGCTCAGATGGACTTAGATTGGCAACATAAAGGTGAATTATTTTTGGCCCGGTGGGCCCATGACACTTCAGGCCATCAGGGCAGAGATGCAACATATAGATGGGCCCGTGACCGAGGGGTGGACTTAACAATGGACACTATTGCCCAGGTTATTCATGAGTGTGAAACATGTGCTGCAATTAAACAAGCCAAGCGGTTAAAGCCTCTTTGGTATGGAGGACGATGGTTGAAGTATAAATATGGGGAGGCCTGGCAGATTGACTATATCACACTGCCACCAACCCGCCAAGGCAAGCGCCATGTGCTTACCATGGTGGAAGCAACCACAGGGTGGCTGGAAACATACGCCATGCCCCATGACACTGCCCGGAACACCAT
Organism: Pezoporus occidentalis; assembly: GCF_034315485.1. Classification (NCBI taxonomy): domain Eukaryota; kingdom Metazoa; phylum Chordata; class Aves; order Psittaciformes; family Psittacidae; genus Pezoporus; species Pezoporus occidentalis. The sequence goes on along the minus strand of NW_026914611.1, from coordinate 3,605,042 downwards.
CCTGGGCCTTGAGAAACAGATTTTGCGGCGACACGGCACCCCAGAGAGAATTGAGTCAGACAATGGGACTCATTTCCGGAATAACCTTATAGATATTTGGGCCAAAGAGCATGGCATTGAGTGGGTATATCACATCCCCTACCATGCACCAGCCTCTGGGAAAATCAAATGGTACAATGGGCTGTTAAAAACTACCCTGAGAGCAATGGGTGAGGGAACTTTCAAGCATTGGGATACACACTTACCAAAGGCCACCTGGTTGGTCAACACCAGAGGATCTGCCAACAGGGCTGGCCCAGCCCAGTCAGAACTTTTACATGTTGTAGAGGGGGACAAAGTTCCCGTGGTGCATATGAAGAATTTGCTGGGGAAGACAGTCTGGGTAATTCCTGCTTCAGGTAAAGGCAAACCCACTCGTGGGATTGCTTTTGCTCAGGGACCTGGATATACTTGGTGGGTAATGCGGGAAGATGGGGAAGTCCGATGTATACCTCAAGGGGATTTGATTTTAGGGGAAAACAGCCAGTGAACTCAATTGTATGCTGTTGCCTGCTGTGTAATGCTTTTATAGCCCATCAGCTAGATGTCTCCAGGTCACCAGCGACTGGCCCTGACTTCCCTCCAGCCATCATCCCAACAGAGAATGAACTTTGAACATCATGGACCGAATGGACTCGGCAGCATTATAGGGATTGGTCCATGCACTAAGAAAATGATTTTTTCATCTTGGTCTGTATGTATATGGATGTATATATGTGGGAGAGTGATGGTGTATTGAAAATGTGGGATCTGAGCACGACGTGAATGGTATGGAATAAGGGGTGGATAATGTCCCGGGTTCCGCAGTAGCAGTCATGTTTTTCCTTTGTGTTAACTGGTGCAGTGCTGTGTTTTGACTTCCAGCTTGAGAACAGTGTTGGTGAAGCCGATGTTTTCGGTTGTTGCTAAGTGATGTTTACCCTGACCAAGGACTCTGTGAGGCTCATGCTCTGCCAGGGAGGAGGGGAAGCTGTGAGGAAGCAGAGATGGGGCACCTGACCCGGGCTAGCCGGGGAGGTATTCCATACCACAGCACGTCATGCCCGGGGTGAGGGGTAACTGGGAGTTACCTGGAAGGACACGGGCTTCCGGGTGGAACTAGTTTTCTTGGCCAGTGGTATCATATTCTCTTCCCTTGTTATTTTCCCTTATCATTGTTTTAGCTGATAGTAGCGGTGGTGATTTGTTGCTGGACTGTTCTTGTCTCAACCCGTAGGAGTTGCACTCTCTCGATCCTCCTCCCCGTTCCTCCGGGAGCGGGGAAGGGGAGAGCCCCGGTGCGGGGAGGCGGGGGGGGGGAGATGGACACGGACCTCGATTGTTGTCAGCTCGGCACCACTCACTGGGAGTGAGTGAACAAGCTACCTGACTGGGTTTAAACCATGACACATATTCAAATATACTCATTAGCTATTTATTCTGAACTATCTCAACTGTAAAGAAAACAGGCTATTTTATTTCACATTAGATTATATCTTCTTACCCCTTTGGACTGAATGTAAATTACCTAAAATACCATGTTCTTAAATTTTAATCTATAATCTTAAACATTTATAGTTTGTTTTTTTTTTTATTTCCTTTTTAAAGCATCTATATTGGCAGTTAGAAACACAGTCTAGACATTAGCTAATCTGTATTGTGAGATTTGGAGCTCTCAAGTACTATTTAAGGATTCATCTTGAAGTAAATTAGGTTACTATGCATCTAGATCTTCAAAAAAAAAAAAAAAGGTTTTCTTCAATCTAGAGTTCATGAATAAAAATCAGATACTGCTCCAGAGTTGCCACTTTTCGCTGAGGAGATATAAACCATAGAGTAGCTCCAGATTAGGCTTTATAACCTGCTGACTCTGCTGCAGTGAGAAGGCACACATTGCAAAGCTCAGGAGAAAAAATGGAAATCTTTTGTTGCCTCCTCCCAGAAAATAACTCTTCAATGAGCTGAAATTATAGGGTGGAAAAGCAGGTTGAAAGATAATTCACATGCCTGATAGTATGTACAATATGGGTATTGGAGTGTACAAATAACAAAATGGATCAAAATTTGTTGTTTTATTGAAATTTAGATCAGATTTATACCTTAATAACTCAAAATATATGTATCACTGAATATAGATAATTTTTTTCCCTGGTACAAAACAGAGAGAATTAGCATATCTTCTATTTCCTAAATTTTATTACCCTGCATTTTGGGAAATAGAGTGCAAAGCAATCAAACTTCAATTTCATCAGCAAGTTGACTTTTATTAATTAAAATTTCCTTGTTCTCACCAGTTACATTCTCACTGTTCGTTCTGTATCCCTTTGTCTTTTATTTGAAAAAAAAAACAAACAAACAACAGCTTTCTGGTTTGTTCTTTGCAGCAGAATGTTATACTGAAAATACAAATACTTCAGTGAAATTGAAAGTATACAGTGGTCAAACTATGAAAATAATGCTTTCCCAAGAGCATGAAGGGTGGTGCTAAAGTAACAAAGTGTTCACAGAAGCAGGGTAAAATGTTTGACCTGTCTCAGCAAAAGGAAAGGGCCATAAGTGACACGTAAACTGTCATATTCTTATGAGACAGAGAAGAAGAAAATGTTTCCTAGTATATATTTATGTATAATGATCATCCAGCAAATCATGATCACGTATATGACTTTTTTTTTTTTTTTTTTTTTTAATGCAAAGGATATGTCTATAAACCAGAATATTTTTTAGAATCCTCTGACAATCATGTCTCTGTGAAATAAAGGCTTTAATTGTATACTGGAAGAATGCTAAAATTTGGCACCTTACATTAGGTTACAAACTGTAATTATAACAAGGGCAAAAAAAGACATGAAAATATGCCAGAACACAGGCCCAAACTGGTCTATTTGATTCCTTTCTGTAAGATCCAGCAGAGGCAAATTGGCACATGATGATGGATTCCCTCACTGTGGTTCTCACAGCAGTCCTGGACAGGAGTCTATCAAAGTGACTGAAAACATGAGAGGAAGTGATACATTAAGACAATCTTTCCCTTAGAATATGACAGAACCTCATAAATGTAGTAACATTAAAATATTTATCTTCACGGCACTTTTCTGACTGCAGTATCTTCCTCCAGCAACCTGGTGCACATGAATGCAAGTAAAACTGTAACACCAAGGTGAGGATGGCAACATTTTTACTTTATCCCAAATTCAGTCTTAGTATTGTATTCTTTTAAAATTATATTACAGAAGTATGAATGAATGACAGTATTTTGACTATAATATTTACCTGTTTACACCCACAAAGCAAAATATTCCATTGTACACAGCACTAAGGGCTATGTGAAAGTGGTTAAACCAATATCCTTTAGCATGAAGAAAAAATGTGCTTTCTTAACATCCTCAAGTAAAACAAGGTAGTGTTCTTGGAAATTATTTAACATGCTTACTATTGTATGGCTTGCATTTCATCTCTCTGACTTACATGTTTAAACCTTTCATTGGTTTTACTGTGTGGGATTGATGTGCTCCAGCAGAGTTAGCTTATCACTGCAAGACACACTCTGTTGTGAGGCCTGCCTCAAAGAAAACATGAAATGCACTCATAACCTTTGATATTTTGCTGCAAATTCCATAATGTGTATTAAAGAATGGAAAACAAACTGCACCACGCTATAATTGGTGTTTATCTCATCTGATAATCCATGTGTGCTTACCTGTACACGTGGAAATACAAAATGAAGATCAATAAAATGAAGAAAGTATCTTGTAAAATTCAAAATCTGTTGGGTTTTTTCTTCCAGATCTATGACAACTTTTAAGGGAACTTTAATTTCTTTTAGAAGACTTTACAATGACTACAGAATTCCAGTGTGCTTCCAATATCATTACAATTACAGTTTGTGTGAAAAAATATTTATTAACTTTTTAATATACTTTTATGTATTTCATAGTGTGCATCTCAAAAAAGAAAGAAGGAAATTAAGACTGAAATGTTCATATTGTAAAGCTGTTGAGCAACTAGAGCCAAGTTAAGATCTGTGGGTCAGTTATTAATTTATAGATCATATAATCCAGACTATACACTTTTTTCATCAGAGTTAAATCAGAAGTGGATCTCTAGTTACTTCAAACTACTTTTCATATTTGAATGTCCAAGATGTTAATGTACTTAATTCTATATGCTGGTTATTCCTTTTTTGAATCCCTCCGTAATATTCTGAATCTAAAGAAACTGACAGAGAAATAACTGATTATCATTTTGACCTGTAAATTATTTGGCTTACACAAAGCCAAACTGCAAAAAATTGCAGTTTTGAACCTAGACTATACTGAAGTCATTAAGAAAACAAACCTGTAGATTCTGGGTACTCTGGATATGGGAAACTTCCAGCTCTTATGGACAGTTTAACTTTTTCTGAAGTTGGTATCCATTTTCTCAGCCTTCCTTGTTTGAAAGACATTTTTTATATCCATATAAATGAAAAATTACAAAGATCTCGAAAAAAAAAAAAGATTTTTCAAAATATTGGTGGAGAGTGGGGTGAGTGTGTAAAGCTGATGATGCCATAGAAAAATCTTGTATTTTTCAGGATTATCAACATTCCACATGGATCTTCTCACTGACATACCACTGCAACAGTGGATGTCTAAATATCAGTTTTAATATGTTTAAAGCTCTGTCCTTAAGTGTTTTTTAAAAGCATCATGCTAATGATACTAGTTTCCACAGCAACCAATAGCATTTCCTTCTTTTCCTCTACCCTCTTGCCTGGCAGTGGTCCCTGTAGGACTGACATCTCTTTGTGTAAAAATAAACAACTACAATTTTGTGTAATACTGTCCAAATACTAATGCTGCAGGATCTGGATAAACTATGTATTTTAACTGCCAAAAAGGCTTAACTCCAGGTTTTATGCTCCTTGTTGGTTTGGGGATTTTTTTGTTGGTTTTGTTTGGGTTTTTTGTCGTTTCTGTTTTTTTTTTTTCTTTTTGTTTTTGATTTTACAGATGATTTGGGGAAGAGTATGAAAACTAACCAAGAAATCAAGCAAGACACTGGGAAATGGAATTTCTTCCTGTCATGAATGAGCCGGAAACATCTTAAAAGGCTAATGGTCAAGATTTCAAAAACCAAACCAAACCAAACCAAAAGTTTTGATGAATGGTACATATGTTTCATTCCTGCATCAATCTTAAATTCATTCTGATTTCTCTGACTATTCTTGTTACAGGTCAGTATTCCCAAAATAGTTTTAATCACTTATGTCCAGGTTAAGACTTATCAGCAAATAGCTTTTTATGAATTTCTCATTCATTATTCGTCCAGTGTAACTGGTCATAAGATTAACATAGCACCACAGCTGTCAGTACTGATGTCCAGTATTTATTAAACAAGATGGTAAAGAATAATAACCCTTTATACAAATATTAACATTCATAACTATTTCTTATAAAATAAATGAAACTTAAACAGTTTGTGAGTTTATTTAGTATACTGAGTCATCTCATATATTATTTTATTGTGAACAATTTTATGTGGTGGACAGGATGTAATTTTAAATTAATATATTAAAATTAATATAAATAAAGGAAAGAAGTGGAATATTTATGAGTAGTTAGTTTCCTTTTCCTGTGAAACAAAAATGCTTTAACCATCATTTCAGCTCTGTTTAAATAAATAAATTTTGATGAGTTAAAACCTGTGTGATAATAAAATCAAGCTGATAAGCATTCCATCATAAAAAGGCCATAAATTAATCGTCCCAAGAAAATACATCTAAAATTTTATGTAAGATACTGTGGATTACTTATTAGGCTTGTTTGCATAGCTACCTGTTCATTCAAGTAATATTTAATTATGCTGCCAATGTCAATCATTCAGCAGTAATAAATCAGTCAGCAATTCTTTAAATAAAAAAAGTTAAAAAAAAAACAAAACCTCAACAATAAAAAACAAAATGTACAAACAAATAAAAAACAAACTAAAACATTAATGACCAAGTCATTAGTTTTATTTTTCTTCTTCCAAACTTTTGGATAAAATGTGGTCTCATATTCAGATTTTCCTCTGCAACTGTGAAACCAGAAGTGTAGGTAAGATGGAAGGGAACGGGTTCTTACATAAAAACATATTCCCAGTAACTGAAGATTAAAGAAAGAAAGAATAGTTATTGTATGACAACCAGTTAAATGAGTTCCAAGAGTTGGCAACGGTGAAAAGGCTGCTGAAAAGCAGGCTTCTTCATTGCTTTGTTTTTCGGTTACCTCTCACATCTTCATTAATCCTGTACCCGTTCTGCCATTTCAAAACTCCTGGTGTTCTACAATCAGGTAGACCTTGTTTACCAAAAAATTGATTTAATCTTTGCTTCTCTATAGGTCTGTTATTAATACACACTTCCACAAATTTCTGCATTATCAGGTTTTCAGATTCCAAGTTTTATATTTGAAAACTAAAAAAGGTTTTTACTATACCTCTTTTTATTTGCAATAGTAAATTTTTGACTTGCACAAGTGAAGGTATCTTTGTCAGACATAGAATCATTTGATTACCTGGTTCCTAGCTTATCATATGCGTGGTGTGTCATGTTCTGTTAAAAACAATTTGATTGTTTATCAAAGTAATTCGGTTTTCCTGTCCTGACTGCTCCACATGGTGACAACTGAGACCTCCTTCAAATTTTTCATCCCTTGGAGAAGTGAGAGCATTCAGGCTGGAGAAGCTTCCCAATAGAGAGGGAAGGAAGATGAGAGACGCAGCAAGACTGCAAATTTGCAGCATCTATCTTGTGGAAAGCAGAGTGTCTGCATGCAGCAGGGAGCAAATCTAAAACCGAGCCAACTCTCAGAGACCATGGAAAGAAAGATGCTTTTTTAGGAACAGAGATGAGACTACATGGAGGTTTTTCAGCCTAGGAAGACACAACAAATTTAGGATTAGAAAGCAAGATGAGAGGTGACCACACAATACATGGGGAATAGTTAGTGTCTGACAAGATACTTAAGTGTCTCACACAGAAAATCTGAGTTGGTCTGTTTAAAGAATAGCTTTCCCTAGTTTATCATTCAATGCTATAAAAAATAGAAGGGAAGTTTTTTGGTGTTTTGCTTCAAGGAAAGAGGGAAGGAAGTTCCACTTCAGTGCATTGTAATTCAACCACAACACCCCACTGTATAAAATAGCCAACAACATAGGCTGTCAATACTGTCATTTCCTGTGCTTGCCTAGATCCTAGGCTATCTGGAAAGGAAAGAGAGAACCCACTCCCTCATCCCTAGACTTAATTAGTTATAAGCAAAGGTTCAGGAAATAGTATTTGTGAAAGAATAGTACATCTTTCAAGCTCTGGTCCTACAGCTGTGATCCATCAGGTCTTTTTCACATCTTCAGAATTTCTTACTAAGAATTCTAGATTCATTTTAGTTTTACACCTCTTTAAAGCAGAACTGCTTTTCACGTCAATCTATGGCTTTAATCCAAGAAAGCTTTATTCAAAGGGAAAAGAAATTTTGTGGTAATACTAACTACTGTCTTTTGCACGAGAGGGTTAGCTTTTGGCAAGATAGAAGGACTATACACAGGTATGGCAAACTGACATTCATATTAATTATGAAGCTAGAATAACTGCCCATTTTTAAAAAATGGTCTGTGCTATAGCTCATGGTCATGAACAAGCTGAACTACCTGTAGCTTGTTGCTTGATCATTAGGGAATATATGTAATTCCCTTTCTTTCTTGTAACAGCACTTTCTATGAGCCACTTGGCATCTTGGGCCTAGGTCTGTAACTCAAGTGGCTTTATTCAAATTATTTGTCCAAAGGAATTAATACTTATGTAGTCATATGTCAATATGTTTGAAAGATCAGAGCCACAGGCACCAGCTGTAAATTCTGTCTTTTGATTTAAAACTTTGGCCTGTTAGTCATATTATTTATCTCAGCCAAATGCATAAATGTATGTGCCAGGAAGACATTAATAACCAAATTATTGTCTTTTCCCAGTATAAGCAGGGATAATTTTATAATACCATATCGTGATTTCTCTTTCTAATAAAAGTATCTGACTGTTTACTGATCTGTATGTTTCCTTGCTTTTTGAACAAGCAAGTAAGCAATAAAGGAATAAAATGAGCCCACACAAACAGTAAGAGAATAATAGTGGTATGCATGAGAAGAAGAGCTAATCCAAAAACATTGATAATAATCTTAATACACAGCTGTGTCTTTTAAGTGCTTTTCTCAGATTCTTAACAAAGCTGACTGTAATATCTAACAATATTGCAAAATATACATATGTTCTGTTGGCTGTAAATTACAAAATACGGTTTATATGTAATACTCAAGCTACCCTCAAAGTATTAAAATAGACTTGAATCTGAAAGATATCTATGTTTCAAGGTTTTCAATTCAGTTTCTGTTCAGCCTTCCTTCAGAATTCAAATTTTATTTTTTGTTTCTCATATTAATGGGATTAAACCAACTGGACTAATTTGTTCCAAATTGTTGCTGACTGCTTTCATGTTACTTATAGCCAAAAAAAAAGGCAAGTGCATCTACAGCTATCCGACTCGACAGATCAGCCAGTAGGGCTTGCCTTTAGACAGACGGTATCTTTCCTCTAGAGATAGACTGTTCCACTTGCACAAATAAGCCTCCATTAGACTTGAACCAGACTACCGCCGAGTACACTTGCTGCAGAGGAAAATACTGTCTTGACCATTTTATAGGGACTGAATCAAGAATAAAATTAAAATATTAGTAGCATTTTTAGCCTCCTTGTATGGTGATATTAACAAAAGCATATTTCCTACGTAGTGCAGAACTGAAACAGGCAGTCCAAAGAGGCTGTGGAATCTCCGTTTGTGGAGGTTTTCAAGATCCATCTAGAAAAATTAACAGCTGCATTGATCTGGTACTTGTAATTCTGCAGTTAGTGGGAGACAGTACTACATGACCTCCAGAGATTCCTTCCAACTAGAGTTTCTATGACTCTATGATAAACTCAACAGTAACAATGATATCCCCAAAGATGATAATCCTCTTTAGATACATAAGTTCTTTTATAAGTTTTCAATACTGGCAATACTATTTACTGCCATCATGAATGAGGAAACTGATGAAAGCCACTATCTTTGCTGTCAGATGATTCCTTTTTCTTAAATATACATTATTTTAGGCACGTATGCTTCTTTTTCCACTGTAAAGTCAGTACTATTAAATAAATAAATAAATGTTAATTAGGGTTCCCTTTTGTGATAAAACTTGGTGTCATTCCAAGGAAGCATGTAATTTAGAAGAGCTAATTATTTTATTCTACATTAAATGTTAATTAAACAAAATTTATGATATTATTGTGATGTGACAAATAACTTCAAATTAGAATGTCACATCTTAAAATCAAGAGTTACAGGCATTCAGTATCTTTGGGGATCTGGTCATAATCTGCAATTCTGCATCTTTGAATAAATCAGATGTGAACTTTTTTGGATTAGTTGCATCTTTTGTACTAAAATATAATAAGAAATATTATTCTAGTGTAATAATAAACTTTTTTTGTCTTGAAAACATAAAGATAATTAATTTAATTTAGAATATTAAGATTATTCTCCACCTGGAAAAAAATGTGGACATAGCAGTTTATTCCATGATATAGACTGTTGAAGGTAAATACTAAAATATACACCACAGTACATAAAAATTAGATACTTTATCTTCCAGGAAAGATTCAAGTATCTAAATTGGACAGTCTTTCTAGATAGCCAGTAGAATTTGTTATCTATGTTAAAAAACAAACCCAGAAGGCTTCACATTGGCGTGATAGCCACCTAGATATAACTATTATGCATGCATCTGAAATCCTGACCTTTTTTGTTCCTTGGCTTGTTTCTGTTATTTAAGAGACTAAAACTAAATTTAAGGTATTCCATCTTCTACATGTAAGTCCTATTCTTACAATAACATTTGCTCATCTCTACAAGACCTGCCATATTCCTTTTCTAAAAAAGAATGACAAGAAATGAACCTGGGGAAGACATATATTCACTAATATGCTGACATTAAAATATGGTTAGTATTATATTTCTTTTACTTTGTCATGTTAATATGTTTGTGTTTTCTTAGCTGTTAATAGCTGTTGTGGTTTAAACTCAGGTAATTCGTTCGCTCACTTCCCCCCCCTTTCTTGCCCTCCCCCTGCTCCCGGAGGGACGGAGAGGAGAATCAAAAAGAATGCAACTCCCACGGGTTGAGATAAGAACAGTTTAGTAACTAAGGTATAACACAAATCACTACTGCTACCACCAGTGATAATAATGATAAAGGAAATAACAAGGGAAGAGAATACATCATCTCACCACCAGCCGACCGATAACTCGCCCCCCCAGCCCGACCAAGCTCTGACCGATACCTCCTCCAACCCTGCAGTCTCCCAGCCCTTCCGGCTAACTCCCAGTTACATCCTGGGCATGACGTGCTGTGGTATGGAATACCTCTTTGGTCAGTTTGGGTCAGGTGTCCTGTCTCTGCTTCCTCCCGGCTTCCCCTCCTCCCTGGCAGAGCATGAGGCTCACAAAGTCCTTGGCCAAACCAAAACATCGCTTGTTATCAGCTCTGTCCCCGAGCTGAAAGTCACAACACTGCACTGCACCAGCTACCAAGAAGGGGAAAAATGACTGCTACTGCTGAACCCAGGACAATAGCTCTGATCTTGTCTGCTTATTAATTATTATATGTCTTTTCTTATAAAGTTTCCTTTGTAGAATTTTCACTTACCTTTTATTTTTGTCCTAACACATGCTTTCTTCTGATCAAAGCAATTTTTATTTGCTTGTTTGTTTTGCTTGCAAGGAAAAAATGTCCTCAGGTTTTTGAAACTGTAAATCAGCAATTACTTAGTGCTATAGGTGAATAAAGTATCTGAAGGCAACCAAGTATTTCACTCTGACCTAGAATGTATTAAAACAAACAAAAAAGACCTAAATATAAATGAACGTTATAAATAATTTTCTTTGAATCTGAGGATCATGATTAGAACCCATCTCTAATTACAAAAACCTGACTTTATTGTAATATCCTGAATCATATTTAGCTACCTATCATCTGTATAATTCTACCACCTTTATATGCAGTTTTAAGTATACAAACATTGAAAGTATTCACATACACACAATTTGCAGATGACAGTTTATATTTAAATGATATATGCATCTATATATTTGTATATTCCATGTTTTGGCTGCAGAATATTTTAGGTAATCTGGTGCATTAGAAATAAACCAGTTCATTAATAAAACAAATATGCTGTATTTCTAGGCAGTTGCAATGTACTGTAAATTGCATTGGATACCTGAACGTTAAAAGAGATTGATGGATACATTAGAATTAAATACACCACTTGAAATAAATGACTGGAAATCCACTGCTATAACCCTTGTCTTCCTATCCATCTCCAAAGAAACACATCAGTGTTATTTCAGCACATACTGGCGTATTTCTAGATAGGAAGAATATATGGTGATTCAGAGTTGTATTTGTTGTATACTTCCCAATGCACATATGGACGTAGGCAGGAAAAAAAAAATCACATAAATTTGTAATTTAATCATAAACTATTTTTTTAATCAATTTTGTAACAAACTGATAATGACCAAAATAAAAAAAAATGGAGGAAATTGATGATGAAATGAAAAATATCTTATTCAAAGGACAATCTCATCTAGAAAATATGCTAGTCTTTCAAAAGAAAAGTAAACAAATGTAAACATCATCAGTGAGCATGCTCTAACAGGAAACGGATGCATAGCTTTAAAGGAAAAAAGTAACAAAATCTGATTCACAATTGCTCCAATGCCCATACATCTATATTTGCTTTGATAAAGTAAAGCCAGCGTAAGTCTGAAATAGTGCATACCATGCTCTTCATATGAACCTGTGTGCTCACAAATTCATGAAAGTCTTAAAGAGCTCAATCTATTTAACTTACTAAAGGAAACATTAGGAAACAATTTAATTGAAAGACTTTTAGTATCTTCAAGGGGAAATGATTTTTGATACTAAAAAGCTTCTTAATCTCACAGATGAAAATGTAACTAAATCCAGTGTCTGGAAGAAGCAAAATCAAACTGAAACTAAGGCGGGTGTTTTTAAACATTTTGGGTAATTAGCTGATATACCAATTTAATGAAAATGCAGAGAGTTAGCATTGAATATTTTCAACCCAGGTTAGGGATCCTTATGAGAGCTACATTTCCAATCAACCAAAGCTTATAAGGACTGATGGAAGAATCACAGTAGCTAATACTAGATCACTTTCTGCACCTGGGAGCAGAAGTTATATATAGATGAAACAACATAACATAGTCTTTAGCTCTTGTTCTGGTTTTCCATTTTAGCAGTGTTTCCTGTATCTTGCAGCATTGTGTGAAGCCCAGAGTCTGCCCCAGTAATACTGCACAACTTTCTTGTGGGCTGGGCCCAGATGCTGGGGTCTCTCCCTCCAGCTCACATGATTGATCTCTGCATGTATCAATGGCTGTGTCAGAGGCCCCTTTGTGGACTTCCTAGGAGCGCAAAATGAAGCAGGCAACCAGCCAAAGGAAGATCTAAGAATATGTGAGTATAACAGTGCCAAAAACATCCATCACAAAGCAGAATGAAAACACAGGGAATGATGCTCTCGGAAGTGGAATCCTCCCTGTATGTTTTAAGAGGACACTGCCTTTTCTGACGTTCTTCTGGGTGGCTCGGCAGAAACTGAGCATCATGAAAACATGGGACATGACACTGTCAAAAAGTAATTTCCCTGTCATAAAATGGGTGTCTGAAGCAACATAGTGGGCCCTGAGCATGTAGTGGGAGGGGCCTGAAGCTTTGGTATCCTTTAGCTATCCTCTCTGCTATAAAACGTGGATGAAAAAAAATGCCAGTCCCCTGTGTCTATAAGGGAAGGGACTTCCAGGTCCCATGTACACCTGGGTAAACTGGAAGTGGTGGCTCATCCTGCCAGACACAACAGACCACATTACCAGAAGGGGGTTCTGACTTACACAGTGAACAGCATATAATCGCTGTCTGCAGGAGTGGGGAGAACTGCTGCTGGAAGCTGGGAGCGGGATACCTGCTACTTCTTACCTTGAATGAAAGTTCTCCCCATACTATGATCAAGCTGAAGCTGAGTACAGTATGTCCTATTCTGTATTTTGCTATTCCTTGTCATGATGGGGAAACACTCATTCCCATTCTCATCTATGTACAGTTCCTTGAGTGTAGTGCAATCAGTGTTAGCGGCTTTGCCTGTAACTGGAGAGCATCAGCATTGACAGAGATCTACTGCATATAATAACAGACAGTGTTTATGAAAATACATGTTGAACAGCCCTTCTGATGATGAGGAAGACATAAAAACAGAAGTAATCTGAATATTAAAGAACCATTCGTACAGCATTTTTTATGTTGACAACCTCAGTATCTATTGCTCTGTTGCAAATCAGCTTAGGACAAGTACTTTATGGAGACTGTATGTATGTTCTGGTAAAGCTTGTATTTGGAGTACTTGAAGGTACATATAAAGACATGAAATATCATACTGAACTTATTCTACAGGTGTTAAGGGAAACATATGTCCTTTCTCTGGTCTTTTCTTTTGAAAAGGGTTTAATTGCCATGTTTTTTTTTCTGTTTCTAAAACAGTATTCCAGCAATGGAAAGAGTATTTTTAGGCTGGGTTGGAGGCTGTTATAAATTCTCTGCTGTCCTTATGACCATGACAACCAGGGAACTGGCAAGATGCTTGTATTTTCTACAAGTCTTGCCTGCAAGCAGGGCAGTACACCACTGGTACTAAACCCCCCGTGAGTCACTGTGCTAACTTGTGTGTCATTCCCGTGAGTCACTGACAACCCTGGTTATTATCAGTGCCTCTCTGGTTGCTATATATGCATCTAAGAGTGGATGGGGAAGATGTATTTGCCTACCCAAGACTGAGCAAGAGGACTTGCTCTTCCAAGACTCAGATTTATGAGATTCCCTTGTGAGGATCATGTTTGCCTTCTGGGTACTGCACAGTGTAAGAAGAGAAGGGAAGAGACAGCAGAAGACTGAGAGTGGGAAGTTCCCAGAGAGCCATGGCCATTAGCAACAGCTGCCCACTGCAGATTTCTGCCAATTCAAGTTCAAAAACTGTAAAATGGGGCAGACCAAGGGATGGTGGGGTGCATATTGGCTGTTTGGAGCCAGTTGGAGCAAGTTGGAGCTGGTTCCTCCACCCCACTGCTCATGATTTGGTGCACAACAATGCTGCTTATGGCCACTGGTCAGCCAGAAGCAATGACTTAACAGTCCTGAGGTAGGGGGACCAACAGCCCTTTGTGTCACAGGGCAAGGGTGGCACTTATCACTTTCCCTATGGGGCCCACAAAAGGCTTCAGGTCAGGAGACAAACATACTCACACAGTTCCAAGAAGGGCCCTTACTCTAAGGGCCTGACTACTCCTGTCATTGCAGTGTTTCACTGGGGCACCCACCACCCTGTGCTGAGGGGGGCCAGTTCCATCAGCCTGGGGATCCAAGGAACACAGGCAGAGATGCATACCAGAGAAGAGGTGTTGGTGTTAGTCACTTTTCTTGTGTAACCCTTTCAAGGGTTACCAATCAGAATCTTCTGTACTAACCTAAAATTTTAATTAGGCAAAAATAAATTTCTGGATCCATAGTTTTGGCTTGTTCCCTTCTGCTGTAATAAGATTTTGCCTGTAGAAAACTGTGAACTGGGAGAGATCCAAAGTATGAAAAGTTCAATGGCAAACTAATTATACAAAATTCCTGATCACTTCATAGTACTCAAAGAGAAAAGTATCTATTCATTACTTTTGAAACAATAGCCTATAAATATGTGTCTTTTGATACTGGACTCTACTTTTTGCTCTAGCTCACTGCATAAGCTTTCAGTGCAGCTCTAGCCTATGTGATGGATGCACTGGACAAAACCAGCAGGAGTTTGGTTCAGGCTACTGGTCCTTACTGTTACAGGCCATTTAAAACCACCTTTTCCCCTGAATTCAGATCTCTTGGCCAGTGTGCCTGCCCCAAAGTTGTCATTACACCTTGTGCTGCTGTGAGAGCAGTTTGTAACTTGCAGGATTGTAACTTGCAAAGGGTCAGTGAAAAGCATTGCTACTTTGGAGAAGTACCTAGAGATAGCTGTTTAACTGCACTGATCAGAAACTCAATTTTATACCCTCTTAGGTGAGAAGGCAAGAATGTTTGGTATGTGATAAGTTGGTTGGGAACATATGAAGAAGATGCAATTTAGAAACAAGGAAGATAAGAGACAAGATTTGTTGAGACAGGTCGTAGGGACCAAGCTTTACTTCTGGAGCAGAAATTGAAGCAAATCTTGTTTGAGTCAAATCTGATCTGCTGTATGTCAGATTTTGCTTTGTCAACATCACCACCATTTGGTTTGAGTCTGATAAATCTAGGAGAATTGGAGGGGAGGAGAGGAAATTTAAGGAGGCACAACAAAGGAAACACACACCAAAGCCAGCTGCAATGAGAGAGGAAATTCATATAGCAAAGGAGGACTATGTAAAAAGGACTCTGTGGCTATGGTATTTTGATATTTTTTTTTTCACAGTATCTGGGTTTTGCTTCTGATTGAGAACAGATGATGTGCCCTCGAAACAAACAGAAACAACACACAGAGAAATATTCTGGTTTTGTACAGAATTTCTGTTGTATTCAAAGGATTACACCTGCACTCCTATTTAGGATGTAATTCAACACCTCATCGTTTGAAAAGGATACCCAAGCTACCCAAGGGTGTCAGTTCTTTTCAACAGCATCCCTGTATGTCTGCCAAAGAACATTTTTCCAGTCTATACAATATCATCAGTTGACATAATTTCTCTCTTTTAGAACATGGTTCCCTGCACAGAGGCTACTCCTCCTTCCTCCAGCCCCACATCTCTTCCAGGGTCCATTTGAGGTCAAAGTACATACTGCATGAGGGACAATGTTCTCTCTGCTGACTGTATCAATGCTGTTAAATAACACAGAGCCATGAATCAGTCTTAGGGACTGGATCAGTCCAGGCCAAATGACACAAATGGGACTCATATACATTAAGGTTAGCTATTTCTACAGCAGAATTTGCTTGGTGCGAGCTCACTGGAATGGTCTAACACAGAGCAAGTGAATGAATGAACAGTTATACACTGCAAATGATCTAGAGATGATCCGTGCACAAGTTCACAACCTTGACCCATATTTTAACAGTCTTGATGCCTACATCTCATAACCTGCCTCCTGTATGAGCTAAGGATCCACTTGCAGTGCAACACTCTTGACAAGAATGCAGTAACCATACAGAGAATTCTGGATCCCTGGAGAGGAAATTCTGCAACTAGCAAGCATCCAGCCAATAATACACACCCTTAAATCCAGGTGGGGTTGTTGGTGGAGGGAGTGTATGTAGGAGGAGAACAGTACAAAGGAGAACAGCTACATCAGGAAAAACTGAACAATGGGCCAGCAAGGCTCATAGCCTTGTCAAGAGAAACCCAAGAGCATCACCTGAATGCAGGATAATGGGAATGAATGTTTGCCTTAGGATTTACTCCATGGAATAATTTTGCATAATAGCAGAGTAGCTTCATACATTTTCAGTACTTCGTAACTGGAAAGATAATTCTGTACTCTGGTAATTGACCCTCTGCTATGGAACTATGGCATTACACAAAGTTCTATGGTCATCTGCGACAGAAGAGGCAGGATGACAATGAGCTAACACTGTGGAATTATAAATATCTTAAATGTTCAGTATCCACCTAATTCAGAGTACCTCCCTTTAGATGTGAAATAAAAGTGAAGATCACCAAGCAGATGTTTGACAACTGTTCAGCAACCTTTTTACTGTGCATTTGTACCTGGTTACAAATCTATCAACCAGGAAGTTTTAAGTTACATAACGAAAACAGTATCACTGCAAATAAGTCTGGTGTGATGGGGTAGAGCATGAACCTTTAAGTCTACATGATTAGTAAGACACAATCATGTTTATGTATCAGGGCACAAGATAATTGTGAACTGCCTGCCGCAACAAGTACATCTTCCTTTCTCACATTCATACCAACAGATCATGCAAAATGTGTCTTCAATTTATGCGGTATTAGTTATATATGCACTGGCAACTGCTCTCCTCAGGGCTATTATCCAGTCTCTGTGATAGCATAATACTCCTATACTATAATACTGTACTATAATAATGTGAGAAAAAACATCATAGACTATTGTTTTTCTGTTCTCCTCTTACCCCTTGTCCTTGTTTCATCTGAGATATAGCCAATTTTCTTCCTAGCAGCTGGCATAGTGCTGTGGTTTGGTTTTAGTGTGAGAATAATGTTGGTACCACACCAATGTTTTAGTTGTTGCTAAGTAGTGCTTACCCTAACCAAGGACTTCTCAGTTTCCAATGCTCTGACAGTGAGATGCAGAAGAAGCCAGGAGGGAGCACAGCCAGGACAGCTGGCCCAAAATAGCCAAAGGCATATTCCATACCATAGGATGTCATGCCCAGTATATAAACTGGGGAGAGGTGGCCAGGAGCCACTGAATCACTACTTGAGGACAGGCTGGGCGTCAGCAAGTGGGTGGTAAGCAATTGCATTGTGCATCACTGTTGGTATTCATAGACACGCAATGAGCTGCTATTGCACAAATATCTAATTCCTGCTACCTCAGCTCTCAGGAAAGTTTACTCAGAAAGGAATGTCACTTTCTCATATGATACTGAAAAGTCTAATAATATTTTCATATTTATAAAAAAAATAGAATCAAACTAAGTAGCAAGTAGTGGTGATTTTTCTTTTAGTGTGCAGACATCTATTGGAAAGCTTTTTATATATTCCTCCAAAATGAGCAAAATCCTTTTAAGAATTCAATGCACACAAAATGTATTAGTGAAACTTCACTACATGGAATACTTATAATGGAGAAATAGGGATTAGATTTGATTAAAGACTGAACAAGGTCTAGGTCTGGCAGACAAAAGGTCCTCAGTGTTCAGGCAAGAAGGGAGTAGAAAAAGAGTGTTCATATGTCCCACCTTCTGGATTGTGAGATAGACAAGAAGAACTAGTTCATAGATGTAGATAAGAGCTTTCTGAAGAAAGACACAGAAACATTCACATTCTAGTGAATTTCTGATTTGTTTGTAAGATTTTTCTTCTGTATTCTGACTTAGCATTGTGGGTTTCATGTGCTACTTGAATCACCCATAAGACTAAAGATCTGAAATCTCAGCACAGGCATTGAGTAGTCACAGCTCCATTACAAAGTCAAGTCACATTTGAAAACAGAATCCTCATGTTTACAGAAATAGTGTTTCATTTTTCATCTGTGTTGGGTTTGTTGGGGCTTTTTATTGATATATCCTGTGTCTTAATCATGCCTTACATATAGTTAGAAGAAAGATACGCATACATAAATAATATAGGTTTGATAGCTTGAAACAGTACACACAGATTTATGAGCTTAGAGACCACATCCCATGCTGAATATATTATTTTCTTTAGGCATGATGGGGAAGGAGAAAGGGAAGAATAAAACCAATTATGCTATCTTGTTATACATTATTGTTGTTATGCCATTTTGTTATACATCTTGTATTTTTTCTATTAAAGACCTCCATTATTAACGTGGAAAAAAGGAATCTTTTCCTTTCCCCAGTTTGGTAAGTATCTCTGATCTCATTTAGGCATTTTAGTTGTTTTCCTAAAGATAGGACAAGGTGGAATTAGTTCAATCCTAGCCCCAGTCATGTGCAATTTGTGAAATAAAAATGCAAGAAATCTGGCATTAAAATAATGTTAATTGCAAAGACCAGAAATAGAGATGACTGAGTTCTTACAAAATCTCTTTTCTGTAGACTGTGCCCAAAAGCCTGTGTATAAATCTACATTTAAGTAACTATATGTGGTTCGGCTTTCAGAATGCTGAATCACTCAAGAAAGCAGCTGACATAATTGGAAGCCAGGGAAACTAACACTCTCAGAAAATAAAGCCACATTTTCTTACATACATAATTTGACCACATTTATTTAATGATTTCAATCAGAAATTATCTAACTCTTCCTTTTGAATTTCCTTGCCTCTACTTCCTGCTTCTTAATCCATTATTTCCATCATAATCTTACCTCCAACATATTGGATAATGAGTATCTTAGGAACCGACTTGAGATGAAAGGGAATGAAAAGAAAGATCCAAATCTAGTAATTATTTCCTGAGTGCATAACAAAAACTAGAAAAGTTGTTCCTGAAATCTTAAAACTCCAGGGAACTTGGTCTGCATGGCTGACTGAGATCCAGACTCATCCATATTTCACAGAAATTTGAGCAGGAATATTTTTATAAATGTTTACTGCACTACCTCTCAGTTGGGCAATCTCCATGTTAAATGAAAGGATTATACTGTATGTTAGCTGAACCCTGAGGCTTTTAGAACTCTGTTTTGCAAATTATGACTGAGAAAATATTAACCACATTAGCAAGAGGAAAATAGCAACAGTAATGGTATAATGGACAGAACAACTGTTTTGCTGGTGTTGATTCTCCATTTGTTCTTGAGAGCTCACCAAGTATAAAACCCCATACTTTTAACTATTAAATCCTTAATGTTTTAACAGATGATGTTGAAACACAGAGGAAGACCTTTTTTTTTTTTTAAACTAGATGTAAGTACGTGCTTACTTTAATTATTGACATAAATCCAATTCCGTCCCCAATTCAGAATTTTCTGATTAAAGGTTTTTGAAAGAACTTTGTTTCCAGTTTCCAGTTATATGCATTCTTTTTATGCCTACAAAGTTTACATTTGCAGTGCTGATAGCCATCCAGTTTCTTCTCTGAGTATTCTCTTTGATATATAGACCATTGTATTGGGTTTACATGCCAAGGTTTTGGTAGAGGAGGGACTGCAGTGGTGGCTTCTGATAAGCTGCCAGAAGCATCCGACAGAGCCAATACCAGCCATCTCCAAGGCAGACCTGCTGCTGGCTAAAGCTGAGCCAATCAGTGACAGTGGTAGCAGCTCTGAGATAACATAACTAAAAAAAAGAAAACACCGTTGCACAACAACAGCCAGAGAGAGGAGTAAGAGTATGTGAGAGAAACAGCTGTACAGACACCAAGGTCAGTGAAGAAGGAGGGGGAGGAGGCACTTCAGGCAGTGGAACAGAGATTCCACTGCAGCCTATAGTGAAGACCATGGTGAAGAACATGTGGTGGAGACCTGTAGTGAAGACCATGCAGCCCACAGAGGTTCACAGAGGAGCAGATACCCATCTGCAGCCCATAGAGGACCCCACACCAAAGCAGATGAATGTACACAAAGGTGGCTGTGACCCTGTTCAGAGCTGTTGCTGGAACAGGCTTCTGGCAGAACCTGTGAAGAGAAGCCCACTCTGGGGCGGGTTTGCTGGCAGGACTTGTGATCCCAAGGGGGGACCTATGCTGGAGCAGTCTTCCTGAAGGACTGCACCCCATGGAAGGGACACACACTGGAGCAGTTTGTGAAGAACTGCAGCCCATGGGAAGGACCCATGCTGGAGAAGTCCAGGGAGGACTGTGTCCCATGGGAGGGACCCCATACTGGAACAGTGAAGGACTGTGGGAGGAAGAAGCAGCAGAGAGAACATTTAATGAACTGACCAAAACCTCCATTCCCTGTCCACCTGTGTCACTCAGGGGGAAGGAGGTAAAGGACATAGAGAAGGCAGGAGTGAAATTGAGCTTTGGAAAAAGGAGGGGGGGGGGGGGGGGGAGGTGTTTTAAGATTTGGGTTTATTTCTCATTATCCTAATTTGATTGGATTGGTGATAAACTAAATTAATTTTCAAGTGTTTTTTTCCAGTGATGCTAATTGATGAGTGATCTCTCCCTATCCTTATCTCAAACCATGAGCCTTGTTATATATTTTCTCCCTCTGTCCACCTGACAAGAAGTGGTAAGAGTGGCTTGGTGGGCACCTGGTGTACAAAACTAAACAAACTGTAGTTGATATAAGCAACATCTTACATTATTAACCTATGAGTGAATTCAAAACACACCAAAAAGTCAAAACATTAGCTGGTATTTCTAAATAAGATAGAAGAAAATCAGGAAAGGGCTATAACCACTGGAAGGAAAGGAACTGCTAAAGTCAGAGGTGGCATTACCTGCCTCACAGAAAGTATTTGGGGGAAAAAAAAAATGAAAACCAAAACAAAGAACTTGTTGAAAAAGAGCTGAATTTCCCTCTGCCAAATTTGTCAGGCACAATTTGCTCTTAGTGAGGCTATGTTGGCTGTTACCAATCACCCCCTTATTGTCCATGTTCCCTAGCATAATTTTCAGGAGGATCTGATCCATGATCTTGCTGGACACTGAGGTGAGACTGACTGGTCTGTACTTCCCTGGGTCTTCCTTTTTTCCCCTTTTGAAAATGGACATTATGTTTCCACTTTTCCAGTCATTAGGAACTTCACTAGACCTCTACAACCTGTCAAATATGAGGGATAATGGCTTGGCAACTTCATCCTCCAGTTCCAGTTACATCATTTATCAAGTATTCACCTCTTCTCCTTTTTCCTGCCGTTACCTTTTTTCTTTCAGTGTCATAAACACAAATCATCATCCAAATCTCTTGACTTACAGACAAGATACGGCTATGACTGTTGGTTTATAATCACAATTTGTATGAGCTCTTTCAATATTTTTTTTTCACCAAACAGGATAGAATAGTCTGTAACCTGTGGCAAATTTTTTAAAGGAGAAAAGGTACTTTTAATGGTGGTGATGGTTTCTTTTTTGTTTGGGGTTTTTTTAAACAAGTATTTCCATTGAAACAGTTCAGCTGAGCCATTTCTATTCCCCTTTTACAAAATTTTATCCTTATTATGCAATTACCCATTGGGACCATTTAATGGTAATTTCAGATCAAACCAAAGTGATTTAATTTATTAAAACTACTAAATGCTTCTAGTCATTTTAACAATGATAAGCATTATTCCTTGGGTTTGGATTTACTAGAAGCTGTAGCTCAAACTTCCATTCTTAGTGGGCTGAATTTCTCTGTCAGGACTACATATCCAGAAGGCAATTGTTTGGTTTACTGTATGATGGAAGGCATAAATTTTTTGGTGTATCATAGGAAAGACATTTGGAACCTTGCTCAGGAGATCTACCAAAAGAGTGGGAGCTAAAAATCCCATGAGGGAATATAACATATAAGGTGGCACAACTCTATATCAGTCAAAATTACTAACATAGAAAATAATTTGAGATCATTTCAAAAGCAAAAAAAAAAAAAAAGAAAAACATAAATGGTTTAGGTAATCAGACAGGCCTTCATAAAATAAATTTCATATTATACACATACTTAAGGTAAGGAGATGATTCATTGATAGTCATAAAACTGGATAGTGGAAAGAAAATTATTATTTTTGATTCACACATTACCAAAGCAAGTAATTCTGAGAATACATAACGTTCATGGTGATATATTCTATTTCTAATTTAATTACTCATGTATTATTTCTTATTTAATTACTTATTGGTGTATTTATTTTTTTTTTTTTTTCCTCTCAGGAATGTATCTCTATGTAAAGTTACTGTATTGAAAGCTTTTTACACATGTAATAGTTAATAAAGGATTTTGCATACTGTTTCCTGAATTACCAAGGTTATATTTAGTCCCTCCAAAATGTTTCTTTAGATGATCTAAATTACAATCTTCTCTTGCTCAAACAAGAAAGGCCATTTAATCTTGTTTTCTTAATTCCAAAGAGAGGAAATTCTACCTATATGTGTTTTATTCCATTTTTGAGGTCAAGACGGAAAGTTAATAACTTTGTCTTGCCCATTTGCTCTGACAGCTGGTGGTCAATTAGTATTCCCTCATCCCATAATTGGAATCGCTGATTACAAACCACTGTTGCTAAGACTCAAATGTTGTGGATCATTTGCAACTTCACTGCCAGGTGAGATTAAGGGAAATGTCCCCCTGGTTAAGCCACCAGGAGCTGTGCCAAACTATAATCAGTCTTTTGCATACATCAGAGACCTACAAACACAGCAGAATGATTGTATAAGCAGCAGCTGCAAGTTAAAGCTGCATCAAATTCTTCAAACATATGCACTTTGCCAGATATCCAACCACTTTTGCAAATGCCAGTACCTCACTACTTGGCAAGTTTTCTAAGACACACAGCTGACACAAAGTAGAGGAATACCAAATTGTTCACACAACACATAAAAGATATTTTTTAACCACATAACCACAGGTAATAATTCTGATTCTGCTATTGATGAGATTATAATTGCTGTTGCCTCTGCATTCAGGCTTCAGGATATCTAACATAGAATCTTGGTAAACACTGAATTTATAGATAATCAGATTTATGAAGTAGCTTTTCCATGAAGTACTTACCATAATGTTATCATGTACACCTAATGTTAAAATGTAGACCTTTTACCAAAACAGGTCTAGCTCATGTTGAAAGTTAGCTGCTCATTGAGGGAAAGGGAAAACCTGAAAGCAGGGAGCTTATTCAAAAATCCCATGAGTAATGAGGTCTAAAATAAGGAATATGGTCACTTTGCAGATGATTCATGGCTTGATACATCCATCATTTTTTATTTTTATCTT
Source organism: Pezoporus occidentalis (assembly GCF_034315485.1). Lineage (NCBI taxonomy): Eukaryota > Metazoa > Chordata > Aves > Psittaciformes > Psittacidae > Pezoporus > Pezoporus occidentalis. The sequence goes on along the minus strand of NW_026914611.1, from coordinate 3,581,358 downwards.
TCAATAGATCTCCATTTTTAATTCCTCATTCCTGTCCAAGGAGCCCTGTTGGACAATCAATCTTTCCAAATATTGCCTTTTCTACTTTTTGTGTGTGTGTGTGTGTGTGCTATTATTTCAGCTAGAAAGACTACTGTATTCTAGGAATTAACCTGGGAATCAGGAGATTGTGGTTCTGTGCTTCATAAACATAAACAAATCTATAACTATACAAGGATGACTATTCTTTATCTAGAACTTTTTTTCCCTTTGTCTCACTTTGTTTTGAATTATAAAGTCTTTAGGACTCTGATCCTCTCATATTTTTGCTACCAAGTCTCAGCACTTCAAAAACCAATGAATGGGAGCTAACATCTACTAACACAGTTCAGGCAATAACTGGAAGCTGTAGTTTCAGCATTCAACTGGTTCTTTCAGGGGACACTACCTAGAAATGTGCTTAAATGTTTCTAGGCTTTCAGTGTTTTCTACAGTTTCCAGAAGAGCTTGTGAAAATCCTCATCTTCATTAGCTCTTTAGTCTGAAGTGAACCTGTTCATTGAATGCAATCAATGTGTTTAATGTTCTGGTATGTGCAACACAAAATAATTGTTCACTTCAGAGTGGTCCTAGGATCATTCTGAAATGTGCCCCAAAATCTTCTTTAATAGACAGTGTTACAATATATACTTCTGTCTTCATGCTTGAAATCCTTGCCAACCTCCTATCCTATTAGATTTGCATGTAGGGCTGACATGTTGAAATATGATTTCTTAAGGTCCAGCGTGCCTGTGATTTCAAGTGACACAAATTGGCTCTAACTGAATGATATTTTCCAGTGATCTTTCATGGACTCTGGCTGCTTATACATCAAATATTGCAGCTTGCCTGACCAAACTATAAGGGCATCAGTGAAGGAACTGAGTGTCAGAGTTGCTTGCTTTTCTTCCCCTGCTTATCTTCAGAATTTTAAATTAAGAGAGTAACATTCTATCTACTGAGGAGATTAGCTTGTTTCATTAGCAAGGATGTGAATAGTCATGGACTGGGCTGTGATGAGAAGATTAAACTCTCAGCTATCCCTGAGAGTATATAAAGAAGTGCTTGAAAGTCAGTGAGTGGAGAAATAAAATGCAGTATGCGTAAAGTTTTGAGTGTTGATGACAGTGATGGGAAGAACAGATGCATTAGAAAGAGAATGCCTGAGATAGATAAAAAATTATAGATCAGATGAGCCCATTACCTACTTAGAAAAATCTTCGGTAAAATGACTGAGCAGCCCTATACTGTTTCTCAGAAATAGAGGTGGATCTTGTCTGTACTGAAGAGATCTACTAGACATGTCAATGGAAGAAATAGCTAAAGATTTACCACTACTTCCAATTGTGGTTCAAAAATGAGGGACATATAACAAGTACATATTCAATAAAAACATCTGATGCTGACTGCATCTGCTTTATTGCTTTCTCACAAAGCCATAAAATATTAACGAGGAAGATTTTTTTTCTGGGCAGTGCATAATTGAATGATTGGCCTTTCGGTGAGATTTAGAAAACACTTTTTCAAACAGGGCAAATCAATTTTAAGTATCAGACATCAAAATCTTGTCTGTGTGTTTTGAAAATTTAAATCTAGATATTTTTACTACTTATAATATTTTAATTTGTGTTTATATGTATCTATATATTTTGCAATATCCTCTTTAGAAACAATAATAAATGGACAAAAAGCAAATGCTGTCTTACCCAGTCCCTGAAGTGCACCCTTATAAGGTAGCCCTTTTGTAGAAATAATACACCTCAAATAATGCAGCTGATAATATAGAAATCTAAAACAGAGTATACAAATTATACCCTGAGAGCCTTTGTTTTGAACCTTGTGAAGTAATTTACATATAGATATGTATACTGTATATGTCTGCCATTACTTTAAATTAATTCTAACAAACTACTTTAGCTTTTACATATTCTTTGACACCACCACAGTATGCTATAAGACTACCAGTGACTGCAAGACTGCTTAGAGTTCTTTATTTTTTCCTCCTTGGATATCACATTTTTTTGGGAAGTGCTACAGACCTAATAGGACTTGTATTTTTATTCCACTGTTAGCAATACATGATGAGCTTTTCTTTCTTTTTCTGATATTTTCACTGTTGTGTTTCAATTGCATAATATTCCTATTTAAATTAAAACCTGTTTAATGTAGATGCAAGTTCTGGTACATTTAGAATTTGCAATTCAGAGATAAAAATGCAACAGCAGCTTAAGGTACTATTGCCTGTTTAGCCACATGGAACTTAAACTAAATTTCTGGTAATTCATTCAGATTTCTTGCTTACTATGCCAATGGTTTTATCCTTGACCTGGAAGGACCATACACTCTAGGGATTAGTGGTAATTACATTTCAGTCTATGACCATGTCCACAGAGCAAAGACTGCCAATGGAATCGTGTTGAACTGCATAAAAATTATACCAAATTATGTGTAGATACTTTACAAGAAAGTTGCTCATAAAAAGATAAGTAGCAAACTATATTGTACTACAAAATAAAGTTAATGACAAGAAAGTTAACTGTTGCTTTCCTGGGCACTTGGTTTTTGTTTTATTTTGTTTTGTTTTTTTTTATTTTATTTTTATTTCACTGCTCCTACTGATTTTTTTCTTTTTGTTTATTTTAGGGTTTGTTTTTTTTGTTTGTTTGTTTGTTTAGCCCCCAGAGGGCTAATCAACAAGATGTCCTTCTTGGTTTTGTCTTCATTCTCAATACATATGACATGCATTAACTATGATTTTCTTGAATTTCTTCTTGGCCTAGGAAATACTATCCTTACATTTCTTCCAAGTGTAGGACTTTCTTAATTTAAAGGGAAGCTAAAGCTCCTATTAAGGGATGCAGGTTGTGGTTTTTTGTTAGTTTAGTTAATAAAGCTAATCAAGGTTTCTAATGTTCTATTAGTTTCACTAACCACTGCATTTTCAACCAAATATTTGTATAGTTCTAGCTTGCTGTTGTATTGTCAGTTCAGCCTCAGTTTCATTGGTGTTCAGCAGAATCCTAGTCTACAAGAAAAAAAACTTTAGGTTTTCACCTTTCCAATACCAAGTATTTTATAAGTAATAGATGAAGTATGACTCTCAAGATAATAAATGCAATTGTTCATAAACTGAATGACGCGTTTTCAAGCAACTTAAGCTCACCACATTGTCTCTCATAACTTTCAGCTCTCAGTAGACACAAATTCAATTAAGACATTAATTGTAGCTTATGCCACTACAACTATGTTTTAAGTTTCAAAAATAAAATTAGAAAGTCATTTTTATGCTGTAGTCTTTTTAAACTGAAATACACTTCAAACTGTATACTTTAAATGTCCAAACAAAAGTTGCTAAAATAACACAAGCAGACAATTTCTCCAGGAGGACACTGTGGGAAACAGTGTCAAATGCTTTACCAAAGTTCAAACAGACAATGCCCACAGCCTTTTCCTATCAACCAGGCAGGTCACCTTATTGTAGAAGGAGATCAGGTTGGTCAAGCAGGACCTGCCCTTCATGAACACATGCTGACTGCGCCTGATCCTTTTTTTCTCACACGTGCTTCATGATCTCACTTACGATCATCTGCTCCATAACCTTCACAGGCACTGAGGACAGGCTGACAGGCTTGTAGTTTCCTGAGTCTTCCTTCCTGCCCTTTTTATAGAGAGGTGTCACACTGGCCAACTTCCCATCCTCTGGGACCTGCCCACTAGACCAGGACTGCTGATAAATGATGGAGAGGGGCTTAGCAAGCTCCTTTGCCAGTTCCTTCAGCACTCTTGGGTGTAACCTATCTGGTCCCGTACACTTCTGCATGTCTAAGTGGAGCAGGAGGTTTCTAACCATTTTTTCCTAAATTATGAGGACTTCAATCAGCTTCCCATCTCTGCCATCCAACTCAGGGAACTGAGTACCCTGAGGATGGCTTGTGTGACTATTAAAGACTGAGGCAAAGGCAGCATTAAGTACCTCAGCCTTTTCCTCATCCCAAGTCACTAGGTTTTCCCTCGTATCCAGTAGAGGATGGAGGTTCTCCTTGGCCCTCCATTTATTACTAATATATTTGTAAAAGTATTTTTTATCATCTTGTATGGCAGTGGCCAGGTTTAGTTCCATCTGTGCCTTCACCGTTCTAACTTTCTCTCTTCATAACATAACAACAGTCTTGTACTTTTCATAGGGTGACAGTCCCTTCTTCCACAGGCAATAAATTCTCTTTTTTATTTTCCTGAGTTCAAGCAATATCTCTCTGTTCAGCGAGGCTGGTCTTTCCTCCTGGTTTGATTGTCACCACATAAGGACTGACTGCTCCTGCCTCTTCAAGATTTCATTCTTGAAGACTGTCCAGCCTTCCCGGACCCCTTTTTCCTTCAGTAATGTTTCCCAAGGAATTCTGCCAATCTGCATCTCTCTAATCAGAGGACTGAAGAGCATGGTGAAGAATATGAGAAAAGACTAAAACTATTGATAGGGCCTCTTTAGGACTATCTCACTCAAACAGAAGATTTCACACTGAAAAACAAAATACCAAGAGGAAGCCAGAGAAATGTAGCAAAGCAGAAGGAAAAAATGCTTCAGAAAAGTAAAAATATTTTTTTTCTTCTTTTAATTCCACCATGTGCTCAATGTATAAATGTATTATTCTCTTTCAGAGAAAGAGAAAATAAGTTATATATTTCGTATTGTTCCAGTCTCAGAAAGACACCATCTTACATTTTTCTCTCAGATTTCTCTCCCTTGGCTAGGAGCCACCTGGGAGCTCTGAATATGATACCCCAGAGTTCAGTAGTTACCTGCTGAGCAGAGCAATTCTACTATACTATTCACAGTTACTTTTTTCTTAATCCCTCAGACACTTCCATCAGTCTCTGATGTTACTAGGTATTATGTCTCTAAAATATTCATTGTTCACACCAGAGGTGCTAGACTGGTCTGACTGCTTATATTTGGGAAAATAAAAGTAAAATCCTTTCAGCCTGTTGTGGGTTGTTATTTTTTTTTTTCCTGTTCTTTTTACTGCAAGGACAAATGTAAGTATATTTGGGGCAGTAACTCTTCAATGTGAGGATGCTAGATTTACTTCACTGTTGCGCAACTGTGCATTTCAGATCCAAGAGTATGTCCATTTTTTTTTACTCTGTTGTATGTAGGTCTGACAGGGAAAAGATGAGAAAGATAAATCTGTTGATGCTCAGTCATTCTGCCAACATATTTGATTTTCAGTTTTTATTGTTACCAAGTGGGGCACAGGAGGTGTTGCAGAGGTAGTAGTTCAGTGGTAATTTCAAAAGTTGTCATTGATATCATCTTTTGAAAGGAAATTATGAAACAAAGCTCTACACATAAAGAAATATTCCATTTCCCATCTGAATGAGCATTTCAGAATTTGTAACCTTAAATACAACAACTGAATTATTAAAGAAAAAGGTGTACACACAGCTGTTCTCCCAAAGACATAAATAAAAGAACTTTATTCAAAACCTTATAAAAAGTATTTTTTTTTTAATGAATGCAGCAATTTTTCTGAAACTTCACTGTGAATTTCAAAGGTGGCTTCTACTATGGTTCAGGTTTTGCTATGCTTGCAACTGAAACGTGTGGTACATACCCATAGGAGATTTCAGACACGATAATTTTTATGCAGTCTACAGGAGAACATCTCAACTGACCTTGTTCTCTTTACAGTCTCCTTAGTTTCCATTACAGAGTCCTCTGTCAGTACTGCTGTGTGGCAATCTCATTTATATTCTATGGAGTACCACTATTTATCTCTGATTTTTTGATCCAGTATGCCAAACAGAAACAGCTGGCCTGGTTTGTGGTCTGCTGGCCAGTTTCCCCTGGGCTGGAGGGCACAGAGATTGCAATATTGTAAAGGGTATGCTTGAAATATCACACTTGGTTGAGTCCCGTCAGGAGGGACTCATGTCTGTGTCTCAGTAGCGCTACTTTTTCCTGTCACCCTGGGAGCAGACCATACGTAGGAGCCAACAAGACCTGCAGCTTCTCAGCTGGTGAGGTGTGAGAGAGTGCTAAGGGAGCCAACAAAGAGCTACACTTTCGTTCAATACACTGTGATGATATGGAGCCTTCTGGAAGTGTGGCCAGGATGAAAGCCTGTGAATGTAGCAACAATGTATAGGGAGGTTATGAAATAGTCTGTACCTTTCAGAGCAAACTAGTAGATAAGTACTTTGTTTTTCAGAGTTTTCTAATTTTCTTGATCTGACAAGATCTGCAAAAATAGTCTTCACTCTTTATTCAGTGAATGAAAAAATTGTAAATAAATACAAAGATAATTCCTTTAAATTTTTTTTTTTTAAAATTTCATTGCAATTCAATAAAATGTCTGTCCAGCTCCAGTAGTAATGCAGAGGCAGATCCTGATTTCATTTGACTCTTGGGAGTTAATCTGCTATTCATATGGTGGCATTTTAAACTAGGTACATGGTCAGGTGAAATTTTGCTGTTCAGAAAGAAAAATAATCTATTCTTGCCAGCAAAGCTCCACATTGTGGAGTCTGTCTCTCTCTTTGTTATTTCCATTTCTGATATAGAATCATAGAATCATCTAATGGTCAGGGTTGGAAAGGACCTCAAGATCATTTAGTTCCAATGCCCCTGCCATGGCCACGGACACCTCACACTAAACCATGTCACCCAAGGCCCTGTCCAACCTGCCCTTGAACACCGCCTGGGAGGGAGCATTTACTAGTTCTTTGGGGAGCCTGTTCCACTGCCTCACACCCTCACAGTAAAGAACGTCTTCCTTACATCTGACCTGAACTTGCCCTGTTTAAGTTTAAACCCATTACCCCTTGTCCCTGATAAAGAGTCCCTTAAGTGTTGATGTCAAAAAAAAAATAATAAAATCATGGGTGATGGAGGAAGTAAAAGAAACGGGCTCTATACTTCATTTAATTGTGCCTTTTTTACAGTTATATAGCACGTATAACATGTCACACTTATCTGCTCTAGTTATATCAAGCTAAAAAATAATGTTGGGAAAAAAAGTCGGGTTGTTGTAGTTTTTTTTTCTTAATTTCTTTTCCTGCTCACTTGTTCTATATTGATATTATGGTTTGACTTTTGTGTTACAAAATTCTCTGAGCTGGGATTATCACCTCCTGTATATTTTCAGAATGCTTTGCGCAGATGTCAGCCTGGTTGAAGCTTGCTATGTTGTGAAAAAAGACACATAGCTAGACTCACTGGGATGTTTCATCTGTGTTAAACTACTTTGGTGGCACAAAGCAAATGGAAATGTAGTTGTGGCAGCTAGCTAAATCAGATTTATTGAAATTCTCAGCACCAGAGAAGTCAAAAGTAAATAAAGCATTCGGTAAACTGCACCCAGAATCATAATGCTAGACAGTTTACTGTGCAAAAAGATGGAAAAAGTATAAATTCAAGAGAGGAGGTGGAATATAGGTTAAAAAAAATGTTGTAACATTTCTAAAACAAACTCACAACCCTCTATACGTATTTCATTCAATCCACTTGCAGTTTGATAGTAGAGTGGTAATATTTCTTCACATGTTAACCCCAGAAGACTTTTAGGATACATTTTATCATCATTTTTTACATTTTTTCAGTATTTCTTTGAGCGAGTTATACAGTGAAATTCACTGACTGATCTAACAGCTGGAGTAAAATCACAGGAATTTTGCCCATTTAGCTTTTATCTTAATCTAAGATGATCCGTACAAATACGTGATGCAAATTCTTGATTTAAATGTATCATGATAGATGGAAATTGAGGGAACAATAATGCCTGGTTGCCAGAAATGCACAAAGCGACTGATGTCACAGTTTATTGAATATAAAGATTATTTTCAGTTTGTTGTATATGTTTGCAAAACCATGTCTGTTCAATTTTAAATTACTATTTCACTACTACAAGCCTAGTTATTATATGAAGAAACTGTTCTATAGGGGTTCAGTATGAACACTTCTTGTAATCATTTATATGCAAAGACTCAAAAATGTTTTTAGTATTTTCCTACTTGCTCCATTTTCACTTCAAAAGATTTGTCTGCCTTAAAATAGTATTGACCTTATTTCTTTCCATTTTACCCCTGATACATACTTTGCACTTGACTGGATATTTTTTTGCTGCGTATATTTCCTTCCCCCCCCCCCATTTTTTTTCTTAAGGATAGTAATAAAATATTTCTAGCCTGCATCTGTCCTTAGCCAATTAGAATTTTCATTTGCATATTATATTTCCAAAGAATAAATAGAATGAATGCAGTGGTTTTCAGGCATAACTCCAGGATGGCCAAAAGGAAAGAAATCATTAGTGAATTTTGCCTATCATCCTAAATTAGTACTACAACAATCCCTATATGTCATTTTAAAATTATTTTTTAGAAAAGCATTAAAAAGATATTTGCTAAATTGTAGAAAAAAATAATATAAATTCCCTTAGAGGTATAGAAAATAGCATGACAGGAAAAAAAACAAGACCAACAACCAAAAAAACTAACCAACCAAGAAAAAAAACACCAAGAAGACCAACAAACCCTAAAACAAAAAAAAAAAAAACAAAAACAAAACACACCCAAAACAAAACCAAAAAAAAACATTACGTATATCAAGTTTTAAAAAAACTTGTAAGGAAACTAAGTAATTTTAACTTGTATGATACTGCAGTGTATTTGCTCTGTTATCTTTTGAGCTCTCTCTGTTATCTTTCAAGCTAGCATACCAGAATTGTTTACTACTTGCTGTGAAAAAGTGCCTATTTCCAGTCCTGCTGAGATAGTATATATCAGACCTCCTCAGGCTAGCACAAATCAAGAATGACATGTGGCATATATTAAAAGAAAAAAAAAAAAAAATGTCTTCATGGGTTTAATAGCCTGAGCCATATTTTTTTAAAGCCTAGGAAAAGTCATACTTTGCACATCAATCTCTGTGGCACTGTTAGCCTCATTCTTCCATCTTTTACTTTACGATTTATCAATCACATCTTCTGTTTACTCCTCTCCTACAAATTTGGGGGGCTGAACTATGGCCCACTCTCAAAAAGAGATCAATTGTAATGCAAGTCATGCTCTCCTGGACAGACCAGTTTAGGCCAATCTGTTCCCAGTAGAAGTGATCAGAGTCATATTTAGGAAGAGTATACAACCATGGTCGCTTTTGTTTGATCCACTTCCATCATTTGTTCTCCGAGTCCATGATTATTAGGGATTCTAACATGTCTCTCTGCCTATTCGTTTCAGCATCCGTTTGTTCTTTATATATTCGTTCACCCTTGAGTTTGAACCTGCTTACACTGGATGCCTCCACTACTTTCTGTGACAGCAAGCTGCAGAAGTTCACTACCTGCTGTGTAAAGAGGTACTTTTTTTTTAAAATCTGATTTAAACTGGTTTCAGTGACGGTATCCTAGTTTTAATGTTTTCAGGTTTTGATGAATAACAACTCTTACTCACTTTATTTATCACTCTAATGATTTTGTAGAACTCAGTCACTGTCCCTGTCAACTGCTCCCTCTTCAAAGTAAAGCCCCAGACTCAGCCCCAGGGCTAACAAAATGATCAAATGATGGAAGAGCTGTGTGAGGAGGAGAGATTATATCACCATCTCAAGTCACTGTTCTGTGATTCTGTGAGATGCCTTTGAGACAGTTCATATCCCAGAATAGCTGAGGCTGGAAGAGACCTCTGGATGTCATCTGGTCCACTTTCCCAACTGTATTATGACAAAGAACATCTAGCTCATCCGAAATTCCAGCATGAATGTGGTACTAAGTCTCTCAGCCCACATGGGATGGTAGAGACACTGGGCACATACACTGTAGAACCTGAAATGCCAAAAGAAGCCTTCCGGGTTGACAGCAAGGCACCAGCACTGAAGTTTTGCACATTTTCCTGGGGTCTCCATTCCGTTCACTCAGACATCAAACTCTTTCCATCTGCGATTAAGTCAGCTTTTAGTAGAGAGCCTCACTGTAACTTCTGCATGCTACCATGGTTTCTTTGCATCTATAGGTAAGTAACGTGTTCACCTATATTTGTAGTGTGTATATATATATCTATACACACACATCACTGATATGTTTGTAAATACACGTATGTGCTTGTAACTGAGTACCCATCTAACATCTTTTATTCAATCACTTTCTCTCTCAGAGTCAGCACATGAACTCTGATTTGCTCTTTGGAATGTCCAATGGCTCCGTGCCTTAGTCAAGATTTAATCACATTACTTTCCTTAAAGTATGACAGACAAATATTATATGACAGTACAGAAGAAATGCCTATAAAGCACAGAGTGCAGGTGACAGATTTAGGACTATCCAAAATGTTTACTGTGACTTCACTGCCAGTCAATCTGTAACTCGAATTTCAGAGGACAGCTTCTACTTAAAACCATGAAAGAGCTAAATGCTTGTTCAATCGCAGCTCTAGCACCTGACACCATTGGTGGACACCTGATGTTACAGATGAGCTATATCAATATATCTTCTACAGCTTATATTACTCTTGGAATTTGTAGCATGACTCAGGACTGTAGCACATCATACAATAGCACATCATTGACATGATCTATATCCTCAGTATAAATAACAAAGATGTACAAAAGTCGGACAAGATCCAGCATCAGTTCAAAGATCCCAGCATACAGACAAGAAAATAGCTCACTCTAGTGGTACAAGCCAGCAAGACAATAAAAATACTCACCTGGATGTCAACTTCTCATGGCCTTGAGGCTGGGGAGAAAGGGCAGTATGAGGCCAAAGAGTGTGAAGAAATTAGAAAGAAAGCATAATAAAAGATGCAAATTGCATGATTGGTGCTATTTCTGAATACCTGTTAGCTCTGCAATTGATCACCACAGCCTAAATCAGGAAAGCCTGATGTTCCAAGCATACCACACAACCATATGGCTTGCTTTGGTACTCAGGAGGATCAGCTATGAGGTAATGCTGGGTCCCTTCCCTGACCAACAGAACACCTGGATGGACAGCCCAAACATCCTGTAAATGCCTGTTTCAGCTTTGAGAGTAACAGCATATTCCCAGCCGTTTCTTAACATGTCATACAGGTTATAAGCAAACATATTCCCTGTTCACAGTAGTGTGATGCAGTATGTGGCTCTATTGCTTGGAAGACAAACAGCTGAACCCCATTACTTGGTTATCACAGTGCAGCTTCTCCTAACACCTTTTTGTTCCCTTTTTTTTTTTGGTTGCCTCCTCATTGCTACTAGTACAGTGACACTCATTATCTAAATCATTTGATTTCATTAAAACATTTTCAAAAATACCTGTATTTTTCTTTTTTAGATAAGGAAGTGCTGATTTTGTCACACTGGTTTCATTGACACTTTCAAAACAAACAAATAAAAAAAAACAAACCCAGATGTTCCCCTAAAATCTGAAAATTATTGCAATTTCATATAAAAATATTACATTAGCCTAGCTTTCACAGTCCCACACAGTTAACAGTCAGCATATTGAAGAAAATATCTTTTCTTTTACCACATTTTCTGGTTCATATTCTACAAACAAAAGTAACATCAGTGGTGTTCCCCAGGGATCAGTATGGGGACCAGTTCTGTTTAATATCATTATCAACAATCTGGAGGAAGGGTTCACTTTTAATAAGTTTGCAGATGACACCAAGTTGAGCTGCAGTGTTGAGCTGCTTGATGACGGTGGGAAGGCTCTGCAGAGGGATCTCAAGAGGTTGGATCAATGGACCAAGGCTAATTGTATAAGATTCTACAAGGCAAATTGCCAGGTCCTGCATCTGGTTCACAACAACCCCATGCAATGCTACAGACTGGAAAGCTGCCTGACAGAAAAGGATGTGGGGGTGTTGGTCAACAGCTGGCTGAACATGAGCCCGCAGCATGCCAAGGTGGACAAGAAGCCTAACAGCGCTCTGGCCTGCATCAGAAATAGTGTGGCCAGCAGGTCTAGGGAGATGATCATTCCCCTGTACTCAGCACTGGTGAGGCCACACCTCGAATACTGTGTGCTGTCTTGGATCCCTTACTATAAGAAAGACATTGAGGCACTGGAGGGTGTCCACAGAACAAAGCTGGTGAAGCGTCTGGAGCACAGGTCTTATGAGGAGCGGCTAAGGGATCTGGTGTTGTTCAGTCTGGAGAAAAGGAGGCTGAGAAGAAACCTTACTGCTCTCTACAGCTACCTAGAATGAGGTTGTAGCAAGGTGGGTGTCAGTCTCTTCTCCCAAGTAACAAGTCATAGGAGAAGAGGAAAGACTCAGGTTGCACCAGGGGAGGTTTGGATTAGATATTAGGAAAAACTTTTTCACTGAAAGGGTTCTCAAGTACTGGAACAGGCTGCGCTTTTTTTTCCAACCTATTCATTTTCACTGTACTCCCCCACTTGCTTATTACAGTTTTTATCTACTGTATCTACTTACAGGATTTTCAATGAAACAACAGCATAGTACTATTAGATTTTTTTCCATTTAGCCGTAAAGGACTCTGGAGTTGATGTATATAAAATGATTACTCCATTGTGACAGAGGATGAAATCCCAGTTCCACTATAACCAATAGCAAAATGGCTATTAAATTCAGCAGGACAGAGATTACACTCACTGCATTAAAAGAGAGCTTAATCAAAAGCACCAAGCATTCATTATTTCACACAGTTGCCATAACCAGCAAAGGCTCACTTGGGGTTACTTTCATTTTTGAAGGTGATATTTTCAGAAGTGTTTACTATTGCCATAGAATTCAGTTCGGGCAGAGTTTGGTCAAAGGTAAGCACTTTTGAACATTGCATTGAGATGACAGAACAAATCTAGGGTGTCTTTTGGTTTGATTTTTTTTTTTTTCAACTGCTCTGTTATCTCTGTGCAGCTACCATTTTTCTATAGCTATGCCAGACATCATAATAGTGCATTAGAAATCCCAGAACGAGCCCCAGCAGAGCTGAAGCATCCATGCTGTGCTGTACAGACAGATGAGTTCATATTCTCATTGCAGTCTAGTCCCTTCAGCCCATTGCAAAATAGATCAACCTCAAACCACTTCAGCAGAGTTACAGTGCCTCCTGTTTCAGAGCCAGTTTTCCTGAGAATCTCTGCTTTTTATTCTTCTACAGGGTAACATGATACCCAGAATGCATTAACAGGAATTTCATACCTCAGTGTCACTTTGAAAGCAAACTGAAGCTCAGGTAATATATTAAGCATAGTTTTGCAGTTAATTGGATTATTTAAAGCCTGGTTGAAGACTGAATAGAAAAATAATGAATAGCGTTAACAGAAATAAGTTCTTTCAGTGTTAAGTGCAGATAAGCAGCAGAAAATAACAATTATATATTAAGAGAGTTCATTAACAGTTTCAGAAACAAATATTCTAGTACTGAAATTTGCTGTTTTACTGGTATGGATGACATCCCGAAAAATATGTGATTTTATTTTTGGGAAATACCTGACTGGAATGAGTGAAAAAGAGAGACAGACTCTTCTCAATGGCACCCAGTGGCAAGACAAGAGGCTCTGGGCAGAAACTGAAACACAGTAAATTTCACTTAAATATTATGGGTTTTAATATTTTTTTTTTTGTTATATATATAAGGGTGGTCAAATACTGGAACAGGTTGTCCATATTAGCACTTCCATCCCCGGAGATATACAAAACCTTACTGAACATGGCCCTCAACAGCCAGCTGACTGTGCTTTGAGTAGGGGGGTTAGACTAGATGATCTCAAGATCACCCCCTAAACTTAGCCCATCTGAGATTCGCTTAAGTTGAAAGCTAGATAAATTACTGTTGCTATATTAAAAATAACTCAGATGTGACATGGGGATCTCTCTACCACTAAGGTTAGCTTTGACAGAACTCCACATTAGAGTTCAGTATTTACAAAGATAATGATGCTATTAGACTTTTTGCGTATATAACTCTAGATAGAGAAAATCACTAAAACTGTTTGTCACAGCTGCAGAATTTGCAAAGGAAGTGAGTTAAGTAAAGGAGAGCATACAAAGGTAAATCCCTTCAAACATACCAGCCTAAACATACCTTATATTTGAGCATCTTCTGGTTGTACCTATATGCCCTGAGGTGATCTAAACGTGGAAACAAAAGAGTACATACTTACAAGGCAAACTTTTGGGTTCCTGAGAAGAAGAGACTGCAGGACCAAGTTCAAAAGAAAGCAAGTAGAGAAACATAATCATTCATTATGGATTCAGGAGAGGGAGGTTGATGACTACTACCCTGTCACTGAAACAGAGGTTCACACAAACTATTCAGCCAAAATACCAGTTACTTTACTTTTAGTTTTTCCACAGAATCATCGAATAGTTTGGGTTGGAAGGGACCTTAAAGATCATCTAGTTACAACCCCCTTGCCACTGGCAGGGACACATCCCAGTAGACCAGGTTGCTCAAAGCCCCATTCAACCTGGCCTTGAACACTTCCAGGCATGGGGAAGCCACAGCTTCTCTGGGCAACCTATTCCAGTGACACACCACCCTCATAGTGAAGATTTCTTCCCCGAATCTAATCTAAATCTCCTCTCTCACATCTTAAAGCCATTACCCCTTGCCCTGTCACTGCATGACCTTGTAAAAACAAGAAAATGAACCAGAAAGAAATAAACTAAACACAGTTGAAATAGTGTTTTGGTTGTTTGGGGTTACAGGTTCTGAACAGGGTAGAGAATTTAGCAGTTTAAAACAGACTACTGTTTTGGAGCTTGTTTTTTCTTCATATAACTAGTAGTTTCATAGTTCATGTCTTTTCTTCAACATTATGCAGATAACAGGAAAAAGGTCTGACTGAAAAATTATTAAAGATCAAAGCCTGTTTTACAACATGAGGCAAACCTTTGAATTCAGGTGTCAACTACCTTATTAATGTGTTCAAGTGCCTGCTCTTAAAAGTTCAAAGGTACTGTTGCTCTCTCCAACTGAAGCTCCCCAAAGAGGTGCAGTGATGGTTAATCTCTGCCACTGGGAGATGACATCTATTTAATTTACATTTTATTCATCTAATTACCTATTTTGCCACAGTATTAGAAGATCCTAACTTTGTATAATGCTCTTTATTTTATTTACCTGCTGACTTTCGCCATTATAATTTGGAAAACACTATTTTTTCTTTTTGCTTCTAATCATATGCAGAACCATAAGGTAAACCAAAATATTAAAACATAATAAAAATTAAACCCAAAATACATATTCAAAAGGGGGCTGACTCCAACATGTAACTGTTGCTATGACTTCAGTATCATATCACAGGCAAGCTGAAATAATTGAAATAAAAATTAGAATGAAAAAGAATCAGGCATACAGAAGATGAAAGAACTGGGAATAATCAGCCATAGGATCAAATATCTGTCTTATGCACATGTCATTTAATTCTTCTGGATCGCATATGGTAAATCTGACATTTAACTAGCTGTAGTTCTTATCTCATAGGCATCTTTGCCTACAAAAAAAATTTAAGGAACTGCTGTTACACAAACACAAGCGAAACCTCAGAGTATGGGGGAGTAATGGAATGAAAAAGAAAATGTGTTGATGATTATGGGAGGGTCTACTTATGACCTGCTTGTTTCTGTAGGTAGCTGAGCTGGGGAAATGTAGGGAGATGTGGGTGGGTTTCTAAGGATACAGTTAATCAACATTTTACTGCTTTAGTTGCAACGAGTTATGGTATTAATAGCATTGTGCCCAGCTAGGTGTTTCTTCAGCTACAGCCAAGTAATCTTTTTTTATGTTCAGCATTTTCTGCAAGTCTAAAATTCAGGTTTGGTCCAACTTGTGTGTGTGTTTTGGTGGGGTTTTTACTTCTTTTCCTAAAGCAAAAGAAAAACTCAACATTTGAAACAAAACTGCAGCATCTTTAATAGTTTTGGTGCCATAACTACCATATTTCAGTAAACATTCATTTAAAAATAGATGTACACTGAACACTAATGTGACCATTTGAAAAAGAAAAACAGGCAGGTGAGACCTATAATTGTACGTCTAAAAGTTTGGTTTTCAGCCAGATATGATAAAATTATATAGGATTCTTTCCAACGAGGTTCTGATAATTTCATTATAGAATATATTGGTCTTTCAACTTTTACATGTAAAAAAAAAATCATTTTGCTATGATTTCCCAAATATTCATTGGTGTATAATTTAAAACTGAGAGACGCTTCTTGTTTTCTTTTTGTAATTCTGATGTATATAGATACACAGATTAAAGAGGGTTTGAGATCACTTACAAGTATATAGACGCAGTGAGAAATAGTTGCCTGGTTGCTCCAGTTTTGCAGTGTATTTTTTACTATAAAAATATATGAAATATTTTAGTATAAAATTGTTCAGTAGAAAGAAAATCTTAAGGATCTGCTTTTGCCTATTCATAAAATGCTAAGAAGGCAAGCAGACAAATATAAATATTTAATGAAGTTTTAAGGAAACTTTCTATTTTGAGGCTCAGAAGTTGTCTGTAGTTAATTCCTAGTCCATAAGTACAGTAAGTAATTAGCAATGATAAAGCCCCAGAAAAGTAACACCCCCTGCAAAAAAAAATCCCCAAAACAAACAAAAAACACACACAAAAACAAAACAAACAAAAAAAAAAACAAAAAACACTACTGTAAAGTTAAAACAGTGTATTGAAGGTTGCTTTAGTTTTGAACACCACTGATAGCCTTGCAATGAAACATCATGCTAGCACCTCAAAAGTGAAGCTTAAATACAGTTGGCCTTTTGGGCTACAAGTGTACACTTGCCTGGTCATTTTGATCTTCTCATCAACCAAACTCCCCAGATCATTCTCCTCAGGGCTTCTCTCAATCCATTCTCCATCCAGCCTGTGGTTGTCCTTGAGATTGCCCCAACCCACGTGCAGGACCTTGCCTTGTTAGGAAAACTTTTTTCACCAAGAGGTTGCAGAGGCACTAGAACATGTTACCCAAATTTGTTGTGGGATCCTCACCCTTGCATATTTTCAAGATTTTCAAGACCTGAGAATACAGGGAAATTATGTTGTTAGTACTATGAGGAGCAGCTGAGGGAACTGGGGTCATTTAGCATGGAGAAAAGGGGGCTGATGGGAGACCTTTTCACTCTTTACAACTACCTGAAAGGAGGTTGGTATCTTTCTCATTTCCCAAGTAGCAAGTGATAGGACAAGAGGCTTAGACTGGATATTATGAAAAATTTCTTCACCAAAAGGGTTGTCAAGCACTGGAACAGGCTGCTCAGAAAACCGGTTGAGTCACCATCCCTGGAGGTATTTAAAAGATGTTTAGATGTCGCATTTAGGGACACGGTATAGTGGGATTTGGCAATGCTATATTTACAGCTGGACTAAATGATCTTAAAGGGATTTTCTGACCTACATGATCCTATGATTTTATGAGTCTTAAGAAAGGAATGGTTTACTTCCAACAGGAACACATAAGTTGTAGCTCTTGATTCCATGATTATGAAGCAGATATTGGATGAACTTAGAAATAACACAGGAAGCAGAGACTGTGGCCTACATTTCCCCTCCTTGCTAAGTAATCTAATTACACAGTATTAGTCATACCTCTTTTCTTTACATTCCTTTTAACAAATGTATCTTGAAGTATATTAATCCCAGTGAAAAAGCTTTACTGTTAAGATTAGTTTCAATTTGCTCAATTACTGATCTGATAATCAGAACACTGTCTTGGGATACCTGACTTTGAATTCTCCCAGGCTGATGTGGGAACTGAGCACTTCTTGTTTTCTGTTGTACGAAGGAGGGGGAAATAAGAAAAAAAAAAAAATCTGTAAAAAGATCCATCTGCATTAAATTACCTATCCTATTATTCCAAATACATTAGAAAGTTCTTGTAATAATATTCCAGAAATCCTGAGCCTTTCTGCATTATTGGACATCCTCTGAAAATATGAAGCCCCTTGGTGATTTACACAGAAGTACTCATAATTTGCTTTGGTGTATCTAACACTGATGTACTTGGCATTGTCAAAACAGCGGCAAATGTGCAGTGATATATAATCCGTCCTAAAAACATGTGGTGCTCAACGGGATGAGATGCCCATCAGATTAGCAACTGCTAAGGTGTTCACAGGCTCACAGCCTGGAATTTGGATGCCTGAATTCAATTTCAGTCCCATATTAAGCAAATAAAGCATACATAGATTTAGCTACATATGCTCCAGGGAATAGAGGCCACTAATGGTTCCACTAAAAATTAAGGGAAAGTAGCAAAATTGAAAGTTGATAAATATATTCACACCATATGCTTTAGCAATCTAATTTTACACGCCTGTGTCAGCAGCCTAAACTCTGTTCAGTTGCTTGAAAACACTTTCTGGAGGAGTTTTTATGTAGGCTGTTTCTTATGATTTTATATGCTCTAACTTCAGTACTTAAATGCAGAATCCTTTTTTTTTCCGCTATTTAAAAATGTGTGGGGTTTGTTCATCAAGAAGTTTGGGGGAAGGGAGGCTCTCTGTGGCTGTCGTTATGTGAAACAATACTCCTTTTGACTCTGTAACTGTTGTACTCTGTAGGTAATGGGGGGAGGTCAGTTGTATTGTTGCGCGGGATTGTGAGAGAGAAAAGGGGGCTGGGTGGCTCGAAGTGGTGTCTTGTTGCAACGCTTGAGGGGAGGGGGCTGCGACGGTGAGGAGGCTGGCAGTGGACGCTTCTCGAAGCCTCTGGCAGCTTCTCGAAACTTCCCGAAACTTCTCGGTAATGAGACCCCTGCAACAAAGGGAACCAATGGGGAAGAGCCATGTCAACATCCGAGTGAGGAGGGGCGACAGGATTGGCCGGGGCCTTGAACCGGAGAAGATAAAGGACCGCCTCCCAGGGACCGCGTGTGCGCGTCTTGGGCGGAGCGGAGGGCTCCCCGGCGCACCCAGCGCTGTTTTATCTGCTATCGCTTACTCAGTTTAATAAAATTTATACTTTAAACCAAAATTGGCTAGAATATTGATAACAAATTGGTGCCGTGACTCGGATGGAGAAATTCTGACAGGACTCACATTCTAGGGGGGGGCGCCCCACTCTCAGGAGTGGCCCCCTGTTTGTGGTTCATTCTGCCAGCTTCTCCACCGACAAACCCAAAATTCGATAGCAGATAAAAGATGAAGCCGGCAACCCCTTAATTTTGTGCACGAAGCCGAACGAAGAGGACAGAAACGACGTGAGTATATTGCGAAACTGAGATCCGTTCGGTTGGGGTTGGGATCCCGGTGTGTGCATGAGTGAGACGTCCAAGTGTGGACGAAGTGAGTGTGGACCTCTTAGTAGTGCGGTTCCCATCTCCCGCGAGGGACTGGGCCACGAGGAGAGGGCATACGAAAGACTGAGTGAAACAAGGCACACCGGAAGATGGGACAGAAAAAGAGTAAGGTTCTGATCCCATGGGAGGTTCTAAGGAGAGATTAAAGTTACCTTAGATACCTCCAGATAGTCCTTTAGGTTTAATGGTTAAGTATTGGAATGATTATCCCTCTAGAAGAGGGAAAGACAGGACAAAAATGATACATTATTGTATGGAAGTATGGGGGGGTAAACAGATTAGGACTGATCACCTACATTGGCCAGTATATGGGTCTTTTGAAAATCGAATATGTCAGGCCCTGAATATCTATGTCAATTTGAAAGAGCCTTTTGATTTGGAAGAAAGTGAATATGCCCAATTGTGGATAGGATCAGAGACTAGAGCCAATCTATACCCTTTAAAAGAAAAAGGGGGACGAAAAAAGACTAGGCCAGAGGAGGAGGTTCCCATATCGCCCCCACCATATATACCTCCTCCTCCTCCACCTCAGCCTTCGCCCCCACCCGAGACTCCCTCTAACGTTCCAAGTGCTCCGTGTGAGGACCCGGAGGCACCCCCCAATACTTTTGAGACCGAGGGACCGGTCACACGAAGTAAAAGCAAGAAACAAACTGAAGCCCCGCTGTACCCTTTAAGGGAAATATCAATGGGAGGGGCACACCCAGAAATGGGATGTTTTTCAATACCCTTGAATTCAGCAGATGCTAGGGAATTTAAGAAAGAAATGGGGACTTTGCTGGAAGATCCCTTGGGGGTTGCAGAGAGAGTGGATCAATTCCTAGGGCCTAATATATATACCTGGGAGGAGTTGCAGGCGATACTGGGATTTTGTTTACAGCTGAGGAGAGGGATATGATCAGGAGAGCCGGTATGAGAATATGGGACCAACAACACCAACAGGGTCCCGCAGCTGATATAAAATGGCCTCTACAGAGACCTAATTGGAATAACCAAAATGAAATACACAGGGGTCATATGCAAGTTCTGAGGACTATAATAATCCAAGGTATAAGAGACTCGGTCCCCAGAGGCCAGTATATCAATAAGACTTTTAGCGAACATCAGAAAAAGGATGAAACTCCCACAGAATGGCTGGAGCGTTTGCAAAAGAGTTTCCAGCTATAGTCAGGAGTAGACCCTGACATGCCGGTTGGGCAAGCATTAATTAAGGCCCAATTTGTAGCTAGTTCATGGATCGACATTAGGAGAGAATTGGAAAAGTTAGATGATTGGCAGTTTGATTAGAAAAGATCTTAAGAACATTTAAGCAACTGGGTGAGGAGTGACACTTGCAAAGGATATTGCTAATGATTTACTGTGATCAAAATTTATGGCTGTGAATGGACTGTAAAGTTCCTTACCTCTGTTTTCATTGGCACACAGCTGCCAGCATTTCAGTTTTGGTGTATTCAGTACCTGCTTGTATGCTCTTCTGTCCAAGCAGACTCTTGCAGGATTAAACTATACACACAGATGCAAATGCTAACAGCAGTGTTGTATCTTACGCTGATCGCTACCCTTTTGCATGATCTTGTTATTCAAAGGTTTCTGTTGATCTCCTGTAGTATTAGGAAGACTTTTTCCTCCCAGTCCAAAGATAACTCTAAACTGAAGAGTAATGTTAAATAAAAGGGGCTGTTGTCTTCTACTGATC
Organism: Pezoporus occidentalis; assembly: GCF_034315485.1. NCBI lineage: Eukaryota > Metazoa > Chordata > Aves > Psittaciformes > Psittacidae > Pezoporus > Pezoporus occidentalis. Next base: position 3,560,390 of record NW_026914611.1, on the reverse strand, counting down.
AGAAAGTCTTAGTTCCTGTCTGATCACATGTTTAAAATTTGATTATGCATGGTTTTGGAGTAAGCAGCCTTTCAGATAAATTTAGCAGAAAGCAGTAGATCAGATTTTCCTACTGGGATCATCTGAAGATAATCCTCACAGGCTCTGTGATCCATGTTGTACCATTGAAGAAGCTTGGGACAGTTTGATGTGTCTTATTCTAGTGACAGTAATGCTTAATTCAATTTAAATTTGCAAGGTGGCTGTTGCAGCAGACAATCTGATGATCCCTTCTGATCTGAAATGTAATGAAAACTGCAGCAAATTTTTTTTTTAAATGTCCTTGTGGGAAAGATGATGGAGAGGAAAGCAAACAACATGGGTAGGTGAATGTTCATGGAAATAGCTTGTCATCTTTTAATCCACTCAGTTGTTTGAGAGCTACATGTTTGGTATAAGGGCATGCTCTAATCCACAAGAAAATATGTATCATTGGTTTTGTTTGTAGAAGGAAAAGAAACAGCAGAAAAATAATGTAACAGTGAGAAAGGGGCAAGTTTGTCAGGCAAAGGAAAAAGCAAGAAAAACAGGAGGAATAGAAACATAAGTTAGATAATAAGGGCAAGAGGTATGAGAGCCCACAACAGTCTGTTGGAGTCTTTTGACTTAGAGCAGGCTTATTTAAAACAGAAAATAAAATACCTCCTTTTTGTCAAGAATCACATTTACCCCCACTGCAAACTTTCCTAATTGCTTCTTGAAATTGCAGCTATGCTAAATTTGAATTATACTGCATATCATAAATAACTGTATTAAAAGAATGCCATCAATTAATTGAGCCCTAGTTGGAAAATAAATGCATGGTTTTACTGTGTTTTTTTTTTTGCTTCCATAAATACCTTAATGTGACTATTAATGCACTCACAGCTGTTTTGCTGACCTGATTCATTACAGTATCACAGTGACTCTGCTATTTGACAGAAAAAAAAAACAAAACAAAAAAACAATCCCATGTCCAAGGTGATAAGCAAAAGCAGCAATGAAACAGGAATGAATCTCATGAAGGGGATTCAGTTTCCAGTCATCTAATTTCTAAAAGAACTGCAAATATATGACCTGTCTGTAGCAGGGAGAAAAGATGCTGAGTAAAAGAGGCATTATTAATAGGAAAGAATCAGTGACATCTACTTAAAGCAACTATTAATTTAGCCCTTTATTTTTCACTTCCTATATCATAGTGGAATAAGCCATTTAAAATTCCCCTTCACCTGTGCCAAATTCAGTATTACCGTTTCCTGAGTTCAAGCTGTTTGTTCTACTGACAGATTTATTTCCTTTCACAGTTTTTATCTGAAATGGCCATAAAGTCATCTGTTCTACTGCTAATAGGCCATGAAATTCCTTGTATGAAAAAAGTATAAAGAATAATTGAAGGCTTAGAGGACTCAGACTTATTCTGATGGTGTTCCTGAGCTAAGTTGTTCATATGTTTATTATTCTAATGTAATTAAAGCTGTCCATTAGGTTATGTACATTTCCCACAAGTGAGTTTCAGTTTCGTCATTAAGGGAAAGCCCATTCTCCAACTAGAGGAGAAAAGTATTTTTATGATTTAACACATTGCAATGAAAAGATGCAGGAAATTTGCAGGATGTGATAAACATAATATGTTAAAAATTCTAAGATAGTTGACTCATCAAAAATGTGCCTTGGGTGAACTCAGGGCAAAGAGGGTGATGAACAGGCTTTGCTGTTTTCTGGATTATCAAGTTGACACTTGATGATCAGCTTTCTGGTTTCTAATGGGCTTACAGGCAGTACAAAGAACCAACATCCAGCCAATTGCATTTTTCAGCTAAAATTCAGCACTTAGGGAAAAGCAGAGAAATTTGGGGAAGAGAGGGAAAAAAAAAAGAAGGTAAAGAGTGTCTCAGTTATTGAAATCTAAACAATGGCATTGTCTGTGGTGGTGTTCCACTTACAGCTAGATGAATTTGCAGCAAAGAAAGGTGTATTTGAGTTGGTTATTCTTAAGGAAGAATTCCCTCTATTTTAATTATACTTTTATGGCAATAGACATCTCTTATTAGATTTGTGCATTCTTACATAAACTTAGAACATATCACTGATGGTAGTAACAAATGGAAGGCAGCCGTTTGTTGGGGAGACATTCAGAAGCATTAAATTACCCCGAATATAAGGAACTGAAAGAGGATTTAGTTAATGCACCTGTCCTAAGTTTACTTGATCTAAAAAGACGTTTTTATTTGTTTGTAAATGTAGATGAGGGTACCGGGTATGGGGTTTTGGCACAGGATTGGGCCAGACGGGAAAAACCTCTAGGATATCTATCAAAATTGTTAGATGCAGTCAGTAGAGGATGGCCAACCTGCTTACAAGCCGTGGTGGCCACTGCGCTTCTGGTAGAAGAAGCCAGAAAAATCACATTCAGGGGGGAATTAAAGGTATTATCACCCCACAACATTCGGGGAGTACTACAGCAGAAGGCTGACAAATGGATTACTGATACTAGGCTCCTCAAATATGAAGGAATTCTAGTTTCTTCTCCTAAATTGGAATTAGAAAGTACGAGCCTCCAAAACCCCGCTCAATTTTTATATGGGGAACTGGCTCAAGAATTATCACGATTGTATACGTAATATAGAGGAACAAGTAAAAATACGTCCAGATTTGGAGGAAGAAGAATTAATAGGAGGCGAAAAATTCTTCGTAGATGGTTCTTCAAGAGTGATAGAAGGGAAAAGGAAGTCAGGATATGCCATTAAAGACGGGAAAAACTTTAGTGTTGTGCAGTCGGGACCCCTGAACCCCAGTTGGTCCGTGCAAGCATGTGAGCTATATGCAGTATTACAGGCCTTAAAACTATTGAAGAATAGACGGGGCACGATATATACAGACTCTAGATATGCATATGGTGTAGTACATACTTTTGGAAAAATTTGGGAGGAAAGGGGATTGATAAATTCTCAAGGAAAAGGCTTAATTCATGAAGAGCTAATAATTCAAATCCTCCAGGCCCTGAGAGAACCTGAAAGCATTGCGGTAGTCATATAAAAGGACACCAAAAAGGAACAACCTTTGAGATAAGAGGAAACAATTTAGCAGACATGGAGGCAAAACGGGCAGCTCTGGGGGTTGTAAAAATAATGCCAAACTCCTCTATGGAGTCTGAAAAAATAAATGATGCACATAAATTTACTCAAGTAGAAAAAGAAAAATTGACTAAAATGGGTCTAGAAGAACAACAAGGAAAATGGAAATTAGAAGATGGGAGACAAGTTGTCCCAAAGACTTTAGCTCGCTAAATTATGGTGAGAATACATGAAAAAACACATTGGGGAACCCAAGCCCTTGTCGACCAATTTGCCATGCAGTATATGTGTATAGGAATATATGATATAGCAAAGGAAATAGTAAGATCCTGTTTAACTTGTCAAAGGGTAAACAAACAACATCAACGAAAAACAATTCCAGGAGGTCGCGAGTTAGCTGTAAGACCCTTTTCACGAATACAGATTGATTTTACTGAAATGCCTAAGAGTGGTAACTACAAATACCTCTTAGTGATGGTAGATCATCTAACCCATTTTGTAGAGGCATTTCCCACCTCCCGGGCAACGACACGAACTGTGGTAAAAATTCTTTTAGAACTTATAATTCCAAGATATGGAATTGTTGAAGCCATAGACTCAGACAAAGGCCCACATTTTACTTCAAAGGTAATTAGGGAAACAATGAATCAACTGGGCATAAAATGGGAATATCACACCCCTTGGCATCCCCAAAGCTCAGGACGGGTTGAAAGAATGAACGGAGAAATCAAGAAACAATTAACTAAAATCATGATAGAAACAAAACTCTCCTGGGCTAAATGTCTACCACTAGCTTTGTTAAACATCAGAACACAACCCAGGTCCGATTTGGGAGTTTCTCCCTTTGAAATGTTACATGGTATGCCTTATAATATGGAAATGCCAGTTGAACATCCAGTAATTGAAGACATAATGTTGAGACCATACCTAATTCATCTAACCAGACGAAGAGAGGAGAGTTACGTAAACGAGGTATGATATCTCAACGACCTCCGTTAAATATGCACATTCATTCTATAAAACCAGGAGATAAAGTACTAATTAAAACTTGGAAGGAATCCCCACTAACCCCTCGTTGGGAAGGACCCTATCTTGTTTTACTCACCACAGAAACCGCCATCCGGACAGCAGAGAAGGGTTGGACTCATGCGAGCCGTGTAAAAGGACCTATCAGAGACTTGGACCAGTCTTGGGAAGTTGTGAGCCCACCTGGAGATCTGAAAGTCACCCTCAAGAAGGTTTAAATGGACATAAAGGGGACTGGGATATGTAATAACAATAATAACATTTTGAGATCGGTGTGAAATCGGTTGTCTGTAAGAGTGCCAAGAACGGTGGTAATCGAATATGTTAAGTTATATATATAAATTGAATATATTAAAATATTAGTCCAAAAGGAACCAGGTAAGGGAACTGTATAAACGGAGGCAAACACCCGAAAAAGCACTCCCTCTCCTGAAGACTACCCCTGCTACCGAGAAGATGTTATCCCTCGTGGCTCGAAGCAACCGAGTCGACGAGTGAGGTAGAGAGGTAAAATACTGTGGAGAACTGACTCTTGTCATTAGAGCTATACGGGAGTACTGGAAGAACCGCCTCAATGCCCACAGGGACTTGAAAGTCCCGTATAAAAAGTACATCCAAGGTTCTAATTGGAGGGATAATATTGATATAATTGATCCAAAACTATTAACAACAAAAAAAAAATGGAAAAGATTCCACCCTTTTTGGCACATCCTAGACATACTGCTTATTCTATTTATAATATGTATACCACAAACACGGGCTAAGGGAATGAACTACCAACCTCACCAACTGTTTAAGTGGACCTTACTCCGGTTATCGCAACCCAAATAACACCGGGAGAACCAAGCTTTAATGCTACCCTATGTCAGCTTGTCCCGAGACCCCAATGCTGGGAATACCTGGGATTCTATATGTGCCCTAGTTCAAATCCTGGAAAGGGATATTGTAACTACCGTAATCAATATTACTGCAGTTATTGGGGTTGTGAGACTATAGCCCCTGGTTGGATACCAGGTAGTGGTATAGACAGGTACCTAAAGGTTCAGTGGGGTCCATATGGGTGCAGACCACCACAGGGGTGGGGAGGATGTGGAAACTGCAAATACCTCTTCTTAAATGTCACCAGCCCTGAAGACGTAGGATGGATAATTGGAAGAGTGTGGGGAGTGAGGTATACGGAACCAGGGACAGATAAGGGCAGTTTAATTCTCATAAAAAAGGAAGTGGTCCCAAATGATCCACTGCCGGTAGGCCCTAACCAGATACTAACCGATGATTTGACTGAAGGAACAATGGATAGTACAACAAGAATTCCTAAAATAGACAATATAACGATAACTTCAGAAATTAAGATTACTCGAGTCACCCAAACTCCTGATGAAACCCTTGGGAATAACCCAACCCCTAATGAAACCCCTGAAATTAATCCCCTTTGGAAGTTAATGCATGCTAGTTACTTGGTGTTGAACAAAACCAATCCAAATCTTACAGAACACTGTTGGTTGTGTTATGGGGTGAAACCACCCTTCTATGAGGCTGTTGGAGTAACTAAGAAACCTAAACACCTAAATGGTACTAATCTGGCACAGTGTATGTGGGACACAGAAGAACCAGGAATCACCTTAACCCAAGTGATGGGAAAAGGCCTGTGTATAGGTAGAATTCCAGAACACAAAAAGAGGTTATGTGCCAATACTGATAAAATAGGGTCAAAAAGACCCGAGAAACCTGCAAAATGGTTAGTACCAGCTGATAACACCAAGTGGGTTTGCTCCGCTATAGGAGTTACACCTTGCCTGTCATTAAAACTTTTTAATGAATCCTCAGACTTTTGTATTCAAGTAACAATAGTCCCTAAAATTTTTACCACCCTGAGAACTTTATTTAATGCATACATTACTCAGGGACACCACCTGACTAAACAAGAGCCAATCATGGCATTAACAATAGCCACTTTAATGATCTTGGGGGGCGTGGGAGTAGGCACAGGAGTAACCTCATTGATACAACAAAGCCAAGAATTTAAAGCACTGAGGATAGCAGTAGACGAAGACCTGGTAAGAATTAAACAATCAATAACGGCCTTAGAAAAGCCCATTAGATCGCTGTCAGAAGTGGTCTTACAAAACCGAAAAGGACTAGATTTAATGTATTTACAACAAGGAGGGGTATGTGCAGCACTTAAGGAAGAGTGCTGTGTATACACAGATCACACAGGGGTGGTACAGGATACTATGACCAAATTATGAGAAGGACTGGAAAAAAGAACGAGAGGCACAACGCAGCTGGTATGAATCTTGGTTTAGTCAGTCCTCCTGGCTTACAACCTTACTGTCAACAATAGCAGGTCCCCTGATATCAATTATATTGGGATTAACATTTGGACCATGTATTTTTAATAAAATATTAGAAACTGCACGAGGTAGACTCGAAGCAGCTCACCTAATGCTGATAGGAACGAAATATGAACCTGTAGAACAAGAAAATTCATTGCTGTTAAACCAAGATGTGTTACAACGATTTGATGAACAAAAATGATGAAAAGAAAAAGGGGGGAATTGTAATGTGTGGGGTTTGTTCATCAAGAAGTTTGGGGGAAGGGAGGCTCTCTGTGGCTGTCGTTATGTGAAACAATACTCCTTTTGACTCTGTAACTGTTGTACTCTGTAGGTAATGGGGGGAGGTCAGTTGTATTGTTGCGCGGGATTGTGAGAGAGAAAAGGGGGCTGGGTGGCTCGAAGTGGTGTCTTGTTGCAACGCTTGAGGGGAGGGGGCTGCGACGGTGAGGAGGCTGGCAGTGGACGCTTCTCGAAGCCTCTGGCAGCTTCTCGAAACTTCCCGAAACTTCTCGGTAATGAGACCCCTGCAACAAAGGGAACCAATGGGGAAGAGCCATGTCAACATCCGAGTGAGGAGGGGCGACAGGATTGGCCGGGGCCTTGAACCGGAGAAGATAAAGGACCGCCTCCCAGGGACCGCGTGTGCGCGTCTTTAAACCAAAACTGGCAGGAGACTACCCATGTTTTTATGAAGTGGCAGTTCCCACATGGGAGTTAAATGGCGGCGCACCCAGCGCTGTTTTATCTGCTATCGCTTACTCAGTTTAATAAAATTTATACTTTAATTGCAGCATCTTCAGCACCTAAATCCACCTACTTCTACAATTTCCACAAAGCTGTAAAAATGTAAGTGGATTCAGGACTTGCTGTCCCATCCAATCCCGCCCAGAAGGTGAGTAGGACATTATCTTTTACAACACTGTACAATTCACAGAAGAAACCACAAACCCTCCAGAGATTGAAACAAAAAACGATTGTAAGCTTCCCTAAAAATGCATCAGGAGGTAGCAAGTTCTTATTCTTATAAAAGATACAAAATAGAAAAAGAAAAGGAGAAACGAAAGAAAGAAAACAAAGATAAATTGACTCACCCACCCATGGATCCAGTGACACCTTGGTCAGCAAGTGGAACTTCTTTCAGTTGTAGCCATTAGCAAAATCCCCCACAACCAATCCGATAGAGTCCAAGGTAAAAAAACAAAACAAAACCACTCAGCCAAAGCCCGGTTTTGCCATTTTATAGGGCCAGGGTCTCTTGGCTTCTCCCACGGGTCAGACTCATCCGCAGGGGATCCTCTAAGCCCCAGGCCCAGTTAACGCTGTGCCCTGGCAGGCGCCACGGTGTCTGCCCAGCTGCTTCCGGGCAGTTGATTTTCACGGCCTCAGGGCATGCACACAGGAAACCATCCCTCGTCTTCCAGAAGTTTGATCTCTGCTCTGCCCCACTCACCAAGACGTTGCTCACTGTGGACAGGTGCTCAGCCTCCCTTAGTGCCTTCTATCTTTTGAGTTGCTTTGAGACAGACAAAAAGGGTCTCTTGACCATCACACTTAGCACCAGTGCATCTGATTTTACTAAAATCAGGTGAAGCATTAATGAAGCTATTTTGCACAGAGGAAAGAAGCAAGGTCAGACCTTATGTTAATATGGTTTCAGTAAAGTTTCCCTTTTTGCTGTCACACGCACACCAAAAAAAAAAAAAAAGTTTCTGTGTAGGAAGTCAAAGTAAAATGCTGTTCCATCAGTGTTTTACGTGATCAAGGACTTGAGATGAAAAGGCTAAAAAATTTATTTCTCAATAGCAATGTTTTTCTTCAGAATTCTTTCTCAGAACCAAACCTAGAGAGAGAAAATTGCCTTTGATCTTATCCTCACATTTTATTAATAAGTACTAATTTCAAAACAAACCACCATAAATGTGCCCAAAATGTTGTTCACCAAATTAGAGAGCATGTTTTAGAGGCATACAGAAATGTGAGATGTCTAATGGAAAAAAAAAAAAAAAAAGGAGGGAGAATTTTCTGAAGTGCTCTTTACTATCTTAAATATTTCTATTATTTAGAGCAGCTAGAAGTAAATCGTTGGGAATGAAGTTGTGCCTGCAGTCCACAGCATTGCAAAACTCTTAACATGCACACACTAGTAATGGGATCAGTACATTCATATGACATCATGCCGGAGACTACAAATACGAGGATAAAAAAGATTCTATATAAAAAGAATGAAAAGAAAGGCTGTGTTTGTACTATTTGAGGGTTTATTCATCAGGTTCTTTCACACTGATTACAATTACAGTTTTTAGTTCAAGAATACTTTTCTATGGAAGTGATGATTGTTATCTGTTTGGATAAATGGACAAGCAAAAATAGAACTACTACAGATATAGATGAAAATAGCTTTTATGTTTTTTATTGCCTTACATGAGATGATCAGTGTATTCTTGAAGCTGCATATCAGTAAAATATGAAATATGAAATATAAATACACTACTGAGTGTTGGCACTATATACACTCAGCAGTATTCAGAAATTAGAAATGGAGTCTATCTAAATCCAGTGTAATTGATTTAATTCTATTAATTCTGCTGTGTTTATTCATTGCACCAGAGGAACATCCAAAACTGCTGACTTTGGTGGCTGCACAACAATCTTGGATCACAGGGGAGTTTTAAGGATTGAGGTTAAACAATGAAAGAGGGAATGAGGGCAGAGTGGCTAGTCTACCTTCTGTGGAGTATCTGAGTGCAATGTCAATGAGGCATTGAGGACAATATATGGTTGTCATGCCAAAAGATGGATTACATTTCATATAGGTAAGTATTTTATTGCCTACAAGTGTCTATATGCCTCACCATATTCTGTCTGTCTTCTTCCTGCCACCTGAAATATGATGAGTTTCCTGTGGGTCCTGTGAAATATGTGCAATACTCATACAAATGTTTTGTATATCATAAGGGTCAGAAATAGCTCTCAGTGTTTCAGTCAACTGATGATGGTCAGAAGATTTAGGTAAAATTAAATCAGTATGTTTACACAACAAGTCATTCTGCCTGCTCTTAAGATTGTGATGGGATTCATTTGTCTGAACAGCAGTGCCTAGAATTTTTCTGGGCTACCCCACCTAGCTTCCAACTGTCTCTCCAAAATAATGCAAGCTTACTCTCATTCCGTACCATATATCCCAGCCTGTCAAGATGTTTGGATATCCTAAGACATAGCAGATGGCACTAAATGTTTGCATGTAGCCAAACAAACTGAGTCTCTGCTCAGTACAACAGTGGTTGGGCCCTCAGTGTCATCTGGCACATCCTATCTCCCTTACCTGCAACAGACTGGCAGATCTCACAGGACTTAGAGGAGATGCACATCTTTTCAGAGCAGCATCTGAATATCAGCCAGGAATACCCTAGAACTCCTGGAAGGCATTTAATACCTATGCTTAGGTAAATGAATCTGTCACAGTGTAGAGAGCTATTCAGCTAAATTAGACACAAAAGTTTTATCACCTGAAAGCTCTGTAGACCCCATTGACTGTGTTGAGTAGAAACTTGATATAGTCACCTATACATAGTGTATTGGGAGTAGATGGCAAGGTTTAGGTGAGGGTGGGCTGCAAGGATGGTCTCTGTAAGAAGAGGAGTCCAGGGTCTGCCCAAACAGCCAATTCCAGTTGGCTGTCACTGCAGAGCACAGCTGAGCCCATCAGCCAAGCTGGTGGTGCTTTGGGTAAAAGATATTAAAGAAAAGGCAAAACACTGCACAGGTAGTGAGGAGTGAGAAACAATGCTGGGAGCACCAAGGTCAGAGAAGAAGGAGAGGAGGAAGGTGCTGCAGACTCCAGAGAAAGTATTTCCCTTCAGCCCACCACACCACAGCAAATATCCACACTGCAGCTTCTGGAGGGCCCCACACCTGAGCAGGTTGATATTTGCTCTATGAACTGTCGAGAGCCCATGCCAGAGCAGGTTCTCCTGGCAGGAACTTCAGCCTGTGGATACAGGCAGGTATTTCACTGCAGCCTGTGGAGACTGTCAAACCACAGTAGATATTCACCCTGTGGCCCATGGAGGACCAATGCTGGAGAAAGTTTATCCTGAATGGCTGCAAGCCATGTAGAGGACCCACAATGGAGATGAGGAAAAGCGAGAGAGGAAGGAGCAGAGAGGTACAGTTATGTACTGACCATAACCACTAGGTCCCCATCCTCCCTGTCCCACTCTGGGCATGGGCATCGAATAGTAGGGAGTAAAGGATTAAAGCTGAGCCTGGGAAAAATGAGTATCTTTGTGCAGGAGATGTTTTCATTTTTGCCATTTTTTCTCAACTTCTAAATTTATTTTAACTGTCAATAACTTAAATTAGTTTCCCCGACTTGAATTTGTTTTGCCATGACAATAATTTGTAAATGATCTCCCTGTCTTTATCTCAAACAATGATTTTTTTCATCTTATTTTCTCCCCCTGTCCTGTTGAGAAGTGAGAGAACAGCTGAGTAGGAGGTGGCAGCTGGCCAAGGTCAACCCAGCACCCACAGAATTATGGATTTTATTTTTTTTATCCAACTCTCTTGGATATTGTTATCAATATTATAGCCAATTCCGGTTTAAAGTATACGTTTTATTAAACTGAGTAAGCGATAGCAGATAAAACAGCGCTGGGTGTGCCGGGGAGTCCTCTGCTCCGCCCAAGACGCGCACACGCGGTCCCGGGGAGGTGGTCCTTTATCTTTTCCGGTTCAAGGCCCCAGCCAATCCTGTCGCCCCTCCTCACTCGGATGTTGACATGGCTCTTCCCCATTGGTTCCCTTTGTTGCAGGGGTCTCATTACCGAGAAGTTTCGGGAAGTTTCGAGAAGCTGCCAGAGGCTTCGAGAAGCGTCCACTGCCAGCCTCCTCACCGTCGCAGCCCCCTCCCCTCAAGCGTTGCAACAAGACACCACTTCGAGCCACCCAGCCCCCTTTTCTCTCTCACAATCCTGTGCAACAATACAACTGACCTCCCCCCCATTACATACAGAGTACAACAGTTACAGAGTCAAAAGGAGTATTGTTTCACATAAGGACAGCCACAGAGAGCCTCCCTCCCCCCAAACTTCTTGATGAACAAACCCCACACATTACAGATATGAAAGAATCTCAGCTTGCAATTGCAATGAAGTCCTCAGTCTCCTTCAGTTGTATTAGGCACTTTGATAGGCAGTTCACCTATAAAGATGCACATTTTGACACTTACATTTAGGAATTTACAGGGTGCAAAAGAATGTTACCCCATGCAACTGACAATAGAGAAATATAATTGTACGTGATCCTCCTTGAAATAAGATTCAGTCAACATATAAGGGCAAAATAGATAAACATAATGAGAGTTTAGAAATTCACCAAATTCTGGGCAATCCTAGGACTAGTGTCTTTCAGGTGCTTTGTAGATGTAGCTTCTATATTGGTATGGCAGAAAGATATGTGTTCATGAATGTATATTTTAATAAATAAGAGCGTTTGTTTTGAAGATTAGATTTAATTTTGTTAAAACAGCATCAATGGAATTAGGTATAACTCCAATTCCAATATGAGTCTGTAGTCAAAACAGACACACTTTCTTCAGGAACTTTTTACAAGCTGTCAAAATTCAGTTAAGGAAAGCTAGCCAAGATAATGTATATTACACTTTGAAGATGTCAAATAAAACCTTTCGAAAAGAAATACTTGTTTTGTAACACATCATGAAGTGATTAGACTCTCCAAATGACTCTTGCTGTGCAAAGTGCTGCTAAAGAATTCCAGTTAGATCAAAAGATAAAATGCAAATACAGCTACCATGATTACAGCGATCAGAGAAAACAGGCATTTTAAGCTGTGCAAGAAAAAAAGGATAAGTTCTTGTTCTCGTTCCATTTACCTCAAAGAGAAAGTAAACTAGTGGTATTTTTTTTTTTATTTTTATGCAAAGCCATATAGGGGTAACTATGCTGGAGCTCTGTTCTACCATGAAGAGGAAGTGTTATTTTAGAACACCAGCTCTGCTTTTGACTTGCAGAGCAAATTTAAAACAGCAAAATGCCTGTCTGCTTATAAATGCTCAGGAGGACTTTTATTAACATCCCTCTTCTAGTTAAATTTTGGCGTATCATTTCATAAAACTGGAATACAAATTAGCTGATACATTGTTTTCTCATTTTGTCTTCTGCCTCTAGCTGGTACCTGCTGTATATGAATCACAGATTAGACAATTACAGAGTAATTTACTCTTAGGGAAAATTTCTTTATAATACCAACAGTTACAAACTAAGTTATGCTTTCAAGTATGTTTTTATATCTACCCATCTCAGTTATATATGGGAAATGCATCTGTGATTTCTCTTGCATAAGGCTGTTTTTACTGATTTGAAGATATGAATTGAGGAAAAGTTTATGTTTAAAATTAAAAACTAATTAATAAATATCAGTGTCTCACATTGTCTGAAAACAATCTATATACATTTATGAAGAGTGGATAGGCATCCTGGAAAGTAAATAAATCAGATTTAACCTGAGTACGATGTTAGATTATTGTTTGTCACCCAATTAATATGAGTCTACAGCAAGCTTCCTGTAGCAAAAATATTGGATATGTCATTTTCCTAATGAAAAGAGACATACTAAGCAGTGAAATGTTATATAGCATTGGTTAAGTCATTATTTGATTACCATATGACTGCATTTTAAGAAAGCTGTAAAAAAATTAAATGCCATTGAGAGGGCCTAAAAGTAGAGCATTATCTACTTATAAAAAAAAGAAGCTTGCAAAAAATGATACATAAATTGTGCACAATATATAGAATAGTTAAAGGATCTATTTATAGTAGGTAGGATAGACCACTGTACAAGGAGATTTCTGATGAAGGTGGAATGATCTCTGTTAATTAGCAGGGAAAGCATTATTAAATATAATGGCTTCCAGATGAAGTAAGCAGGGCTTGTACTAAAAATAAAGTGTAAATCTTTCATTGTGAAAGCAATTAGTGCTGGAATAGGTATCCTAAAGGTATGGGAATTTTTTCATGACTTAGTCTTTAAAACAGTATTGGATGTCTTTCTGATGTATTTTCATTTAACAACAAACTACTAGCTTGGTATAGAAAGGTATCAAATTAATATAACTAGACCATTCCCTCCCTGTTTCTTTGAAAATCCTCCATTTTCCCTCCTGCTGAATAAGATGAATGTAATATCCATTGAAATTACAGTCTTGTCACTGATTTCCCACCATTTATGACTCTCCTGTCTTGTCTCCAGTACAAGATTTTTACATTTCATAATGCAGTCAAAAATAAAAAATAATTATATGGAAAGATTCAAGGATTTTTTGCAGGAGCCAATTATTATTAGAAATTGCTTCATATCCAGTCTACCAGTTCTTTGCTATCTGGTTACCACTACTTTTCTTTTAATAAAATTCAAAGAAACTGTGCATGGTCTGGATAATTCCTACTGGTTTGTTTCAGCTGTAATTTTTTTTCTTCTGAAAAAAAATGGAATTTTGTACTTCAGAAGTTAAATTTCACTTTTTTCTCTCCACATTCTGCTGGATTAACTGTGCTGACTTTGAAGGCTGACTTTGAATGTGAAGCAGTGAAGTACAAGTTGATTTGGCACACTGCAGCATAGGTCTTTACCCGCAAAGCTACTTCAGGTCCAGGAAAAACAGCTACATGTGAAAGCAGTAGAGCACCTTATACTCAGCAGCAATAGTAGAAGACACAAGCCTAGTATTTTTACTCACAGGTAGGAGATAATGTTGTCTCTGTCATGCGCGTAGTTTCCTTTTTATGTTCTTCCTTATGGTTAGGAAGTCATGGAAATAATATCCTGTTAAACAATCTGAAGGAGTTAGTATTTCAAAGACTACATGTGGGTTTTTTGTCTCTCACATTTTCAAACCTCTACTGTCATTACCAAAAGCAAGAAACGGATTTACTTAAAATCTGAGAAATCTGATAGATGCCAGGGTCTGGATTCCTGGCCTGGCTACAATAGTCCCATGTATAACGTGACAGTTCTTATAACTTAATATTGATCTGAGAGATAATTATAGTATAGTCACTCCAAGAAATATTTATCGGTATTTATTGAAACTACCAGACACATTTTTAGATCAATGACCATTCTGCCCATGGCATTACTTTTCTAAAATAATACATTATAATGTGTCTGAAGTGGCAGACCGAAAACCGGTTACAGACTCCCTCATGATGGGATGTATCCTGTTTACCTCCCAGGCCCATGCTAGAAGAAGAGACAAATGCACACCAGCTTCTAGTTATGCAAACACACAACATGGTACCCATGGAAGGGAAATTCTGACAGAACAAAAAGGATTGCTGTAATGTAAACCAGGAACACATTGCAAACATTTCTGCTCCATTTGGATACAGATTTTAACAGCAGACTTTTGACTGTGCTCACATAGCATCAACATAATTTTAAGTACTAAATTTACTAGAATCAGATTCGAATTCAGGGGCTGTGGATACATTGCTGAATAAGAAAAAAAGGCCCCAAGGTCTAGTGGTGAAGCCTGGGTTCATGTCAGAATGGCCAAACTGTAGAGGTCCAATTAAGCAGAATAGGCAGTCAGGCTCCAGAGCTTCTTGGTATTCTTTCATTTAGTGGTATGGATGTAGTGAGAGACCCCCTTGTTAAGCATTTGGACTACCATGAAAATTCAAAATACAGATAGGGTAGAAGTTTGTCAAAGAGAGACTTTCTGTCAGGAGAGGAAGACGGCAGTGTACTATAGCTGTAGAGTAGAAACTGAATAATGTTACTTCTACTACTGACTGTATAACCTGAGGCAAACCAATTAACTTCTCTAGATATCAATGTCCCATCCATAAAGAGCATTAATAGTTACTTTCCAGAGATTTCTAGGGATTTTTTTTTTTTTAATTAATGTAAGGAAGACACTATGAACGAGAAACCTTGTTACTACTCTTAACAAATTGTACACATGGATCTTATTTAGAAACCTAATTGTGATTGATAGTACTGCAACATAAGTCATGTTTTTATTATTCTGTAAAAATGAGAAAATATTATCACAGTTTAACGTCTCAGAATCATTTCCTTAAATAAATTCTACCCCACAATTAAGCTAAACAGAAAGATGAGCCTGATGGAGTATCTGATGAAGGAATAGCTTTTTAGGATAGCTTTAACTTGCCTTCTTGTTTGAATATCTGAATTCAGCCATAGTATGTCCAGGTTAACTGTGCATTGCAACTCCATAAAACTGCAAAAGTAGTTGTGCTCTTCATAACTGCAGATTTTTTTTTTGATTTTTTTTTTTTTTTAATTTTGCTTCTTGATACATTGAACCAAATTCTCCTCTTTGGACAGAATATTAAAAAATTATTATAGTTTGTAGAAATTAGTAGGAAAAATTAAATTAACTTATTTTTTTATCTGTAGTAGAACTAATCCTATTTGCATTATAACATGTGAGGGCAGAGGATGGGATTTGATGTACTAAACTTAGGCACTGAATTTATTTTTCAATTTTAGGTTCCCTTTTTCCCCAGTTGAAGAATTTTCAGTTGTGAGCAAAGTGTAGATGTAGTTGTCTTTAAAAAATTTAGGGGAACATTCATTTTAGCTAAGTCTAAGCAAACAGCTGTAATCCTACCAGATTTTTTTAAAAAGCATCTGGATTTCATCCATTGACTATGCTGCATCCACACAATCTTGTTGCACTGCCACAGTGCTCTGTGAGAATGAATGCAATCTTCTGCCATTCCTATTAGTTGGGAGGTCCCTTCAGGGCTGCATTTGCATTTGCTACCTGGGGATGAAGAGAAAGAGAGATATGTTGCAGGGTTCTCCAGTGCATGCTCTCACAATGACAAGAACCAAATCTGGTTAGTTATACTAATTGATAAGGGTGTGCAAAGTGTGAGAACATTAATTTCAGATCATCTTGTCAAATTGGGATAATAAGTAAAGGGGGAAGGCAATAATCAAGATATAATCTGTCCTATTTTACCATATCTGTTCTTAACCATTTCTCTGTGTAATCTCCCTCTCTATCAAATGTGTGTGAGCGCTGTGAGGACTCAATGCCAGCTACTGGCATGACCAGAGTTCGCAGATTTGATGACAGCTGCTGGAGTCACGCCAGAGATGTAGGTGTCCCCAGTCCGTGGTGCCAGCAACTGGAGCAAGCAGGGGCTTCACTGACAGCTACTGGAATGGGGTCTCAGCCCTAGCCACTAGGGTAGGAACGGTGAAAATCAGCTACTAGGATGACTGGGGATGATCACGATGAGTGAGGGGCTCAGTGCCAGTGGCTGGAGCAGGACTGTGGGTCACAGCCTGTGTGCCTGATGCCAGCTGATGAGGGTGAGTGAATCTTCCCCAAACCGGGGTGGGGGGGAATGGCGGGGGGGTGGGGGGTGGTGGGGGGTGTTTGCTGGCAGACTTCAACCTGGATGAGCAGCAAGTAGGATGCTTGGGATCAGGCAGGGCTGTCAGGCAGGCAGAGGGGTTGTGCCAGTGCTCGGGGGATCCGTGAATGTATGTGTGCTTGTGAACATGGAGAGTGCCCTGTGTGTGCTGCACTAGTGACCTTCTGCCTCTGCTAAGAGGAGGGAATGTGGCTGGCTGAGCTCGTGTGTGATGCAAGTCCTCTGTGTGAGTGCTGTTGAAGGCAGCACCTTGTCTGTGGCCATTTGCGTGTCCTGCTGTGTTGGCGTCCTCTGTGTGTGTGTTTTCTGGGATACACACCGAGTTTTGCTACTGGTTCAATCTGGAAACAGGAAAGCAGCAGTTGCTCCAGCAACCTCAGTCTCCAGGCTAGCCTCCAGCAACAGGCACAAGGAACTCGCAGGCCCTGGAGCTGCTGGGGGTGGCTGCTGCTTTAATGCCCACTATAGTACATTGTGCTTTAAAGAGAGTCAAAGAAATCTGAAAGAAATCAAATTATCATGAAGAT
The DNA here is from genome assembly GCF_034315485.1 of Pezoporus occidentalis. Lineage (NCBI taxonomy): Eukaryota > Metazoa > Chordata > Aves > Psittaciformes > Psittacidae > Pezoporus > Pezoporus occidentalis. Next base: position 3,542,970 of record NW_026914611.1, on the reverse strand, counting down.
CTAAACCTTTAAATTTGGCAGACTAATCGGGTATATAACTGTTGAAATTAAAAATCAGAATGTGATTCTGATGAGTATTTCCAATCAAGAAAATCATCCACCACATAATGAATTTTATGGAGATCAGACATAGCTTTGTCATTATCAATGTGAAATCCAGAATAATCCAGGAGAGAAAGAAAGGCATGGAAATCTTAGAGTAAGATTTGGTGGCCTAAACACAGGAACATAATGCAGTTTTAGACCCAGTGAGTAGTGAGTATCCCAACTCACTTCTATATGCCCCTCAGAAAAGCACCAACCTTCTGCAAACTTCAGGTAATTTTATCCACTTTATGCTGACATCCTGGGAAGCACGGATGAACTCAAAAAAAAAATCAGGATATCTTGTTTAGGAAAATATATCCCATCATCAAAGCCTGAGTCTGCAGAGAACACCATATAGCACCAGACTGCAGTACCAGATAAAAAACTGTTCAGACAGAAAGAGAAGGAATATTTTCCAACCACCAGCAGTGTGAACAGCATCACAAAGAGGAGGATAGCAGGAATGCTTACTTAAAGGATTTCTTAACAGCAGTAATTGATCACACTGCAGCAGAAAAATAATGGAAGAGTAGCTCTAAATAAACAATAAAATATTATTTAAAATTCTGTTGAATTTGCATTCAGCTTTACAAGTCAGTGCAATGCCAAAATAAGAGATAATGAAAATTTAATAAAAATATAGAATTTTGTAGAAAAGTAGGAAAAATACATGAAACACAAGAATTTTTTGAGTTGACCTTGTGTCCTGGGTTCAGCAGTAGCAGTCATTTTTCTCCTTCTTGGTAGCTGGTGCAGTGCAGTGTTTCGACTTTCAGCTCGGGAACAGAGCTGATAACAATGATGTTTTGGTGTGGCCAAGGACTTTGTGAGGCTCATGCTCTGCCAGGGAGGAGGGGAAGCCGGGAGGAAGCAGAGACAGGAAACCTGACCCAAGCTAGCCAAAGAGGTATTCCATACCACAGCACGTCATGCCCAGGATGTAACTGGGAGTTAGCCGGAAGGGCTGGTAGACTGCAGGGTTGGAGGAGGTATCGGTCAGTGCTTGGTCGGGCTGGGGGGGTGAGTTATCGGTCAGCTGGTGGTGAGGTAATGTATTCTCTTCCCTTGTTATTTCCTTTATCATTATTATATTGGTGGTAGCAGTAGTGATTTGTGTTATACCTTAGTTACTAAACTGTTCTTATCTCAACCTGTGGGAGTTGCATTCTTTTTGATTCTCCTCTCCATCCCTCCGGGAGTAGGGGGAGGGAAAGAAGGGGGGAGTGAGTGAACGAGCCCTCTGCCTGGTTTTAAACCACGACACCTTGCCATCCAGAGGGACCTTGACAGGCTCTAGAGGTGGGTCAGCACAAACCTCATGAAATTCAACAAGGCTAAGTGCACCCTAGCTGGAAATTTGCACCAGTACCAGGGAAAAAAAATTGAAAGTATCCACTACTGAGTTAGTTTTGAAAATAAATTTAGAGAGGCAATGGAGTAAATATGTTTAGAAAAAATAAAGCATGTCTTTCAGGAAAACAAGAAGAAGCTCTTAAAGTTGAAAACAAATAGCAGAAAATTAACAGCACTACAGAGGACTTGCAAACATGCATTAAGAAAAGCTCGTCTAAAGCTGTGTTGGTGTCCTGCGTTCAGCAGCAGCAGTCATTATTCTCCTTAGTAGCCGGTGCAGTGCTGTGTTTTGACTTTCGGCCTGGGAACAGAGCTGATAACAGTGATGTTTTGGTTTGGCCAAATGAGAATCAGGGAAGTATCTCCAAGGTAAATTAACTCTGGTTATTATTTAAAAAGAGGAATAGAAGCCCTGGAAGACTCTGGTGAAGTCCAGATGAACAGAAAATTATACTTCTTATTACCAATTACAGGAATAATTTTGGGAAGCTTGTCAAATATATTTTTACAATTTATAAGAATTTTGAGACTTGCCAGAGCAGCAAAGCAGACTATAAATTTCTTCATGTGTTCAACAATTATTCATATATTCAACAATTGTTTCCACCTTGTTGTACTGTGTACAACATTCAGTCTGTTTCATACTGTTATGATATTGATACTGCTGTAGTCTAAGTAGACAATATTTTGATCATGAGGAGGAGAAAAGAATAACTATAACAGTTATATGTAAATAAAAAAGAATGTTATTTATTGAGGAGAATAAAAATAATTTGTGAGAATATTTAACACAATAGAACAAATAGGTAGAGGAACTCATGTAGCTGGGATATCAGGCTATGTGTACCCAGAACTAAAGGTTTGCTTTCTGCTACATCCAAAGAGATGCCTTCCTCAGCTGCTTCTTGTTGAAGTTCAGTGGGATTTTGATGAGCCAGGCTGGGTGTAAATACACAAAAATTATTTATGTTTTCCCAGATCTGTATTGGCAGAAGCACAGACAGTTTGGTCAGTGATTATTCCCTGCTATTCAGCACCCATTAGACCACATCTGCATCCAGTTCTAGGGTTTGCAGTACATGAAAGACATTCATAAATTGAGCAGCTTCGGAGGAGGACACCAGGACCAGGACCTCCACAGCTGGAGCACTTGCCCTGTGAGAAGATGTTGAGAGACTGGGGTTTGTTCTGTCTGCAAACAGACAGCTTCTGGGTCCACCAAAATTCACATTGTACATATGGATGTATTTTGCACTAATGGAACTTCATCTTGATGAGTCAGAAATGGAAATAGGATCAGACTATTAGTGCTGTTTGTGTTTGTGTGTCTGCATGTAGGCAGTATAAACAATAAAGCACTTTCAGTCTGCATGTGAGCTGTTCTATGCTAAGATGATGGGAGTCTAATCGAGGATGTGTAGTATAGATGTTGTATAGTCACTGTTGGAGTGTACCACAAATGATGACCATCGTCTATGAAGTTCTGCATAATTCACAGTTTTAAGATCTGTAAATATTCTGTTTATTTAGGGAAGTCTGTTGGGCCTGGATTCATTTACCCCAAATGTAGGAATACAATTAAATATAAGTTAGATAAAATGAATCCATGACAGAAGGTCACTTTTCATCTAGAAGTTATATAAAATTCTGTTTTATACAGGTAAAGTGCAGGAAGTTCATGAATCAGTTCAATGTCTTGCCCAACATGAGATTCTTTGCTATAGTTCTGTTTTCCAAATTTGAGCTGGTTTCATCCAACCAGATTTCTATCTCCAATAATATGCTGACTAATATTTTATGCATATTTTCATGAAAAATACATGTTCTTATATATGTATATAATATCTGATATGAAATTCAGAACATCCAGAATCAAAAGAATTTTGTTCAAGGGATTTATGTGATATTTCTTGCACTTATCCAGCCCTCAGTAATTGAGTAAACTTGTGTAAGTGATCCTGGTGACATAACTGATTCAATCAATACCTGTAAAATGATTAAAATATTTTAGAAGAGACTGGCAAAGACCCAAATAAAATCTAGGACACAGTTCTACTAAACTTTAATTCAAATTAATTCTGATATTTAATTTATATTAGAGACATATTCCGTTTGAAGTTCAGTGTTAGAATATATCTGTACTTGCAGCCTTATTTTTCTTTAGACCATTCTAACATAGTAATACTTGCTAATATCAAAATATGATGACATATACATTTAAAATGCAAAAAAAGTAAACTAAATATAGATATCTATAGCACTGCATTGTTTTAAGAGATTATATGAAAATAAAAATGCTATAAGGAACAGCTTTGCAAAACAAGGAATATGATTTTGAGATGCCAGAGACACTTTTCTTTTTTTGCAGTTTTGATTTTACTTACAAATTTCTGTACTCTCTTTATATAACACTAGTAGTAATAATCACTTATCTATGCAGATATCACAGCAATCCATGCACTACAATCAGACCCCCAAATGTATTTTACTATGTTTAATTTCAGCTCAACAATTATAGAACCTAAAGCATAAAAATAGGCATAATTTTAGGTCTTTCTGATAAATCAAGAATGTTCTCTAGCATATATCCTTAAGAATTATTTTTTACTACTTAGTATTGTGGTAGATTTGATTTTTTTTTTGGGGGGTAGAAATTTTTAAGGATTTTTGAGAGACTAATCACTGTATCACAACCTATTATTTTTGTTGCCCTCACCCAGTTTTTCAGTCTGAGGTCTTATGAAATGAACTCAATCTTTGCTTATGCCTTATGTAGAGTATCCCTACAGCTCACAAGGAAGTCAAAACCAGCTCCTGCACTGAAGCTGTCCTGCCTGCCAGAGGGATTGTAATGACCAGTGCCAATGAAGTGATGGGAAGCAAGCTTAAATTGCCAAATAAACTGCACATTCATTTACCCACAAAGAATTTAGATGACCATATTGTACATATTTAAATTACCAGAATCACCAATACAGGGAAAAAATCCACACACATACATACACATAAAACCCACCAACACAAACACAACACCACACAAAACCCCCACAACCAACCAACCAACAACAAAACAAAAAACGTGAAACAAACAAACCAAAAAACCAACAAAAAAACAACAAAGCAAAACCAAAAAGGTGCAGTTGAGCCTAACATCCACTTACACAACCATTCTGTAATGGCTGAGAAGCAACTCTAGAGATTTGTGTTTCTCTTGTGTTTATGGCAGGCTTCCAGGAGGTGTTCATCACCTTGATGAAGGTGGTATTTGCCTTCTGCTATCACATAAAAATGTATCATGCAAAATATTTAAGAAGGCTGAGTAGCCAATCTCAGGTACTCAAGATCATCTTAAATAGTGCTAGACATATGTTTCTGAAATTTAATCCAGTTATTTAAGTCTCCTGTGTAGAAGTCTTAACCAGAATGAATCAGTTAGAGCTCCCTTTCTTCTTTTAGTTTAGTTGGTGGGAAGAAGAGGCTGTTTTGGAGTGTCATTGATTTCATTCTACAGTAGGTAACCAAGTCAAATGAATTGTGTCTTTTAAAAGCCTGTTTCCCTCAACTGGCTATAAAAGATCCTGAATAACTCTGTGTCGTGGTTTAAACCCAGTCAGGTAACTCGTTCACTCACTCCCCCCCTTCTTTCCCTCCCCCTACTCCCGGAGGGACGGAGAGGAGAATCGAAAAGAATGCAATTCCCACAGGTTGAGATAAGAACAGTTTAGTAACTAAGGTATAACACAAATCACTACTGCTACCACCAATGATAATAATGATCTACCACCAATGATAATAATGATAAAGGAAATAACAAGGGAAGAGAATACAACACCTCACCACCAGCTGACCGATAACTTGCCCCCCCAGCCCCGACCAAGCACCGACCAATACCTCCTCCAACCCTGCAGTCCCCCAGCCCTTCCGGCTAACTCCCAGTTACATCCTGGGCATGATGTGCTGTGGTATGGAATACCTCTTTGGTCAGTTTGGGTCAGGTGTCCTGTCTCTGCTTCCTCCTGGCTTCCCTTCCTCCCTGGCAGAGCATGAGGCTCACAAAGTCCTTGGCCAAACCAAAACATCGCTATCAGTTCTGTTCCCAGGCCGAAAGTCAAAGCACAGCACTGCACCAGCTACCAAGAAGAAGAAAAATGACTGCTACTGCTGAACCCAGGACACTCTGTCATATTGTAGATTAACTCTGTTGTAGATTTCTTAAACTTGTGGAGGAGAATTTCACACCTAATGTTTTATTTAATCTGGCTTTTAGGCTTTTGCTTACTAGCATTATTTTCCAAAAATACTTACAATATGAATTCATAAACAGCAACATGTATCCCCATTCAAAAATCTAAATGAAAACCTGAGGTTAAATGGTTAAATACCTAGATAGAATAATAATAATATCCTATCTGTGGGGCTTGTGGGGTGGCTTGGGTTTGATTTTCGTTTTTTTTTTTTTGTTCTTTGATTTTTTGTTTTGTTTGTTTGTTTTTTTCTGATTGTGCAAAGCAGATTCTGCAGAATCTGAAGACGAACATCTGGAAGATGACTTTCATGATCTGTCAGTAAGTAACCTAACACATACTGATGGTCACATCAGACCATATGGCAAGTCCAACTTAGATGCATAAAGTAGACATTTTGGATTCTATGTTGTGTTTCCAACTTAGAATCTTCAAGAATGTGACTAAACTTAGGTGGCATGATTCCACCAACAATTTGTTTCAAATTTTTATTCAGAAAATAACCTCATTCTATACTTAAAAGGAGATGAAACATACGCATTATTAGGGCAGAACAGTTTGCTTTTTGTCCCAGTCTTCAGTTTTATCCCACCTGAGAAACCAGTTATTGAGCTGCTATATGGGGTACTTCAGACACTGTACCAAAACTGCAAATATGTAAACTTCATTTCAGGTGCATATTTGTGTTTCATATATATGTGTATATATATATATATATAGTGTTCAAAACATGCTTTCTCCTTATTCCTTTAACACCAAAGTTGCAGAATTTTTAAGACAATGAATAAGAAACAAAAGGTGGTTACTGCTCAAGGTATTTTGCAAAGGTTTCATACATGCCCATAGATCTCAAACTTTAGAATTATCTTATTTTTTTTCTTAAAATTCCTATTTTCATTTAAGAATACTTTACCACCAGATATCACATATTTAATAGTTTATATGAAGGAACAGCCGTGGTCCCAACCTGAATCCATGTAGTATGTTGCCAAAAACTCTCTCATGGCTCAGAAAGCTTGGATTAAATTTAGCCTTTTCAACATGGTAATTTATTTTGATTTTTTTATATCTATGCTTAACTATTTGTAAAGGAACGTCTCCTTGTTAATTCTGCTGAAACCTTACATGATTTTGTAATACTGACTACTGTTCTTAGAAATACAAAGGTTTTTTACCTTTACAATTTTCATATCCTCCACTTTCTGTAAGATAAAATTAAGTGCCTTTTTAGATAAAAAATTACTTGACATTCCTATTTGCATTTTTGTATCAAATTTCTAAATAGTTTCAATACTTTTGATTATATATCTCCAATGTACCCAAGGATGAGGTTTTAAGTTTCCTCCATCTTTTTTCAAATGAGTCGCTTAATGAGTTACATTAACTATACTAGGTCACTTTACTTTCATTTTAAGAAAGTAAATGCTTTCTGCAGAAATGCTGTCTGACTTTGATTAACCTTCTTTCCTGAAAGCCTCTATTATGAAATAATGTACAAATTCTTCTTTACTGATTATGTGGTCATTACAGTCCCTAAAAGAGTCTTTTGCACTTTACAGGACTGTTGCATAACAGTTCTTTATATAGCATTATAACAGAGAACTTAGCTGGCTAATTTTCTCCTGTGAAAAATACTTTTCCCATTTTTAATCTACATAGAGAAATCAGCAGTTTAGACCTTTACAAAAATCTTTTTTAAAGCATCTCTTTTCAGAACACAGAAATTACTAACTCCATTATTCTTTTCTCCAGCCTGGACTGAACACTTGTAGAGAATAAACAATTACTCTTTATTTATGCAATTGGTGGAAAGTGTTTTAGAGTGGTAGCTGAGGTAATATAGCTTTAAATCAAATAGTTAGCTACTGGATTGAATGATTCACATTTAACTGCTCTGCAAAATCACTTGCTGTGATATTTAATGTACAGGAAAACACAGGAGTAATTATTCATAGAGATTAAGAGGTTTTGTATGATAAGTAAACAAATCTGTTTGCTTTGATATTTGAATACTATTAATTTAAAACATTAAAATGAAACTCTCTACCAGTGTTTGGGTAACTCAACCAGTAAATCATTTAAAAAAAAAACAACAAAAAATGACTAAATGCACAGTGTGTTCTGACCACTGTGAGTAGCTTTGCTGATGAAATGTAGCTGTAGTTGATAAGATACTAAACTGTTAGGTAGTTTCCTCTGAGCTTTGTAAGGTTGTCACAAGTTAATGAAGAACAGTGAGTTGGACTGGAACTTTAAAATAAGGTTAAAAGCTGATGATACCCTTTCAATTCTTTAAAAGTAACTACATAACATTTCAGTCAGGTTCATGTTGTTGTTTGCAAGTGGAGTTTGTTTTAATAAAAGTGAAGGAAAAAGGTTACATCTGCATCAAAATACAAACCTGTCAAGAATGTAGAGCAGTTGTTTTTGGGGTTTTTTGTTGTTGTTATTTTAATAGATTAAAAGGCATGGCAATTATCCCAGTGCTAAGAAAAAGAAATTCTGGAAGTTTATGAGTAATTGCTATTGCAAGCCATCTCATTATATAGTTCTTCCGCAAATCAATCAAGTTCTTGCATAAAAATAGATTGCACTTATTTCTATTCCTAATAAAATGACAGGAATTGCAGTTCTCTGATGTGTATATATTTAACACCGATATCAAATTCTTCTTATGTAAACCTACTCTTAAATGGCTGGTTTACCTCCTGATTGGGATTTATCTCCTTTCCCCACAGTGCTGGGCTGAGACTAGCCCAGAGGCATGTCCAGAGAGAGGCATCCCTGTGTCCTCCTCCAAGCTTGTACTGGGTTTAGGTGATAAGGTTCTGGTAGCAGGGGGTGCTGCAGAGGTGGCATTTGTGAGAAGACAGCAGAACCATTACCATGTCAGAGAGAGACAGTTTTACACAGCTCCAAGATGGACTGAAAGCTAAGCCTATCAGTAAAGTTGGTGGCACCTCTGTGATAACATATTTGAGAAAGGGTAAAAACTGCTGTGTAACAGCAACCAAAAGAGAAGAGAGAGAAAATGTGAGAAAAATATCCCTGCAGACGCCAAGGCCAGAGAAGGAGGAGGAGATGCTCCACGGGGCAGAGAATCTGTTACAGCCCATGGAAAAAAACATGACACGTATTTCCACCATACATCCCATGGGCATCCCCTGCCAGAACAGGTGTATGTGCCCTGAAAGAAGCTGCAGCCCATGGAGAGCCCACACATGAGAGCAATATTACTAATTGGTAGTAAATTAAATTCATTTCCATAAGTCAAGTCTGTTTCACCTGTAATGGCAATTGGTGAATGGTCTCTCTGTCCTTAACCTAACCCATGAGATTTCCATTGTGTTTTCTTCATATTCTGCTGAGGAAGGTGAGTGATAGAGTGATTTGGTGGGCACCTGGCATCCAGCCAGAGTCAACCCATCACAAAGTTCATTATAAAGGGCCCATTTAATATTTGTCTTTCTTGCTGACTACCAAGAAACCAAAAATTACTAACTTTAGATGACTTTCTCATGATTGAAATTAGGTGAGTTAAAGAACAGCTGTAATGAATTCTCCGTATTTTGGATTAACATTACAGTGACGATATTTTATGTAGAAATACTTGTGTCTAATAATCTAAAAATAAATCATGAAAATAAATCCACACAAAAAGTGGTGTTTATAGAGAAAAAAGGCTGATGGCATTTTGGAGAAGCCACTACAGACAAAGAACAAACTGCTGGTGTCTCAAGCATTTGAAGATGATGGTGGAAATGTTCAAATTATTCCATAGTAGTACTGGCAAACTGTTGCTGAAGGGTGCTTATCAATGTTGTTTGAGAATTATGTGCAAAGGACTTAAGAAGTTATTTGTGCATTATGGGAAATTCTAAACCTTTGTGTAAGCTTTTGTTTAGCATTTTAGTCAATATGTTCTCTAGATTAATAGTAAATACTCTATATTGTTCAGAAAAAATCAGCATCACAAGATTTTTTAAAAAGCTAAATAAATTATTTAAAAGAAAAAGTCTGATCAAAATAAGATACAGTATTAGATCATAACTATTGACTTTAGAGTTCAAAGTGATGCTTTTAGATCAGTTTGCAAAATAAAAGATTGTACATGTAACAAATATGTCACTCTATTTCTTTGGTATTCAAATTTATTACTGTTCATATGCCTAAAATAAAATTGAACTAAGTGTAATCTATTGCAAAGTCAGGACTGCTTAACATGACTTTAGCTGAGTTGTCTGGGTAATGCCATAACCCTAGATTTTCTGTAGCTTTCACTTTTTTGTGAAATGGCAAATAAGGTAGTACTTTGATGTGAAGTTTTGTTTTATTCTTCGCTCCAAAGCTGTTTCTTTTGTTAGTCTTCATTATTGTTTTTGAACTGATGATTTAAGACATTCTGCAGATTCTTCAATAAAATTTTAAGGATCACTTCTGCAGTCAAAAGTGGGGAAAAAATTATAAACCAATCCAAGATTATTTTGCCACGTAGTAGTTCTGAAAGTATGAGTTGCTTTTTTATATGTCTTACTTTTGGGGTCTTATTGTATATAATAATGACAAAACCATGACAATATGTTGATGGATTTTGTTGCTTTTTGTAAGAATAACACAAGATGAAAAATTAGCTGATTTTATTTTACAGTGCTCATAAAATGAGAAAAATGTTTATCCTCTGGTTCTATGTTGTGTATTGCACCCTGTGATTCCTAATGTGCTGCCTTGGAGCAAGTAAGTGGGAACTAAATTGAGAACAGCTGAAGCAGCAGGAACTATGTCATTTGTTGCAAAAATGACTGAGGGGGCCTCAAGTTGTACAGCAGTGGGTTCACAACATATTAAAAGCTCAGTCTCTGATTCAGCAAGGCACATCATAGCAATAGTTGTAAGCATGTTTTTGATTGTTTAGTTGAGTCAAGGGCATGCACATAAGGTCTAAGAATTTCAGCTGAATGTGTGTTTAGTTGAAATGTACTGAACTATAGTCTTTCTTGCTTAAAGCAGACTGGTATGTTGACAAAGCAAGATCAAGAAACAGTGACATCTTTTTATTATTGTTATTATTATAGTACATGTTTTGGCAACACTAAAAGGCTACAGCCATTACTGGATCTCTATTAAGTTCTCTCCCAGCAGGAAGGAGCCTTTACTCTGCACTGAATATAAAGGTGACAAAGCCACATATCTGTGGTGGCGGCTTCTCCTCTAGGCAAGTTGAGGATATTCTGTTGTTAAGCTAAGCTTCCATGAAGGCTCTCTAGTCTCAATGTATCACCCAAAAAAAATGGACCTACAAGTAATGAATGCTAGTCTAATATAACTCTGAATTAGATATTTTTTAAATGATTAATCATTAGAAGATTATTAATAGAAAGATGATTAACAGAAAGATGATTAACAGAAAATTAGATTAATGTTCTGTCCAGTTCCTCAAACTTCTTTTTTCTGCAGGGTATTATTAGTGTTTTACTTTACCTGCACTCGAGTCTGATGTTTTGCATCCACGTACATACCTCCGTTACACAGCAGCATGGAAGAAAGCACTAAATAAATCATCAAACCAGCTGAGCAAGAATTTAAAATCAGTTCCTGTAGCCCTTGGGAATGCATGGGACACTGGAAAACATAAATTTTTAACTCTTCCACTGTGTATCAACAGCAGATTTTTACTGAGTTCTTCTCTACTTCTGTGTTCCAGTCATATACAAGTTGAAATTTGTGCTTGTTTTTTTTTTTTTTTTAATCAGTTACCAAGTTTAGGATTCATCATGTTTAACTTAAAACATCTGAAGCCACCCTTTTTGTCATTATCATTCTCTTATCATTCTCCCTCTGTGGTGGGTAGATAAAGGACATTGGGTGGAGGTACCTTCTTTAGCCACTGTCTGTAAAAGGAGATTGGCCTAAGGTAAGACTCTTTCCTTTCAGATGGCTAGTGTCAAGCTAGAAAAGCCTGAACCCATACATATTACGAACTTTAAGTCTGGTGGTTTATTAGTTATATTTTCCTTTGTGGTCTTAGAATATCAGTATTACCTCCATGTGCTAAATTGTATGTTGAATGTAATGCTTGACAAACGATAAACTGAAAACTGTATTAGCCATTTTAAGATCCTACAGAAGGAGCAAGATCATTAGTGATGAAGTTAATTATGTCTTTCACTTTGGTGCCTAATTTATTCTGGTATTCCATGATAAAAATTTAAAAATATTGCCATGATGCAGAGTCAAGTCAGTCCAGAATACTCCAGGGTGAAAGATACTAGAAACACGGTGGTTTGTACAGTTATATTGTACAGTGCATTACATTGGATTAAATGTATTTCCATGATTCCTACATTACTGGATAGAGAAAGTCACAGAACAGGGATTGACAGATGAAAAAGAAAAAGCAACCAAATAAACCATAAAAAAAATTTATCAATGGTCCCAACAGAAAACAACGTATGTTCATCCCATGGAAAGTCTCTTCTAACATACAAAAACTCACAGTTTGTTTCCAAAAAGAAATCAATATTCCTACTATGATACTACTGTTTCTACAGCAATTTATGCCATCTGAAAATTTGATCTAGAAAGTTTATCACTGACCTAACTAGACATATTTGAGTAGCAGCACTCAGATTTGCAGTTAGAAAAACAGAGATCCTATGATGCAAATTAGTACTATCATTTTATGCTTAAACTGTTTGATTTATTAGTATTGTAAATAAGACCAATAGCCCATATTTTTACATTTAAGCTGCTTTTGTTTTCCCTATTCCTTTTTACTTTTTTAATCTACACATTTCTTTTTACGGAATCTTGCATGAAATTGGTCCCGCATATACACCTATTTACTCTCATTTGTTCACTACTTTTATTATTTTTTTGTTTTGACAAAATGGAAAAAAAAAATTGAAACAATCATACTAGAGCCCTGAAATTGGTAAGAGGTTTTGGAGACTGATAATGTGAAATGACATGAAGAAACTAAAGAATGATTCCAGGGATAAGAACTGCATATGATTAAACTTTCATCACTGCAACAGGGGAAGTGTTAGATGTATTTGAGAGGGGAATAATAGAAATAATGATATATGGGCAAAGATTTAGCAAGCTCACACTTTTGCAGCTGCAGCTGAGGTCAGTTCTGCCACCAGTTTCAAGATGTGAAAACCAGAATTTGATATCCATGTAGCATAACTGTGTATTGCATTTCAACACATAGGGAGAACAATGTTTTTTAGGATTTGGACCTTCAAGAGAAATCCAGTGAGGCTAATTAAATAATTTAAAAAAAAGTAAATCAGTTTTCAAAAATCTTCTGAGATTATAAAATCTTTTATAGGGAGGGTTCTGCAAAAATGTTGTGTGAGTCCATCAATATACCCTCTCTGCCCCTGCTCCTCTTAATCATTCATTTATGGCTGTTGTTTTGTACAGAATACTGGGATTATGGACCCTCAGTCTGAACAAATATGTCTGTTCTTATGTTCCTGAAGGCTTGCCCATATGAGAAAGAGCTTTGTGTTCTCTAGGCAGCAATGGAAAAATGCACATCAGCAATATCCAGGGTTTATTGATAAATTCTGCACCTACATGTGTGAAGGGGAGGAAGCCTTCTTTCCAGATTTTCAGTCCAGAAAAGGAATTTTCTACAGCAGTGGATTTACAGTTCTATTAAAACTTATGCTGAGCTTCAAGTGTTCCAAGCATGTGACAGGTTCTGCACGAATGGATGGAGTTTCTTCTGTGGCTGAGCCTACTGACGCTGTGTCAGGAATTTGCTATAATGACATAGAAATGAGAGTGTTAAAATTTTCACGAAGAATGAAACACTGACATGAAATATTGTAACCTATGATGCATTGTGATCCCTTTGAGATTTACTTGGCTGCATGTTTCTGGCGCATATGAAAACAATATTGTACTAAAAACTGGGAGAGAGGACAGTCAATAGAACATCCTTTCTCCTGCCACTGTAAAAGTAAAGGTCTATGTCAAACTGCTGTTTGGATATAATAAAAAAGATAATTACAATTACAGAAACAGCAAACCCCAACCAATCAAAACACAACAGAAACAACAAATAAAGCAAAACTGTACAGCAATATTGCATTCCAAAGTAAGCAAAATATTGAGTATAGACTGAATTCAGAGGATATTGGTGACAGAACACTGGAACAGGCTGCCCAGGGAGGTTGTGGAGTCTCCTTCCCTGGAGACACTCAAAACCTGCCTGGACACATTCCTGTGTAACATTATCTAGGTGTTCCTGCTCCAGCAGGGGGATTGGACTAAATGATTTTTCGAGGTCCCTTCCAATCTCTAGCATACTGTGATACCGTGATACTTCATATCCAAATCAATAGGAAAAAATATGTGCCATTAGAAATCGGAGCAAACTTCCTCCTGAACCTCTTTTGTGTCCAATAAATCTCTTAAAACTATGTAATATCAGTTTCTTGTACCATAGTCTGGTTTCGTAGCTTTGAACCTACTTGCTAGTATAAAACAAAACAAACACCCAACATTCCCCACAAACATTTTTTTATTTCTCTTTAGTTGCAGTATCTTAATGATTAAAAATACAAGTTGGTAGCAAATGGTATTTTATAGTTCTGCAAATTATAACAAAACTTTTCTGATTTTTTTCTAAATTAACATTTTTGTAATTATTGTAAGTATAGCAAATTAACACATAGTTTGACCTTTTTATAAGTTAAATCATTCATGCATACAGCCTGTTTTCAGTAGCTATTCAGTACGATAGAATCCACATATTTTTAAAAAAGCCTAAACTGGAAAGTACCATCTGGAAATGTCCGTGGCTTACCCTGATGTTATAAATTATGTGATGAACAGATATGGTCTGATTCAGCAAATAACATGTGCAGTCCTTAGCAGATTGTAGTCTGGCATTTAAGCCTTGGCTTACAACTCATAAAAGTCTTAATTCTATATCTGGAGGATGTACAATATTTTTCTTTCCTGTCATATTATGAAACTTGTCTATATTAATGGCATCACATAGAATTCAAAATGGAAGTTCTGAAGACTTTGAAAATCCAAATGATAAACTCATAATCCAAAATCTTTGATTTAGGTTAGTACTTCAATGTTTAACAGATATATTAAGAAGATAAATTCATAAATGCACCTGAAGAACTCAGATATACCATCTTCAAACAAGTAAACAAAAGGTACACATAATATTTTTCTAGACAAAAATATCTTTTTATATATATGCAAGCTTCAATTTTTATAACCTTTAATAAAAAGTTATAAATATTTAATAAAAATAAGTGAAGTTACTATTTTTTTTGCCATTAAATCATGACTTTGAGTTGATGTAGCTGAGGTAACAAGGTGCTAATAACATAATGAAATTGAAGAAAATGTTATTTTCAAAAGAGTTATTCTTTGTAATGGCTTTAAACTGAGAGAGGGTAGATTTAGATTAGCTGTTAGGAAGAAATTCTTCACAAGTTGGGCAGTGAGATGCTGCAACACATTTCCCAAGGAAACTGCAGATGTGCCATCCCTGCAAGTGTTCAAAGGCCAGGTTGGCTGAGGCTTTGAGCAACCTGATCTGATGGAAGGTGTCCCTGCCCATGGCAGGGGAGTTAGAACTAGATGATATTTAATGTTCCTTCCAACCCAAAACATTCTATGATTCTATGATAATGTATTACTCTAAAATAAGATATTACCAAAGATATATTAATGTCCGTCATCACCAGATTTAGACTGCAATGGAACATAATCAATTTACTGAAGACATCATTTTAAACTGTTATATAAGTGTTTCTAGTTTCCAACCCCATACATAAATTAACTCCTTTAAAAAAAAAAATTAAAAAGAAGAAGAAATAGAGAAGAAAAAGAACTGAACACAGCTGAAGTTCCTATTTCTCTGCAGAATTTTTCCACACCATTCAAATGGGTATTGCATCCCATATAGACTTGCAGATTTTTTATGTTTGCACTCTAACCTATTAAAGTCAGTACAAAACTATGTATAAAGGTCATTACCATGGTTCCACCAATTGCTGGAAAGATATTTATGTAATTGACAATTTTAATAAGCCTTAACATATGCAGAGAAAATATCTGCATCTTCTTTGCCGGGTGGTCTATCGATTATCAAGGTTATCCTGACAAAAAGTGCAGATGTAAATAAAACCAACTGAGACTAAATTAGCCAAGCTGACTCAGAAATAAACATTTCACAAGAGAATAATCCATTTATTTTCTTGTTTATTGATTTATTTTACTCTCTGTACTAAATTACAGTTGTCCTTTCCTAAACTTTTCCTCTTATGGCCGTGAACCAAAGGGTTAATATGTATTTATCACACAAGTACAGGTGAAAAAAAATTGTCAGGTAGCTTGTCCAATGACGCTCTAGTATATTCCACTTAAAAAAAAACCAAACAAACATGCAAATAAGCAGTTCTGCAACAATTAAGCAAAGTGTTTCCCAAAGGCCCTTTTTCATTGGACAAAAATAATTCTACACATAGTCCCAAAGTCTCATTTAATTCCCTAGACAAGTCCCTAAATTGGACAACTGTGTAAATTAGGATTAGACCTGATCAGTTAAAGATTACTGAGTTTTCTCATTGTTGGCTTTAAGCTATGATTTCTTTCCCCTTTGAATTTTGTTAGTGTAAAAAGGTATGGACATATGGTTTTATTTGATTCTTTGTTTTCCACAGAGAAGCCCAAATAATAGCATTAGGATTAGAGTTACAATGTTAACCAACTTACATTTACGTTTCAGAACCTCTGAAACCTGCGACTGCGGGCAGTGCCAATACTGTGTTCTCTTTTACAGCCACATTTAAATAAAAATTTTTAGAAATTTTAAAATAATTTCTAGCATTTCTACTTTCTCATCTGTCCTCCATCTCTTGATTTATCTGCTATATGGGGCAGGAATTGCTTTATACAGCTCCTAAGAAAATAATGAGGTGGTCTATGCCTAGAGATGCAAGTGAGATGAAGATGCAATTCTGTTGCGCTAATAATCAGTTGGCAGATAGTGAGGAAAAGGATTTCCTATGCTTTTCCTTATGTTTCTGTATTTATGATGAAAGGATAATCTATGTCTAGGAATGACTGAATTATACAGAGACATAGTGTCACTCTACATATCTTATAAATACAAAAGGCATCATATCTTATAGATCCTTTTCTCAATTTGCCAGATATGGTGATACACTCACAGGACCTTTTCTCCCAGAAGCAAAAGATGAAATGCATCTTTAAATCAATTTTCTCATATGTATCCATCTATTTATATTTTTCCCCAGGGAAGCTTGATACAGATTTATTTTTTTCCCCCAATGGAATTATTTCAATTCCTTCCCAGATATGTTAGATATTATCCTCTTGAGCTATAAATTAAATCTTTCTACAACCTATTCTCTTGTATTTCTATTGACTTTGTCTTAGTTGCCCAAAATATATACGCTGTCTATATATCTATTGATATTTTTACTTTACTAGTATATTCTACAGGAACTTTCTGGATTACATATTTGTATATACACATGAGATTTAAAAATACTCTCAATTTTGAACTTGCAAGTGTTACTCACTTTTCCACATGTAGACTATGGAAAATCCAGTTGTAAAGACAAAATAGATTGCTACTAAAACAAAATCCTGCATTTTTCTTTCATTCTCTCAGTTTTCTATATCACAGACTTAAATTTCTTGTAGTTTAATGGATCTATCCTCTAGTTTATGATGTAAAGACAGTTATCAACTCCATCTAATAAAGACAATTTCCTTTTTAATAAAAAAACCCAAAACATTAAAAAAAAGCCACAAACACCCAAACATATTTTACAATACTAACTGAATAACATTTGACTACATACATAAAATACTGAAGACCTTCAGATGCCTTTGAATACCTCATTTTTCTTCCTCAGAATAGGTATGTCATATATTTTCTGTTAGTTATCTGGGGTTTCTTCCATAAAATGTATCATTTTCTTTGTAAGCTTGGCTTGGTTTTCCCCAGCTTGGCTTGGTTCACAGATTTTAGGAGGTTTAGCAATCTCAAATAAATTGGTTGAAAGAAAAGAAGGGAACAGATGAAAAGCTATTTTTTTTTTTTCTCTCTACCACATTGTCCATTGGGTACCTCTGAGGTAAAAAGAATTTAATTGTTTAGGTTCAGCTGAAGTGCTTGCAGTTTTACTGCTATTTAAGCCTGAGGATCACCATGTAATGTGAAATGTAGTTTTCTGAAGATTACAAAAGAAAAATTGCATTGTACATGAAGATGCAGTTTTTATTTTTTGTGATAGTTTTAACCTCGGATTACAATAGTTGTTAAAGTGATTATTCCTTTGCTTGATCTTTTATTGCTAAATAACTAGCATTTGATTTGTTTCCAGCCTTACTGCTACATTTCATCAACTACAGCATGTAAGCTTAATGTAGATTTTGCACAAGCCTAATGTAGATAGCTAAATCTTTTGGTATATAATTACATTTTATTTGGGATTTACATTTGGGGTATAACTACATTTTTAACTTCATGTTAATGATAAAAATGTACGTAGGTCAGTAACCTCTAAGTAGTGTTCCCTTTTTTTTGTTTTGTTTTGTTTTTTTTTTACATGTAAAATCTTCTATGTGAGCTGTAAGAACAGTTCTTGGTACTATAACTAATGTATACTTTCTTACTCTTGGACATTCTTATTTTTTTACCTAACTCGGTACTGCGACCACTAGTAAATTCCAGGAGTATGACTTAAGTTTCTTTACTATAAGCTAAATGAGATTAATAGAATAAAACCAAAAGCAAACCAGAATTAATATTAACAACAAAATCAAACCTCTCCAGCTTTATCTTGGACACCATCACATGATAATAAATTTCTTCATATTGCTATAAGAAAATAAAATCATTATCACAAGAATATTACATTAATTTAATTTTAAAACAATGAAGACTTAAAGCAGTGGGAGAAGGGAAATAAAGATCCAGCTTGTCAGCATGTTGATTTAAGATTTGGGGGAGTAAACTGAATCAGGATGTTAGGAAATGAAGATCGGTTAAACATATTATAACATTAAACATTAAGGCGTGTAATATGTCCTTGAAAAGCATAAGAAGGACAGTATTTCATGAAACGGCTCTTTTTTTCTTTTTTTTTTTTAATTTGACATTTAATGAAATCTAGGAAATTAAGAAAAAAGTGACATTAGAAGTGTTTCTTGACATTGACTTGATATTAAGAAACATTTATTTACAGAGAGGGTGGTTGAAACTAGAACAGGCTTCCTAGAGAGTTGATCAATGCTCCAAGTTTGTCAGTGTTTAAAAAGAATTTGGATGCTTTAACTTTTGGTCAGCTCTGAAGGTTTTGGCAAGCAGTTGGACTAGATGACTGTTATAAATACATTCAACCTGAACTCTCCTCTCCTCTCCTCCTCCTCTCCTCTCCTCTCCTCTCCTCTAAAAACAAGACTTCCATTCCAACACCTAAATTAACTATTTTAAAATCACTTCAGTGTAAATGAGCATTTTTCTGGAGACACATCTCACCAGTACTTCTTCCTGGGTAGGGATATTGTGGTATTTTATCAGGAGAATGTTTAAAGTTGATCTGAATTAAGGTTTTTTTTTAAGATTGTTAAAACACTATGTTATTAGAAAATAACAGGAATTTTAGGGGACAATGTGAAAAACATGGGGTTTGTAAGTTACTGTTATAAAAATAGAAGTTACTAGAAGGAGCTATTAGAAATCTATTAGAGTAATAGAAGTTATTCTAATAATTGAAGTTACTATTTGGTTCATCATTTCACTATGGCACAACGAACCAGGGGATATAGTCTAATTCTTCTCTTCTATAGAACTGCTTCTTTGCGCCATTGTAGTACTTCACAGCAGCTGTTCCTGATTTATTCAACTATCGATAAATGATGAAACAAGTCATGACACAAAGTCATGCATTAAATACTTGGAAAGAGTTCATTTGAAAATGAAATTAAACACTTCTGAAAACAGCCCTATTCTTACAAAGTCAGTGCTCCATACAAAACAAAACACATATAGCAAATGTGAATGTCGGGTCAGAAAAGAAATATCTTATCCATTCAAAACCGTTTCTGCTTTAGTAGTCTTTTGGCAGCAGGGCTATTGTTTCTGGTGATTGGTATCACACACCCCAGATAGAATTAACATGATAGTTACAGATGTATTCTCTTGCTAATGGTCATGATGCTACTGCAGGAAAAAAAAGAAAAACCTTCCATGATATCAGATGTGTCGTTTTCCTCTTTGAGCAGATTTTAAAGTTTGTGAAAGATCCCAGGTGCTGTCAGCTGACATGTGGTGTTAACAAACAGTTGTTTTTTCTTGTAAGTATTCTATTATTTTTCTTTGAAAATAGTATTTAGGTGCAGAGGTAATATCTCTCACAATGCTTTAGCTACTGATTTCCATGGGAAGGATCTGTCAAGCACTTCCCAGTGCAACTTCAAACATTATGATAAAGTTGGAATAATATTTATGTACTTTTCTAGTATTTGTGCTTGTGTGAGAAAGACCTTGTCTTGAAAACTGTACTTTCAAAATGACCCTTTTTTCTATACTCATCCTGAAAAAGGTTCTTTCTTTACGTAAGTATTTCTTGCATAAAAAGGCCTGTTTCCTGGTAACCACACTTGTAAGAAAAGAGAAGGCAAAAAAAATTTAGGGAAAAAGTAATACCAGCAGACAGCCTGACAGAAATTACATTCAGCTCCCACTTCTAGTTAGAAAATTCCATATTTAAAAAAATCCATGCATTAGTGAGGCAAACATTACTTGATTCACTCTGTGTCTCTGCTGCTGCTGTGCATTCATCCTCAAAGAGGTAGATTGGAGAATCATTGAGATTAATTCCCTGGAAAATTGCAGAATCTAGAAACTGTGCACTTTCTAGCTTCCAGATGATACAAAGTATGAGCCTTACAATTCAGATATTTATGTGGGTTGCCTGTAGTCTGTGTGACAAAACTAATGGGAGTTATAAAACTGCAAAGAACAAAACAACAGGGACAAAAGGGGAAGGGGGGAACCACCAACTTTTAACTATTTCTGAGATGGATATAATATCTAAGAATTATATGGATGGGAGGTTTCTGAGGCAACTAGAGGAAATAGAACGTAGCCTAAAGTGCAGTGCTGTAATGCAAGGAAATACTCTTAACAAATTGCCAGTTAAGTCTAAAACATAGTACTCTACAGTCTTCAGTAGGCAAGTTTCCATTACACTGAAAAGTATTACATAAGAACTGATCATAAAATCATAGGAATTAGAGGTCAATACACTGTAACTGAGTTCATCATTCCCAGTCATTGGAAATTAATTATGTATTCTTCTTCTCTAATATAATCTTTCCAGTGTATCACCTATTTTGTTCAGAAAATAATGAGGTTTCCCTGATTCTGATTAACACACTTCTGCTGTCAAGCACAAAACTACTAGAATATATGCAATATTCACACCAGATTGTCATATCAAAGTCCCCCGCTCACTGGGCCACACACAGGCTAATGCAAATGCCCCCTATCTACTATTACAGATTATTTAAGTATTTCAGACTGGTTTTAATAAAAATATTTTCATTAATGATAAGATCTCGTTTTCTTTTTTAATCACAACCTTTTCTACTAAAAATCAATACTGTATTTTTACTCCTATAGTATATTTACCATTTCAGGACTTCCTGACTTGTTTGCTACTTCCACTTCTCTGAATCTTCTATATTTACATTTTTTCTTTATTCTAAATCAAGTCTGCCAGGCCAGACAGTCATTTTTGCTATTCAATTTATCAATACTTTTAGGATAATGAAATTTCTAAATTACTGTTCAATCTATGTGTGCTTTGAACATTAGATAATTAAGTGCTCTGGAAAGTAAATTCATTCCACTGATTAAAGGTTGTTTGTTTTTTTTTTTTTTAGATTAAAACCAACAATAGAAAATGGCTAAGCTGGTTACATAGGAGAACATGCTGTCAGCATTCTGAAATTTGTTCTTAGAACCTATCACAAACGCACGCTGTACCAAAGTTAAAATGCCTTATTGCCCACAGAAGTGTCTCAAGTGAGACCATAAATATTTTAAGCCATCATTTTGGATGAGGTAGTTTAAATGACTGTCAGGTGATAGCAGCAGCGAGCATTGTCATAGAGAGTGTATCAACAGAATTGTCCAAAGAAAACCTTGAAAGTTCATTTAATGGTTTTCTGATCGTTATACACATTTTGAAATAGTCCCATGTATTTGAGATATCCATAGTGATGCTACCCCGCCATTCATGAAAGTTGTAATTCTACTATAGTTTAAAATATTCAGAATATTTTTTCCCTCTAATATTTTCAGAGGTTTATCAATCTTTCCACATAGCAGTGTCCAGAGTTGTCATAATAATAATAATAATTTTAAAAGTGGGATTTTGGGGGGTTTAGTGCAGATTTTCTTGGTTAGGTTTCTTTTTTTTTTTTTTTTTTTTTTTTTGGTTGGTTAGTATTTTTTGTTTTGATTTTGGGTTTAGGTGTTTTTTGGGGGGCTAGGTGTTGTTTATTTGTTTATAACCAGTACTAGCTTGTATGAAATAGCAGAGATAGTACTCTATTTATTTTTCATTTGTGGAAATATAGGTATATATTTGTGCATGCATCTCTGTGCATGTGTGGGAGGAAGATGGGAGGAGTTGTATCAGCAGGGGGCTTTTTCTTCAGCAATCTCCATAGTGATTGACAAATTGACG
Organism: Pezoporus occidentalis; assembly: GCF_034315485.1. Classification (NCBI taxonomy): domain Eukaryota; kingdom Metazoa; phylum Chordata; class Aves; order Psittaciformes; family Psittacidae; genus Pezoporus; species Pezoporus occidentalis. Next base: position 3,520,508 of record NW_026914611.1, on the reverse strand, counting down.
ACTAGTTTTTTCAACAGATGCAAGTGAGCCACCAGTCTTCACGAGTTTAATACACACACCAGGGAAGGCATTTTACTGTGCATATGGCAGTGTTCATAATAACTTGAGCTAGTATTTTGTTGAGGACAGATCACTTTTAATGAATGGAATGCAGGATAAGAATAGATCTGTTGACCGGATTTTAATAAACTTGATTCTTAGCAGAAACAATGCCCAAAATTGGCCACTACGTGAAAGACAGTTTGTGACTTCCACAAGTGTTTTCTTCATTTAAAATTGAAAACTTGAAAAGCAAAATCATCTTCCATTTATTGACTGAAGCTGCAGTGTTATTGAATTAAAAGCATCTTAAACTTTTTATATGTATTACTTACAGTGATTGAAAGTTGTTGCACTCCTAAAGTCTCCAAGAATGTTGCCTCTAATATTCAGCATCAATATGCTGTTCTGTGATTCAAACAAAAGCAATAACAATTAAAAAGGAACCTAACAATTCTTCTCCTGAAAGAAATTGAAGATTTATTCAAGCATTTAGTTTAAGGTTAAAGATTCAGGTTTCATTAATAAAATAATTATATTTGCAGAATGGATCTCCTGAGCACAGTCTATTCTACTTAAGATAACTTTAGGTACTGAACTAATGTTTTAAAATAAAAACTAAGTGAACTCATGATTAAGGTTAGACCATCTCCACTTGAGTAGTGAATAACCTTATAAGAGCTTCAAATAAAGTCAGTTTGGATCTATGACTGATCAGCTCATACTGATCAGAACAAAGAATTTACCCTGAAATTAATATAACAAACACTTCTCACAATGAAATATAGCAAATGATAATTTCCAGTCACAAAAATGCATATATCTTACAGTATAAAACTATAAATCTTTTAGAATATAATAAGAATTCACATACACACTACTTCAGACCTATGTCATTTCTAGCTATATATTGCCTACAGTACCACTTCTTAGAACATCTTGGGAATGCCTGACACAACATAGGTCTGATAATCTTAATGGGATCAGATTTTATTTCCATTTGAAGTGGTTGACTTGTAAGGGGGCTGTGAGTAAGAATATTTTAGGACAGCTAGGTAAAAAGCAAACTGCCACATACATCTGAGAAAGCACATCTTTACTGGTACACTTTTAGATCCACTATTCAAAGCAGTAGAGCAGTCCATGCAATGTAGCAGGCCTGACTAACAAAAAAAAAGTTCAGCAAGTACATATATGTCAATCAACTGTAAAGCATAAAGTTGAGAAGAAAATTACATTCTTCATTATAACTAATTAGGTAGTAAAACCTATAAATAATAGCATTTCTATATAGGAAATAAAGGGATAACTGAAAAATGAAAACATTTCCATTTTAGTGATAAATAAAATTTTGGAGGGGGTGATACAATTAGAAATCATTTGTAATGTATATGCCATTCTTGTTACAGATGGAAAACTTTGTAATTATCAAAAGTGTCACAGCAAGAAGTAATATGCAGTGAAGACTTGATGGTCTATTGTCAGAATATATGTGGAAATGCATTTTTTAGCATACTGTTAACACTCTCTAATAGTGATCAGAGTTGTAATGCCAGGTTTTCCAACTGCCCTGAACTTTTTCTGTTAGTTGGGTCAATTTTCTTACATAACCTGCTGTATATGTAATATTAAAAGATGGGTTAAAAAATCTGGGTGTGATTTTCCATATACAATGCTTTTTTGTTGATTTAAACTTTGCTATCTGCATTTGTGCATAATGAGTATATGCAAAATTTGGTATATGGGTTGTGCACCAAAAAGATGAGCATAAAGTTTTCAACACTTTTTTTCCCCCCTCCAAATTGTCATCCATATACCTAATATATTTTCCTTCTATCTTCCTCCAGGCTTCAGGCTAAATTTGGTTCTGGCAGATACCAACAAATGTGTGAAAGTAAAAGAAACACTATGTAATAATGACAAGAGGATAAAGCTATTGACATAATTATCTAAATCATTCTTCCAGAGAATAAAAGTTCCTTAATCAACACCTATCAGGTTATTGTTTTTTTCTGGAGATCATATGTTATATCTTCAAATGCAGGCAATCACAGAATTATTTTGACATTAAGTATTACAATATCTTGAAGGAATGCATTTAAACTTATAAATAAATAAATTGTCTTCATAAAAGACAGTCTTGACCCTAATACAATGAAAAGCTCAAAAATCCCTTAACATTCATTTTTCAGTATGATATAGCTCTGCACCTTCAAATTTGGGACAGAAAGAGTATCTGAAAAACTTGAGTATGACTTAGAATATCGTAGTCCCTCTACATGATGTCTAGATTAATGCAGATGCTGTTTTCCAGAGAACTTGCAGAAATTAATTCATTCATTATTATGAAAAAACATCACTGGTGTTTAAATATTGACAGCTGCTTTAACGAGGTAAATCCATGAGGAAATATTAGTCCCAATAACATTATTATTAATATGTTTCTCTGTTTGGACTTTTGGGGTTTTGTTTGTCATTCTCAACTGTATGCAGTTGCACTGAAAAAGAGCCCATAAGAATCTGAACTCCATAATGCTATGAATTTTTATGACCACTATACATGACCTTTGTCAGTTGCTTTTGAACCATGTTGAATGCTAAGTAAGTGACAATAGCCCAAATTAGGTTTTCTAAATCTAGAATCTAGAATCATAGAATAGTTAGGGTTGGAAAGGACCTGAAGATCATCTAGTTCCACCCCCCCACCATAGGCAGGGATGCCTTACCCTAGACCATGTTACCTATGGCTCTGTTCAACCCGGACTTGAACACCACCAGGGACGGAGCATTCACAACTTCCCTGGGCAAGCCATTACAGTGCCTCACCACCCTTAAAGAACTTTCTCCTTGTATCCAATCTAAACTTCCCTTGTTTAAGTTTGAACCCTTTACCCCCTGTCCTATCACTACGGTCCCTAATGAAGAGTCCCTCCCCAGCATCCCTATAGCCCCCTTCAGATACTGGAAGGATTCTATGAGATCTCCACGCAGCCTTCTCTTCTCCAGGTTGAACAGCCCACACTTTCTCAGCCTATTTTCATACAGGAGGTGCTCCAGTCCCCTGATTATCCTTGTGGCCCTCCTCTGGATTTGTTCCAACAGTTCCATGTTCTTTTTCTGTTGAGGACACCAGAAGTGCACACAATACTCCAGGTGAGGTCTCACAAGAGCAGAGTAGAGGGGCAGGATCACCTCCTTTGACCTGCTGGTCACTCTCCTTTGGGTGCAGCCCAGGATACAGTTGGTGTTCTGGGCTGCAAGCGCATATTGAAGCTGGCTCATATTAAGTTTCTCATCAACCAACACTACCAAGTCCTTCTCCACAGGGCTGCTCTGAATCTCTTCTCTGCCCAACCTGTAGCTGTGCCTGGGATTGCTCCCACCCAGGTGTAGGACCTTGCACTTGGCATGGTTAAACTTCACAAGGCTGGCATCAGCCCACCTCACAAACATGTCAAGGTCCCTCTGGATGGCATTCCTTCCCTCCAGCACATCAACCGAACCACACAGCTTGGTGTCATCGGCAAACTTGCTGAGGGGGCACTCAATCCCACTGTCCATGTCAGCAACAAATATGTTGAATAAGACCGGTCCCAACACCAGTCCCTGAGTAACACCACTTGTTACTGGTCTCCAGCTCGACATTGAGCCATTGACCACAACTCTTTGAGTGTGGCCATCCAGCCAGTTCTTTATCCACTGAGTGGTTATAAATCTAACATAAAGGTATTCTTTGTTATTCTGAAGCGCTACACCTCAAGAAGCAGACTAATGCACTCAGGACACATCTTTTGCACGTCCTTTCACTTAGACTGATCTAAATCAGGTGAAACTTCCAGACAGAAATGTCAGTGCAGTTCATCAGTATGAGACATGGAAAAATCAGGTCGATAATTTGTATACTAATCTTCACAGGAAATCATCATACTAATCATTCGTAGCTTATACTATCTGGACTTTACAGCTATTAAGTTTTTTTAGGATGAAAATTGCAGGCTGCCTTTTCTTTTTGTTACAACCCTGTAAAAAAACCCTCACAGTGTGGAAATCTACACGTGCAGAATTTGAAGCATACCCCCAGCTAATCACACAGATAGATCGATTTAAGCAAACAAACCTACTAAAGTTAAGGGAGTTATGTGTATGTAACTAAGGACTAATATTTGTTCTAATAAGAATAGTCAATGTTGCTACTTCGGTTTTCCTCTTTGTCATCCCCATCCCTTAGTCTATCCTTGAAAATTGGAGGCAACTGTGTCTAAACTTAATAATCATGTAATTTGCAATTGTACTAAGTTGATATCTCTAATGTCACTTCCATAGATGTGAGCATAAAATTACAAATGTTCCTCCGAACAATGCCTATTTTCAGGCTTTTCAGTGGGTTTTCATCTTGTGTGCTTGTCATTTCTCTTTAGTCCCACCTGCAGTGTTTATTTTAAGCATGACAGTTCTTTGGTGCTGTGATGCCCAGTCCTGGATAATCTTTAACTGAAGGTCAAAAGAGAGGGCAACAAAAGGCAGAACCCTCATGATTCAGTGCATGCCACAATGAAAGCTACCTGACGTAGCAAACCTCCTTTGAGGGGAAAGAGGACAGACAGCAGAAGGAAGATAGCAGGAATGCCATCTCAGCTTCTAAAACATTGAAAGAAAACCCTGCAGCTGGCTTTAATAGTTCATAACAACAGCTGTCTCCCCCTTTTGAACATTTTCTATGATGTAGTGTTTCCTCATATGACATTCTTCAGTCTACCTCTCATATTGCTTCATGCCTCACTGCACCACAGGAGGCATCATATTGCAAAAAATTCTTCTCTTGTGAAGTGCCTAAGCGCCACAGGAATAGTACTTCTCTGTCAGAATGAAAAGAGTCTTCATTACATATTTCACCTTTTTTTTTGCCCCCAGAAATATATCAGTAACAACTGTCACCATTTAATAAACTAACATTGTAACACAATTCAGTTAAATTATCAGATATTATAGTTGCACCTTGCTGAATTATTTAGGTCTAATGTGCTTTAAAGATTTTGAGATTTTTATATACATATATGAGCATACATAGATATCACGTACACCTATGATGCTGTATGAATGAAAAGTATACATAGAAATATATGTGCTAAAAGTTATGAAGTTATATATATAATAGATGATTTCTCTAATGTTTCTAATGCTTAATGTTTAAAACAGCAAATATAAATATCAATCTAAAGTCGGTCTTTGGATTATTAAGTATCTCACTGCATTTCTGAGGTATTAACATTATTTGATATTTGCTTTCTTTGTTCATTGAAGGATAACGTACAAAGCATCAGGTAAAAATACAGGATCCAATTTTATGAGGTCAAAAGCTCCAGTGAATAGTCTGTAGACTTTTTTCCAATTGATCAAATGATGAAAAACTGAAGGCATACTCCTGCAAATGCTTAGACATATGAACAGTTTTACTCCTATATGTAGCTTTTGGTGATATTAAATTTCTGAAAACAAAATTACTCATATGGGTCAGAGCATGCGAATCTAAATATCAGCTATATATTAACTATTAAAAGTGCTATTTTTGCTGTAGAACTGCCTTTTAAATCTGCACTCTATTTGACAATAACATTTAAAACCATTCTGTGAAATAACATTGCCTGACCTTTTTTTTTTTTAATTTTGAATATGGCTTTTTAGAGTTCTATTGAAATAAGACTTAAAGGATTATTTAATTATTAATTAATTAAAGTATTTTGAAACCTAAATGGCATAATGCATTGGTAAATATCCATTGCTACAGTTTGCAAATGAGGTGACTGTGTATGAAAATGTGTCATTTATACTCTTAATTACTATATTAATTAGGAGTATAAAGCAATACACTGTGTAAGATAGCTTAGATCACTTGTTAACTGACACGTTTTGGGTTTTTTGTAGGGGGGTGTGTCGGAAAGATTGGTGTTACGTGACCAAATACTGAGCAATATTCCCCTTTTACAAAGGTTTTAATTCAATGTAAAACTAGGTAAGTTGAATGTCTGTTGTTGTTGTTATTATTATTGTTATTATCACTGCTACTGCTATCATTATTTTAGGCACAGTCATATTCTGTTTGTCAAGAAGATTTTTATTTGACAATTTTAATATACATTTGAAAAATAGTATTTTCTCAGGAAAAAGGTATGGGGTTTTGGGGGATTTGTTTTTTATATATTGAGCATGTCCAAAAAAACCAAAACTGTCTACCTTCACCTCACTTTCTAATACAAAGTTCATGTTTCCTATAATAGTTACAGTTATGACAATAAAAACATTTAATGGAAATTAATGAAAATAAAAAAGTATTGTAGTACCCAGTAAAGTCTTACAAAATATTTATTTGTGAAGAAATACATTACAAAAGATTTTAAAGGTCAGATCCTACAATGCTTTGCTGAGCAAGATGGAAATTAGCAAAGAATGCAGAATTTGACAATAGCTAATTTATTTCTAACACAAGATGGATATATGATCTCAGTATTGCATGAGTCCTTCAGGCCCAAATCCTTAAAGGCATAAGACTTCATCTTTTTTTTTTTTTGTTAGTAATTGCCATTTAGCCCTTTATTACATAATTGTGTATGAATTAAATAATTTGAAGTCTAAAGAAGAGATTAAAAAATTCTTTGCTAAGAAGTGCACTGATTTCTTTGGGTATTTTGCCTGATGAAGGACTGCAAAAACAGGCCTTGGGGAAGAGCTAACAGGAAACCTATTAAGTGACCATGAGATCACACACTAATCCTATCCTAAGGATAAAATCTAATCCTATTTTTGACTGAAGTGCTAAATTTCTCCTGGCCTCTCATCAGCACATGCAAAGGTACTTCCTTCTTGCTTCTTGTGTGTGCGCGTACGAAAGAGTGCAATATCAATCTTGATATGTCTTTTATTATACTATAACCTAAACATGTTTATGACATGCTAATGACTTAATTAAAAGTATTAAGAATATAATACTTTTATTAAAAACATATGACAGAAAATGAATTATTAACTTCAGTGGCTGTTTTTCATATCTGTCTGGAGCTTTCCGAAACAGTTATGTCAAATTATTTTTACTTACGTCAAATTCTGATTGGGAAAGATGTTAGTTTTCTAGACAGAAATGTACGTAAGAAAATACGGCATTTGTTCATCCCACATAGACATAGTAATTTGTATAGTTCCAGTTTCTTATTGTTATAAAAGGCTGTAGAATATTGCATTTCTAGTAGAGAGAGGCATTTAGATATACTGATGAATTAAGAACTAACAGAGTGACTTTCTCTAACACATTAAAAACAACCTGAAAGCCATATCTATATAACAGATGTATACAATGTGCTGTGATTTCTCTGAAAACCCCTTATATGAACGACCTTCCCAACTTCTGCTTTGTGATGGCTAAGGGAATTCAATTACACTGTAAATATTTTACCCAGGTACAGCACTAAAAAGAAAACATCCTTTAAAAATTGGAATTACATTTGTTCGGGTTTTTTTTCTTTTTTTGGTGCTTTTTTGTTTTTTTTTTTTAGTAAGGTAAATTTCAATGAACTATACAAAATATTTTCATCTTGGACATGTCAAAAATGCAAAGCTGAATCTTCTGTGATTTTGTCAGAGGATTTAACATTTATTCAATAACACTAGAAAGATTTTATAAGACTAGTGTTGAATTATATAGCCCTGTAATCTCAAACTTCTTTCTGAATATACAGTATGTATTTGGCATCTGAGTCAAAGGCTTCAAATGCTACATATTCCTCTAGATAAGTTGTTGTGATGGCTGGCAGTGCTCTTGGAGTTGCTTATTTTTCAGTCCCACCTCAAAACACCTAACCAGAATCAAACAAAGCAGACAAACCCCTAAGGAACTTTTTATGGTGTCTTGAAAGTTTTTCTCTTTCATGTGTTAAAGTGTAGTAATTTTTAAAATGTTAAATAATTTATTTCCTCATTCACCAATATGACTGGTTAAGAAAAAAATGCTGAGTGAAAAAGAATTCAGGCCTTTTCATAGTACTACAAGTATCTGCATTATTTTCCACTTTTATTTTTTTTGCATCAGTGCATTCCACTTAGTTTTTTTTTGTAGCTGGTGAATTTTATATGAAAGACTCTATTTTAAAAATAAACATAAATATCAGAAAACATGGTACAAATCAGAAAACATGGTATAAGGCTTCCTTCCAACTGGCATCTCAGGTATGAAACATCAAATCCTGTCCTTGATATATCGCAGTAATCAGTTTAACATGTAAAATGAAAGATTATGGAAATATATGCCAAATACTGATCGTAGTATGAAGCTTTCCTCAGGCAGCAATTAAAAAAAATAATCAGCAAAAGGGGTAGAATAAATATAGATTTTTCTGTATTTCCATGTTGTATTTTTCTGAAACTGTATTATTGCAAGAAAAAAAAAATGCAAATCTGATCTCCAAAATATGCGTCTACAACATATGAATCAGGAAAGGGATATCAATCATTAGAAGTATTAGAATGAATGTTCAAATCTTCTGGGGAAAAAAAAAAAAACAACCACAAACAAACAAAAACCAAACCAAAAAAACAAAACCAAAAATGTGTTTGGATGAAGTCTCAAACAGAAATCTTAGCCAAAAGCTGGGCTATTAACAGTGTTTGGACTGTGTATCCCTTCACGTTATATTTTCTTTTTAAAATTGGAATCTGTGTATGATAATATTCACTTCCTGTCTTAAGTCACCAGGGAGTATTGCTGTGTAAGTTGAACAGTTACACATTTCAGTGGCAGAACTGATGTTTGAATGCAGCTTTTATTAGCTTCTTAAGTGCCCAGTGCTGTTCCCATTGGCAGTGCTCCCATTGACTTCAATCAGGGCAGGAACAGGCCCTAATTTTGTAAGGCACTTTAGGATCCTTTGGGAAGAAAGGTGTTAGAAGAATACAAGCCATAATTATCAATTAGTTGTCAACAAAGCACTCTCACAAATATCTCCTGTGGTCACACAACACTGTATCTTAATTTCAAACCTCAGTTTGCTGTAGCAATTTTAATGCTGCTGCTGAATGATTATTTGCTCAGACACAGACATTTTGTGACACTATAATTTCCAACTTTGACATGAAGAAATTTGATTCTTCATATAATTATTAAAAAAAAAAACAAAAAAACAACCAAAAGCGTTTTTCTAAGTTTATATAAAAATAAGACAGAACAAACACCTGACTGTGCTGCCCTAACTATAGCTAAAACCTACTTTGTATATAGCAATCTCATATCAAGATTTAAAAGGTTGTAAATATCTAAACTGGATGCTTACAAGTTTAAGATTTTTTTCATATTCTAAGCATTCAATACTCCACATTCTGTATGTTTTTAATTCTGCATCTCTACATTTGGACAGTTAAATCATTTTCACTTCTGGTGACAATCCTTGCTTCAGAGTCTCTGCCCTGCAAATAACCACTTTCTTCTCTGTATTACAAAGTAGTGTGACAAGATTTATCTTTTCAATATTTAAAATGCAGAGATAAATATAAATTAACCATATTCCCAAAACATTAATTCACTAAAAAGGGTTCTTATCACTGTGGTCATTTAGCTCATTAGAGAGGTGCAAGGCCTCTTCATCGTTTACTCACCTCCTGTAAACCCAGTGAGTCCCAAAAATAAATATGACCCTTTTTTTCTGAGTTCAACAACAACAATAACAATTCTTACTGAAGCCTTTGGAAGACAGACTTTATATTTCATTCAAATCCTGTATTCCCTTTTCTAATAAAAAATGTAACTTTTTCTTAGAAGACAAGACAAATAAATGAAGAAATTCAGAACCTATAACTACTTATCTTCTATATATAGCTTTATAGTTCAAATCTCTGAATAAATAAAAATATGCGTTAACCCTCCTAGTACCTTTACACCATTAGGCTTAAACATTATTACAAGTAACCTTTACAAGCCAGTAACATTCCATTAAAAACAAAGAGTCAGCATTTCAGAAATTGAACTAGCATTAGATTTCAAGGTCCTTACGCCTTTCTGAGCATATAAAAAATACTCTGATACACACACCTAATTGTGCATTGTCAACATGACTAAAGCCAGAAAATTTCCTTTTTAGAGAAAGAAAAGACTTTGGTAACAGTAAACATTATCCTACTATGTTCAGAAACACTTCTCCATCAAGCAAAAGTGAACTCAGACTAAGGACTGCCTGTATGTGTCAGACACATAGAATCATAGAATAATTAGGGTTGGAAAGGACCTGAAGATCATTTAGTTCCAACCCCCCTGCCGTGGGCAGGGACACCTTACGCTAAATCGTATCACCCAAGGCCTCGTCCAACCTGGTCTAGAACACTGCCAGGGATGGAGCATTCACAACCTCCCTGGGCAACCCATTCCAGTGCCTCACCACCCTAACAGGAAAGAACTTCCTCCTTATATCCAATCTAAACATTCCCTGTTTAACTTTTAACCCTATCACTACACTCCCTATCACTACAGTCCCTAATGAAGAGTCCCTCCCCAGCATCCCTATAGGCCCTATTCAGATACTGGAAGGCTGCTATGAGGTCTCTACGCAGCCTTCTCTTCTCCAGGCTGAACAGCCCAAACTTCCTCAGCCTGTCTTCATATGGGAGATGCTCCAGTCCCCTGATCATCCTTGTGGCCCTTCTCTGGACTTGTTCCAACAGTTCCATGTCCTTTTTATGTTGAGGACACCAGAACTGCACACAATACTCCAGGTGAGGTCTCACAAGAGCAGAGTAGAGGGGCAGGATCACCTCCTTCGACCTGCTGGTCATGCTCCTTTTGATGCAGCCCAGGATATGGTTGGCTTTCTGGGCTGCGAGCGCACACTGCCTGCCCATGGTCATTTTCTCATCAACCAACACCCCCAAGTCCTTCTCCGCAGCGCTGCTCTGAATCTCTTCTCTGCCCAACCTGTGGAGTTCATATTTGAATTCATTTTGCCCAAACCCAAAAGTGCATTACACAAAAAAAAATCTGACTGATCCTGACAAGAATACTCATATCAATCATATTATTCACATGTAGAATTCATCAGAGAGTAAAAATCTAATTTTGAACTTTCATCTTCATTGCTGTGAATTATCTTTCCATTAAGATTGTGAATTAATACTGAGCTTTAATGATTAAATGAACATTTGTGAGTCCTTATATCAACACACAGAGCAGGAGGTAAGGATAACTAAGTATGCGACAAACATAAAAGAAAAACTGTTTTACTATGCAACTGTAAATTGAAATTACATAGTATATCGATCAGGCCAAAGTTGGGAATTCTTGATATTTCACCATAGATCAGTACATAAAGCAGTAAATACTTCTCAAACATTCAAATGGTAAATGAGGTAAATATTATAAAGACAAAATTATGTGATGATGCTTTTTTCTCTGTAAGTAAACCCCTGATCCTAACCAACTCTAACAATAACTTCTTAGTAACCCAAGAATTCTTAAGAAATATTTAATTACAGATAGCATTCAGTATATAAAGTATACTGAAAATTATAGAACACATTAATCATATAAAATTATGTATGGATAAAAAATTATTAACAATTAGAAATACATTCAATGATATTTCTAAAAATTGGTAAATTTGCTTTAAGTAGTTTTCAGACTTACAGAAACAACTTTTCTCAAAAGAGTAGCAACTTCTTATTCCTTTGGGGAAAAAAAAAGTTAAGGAAGAGCTGATGTACAAGTTGATACCTGCATTAGTATACTTCTGCCCTTTGAAAATGATGTAATGTATTGCACAGTCATAGATCTTACTGTTCAGTATGATACTATGGTACATATATTATGGTACATTGCCACTTGTTGGTAGCTATTGCCTGCTATGCGAAAAAGGGAAAAATGATCATTTCAGACCCAATCAGAAGTTGTTGATAATTTACCACTTAAATTACTCTGCTGAAAAGCTTCATTATATAACCACTGCCTACTTCTAAGATGGTTCCTCTTTTTGAGACAAGGTGCATTTAAAAAAAAATAAATTAAAAAAGCTTCATTCTGCACTGTCTGGTGCCCCATACATACATACATACATACAAATATGTTTTTATGCATGTATGCATTCATGTTACAGATTTACACTAATGATGCTATAGATAGAAATAAATAAACAAAAAACTACCTAAACCATTATTTCCTTTGACATTGATGAGGGTTTTGCTTAAGCTTTTACTCTAGCTATCAGAGCTAAAAAAGCAAACACTTATGCCTCTTCACTGCATCACAGTGTAAGGATGGAGGGAGAAGGAAGGGGGTAATGTAGACCATATGATTCTGCTTAGAAAATCAGCAGCCATCTAAAGGGATACAATATTTTTCTTTACCAGAAAATATACACACTTAAGAACAATAGCTTAGACCCCCATACAGACAATTGTTCTCTGTAATTAAAATAAAAAAGCAAGCTTCAAAACAAAGGCAAGCAGTTTGATTCAGTAATGCGTAGGAAAAAAAGAATAAGATGAGGAAACAGAAAATTAAAGTATAAAAGATACAACCCTTATCTTCATTCTAAAGAGTTAGAATGTTTTTAAACATTAATGTTATAAACTCTATGAACCCATCAATATATATAGTATTTTTAAATCATTTCCACAACTAGTATTGACTACATTTCATACTACCTTTGAATGGAAATAAACTAAAAATATCCACCCCTAAAAGACCACGCATAATTAATAGCAAAAGGAAGAATATAACCTCTAGAAACACCCGAGTTATAAATGATAGCAATGTTATAACTGATTGACCGTTGGAACACCTTTGTAGCAGGTATTTTACATATGCACTGTAAGCTAATAAACAGTCTAACAGGAAGAGGCAAAAAAAGATGAGACAGAATATACTTTCAGACATACCATACTTTCAAAAATTTGAATCAATAGGAGAATTTTCATTCACTTCAAAAACATCAAATATACTGATTGGCCGATTTTTCTTTTGATGCCCTTTTCATCATGCATAAAGGAAGATAGTTATATTTAAGAAGAAATGATTTAGCAGAATATTCATTCTTTGAAAGTATGTGGTTCAAATTCTTTGATCTTAATGTAGGCATTTCTGAGAAATTTGAAAACCAAAAAATGTACATGTTCTTGAATTTCGAGCTTAATGTGAGACAAGCCGTAACCTATATATTTGGGTTTGCTATAAATTGACAGATAAAAATCTAACTGAATGTGCATTACTGTATGTAACTTCACATAAACTCATTTCACCACACCACTACTACATAATTCTATGAATGACTTAAAAAAATCTTTTAAAACTATTTAAAATTGGATGACTAGTAAATTTTAGATAAATGGAATTACATATTTTATTCAACTTAAACTGCCAACTTGAAAATGCGTTTAAAATGTTTAATTTTATAAATTTCTAAATAGAATTTACAATGATAAAACTGTACCATAACTGAGGAGTATCAATACTGTGAATAGCTCCACCCTAGTTATAGCAGAAAGTAACTGGCATTGGGACTACCAAGTTTGTTATAGTTGTGACTAAAAAAACTGAATAGTTCACACAAGTTCAACATTTAAAAAGAGAACAAATCTTTGTTGTGTAATAATTGCTGCATAATTACAGTTATGAATTTATTATTTTAAAACTAAATTCAGGAATTTAATAGAGTTTTGTAAGACCGCTTTTCATTTTTATGAATACATTTGGTATGTGTTCATTTATCCATTTGACTGACAAACTAATTGCTATTGTAATAAAGTTAGAGCAAAGTTAAATTCGGGACACTCCTGTTATGTGATACTATTTCAGATCTAAAAGGTAAGGTTTTATGGTTCAGGAATGTTTATGCTCCAGTTTGAAACTGGATTTGAGCCTGAACTTTTGTTCCTAACAACCAACCCCAAGCCAACATTTATATTACTATATTAGACAAGCTGAAGTCTTGCAGGACTGGAGTGACTTTTTTTGACTCTGTGGATATAGCTTTTATATGATTCATATGCTATATGCAGAACTTTCTCTTCATTCCAGGCCTAAAAGCTTTCAAAACACACATGGAAATATTCTTACATCACAGTAAAGACAGTGTTAATTAAACAAATATAGATAAATATAACTGTATGCATACATATGCATACATATGAATTCTTTTATATATATATACATAAACATCCATATACAGACACACATATGTATTTTTTTAAATGCAGATGGTAAAAAAATACAGATTGTTAAAATAATTATCTGCTTGGTAATTAAACTCTGTTTTAGAAATTAGAAAACCATACTAGATTGTCACCTTTCAAGCTTATTTTAAGAATCTTAGTACTTTTATTTAAAAGTATTTTTGAATAAAGTTCATATGATGTCTCTGACAACAGCAGTCTCCCACTTTGTCCCCTTTCTGAAATACAAACATAAACCTTTTGCCACAGTATTGGTACAAAATCACCAGAAGGTGTTGATAATCTGATGTTCACAAAATCAGATATACTGTATTTCAAATGTTTTATTACATTAAATATTGAACTAGACAATTATTACTTCAACTTTCTACCTTACCCCATTCTAGATGTATTTTTTGAAGATAAGCCAGAACCATGTTGTGATATACAACAGTAATCATGTCCAAACAGAAAAAAAAATAATTTACACTTGACGTGGTCTGTAAATTTCTGCAAAATTTAAAAAGGTTGTAAATATGAGGCTGCAAAATTGTCATAAAAGTGGCTGCATCTTCCATGGCAAAAACCACCACAAAGGGAACAATTTTTATCAATAGTTATTTCATAAAATTCAAGTCTTCAGGACCAAGCCCAAAGAATTAAAGAAAGTTATGTTCATATGGTTCTTCATTCTCAAGAACCACATCTGTATATGCGGATGAAAACTAAACTTCCCATGTAATCAGGACAAATTTACAATGCATTACTACTACATTAATGTTCAGTTGTCAGCAGATTGGAAATAGATGTAATTAATTTTGGAAGTACATAGCAGAGCTACAAATGTTTATCATTACTGTATTCAAATTTTTCACTTATTTCAGCGACAAAAAATCCAAATTCATGAGAGCTAAGTAAATGGTTTGTAACTTCTTTATGTCAATGGAATCCAGTTTTGTATTTACACACTAGAAGCAAAATGTGACCCATCAGCTGTAAGTTAAATAGTTAATTTGGTAACAATTTAATTACAAACTTCATTACACTTTATTTCTTTATATATTCAATTAACTAGATGGTTCCTAGGACTTAAATGTGCCTCTTTTTGTTTCCTGTTCAGTGTTTTAAGAATAAACAATTTTTCTAAAGCATAACTGTGCTTAGCATTTCTGGAGTATTATCATACTGCTAGGTACTCTGAAATGTAGCTGAATAATAATAAAAAAAGCAGCATATAAATTGTAAAGATTTGTCATATATATATTAGAATAGTATTTATGCATAGATGGATAAACACAAATATGTAAGACAGTATCGCTGGGCTGCAAGGAGATCCATGTGCTCTCATTTCACCAGAGCACATTACAAAGATTCTTAGAAGGGTTGGGAAATGATGTAAATGAACTAGTATGGCCGCCCTGTTCAGAGTGCTGCTATCCTGCCCACTCCTCCCACAGAGAAGACTCACTCATCTACTCCTCCATCCTCTTGTCATTCCTTAGCTCGAGGTTCTGCATTTTCCAGAGTAAATAAATGCTGCAGAAAGGAGGTACAAGTTCCCTACATCAAATAATCAATAGAAATGTGAAGACCATTTGAAGGTTGACAGCTATGGAATTGTGTCTGCCACTCACTCTGCCTTCCCTCCTCCATTTTTTCTTGTTAAAAGCATTTTCAGTTCCATGTAAGAAAACTGGAGATTTTGGCCCTCTTCTCTAGAGGCCAGTTTGGAGATGCTAGATTTCAGCATGCCAGTCTTTAACTCAATAAAAGGCTACTCAGGTTCCCTGGAGACACTGAACAATATAAAGAACCTGCCCTCTAAAAATGAAGGAGCTCTGGTTTACCCTCTCCTTCAGGATGCAATGCCTTAATGGACTCTGCCCCTGGAGAGGTAACCATATGCATTAAGCAGACTATAAAGTTTCTGTAAGAAACTTTGCTCACACATATTAGCTCCAGCTAAATAAAAGTCTAAACAACCTACAGAACCAAGATGTTACCTTCATATTTTACCAACAAACATGATTAGCTATTCCACCCTTTCCAGGTAGACATTCGAAATTGTGTTTCCATGGGTCAGAAGCTCAATTTTTAATATTTTACCATTAGTCTTGTTATATTATTTCAAGAAATTATTATGTGACACAAGAAAAGATACCACCACATCTGTTTTCCTAAAAGGAATACTTCTAAGAATTAGTTATAAACTTTCTAAAAAACTGAAACATAGGAAAGCAGTCACAAGTTAAATACTGCAGTATGCAGAATCAATTGAACAGGTTTTTGTAACCTTAAGTGACCACCAGAATAATGGGAGGTAAATACAGAGAAAAAAAAAACCAAACATATGTGAGAATTTGGGCTCTAGAAGTATGAAAAGTGGAACCTGCATTTGTATCAGACTCTTAACTGACGGCAGGACTGACATAGCATCTGGTGTTTCAAGTACTGTGTAAGAATGTCTAGAAATTACATGGTCTATCTTCTGAGATTATTCAGTTGAAATTCAGGTCATTTTATCAGATAGGAGTCAAGTGTGTAATACAGACAAGAGGGGAGGGGGGAGGGGAGGGGGGGGAGGGGAGGGGAAGGGCAGGGCAGGGCAGGGCAGGGCAGGGCAGGGCAGGGCAGGGCAGGGCAGGGAAGGGAAGGGAAGGGAAGGGAAGGGAAGGGAAGGGAAGGGAAGGGAAGGGAAGGGAAGGGAAGGGAAGGGAAGGGGAAGGGAAGGGAAGGGGAAGGGGAAGGGGAAGGGGAAGGGGAAGGGGATCTCACTACTAAACTCACCATTAGAATTAAGGGCATTAAATTGGCATGATATGGAAAAAAAACTAAAAAAAAAAAAAACAAACAACAAAAGAAAGTGCAAATAATATTTCTTTTACTTCTTAAGAATAATTGTTCTATATTATCACAATCCATGTTTTCATTGCAGTAGTTACATTAAGAAATTAGGGTTCTTCTCCATCTTTTTTCCTTTTATCACAGAATTTCATGCACTTTTGAAATAAAATGTGAGGCCATATGACTGATCCAAGAAACTCAATATGACTTGTCAAATGACTAAACAAAAAATCAGAGGGTAAAAAAATCATTCTAATAACCATCCTAAACCAGTCTGATAACCAACCTCAACCAAGCTAAAACAAATTTCTGGATTCTTGAAATAGGGATTTTTTTTCCTTCTTATACTTTTACCCCTTTGGTCAGAACTAACTCAGCAGATCATCACGCAAAAGGTTTCACTGATGTTGCTAACAAAGATGACATAAAAATGTTTGTTTTTTTTCTTGAAACAAGTTATCCTGTTTTCAATCACAGGCACATCTCCCTTTGCCAAGTCATATTCCCATCTACTTTTTCTTACTATAATTTTCCACGGATGATATATCATTGTAGCCACTGAGTGGGAAATCCTAATTCCATTAAAGTCCTCATTCACAAATAGCCATTTCAGGTGTATTTCAGGATCATTATGGATTAAAGAGTATGATTTTGAAATCTGTATTGTTTAAGGATTTATCCCCAAGAATGCACTTTCTAAAGGTAACTGATGTCATTTAATTTTTTTTTCCAACAATGGAATGGATAATATATTTTTTCTGCTGAAGATGCAAAATTGAAGAAATTTAAATTAACTGTCTGATTTTAGGGTAGACCATTAGAAAACTTCTTCCTTAACAGTTATTAAGTGCAGGTAGAAAACATGGAAGCAGCAGTACTGCCGGCCTCAGAAATGGCAGCATCAGAACGCAAGCACAAACAGACTGCAGAGATATTTCTGTCAGCCATTTCTTTCAATTCCAAGCTATTCCTGCTCATTTACTCATTTGTGGATGCTGCCTCTTTGTGGCAGAATGCCATGTAAAATGTACCTTTCACATTAAGGACCTAATCCCACATTTGTACTGACACCTACGCAAAATCCTGTTTATGAGCTTTGAATCACACAGAAAAAAATACATCTACACATGAACAGACACACAGTTTCCAGGACCCTCTCAGTCATTAGATTTAGCCTTTCTCTTAGTGAATGACAAAGGTAGTGAGGTGGAAAATGTTCCTACTCCTATCCATTTAACAACAAAATTCTTCTACTGGGTTTAAATGGAAGGAGAACCAGGACACTAGTTTCAGCAATAGTTATAAGGTGGAAAGTCCAAATTAGGGTTTCAAAACTGCACCTCAGACAGCAACACTCACATCTTGCTAGTGTCAATGGTAAGTCTCCAGGAGATCTAGAGCAGTGCATAGAACAACCATATGCTGTAATTCTGTGACAAAAGAACACACCTCATATGTGCATTTCAAACTGAAATAACACTCCACTTACTAAACTGTCCAAGCTAAATACAGTCATACTTGTCTTTTCTTTTTGTTTTGTTTTACTTTTGCTTTTGCTCAGTGTGGGTGGCATAGAGAGAAGAACACATGCCAGCAAAAGATTTATCTTCAATTCCAACAGACTAGGTATATAGCTTTGTTTTTGTAGAAAGTATGACAGATTGTACATGGATAGGGAAAGCAGAAGAGAACAGAGCCCTTTTGCAATAAAAAATATACTAGTGAGCAACTCTGCAAATAATACCAAACATGATAATTTCTTCTAATGAAGAAAGACAAAGCCACACGTGAAGTATCACTTATCCTGATCCATATCTCAAAGAACACTTCAGTAAGGAAACAAAATGTAAGTATAAAACTATCCTGTTCAGTATGTTGGTGAAACACATATCCCTGTGTTGCTCTTTGACCCATCTACTGTATGCTGGTAAAATTACCGTATGTCATGTTTTGAAAATACAGAACACATTATGCTTTGCCTGAAAATGTTACACCTTTCTGATGAGATGTATCACTAGTAAAGAGAATCCAACATACAAACAGTTGATTTTGGCAAGAAATTTTAAACTTAGGATACTCATTACTTCATGATCTTACATTTGAAATATTTATCAAGTGTTTATTCAGAAACTATTAAAAATCACATGTGCTGGGATACATATGACACATCAGCTGTCCCATCTTACAGTGATGCTGTGTTTATGAATATCCTTGCCATTGCCTGCTGCCCAAAGGGGTAAAGTATAATGTGTACAGTCCATCATTTGGTCTTTCAGGATGCCAGTAAACACGTGGATCTGTACAAGTGCAATTATACTTGACTAAGCAATCAGAAACTGGCTACAACAGTTATAAAATCAGTATATTTTGGTTAACTAATAAAAATTTAAAAAAAAAGAGAAGTCAAGAACTGACAAATCAAAAATTAAACACACTTTTTTCCTGCTAAAATGAATGCCTTCTACATGCCCCTTACTAGTTTGCCCAACCAGATGCCTAAGCACAGGTTGTTAAAAGGTGTGTTTTTAAATAAACTTTTTTTTTTTTCTGTTGTGATCAGATTTTGTCTTGGATTGTCTGTTAAGATTCGGTCATAATTAGCATTATTTGTAATGATTTAAAACATCCTTATGATACAGTATCAGCTTTGGGAAAAAAAGCTCTCAATGTAGTGCAAAACTTTAAAGCAATACACAGACTCTGGACCCCATCCTGAAAAAAGAGGAAACACTTAAATGTCCCAGTAGTTTTAGTTGTAAGAATAGCTCTGCATCTTCTATCCTGATCTTTTGGGCATGTGACTAACTTTGCTCAATGAGTGAGTCTATGAGACTATACCCATTGGTAGAGTTTTTCATATGTTTAAGTGCTTGCAGGATGAAGGCCTAAACTTGGGCTTCTTTCACAAGTAGACATACTCAAATGAGTAAGAATTTGCAGGACTAGGCCCTAAAATAGTGAAGAGAAATGCTAATGTACATATAAAAATAGGTGCTACAATAAAATATTTTTTATATTTCATCAATAAGTTATTTTCACTAACCAGTTATGGATCATATATCTCTGCACTTTAATGATTTGCCCACATCTACAGTGATCCTTTTAAAGATCATAATGTATTTTAATTCAAAAGTCCAGAAAGTATACAAACACATCCTTAAAAAAAGGAAACATTGTATTAAAGTTGGGGTGTGCTAATATCTCCATAAAAGCCATTTAGACTCGCCCATGGATAAAAGGGGAAAATGTGCGCTGCACTCTTCAACCAGAAAAAAAACCAAAATTAAACAATGTCTGTACAAAAACCTAAAGTGACCATGCCTTTCATACTTGTAACCTTAATATGACCTGACAAGACCCTCCTGCCACCTTCCCCCAAGCATGCATGGATACACACACAATGGCAGTGCTGTGCCCAATGTATACAATAGGTGGTTTCTTACTTCCAAACACACTACAAACTGAGAAAAGGGAAAAAAAAAAAAAAACACAACTGAAAATAAACAGCACACCCTTTCATATTCATTCCCCAAAGCTGAAAAATCCTGTGCCAAGGCACTTCACCCTACAATAAAATGAATTAAAGGGGGGAAACAGGAGGTGGGCGAGGTGGGGGGAGGTCAGCATTTACGTTTCTTTGTTTTGCGTGTGGTTGTTAAATACAAATACTCTAGAGAAGGAGCTGCTGTGGCTGGCGGGAGGATCGGAGGGCAGAAGGGGGAGGGGGGCTGTTTCTCAGAACTGGCTGAATGTGGTCTGTTTTTCCAGCACTTCGAGGTAGTCCGGCTCTGCATTTAGTTTTGCTTTTAGCTCCAGGTACTCGTTCCTGTTGGGCTCTACATAGACAGTACTCGGGGGGGTGTAGAGCACTGTCTCCCGGAGCCTACCGTCCCCCGGGCCCGGGTGCAAGTACTGTGGGGCACGCCTAAGGTCATAGTTGGGGGAGTAGGTGTATGCAGCGGGGAGTTTGGGGTAGTCGGGGAGGGTGGACCCGGCTGTCCCCAGCGTGGAGGACGAGGAGTGCTTGTCAGGCTCCAAAATGCCCCTGTAAAAGCGGTCGGCGTCTTGTACCGGGGACAGCAGCTCCTCCCGCGGCTCGATGGTGCTCACGCTGTACGCGGGGCTGCGCACCGGCGCGTCCTCCCCGCCGGGCGCTGCCGGCGGCGGGGGGGCTGGGGGAGACGGGGCACCCCCGCCGGGCTGCAGAGGGTGGCTGCTGTAGGTGACCTTGAGCTCGTGGAGGTCTTTGTAATCCTCGCCCGCGTTGCCCTCCCGGGAGCGGTAGATGGGGTTTTTGCACATGTGGCCCAGGGGGTGCGGGATGTACTCGTAGACGTGCCCAGCGGGGGTCTTAACTTTGGGCAGCGCCGCGCCCCCCCCGCCGCCTCCGCCGCCGCGGTGGGAGGGATGCTGCTGGAGGTGGGGATGGTGGTGGTGCTGGTGGCCGCCGCTGTAGACGCTGTACTGCATGTTGAACGAGCTCACGTCGGAGTTGTTGGCGCTGGCGTGGTCGCCCTGGCCCTTCTTGCGCCGTTTCATCACCAGGACGAAGAGCCCCGCTGCCACGAAGACGGACATGATAAAGACCAGCAGCAGACTGAGGATCAGCACCGAGAGCGGCACCGAGGAGCTGCCGCCGCCAGCGCCGCCCGCGGGCGCGGAGCCACCCGCCGCCGCCGTGCCGTTGAGACGCACGGTGGAGGAGGACGGGGTGGTCCTGGCCGGCAGCTGGCCCGGGGAGGGCGTCGGGGTGGAGACCACAATGTCGGAGTAGTCAGGGCAGAGCAGCTCAGCCCGGACAGCCCGCATGTCGCTCTGGGCAAACTTCTTCGGGGACTCGCAGATGACCTGGTCCACCAGGACACCAGTGTTGAGCTGCTCCAGCCACAGCTTCATGCCCACCACATCGCAGGTGCAGTCCCAGGGGTTCTCGTGAAGGTCTATCTGCAGCAGGGATTTCAGCTGGTCCAGCACCCCACTCACGGGCAGGTAGGAGAAGTGGTTGCTCCGCAGGCTCAGCCTGTAGAGAGACAGACCAGAAAAAATGTTCCCTGGCAAAGACCTCAGCAGGTTGTTGTTCAAAAACAAGAGCTGAAGGTTGGGGACAGATTGGAAGGTGCCCGCCTCTATCTCCCGGATGACGTTGTACTGCAGGAAGAGGTACTGCAGGCTTTGCAGCCCATAGAACAGCTCTGGGCTCAGATGCTCAATCCGGTTCCCATTCAGATACAGCCTTCTCAAATTAGTTAAATCCCCAAAAGCCCGGTCCTGAATGACCGAGATACGATTATTGCCCAAATGCAGCAAATCTAGCCCAGTGGCATCCACAAAATCTGCCCTGCGTACCAGCGCAATGTAGTTTTCCGTCAAATACATCTTCTTAGGATTATAGGGTTTGGGCTGCAGTTCAGAAATGCTCTCTATCTTTCTCTCCTGACAATTGACATTGAGGCCCAGGTCAGAAATCTGCAAGTTGCAAGTGCAGGCGGTGGGGCACTCCAAAGGCACCGGGGATTTGGTCTGGTAGGCAATGCTGGGGCCATAGTTGCTGTATCCCAGGTCTTTTGAGGGCAGGCGTGAGGTGGGGCGCACCCTCGTCTTGTTGGGTTGGCGGGTGCCTTTGGGGGGCTTCAAAGGGGATTTGTAAACAGCTGAAGAAGAAGTGGCCACGGAGTTGACTGAGGCTGGGGTAGTGTGGAAATACCCTGTAGTGCTCAATGGTGTCTGCGGTCGCATTTCATAATCTGAAATGAGCCTCCTGGGGCAAAGCTCCTGCTTGGAAACTTCATCCAAGTCTCGACCATGTAAGCGGAAAGGGGTCTCACAAACCACATCTCCCACCAGAGCAGAGTAGGAGATACTGTCCAGCCAATCCTTTAGAGAAATCAACTCGCAAGAGCAATTCCAGGGGTTTTCCTCCAGCTGCAGCTCCACCACTTTATCCATGTGCTGCAAAAGGCCCACATAGGGCAGCAGCTTCAGCCGGTTACCCCTCAGGTCCAGGTGAGTTAAGGGCACAAAACGGAAAAGGTTGTTGGGCAAACTGGAGAGGAGGTTATCATTGAGAATCAGCACTTGCAGCAAATGCAGTTTGCTGAAGGCATTGGGTTCAATGACACTAATGTAATTGTAATCGACCTGTAGGTATTCCAAACTCTCTAGCCCAAGGAAAGTGTCATCCCGTAAAAGTTCCAGCTTGTTGTTGTTCAGGTGCAGCCTCCTTAAGCCTCTCAGACCATGAAAGGCCCCAGTTTCGATGTCTTGTATGTCATTGCTCCCGAGATGCAAAATTGAAGCCCCTGTGTAATTGACAAACTGGTTCGGGTACAGCCTGTTCAAAAGGTTCCCGGACAACAAGAGGTGGTAGACAGGGAACCTTGGTGGACTGATCTCAAAAAGGCTGATGATCCCTCGGTTTTCACAGCTCACCGTTAAGATGCTGTCCTTCTCCTCACAAGGACAAGCATTATCACAGATTTCCCCATAATATTCGATGCTTTCTGCCCATGAAAGGACTAGCGATGTTAAAGCAAACGCGATCGTCTGCAGCATCCAGATATGCATTTTTTTTTGTTGAGGTCCTGTTCTAAAGTTACTGTAGAACAGCAAGCGTACATTTTATTCCCTGTAGGATAAGGAGAAAAAAAGAAAGAAGCATAATAGCACAGCCCCATAAAATTTAAAATGGAGACATAGTTTATGTATATCTTCACTAGGGTAGAGAATGCAGAATTGTTAAGCAAAGAAAAAAAAAACCCAAACAACTGTCACTTCTAATTCCCACACTTTCAAAAACTGGATGACATGCATTGATTAAAAGGTTGATGGGCAACTCCTAGCCAGTCAAATGCCTGCAGTGCTTAAAAAGGTAAGGTCAAAGCAGGAATTATCCTGGTTCTGTTCATGTGGGGTGCATTTCAATGCTTCCTTGGATTTCTTCTTCATGACCAGCCCCATAAATATACATAAAATGGCTGTCAGTTCAGTTTCACGGTTCTAATTTAAGAGAATAAGAAGCACCATTTTACGAGGTTTCCCACCTCCCCCGTTACCCGACTCCCCCTTCCCTTCAGAACCTCTCTGGTGAACAGCGCACCAAGGTCTTCCCCTCCTTCCACCTCGGTTTTTAACTGGTGGTGGAAATGCCATGGTAAGAATCCCGAGAAAAACACTCAGTGCTGAAAACGGCAGCTTAATTCAACAGAGAGCACACTGACACATTCCCCACATCACACATTCCTTAAAACTCTTCTATGCCTTCCCCCCCCCCCCCCCCATCTCTACATTTACAAAGCACACGCCCACCCACACAGACATGCACACACACACGCCCCCCCCCACCTTACTTTTGTGGAGGAATGCTTCAGTAATGAGATTAAACACGTTAACCTCCTACTTCAGTGCACTTAACAGTTCACTTTGCCAAGAGAAATTCTGTATCTTCTCACAGTAATTTTAATTGATTTTATGATACATACCACCCCCCGTGAGTTATGCACAATAAAACAGAGCTGACCACCAAGCAGAGGTCTTCGGTTCTTGCACACACATACATACACACAGAAAGACACACAGACTTAAAGGAAATGTTTTAACCACTCACCCAAAATTTGTGAGAAATGTAAAACACACGGATCATCTTCGTAGTCTCAGCCATATCTGACATAGCGCTTATTCCCAACGTTCTGCAAAACTAGCCTGGTAGAAGTGGAGAGATCTAAATAGGTCTCATGGAAATGTCTCATCGCCAACACTCCAAGCATCAGAGTTACTGATTATAAGCAGCGATGACTGTCAGTACTCTTCATCCTTTAGGGGAGAAGACACCCAGGCTGATTAAATGCCAAGGAGAGGTGGAAGGGAAACCCTACCATTGACCTAGGTCAGTAATTTAATACCCAGATTTCACCTAGCTGCAAACAAATCCCATTTCCATTCCTTCTTTCAGTCTTTCTGACTCCTTGTGGCTTTCTTCTACTAGCCTAAAAGCAGTATGACTAGGGAAAATAAAAGCACTGTGTGTCTCAGTAGGGGAAGACTAATAAACCATCCAGGCTTAAATGCTGGGATATTGGAGCAAGCTTGTATTTTCTACTGTCCACCTCAGAGCTCCAATCCTCATGACACAACTCTGCTTTGGAGGAATGCATCCAAAATCCCGGGAAGTCTCAGTACTGCAAGACATCTCCTGTGGCATCAGGTTCAAGGCTGCAAACCTAGCACTTGCAGCAAAGGCAGTCATGCAGCAAGAAATCGGAAGTCTGTGAATCTCTCTCTGATTCTGACCAGACGTCAACTGGATCGGAATTACTCAAAGCAAAAGGCTTCACTGCATGAAGGCAGCAGAAATATCACTCAAAGGCATGTATCTAGCATATTCTCTCTCAGCTTGATCAGATCCATTCATCCATTAACCAACACTTCTTCGGAGGAAAAAAAAAAAAAGCCTTTGAAAACCTGCCTGGTCAATGTTCAACTCCCAGGCATTTTACAACTTTAATTCAGTTATGGTTAGTAAAGGAGGCAAATACAGTATTCCCTCTGTCCTCCTTTCTCCCTTCCCCTGAAAAAAAAAGGAGGGTGGGGGAGGTAAAGAAAATAAAGTTGTAGCTGGCTGTATGCAAGGTTGCAATCCCGCCCTGGAAACCCTCTGTGATGACTGCGTGCTGCTGTTCGCCAGCTCCCTACAGAGGTTCGGATTGGGGGGGGGAGGGAAGATGGGGGGTGACGGGGGAGGGGAGAAAAGGAAAGGGGTTGCTTGCATCGGGATTTTTCTTGTGTGTGGGTTGTTGGTTTTTTTTTTTTCCCCCGAAGAGTTCAACCCTTAGATTACCGCACTGCATATTCGGCTCGAAGCAGCTTTCAATACAAACGACAGCAGCAGTAGCAGCCCCAGCCGGGCACCGCCGCCCCACCGAGCAGCACCCAGAGTTGGGAGAAACGGCTTGGGGAGGGGGGGGGGAACAGGGACGTGGATGGAGGAGGGTTTGGGGGTGAAAAGCAACAGCGAAGGAAGACCGGGGGGGGGGGGGGGGGGGGGTAGGAAGAGAAGCGGAGAAAGAGAGCGCGAGAAAAGTAAGCCCCGGTACTTACTTCGCCCGAAATCCCCAGGGCCCAAGCATGGTGGCAGCCCATAAAGATGCCTCCCCGCTGCGCGGGCGCTGCGCGGAGCCGCCGGGGCGGCGGCGGGTATATGGCAGCAACCGGGAGCGCGGTGCGGAGCGCGCAAACACCCCCCCGCACTCGGGCGGCGCTGAGACACTAGCGCTCGCACAGGGGCGCACACACACACACACACACACACACACACACACACGCGCACACGCGCACACGCGCACACGCACACACGCACGGGAGCGCGCACACGCTCGCGATCTCACACTCACACACGCGCGGGAGCGCGCCCGCCTGCCCGGGCAGCCGCGGGGGGCGTGCGCCCCCACCGCACTCCGGCACGCGCCCGCACGGCGGGGGGATGGTGGGGGGAGGATTTGGGGAGGAGACAGGCCAGCGAAGCGTCACGATCAAACCGCAGTCGCTGAGCGCAGCGAGGGGGGGGGGGGGGGGGGGGGGCGGGGGGGGGGGGGGGGGGGGGGGGGGGGGGGGGGGGGGGGGGGGGGGGGGGGGGGGGGGGGGGGGCGGGGGCGGGGCGACGGCGCTTTGCGGGGGGCTGAGCGGGGCGGGGGGTGCTGAAAAGAGAGGGGCGGGAGAAGGAACGGGAGTGTGGGGGAGCCGCAGGGAAGGGCCGCCGCTCGGGGCGGTGGGGAGGGTGTCCGCCGCTGGCGGTGCGGAGGGCAGCCGGCTCCCCTCGGCGCCGCGCATCGGTACGCGCGGTCACGGACACGCCAGGCACGCACATGCCGATACTACTGCTCCTCCCGTGGTTTACTCGCACTTTGCCCGGCACGGGCCAACTTTCCCCGGACGCTGGCCCCGTTCCCCCCCGCAGCCCTGCCCCGGGCTGTATTCCCGGCAGCCCGAGGTAGGGAGCGGGCGGCAGCGCCGCCTGCCCCATGCTCGCCCTGCAGCGCTCGCTGCCTGTGGCTGAGCGGCACGGAGCGGGTGGCGGGAGCCGGCGCTGCTGAGCGTGCGGGAGCCTCGGCTGCACCCGCGAAAACCGTGGGTAATTGCGTGGTCGCGGTGAAAGGAAACGGCGGGTTTCGTTGCACGCATCCCGCGAAAGCGGGGTTCCGGCTGGGCGTCGGGTTCGTTTAGCTCGTCCTTCCCCCTCTGCCCACCCTAGCCACGGGGCATAGGGGGGCGTGGTGGCGACTCTGCCGACGACCCCCGTTCCCCTCCCCGGGGAGGCCGCGGGCTGCCGCTGCGGGGCGGTGAAAGGCGATGCTATGCCGCCCGGCGCCGCCAGGTGACAGCGCAAGGCGGCGGGTGAGTCGCGCGGGAGAGAGCGGGGCGGCCCCGCGGGAGTGGACAGGCCAGCATCGCGGGGTGCGGCGTTTCGGAGAGCGTCGAAGACAGGGAGCGAGGAAGTAGGCGACGCTTTCCTGGCTGTGCTGTCTTCGTTGGTTTATGGGAGAGCTACCGTTATTCTGGTGGTGTGCAGAACACGGAGGTTTTTCTGTGCGAAGCTGGCTGTAGCAGCGGTGATGTGTGATGTGTTTTACGTTTACCTTTAGGTGTTTTAGTTTCCTCTGATCTTCAAAAGTAGAAAAGGTAATTTAATTGCATACACTCAGAGATGCGTATATGCTCGTATTTGTGTATTCATTATTGTTCTGCGCTGCATATGTTTTAGTAGGTAAATCAAGTAGATTTGCAGTAACACAAAGTACATCCCATGTGAACAGCGCATGGAATCTCGCTTTAGCTCAAAGGTAATGCTAGACATAGTTGTGCCTTCATGGGTTTTCTAGTGCCCAGTGAAGAGGGAAGAACACTGCATGTGATGCATGAATTCATCACGGGTGTATCTTCAGCAGAGCTTTTAAGTCCTGTCTTAAACATCCCAACATGCTAAACCCAGGGATGATTGTGAAAAATCAGCTTCTTCTTCATGTTCAGCCTTCCCCAAAAGATGTATTCTTCTCTTTGCAAACATAATAGGAATGTGACTCAAGTCCTCCTTCCCTAGGCCTCAAATAAGCAAAATCTGGTGTTTAGATAGACAACAACATTCTTACATAAACCAGTTATATTTCTGACTTTGTAGAAGCTTTTGGAAAGCTTCTCAATGGGAGAAAGTACTTCTGTTATTAAAGAATTTCTGATATTCCTGTTTTGATGCAAAACCAAGTTGATTCAGTGGAAGTTTTTGAATGGCTTTAGACTGAGTTCTAAGATACTACTTTTGGGCAGGAGAAGAGTAGTAAACCACACTAGGCACTGCCCTCTGTTCCCCAACTTTAAAGCTTTTCTGATAATCCACATGAAATTTATGATGTTAATGGAATAAGCGTAATTCACAGGTAATAAATAGAGATGATTTATAGGAGTTTCTTATGACTTTGATATTTTTGAAAAACATTTTTGTTTTGAACTAGTAATTCTGTATTTTGAATACGTGGGATTTTTTGCATATATGCTTCCGGTTTTCAGGCCTCTCATAGCATCTGTCTGTGTTTCCACGCAATTTTTCTTCCTGACATGCAAAATTGGACACACATAAATACTTTTTTATTCATAAGAGAGAAAGATATTTTAAGTAACATTGGCAGCTAGGCTGTGCTTTTTCAACGAAACTGTTCTGGAGAAGTTGACATTTCATAAACCTGAAATCGGGTTAAAGACTATCATGGAAAAGTCAGTATTGTACACATGTTTCAGTTTAATTATTCTGGTCCTGTGCTAATGAGATATTTGAAAGTGTAATGAATAGAAATCCAATTTACTAAAATCTTATTTCTAAGTTGTTAGACTGCTAGATTATTCTAGTAGCACACACGAGGCTTAAATAGTTGTTGGTGTAGAACTATGATGCTGTTGTTCCATTCATTCTTATTCTGATTAACATTATATTTTTAGTTAAATGTCTTGAAGTTCTGTGGAGTTTTGCAGAATATTTATTTGTATATGCGTGACTGGCATGAAAGGACACAGCGCTGTATTCCTTGCTGATTTCAGCAAGGAATTAGACTCCATTTGAATGGAGGCTACATAGTCTGAAAGTATTCCTTACATTGGAAAGCTAGATCTGAATATCTGAACTAGAGCTGTCATCATAAACCTGAGCACTTGAGCATCAAACAATAGATGTCACTGAATTTATGAGAAATAAAGAGTTATTTATTACTATAGTGTGTTGCCTTTTGGTAAGCTCTCTCTCATATGCCTTTTATTAAACCAGGAGTTCCTAAAAACCTTTAAACTGAAAAAGGAAGAAACTTGGAAGTAACTCATACAGTCCTCATACGGAATACAAATAGAGGTATGTGAATGAGGATGGAACAACAGAAAAGAGAGCTAAACGAAGGGATATGATGAATACATGGATTATTTCTACAACAACTTGTAACTCTACAGATTTAGCCCATTTGTATAGTACTTCAATCAGTAAGAGTAGCAGAAGTAGTTGATACAGTGTTTGGAACCAGACATTATGGGAAAACAGGAACACAGAGGTACCAAAGTAATGAATTAAATGCATTGGAACCAAAAAGGTGGTAAAATAATTTCATGTTAATGCACTAAAAACTGTTAAGGAGTAAAGACTGTTGAGCAATAGCGTGATAAAGACGTTAATTTTGAGGGTGAAGATGAGATAGTGTCTGCTAGAATGAAAATTATTCGGCAAAGGGTAGGAAAAAAAGCTTCATGGGGATGCAATTTATTATGAATCTGCTGGTACAAATTTAATCTGTATAATAATGACTACAAATACAGGAAAAAAGGGTAACAAGATCATATGATTATGCAGATTTGTGTGATTTCTCATAGGCAAATATCAGAAAAAAAATCAGCCAATGATGTTGGGGATGATATGAGTTTGAACACAGTAGAAGATAGCTTCTATGGAACAGACACTGAGCAAGTGAGAGGCAAGGATAACTTAGAATTTATTTTAGTTAATGATAGGATCTGCGGAAAAAAAACCTGATGTCAGAAAATTGTCTTTAATCTGGTGGTTTTGAGCTTTTCCACTTCATGTGAAGTTGCAAGACAGAAGAATGTGGAGGATCTGTAACTGCAGTCTAGTATTAAAGAAAGGCAAACCGAGAAACAAAAAAGTTTAGTGAGATAGTCTTGAGGAGGATCGTCAGAATTATTTTTCAGGTAAGGCATGATATTACTTTATGCAGAAAAAAAGAAAAAACAAATCAAAAAAACCCATCAAAGATTATTGAAAATTTACATTGGGGGAGAAAAAAAAACATCCCAACCCAAAAAAAAAAAAAAAAAAAACAACAAAACACTTTGAAGTAACAGGGATGAAAAAGAATTCCCAGAAGGTAAAAATCTTAAGCAAGTTAATAAGGGCAAACACAAAAGCTATGAAGAATGAAAAAAAGATACTGATTAGCAAGGAGAAATCTGCATTAATAATAGGAAGGTATAAAACCAAACTGAGAATGAGGAGAAATCTTACTAACCAAAACTTGCACAGAAAATTGAAACAGTAAGAAAACTTCTGAAGCCATGCAAATAAAATGAGAACTGAAAAAGTGGGGTGGATGTTAGAGGATTCAGTGGGTATTAAGAATAAAGTAGGCCTGGACTAAATAATTACTGGAAAAGTTGCCTCTGTTTCTGGCAAGACTGTGTATATAAATTTTTATGCATAATGAAAGTAGGAATAGGGCAAGAGAAATCACATCATCAGCATATCTGGTACTGTGTGACACAAGCATTTGGTCCAGAAAATTTCTGTCTTGGAGCGCTGAAACGGTCGACAGATGAACTGCAAGTCCAGAAGCAAGTCCAAAATTTCCAGTAAGTGTAGGCAAGGGGACAGTAGGTAATGAGAGGGGACATACTTGAATGGATGCAAGTCTTTAGTGGAGTTTCTTAGTGACCAGTTTTGAGCTCAGTACTTCATAATACACTTATCACTGATTTCAGCGTATAAGGCAAGCAGATCTGACTAGAGTTTGTAGACCATACAAAACTAGAGGTGTTGCTGAGAACCAGATAATCAGACAAGAAAAGTTGTATATATACTCATATGTATGTATACATGTATATATATATACACATACTTACATATTTGTGTCTGTATTTATGTTGAGATACGTATATATGTAAATATATATACACTGTATAAGCATTTACAAATTTATTGTTACTGTCAATATTTTACCATGACAATGTTTGTTTATAAATTTAATTAATTTGTATATATTTACTCTTTTATTTTGGCCTCACTGAAAGGAATGGTGTGAATCTACAGACTCACGAGTGAAAAATTTTGCTGTAAAATGAGAAGCTCTACTTTTATACAAAATTCTTAAAATCTGAAGGTAGTGATCAATCAGTGACTGTATGTTGCCATTACAAATCAAGTACTGCTGTAAAGGGAAAAGAGAAATGTGATTCTACAATGTATTAGGCAGGGTTGTCCTAATAGTTGGGAAGGCGTTAATACTACTGTAAAGGATGGCCTTTTTCATGAGTTCCTGTTGTATTATGCATGGTTCTAGTCAAACATTCAAAGAAGATCTTTAAATGAAATTTAAAGATTAGAAAGAAACTAGAGTAATTAGGGCATGGAAAATCTGCCTACATGCGAGACTTTTTTTTTTCTTTTTAAAAAGGCACACATAGCCAAATACATATTGAAATGACATGTGATTTGTTACAAATGGATTTTCAGTTAAATACTAAAAAACAGAAAACGTGAACTAAAGAGTGATGTTGGCATGTCATCAAATATTTATATATTGATTATATAGCCTACAAATGTGAAGAAATTTATTGACAGACTTAAAAGTGATATACTAGAAAGGTCTTCCAGGTAGGTATCAGGCCAATAAACCAAAGCTGTTTTAAGGTAGAACTTGAAAAGCTTGCAGAAAAAGTTATGTAATTGAATGGGACAGCTTCTGTTAGGAAAGTGACATTTGTGCTAAGTTGGGAAGGAAAGGGATTTTTGAGGAAGATGGAATAAGGTTGTTCTACGTTTGCACTTTATCTGTTCTCTGCCTGAGGGCTTACTGCAGGCGCTCAGGTCAGGAAAGATGTTTTCTCCCCTTATTGTATAATTTAGATCCTGAATTCTGTTAGTTTATTTCTTTCTTTTGTTCTCCTTTGTAAAGTGGGACATGTTTTAATTCATAGAACATTTTACAAACAATTTACAACATATTTCCCCTCCTATTGCAGGGGCCTCTATACATAGACCATTGGCTTTGCCCTTGTTCCTCTTTTTCCTCAGGGAATAGTAAAGGTCTGTCTTTTGGTTGTTACTGCAAAATTAAAGGTTCTGAGTCAGTCTGTAGAGCGTTGTTTTTTTGTTGTTGTTGTTGTTGTTTTTTGTTGTTATTGTTTGTTTGTTTTTTTTCACTGGATATCTGGTAATAGTATGGTAACCCACAACTGAGGGTATAAATACTTAGATAGTCCCTTCCAGCTCCTTGTTCCTGTGCTTCCCATTATACTTCTTATGAAAATCATATTCAACTCAGTTCCATTCTCCCAAAAATACTAGCTAAATTTCCAGCATTTTCAATAGGACATGGCATGGATTAACTGACATATAGGAAAAAAATATCTCTAAACTTTCATAAACTGTTGTGCCATTATACATTAGACTAAAATTTTCATCTCTCTTATCTGCTTCCTACTTTTAGGATTATAAAATAATAAATATTTTATTATATCAGATATGTCTAATATTAGGTATCTAAATCTATCCATAGTAACTGAAATAAAATGATTATGATTTCATGTGGATCTAAGTGCTTCATCTGGGATAACATCTTAGTTTTTCTGATGGAAATTGTAGCATAGGAATTATACAGAGATTTATTCATATTTGTACACACAGGGGTAACCCTAATGTACAAATCTATTAGGTTATTCTTTTCATTCTGCTTTAAATTTCTTACAGTAAGTAAAACCAATTTAACCAGAGAAACTCAGAGGATTACCAAGTGTTTTCTGTCTTAATGGTTTAATGGTTAAAACATTCAATATGAGGAGCTGGGTTAAAATTTTGACTCCAGATTAATTATTAGAAATTTGAATATGGTGAGTATACTATCCCTGAAACATAGAGACTGGCCTATCTTGTTCCTGTTCACTTTGGGTAAGTTAACTATCCCATGGTTAAGTATTTTTCTGGAGCAAAACAATCAAGAGAGGTCAGAAATGGAAAATCAGTGATTTTGTATAAATTAGAGTTCAAAGTGACTCAGTAGTAACAGTACTGATGTGAATCTTAATGTCTATGAAAACATTGCTGTCTAGTTAATTGTTATTGGCAATAAAATTTACAGTAAGGAATGTGGATCCTTAAGGCACGTGAAGGTATCCAGCAAGAACTTTGGCATCCTCAGTGGTTTCTGAATACTGGATCTAGACACTGTAAATGATTGATAGGAACATGTAAATATATACTTGTAAACTTAGCCCTATTTGACTATAAGTGGGTATGGGTGCTTAGCTTTATGTTCTATTATTTGAATAATTTTGCCTGAGAAAAGTCAGTTGGGTTTACTTTTTTGAAAGTGGTATTTAAGGCAACCTATCTGCATGGGCAGTAATTTGTAACAAAAAAAAAAACACAAACCACAACAAAACCCCCAAAACAAAACCCCAAAACAAAACCCACAACAAACAAGCAAAACCCAACAAAGAAGTAAATCTTCAATCCAATTTCTAAAAACCAAACCCAAACCCAGTCTTACGGATTTCTTCATCATATGTTTAAACATACCTGCAAAATATAAGCATGATACATTAGTTCCACATACCTATATACATGCATTCACTTAATAACATAGAATTGGCTGATTCTTAGTGGGATGATTTGGTCTTTAAGATAAATATGAAGCTTGTTTTACACAATGATAAGTTAAAATCTATTATTATTGATTAATAGGCATTGTAATTATGATGCACTTTATTAAAAGGAAGTGAGGAATGTTTTGGTTTCTTTTCATTTGGTTTGGTTTTTTTTTAAGTAAATAAATTCACTCCAGTAAAAGTACAGAGGCTGTACAATGAACTGAAGTTACATGTTCTGACTATACAGCATGATCTGGATTTCATACCACTAGTGACTCCTCCAGGTCTTCCGAGTCGGGAATTTTCATCAGTTGCTGCCACTAGGTGTCCCTATATGCACCTGTGTGCAGAAAAACGCCTAATGAAAACATTAACTCCAGGAGAAATTGAACGGGAGGAGTAGAAAACATGATAGCAAACTTTCTTTGTGATTTTTAGAGTTGTGTTTGACAGCTATCTTGAGCATTAACGAAAAGAACATATTAATAGATTTGTTTTCAAAACAAACTTTTAAAAAACTGGCTGTTAATGTCTTCTTAGAGTGGTCTTTTTTGTTAATACGTAATTACATATGTAAAATGGGAAAAATAATCTAAAAACATGTCAGTTCAAGTTTTGTATTCAGTATATTTATTATAATTTAAAAATATGCAATTACATATAAAAATGGATTTTCAGATAGTAAATTCTTTTAATTATGTATGTCTGACTGATGAAGAAATATGTGTTGTGATTAGCTTTTCTAGAACTTCCTCCTAAATGGGATGTTTCAAGAATTAAAGGTCTTTGATGTATAGTACAACCATCTAAACCTTACGATTAATGTTTAAATAGATCACTAGTAATATAAACTAATTTGGTTTATACCATAATTCCTTTCATAATCAAGTTGTTCTTAAATGTTATGAAAACATTCTTCTAGTGCACCAATTGTTTAATCAAGTTATCAACCATTAGGACATGAGAGCTTTTAAAATTGTTATTATTACTGCTGTTGTTGTTATTATATTATTTTCTTCCTAAAGTAAAAATGCAAAGAGGTGTGCAAAGAGGTGTGAAGATATATTCTTTCAGTTATAATAAGCAATGTACTTGAACAGACACCTAAGAGGATTAAATAGCTATTTCCTCTAACATCAGAAGGCGTCCACAGAGAGCTGGATTATATTGATTTTGTCTGGAAAACAGGAGTTCTTGAGCAGTGCCTTCTCTTTTTCAAAATACAGACCTTTACTTAAAACAAACAAGCTTTCATCCTTCTCAATAGTATTCAAAACATGACTACAGACTGCTTTTCTAAATCTGCAGTCAGTAATCCTGAAACTAATTCTGATCATACTTGTTTTGAACTTGTAGAGAATGATAATTCCCTTTTGGAGATGTCAGCACTGTTGAACATTTTACTGCTGGACATTTGTTTCACACATAAAATAGACTAAGAATTTGGGATTACAGAATCACAGAATCAGTCACAGAATCACAGACTTGTTCGGCTTGGAAGGGACCTCTGGAGGTCATCCTGTCCAACTCCCCTGCCAAGGCAGGGCCACCTAGAGCAGGTAACACAGGAATGTGTCCAGGCAGGTTTTGAATGTCTTCAGAGAGGGAGACTCCACAACCTCCCTGAGCAGCCTGTTCCAGTGCGCTGCCACCCTCAATGTGAAGTTCTTCCTCATGTTGAGGTGAAACTTGTTTCAGTTTATTGCCACTGCTCCTCATCCTGTCACTGGGTACCACTGAAAAGAGTGGCACCATCCTCTTGGCACCTGCCTTTATGATGTTTATATAAATTAATGAGATCCCTTCTCAGTCTTCTCTAGACTAAACAGGCCCAGCTCCTACATGAAAAGAAGTGGTATAAGGACAGGCCTTTTCTTTCTTTACTCTGCTAACTTGCTAAATGTTGTAACTGATAATCAGTTTTAAATTTCTATACAGTAGGCAATGGGAGCAGGAGAACTGGTGCTCTACCCTGCAAAATGAAGAAATGGAACATGATTTGTGAGCAACGGATTTCAATAATCGTTATAGACCAGTGGAAAACACAAGTAAGCATCTACTTGTGTTTTATTATCAGTAAAGTAACTTAATAATACATGAGTTTTATTAGTTTACCAGTAAAATTATTAGTTTAAGTGAACAATTGTAGTTCTTTATTGCATATATTATCTAAATAAATTATACAGTAGCTTGCAAGACACTAAAAATATAATACAGAGAATAAAAAGAAAAAAGTCATATAACATGATGTCATAACAATATGATACACCT
The DNA here is from genome assembly GCF_034315485.1 of Pezoporus occidentalis. Taxonomy (NCBI): domain Eukaryota; kingdom Metazoa; phylum Chordata; class Aves; order Psittaciformes; family Psittacidae; genus Pezoporus; species Pezoporus occidentalis. The sequence continues at coordinate 3,484,280 of NW_026914611.1, read as the reverse complement.
TAGTTAAGAATATCATTCTTAAACATTGTTAGTCTTACTCTTTTGCAAGTTGTAATACACCAGACACCCTTTCACACCCTATGTTAAATTACAGTTACAGGCCTCAGAGGAAAAAATGATGAGCAGTTTATTTCTGCATAGAAGTGGAATCAAAATTATGATTTAATGTCATTTCAGCTCTAGATTTATATATATATGTCCCTGTGGAACCTGAGCATCCTACAAAGCTTAAGTAGAAAGCCACATAGGATTTTAGTATGTTTATTGCTACTAGATGGTAAAATCTAGTAGTGGCAAATGGCATCTGGATTCTCCATTATAGGTATCTAATCAGATAGTATCACTACATATTGCCATGTTACAACCTATGTCTTAGAAAAAGTCAGCTGGAGTGAGAGTGTCAGTCCTATTGAAATTCAGTGTCAATTAAATAGTATGAAGTTACTTAACTGAAAATTTGCAGCCAAAGTAGTAAAAGCAGATGAAGAGAGGTGAAAGGAAATATTATCCCCAGTCTTCATTTCAGGAACTGAAACAAAGTGAGATCAGTTAACTGAAATGTTGCATATGGAATATGGAAGACTTTAGTGAATGAGTTTCATTCATTTCTCAGAACTCCCTTTCCAATATCTCATCCAGAAAATAAATCCTACTGTTAATATAGTAAAATGTTGGGAATGTCTAATATCTTCTTACTTCTTGCTTCAATCATTTTTTTTTAATGCAACTGTATTGCTGAAATGGATGCCAATAGAGAATTTTAATAAATAATAATATCAGTACCTAAATCATAAATTCTGTCTTGCCTAAGATAAACTTTAGCATTTTAAGGCCTATGTAGGCTCTGCAAGCTTCAAGCTTTGTTAGGAAGCTGTCTTCCTTTACAAAATGTTACCTGTTTGTGAAATGCATCCATGAATAGATGGATGCTAAATGAAATTCGTTCCTTCCACTTGAGCTATTTCCCAACTATTGTAGGAAAGGCGAGACATATTGTACTTAGCTTTATGAAATAAAGGCAGACAGGTACTGTGTTTTGACATAGTCTTACTAGGCAGCTATGCGTAGTGTCTAAATCAGGGTAAATTTATCTCCAGTACTGTTCTATAGATAATAGTGTTAGATGGGCATCACTAAAGGATGATTGTACTTACGTGATTGAAAGTCTGCTCTAAATACAGATCCCTGTCTGCTGATTGTGGGGCCATAATGTATTTAGTTTAGTGCCTGGGCTTATACCTAAAATCATGTGGGCTTAATACATTCTTGGTGAATGGTTAGTCAATGTATGAAAAACAGAGATACCTAAATATAACTGTAAAGAGATTAACATATATTTACACTTTTATGTCATCTGTAGTCTTACGTACTTATTATTACAGGAAATATCTTAAGTTTGCTTTAAAAAAATAGTTCATACAGTCACTAGCAAGTGCATATGTAAATTTCTGTATGACTAAGTTTATTTTAGGTAGTTATATCTACAATAATATGTATTTTTCTTTTGTTATTCTGTTAAATTGATGTGAATGAATGCATGGTTTGTGGGATACTGCTGTAAGCATTAATGATGTGATAGCAAACCTGTGTCCCCAGAAGTGGGGTTTTTGTTTTCATTTTTGCTATTATACATAGATTAAAATGTCATGTGGATGCCATAATAAAAATCAATTGCCTTGCTTTGTTCTTATGTTTTCTTATCATAGTAATTTTTATTTATCCAACAAATTATGCTTAATGAGAAGTTTTCTGTTAATTCATATTTTATTTTCTTTCATTATTCCATTGATCTCAATATTTTAAATCTGAAATTTTTTTGTTTGCATACATTTAATAGAGCTCAATTTTTAACATTCACATCCAAGATAAAAATGGAATAAGTGTCTTTGTTAAACTAAATGGAAAAGCATAAAAAAGCCGATAAAAATGTTGTTCTCAGTCTTGCCAATTAAATTTGCAGATTTGGCAGGATATCCAGAACAATGGCTGCCATGAAGTTTATCAGTAATAAATGCTGACTACCACATAATTTAATTTACTACACTAACACCTAATGCTACCATTAACCATACATTTATGCTCTCTTTCTGCTTTTGACAAAACCTGATTTAATTGACTTGTGTGTCCCATAAGTATCTTCACTCCAAACTCTTATCTGGAGGAATGTAGTACTATTGTGAATAACTTTTTGACCCTTGTAAATATCACAAGGCTGTAATTCCTAGTCATTCACTATATGCTGTTTATAGCATAGTCTTTCAGTCAAGAGTATATTTTTAAATATCATATCCATTACTTATATAAAGGAAGAATATTTTCGTCTTGCGAAATAAAAACTTTGTTTCATGGAATTATGTTGCATTATCATATAGTTGTTGAACAGTAAATTACTAAACTTCTATCTGGCACATACTATTTTGATGTTCCTCTATATAATCTTTATTAAACTGTGGCTATGATTTTTACATTTTATCAGTACTTCCAGGTTTTGAGGCATAATAATATGACTACAATTGCTTTTTCTTTGTGTTTTATTGCATAATTTCATAAATTGTTTTTTATTTATGAAATTTATGATTTCATAAATCTTGTTTCATTCTAGACCATATTCTGACATGATGGGTAGCATTTCACTCCACTCATACTATTAGTCCAGGAAAAAAAATGGAAACCCAGTAACAAAATCTGTGAGCAGAGAGACTTCACTTTTCTCTTTGATACTCCTCCATCAAAATTTTGTATTTTCATTCTTTCAAAGTGGTTGTAATAAGTGATATTCACCCCATTTCCTAAATCCTGTCTATGACAATATGCTGCACATATGTGCAGGTCAACATTTAAACCTGAATGACCTATAGGTTCCTCACACACAAGTCTGAATTCTGTCTTGTAGAACATGATGTCAGTGGACAATCAAACAAGTAATACAGAACTTTTAAACTGTTTCAACCAAAGTAAAATATTTTTATCATTATTTATTAAATAATTTTAGTTTTATTATTGCAAGTTAGAATAACATTTGCAAGCCTAAATTAGTTCTGGAGATGCCATACAGTTTTGCTTAATCATTTGCATGCCTGCAGAAGTTATTTATGGCTTTGAATATTTTGCCATTATGGATAGAATCCTTTCAAAAATAGTTTCCATGAATGAAACTGTTAATTAAAGCTGTTTATTTACAGACTGCCAAAGCTTTAAACATCTGACATTAGATAAATTAGCACCTAAGAAAACACATCACTTAGTGTTTATTATTTTCGTTGTTTACACTCTTTTTTTTCTTTACGTAAGTGTCAAGAAAAGTTTGTTGATAATAAAACTTCAATGATCTAAGAAATACATTAAATGATAGCTCAAGTTAAACTTGTGGATAAGTTCAGGGACATACACACTAAAAGGGAGAGGAGATGGACTTCAGGTAAATTGAAATATGATGCAAAACAGCTCCTTTCAGAAGAGCTCTTCTGTGACACCTAACCCTGAAGAGGCAAGAAGTCACTCCTGTGGGAGACTAGTTGTTCTTACTGGAAAAATTCAAGCACAGCAAATAGGTATTGGAGCCTGTCTTGACAGAGGCTTATTTGCTCTAGGCTGCTTCTGTATTTAATGATAAACAGGTGTTAAAAGCCTTCTTAAGAAATGAATCATCCTCTCAAGATAGCTGTTTCTTTCAGTTGACTATGTCCCTTTGCTCCTCAGGGAAAGTAGGGATCTAAGATAATTTAAAGGCTCATTTAAGTGCTGAAAGCTACATGGGGAAAACACAAGTTCATTCAGTCAGCTGATCGGAGCTAGCCTAGCTAGAGCCACAGCCGGCACGCTTCAGCGACCGCGAGGGTCAACGGAGATTAGGAAAATCAGAGGGGATAGCGCAGAGACATCGCGATTCCCGACATCTCCCGATCCCCGAAGCCCCAGCAGCCCTTGCGAGAGAGCGGCTGACGTGGTGGGGGGCGATCCCACGGTGACGGTGACCACTCCCCTGCTGCTTGCCTTGAAAAAGCCTCAGAGAGGGCAGCCGCTGCCCACCGGGTGCAGGGAGGAACAAGCAGGTCCTGTTGCTGACCCTGTTGCTGACCCTGTTGCTGACCCTGTTGCTGACCCTGTTGCTGACCCTGTTGCTGACCCTGTTGCTGACGTCCCAGACTGCGGACCAATATGGTGGCCTCCAGAAAGAGAGCTTGCAGTAAGGTGACTGCAGCAACTCAGACAGAGACCCCGTCCCAAACAGTGGCTGTTCAGGTCTCTGGGTGTAGGGAGTGCCAGAGCCTGCTGCTGCCGGGGGAGGGAGGACAGCATTCCACCTGTGTGAGGTGTGAGCAGGTAGAAGATCTTCTTAGCCTGGTGGCAAGACTTAAGGAGGAGGTTGAGACACTGAGGACCATCAGGGAGTGTGAAAGGGAGATCGACTGGTGGAGTAACTCCCTGGCGTGCCAGTCGGAACGGTTCCAGGGAGATACCTCCCAAAAGGGGAAGGACCCCCTGCCTTCTCACACAGAGGGGGATGGCCCAAGACAGCCCCTGCCCTGTAGCTGTTGCGCATAGGTAGGGGACCAAAAAGACGACGAGGGTTGGAAGAGAGTTCCAGTTCGACGTTGTGGGAAACCCTCCCCCCTTCCTGCCCTGCTTCCCCAGGTGTCCCTCTGTAATAGATTTGAGGCCCTGGATCTTGAAGGAGGGGTAGGTGAGAATGTGGGGCAAGGCCAGCCCACAAGGCCACATAGGAAAAGGGGGTCGACTTTGCACCTCAAGACTGCCTCTGTTAAGAAAGAAAGAAGGGTCATTGTAGTAGGGGATTCCCTTCTGAGAGGAACAGAGGGCCCGATATGCAGAGTTGACCCTCATCATAGGGAAGTGTGTAGTCTGCCTGGAGCCTGGATCAGGGATATCACTAGGGCGCTCCCCAACCTGGTGCACCTGACAGACTACTACCCGCTGCTGGTCTTCCAGACAGGTGGGGAGGAAGCTGCTTCCCGCAGCCTGAGGGGGATGAAGAAAGACTACAGGGCCTTGGGGTGGATGGTGAAAGAGTCTGGGGCTCAAGTGATCTTCTCCTCACTCCTTCCGTCTTCCACTGATGATGTGGGAAGGAATGGGAAGATTCAGTTCATAAACGATTGGCTTCGAGACTGGTGCTACAGGCAGGGCTTTGGATTCTCTGATAACGGCTGGTTTTATAGGGCACCAGTCTGGACAATGACAAGTGGGAAAGGTTTGTCTCACAGAGGCAAAAGGATGCTGGGGCACGAATTAGCAGGGCTCATTTGGAGAGCTTTAAACTAGATTTGAAGGGGGATGGGGTTGTAGCTGGGCTTGCCCCAGTGGGGCAGCGCTCCAGAATTAATCAAGACTGGGAGGCCTCGTATAATCCTAGGGTGAAACTGGTGTACTCAGCTCGCTCCCTGAAATGTCTGTACACCAATGCGCGCAGCATGGGAAATAAGCAGGAGGAGTTGGAAACCTGTGTTAAGTCAGGAGACTATGATCTGGTGGCAATTACAGAGACGTGGTGGGACAGCTCACATGACTGGAATATAGTCATGGAGGGCTATGTCCTTTTCAGAAAAGACAGGCCAGCCAGGAAGGGTGGTGGGGTTGCTCTTTATGTGCGAGAGCAACTACAATGCACCGAGTTCTGTCCAGGGACAGATGACAAGCGAGTTGAGAGTCTGTGGGTGAGAATTAAGGGGCAGGCTGGCAGGGGGGATACTGTTGTGGGTGTCTGTTACAGACCACCAGATCAGGGTGAGGAAGTTGACGAGGCCTTCTACAGGCAGCTGAGAGAGGCCTCACAGTCACAGGCCGTGGTCGTCGTGGGAGATTTTAACTTCCCTGATGTTTGCTGGAAGGACCACTCAGCAACCCAGCCACAGTCCAGGAGGTTCCTCCAGTGTATGGATGATAACTTCCTCCTGCAAATGGTGGATGAGCTGACCAGGAGAGGAGCGCTGCTGGATCTCATCCTCGCTAACAAGGAGGATCTGGTTGAAGCAGTAAGGGTTGAGGGCTGCCTTGGTTGCAGCGACCACGAGATGGTGGAGTTCAGGATCTTGTGTGGTAGGACTAGTAGAATACCAAGTAGAATTGCAACCCTGGACTTTAGCAGGGCAAACTTTGGCCTTTTCAAGCAATTGCTAGGGGAAATCCCATGGGCAAGGCTGCTTGAAGGTAAAGGGGCCCAAGATAGTTGGTTGGCATTCAAGGACTGCTTTTTCCGTGCTCAAGATTGGAGCATCCCGACACGTAGGAAGTCAAGGAAGAGGGCCAGGAGACCTGCGTGGCTAAATAGGGAATTGCTGGGTATGCTCAAGTGGAAGAGGAGAGTTTACAGGTCATGGAAGGAGGGCCTGGCCACTTGGGAGGAATATAAGGCTGCTGCTAGAGGATGTAGGAAGACAGCTAGGAGGACTAAGGCATCCTTAGAATTAAACCTGGCGAGAAGGGTCAAGGACAGCAAAAAGAGCTTTTTCAAATACATGGCAGACAAAACTAACACCAGAGGCAATGTAGGCCCACTGATGAACAGGATGGGTGCCCTGGTGACAGAAGATACAGAGATGGCAGAGTTACTGAATGCCTTCTTTGTCTCTGTCTACTCTGCTGCAGGCAGTCCTGAAGAACCCTGTACCCCTGAGACCTTAGATGAAGTCAGGTCAACGGGGCGGTTTGCCTTAGTCGATGAGGAATGGGTTAGAGATCAGTTGAGCAATCTGGACATCCATAAATCCATGGGTCCAGATGGGATGCACCCGCGGGTGCTGAGGGAACTGGCGGAAGTCATTGCTAGACCTCTCTCCATCATCTTTACCAAGTCTTGGGAAACAGGAGAGGTGCCTGAGGACTGGAGGAAAGCAAATGTTACTCCAGTCTTCAAAAAGGGCAAGAAGGAGGACCCGGGTAACTATAGACCGGTCAGCCTCACCTCCATCCCTGGGAAAGTGATGGAACACCTTATCCTTGGTGCCATCTTAAGGCATATCAAGGATAAGAGGGTTATGAGGGGCAGTCAACATGGCTTCACCAAGGGGAAATCATGTTTGACCAATCTCTTAGCCTTTTATGAGGAAATAACATGGTGGATGGATGATGGCAGAGCGGTGGATGTAGTCTACCTTGACTTCAGCAAAGCATTCGACACAGTCTCCCACAGCATCCTCACAGCTAAATTGAGGAAGTGTGGACTGGATGATCAGGTAGTGAGGTGGACTGCGAACTGGCTGAAGGAGAGAAGCCAGAGAGTTTTAGTCTATGGGGCTGAGTCTAGTTGGAGGCCTGTAACTAGTGGAGTGCCTCAAGGGTCAGTAGTGGGACCAGTATTATTTAATATATTCATCAACGATTTAGATGAGGGAATTGAGCGTACTATCAGCAAGTTTGCTGATGACACTAAGCTGGGAGGAGCGGCTGACACGCCAGAAGGCTGTGCTGCCATCCAGCGAGACCTGGACAGGCTGGAGAGTTGGGCAGGGAATAACTTGATGAAATATAACAAGGGAAAGTGTAGAGTCCTGCATCTGGCAGGAGCAACCCCAGGTTCCAGTATAGGTTGGGAAATGACCTGTTAGAGAGCAGTGTAGGGGAGAGGGACCTGGGGGTCCTAGTGGACGACAGGATGACCATGAGCCAACACTGTGCCCGTGTGGCTAAGAAGGCCAATGGCATCCTGGGGTGTATTAGAAGGGCGGTAGTTAGTAGGTTGAGAGAGGTCCTCCTTCCCCTCTACTCTGCCCTGGTGAGACCCCATCTGGAATATTGTGTCCAGTTCTGGGCCCCTCAGTTCAAGAAGGACAGGGAGCTGCTGGAGAGAGTCCAGCGAAGGGCAACGAAGATGATTAGGGGAGTGGAGCATCTCCCTTATGAGGAAAGACTGAGGGAGCTGGGTCTCTATAGTTTGGAGGAGACTGAGGGGTGACCTTATAAGTGTCTATAAATATATAAAGGGGGAGTGTCATGAGGATGAAGCCAGGCTCTACTCAGTGGCAAACTATGATAGGACAAGGGGTAATGGGTAGAAACTGGAACACAAGAGGTTCCACTTAAACTTGAGAAGAAACTTCTTCTCAGTGAGGGTGACGGAACACTGGAACAGGCTGCCCAGGGAGGTTGTGGAGTCTCCTTCCCTGGAGACATTCAAAACCCGCCTGGACACATTCCTGTGTAACACTATCTAGGTGTTCCTGCTCCGGCAGGGGGATTGGACTAGATGATCTTTCGAGGTCCCTTCCAATCTCTAGCATACTGTACTGTAAACTATTTTTGGCTATGCCAGAACTCACTAAAAAAAAGTAAGCATCCATGCTGCTAGCCTCAGTTCTGGAAATTAGGAGAATCAGCTTACATGAAAGATCTACTCAATTATCTTATGTTCTTTAAAGGTTAGTAATGAGAAACCAGAGTTTGAGTTTGTGTCTGTGGGAAGTCATTAACTATAAACCAGATGAATTAAAAAATCTGAGGCAGACAAAATTTATATTTGAATGGATCAGACTGCTAATAGAATTTTTTATTAATAACCTGCATCAAAATGTTGCATGATGTGTTATAATTCAGTACAAGCCTGTTCAAGAGTTAATCAGCCTTACATTCCCCATTCAGTCTTTCAAAAGCAAAACAGTGCGTGGTTGGTTGCTGAGATGTAGCTCTTAAAAGCAACTAGAATTCATATCTCTCCATTACTCTGCTGAGTTTTTTCCAGTGCTGCTTTTTGCCCTACTAACTTTTTTGCAGTCCATCTGGTTTTGGAGCAGGAAGAAGCTATCTCTTCAAATACTTAACAAAAGCTCTTTAGCAAGAGTGACGTGCTATACTTGTGTGTATCATCTGCATCCTAATGTCTACCACTGAAAGATCTTGTAAGAGGTCTTTCCTTGTCATATCATTCAACATACATGCTCCAACAAGAAAGTCATAGCTATTACAATGCTTATACAAATTCAGGAAGTGAAGAATACCTCCTCTCTCCAGCCTTAACATTGTGACTCATGACAGCTACCTTATCCTTACCAAAATCATCAACAACTTAACCAGATAATGGCAATTATACTTAATGGATAATGACACTTAAATTAGTATCTGATAGAAAATACTGATGTTGGAAATACTGATGTTAGGTTAGCTTTACATTTTTATCAGTTATAATCCTGTTTCTTTGAAAAGCACTTAAAAATAACTGCCATATGAAAGCACTGGCTTTAGTACCAGCTCACAGCATTTTCACTCTAAATGCCATAACCAACTATCAAAGAGCTTTGCCTGGAGAATTCTGGGGCTTTTCTTCTCAATACCTAACAGGGATTTTACTTGTTTCTTCTTGTTATTCAGTTATTTCTAGTCTGTTGACAGTGGCATTGTTGCATTTTCTTTATAAAACATCTGTTTTGACTCTACCACAAATCCTGATTTTATTTTATTATATAAAATATATTTTCTATGCTTAAGTTAATAACTTGGGGGTTTAAAATTTATTTTTTTTTCTTTCCAACTCTGTGTCTTTGGACACCAGTGTCATGTGATACCAAATTATTGGTTTTACAGATTGTTAAAGAGTATTTGGCTCAGCTGTCTACAATAAGTCATTCAAGGAACTATCCAGGAAAAGCGTACCACTCATAGCATGCTATTTTATTGTAAAATATGGTGAGACTCCTCCTTTCATACAGGTGTTCAGTGATAAGAAATTTTGACCAAGGAACTTGATAACATAAGTTTAATGGTCTCTTCAACCTGACAGATTTCAAAATCACTTCTTCCCAGTCCAGGTAGGCTTTTATATTTTATGAAGACACTTATGGATGTAAACCTTTAATATTTTTCTATTTCATTTGGCTTGTTTGCACTTCTTTTTTCTTATTATTATTTATTTATAGTAGTCAGTTTATAATCTTTCAAATGCCCTGAGCAACCTTAGCCTGCCATTCCACTCCAGGAATACCTCTTTAGTCACTGACTATTTGTAGTATTCAATTTATTTGTATAGTAGTTCAGCATGACCTTTTCAAACTCTAAATGAACAAGAGAAGGGTTACTTTTTCAGTGATTTAAATTAACCAATATAAAAAGAGCTGTATGAAGATGCATTGCTTAGCGTAGTGGCTATCAATGTTGGCTAAATTCTCCACACACTGACAATACCGTTTAAGAAACTTAAAGCGTCTGTTGGTGATTTTTTCACCAACGATGTGAAATGATTCAGTAAAGGAAAGTCAATGCTTGCAGTTACATTTTCAAGTTTAAAAATATATTTGTAAACAGCACAGAGTTTATGAAGATATGGAAAAGATAACTTTGCAATCAAGGGGAAAATCATCTTCTTCCTGGTGCTTTGAGCAACCTGGCCTAGTGGAAGGTGTCCCTGCCTGTGGCAGGGGGATTGGAACTGGATGTTCTTTAAGGTTCCTTCCAACCCTAACTATTCTATGATTAATGGTTCTATGAAACAAAGGTGAGTGTATGTGGTATTATTACTTTCTCATATCTGCAATACAAAAAAATATTGAAAGGGAAAAGGGGGGTGTACCCCAGGAAAAAAAAAGGTATTTAAAAATTAAAGTTGTACTGCATTAATAAAATTGATTAAGACCCTTTTCCAGTATTTTTCGTCATGTAGTAGGTGTTAGAGAATGAATTCATAATTTTTCAGTATGTATTAGCTAGCTGATTTCAAGGAACTAAATAATCCTCATCACAAAGTTAATTCACAGAGAAGGAGCAAATCCCATGTGGTGGAACTGAATTCTAAAGTCTTACTCAGTTAAAAGTTCTGGCAATTACAGGCTGTTGCATTTTATGTATGCTGGCATTTTAATAGAGAGCATCTTGCAAAACAAGTGATCAGCTGGAAACATGTACCACACAGTAGCCTTCTTCCAGATCTTAAAGTTCATCCTACATTAATCTTTAGAGTCTCTGGATTTGGTTTCTATTTATATGAGAATATTCAGGAATCTGGTAATTATGATAATTAATTCATATAAAATGTAGTGTGGAAGGAAAGAAAATAATACCTGTTCATTATATTCTCACAGGACTGAAGAGCTTTTCCTGCCTTTATCTTTCCAGTTCTCTCCCCTGTCCCACTGATCATCTCTGTTCCAGTTCAATTCTAAATTTTTGTATTAAAACACTTAACTCTTGAGTGTTGATAAACACAGTGCTCAAGGACTGCCAAGTTATAATGAGTTCCCTGTACTAATCGGGCATTATTAAAAAGTGTTTCCATCCAAGTTTTCTGCTTTTTCGTGTAATTGAGGGACAGTTTATTATTGTGCTAGAAAAGAGGGTACAAGGATGGGTTTCACAGAGTAAGAGCAATAACATTTCAAGATTATTTTTTCTTTCCTGAGCATTTCGCCTTTTATTCCATAAGTAGTGGCTAAATTTGGAATCCAAATAATGACAAATATGTGCTCTTTCATATCCCCCTTGGAAGCCTAGTCCTTTGACAACTTGCACGTCCTGAGATGATGAAAGGTGACTTCATTTGAGTACTTTTCTACCAAAAATGGGCATGTCAAATATCATGAGATAAAGAGCTCCCAATGGTTTAGAAAGTGAAGGCCTAGAGGCTGCTTAGAAACCTCTGGTGAAATGGTGGCAATACAATAATAATGTACAATACAATAATAATGTCTTTGGTATAAAGATTTTCCTGGGCTCCACAGGATAGAGTAACAAACAAACCTGTCGACACAGCTTTTCTTTCCTTTTATGAATGGGAACAAAATATGCTTACTAATTTACCTTCTGAAATAAAATATCAATGTAATTTTTTAAATCTCTCTTTGGCTACTGGTTTACACAGCCTTTTTCAACAGGGATTCTTTTTAAGATTTCTCTAAACATTGTGGAGGTTATCTAACCTTTTTTAATATATTTTACAATGCTCAGAGGATGTGAATTGTTAAAATACTGTTATTTGGATGTGGCTTTGAAAAAGCAGAGGAAAAGCCATAGTAAAACCATAAAAAGCAACAACAACAAAAAAAAACAAACTATTATGTAAAACTAACAAGTAATGGCAACACAGAGGGAAAGTAATTTTCACTGAGTGGCATCCTGATGCACAGTTTAATATAGCAAGGCAGCACTACTGTGAATATGGTAACATAGTTAAATAAAAGAGACTGTCTTCCTGAGGAAATCCTGTGTATGATAAGGCACAGACTCATTTGCACAAATACTGCTGTACCTGTGATACTGATATCACAGATACCTACAAAATCACTGGCCTTTGGCATTTGCTTATTACTGCAAAAGAAAAAGAAACTTGAAAAAAAAAAAAGTGGTTTTTTTTTTTTAAGAATATCAAAGTACAGACAACATTAATTTTCAGGACTTTTCCTTTTGCATGAATACAGCCCATTTTCTTTCTGAAATTAGAAATTAGGGACATTTTAAAGATAAAATCAGTGTACTCGAAGAAACTGAGCATTTTGATAGGCTCCCACTGAGTAGCAGCCAGTTACTGTGCTACATGCACACAGGAGAGCAGCTTGACAGCATCATGTGCCCAGCCCTGATTGCAGAAAGATTTTCATTGTAACTCCTCAGGGATCTTCCACATCTCCACGCTACATGGTCAGCCTCAAGAAGGTAATAAAGTTAGAAGTGATAAGAAACACAGAAGTTAAGGTGGATCAGGGTCAGGAATAACAAAGAGAAGTCATGGTTGTTAAAATGTCATCCCCCTCTTTCCTCCCCTCCTTCTTATTCACAGTGATTCCTTGTATGAACTGGCAAACACTTTCAGCTGTTTCGAAGTAACACAAAGTTAAAAAAAAAAGAGAGTTGGGCCAAGGTTCCTTGGCTCAGGTTGTAAGCCCCCCTCTGCATTGACACCTACATAAAATGGTAGCCTGCAAACTACCAGATTTGCAGACAAAATAACCCTACACCACACTTATTTAAAAGAAAGAAATTGAAACTGCTTTATGTGCAAAATGCAGGTCATAAAACTATCCCAGTTTTTATTCTTGACTGGTGTCAAATATATAATTGGGTCTCTGTGGCTTCATTGTAGTTTTTTTTCTCCTGCCCTTTCATATTTGACATGTTCTTTAAGATTGCATTCTGGGGACATAGTTAAAAAAATGCTAATGTTTATCGTATACAGCTTTATATTATGCTAATGTATATCATGCACTTCTCAGAAGAAATAAGAAAGTATGTTTTTTATTCACAATTGTTTTTCATATCTTTGCTATAATTACGGAAACTTTTCAAGGAGACAATGAGAGAAGTGGGTCAGAAAAAGAATTTAAAAAACGTGGAATAACACAAACATTTTAGCTCAGGTTATTGCTGTATTTCTGAGAAATGCATTTGCAGCGGAACTCCACAAATGAAAATGAAATCTTTATACTGTGTTACATCATAATATGTTTGTTTCTTTCTGTATTTAATGTGAACAAAAATTGAGGAACATTCAGGGTGGCTGCAGGAGAAATGAAGGAAATGGAGTTGTAGTTGGCATCCTCACTGAAGTAAAAAGAGGAGGATATGACTATACTTCTGACTAGCAAAACTGTGAGGATACAGTTCCATCACTCCTATTTAGTTTAAATATTGCTGCTGCTGTTTCTTCATAAATGCTACAAACCCTATTTTACATGTCTCAGAGAAACTAAAGAAACAGAGTTTACTGCTTTCTGGTCATTCTGGAAGCTTAAAAACAAACAAAAAAGTACCCTGAAGGTAATAAACATGTTATTTCAAAACTTGGTATCTTGTATTTTCCTGACTTCAGAAAAAAAACAAACAAACAAAAAACCCACAAAAATCCCTCAGTATGTCATTAGAAAACAAAACAATGAAAGAGTAATAAAACCATAAAAATGGAAATTACATGCATAGGGCACTGAGACTTTTCTCTGATAAAGCTTCGAAAATACCAGTATTAGCGAACAGACTCTGGTTGCCACAGAAGTTGTCAGTATTCTGGAAAAACTGCAGCTGTACTTTGAGCCCCACAGACAGCTAACTTCTGACAGCTGTGAATGGTTCTTTGCAAATGCAGACTTCTCTCTTTGACTCAAAGCTGAGTTTCTGGAAAAGTTCCAAACCAGCCACTCTTGTGTGGCTGAAAAATCTTCTAAATGCACGCTAGGAGGTGGTACGGTGACCAGGCACACCTAAATGTGTGTAAACTCTGCCGATGCTCTACCTTTCTTTCCCGATATAGGGATTGCAAGTTGTCTGTTTTGCACTTCCCCTATACTTAAAATTGAGGAACGTCAACAGGTAAAAGGAGTACCACAGAAATGCAAGGTCAAACCCACACTGCAACAGAGTGCTGTTAATATAAATGGTAACTTAGGTTTCAAGTACTCAAGAACCCTGCAAGAGAAATAGCATCAAAATATTTAAAGATGTTTTTTAGAAACAAAAATTACTTTTTTTTAACAGCATAATCAACTCAGCTGAAATAGAATGTGTTTCAACAGTATCTTTTCAGTCATTATTTACTGAACATAAATCAAAACCTGTAAGATTTCAACTGTTACACACACACACACACACAGAGTATGCTAGAGATTGGACGGGACCTCAAAAGATCATCTAGTCCAATCCCCCTGCCGGAGCAGGAACACCTAGATAAGTTTACACAGGAATGTGTCCAGGCGAGTTTTTGAATGTCTCCAGGGAAGGAGGCTCCACAACCTCCCTGGGCAGCCTGTTCCAGTGTTCCGTCACCCTCACTGAGAAGAAGTTTCTTCTCAAGTTTATGTGGAACCTCTTGTGTTCCAGTTTGTACCCATTACCCCTTGTCCTATCATAGTTTGCCACTGAGTAGAGCCTGGCTCCATCCTCGTGACACTCCCCCTTTATATATTTATAGACACTTATAAGGTCACCCCTCAGTCTCCTCTTCTCCAAACTATAGAGACCCAGCTCCCTCAGTCTTTCCTCATAAGGGAGATGCTCCACTCCCTTAATCATCTTAGTTGCCCTGTGCTGTTCTCTTGGTAAGGAATGGATTTTCAAAACTGTCTTTTATCCTGAATTTTCCTTTTTTAACCCCACAACCATTCAGATTAGGAAGCCTATTGATCATGTTCTCTGATTCATTTTCATTATCTTGGGAATAACACACAGCATTCTTAGCAATTACGATGATGCTGCTACCTCAAACGTCGTTTAGGCAATCTGCACACCCAAGGTACTCCAAGATATTTAAACACTGAACTTCCACTGATTTCAATTATATTTCTAAAAAGCTGTTAGATGTATAACTGTTGTCCTCAGCTTCTTTTCTAATGTGCTCATCCTTTGAAACTTCCTCCAGTTTATCTAGATGCATTGTCACAAAATGGTATGTGATACTCCACTTGCAGTTACTACAGATGTTCTCAATTCTTTATTGTATATAACTTAGACAATTACCAAAATACACAAACTTACTAAGCAATGGACCCTTGTCTGATGCATGTATGAAAATCTCATCTAAAAGGGCAGATTCTGCTTTGCTGCTATGGTGTCAAATTAGTAGTGGAGAGTGTAGAAAAATTATGCCTGTGTTCACATACCCTGCATATAGGCAAAGAACAAATGTCGCCACTGTGTCTTGAGGAACTGTTTAACTGCTTGTTCTCTGTAGTTGTGTGGTATCTTAAAGGTGGCAGATATGTGAGGAATTATGTATTACTACTGTGTAGCAAGGCACACCCAAAAAAAAGAGTTATACTTGTATATACAATATAGAAGAGTTATACTTGTATATACAATATATCAGAGTTATACATAGGAGATATATATTTATATGCTCTCCTTTACGTAAACATAGACACACATACACACACATACGTACATATGCATATAGAAGACTTACAGCTTTAGGACATTCATACGCACTACCACTGTTGCTGATGGGCTCAGCCTTGGCCAGTGGCAAGTCCATCTTGGAGCTGGCTGCTATTAGCTTTACTGGACCAGGGGTAAGCTTCTAGCACCTTCTCACAGAAGCCACCCTTGTAGTCTCCATGCTACTAAAACCTTGCCCGCAAAACTGTGCATGAAATGCAAAGGAGCTATGGGACAAATATGTTTTCTTAGCCTGTAATACAGTTTCTGCAAGACTCAGTTCTACCTGATCTGGGAATATGTTTGCAAGAACTCTAATAAAGTCTAATGAAATAGGCTTTTACTTCCAGCAGTCCTCTTTCTCCACTTTGACAAAAATACCCTTTATTTTATGGCTTGTTTAGACAGCAGAAAATTTCCTTTCCTGTCTCATAAATTCCTGCAATAATTCTTCAAAGTTCTCAGCTGAGCTAGGTGTGTGAATTCACTTACTGTTGGTAAAGAAGGACTTCTTAAATGTAGTTCATCTCATCTTAAAACACATCAGATTAAGGAGATTACACCCTATTTCCCAATTGAGATAAACCATTGATTGCTCTTTATATTAAAAGAGAATCAAGGTAGACCATAAAATAAAGCCTACATAGGCACTGAGCACACCTACCTAAATTTTAGTGAGATAATTTTAACCAAAGAATAAATTCCCCATTGTCCTTTTTTTTTTTTTTTGCTGAAGACTGTCAAGACACTGCCACTTCATAATATTTCCAATTTCTTTTGATTATCCATATTGTAGCACTGGTATTGACCCTTCTTCCTCAGTCTTACTGTCTTTTCGTTGGCAATAGCTTTAGTTCATAATGCTTTAGCCATATAGTTTCACTTCTTATAAAATCCAGTTGAAGTAGGCTATAAAGCTACACCAGATGCTCTCCTCTTCAGTGAGTTCCCAAAAAAGGAGAAAAAAAAATGTGCATGTGTTAATTCTTTCTGTTCTATGTAATAGTTACAATGAAGTTCAACATAATGTCATAACAGTATAAATATTCTCCGTTGTTCATGAATATAAAAATCTTAAGGAAATCTCTTGTATTTATAGTTCTAATCTTTGTTTAACGTTATTTATTTATTCTTATGCAAAGACTATATATCCGGCTTGATGATGTCTTTATTTTGAGACAGAATTTACATCTTTAAAAGAAGGAAAAAAAAAAACCAACCAAACCCACAAATCTTTTATGGCTCTTGTTCTCCACAAGTCTAGCTTTCCAAGTGACTATTATTTGAAAAAAAGCAACTTTCAAACTAATACAAGACTGTTCTAAAATAGTTTCTTAAGATTATATCTTTTGGACTATTGAGTTATAAAATTAGTTACATTTGTGAGAAAAAAAAACATAATCTCAGCCTTAATAGAATGTCATTCTTTCAGGCATTACAGTTTGTAAATTGAACCAGTACATTGAATAACCCATTCAGACTAAGGCAATATAAACTAGCAATATAGCTAGTAACATGTATGAAATAGCACAATAAAAATTAAACTGTTTTCTGAATAATTAAATCAAGAAGTCAAATAAAGCACAACAATATTGTGTTCTTCAGATTTAGTAGTACTTAGTTGTATTTCTTCAAATGTGTTCTGCGTAGGAGGGTAAAAATACCTACACAATTTATCAGCATTTGGACCTATATTTAAAGTATGTTTTCACATTTATTTTAATACATATATAGAGAGAGAATGTTTTGTGTATGGTTTGTCAATATTATTTGCATTGGTGCCTCTTTTTATGGCATGATATTGCAGGGTTTGTTTATTTCAGGAATACCATGAAGTATCTGGGCTGTCCTTTCACTGGATTCTGAAATCCTATTATAACATCAGAATAATCTGCTTTCCTAAACACTTGGAGTGGAGGTGGTAGTTTTATTATTCTTAAGCTGTTTTACTAAGGAACCTCCTACAACAAATATAGCACTTTCAACATCTACTCAACAGAACTTGTGTTAGTGCCAATATGAAAGCTTTTCCACTTTCAAAGGACTGTTTAAATAAAAAAAAACAAAAGCAAACAAAAACCAGACACTCTTAAGAGGCATATCTGTGTGGGAAGTATTGTAGAAGTATTTACTCTCATTTATATTCATATATAATTTCAATCAGAGAATTGGCAAGTGATACTAGCAGAAGTACTTTGAACAGAAATTGCTATGTGCATCGTGAAGTAGGTCATCCAAACAAAGTAGCTCAAGCATGCAGTTATTCCACTAAATATGTGTGAATTATCTGAGACAAAAGTTTATAGACAGAAGAAAACCCTTAGAGATAGTTGCAAAAGATTTCAAGTACTGGGAATGTGTTGTGGGTTAACCCCAATAGACAGCTAAGGCTGCTCACTCACTGCCCCACAGAGGGATTGGGAGAGAACTGTAAGAGTAGAAGTGATAGTCTAGTGATACTTATTCTTTAGACAGTGTCAGATGAAAAAATCTGACACACCGGTTTTTCAGCTACATTAATAACATAACAAGGACAATTTTTTTTTTCTTTTTTTTTGGTGGTACTTACTAGGAGGGCCATCAAAGCCTGAAGAATATTGTTTGAGCAAAAGTCCTTTATTATTGGATGTCTTTGTCATGAAGAATAAAGTAACTGAGGATGTAATGTGTTTTAAACAATAATAATGACCGGGAAAAATGTATCATGTGTATAAGAGAGAACCAGATGTTTCTTGTTAAAAAAAGCAAAACCAACAAACTAAAAAATTTGATACAACAATTGTGGCCCAAAACTAAACCTCTCCATGGATAAAAATAATTTTCATGATAGCTTTTCATAATAGAAAGAACACACTGATAAATTTGTGTAATACCAAAGATAGAAGGTTTTCATATAAGCTTATTTTGAATCAAAGAATCATAGAATCATAAAATATTTAGGATTGGAAAGGATTTTAAGATCATCTAGTTCCAACCCCCTGCCATGGGCGGGGACACGTCAAACAAAACCATATCACCCAAGGCTCTGTCCAACCTGGCTTTGAACACCACCAGGGATGGAGCATTCACAACTTCCCTGGGCAACCCATTCCAGTGCCTCACCACCCTTACAGTAAAGAACTTCCTCCTTATATCATAGAATCATGGAATAGTTAGGGTTGGAAAGGACCTTAAGATCCTCTAGTTCCAACACCCCTGCCATGGCCAGGGACACCTCACACCATATCACCCCAGGCCTCGTCCAACCTGGTCTTGAACACTGCCAGGGATGGAGCATTCACAACCTCCCTGGGCAACCTATTACAGTACATCACCACACTAACAGGAAAGAATTTCCTCCTTGTATCCAATCTAAACCTCCCCTGTTTAAATTTGAACCCATTACCCCTTGTCCTATCACTACAATCCCTGATGAAGAGTCCCTCTCCAGCATCCCTATAGGCCCCCTTCAGATACTGGAAGGCTGCCATGAGGTCTCCACGCAGCCTTCTCTTCTCCAGGCTGAACAGCTCCAACTTTCCCAGCCTATTTTCATATGGGAGTTGCTCAAGTCCCCTGATGATCCTCGTGGCCCTCCTCTGGACTTGTTCCAACAGTTCCATATCCTTTTTACACTGAGAACACTGGAACTGCACACAATACTCCAAGTGAGGTCTCACGAGAGCAGAGTAGAGGGGCAGGATCACCTCCTTCGACCTGCTGGTCACGCTCTTTTTGATGCAGCCCAGGATAAGGTTGGCTTTCTGGGCTGCGAGCACACACTGCAGGCAGCTCATGTTCATTTTCTCAACGACCAACACCCCAAGTCCTTCTCCTCAGGGCTGCTCTGAATCTCTTCTTTGCCCAACCTGTAGCTGTGCCTGGAATTGCTCTGACCCAGGTGTAGGACCTTGCACTTGGCATGGCTAAACTTCATAAGGTTGCCATCAGCCCGTCTCTCAAGCGTGTCAAGGTCCCTCTGGATGGCATTCCTTCCCTTCATCATATCAACCGAAACACAGAGGTTGATGTCATCAGGAAACTTACTGGGGGCGCAATCAATCCCACTGTCCTTGTCACCGATAAAGATGTTAAACAAGACCAGCCCCAACACTGATCCCTGAGGAACACCACTCATTGCTGGTCTCCAGCTGGACATTGAGTCATTGACCACAACTCTGTGTGCGGCCATCCAGCCAGTTCTTTATCCACCGAGTGGTCCATCCATCAAATTGATGTCTCTCCAATTTAGAGACAAGGATGTCATGTGGGACAGTGTCGAACGCTTTACACAAGTCCAGGTAGATGACATCAACTGCTCTACCCCTGTCCCTCAGTTCTGTAGCCCCATCATAGAAGGCCACCAAATTGATCAGGCAGGATTTCCCCTTAGTGAAGCCATGCTGGCTGTCACCAAGCACCTTGTTGTTTTTCATGTGCCTTAGCATGCCTTCCAGGAGAATCTGCTCCAAGATCTTGCCAGGCGCAGAGGTGAGATTGACTGGTCTGTAGTTCCCTGGGTCACCTGTTTTCCCCTTCTTGAAAATGGGGGTTATATTTCCCTTTCTCCAGTCATCGGGAACTTCACCTGACTGCCATGATTTTTCAAATATGATGGACAGTGTCTTAGCAACTTCATTCACCACCTCCTTCAGGACCCATGGATGGATTTCATCAGGTCCCATGGACTTGTGCACATTCAGGTTCATAAGATGGTCTTGAACCAGATCCTCTCCTACAGTGTGTCTAGGGTCTTCATTCTCACAGTCCCTGCATCTGCCTTCCAAGACTTGGGTGGTGTGGTCAGAGTTTTTGCCAGTGAATGCTGAGGCAAAGAAGTCAGTAAGAACCTCAGCCTCCTCCAAATCCAGGGTAGCCAGTTCTCCTAATTGCTTCCAGAGGGGGCCCACGTTGTCCCTAGTTGGTCTTTTATTTGCTATGTACCTATAGAATCCCTTCCAGTTATCTTTCAGATCCCTAGCCAAATTTAATTCTAACTGGGCCTTATCTTTCCTAACCTGCTCCCTAGCTTCCCAGACAGCATCCCTGTATTTTTCCCATTCCACCTGTCCTTGCTTCCACCTCTTATAAGCCTCTTTTTCCATTTGAATTTTCCTCAGCAGCTCCTTATCCATCCAAGGAGGTCTCCTGGCCCTCCTGCTGCACTACCTTCTAGTTGGGATGCAACGCTCCTGAGCTTGGAGCAGGTGATCCTTGAATATCAACCAACAGTCTTGCCCCCCCCTGCCCTCTAGGGCTGTATCCCATAGAACCTTACTCTTCCTGAAGAGGCCAAAGTCTGCTCTCTTGAAGTCCAGGGCAGTGAGCTCGCTGCATGCTCTTCTCACTGTCCTGAGGATCTCGAACTTGACCATCTCATGATCACTATAACCAAGGCTGCCATGGAGCATCACATTTCCAACCAGCCGTTCCCTGTTGGTGACCAAGAGATCAAGCGTGGTGCCTCTCCTTGTGGCTCCTCTATTACTTGCAGAAGGAAGTCATCTTTCACAGAATCGAGGAACCTCCTGGATTGCTTGTGCCGGGCCATACGGTCCCCCCAACAGATATCAGGGTGGTTGAAGTCTCCCATGAGAACAAGGGCCTGCAAGCATGAGGCTTTTCCTATCTGTCTATAGAGTGCTTCATCCTCAGAGTCCTCTTAATCAGGTGGGCTGTAGCAGATCCCCACAGTAATATCTCCCATCTCCGTTCTCCCTTTAATCTTGACCCACAAACTCTCTGTGGACTGCTCACCTGTCCCCAGACAGAGTTCCATACTCTCCAGCCTATCCCTAACATAAATAGCAACTCCCCCTCCCTGCCTTCCAGGCCTGTCTTTTCTAAAGAGCCTGTAGCCTTCCATTCCAACACTCCAGTCATAGGAGCCATCCCACCATATTGAAGAATAACTATGAAAAACTAAGAACAGTGCACATGTGAAGACTATTAAAAAGTTTGTTGTTGCAAAAATAGATAATTCCTGAGAATAAGGAAAAATAAAATCCCTGAGATAAAAATTGAAATATTTTAGAATTCTATTTAATCTATGTAGATCAGTAGGATCAAGATTCTTGATTAATGGTAGACTAAAGAAATTTTAGGATAACAGAAAATATTAATCTTTGCTAAGTAAGATAACAACCCTTCATTATTGCCATGGCAAACACTGGCAGTCATCATCCTTCTGTACTATCACAAGATAGATAGAGTACTCCTTTCAGGACCTGCAGCTGAGGCTTGTTTTCTTGCCTGGGACTGCTACCTGGTACACTGATGTAGTGCCACTGGAAGAGATATTGCTGATAAAGACTAAAGCCAGCAGGGAATGATTTCATATCCCCAGCCATCAAGCTGAACAACTCTTTAGCTAGGAAGCAGTTTAGCTGAGAAAGAACAAGTCAGCTTTGTCTGTAGCTACACATTCTTGTTTCTGCACACAATTCCATGACTTCCATTTAAGTCACAGGAAAACTGCATAAAGAACGTTTTATGAAGTGACCAGAACTCTGTGTTGTGCCTTTTACAGGGAGAAGGCAAAATGTTAACTAGTCTGATTTTAACCTAAATGTTCTAAGAACTCTTTTTATTCTACTACAAAAAACAATAAACAGGTATACCCATCTGAAAATAGACCAATACAGTCTAGACAAAATTCTAACATTGTTCATCTGTATATAAAGCACTTTCATGGAAATACACTTTTTCCCTGATGCTACTGTGTGAATGTGGCTGCTTGGTAAACAGAAATTTTGATTAATCGTATGTAGAGTTTTTTCCAGTTTAGTTTAAGAATAATTGGAAGACTTCTTTATGGTTCTATACTTGAGGTAATTATATATATCAGTGAAAATCAGTGCTAACTGCTCCAGTGAATGTTTGGTGTCATTTGGCAACCATGCATCCTGCTTTCATAGTGATAGATTTCTAAAACTTTGATCCAGAATCACCAGTGCTTCTTGTAAGTTGAAGTCTACCTTGGTAAATTGAAATATCATAGATATGAGACTAATTTTAAGCCACTTAAACAACTGTGTTGTTCTTCTGCAGAGAAAAGCCTTGTAAAGACTTTGGATTTTCACTGAGGGATCCTGGGAAAGAGGCTGCCTTTACCTTCTCTGTTTGTCTTCTTGGATAGTCCATCCTGTAGTGAAATTGTCAAGGACAAAATAAGTTATTATTTATGACAGGAACTGTGATCCCCCCCCCCCCCCTTTTGCCCAGTTTAAGAAAGTAACCTACAGGATTTATAGATCCTATTGATGTAAATCGGAGAAATGATGCAGTAAAAGACTAAAGCACTGGCTAGTGCAGCCTATGTTCCTTGATTTTGTAACTCAGCTAACCAATTTGCAACAGCTGAATTATGGTCTAAAAATCCTGTTTACTGGGTTTGTGTGCATTTCTACAAACTCTTCCAACCAGTCTTTATTTTACCCAAGATCAGCATTTACAGTCCATTTCTATGGGCTGTATTTATTCCTAGTGAAGTTCCTTTGGTAGAATATTCAAAACAAATGGAACAAATGTTGTGAACGTGATTAGAAATAATTCATGTGTTTTGCAAATACAGTTTCACCAGTTCTGTCTGTAGTTCTTACTGGACATATTTTATTTTATATGGTCGCATATAATAAATACAAAAAACATTCAGCTTCCTTTAATCAACATAATACGCCTCCTCTGAAACAAAATAAAATCTTAGTGTAATTACAAATAAGTATTCTCACAAATCCTTTTGTTTTAATGGAGCCTTTCGACTTTTTCACATGGCAGATAGGGTGCCAGCTAATTTATCTATTTTTTAATCACATCCTACATTTTGCCGTAGTACCTAATCTGAGCTCTTTTTGCTGTCTCTTCAGAAGTAGCATATGCCAAACACTGATTGCTTCATAGTCACCTGTGTCTACCTTTTACTTCCTCTCAGGTTAAAAACCAAAATCCTTATTTCAGTGCCATCTGTGAAACCAAGATATATCCACATCTTTGAAGTCACTGGTTTTTTTCTAGTATATTGACAAGCTTAGCATTAAAATTAAATGTATCTTTTACTAACATTGTGTATATTTAGAAATTCTAAAATGAAGAACTATGTGTGAGACAGGTGGGTGAGAGGAGGAAAAGGAAAACTAGGAATTTTAGCTTTCATATTAGCCCTTACATCCAGCTTTACTGCTGCAGCAGTGCTGCTGCTCTTGCTCTCTGAGCGGCAGCTCAGCTCAAACTTAAGCCTTATGATTGCAGTTCAATTGTTTAAATATTTTAAAGGTTCAAGGGTATTTGAGGCAACTACATGGAACCTGCATGTATGACACCTGATTTGTTGGAGACCCTTGCCCTTCTGGACAGGAAGGACTCTACCTTAAGTGCAGATTTCTATTGTAAGACAACTGAAACACAGTTTGAGTAGGAGATGCTTCATGTGTCCAAAAGTTGGGGATAAGGAAGAAACGGAGAAGAAATTCTTCTCCCTAGTAAAAAAAAAAAAAAAAAAAAGGCCCATACAACCAGAACAACTGCATTGTTGGCTTGCTGTGCTATTTCAAAGTTTTCACAGAAAGAGGGAGCCTGAGAAGTGAAGTGGTATGAAGTAGGGGAGTCTCAACTGTCCTTCCACTTCCTATTCACATCAGAGATGCCTTTTCCTTGACTTGTTAGTTGAAGTATAACAACCTTGGTTTAGTAATGAAATAGAGAATCAAGTATATGTCTCCAAATTGTTCTTCTGCTTTATTGTACCAGCCACTGAAAATGCATGAATATAGTTTTGTCACTGAAACCATTTTACAGTTTTGGTGGAATTAGGCATGTAAAACTAGGCTTGTAGCATTGTGTAGTAAGAGTCACAAGACATTGCTCACTGATCTATTTATACCTTATAACTCTCCTTCCCACTGAAGAATGCTATAATAGTGTTTTAGGAAAGAAAATTTGCATGTAAGATCCCTCTACAAATCCTTCCTTATCCAGGCTATTGGGCTGTCCTCATGGAAGAGCTCAGAGGCCTTCTTCCATTATGCAAGTCTCAGAGGATTTTTACAGAAATTAGTCTGTATGAAGACTGAGTTTCCAAGATGGCTTTTAGCAGGTTTTTTCTCAGTCTTTTGACTATGTTGCAGCTGTGCTATCAACAGCTGCCGAACCAGACCTTACTAGAGAATTTTATGCTATATTTTCTGTAGAATTCCAATGGAACTAATGTATTAAAAAAAATTCTAAATAATTACAACACCACAGTGCCTATAGACGATAGTGCAAGAACTAGCAGAAAGACTGGAGCCCAAGAAAGAGCAGAACTGATTGTAGCATAGAGAATAAATCTGTAAATATATTATGGGACTTGCATTGTTAAATACTGTAACTTGTTACGCAATTTAAAAGTAAAATGTAAAGCTGCTGTCTCAAGCAATTTCTAGAAGAAAAAATTAAAGAAAGAATAACAGAATGTTAGTGTAAATCTTGGAATAATATTATCTATTATGAATCAGGCTATGGATATTCATTTTGGTACGTACTGCAATTATAATTTAGTGACCTAGTTTTTAAACGTAATTTTATGATTGTAAATATAATTTTGTAATATGATTTAGTTTATTGTAAATATAATTTAGTAATTTAGATATATTTAATAATTCATCCAGCATAAAATGTGGAGTGATACTGGATTATAGTGTCGGAAATGAAAAAAAAAACAAAAAAAACAGGAAAGAAGAACCTGCTTTTGACTAATGAATCCCAAATATTCAACTGTGAAAAAATGGAGACTGGAAAAATAGCACATCTGTTGGACCTCTTTAATCTTCAGAAGTTGGAAAAAAAAAAAAAAAAGAGGCCTTTTAACACAGCTATGTATGAATTTACAGATGCGTTTAAAATGCTTTTCTCATGGTATTTTTGCCTACTTTTTATGATATAATCCAGATGCACAAAATATCCAGCCATATGAAAATTTTGTGAAGTTATAAGAAAAAAAAAGGATTCTAAATGAACTAATGTTCTGAGAAATGTAAGCAAAGAAACAAACAAATAAAGAGAATGATTCTAAGGAAGAGTAAAGATGTTGGGAAGGCATTCATGTTCCCTGAAAAGGATATAATCTCCTAGCATCAGGCTTTTTTAAGAAAGATTAAATCAATGACCTTATTCAGTGCAAGGGACAGGGTAGGTAAAATTTAATAAAAATATGATTATTCTTTCTTCTCTTCACCTACTGAATCTAACAAGCAATAATATCTAATTTACAAAGTTTAGTCAAATTCACCTTTGCTATCGGATTGTATTTATAGTCTCTCTTCATGACTCTCATGCCTGTACAAATGCCACCAATTCCTTAGGGTTGTAGAGTGGTTCAGAGTATGCACTACTTTTTATTGAAATCCATGCTGGATAGGAAACAACAGCTTGAATAGCCAGAATTTACAATTTCACATTCATAACAGCTAAGCCTTCAGTAATGTCATCTTAAGGTGATGCTATGTCTTGAAACAGAAGTCTCTCAAAATTGTTCGACATGCCATAACTCGGTGACTAAATAAAGCAGTAAGGGCCCATCACGTTCTTTTCAAATGGGAGAGCCACAGAAGTACAGATGGCATGGTGAGCCAACGTCTTAGCAGGCCTAAAGCTGACATAGCTCCACTGTGCATTTGCACTACTCACTGCAAATGCTGTCTATACTCTGATGATTTTCAACAGAAATTTATTAATGTCTTAACTGTAAGTTAACAGGTTTGCCAGATATATTTTTTCTAACTTAAAGTCACCATAAGTTGAAATTCTGACATCAAATAGATTAAAAAAACTCAGACACATACATTTTTACAGAGTCTGATGTTTGTAAAAAGGTAACCTAAATGCACAGAACTATGACCCAGATTTTTAAAGGTAACAATCTAACCTACTGTCACTAAGAGATTGGCATATGATTATTTTTAAATAACTCCTCTCTTCTGTGCATTTATCTATAAAAGAGTGCTTAAAATATAATTATGTGGGAATGTTACTTCTGAAAATGAGGATAGGCTTGAACTCCAATATGGTGTTTAATTGTGAGAAATACTGGGTTCTCTCTTATCAAATTTGTTTTCCCTTTTATTCATATATCTTAAAACCCTAAAAAAAAAAAAAAATTATATAAGGAAGTCCAGATGTTCTATAGTACATTTTTAAAAGCTATAATAACTGTACTTTGCAATAAATTTATCACAGAATTGTTATATTCTTTTTTTTTTAATTTTCAAAACATAACATTTAAAAATACTATATTCAGAAATCTAAAGTTGTCCAAGATATGGCAATAGGTATACATGATGTTTCAAGTAGACTAGATAGCAGTATATGCAATTGTTACGTTATGTAGTTTTGAAGTCAAAAATAGCCTCCCTGTGTTTCTAATAAGAGTTTAAATAAGCTTTATAATCAAGACTTGTGTTTGATGAAGCTTGTAATATGAGTGCAATACCATGATATTTTGGAAAGTATATGCATAATTTTCTTTGAATTTAATTATTTTCTTTAGTAGGAGAATATTAGCCACAAGTGCTTTGGCACCCAGAAGTTTCTGGTTTGTACTGTTATTTGAATTTCTTGAATTCATTTGTTATCAATTAATACATGACATATTAGTAACAGCTTTAAATAAATGATGTGGCTGCTATGACTGTGTCATGGTTTAAGACCAGCTGGTAAGTCAGAATCATGAAGCTGCTTGCTCACTCGCCTGTTTCTCCTCCCCTCCTCGCCCTGCTCCTGGAGGGATGGGAAGGAGAATCAAAAGAATTTAAACCTCATGGCTTGAGATAAGAACAGTCCAGTAACTAAGGTATAAGACAAAATCACTACTGCTACCACCAATAATAATGATGATAAGGGAAATAACAAGGGGAGAGAATATTAAAGGAGAAAGGAGAGAAAACAATAAGCAGCAGCAATGCACAATACTCACCACCAGCTGACTGGTACCCAGCCCAACCCAAGCCGTGATCTGGGTCTTCTGGGTAACTCCCCAAAGTTTTTATACTGGGCAGGATGTGCTGTGGTATGGAATACCCCTTTGGCTACTTTGGGTCAGGTGTCCTGTCTCTGCTTCCTTCTGCCTTCTTGTGCCCCTATTCACTGACAGAGCAAGAGAGACTGAAAAGTCCTCCATCAGGGTAAGCATTATGTAGCAACAACTAAAACATTGGTGTGTTATCAACATTGTTCTCAGACTAAAGCTAAAAACCCAGCACTGCACCAGCTACTAAGGAGAAAAATAACTGTTACAGCTGAACCCAGGACAGTGTGATTGATAGTAGACACCCACAAGGACATCTTCTTTGTTTTACATTCCCCAGCTCCTCACTGTCAAGCTCTTAAATACATCATCTCTGAGAGTAAGGGCAGTAAAGTCCAACTTCTCCCTTGCACAGAGTGCAATTCCTCCACCTCTCCTGCCCTGCCTATCCCTCTTGAACAGCCTGTTGGGCCCTCCTGAGCAGTGATGTTCTCTCACCATTCTGCACCACGGACAGTAAAGCTTGTCTGCATAACTTCCAGATTCTCAAGAGAAAATGGTGAAGCATGATGGGAATGAGGTTTTGTCATGCAACTCCAAGTGATTGCTTGAAACATTTTATTTTTCTTCCATGGTGACATACATAATTTGACAACATCCAAGTTTTTGGTAGTAATCTCTCCAAGAACTTAAATTTCTCCCTGGGTGCTCCAAAGCACTTCAGCTGCAGTTGAGCATGGACAGCCATAGCCCACTCCAAGAAACTCTGCAAATAAAACATTTCTCTTTCCCATCGTACATGACAGATGGATCCTTGAGTTTTTTACTGGTCCAGCTGGAACCTGCAGCCAACATTGGCTTTATAGGACCAAGCAAATCCAAATACATGCTCAGGTGCATTTACTTCATTCTCTATCTCACCACTTTGTTTTCTTTTCCTAAAATTCTGTCATGGGGCACACGTGCTGCTCTCTGCACAAGACCTCTGTTAAAAGGCACAGTGTATTACAATGGCAAGAAGGTCTCTTGAGATACTGGAATGGATGGGGCAGGGATAAGAAGGCTGAATTGACTTGCATAACCAGTACCTAGGGTCTTTGTTGATGTTAATTTTGATACTCACTTGGAGTATTGTGTATAGTTCTGGTGTCCTCAACATAAAAAGGACATGGAGCTGTTGGAGCAACTTCAGAGAAGGGCCACTAGGATAATAAGGGTGCTTGAGCACCTTCCATATGAAGACAGGGTGAGAAAGTTGGGACTGTTCAGCTTGGAGAAGGCTGTATGCAGACTTCATAGTAGCCTTCCAATATCTGAAAGGGGGCTACAAGGGTGCTAGAGAGGGACTCTTCATCAGGGACTGTAGTGATAGGACAAGGGGTAATAGGTTCAGACTTAAACAGGGGAAGTTTAGGTTGGATATAAGGAAGAAGTTCTTTACTGTGAGGGTGGTGAAGCACCAGAACAGGTTGCCCAAAGACGTTGTGAATGTTCCATCCCTGGCAGTGCTCAAGGCCAGTTTGGATAGAGTCTTGAGTGACATAGTTTAATGTGTGGTGACCTTGACCATGGTACGTGCGTTGCAACTAGATGATCTTAAGGTCCTTTCCAACCCTAACTATTTTACAACTCTACAATACTGTGGGCATCCATTTCCGAGATATCCATCCTCTCACAGCACATGGGAAGCAAATACAGACTTCAAGATAGCAGAAAGAGCAGCGAGTCGTGTTTACCCAGTATGTACTTATTTTTAGAAATAAAATTAGAATTGCATATTTTTTTAAGTATGAGTGCATACATAAGGCACATAGTTCATAATTCAGTCATCCCAGCATATTGTAACTGAGCATGACCACCTAGAGGGCATAATCTTCCACTTGGGTGCTATAGATCATTCATTCCAGTTTGCTCCAGTTTGTTCCAGCAGGTAAAAAACATCCATAGGGATGGGGGAACATGTTTCAACTCCCTTGCTACCCATCTTGCTGCCCCTTACTGGAGTAAGGGCATGGAAACTTTAGTTTTCATTCAACTCTTTGTTCTCAATATCCTGTATGGGTCTGGAGTTTTATTTTTCCCTGAGGAAGATGAGGAGTCTTTCCTGTCATTGCAGCTAATAGGGAATAGCTTTTAACTCATCAGCTAGTTTTTAGATGAGGTAGATTTGAACTGGCTGTCCCCTTGTAACTTACCAGTTCCTTCTAACTTTTCCAGGTGACAAGATACAGTCTCCTTTCCATAAACAGAAGTTCCTTACACTCTTTAAATTATTCTCTTCCTAAGAGAGCCTGTGGTATGGCAGCATGGCCAAGAGATGTGGGGCTTTGGTACTAAATGTGAAGAAGGATGGAATGAAAGCATAGCAAGATCACAGAAATACTGACCAGTGGCCTTCTGGGCAAAAGTAGCGCTTTTGTTTCTTGGATTAGAAGCAGCAGCAACATATTCAAGTTCTTTCCTTGTCGAGACCTTTTCTTGGATGCAAATGTCTCCTCAGGTGTTTTAAGAGAAAAACCAAAGTTCCTTGGGGAAAGAAAGGGCTTATACGAATGCAACCATTGCGTGACCTTTTTGTCTTATTGGACAGGTAAGTATCTGAGAGAGAGAGAAGAGAAACCCAGAGATGGAGAGAAGAAAAAAAAGGGAAGGGACTCATCCAAATACAGAGGCTGGCCAGGTATGCATTTGACACTTTATTTCTGTATAGAAATGGTAAAGAAAATTCAGAAAGTCATAATACATATGAAGCAAAGCTGAGAACTGCAGGCAGTCTGCACAATGTATTCCAGCAAATGCAAAAGGGAATAGGCATGTATCAGTTGCTCACCCCTATTACCGACAAATCACTCTGTTGGTACCCAGTTTGAGACAGCTTTGTTTGCAGGTCAGATGCCTGGGACACTTGCTAGCATTTCCCAATGTTTCGCACATCAGACTGCAGAGAGATCTGAGGTATTTTTTCTTTCTTTTTTTTTTTTCCAAAATAGGATTAAAGGGATTTGGATTTTTTTTTCTTCTTCTTTTTTTTTTTCTTTTTTTTTGGGGGGGGGGGGAGGGGGGCAGTGTGTACCGTGGGGTGGGGGATGGAGGGTGTTGTTTGGTTTTGTGTTGCTTTGTTTTGTTTTTTTTTCTCAATTTTGTTTCCTTGTTGTTTCTTTTGTTTCTGTTTCAGCATCTCTCTGCCCACCATGAGCAGTTGTCAATGAAAACACAGTGGTGCAATTCAGTGCTCCTTTCTGTTGCCTGCCTGCATTTTCTTTTAGAAGCAAGTTTCTCTTTACTTCTGGACCTTAACAGATGTCGAAGATATGCAGCTGTATTCCAACAGCAGGCAGTACTCTTCAGAGCTTATCTGAATCTTTTTCAAGGTGTAGCAGTAGTTCTCCTGCATTCATAAATTTCTTTCTGTCATTTCTTTCAGAATCCAAAGACTCTCTCAGTATACTTTCTTTTCTGTTTTCCATTCTGCAGGATGCAGATGGCAAGGCAGAGAGATACGACTTTCGTAATTCTTTCTGCTTTTTACTAATACAGATGAAAAGCCACTCAAAGAGCAGTCTTGTGACATAACATGGAATTACTGGAAGTCTTTCCCCCCCCAACTATCCTTTTCTAATCCTAACTATTCTATGATCCTACAAAGTTAGTACTCAATGTGAATTAAATGCTACACTATAACGTGCTTCCTAAACTATATTCTAAATATATCCTGTACCCTATAATGTGTTTCCTAAGCTATATCCTATATCTATTCTAAAGTATATCCTAAATTTGGTTCTAAAAGACATAAAAATAGACTAATAAACACTTCTAAACACAGTAACAAGTGTATTAACAAATGTAGTAACCAGTGTAGTAACAATGATAGTAACAAACATGGTAATAAACATAGTAAGCTGAAGTCCAGAGGCCATCTCCTTACTCGGGGAGATGCTCCAGCGGGTGGGCATTGGCTGGCGGAGCTGAGGAGTGAGCCAGCAAGGCCTCCTGCGAGGGCTGGGATGGGTCTGAAGGCGCTGCTCTGGCTCCGGGGCAAGGTGGTGGAGCCTTCTATCCAGAGCAGAAGGTGGTTCTGTCCTCACCGCTGCCGAGGTGGTGCTGGGGCTGCAGGATGGAACTCCAAGCCCAGGTAGCAGAGCTCATGTGGGGAATCAAAGCCATAAACGGGCACCTACAAGGGCAGAGTCAGAAAGTGCTGATGAAGCCGTTGAGGGCAGGAGCAGGAGGGACTTGGCTCCTGGGTTTTTCTTAAGTATGCTGTAAAAGAGGTCATTGTTAGCACAGGAGAGAGGCTCCTTATTGGCTCCTAACTGCCAACTACAGTGCTGCTTTGGTACCTTCTCAACACATGTGATACCCTCAGAGCTTGGCAAATTGACAGAGATGTGCAGTGCCCCCTTGCCAGGCAGCAGGGTTCAGCAAGGAGCCTGGGAAGCGGGGATATGGTCCTTTCCAAAATCCAAACAGCAGCATCCCTCACTCTGCCATACTAAAATCACAGGTTGGCAAGCAATGCTGCGGTGGTATGTTTCTCCTGAAATACATGTTCCCCCGAGGCAGGACCATCCTGTGCACCTCAGGAATGTTTCCTATACTCAGAGCTTGGCAAAAAGATGGAACACAGGCTCTGCTACATACCTGGGTGCCTTGTTCTTCCCCTGCTTGAATTTCTTCAGTTGTCCATCCCTGAGAGCTCAGTTTTGCTCTTCTTCAGGCACGGTGGCCTGTCGCTGCCCTCTTCCCAGGTTGCTCTTCACTTCCTGGTGTGGTGTGAAGAGCCTGGGAACCTTTCCATTCAACAGTATCCTTAGACAGGTGAAGCCATGATTACCTTGAACCAAGCAAAGCCAGGCAGTTTTACCTTTTCTCCCCGGAAAAGCTCTTCTGCTGTTTGCTCTTGGGAGCAATGAGAGGTACCTGCAACGGCAATGTGTAGGTTAGCAGGGGGCAAGGACCTCCTTGCACAATTGCTACCCTAGCTCTAAAAGGCACATCCCTTGGATGGGTGAGCCAGCTGTGGTGGGATCACCTCACAAAGCGGGATGGCCAACCTGCATCAGCCTTGCTCTGCACTTTGGCAGAGTTGCAGGCTGGTGGATGACCGTGCTTTTCCCTGCAGTGGCAGCAGCCTCACCTTCTGAGGGGGCAGCCTCCTCCTGCTCCTGCGGGTCCCACCTGCTGCCAAGGGAAACAGAGCAAAGAGCAGTGGAGGAGAAGAACCAGGAGAGTGCTCCCAGACTCCCTTGGTGCTGTCCCCCCACCACTGAGGGCACGAGAGAGGCAGCATCATTTGGGAGAGATGGGGCCTCAGCTCTCTCCTGCTGCAGAGCAATGGTGATGGATGTGCCTTGCAGGAAGGGCAGCAGTAGCTCCATTGCACCACACATGCCCACCTGCAAGAGCAGGAGAGAAGAGCCATCCTGCCCCTGTCTTCTCCACACTCACCATCCATGTAGCCACATCTGCCTTCACTGGCAGAGGGGCCAGGAACTGGCAGCTGCCTGGGACCAGCCTGCAAGAAATGGGCTGCACTCACCAAGGAGCCACACAGCAGAAAGGGCCCTGGCGAGATGCATCAGCCCTGGTTGTGCGTGAGAGGTGGGGATGGGTGAGATTGCACCGCAAATGACCCTGACCTGGGCCTGACGCTGGAGCAGCTTCTCCACGCTGCTGGCATCCAGTGTCGTCCCCTGGGCAAGGGGAAAAGAGCAGAAGGTGAGGAGCAATGCAGCTGATGCTGGGCTGGGGCAGCACCTGGGGACAGAGCAGAGGCAGGAGGGACACTCACAGCATGGCGGCCACTCAGCTCCTTCATCACCATCCTGATGGATGGCAGCTGGGTCACCCAGGCTCCCTGAACTCCTTCGGGTGGTCTGTGCACAGGGAAGTGGGAGAGAAAGAGCTGTGTGAGACCCAAGCCAGCTCTTCCCTCTGCTGCCAGCCTGGGGAGCGCTTCCACGCTACCCAGAACAGCTGGGACCGCCTGGCAGTGGAGTGGGAGCAGCAGGAGTGGCGAGGATGGGGCTGGGCAGGTGTTGGCTGGACACAACTGGATGAAGCAGCTCTGCCAGCTGTGCCTGCTTGGCAGTGGGGGCACCTCTGCCTGCAGCTGTGGGGCACCTCTGCCCAGCTCAGCAGAGGTGTTTTCTCATTGTTTGGATGCCACTCATGGAGCATCCCCCCCATGATGGGAGCCCAGGCAGCCCAGGCTGCAGTGCAAGATAGGGCTTACCCAAGGAGGGCACTGACCCAGAGTTCCTTCACTGCCCGGGAGCTGCCAAAAGAGAGGAGAAACAGCCTGTCAGTGCCTGCTCAGTGCCTGCTGTGCTGCAGAGGACGATGCCCCATGGGGCAGGACAGAGGTGCTGCCCACCCCTCTGGTGGAAGATTGCACCGAGACTCTCCAGAAGGTGACAACACAGTAGCTGCAGGGCCAGAGGAAGACAAGGGAGCTGGTGGCCTTCCCTTCCTTCTCCTCTTCAGCAGCATCACCAGCTGAGCCCTTCCCACCGCTGAGTATCTGGAGCAGGCATACGGCCAGGCACAGCAGCGAGAGCGGGGTGCTGCCACATCTGCAGAGAGGAGCAGCAGGGAGTGAGCTGGAGGTGGCCAAGCCCACTGGCTCCCCTCTTGTGCCCGCCTGCCATGGGCATGGCCACGTGTGCATCCAGCACCATGGTGCTGGGGCCCTGGGGCTGCTCGTTGGCTGTCCCTGCTCTGGTGCCCTGGTTCCAAGGCAAGGGCTTGGTAGGAAAGGCAGCTGGGCTCTGGCTGTCTTACTTGGTCTTGGCGAGGACCAGGGTGTCTCTGAAGAGGAGGAGGTCCCTCTTCTTCTTCTGGCCATGGCCCTGGGTCACCTGCACGTGTGCCCGGAGCAGCTACTGCTACCACCAATAATAATAATGGTAAGGGAAATAACAAGGGGAGAGAATATAAAACTAAAAGGGGAAAGGAGAGAAAACAATGAACTGCTGTGATGCCGAATACAATTACTCACTACCCGCTGACCCATACTCAGACTGACCCGAATAACAATCTCGGCCTTCTGGGTAACTCCCCAAAGTTTTTATATTTGGCATGATGTGCTGTGGTATGGAATACCCCTTTGGCTAGTTTGGGTCAGGTGTCCTGTCTCTGCTTCCTTTTGCCTTCTTGTGCCTCTGTTCACTGGCAGAGCATGAGAGACTGAAAAGTCCTCCATCAGGGTAAGCATTATGTAGCAACAACTAAAACACTGGGGAGTTATCAGCACTGTTCTCAGACTGAGGCTAGAAAGACAGCACTGCACCAGTTACTAAGAAGGAGAAAAATAACTGTTACAGCGGAACTCAGGACAGACTGATACCTACCTACGTAGAGCACCTAGTGGCATGTCACGTATGCCTTTACTACTGCAAAGGTACTAAGCTATTCTAAAATCTTGATCAATCATACTACCCTGTAAGAACAAAATTGTTCACATCTTACTTTGGGTTTTAGAAGGAATTCAGAAGTCTATGCTTGTTTTATATTCAGTAGAAAAAGATGTGCTTTTCTTCTGAGATGTTTCTAAGGTTACTCAGAAGTAACAGGAATTTTCCCTTCTACTGATTATAAAGGAAATATGTATGTGTCATTGCTGTATTTTCAGAAAGTAGAAGAATTAAAGTACAAGTAAATGAATCCACTATTTGTGGTTAATTCTGATTAGAATAACATTACAATTTCAAAGGAAAACATATCTTATTAACCTTCATCTTAAAAACTTTAAAAAAGAAAAACTTTATAGTGTGAAGATTATGGCATATTCACACTACTATTTTTTTAGAATCAGAAAAAGCTTAAATGCTAGACCCTTAATCAGCTCTTGTGTCTCTTTTTCTCACATCTGCTGTCTGTCGGAGACTTTTCCAAGCATCTCTTTGATAGTCCAGGTTTGTTTTAACATGGGTACAAGAATCCTTTGTTCCAAGGGCTGCCCCAAAAGGGTAGTTATTAATATGATTAGACCAACTTTAGTTTCCTCTACCCACACTTCTTTCCATCCTCTGGCAGGCTTTGCATCCTCAGGCATTCCCACATGCTCTTATGCTATGTCCCAGGACATACAATGTAGATACTCAGTTCTGTTCTCTCTGTTCTCTAAGAATCTTTCTGCTGAGCTGTTACACCACTGCATGCAATTCCAGGCATTTTGAATTACATGAAAAGAGAGAGAAATAAATTATTACACTTGAGGTCAGAGGGTCACCAGGAGGAGATCAAGAACCAAGAAATTTGCTTGACTGTGATTCAAAAGGAAATCAAGATATAGTTGGTTTCAGATGTTTACACTCTCCAGTGATAAAAACTATAAACAGTTGACTGTTTGTTGTTTTAAAAAATTCAGTTACTCTTTGATAATAAAATACAAAGGGGAGCAGAATATATCATTGTTTTGAGCTCTTTAGTTCAAGAATTTGATGACATAATGAAAGGAAGATAAGAGTAGTACTTACTGGATTCCAAAATGTCCAAGATACAGAAACCTACCCCTTTTAACCTATGCACCATTTAAACCTATTTTATCTTTAACAAAGCCTGCAAGCCTTAGCTTTTAAATTTTTAGATGCTGTGTATATAGTAAGTGAAAATATGTAGTATATTTATATAGTAGACTGTGTATGTGTGAATATTGTTTATGTACATTCTTTCTAGACAGAATATAGCTGGCAATAGTGAGGTAGAAACCTTAGCATATTTGACAGCAGTTCCCTCCTACTTCTTCACATTCACACTTAAAAACAGGGCTGGGAATAGTTCTGACAGTACACTGCAATTACATTACCTTATAATTTCAAGACTGAGTTGACTGCTAATAGCTACAGTTAGTTCTGGCTGTGTCCATCTTCTCCTTGAGATCCTGTTCATTCCTGTTGTGTAATAAGAAATGAAAATAAAACCAGGAGACACAGTCTGGAGGCAAAGTCATTTCTCCATGCCAGCTCTAGCAATTATTGTAACTGCAGAGGAATGGGTGAGGGGAACCCTATCAGTACAGACCTGGAGATGAAAGGACTGTGAGCAGCCCTACAAGGAGGGACTTGAGGGTACTGGTGGGTGAAAACCTGGACATGAGCCAATAGTGTGTGCTTGCAGCCCAGAAACCCAATCGTATCCTGGGCTGCATCAAAAAAAGCATGACCAGCAGGTCAAGGGAGGTGATCCTGCCCCTCTACTCTGCCATGGTGAGACACCACCTGGAGTACTGTGTCCTGCTGTAGGGTCCTCAGTACAAGAAGGACATGGACCTGTTGCAACGGGTCAAGAGGAGGGCCACAAAAATGTTCAGACACATGGAATGCCTCTCCTATGAAGAGAGGCTGAGAAAGTTGAAGTTGTTTTCAACTGGAGCCAACTGAAGCCTGAAGAGGAGAAGGCTCAACAGAGGTCTTATTGAAGCTTTTCAACACTTAAAGGGGCTTCATAAGAAAGTCAGGGACAGACTTTTTAATGGGGCCTATAGCGATAAGACAAAGGGAAATGGTTTTAAATTAATAGAGGGTAGATTTAGAGTAGACATAAATAAGAAATTTTTTATGATGAAAGTGGCAAGACATAGGAACAGATTGCCCAGAGAGGTTGTAGATGCCTCATTCCTGGAAACACTCAAGGTCAGATTGGAGGGGGCTCTGAGCTACCTGGTCTAATTGAGGAAGTCCCTGCCTACTGCAGTAGGGTTGGACTAGATGACCTTTAAAGGTCTCTTCCAACCCAAACCATTCTATGATCTTCTTTGCACCCTCCATTCAGGTATTTATACACAATGGTGAGATCCCCCTGAGCCTTCTCTTCTCTTTCTTCACAGTAGAGACGCTCCATTGCCTTCATTGTCTTTGTGGCCCTTTATTGGACTCTCCCCACTATGTCCATGTCTCACACACTGAGAAGCCCAGACCTGGACACAGTACTCCAGGTGTGGCTTCACCAATAGGTAGCTGCTTAATAGACTCAAGGTAGCTTCACTCAGGAAATAGTTTCATATTTATAAGAATGTTTTAGGGTCTGGATAAGCACAGAAAAAAATAATAAGAGAAGAACTGGATAGATACAGCTCTGCTATTGACATATAAGGTCTCGGGAAAAATTCCTTGCAGTATGTGAGTGTCTCTGATGCTAAACATTTGAAAGCATGGTATTTACGGAGAAAAATATTATTAATTAATAGGTGAAGGGGATAGAAATGTATGAAGAAATAGACAGGGCATGGGAACAAAAAGTGTGCAAGAATCCACAGAGAAACCTGCCTAAGCAGTCCCATCCATGCTTCTCAGCTGTTAAGGGTTGAGAGACACTTCCATAAATGAACCTCAAGAATTACCTCTTTTGAATGGCCTCGCTTATCAGCAATTTCACATAGTACAAAAAGTCTGTAACCTCACCAAAATGTGATACTGTTATTAGTGGACAAATACAGTACTCCAGATTATTAATTTTTCAAATACCCTTTCAAACCAGTAATATGACATTCACAGACATAGACTATCTGATTAGCTTATTGGCCTATTAATTAGAAGTGAGACCAAATTATTATTTTCAAACTATTTCACTTGCTACTAAGTGGTGGGTAAAATATCTTGAGTCCTTGAACATTACACTGATTTGTAGATTTTATCTGAGAATCCAAGAGGAAAGAGAGAAAAAGTTGCAAATTATTTCTCTTTCTCTTCTACATTTTAAAAGAGTAACTCATCACACATAGGTAAATATTAATTAAAAAATTGATTTTGCCTGTCACTGTTTTCAGTGTCTGTCAGCACTGCAAAAGGTATTTTGATGAGTGGCAGCTATTCATTTTTAATGTATATTTTTATATGTTATGCTCAGCATGTAAATAATTTTGCAAAGAACTGTAATGGGGAAATAAATAAATCGTTAAAGCTGAATAGAGAAGTTCTCACTCAAACAAACTTCCATTACAACAGCAGGTGTTTTGCCTAACTCCCTCCCCCAGATTGTAAGAGCATGTGAGCTTATTTCTCTTTTATTTCCAAACAGTACTTGTGCAACAATTTTCCTATTAAATTCAGAAAATATTTTATTTCTACTTAAAAAAAAAGGGGGGGGGGGGAGGGGAACAACAAATCAAATAGGATGTGCTTGAAAGCCTAGAGCAGCTGAGTGACATGATGGGAAGCTGTCATTTCCTACACTTCTACCACTCATATTTCAAGTGATCCATGAAGTATTGTCAGTATGCTGAGGCAACAGTTCTAAGCAAATGACATTGATTCAGCTTCAAGGATGACATGAAAACATCCAGATGGCATACATGCTTTACATTATAAAAATCAGATAAATTATACCTTAAAAATTCAGAAAGGTAGTTACAGTAACTATTATTATCAGTAAATAGGAAAAAAAGAATAGACTGGTTATGGGTTTTCAAAATAGCAGTATACATATACATTGTTTGTGTGAGAAACAGTGACGTGTACCATAGGCTATAATTAAGATTTGAAACCTAAGCAGAGTCAGCTGAAGTAATTATTGCCCCTTTCTGAATCTAATACTACTGAAATTAAATAAGAAGGAATTGGAAGATTTTTTGGATAAGCTGTCATACACATCCCCTGAAGAAAGATCCTGTGCAATGAATGAACTGAAAGTAATTTTGAAAGAACTTCTCTGAGGAGGAATTTTCTTATCATCTACAATTCATGTTAGTAAAAGGGGAGTATTATCTTATGCTACGAACTCATCCAGTAATTGCATTCAAAGGACACTGAAGATTTGTCATTCTGTACAAAAGTCAAAACTCAAGAAGTTCATTCATTTGCAAAACCTGACATTTTGGTGAAGGCAGGAGAAACAACCTAAAAACTAAAATTGCTCATAAACAAAATGATGCTTAAGAATAATCTCCCATGGTAGGAAAAAAAATCACTTGATGATAGCAGCTAGGGAAATATTAGTCATAAACCACAGGTCTTGAGGCGTGATAACTGCAAGATGTCAAAAAGCTATTCCACTAGACCAGGTTGCTCAAAGGCCCATACAACCCGGCCCTGGCTTCCAGGGATGGGTCATACACAACTTCTCTGGGCAACCTGTTCCAGTGCTTCACCACCCTCATAATAAAGGATTTCATCCTAGTATCTAATCTAAAACTACCCTCTGCAGCCAGTGGCAGTAGAACCCGTGCATTTTTAATCTCAAGGCAAGATTATTCAGACTTTCTTTGCAAATTCATTTGGATGCAATAGTCAGGAAAATGACTGAGCTCTTTGCTTCCAACATAATTAAAGATTATTTTAAATGCAAGAATAATGATTTATTATATTAGACGGTGTCGTGGTTTAAAACCAGTCAGCTCCTTCACTCACTCCCCCCCTTCTTGCCCTCCCCCTACTCCTGGAGGGACGGAGAGGAGAATCGAAAAGAATGCAACTCCCATGGGTTGAGATAAGAACAGGTTAGTAACTAAGGTATAACACAAATCACTACTGCTACCACCAATAATAATAATGATAAAGGAAATAACAAGGGAAGAGAATACAACACCTCAGCACCAGCCGACCGATAACTCGCCCCCCCCCAAGCCCAACAAAGCACTGACTGATACCTCCCAACCCTGCAGTCTCCCAGCCCTTCCGGCTAATTCCCAGTTACCTCCTGGGCATGACGTGCTGTGGTATGGAATACCTCTTTGGTCCGTTTGGGTCAGGTGTCCTGTCTCTGCTTCCTCCCAGCTTCCCCTCTTCCCTGGCAGAGCATGAGACTCACAAAGTCCTTGGCCAAACCAAAACATCATTGTTATCAGTTCACAAAACATCGTTATCAGTTATAACATCAGCTGTTATCAGGCAGAAAGTCAAAACACAGCACTGCACCAGCTACCAAGAAGGAGAAAAATGACTGCTACTGCTGAACCCAGGACAGATGGACAGAAGAGCTTTTATAATTAAACTTTCTATCAGTCTTGTAAAATGGAAAAAAAATCCTACTTTTGACAAACATTTGGCTAAGGAGATTATTTGAACTACTTTTAAATACATAGATGATTCAAATAAATTATTTCCTCAAACATTCAACGCATGCTGTAGCAATATTTGTTATAAATAACATCATGAAACAGTTCAAGAAATTTTATTCATTTTGGATAAGGAATTCAATAATAGAAAACTTGATGGGACCTTTTGTGCCTATATGAAGAATGTTCTGTCATAAGAGTTCTTATCCTTCTTTCTGCTTCAATATATGAAAAATTCTATGAAGACAAACTCTTGAGAGCAGAAAGATTTCGATATCCCTCATGACAACAAAACTAGGAAGTGCAGTAGCATTCAAAATGTGAAAACACTCTCCCCCCCCCCCCCCCCCCCCCAAGAAAATATGCATAAATGCTAGACTTGGATACTAAACTTTGGAGCTGCTCAGTTGTTAATCACAAAGAGTGATCAGTCACTTACTGTTGAAAAATCCAAATGTTCAAACAACACTTGGGAACACCTGGGAACATGCTGAAGCGATAATCTTGTTTCCATCTACAATAAAGGGAGTGAATCTATCATTGAGAAGGGTATGGACAGCAGTACAAATCTATGATATATGCTCCTTGGCTTCAACTAAGGAAATTAAAACAGATGTTGAATAATTGTTCTTTGAATATAATCCACTTCCTAATTTCCATCGCAATATTCTGTTAAATCTGGCCAGGAAACATACATTACGAAAGTGTTCATAGCATCAAGGGCAAACATGTTAGTCCTTGACTTGTGTTCTCCTTGGAGTAACATTATCTGATTCAAGTGAGTTGTTCAAAAAAACTCATAATTTTTACTTTTTCTGAGTAGCATCACCATAATTTTTCTGTTCCAGGGATTCAAACCTCCATTATATTAATAGTCCAGATCAAGATGTTTTACCAGAATAAACAGATTTTCTTCTCTGTGGCTACAATCTATGTATTTACCTATCATAACACTGTAATTAAGTATTATAAGTGTATCAGCCTTCTTCAGCTAAAAAAATGAAGGAATTTTGTGGGTAGAAGGAAGCCCACATTTTTAGACAGAGAAAGAAAATCATGGTAGTATACTGTAAAACAATGTCTTCCTTTTAGAAGAATTAACACATAATAATTTCACATTAGTAGGAAAAAAGCTATATCATGCTAACAAATAAAAAAGAAAAGAAATCCAAATATTCATAAAGTGTAGAGAGCAGACTTTGGCCTCTTCAGGAACCTGCTTAGTAAGGTTCCATGGGATACAGCCCTAGAGGGCAGGGGGGGCCAAGACTGTTGGTTGATATTCAAGGATCACCTGCTCCAAGCTCAGGAGCGTTGCATCCCAACTAGAAGGAAGTGCAGCAGGAGGGCCAGGAGACCTCCTTGGATGGATAAGGAGCTGCTGAGGAAAATTCAAATGGAAAAAGAGGCTTATAAGAGGTGGAAGCAAGGACAGGTTGCCTGGGAAGAATACAGGGATGCTGTCTGGGAAGCTAGGGAGCAGGTTAGGAAAGATAAGACCCAGTTAGGAGTGAACTTGGCTAGGGATGTGAAAGATAACTGGAAGGGATTCTATAGGTACATAGCAAATAAAAGACCAACTAGGGACAACGTGGGCCCCCTCTGGAAGCAATTAGGAGAACTGGCTACCCTGGATTTGGAGGAGGCTGAGGTTCTTAGTGACTTCTTTGCCTCAGCCTTCACTGGCAAATGCTCTGACCACACCACCCAAGTCTTGGCAGGCAGATGCAGGGACTGTGAGAATAAACAGCTTAGCCCCACTGCAGGAGAGGAACTGGTTCAAGACCATCTTAAGAACCTGAATGTGCACAGGTCCATGGGACCTGATGAAATCCATCCATGGGTCCTGAAGGAGGTGGTGAATGAAGTTGCTAAGACACTGTCCATCATATTTGAAAAATCATGGCAGTCAGGTGAAGTTCCCGATGACTGGAGAAAGGGAAATATAGCCCCCATCTTCAAGAAGGGGAAAACAGGTGACTCAGGGAACTACAGACCAGTCAGTCTCACCTCTGCGCCTGGCAAGATCTTGGAGCAGATTCTCCTGGAAGGCATGCTAAGGCACATGAAAAACAACGAGGTGCTTGGTGACAGCCAGCATGGCTTCACTAAGGGGAAATCCTGCCTGATCAATTTGGTGGCCTTCTATGATGGGGCTACAGAACTGATGGACAGGGGTAGAGCAGTTGATGTCATCTACCTGGTCTTGTGTAAAGCGTTCGACACTGTCCCACATGACATCCTTGTCTCTAAATTGGAGAGACATCAATTTGATGGATGGACCACTCGGTGGATAAAGAACTGGCTGGATGGCCACACACAAAGAGTTGTGGTCAATGACTCAATGTCCGGCTGGAGACCAGCAATGAGTGGTGTTCCTCAGGGATCAGTGTTGGGTCTGGTGACATGGACAGTGGGATTGATTGCGCCCCCAGTAAGTTTCCTGATGACATCAACCTCTGTGTTTCGGTTGATATGATGAAGGGAAGGAATGCCATCCAGAGGGACCTTGACACGCTTGAGAGACGGGCTGATGGCAACCTTATGAAGTTTAGCCATGCCAAGTGCAAGGTCCTACACCTGGGTCAGAGCAATCCCAGGCACAGCTACAGTTTTGGTGGGGAAGAGGTTCAGAGCAGCCCTGAGGAGAAGGACTTGGGGTGTTGGTCGTTGAGAAAACGAACATGAGCTGCCTGCAGTGTGTGCTCGCAGCCCAGAAAGCCAACCTTATCCTGGGCTGCATCAAAAAGAGCGTGACCAGCAGGTCGAAGGAGGTGATCCTGCCCCTCTACTCTGCTTTCGTGAGACCTCACTTGGAGTATTGTGTGCAGTTCCAGTGTTCTCAGTGTAAAAAGGATATGGAACTGTTGGAACAAGTCCAGAGGAGGGCCACGAGGCTGATCAGGGGTCTGAAACACCTCCCATATGAAAATAGGCTGGGAAAGTTGGAGCTGTTCAGCCTGGAGAAGAGAAGGCTGCATGAAGACCTCATAGTATCTTTCCAGTATCTGAAGGGGGCCTATAGGGATGCTGGGGAGGGACTCTTCATTAGGGACTGTAGTGATAGGACAAGGGGTAATGGGTTCAAATTTAAACAGGGGAAGTTTAGATTGGATACAAGGAGGAATTTCTTTACTGTAACGGTGGTAAGGCACTGGAATGGGTTGCCCAGGGAGGTTGTGAGCGCTCCATCCCTGGCAGTGTTCAAGTCCAGTTTGTACCGAGCCTTGGGTGAGATGGTTTAGTGTTAGGTTTCCCTGCCCATGGCAGGGGGATTGTAACTAGATGTTCTTAAGGTCTTTTCCAACCCTAACTCTTCTATGATTCTTTGATTCTATGTATTAAATAACTGGAAACACTGAGCAGTTATAATTTATTCACTGTAAAAATAATGTTAATGAATCTTATTAGCTATTTTTAATACTGCAATTGCAGTTGTACCATGTAAGGTCTGTAGTGGAATTAAA
This sequence comes from Pezoporus occidentalis, assembly GCF_034315485.1. Taxonomy (NCBI): domain Eukaryota; kingdom Metazoa; phylum Chordata; class Aves; order Psittaciformes; family Psittacidae; genus Pezoporus; species Pezoporus occidentalis. The sequence continues at coordinate 3,440,044 of NW_026914611.1, read as the reverse complement.
ATACCATGCATACAATTAGCATTTGAGATCAATCATTCTAAACTGACAATATAAAAAAATATAGTGATATTAGCTGCAATATCTCATCTGCAAATTTTTTTGCAGTAACTACTCACAGTCGCACTGCTGGAGTTCCCAGTCTTTTAGAGGTTCAATTTTAGCCCTTGCCAGGATTTATCACTTCAGCCATTATACACAGTTCAAATATGATAAGTAAAGGATATATGTAAAAGTGAAATGTATAAGATACATACATTAAACTCATATTCAGACCTATTTAATTCTGATAATGTAACTAAAATGATAATGCTTAAAATTATGTGAAACTTATTAAAAAAAAAAAAATTCAAGACCAATGTGACAAAGTAAATATTGCTTCTAAGACAGCATTTGATTTTCATTATCATGAGGACTTGCATTACTCCCCCTTGCCCTTTACGCCCAAGACTGAGTTTTGATGGAAATCTTGCAATTGCTTCAGCATGTCTTTTCCAGCCAACAGCCCTCTTTTCTTTAGAGCCACAATCAGCAAGGATTTCTTGCTAGATTAACCAGCTTCTCAACTTAGTTATAAAACAGTTCAGCTGAAGCTGGAATTGCTTTTTATTATATTTTAGTTACATTTTGAGTGTTGCTTCTTAAAGATAGGAAGCAAAGTTACCTCAACAGCTCATTCTCAGCTGAGCAAATAAGCTACATATTTAAAATTCAGAATTAGACTACAGAGCATAGGCATTAGGTCCAATTATATTGTATATATTATCATTTTCTAATTTGATTACAGGATCTTGATTAATAATTGGCCTTACTAAGATAGTATATTGCAACATATATATATGTATATTAGTACCAGAATTAATCTCAATGTGACAGTCTCTACTGAAGTATGGAGAAGGGGAGTAAATGTAAAAAAAAAATAGTTAAAAAAATAAAATTAGGGTGCAAAATCTGAGTCTTCTACTTTGTCTTTTTTCACCCTTATTTTTACAAACAGGCACAAGTCTTTCATCCAGCTTAAAAAAATTAATGTTGCCCTCCCCCCATTTGTGGTAATGATACAGAATTTATTTAGACCTGTTTTAACTTGCAGATCTCAGAATTAAGGGAGGATCCAACATTTGTGAAGTTTAAACATCATCTTGCTGTGACAATAGTCATAGCTTTGAATAGTCACATCTTTATTTTGCTAAGAATCAGAAAAGAAGAGTGATGATAACTTCCCTACCTATATTACAGAAGCTTTGATCAGTGTTCAGCAGGTGATTTTTACAATACCTTTAAAAATAATGCTTTGATACAAGGGATGAAGAGACTCTATGCAATTCCATTTAGTTTCATGAAACATACAACATTTAACACAAAGAATCCCAGAATGCTTATTAAATAGAACACAGTGCAAAGCTGTTATACAGTAGAAATTTCTTTAATTTCTTTTTACTGCCCATACCTCAAAAATCTGGCTTGAGAGGACAATAAGCAAAACATAGTGTTTTTGATGATTACTTCAAAAATATAACTCTTTCAGGTCAGATTTACTTCATACTCTTTATTTTTCACCAACACAAACCTACAGTGGAGTACATACAGACCAAAATAATAATATTACATTCCACTTCAGTCAGCAGTCTGAACAGCAGGATTTGAACTTTTATGCTACAGGTGGACACCTTTGAGTTTTAGCTTCCCATGAGCATCTGTGTAGAATTAATGTATTAAGGATTCACCTTCAAAAGCCTCAACTGTTCTGACTAGTCTGTTTCTTTATTTGCACTGTATTGCCTGAGCTGTGATAACCAGAAAATCCTGACCTATAGCTTCCTGTATGTAATCAGCAGTCTGGCTGTTGAATTAGGTCTACTTGATTCAGGATTTTTTGTTTGTTTGTTTTCTTCCTTGTTCTGCTACAGTTTATACCTGTTAATATCACGGTCTCATTATAAAAACCATCTTTTCTCCTGTGCAGATTTAGAGAAGCTAGATTAAATGCATTAACATGATTGCTGTTTTCTGGTGAGCATACATTTAAAAAAGGCAGGTTAATCCACTATGTGGCAAATAAGTATAAGTAATCTTATTTGTGTCAGGAGTATAAGGGATTACACTCCTTTGGATTATATTATTTTCATTAAAAAGAAATAATTGGTCATACATCATGTTATATGAAGTTATCTACCAAATCTGTTAGAAAGTGTCAAACCAGCCAATATATTGTTATGGAAAGGACAAAAATAAGTGTAGTGACTTCAATATTATATTTTGCATGCATATTAGAATGGTCTAAGTATTGGTGAATTTGTTCATGCATATTTATTTTGTCAAATAAAAAAACTTAAAAAAGAATTTATGGCAACTAGAGATGCGGTTCATATTTTTCATTCTTTAAGAATAATGAGTAATGAAAAACCAACTACACACCTTTACATTATTTGAACATTGCAAGACAAATAACAGGTTTGATTAAAATTACAGTTTCCCATCCCAGCTATAATTTGCCAGCAGTTTTCATGTATTTATTTGGATTAAAATAATCAGAACTCCCCAGAAATTTCCCGGTGAGTCTAATCTGTTATCTTGAATATGGAATGAGTAACTGCAAACGCACCTGAAAAATTTGATAGGATAGCATAGGATAAAATAGGTTAGAATATTTTAGTTGAAAGAAGCCTACAATGATCAACTGCTTAAACAATTCAGGGCTGAGCAAAATTTAAAGCATGTTATTGTCCAAATGTTTCTTAAACACTGATGGGCTTAGGTCATCAACCACCCCTCTAGGAAACCTGTTCCAGTGTTTGAGAACCTTTTCCGTATAGAAATACTTCCTAATGTCCAGTCTAAACCTCCCCTGGCACACCTTTCAACTGTTTGCCATGTGTCCTATCACTGGATCCCAGGGAGAAGAGATCAGCACCTCTCTCTTCAATCGCGCTCCTCATGAAGCTGTAGGTAGCAATGAGGTCACCCTCAGCCTCCTTTTCTCCAAATTAGATAAACTCAAAGAAGTCCTTAGCTGTTCCTCACAGGACATACCTTCCAGCCCTTTCACCAGCTTTGTTGCCTTCCTCTAGACATATCCAAGTACGTTAAATGAATCCAGATGAATATTACTTAAGTGGTTTCATGGATATGTTTAAAATCATTACATAAAAACTTCTTGCTTGCCACTAGCATCTAAGCACATTTAGTAGGTCAGATAAATTGAAACAAATGCTTGTGGCATGCTGCCTCATTTTAGGGAAAAAAACTTCTGGACTACATCCTTGTTGAATCATTTTTGTTCTCAGCTAGACAAATTCAGTTATAACAAGAAATTATGTTCACTTAAAGCAAGTGCTAGTGCAATGATTTCTTCCTGATCCAGTGAAGAAGTTAATGCTCTTCTTTTTTTTTCTTTTTTTTTTTTTTCCCCAAGTTCTAATGTGACTTGTAGGCTTGTAAGTTCTAAAACCTGCTTTCCTTGGAGCTTGCTTTCTCCTCTATAGACAATATAATTATAAGCAATTTCAAAAACTGAGATAAGAAAACCATGGATTTTCCTAGGTTCTTCATTTCTTTTTTGAATTTTCTATTATATGTTAGCTATTTTAAAAAATGAAAAAAAATCAATTGGTTGATCTGTGTTAGACTCTCTTCCATTTGAAAACAAGGCCACTAATTAATGTCCTTGAATAAGAACAAAAACTTATTACCAGTCTACCTCATTATTCAGATATTGAAATAAGAATTGATATAGTTATAGAACTCAGATGCAGAAATCTGTCAGTCCATTTCTCTGTCTTTTTGAGATTTTACATTAAATACCCCAACATTTATTTATTTATATAGGCCCTTTGTTTAGAGCCTAAAAGGAATAGTGCTTTATACTCCCTTAGCTAGCTGTAATGCTGCAATTACAAATGGTTTCCTAAATTCTGTTGATATCACTGCTGTGCTTGTCCTCATTTATAATTGGTTTTAAGGTTCAGATAGGAAATACTTTTCTTTGATGTTTTCACAAGTGGGAAAAATTATGTGCCTTTTTGTGGATATCTCAACAGAAGGTAAACAATTTTAATAGCCTGTGGGATTTCTAATTAGAGCTAATTGTGGCTTGATTGACCTATCTTGACAGTAAGTACCTTACAAAACTTGTTTTCTTCACAAAGTGAGGATTTGTTTGCATGAGTAACTTCTATGCACTGAATGTCAGAGGCAGAGAGCTGTTTGGCTGTGATCCTTTGAATTTGTTAATTTATACTTCATAACTTCTTATCCACTTAAAAGCCAATAGCAAAAACTCAGACTCATCACTTGTGTATTGAAACATGTATTTTCTTATTCTGTTGCTCTCTACAAAATCAGAAACTAGCACAAAGTCTCTAGTGAATGAAGATCTGAATATCATGGATAAATTATTCTCTGTACAAACACACACACAAAGTTGAAAGGGAATTATGAAATCCCAACATTTTAAGGGTAATGTAGATGTTCAGTGCAAATGACCGAGATGAAATCATGGACTTTTCCAGATCATTAGAAATCGTCTTTCTCATTTCACCAGACACAGTTCTTTTCTCCATTTTTTTTTGTTTCTACAGAAAACCCCACAACAACCTGTTGAGTGCTGAATGTTTTCCATAAGATATTCATATTGCTATATAGCATTCTGAACTTTCTGAACTTTTCTGGGGACATTTGTATTCTTTTCTTTTGTTGTATCAGTGTTGTAACTGAATGTAGCCTACCCAGCAGTACCACCGAGATATGAGTCCTGACCATCTGCAAAGCTTGAACTGACCTGTCTTACTCAGTATGATCTGGATAACAAAGACAATGTTGGGTTTTTTTCCATAACACATTTGGGCAACAACTTAGAAAGTGTCAGAAACTAGAGATTTAAACACTAGTTGGCCTCCTGGGATGGAGACTGGCTCAAGTTTGGTGGTTCATGCAGGTAGGAACAGATAAATAGTTAATTCCCCCATGGGGGAGGGAGTGACACAATACACAGTATTCAGTGCAGAAATTGAAACCAAAGGAGAGGGACTTCCACCATGTAGGGGTTGAGTCTTGGCCATGGATCAGCTGGAGTGATCCCTCCTTCCTGGGCCCGACTTTACTCCCAAATTCTCTGCCTCTTCTCCCTCAGTGTCACAGGGAGACAGGGAATGGAGGTTTGGGCACTTCATCATGCGTTGTCTCTGCCGCTCCTTCCTCCTCAGGGGTAGGACTCCTCACACCCTTCAAAAAAGTATACAAAACCATGTGACAATTAGGAGGAATCCTTCTTCACTGACCTTGTTTTTGCAGAGTTGCTGCTCCCACATATGCTCACTTTTCTCTCTGTCTTTGAACTGTTTACAGAGGACAGTACACAGAACAGTCACAATAGGGGCATTTACGTGTTCACTGTTGTTATGAGTGCATATATATATATGAAAAAACATGCATGTATTTGAATTTGTATAGTGAAATGCATGCATAGTGCAGATAACACAATATCTATTTTACTGCTATAAAAGGAAGAGCATTAAAGTTTTTATGGAAAGAGTTGTTAAGGCTTTTAAAGTAAAACTGTAAGCTAACATGACCAAGCTATTTGTAGAAAGAATATTCTGTCCTGTGGGTTCTGTGTCAAGAAGCAGAAGCAATCTCAATTGAATTTTCTATTGCTTTTATTCCTGTTGCCTTGACATCCTGTATTAGCTGTTTGTGGTATTATATATGCCCCCATGACAGATGAAGGAGCATTGTGGGATGATTATTTTCTTTAAATAAAAATGAAAAAAAAGGAAGGAAAAAAATAAGAATAGCCAATTTTCTTTTATTTCCAATAAAAAGAAAAAATGATAAACGAGCCACAGCTTTGCTCTTACTTCATGTCACTATAACCTTAAGGACAGCTCTTTAAGGAAGGGAGGAAAGAAAGAAATAAAGGAAGGAAGAAAGGAGGAGGCAAGGAACAAGGAAGAGGGGAGAGAGAAATGTTGTAACTAATCACAACAGATTTTTCCATTACTAACTAATAAATGTGATTAAATAAATTCAAATGAAAATCGTTTTGTTTTATGGAAATACAATAAATGATAATCACCAAGACTACTAGTCAGCTTTTGGTACATAATTATTTGCTCACTGTGCTAACAAAGATGACACATGTTGAAGTTCATGGAGAACTTCCTCCTATGGGAGGAACTCTACGCAGGAATGAAGGAGGAGTGTGAGGTGTCCTCCCTCTGAGAAGGAAGGAGAGGCAGAGACAGTGTGTGATTAACTGACCACAGCCCCTGTTCCCCATTCGCCTGGGCTGTTGGGGCAAGGAGGTAGAGAAAATCAGTAGTGAAGTTAAGCCTAGGAAGAAGTAAGGGGTGGGAGGAAAGTACTTTTAAGATTCGGGTTTATTTCTTATTATCCTGTTCTGATTTGATTGGTGATAAATTAAGCTAATTTCCCCAGGTCAAGACTGTTTTGACCATGATGGTAATTTCTGAATGAGTCCTTCCTGTCCTTATCTTGACCCATGACATTTTCATTATATTTTCTTGCCTCTGTCCAGTTGAGGAGGGGAAGTGATAAAGCAGCTTTGGTGGGCCACTCTTTGGTGACCTCATCCACTCTTTGTAGGTTTTCTGTCAAGGTCTTTCACCACCTTGGTCACCTTCCTCTGGACACAATCTAATAGTTTGGTGTCCTTCTTGGGCAAAACTGCCCACATTACTCGTGGTGGAGCTGCATCAGGTCTCAGTGTAGAGTGGGACAATCACATCCCTCAAATGTCCAGCTGTGCTGTGCTTGATGCATCCCAGGACATGGCTGGCCCTTTTGGCTGTCAGAGCACACTGCTGACTTGTATTCAGCTTGCCATCGAACCAAAACCCATGGGATGTTTAGATTGGATGTTACGAAAAAATTCTTCACAGAGAGTTTAATTAAGTACTGGAACAGGCTGCCCAGGGTGGTAGTGGAATCACTGTCCCTGGAAGTGTTAAAAAACCATGAAGATGAGGCCCTCAGTGACATAGTTTAATGGTGGCATTGGCAGTCCTGGGGTAATGGCTGGACTTCATAATCTTAAAGGCATTTTACAACCTAGTTGATTCTATGATTCTATTTTATATGCCATCAATTCTACTTCAACTTTTTTTTTTCTTACAGGTTACGTCACCTATAATCAGTCTATTGTAAAAAAACCAACTTCCTGGATCAGAGAGATATGTTTCTGTGAAAGGAAAGTAGATAATTCATAATACATAAGAAAATACAAACCAAAACATTGAAATACGTAATAATGCCGAAGATAAATAAAATATGAAAGCTAATATTTTAGGTTTAGCAAAGCAAAGAACTGAGGATGAAGTAACTCAGCTGCAGGTACATGGATAGAAATTTACAGATTATAGAGGATGCAAATTCTAAAGCACACATAAAGCTCATTCAAGTTTAAGAAATTCTAGTCCAGAATTTCTTACTTATGACCAGTGTCACTCTGTTTGGCAAACCCATTGACTTTAGTGAGATCATAAGATTCAACTCAATATAAAATTATAGCAAGCATATAAAATTATTAGAAGGATGCTGGGGAAGGACTCTTCATTAGGGACTGTAGTGATAGGACAAGGGGTAACGGGTTCAAACTTAAACAGGGGAACCTTAGATTGGATATAAGGAGGAAGTTCTTTATTGTAAGGGTGATGAGGCACTGGAGTGGGTTGCCCAGGGAGGCTGTGAATGCTCCATCCCTGGCAGTGTTCAAGGCCAGGTTGGACAGAGCCTTGGGTAACATGGCTTCATGTGAGGTGTCCTTGCCTGTGGCAGGGTGGTTGAAACAAGATGATCTTAAGGTCCTTTCCAACCCTAACTATTTTATGATTCCATGATAAAATTCCTTTTGAAAGAGTAGAACAGGATTAATAAGATGTCTGGAAATAGTCTGTTAAGCAATACTTCCTGCAAGATACTTCCTTTCTTGTACCTTCAGATAGCTAGGTTTTATATCATAGGGATAAATAAACTAAAGATGCTAATATGGGCATATACTTAGACTTTTGTGTTTATTTGCCTAGGGAAGCTGTGAATGCTCCATCCCTGGCAGTGTTCAAGTCCAGGTTGGACAGAGCCTTGGGTGAGATGGCTTAGTGTGAGGTGTCCCTGACCATGGCAGGGGGGTTGGAACTAGATGATCTTAAGGTCCTTGCCAACCTGAACTATTCTATGATTCTATGATTCTATGATACTTGATTATCAGGTAGTCCTACTAAGACTATTCATTCCCATTTTAAAGGCCTCTTTCATTGCAGACTTGGTTATAGGACTGATGTAATTGTTTTCAATAATTATATTCTTATAAACAAACATTCACATTTGTAAGTGTAAAATTGATTTATATGGGTATATTGATGTATTTTTCTTTATATGTCTACAGTAGAATTGTTCTGGATATAATTCCAAATATGAATCAGTTTATATAAAATACTATCACTCATATAAAAAATTGTCTAAACTTCTTAATAGAATATTACTTTCAATGATGATAACTAAAACCATTGTGAATCAATACAATGTATGTATTATGAAAAGTAATATATTATATAATGATATTTACAGAGTTGTGAAAATATTCAAAAGGGCACTGTCTTAAAAATATTCTGAGTATATATAAACAAGTTCAGATTGTTTAAAATCTAGAATTTTCCAGTATCCAAGTTACCTGAAAAACAGTGACACAGGATTCAGATAAACCAAGAAAAATGGTACCAAGTCACAGGGAGGGGGGCACCACAAGTAAAGCAACCAAGCAAACATCAAAACCAAATAAGCACCATCAAAAAACAGCCAACCAAATGCCAAAACCCCCACACATTTAAGTATCCCTAAAAGCTTTGGAAGACACTTCAGTAAATGGTATACAGAGAGGCTAAAGCTTTTTCCAGATCAGAAGTATTTTCCTGAGCTTGGAATGCATTATTCTATGAAGTCATACAGCATAGTATTTGCTACAGTTTGAGAGGATTAGTTAATTGAAATGGTCATGCTGGATTAAGTGGATTAAGGACATTTTCTTTCTTGACACTAAATGCTAAATTAATTCAGTCTAATGATGGTTACATCATGGGAACATCAGCTTCCTGATGTTCTCCTTTCTTTGAGTGAAATGTCTTCATGATGTTCATAACTTAACTTACCTTCGATACGGCTACCTGTAGTAGGTTTCAATGAAAAGTACTAGACATTACATTGTTTTGAAGAACAAACTATAGCAGGAAAGCAAATTCTGTGAGATTGCTGTAAAAGAATTTTTACTTGTGTGAATGACCAGCTTAGTGGAAAAGAAAATTTTTAGACAATTCATTATTGCAGTGTCTTCCTACAAACTCACTAATTCATGAGAAAGATATGAAAGAACTGACAAAATTTGAGTCTTAGAAAAGGCGTACTAATAAAAAATTCAGTAAATCAATAAGATCTCCACTGATAGTATATTACAATGTGCTTCTTGCACTGTTAGATTTTAGATAAAATATCTAAATTAATTTCCTGTATCCTAAAAGTAACTTGGTTTTGGGCATGACTTTTTGGTAAGTGTGCTAAAATATTAGGGGAGAGATTGGTGAATGTTGTGTTCTAAATGGTGTATGCAGTAAATAATTCTAAAAACAATAAAAAAATTGGACCATAGAATCTATTGTAAAGAATGTATTCCAGATTTAAAATTTGCTATTGTTTTCTGAAACAGTGTAAATAAATCTTATTTTAAATATTAAATCTTATTTTAAATAAATAAATCTTATTTTAAATTTTAAATCTTATTTTTCTACTTCAGGAAAAGAATAATCACATTTGTAATGGAGTACAAAAAAAGCAGCCAGTTAGTATATATACTATTTCATTCAACAGAGAGGAAAAGCAACTCCTGAAATAATTTTCTGAAACATGGTTTGATAACCTTACATGTCAAACCACGCTTTTAATCTAAACTAAGTTCCTTTATAACATAAGCCAAAAAGTTTTGATCATTGATTGGTGCAATAAAGAAATTGCTTTTCCTGGGTAGATTGACATTCTTTGTCATTAACAACTAACTGGCCACACTGCAAAATGACAAGTGGCATTAGGGATTTGCAAGTAGTGTGGTTTAATGCTGACCTACCTATGGGGGAAGACAGCAATTTCTCCTATACTTCAAAAATTTTAAGTCTTCCCAATTATAATCATTCTGTCAAGTCAATTCCCAAATTCCTCTGTTCCCCTTTCTTGGCTTTCAAATCTTTGGGTTGTCACTGGCTTCCAAGCATGTGACAGATGCATGATCTTGTTTTTACCTCTGTGTGCTAGTGCAATTTTTAACTTCACCTCCTTTTTTTTCGGAAGCAGGAGCAGGGGGGGAGGGCAAGTATTTTTTTCCTAGTACCTTATAGTATTAACTGCACTCTTTATCTGAGAGCTATCTTGCATAGCTAGACCTGAATGTGTGTTCTTGTTCTTAGTTTTGCAGATACATAATAATGTGTCAATTTTGTAGATACATTATTATGGATCTCCAAAACATGGGGGAGGAGTTGGTAAACATGATTCAATCTGGGTGACTGAGGAACAGGGATACTGCAAAAGGTAATCTAGTTCTTAATATTCCTGTAAATTAGGGGGCTTTTTTAGCATTTCCTGCAGTGTTACTGTCTTTAACTGCTAACAAATTTGTGTCTTTCAAATATTTCAACATATACATCTGAAGAAAGTTGGGGCTTTTTTTGTTTGGTTGGTTGGTTTTTGTGGTTTGTTTTGTTTGTTTGGTCTTTTGTTTTTTTCATTTGTTTGTTTTAATTGCTAAGCACCTGTGCTCTTCCAAATATCCCTAATCAAGCAATTCTAACCAAATGCCCCTTCTTCCAGAGTGGCTGGAAGAAATTAAAGGTATGGCTGTCCAGTGCCATACCTTTTAAGCAGATTGCCTAGCTACTCTTAAAATTAATAAAATGATAAAAGGTTATGCACCTACAGCTATGTATTTGACAGAGTGTTTTCTAGTTCTGCAAATACAATGTATTTAACAAGTACAATATTTGTTAAAATGGGAACAAGTAGTGATGGGACAAGGGGTAACGGGTTAAAACTTAAACAGGAGAAGTTTAGATTGGATATAAGGAGGAAATTCTTTCCTTTTAGGGTAGTGAGGCACTGGAATAGGTTGTCCAGGGAGGCTGTGAATGTTCCATCCCTGGCAGTGCTCAAGACCAGGTTGGATGAGGCCTTGGGTGATATGGTTTAGTGCAAGATGTCCCTGCCCATGGCAGGGGGGTTGGAACTTGATGATCTTAAGGTCCTTTCCAACCCTAATTATTCTATGATTCTATACCTTTTTTTCTGACTTCCTGATTATTTTGTAATGTTACAGGAAATATTCTTCATTCATTCAGCTGGTATCAGCTGGAAATCTAAGCACATTAATGAGTCATTAAAGGCATTGCAATAACTTGTAGCAGGTGCGCCATTAAAATCAGTAATGGAAATTATTTATGGACCTCTAGATAGGGATGTATGGGTAATTTTAATAATACTGTCACATTTGATACGCTAAATATGTAAAATATCTGGATCTGGTCATCTAAGAAAGATGTTAAAGGGTGAAGAGAACAAACAAATTTTTTACTATGTGTGTCAGACAATTTCAAAACTTCAGAGCTCTTATTTTCAAAGTGAAGATACATGGCCTTATATTTATATCAATGGATATGTCTACAGAGTTAAACAAGCTTGAGCATTCATCCCCTAATCATCCCCATTGATTGAACATTAACTAATACCTAATTTCTTAGCTAACCATCCCTTCCCAACATAGTATGGTGTAAGCATAAAAATGTAATTTACAGGCAAATAGGTATGGTATGATAGAAAGGGCCTTGAAAATGGGGGCCCGGGATGCAAGGTAGAAGGATACTGGTATGGGACAATAATACAAAGGGCACAGGTTTAAGCTGGAGACCCTGGGACTATAAACAATTCATCAAAAAAAAAAAAGCAAAAACCCACAAACATGCAACATATGTAGAAAAGTGCAGCAAATTCAGGACCAGAGGACCCTGAGGAGCAGTGGGATGGTGAGCATGCCACCAGAAGAAACAACAGATGCAAGAAAGTATGTTTATAATAATTTAAACTTTATTATTATAATGAAATTTCTTCTGAAATGTATTCTTTTTTCCTTTTTTGTTTCTTTCCTCTATAATAATTAAACCTGGACAAACAAGTTATTGATTAAACTGTTAAGATTTCAGTTGAATTAAAACTAAATTCTTCAAACATACTTATGTATTTCACCCAAAACAAGGTTTTGAGTAGCCACTCCATGGATTTCTTCATGAGGTCATGTACATTGCCATAATTGCTTTGAGTATCCAAAAGCAAGAAACTCCTCTTAATTCACTATTAAAAAATAATAAGACAATGGGTATATGTAGATATTTTAAAATACCCAAATATCAAAATCTCATATTAAGTCCCTCAAAGAGGCAACATATTATTACATAATCCTTCTCAGCCTTGTGCTACCAATAACCCGTAAATAGAACTGTTGTAAATATTTTAATGAAATATTTTTCCAGAATAAAGCACAATTTTGCTAAATTAAATGTTTCCATAAAAAAAAAAAAAGATTCTTATGATTATGTGATATATGAACATTGAAGTAATAATGATTCTGACAACAGTATATCCAATTTTGTTTGAGGATAAAACCCCCACTCAAAACATCCTTATTCGTATTTGTCTTATGCATTTTATATTCATCCAATGTAATATTTACTATGTCCAATTAATGCTCTATAGTAAAATTTTCTGGTATCAACTACATAAATATTAAAATGTGTGGAAAGTAAATGTTTTTCTATTTTCCAAAGTATTCACACAGTGATTTATTTAGCTGTACAATTATTTTTTCAAATTCAGTTCAGGAAAATTCAAAAAGGTCAGAACATCCTTACAGAACATACCTGGCAGGGGAGACACCATGATCAAGCAGGTGGTTTTCCCAGGGAGAGGCTCATCCCTTCCACTCCGGGTGTACTGACCCCTGTGATTTCCCCAAATGCGGGAAACTCAACTGCATAATTTGTGGTGGGGGGGGGACTGCAATTTATTTTTTTTTTTTCTTGGGTGACATGGTTTAGTGTGAAGTGTCCCTGCCCATGGAAGGGGGGTTGGAACTAGATGATCTTAAGGTCCTTTCCAACCCTAACTATTCTATGATTCTATGATTCTATCCCAGTGAATAAAATCATAGCTGATCCTTGCTATCATAAAGTGGTAAATAACTCACAATGATGTTGTGAATGATATATTGATAGTGAACAGTGAGTGAAAATATATGTATTGTCATATCTATATTTCTCTACCCTTAGTTATATTTTAACAGAAAATTCAAATGAAATTGCTTTTATTAAACTTTTTTTTTTTTTTAAACATGATTGCTATGATGAGTCAGAAATCCATGAGGATAATGTGTCCATAGATTCAGTGAAAGTTCCTTAACAGTATGGCTCAGTACAGGAAAGTAGCTTAACTGTTTTGATTCACTCCCTTTCTGTTTCTCCAGTTTAGCAAAATCAACATTTTAGTAATTTCATTACATATTCCTACCCTATAATAGAGATAGGTTTAAATCTGTGGAAGAGATTAAAAAGAAGTCAATGCATGATTTACCTTTGAAGTTTTAGGGGTTTTGAACATATAAGGAATTTATTTACATTTATCATTTTGCAGATTCAAAATGCAGTAAAAATTGAATAGTTGACCTTCCTGACTATAGAGATACAGATACAGTATTCTTATACAATGGAAATTTTCTAGCATAACCTCTCTGATTTTCTATGAATCATTCTTATTTGCTTTATGCTCAGTAACATGTATCTTAATGAGTAGTACTCTCCACAGATTCACAGCCTGTAAAAAATCAAGCTGTAAACATTCAAGATAATCACAGCATTTTTTTAGCAGACAGAATACATTTTTTTGTGGACTGTTTTCAAATTCCAAAATCGTGATATGTATTTTATCCATGTAATCCAAATAATCCAGAACAAGGGTATAGTAAGGCATGTGCTACCTATGCTATCCTTTTTTAAGAACACAAACTTCTGCAAATAAAAATCACAACCAGAATTGCCATACAGAAGTACATTGGTTTCAGAAAATTACCATGTCATCTTTTCTTTGTCTGAATCATAAAGAAGAGAAGAATTTATGTTTGGAAGCACTAGTCAAAGTATTTTCTATTTACAAGTGAATATTTGGCAATAAACTGTTAATGAAACCTGGCAATAAAAGGTGGATAAATGTTATGGAGTGCTGAAGCCTCCTATAGAGTGTGTTAAATGATATTGTGGCAGTTCATGAGCTAACACTAGATATACTACTACAGAAAAAGCTTGCAGCATTTCTGGATGATAGCAAAGTCCATCATAAAATGTACTGAATATTTTGCAGACTTTTCACCCATGGAAACTCAGGGTTACTCAGATCTGAAGAAGGTTGTATAGTTAGCATGCTAACAGCTGGGCCTACCCTATTCATCTGCAAAGTACTTTCCACGACCATTTCAAATTAGCAAAGGCTCTAGCATGGTCTGTTATGTCCAGTTGTTGGCTTGGAAGCTATTGCTTTGCACTAACACAAAATGAATCCTATAAGCTTCAAAGGCATATTAGACACAACAAATGTATAAGTTGGCAGGAGTGGTTCACATCGGATGGTTCATGTTGCATAGTATTTAGATCCTGTCTAAAATTCCTGAGCTTTGAAACTGAATCAGTTGAAAAATATTTGTGGGTTGGTTTTTTTTTTCAGTTTGGGTTAGGTTGGTTTGTTTCTGGTTTGCACATTTTAGAATAAAATTATACAGATATTAACATCAAACAATTGTTCAGATGCGATGGAGTTTTAATTTTTTTTCTGAAATATTTCAGATTTTTTCCTACTCCTGATTAAAAAGAAAAAGAGAAAAAAGTTGTATTTCTTGCATTTTTTTTAGATTCATAGGGCCGTGAGAAGAAAGATGCATATTTCCCTCTTCATTTTGAAAGACTTTTATGGTGGAACAATTTCCACAAATGTTTGATGTCTCAACTTGACCTCTCTTGTCAGAAAGAGAACATTATAGAGTGTGACTTGTCACACTTGTAATAGATATTTAAATATGAATTTGACATTGCACTCTATTCCAGTTTCTTGTTTTTAAAATAAGACTAAAAACACTTACTAGCTTCAAAGAATGCATCAAATATAAATCAGCAGTTTCTTGACTGATTAGATATTGCACCTTATGCCCCTGAGGAACAGTCCTTCATTGCGAATTCTTTCCTACTGATTAACCAGTTTAAAAATCTGTGACAAGACTTAACCTTTTATCTTCTAGTTATCCCTTAAGTCTAATGAGCTTTTGTGTAGCACATTACTAGAAAAAAACCTGAAGGCATAAATTACATCAATTAGGGTAACATTCATTTATTGTTTATGAATTTTTCAGTAACCTTTAGAGGTTAAGAAAGCATAATTTTCACTTGTATGAATTTGTGACTATAACGTGATACTGAGTCAGATATTCTATTAATCTCAATTTAATTACACTCTAAATCAATTTCGTACCAGCACTGAGATGAAGTACCCAGGTCTGTAATTCCCCAGATGTTTCTTCTAAATAATTGAAGAAAAAAGAAGAATACCAATCTAAAAACCTTCACTATGGGTAAATTCACACTGTTTTTCTGTAACAGCAATAACAAGAAAACTCACAAATCTCAGACATATTGCCTTTTTCTGTCATAGAATCATAGAATGGTTTGGGTTGGAAGGGGCTTAAAGATCATCTAGTTCTAACCCCTCTATTGTGGGCAGGTACAGCTCCCAGTACACCAGGTTGCTCAAAGACCCATCCAACCTTCCTTGCTTGTCCCTTCTGAACACACTCCAATCATGTGATTCATCCCACCAAGTTTCTGTGATAGGTATCAGGTCATAGTTTTTCATCTGGATAGTAACTACCAGATCCTCCTGTTTGATTCTTTACCATTTCGGTTCAGGCACTTCAGCTTGGCTATCAGCCACATCTCCATTTTAGAGAAGCTCACCCTCATTCCATTGAAATTAGCTATCATATTGTTATTTTCTGATATTTAATATATCCTAAGTTATAACTTTTTTTCTCTGGTTCAGAGCTCCTACCTAAAAGTTATACCTATATAAACACTCAGAATTATTATGCAGTCAAAATATTACAGAAATAATTTTCTGCTTTTTTTTTTTCATAGAAAAAAGTATTTCCTGAAAATGTTTCCAGCTAATGTGTAGGCCAACCAGCACCTTCATTTTTAAAAAGTCACACTTTCAGTACAGCAAACTCAAATAAAATCAGAGTTCATTCACCAGTCAAGTTCATAAAAGGCATAAAATGTTTTGAGCCCTTTAGCAAGTAACTTCATCTGCAAGTCAAAAGGCAGATCTGATATACTAACTTCCATAACTTTTGCTTCTCTAAGAAACAGTTTAGAACTATTAAACCCATATGTACTTCTTAGAAATACTGTATTAAGTACCTCAAAAGGTGGCTTAAAGCTGCAAGATCAATTAAAAAAAATGTATTTTATTTCATATATTTGTCTATTCTGCTTGTTTGTGTTTTAATTACAGCAATGTAACCCAGTCACCACCCAGTGATGAACACAGTAACCAATTCCTTACAGTTCAGTATCATCAAGTTTTAGTTTAGGTTCAGTTCAGCATGTTAAATCTCTGGCCTAGAAGAATACCATAACCTTAGCTATTTACTGGAAAGAATGGTTACACCTCCAAAAATGGAGGGGGAAAAATTGCTTCAGAGACTCAGCCTATGTTTAATATTTGAATTCCATCAAGCATGCTTCCTGGAGAAATGCCATTCAGGATTTAATTTGCTTTAAAGACTTAAGGCGTAGGGCCAAACTATGTACTGAGGGCCAATTCATGTACATCCAGGACTCCTAAATATCCATTCAATTGCATTACTCTCCCACTTCCTGGAATAGTTTAATCTTTTTTGTAAGTGAAATGATGAAAGAGGTGCTGTTGCACAGAGAAGCACATATGAGGGCCAGGATGAACAAGGTTTGGATATAGGGATATGAAGAAGACCACATTTAAACAACATCATCTGAGCAGTTGATAAGAAGAACTGAAACAGATTCAGACAGCATCAGAAAAAAGAGTTAAAAATGCATTTATAATTTAGACTTATATACGTAATTTTTAGTATTCAATCATTATACCACTAGTAAGAATATGTACTAAAGGGCATTGAGTACCCTCAGTGTCTCTTTAAGAATAAATAGAAGTGTCCCAAACGTGTCAGCTTTTCAGGGTATGAGACTGTCCTAATACAACATAGGTAAAATAAAAATGGTAGTAAGCCAACAAGAATTCCTTTAAAAACGTTACTTTGTCTCAGCCTTTTCTACCTCATAGATTAAAGGGGAATGCTAAATGTATGCAAACAGTAGCTGGTGACATAGATGGATACCTAAGGGCAGGGAAGCAAACAATACCTATCTAAACCATACAGAAATCAAGCATCCTATCTGTTAGGATGCCCTTACCCCAGAAATCAGACCTGCTGTTACACAAAAGGAATTTCTAACATTGAGGCTGGAACAGCTTTTCATCAATAAGGTTCAGCTTGTTTTCTTTACATCCTGTATAGCAGAGGCTCCCTAAATCTACAATATTTCCCTAACGTCTTGTTTACATGAGAGGTTAGTTACAGTCATTGACTCCAGTGGCCATATTCACAAATTTACAAATATTCAGTACTCATTAGTATATCTTCCCCGCTCTGGAGATAAGTTCTAAATGTGGCTCTCAAACTGGTTCTCTCAGATAAATTAATCCCATCCCATGACTATTCTAGCTTCCAGCATTCTATAATTTTATTATGTTTCCTTTTGTTGGGAAAGGGGAATTAGTTAATTTTTCAAGCCTTCCTAATTAAGAGCATAAAATTTTAAACATTATTGCCAGCATTCAAATAACAGGCACAAACAATTATTAAATGGCTGTTGTGGTCATTTTTACAAGAATTACTGTGTGCCTGACATGTATTTAGGAGACTTAACTCTTGATGAAATCAGGAACAGTTTAAGAAAAAGTTTTTTTCTACATTTCAAGCTGAAAAATTTCAGAAGATATTTAGGTGCTTACCTCCTAAACTGTAATGGACTTCTCAGGTCTGCTGTGAGGAAACATTTCCTTCTGAAAAGAACCTGGTTGCTGTGTGAATGACTGCTGGACAAACCAACTTCATGATGCAAGTACACTTTAATAGGGGTTATGAAGGAAAAATTCTATTTTTTTAACTCACCATCATGTGTCCATAATGGAAGCATAATGGAGACAACTTCTTTTTTTAATTCCATGTGGATAGGAATCTTTTCACTTAAGAATGACCTTAATATACTACTTTTGGAGAGAAAGCAGGTGGCTCCAGAGAGATGTCATACTCCACATATATACATAAGTGGGTAGACATGAAATCTAATGAACTACAAGATGGAAGAATGCAGAATATTGGAGATAATTTATAGGAGAGCACAACATCCAGAAGTCTAGGAATGTCAGGAAAGGCTGAGATGAAGAGAAATGTGAGATACATAAGAAATGTGGAATATGGGGAGGAGTTAAAAATATAAGACCGAATCCAAGGTTATTATTTATATGCATTTTCAAGTTTTCTGTTGTCAAACTGGGGTGTTTTCACCTGTTTAAAACCATGCAACTATCTTGTCATTTGGCATTGTCCTTAGCAGCATCTGTGTACGGTTACTTACTGAAAATGTTAATAAATAATATTTCAGCTACAAAGACTCCATATCAGATTACTGAACTTCTTAAATTCTTTATAAACAACATGTAAAGAGAGCTTTATTTTCATTCCTTCATCATAGGAGTGTTTTTACCTTTATGCAGCTATCAAAATTCTTTCTTACTGGCACAACTGTGCAAAGGTGAGGTACTAAATCATGTATTTTTTCTTTGCTGAATTTGTAATTGTATTCACCCTTTTGGAAATGGAAAATTTCATCTCTACAGTGTCCTACCACATCTATCAACATAATCAGCAGTGTGCTTTTTTAATGATATGTTCATATTGGAAAAATGAGAACTACGACCTTTGTGCTAATTAGTTATATGAAGAATCCAGTGAGATGCAAAGTGTTAGACTTAATGGTACCTCAGATTACACATTTTAATCAAAACTGTGAAGGTAATACATAATGCTAATTATACCACAAAAATTAATTCAAACAGATACATTGTAAAATACCGCTTGGCTTAAGTGCATTTCTCTTTAGAGGTTTCTAATCTACTTCCTAATTATCTAATTAGTAACAAGTATTTCTAATTTTTTAAACTTTTAATGAGAAATCTTGGCAGGCTGAATGCTGTTTTCTTTTTAGCATAAAAATGTATGAAATGTAACGGCAACTTTATGAGGAGCAATGTATCTATGTCAACTTATATGATGAAATGTCAGGATAATATGTTAAAGTTTATGCTTGGCAGTAAAATGCAATGAATATATAACCTTTCTGTGAGGTCTATCACTTCAGAGGGTGCTAAGGAAAAGGTTCAGGTAGCAGCAATATCCTTCTGGAAGTCATTTGATGCCATGCATATGTTAACTAAAAATGATCATGCCTTTCTCTATTCTCAGTCACCCAGAATGCTAAGGTTTTAGAAGATTAATTGAAACAACTTAGGCTCATGAATTTTCTGCTTCCTACTCCAGTGAATCATGGACTCTGAATCATTTTTGGTAATGATAAGAGAATGACACATTAATCTGGACCAATTCATAAAACCTTTATCCATGTATGTATTATCCCATTGTTTGAAAAAAAAGGAATTGGTAATGTTCTATTCAGTGAGAAAGGGACTTGTGAGGTAAAAGAGAAAAACAGGCAAGCAAACTTACGAAGGAAATAAATTACTGTTATACTTGTGCTTTTCTTGTACATTTTACTACAGTAGAAGTGCAGTAGACAATTTTCATTAGAAAACAAAACAGTCTAGGAAAAAAAGTCTCTTCTGGTTTCCTGGGAATTTCAGGATAAAATTTTGCTACTCGACTAATTTGAAGACTGACAGAAATTTATTCTCCACCATAGATCACCACACACCTAGCCTGAGAACTGTAAACATTTTAGAAGAATACTAATGTTTTCTAAGTTTAGCAAACTGTGCTGGAGGCAGATTCTTTTTTAAAATACAATTCCTGAAAAATGCAGCCCAATCTTACTCTTTCTCTCAGACTCCACTCTTTCTGAACAGTCTTCTCAAACTTGGTAACTCTGCGTTGTATGTACAGGGTTCACTGATTTCCCCATTTCAGCTCTCTTTTGAGTGATTTCAGTATGACTGCTCATGCATCTGAAGGATCAGATTTCTCTTCAGTAACAAAGTATTGAACTTTCTATCAACATTCAGCTCAAAATTAGCTTCTGAAAAAGTTTCTTCTTTGAAGATTTTTGGTAACCTAGGAAAACAAGTGGAATACTCTATTTTTACAAAGAAGCTCAATGAAACACTGGAAAGAAAGAGGGCTTTGTTCAAAGGACGGATAGTGAAAAAGTCTAATTTGCCAATTTTTGCCAAAATATTTCTTAGAATCTTTATAGGTCTTTTTATGTCGCTGTAGTTACATCAGAATCTTCTTATGGACAAAAAGGAACACCCTGTACTCTCAAAGCTAAGAAATTGCTGTTGTACAGTTAATATTTTGGCAGTCTAATGGTCCCAACTGCCTAATTTATAGAGAAAGATCTTATTAACAATACATTTCAAACCGTTACACAATAAATATATTCCAAATATCTGTCCCCTTTCTCTGGTGGTGTGCTTGCCTTTTCATTGTCCCTACGGGTTCCGAGGTAAACACTTCCATCTTCCTTAGGCATAATGCGGGTGGGTAAGGGGGTGGCCTAGACCAATTAGTGCTGTGCAGTCCTCATCAGCAAAAATATGATGGTCACAGTGGAGTGCATTGTCAGGGCACAGCCTGGGCTGGCTGCTCCCCAGGGGACAGAAGTTTTGGGGGCTCCCCAGGGGGTGTCAGGGCAGAGCCTTGCCAGAGAGCAGGGAAGTTGGGGGACACTGGAGCAGTCCCAGTCCTGGGCATTTTGCAAGTACCAGTCAATCGGGCTGGAGTCCTCCATGCCGTAACCCCAGTCTGGATAGTGGCAGCTGTTGATGAGTGCTGACAGTCATGTGAGTACAGGGATGGGAAACCAGCTCCAGCCAGCTCCAGCTGGCTCCCAACAGCCATGACCACACCAGTGCCCTGGGGTTGCAAAGCTGCAGGCATTAGGGGGACATCAGCTTCAGACACTGGCTGTGAACGCCCACACCAGCCTGAGGTGATGTATGTCCTAACAGAGCCAGTGACAGGCAGCCCCAACATAAAACACTATGTTGAAAACAGGGGCATTTGGTGAAGTATAACCCACTCTGACCCATCTAAATTAGCTTTAGAATGAAAGTTAAAATGAAAAAATTACAATTTTGCCTATTATGGTAGTCTAAAGCTTTTTGTAATGTGTTGATATTGTCCATCTGTAATAAAAAAGAAATAACTAAAAAAAAAAGAGACAAAACTACAGGTGGCCCTACTTTAGAAACCAAAGGAAGTATTTAATATTTTCACTTGCATTAGTCATGCTTAAATATTTTTTACATCATTCACATGCCGCAAAATCCTTGGTTTATCCTGCTGTCTGATTTGAATCATTCTGCCTTTCATCCTAATTAATGTCTAAGAAAATCATGTTGTCACCTGTAATACTGATGAAGAAGTTCAAGCTGAAGTCCTTCACTGGGATCTAACTTCCCCTGGATTTAAGAGATTTTTATTGTGGCTTATTCACAAATAAAGTTACAACTAAATCACTAAGGTAATCATCCTAATCAGACAGCAGTGTTTCAGAGTGTGCATTGCTCTTGCTTCTTGATCAACACTGGAACTCTGGTGTTTCACTGTGTTTTTTTTTTAGATCCCTTTCTAATTAGTGCATTGCAGAGAACAGATAATGACACAAGTAAGGTAGATTAGAAGGAAAACACATTTTAAAATGCTTTTAATAAATGACTCACAAAAATGCTCGCAGATGTCAAATTACTCTGACTGTACAATCTCAGATACTTTCTGGCAAAATTTTCAACTCAGTGAGTGCTCTATATCCCATGGTATTCTGAGTAGCGCTGAGGAAAAATTAAATCCACCCTCAGTTTCCTTCTTTCCTCCCCGAAAAGCCCACCAGAAGATATGAAGCCAGTTAAATCCAAAACAAATATTTTTAAAACAAATATTCTCAACAAGGAAAATGTAGCTCAAGTGAGTTGCTTGTGCGACTAAGGCTTTTTTATTGCTTTAAATTTTCTTTACATAGTTTTTTGCATTAATGCTTTAAAATGGGAACCCTTTCCAGCTCAGTTTTTAAAACTGAATATTCAGGTTCTTGGCTGATGTAAACCAGTTTGACGGGATTATGCCAGTTAAGAGCATCTGGGGAATTGGCCAGGATGTTTTATCACCCTATACAAATAGAGAGTCTTGTCTTATCTTTTTTCCTTTGGTTTGGGGTCCTTGACGCTTTTGGGCACAGTGACATACAAGCCAAGACAGTGAGACAGTGCATGGTGCTCCCCAGCAGGAGTGTGTCACTTCATTAATAATGCCAGCCAACACTATTCTCAGGGTCAGCCACCCTCCAGTTCTCTAATCTTCAAGGCCAAACTACTGTAAAAATTTATGAAAACCCCATCTGGCTAGTTCATGAAAACTCAGAAACTTATCACTTGTCAAAAAAGTGATCTTCTTGCTCAGGCTCTCCATCTCTTTCTTTTATTAAATACAACTGTCCATCCTCATCCCCAAATGCTGCAGATCTAACTGCCTTTTTGAAAGAACCGAGTCTTCTGAAACTTCTGAACTTTTCAGAGTTTTAACTTCCACAGACATTTTCTTATGTTTTCAGCTATTTAAAGCTTAGCGCTATATTTTGTAATGTAGATCCAAACTCCAAGCTCCTAGTTATTTTTCTGAGAAGGGAAAAGGATCATAAAACAGTAGTCTACCCCCATCAGGAAAGAAAAACAAGATAAAGTTTGTTAGCTCCTAAACAAGTTTTCTATCTATTTTTCTAAAATAGGTTGCTAATAAAACAAACCAATAAATTAACACTGCAGTGTTGCAAAAAAGGAAGAGTAGGATGATATTATTTTTATGTTTAAGTAAACCTTAGGACTGATTTTGTAAAATATTTGTGGAAATTCTAAAGGTCTCCAAACCAAAAAAAATTAGGACAAACTCAAAAAAGATAGCTTTGGGATTTTTTTCTGCTGATTTGATGAAAGATTTACATTTCCCAGAGAAGAATAGAATCATAATGTTACTTAAAACGAAGCACAGGACAGTAAGCCTTCCTAGTTCAGTAAGTAATCTTACCTTCTATTGAGATTCTGTGACATAAGCCTGCCTTAAATTTTCATGTATGTTTTTTGAAGACTGAGGATGATCGTTTCCTATTAACGCTCCTGCATTCCTGGCTTAGTTTACCAGTTTGTCAATTATTTTCCATCTGTTTTGTTGTTTTTTGTTTTTTTTTCTGACCTAGACATTTTCTTTAATTACATTATTTGGTGTGTGAAACTGAGGCATAAAACATCTTAGTAAGTCTCACACCGACACATTTTCATTCTGACCACAAGCAAGTAATTTAGTTGTCCTCATTTACCAATTTGTGAAATGAAGAAATAAAATAAAAGTTTCTTTATTTATGGATATTTTCATAAATTATCTGTATGAGTGCTTGGGAAGTCTTTAGAGAGAGATTGATGTATAAATAAGACACAATTCCTTTTATAAATTAAACACCATTTGAAAGGTAGGAAATGAAGAAAAGTTATGGTTTGTAATTCAGGGTGTTTTCCAGCAGTGTGATCTATGACATTTCTATCAGAAGATCTGAGTATGGAGAGATAGATCCCTTTGACATGTCATAGCAAGGTATTCATTCTGAGGCTGCTCTGGATCATCTCAGAGCTCCAGGTTTTTTTCTTCCTGCCACCCCTGAGCTGAGCTCTCACAATCCCATGCTCTACAGCACTTCCCAAAGGAAAGGTCCTGCATAGCTGATATTCCCTCCCTGTCTTCAAAATCCCAAACTTCCCAAGTACTTCACTCACAGCATTTCAAGTATGTGAGTTCTGTTCTGCTCCAAGCAATCTCTTCGTTTCGCCACCACACCACACTCCCTTTCAACTCCCCAGCACTATGGATTTTGTCAAGTTTCTCCTCCATCCTTGACTACAGTACCACTGTGCCATCCTGTCTATATTCCTGGCCTTTAAGTTTCTATGTTCATGAACCTCATCTTTCTTGCCCTCCAAGTCCTATAAGTAATATAGTCAAGTCCCCTACTTTTTACATAATCTTAAAATGCTTGTCCTGGGTTCAGCAGTAGCAGTCATGTTTCTCCTTCTTGGTAGCTGGTGCAGTGCAGTGTTTTGACTTTCGGCCTGGGAACAGAACTGATAGCGATGTTTTGGTTTGGCCAAGGACTTTGTGAGTCTCATGCTCTGCCAGGGAGGAGGGGAAGCTGGGAGGAAGCAGAGACAGGACACCTGACCCAAACTGACCAAAGAGGTATTCCATACCACAGCACGTCATGCCCAGGAGGTAACTGGGAGTTAGCCGGAAGGGCTGGTAGACTGCAGGGTTGGAGGAGGTATCGGTCGATGCTTGGTCGGGCTGAGGGGGGGCAAGTTATCGGTCGGCTGGTGGTGAGGTGTTGTATTCTCTTCCCTTGTTATTTCCTTTACCATTATTATCACTGGTGGTAGCAGTAGTGATTTGTGTTATACCTTAGCTACTAAACTGTTCTTATCTCAGCCCGTGGGAGTTGCATTCTTTTCGATTCTCCTCTCCGTCCCTCCGAGAGCAGGGGGAGGGCAAGAAAGGGGGGGGAAGTGAGTGAACGAATTACCTGACTAGGTTTAAACCACGACAATGCTCCAGAGTCTTGTGACTGCTGCTGTTGCTCTCTTACTGATCATAGAAACTTCATCTTTTTCCTCATCTTCCTTACTTCCTACTTGTCCAGGAACATAGACTTGACACTGATGGGGGAGGGATTATGAGACAGTCACCAAAATCCACTTGGATAAAAACAATAGCACAAATAAAGAGATCCAAGGGCAAAAGAGTCAAAAAAACAAAAAACAAAAAAATGAACAACAAACAGCCTCACCCAAGAATATATGTTAGGTTTTTTTAACTTACTCTTAAATGACTTGGAGAAGGGAACAGAACTTATAATTTTTTAGTTGGACAGATCTGAAGTTGATGGTACAGACTTGCAGAATGGTTTGAAAATGAGTAGCTGATGGAACAGCAGATGAAATTCAGTGTTGATAAGTGTAAGGTAATATGCCTGAGGAAAATATGACTGAGAGTTACCTCTTACTTTTCATGAAAGTGATCCTGAAATTACCGCTGACAGTTCTCTGAAAATTCTAGCTCAGTGTTCAGCATCAGAGAGCAAAAGGTATAAGTTTACCAAAAAAAAAGAGAAAAATTTGACAAAAAAGGAAATAAATTAGAAAGATTATTTATTCCTATTTAATGTATGGTTTGCAAGCTATTGCAGCTGTATGTGCAGTTCTTTTGACCTGTATCTTCATGCAAAAAAGACCTTAATGGAAGCAGAAGAGATTGGTATATTCAAAAGTACTTCCTACTTTGGGGGAGGAGGAGTTAAGTGTAATAAGCACTTACGAAAGTAAGCTAGTCAGGAAGAGTTTGGTAGAGATAGTTAAAATCATGAATGCATGGAGGAGGTGAATAGTGATTATTCAGTGTTTCTCATTATCCAAATAATAGGTAATACCTAATGAAATTAACAAGCAATGGATTGACCGTTTTAAGCAAGAGCACAGCTCTACTTTTGCATATTAGCTATGATTATATGAAATAGGAATATAATATACATGATGGCTTGGGCACACATGTAGCTTGGCAAAATTTAATCATAGGCTGTTTTTGGAATGATATCCCAGGGAGGATTTATACAGTACATGCCCTATTTCCTATACCATTTAATTAAATATCTGCCATTGGGCAGTGTCAAAAGAATTTACAGAATTTTAAAACACTCAAGGGTCTTGTGACTACTGCTGCTGCTCTCCCACTGATCACAGAAATTATATATTAACTAAAAAAAAACCAACACCCACAAAAAAAACACAAACAAAAACAAACAAAACCCAAACCGATCTAGAAAGATGATTTATTCCTGTTTAACGTTGAATGCTTGACATAGTCCTGCTTGATAGATACAATATATAAAATAGCATAAATTAGATCTGAAGATCTATGGAAATTGTTAATTTACTATGCATTTCTGACAGTGATTGGCAGGTGTACTGACATTAAGCATATCTTTTCTTTTGTTGCCCAATGTCTTACAACACGCTTGTTTTGCTACTGGTTCCAACTGGAACCCGGGTTCCTAGCCAGTTCATATTTTTCAGGATTAAACTGTGCAATAAAACTTAACTATTTCAAAGAAAGAAGTATAATCATGAAAATCCATGATACTTGTCACAGCTCTGTCCACCAACAAATAAAAGAGGAAAATTCCATCCAAAAAAAAAAAAAAACTCTGTTACTGCTTCAGAATTAAAATTCATACTTTGTGAAAAAGATTGTATGGTTCCAGCACTACCTAGCATGACCAAACTGCTACCAGAATGGCATAGGGATAATCCAGCCAGAGGTCAATAAGAATGCTATATTATTATTATGTTATGTCAAAAGAATGTGTATTTTTCACATCTAATATATTTATATTAGTGTTTTCTGTATAACTTTGCTAGAATTTCTGTATTTAGAAATTGACATTCTAACAAGGGAATATCACTGTAAAGGTATGCATACCCTGCAATTTTATATATAAAAATGAAAAAAGCTTCCTAGGCAATGTTTTCTCCTAGATGAAGGTAAGCTTTTTTTCTCCTCCTACATGTAAAGGATCACATTAACCCAAAATATTAATTTTCCTGATTTATTTAGGAATTTTATTGAATAGGGGAAAATCTGAATGGAAAAAAAATAATAGGAAGAAAAACAGAAGAGTGTACATGAGAAAGAAAGAAGGTCTTTGAGTCAAATAAAATGGGTAAGTTTCAGAGATAGCTACAGTTTATGCCATGTGGCTGTTAAGAAAGCAGTAGGAATTTAGAGAGTCAGAGGAAGAAGGGAAGGATACCATAGCTCAGTCAGGTTCAGTAAGCTGTGTAATCTACTTAAGAGTTTGATTAGAAATTCTATTGTGTCTGGACACTGGTCAGGCTTCCTTGTGGACATAAAGGAAAGCAATGGGTTCTTACACTTTTATGTGACAGCACTCTCACTGTTGCCTCTTTTTACATAATGTCATGGAGGCAACTGTGATAAGTCTAAATGGGCAGATCACCGATAGGCTTAAGTGAACTTCCTATCTATAAAGCCCTGATATTCTCCTTGTCTGCAGGATTTCCATAGCAACAACTGAAGGGCAGCAGCACATTGAGAAAAAAGTAATAAAACACTTTCCGGCAGTATAATTTCTTCTTATCTTAACTCTAGTTCTTTTTCAAAGATTACTCTTGATTGATTGGAGGATGTCAAACTGTGCTTCAGAGAGGTGAAAATATTGAAGAGTAAAACAGCCATGCCTGCAGTCCAGGTATAACATACGCTCCAATAAAAACATACACATACGTGAATGTCTACATTCAACACATACATTTTTAAATGTGTATATACTCCCTACATGTATTGTGTACCTTGCTACTTATTTATATTAATGCACTCAGATATTAAGTGAGGTGATAAAATTAAATCATTTTTTTCTCAAATTTTCATCTAGATTTGCTCTTAGAAGTATTTGCAATTCTGTTTTAAAAATATATTAGTAGAAGATGATTTTCATGTAACCTCTGCAAACAAGTTATAAAAGAGAGAGAATGTTTTCAGGAGCCTGTAAAATGTAAAATTTCATTTAAGTAATGCTATATTAATGTGTTTTGCTACATTATCTCAACATAGTAATCACTACAGAGTCTCAGACTATGCTATTTTTAAATATGCATGCTATTACTGAAAACTTATTTTTGCTTATTTCACACTGTACTTCAACACCATTGCATGTTGTAAGCTGCGCAAGTGCTTGTTTGCCATTAACACTGAAGATGATAAGCATTCTGTGCTTTAAACTTACTTCACATTATTTACTCTGTCAATAATGTAAAGAGAAGTCCAAGGTCATAGGCTAAACATAATTTGGTACTAGCACTTTATATGCAATAATATCTATATACCACAAATTCATGTCATTACCATTGTAATAAGTGACGCTGAAGCATTTTGACACAAGCAAGAAGATGCTTTAATTATTTGAGTGTCTTTCCAACAATTTTTGATTTTCCTAAACCTTATTACAACACTTTCTTTTTCTTCCTTTTGAAGTCTATTTTATTCCAAGAGAATGCAAGGTGATTGTATCTGTTATAAAACATTCATGTTACCATTTGATTTGAAAAGAATTTTACTTTCTATATCCATACCAGAAATGTATGGTGAATTAACCATGACATCCATGAAATGATGTCATGAATCTGACAAAATTTCATAAGAAAAAAAAGGAATAGCATGTATTTCATTCCTGAATAACAGCTTATGTTCGTCAGGTTTTAGTCAATCAGAAATAGGTTTTCCTTGATTACAGTTAGAGACAGAATTTAAAAAATCAATAGAGAACATTCAGATGAAAGAGAGCTTTTAAGCTATTTTATTATATTATGAATGTTTTTCACCCATTATATCCACTGAAGATTTATTTCTCTTTTGAGGACTTTAATTTTCCCTTCCCTCCAAATACCTGCAGAAATTGCTAGATAATTTATTTGGGGATATTGGAATTGATACACCCCAAAAATTTTAAACCAAGTAAATTATGTCAAGACTACAATAATCCAAAAGGAAAATATTGTTTTACTTCAATAGGAAAAACTGAATTACTTCTTTAATTAATTATCATAAATCTTAATGAGGATAAGGTCTAGTTACTCTGAATTGTGCTCTGCATTTCAGAGATGGCAAAAAAGGCTCCTAATTGCCTACAGCACATTTTTGCTCTTTCAGCATATCTATATTCTGCTGCTTGAATTCATAGAAAGAAGATGAAATTTACTTCAGCCAGTATATAATATTCCCTTTCATTTCAGCAGACCTTCATAGCGATTGGAAGTACTTAGCAGACAGAAGAGGCAGGATCATCCTAAGCCCTCAGCTCTTCCAGTATTCAGAAAGCAACAAAAACTTAGTCTAACCATGCTAAAAAAAATGTCAGCATAAAACTCCCAATCAGCTCTGTGCTTCAGAAAAGATATAATCTACTTGCTTTTATGGGAAATTCTTCAATACTCATGGTAGAAGCAGCAAAAATATTTGCAGCATCATGAACACTTAAGCACGTAAAGAAAAATGGCAGAAGGAGATAAAACAGAAATAATACAATTCAAAGTCATGAAAGAATCATTATAGGAAGAAAGGAAGAACAGTTCAAATAACTATGAAGCACAGCAATGCCCTTTGCCTTGCTGAATATTTGACCATGCATTCTTAGAAAAGGACTCAGTCAGGGACAAGAGAGAGAACCTGGAGAAATCTCTGCAGTAGAAAATGTTGCCATTTGCAGTGGGTTGACCTTGGCTAAATGCCAGGTACCCACCAAGCTGCTCTATCATTTCCTCTCCTCAACTAGACAGGGAGAAGGAAATATAACAAAAGGCTCGTGGGTTTAGGTAATGACAGGGAGAGATCACTCAACAATTACTGTTGTGGGCAACAGACTCCACTTTGGGAAATCAATTTAATTTATTGCCAATCAGAAGTCAGAGTGGGATAATGAGAATCATGGCTTAAGCCCAGCTGACAACTAAGTACCACACAGCTGTTTGCTCACACCCTTTCCCCACCTGCCCCTGGGAGAATCGAAAGAATGTAGAACATGAGGGTTTGAGGTAAGAACAGTTTAATAATCAAAAGTAAGATATAATGATGATTGAAATAATACCAACGACAATACTAATAATAATTCTAGGGAACAACAAAAAAGAAACCAAAATTCAGAAAACACAAGTGACAATACAATTCAATTGTTCACCATCTGTCAACCAACACCAAGCCTGAACTAAGCAGTGATTTGGGCCTTCCAGGTAACTCCCCCCAGTTTATATACTAGGCATGACATGATATGGTATGGAATACCCCTTTGGCTAGTTTGGGCCAAGTGACCTGTCTCTACTTCCTCCTGGCTTCCTGTGCCCCTCTTTACTGGCAGAGCATGAGAGTGAAAAGTTCTTCATCATGGTAAGTGCTACTCAGCAGCAGCTAAACACTGGTGTGTTATCAGCATTGTTCTCACATTAAAGCCAAAACACAGCACTGTACCAGTCACAAAGAAGAAAAATAACTCTATCCCAGCTGAATCCAGGAAAACATCCATTCTACTTGGGCTTTATTTTACATCTGATTTTCTCTACCTCCTCCCCCCAAGCTGTGTAGGGGGACTGGGAGCAGGGATTGCAGTTACTTCATCACACATTGTCTCTGCTTCTACTTTCTTCTCACACTCTTGCCATGCTTCAGAATGGGGTCTCTCCCACAGGAGACAGTCCTCCACGAACATCTCCAACATAAGGCCTTCCCAAGAGCTGCAGTTCTTCATTAACTGCTCCAGCATGGGTCCTTTCCGCTTCGTGCAGTCCTTCAGGAGCAGCCTGCTCCCGCATGAGTTACCCACAGGGTCACAGGTCCTGCCAGAAGATCTGCTCCAGCGTGGGCTTCTCTCTCTCTACAGCTCCACAGATCCTGCAGGACCCTGCTCCAGCATAGGCTTCCCACAGGGTCACAGCCCTCTCTGGGCACATCTATCTGCTTTTGCATGGGGTCCTCCATCGCCTGCAGATGAATATCTGATCTGCCATTAACTTCCACAGGCCACAGGGGTCAGCCTGCCTCACCATGGTCTTCACCACAGGTGGCAGAAGAATCTCTGCTCTGGCACCTGGAGCACCTCCTCCCCTTCCTTCTTCACTGACTGGTGCCTGCAGAGTTGTTTCTCTCTGTCCTGGGTTCAGCAGTAGCCGTCATTTTTCTCCTTCTTGGTAGCTGGTGCAGTGCTGTGTTTTGACTTTCAGCTCAGGAACAGAGCTGATAACAATGATGTTTTGGTTTGGCCAAGGACTTTGTGAGCCTCATGCTCTGCCAGGGATGGGGGGAAGCCAGGAGGAAGCAGAGACAGGACACCTGACCCAAGCTAGCCAAAGAGGTATTCCATACCACAGCACGTCATGCCCAGGATGTAACTGGGAGTTAGCCGGAAGGGCTGGTAGACTGCAGGGTTGGAGGAGGTATCAGTCAGAGCTTGGTCGGGCTGGGGGTTGAGTTATCGGTTGGCTGGTTGTGAGGTGTTGTATTCTCTTCCCTTGTTATTTCCTTTATCATTATTATTATTGGTGGTAGCAGTAGTGATTTGTGTTATACCTTAGTTACTAAACTGTTCTTATCTCAACCCGTGGGAGTTGCATTCTTTTTGACTCTCCTCTCTATCCCTCCAGGAGTAGGAGGAGGGCACGAAGGGGGGGGAAGTGAGTGAACGAGTTGTCTGGTTTGGTTTAAACCACGACACTCACATATTCTCACTTCTCTCTTTCAGCTGCTGTTGTGCAGCAGGTTTTTTTTCCCCTCTTCTTTAATAGCTTATTCCAGAGGTGCTAACTCTGTTGCTGATTGGCTCAGCCTTGGTCAGCAGTAGGTCCATCTTGGGGGCAAATTCTGGCATCTTCTCATATAAGCCACCCCTACTCCCAAAATCTTGCCATGCAAACTCAATACACCATTTAGTACTGAAGATGTGGGCAAATAACTGTTGCTGAGATAATGTAACTCCTTCATATGGTCTTGTAAGTATAACATTAAAGTCGGTATCTGCAGTAAAAGATGAGGTAGTATCTCCTAAAATGAAATACTTCTGAAATAACCATTTAGTATATATTTTTTGCCTATCTTAGGTGGAGAAGTTGATAATAATAACATTTTTAAAAATCTTAAAAAAGGTTCCAAATGTTGAAGGAACTATTTATGTACTTCCACAGTCATAGCAGGACATTTTATTTCTTTCCTTCAGTTGGCCACCAAGGACTTGATTTCATATATTCTACTCTCCTTGTGAGATCTAAAGGGTTAGATTCCATCATGGACTAGGAGTCATATTGCATGACTTTAACTGTCAAATGTAAACTAATGAATTTATTATCTTTGCACTGTTTCTAGGCCAAATGCTTGTATAGATTTGAATATGTAAATAGTCTGGATAAATAAGTCAGCATGGACATTCAACTTTTACATAAGTATGTTTAGGTTTCCTGGCCTCAGCACCTGAAACTTGGAGGGGTTTTGTTTGCTTTAACTGAGCTCTGTATCTAACTGAGCCAAAATGTTTGTCATATCAAAGAAGTCTGAGAACACAAACAAGTGGTGCTTTTCAGTCTGCAGCTATTGAACTAGCATTGATTAAAAAAAAATAAAAATTAAATGTTAATTATAGGTCTAAAGGGACAAAACGAGGTTAATCATGACACAGCAGAAATTGACGTTCTGCAAGTTCCTAAATAGAAACATCCTGTTAATAGCTTTCCTGAACAATATGATACTGAAAGCAAAGGCAAATCACATAAAATACAGAATTAATAATCTTTGTCTTGAAGAAAATGTGAGAGAGAAAACATTTTGTAAATTACGGAATACAGTGCAACTGAAGCAACAGGAGATTAAACCAGAAATTGTTTTCTATTTTTTCTTTCCAGTCAACTAGAATTACTGAAAATGAATTCCTTGTGCTCTTTGTTTTTTAGAAGGCTACATAAAACAAGATTAAGACATTGCTTAACTCATAGAAAGCAGAGAAACAATAAGTTGTGCATTGTGAGGTCATCGTAGCAACATAAATCCCAAAATCAGCATGGCATCTGATGACATGTATCTGGATTGCCTTCCCTCTTCAGGGTGAGAAATTGTGAAGGGCAGCTGCAGTGAGACTGAGCATTATCTCAAAGCTGCAGTCATTCAAATAAAGTCATGAAGATAATTTAAAAATTGTAAAGAAAATAGTTATTGATCATCACAGGAGAAGTGGTATACACAGGAAAAATTAGAGGCTCTGTGTGTGTATTTAAAGAAGTCAGACTTAAGGTGAGGAAGAAGCATCCATTAATTTGCCATGCCATGGAAATTTTCACCATTTGGAGAGGTTAGATCATATTACTTAATAGATCTTAAAATTCAAGGATCCTGTACTGCTTGAGCATGTGACAGATGCTCCAGAGCTCATTCCAAGAATCTCGGGAGGTCAATGAAATAATGAAAAGGAGTATTAAAAAGGGCAGTTAATGTTGTAGCTGATCAGGTTTCAAGGATAAAGTAAAGTTTTGTCCATCTTTGGCTATAACAAACTGCAACAGGAGAATGGAAACTTCATTCACAAGACATATTAAAGCAGAGTGGGTTTCATTTAAGGGAGTTGTTACAGTCAGTTCTGAAGAACTAACCAAATCTGCTAACATATAGGAGTCTGCATATAACAAAGTGAATATAAAGAAAGAAGAATTAAAGTGGGTTGGTAACAGCAAGATACCTGTTGAAATCAGTGGTTACAAACATTCAAAATCCTTCCTGCCCTGTGTTCTTTCAAAGCACAAGAGACTGCAGATTAAGCTGGTGATGAAATCTGAGTGCAGAGAAATTTTAGTCCTTTACATTTATCCAGAAGGCAGCAAGCAGATGATTCTGTGTAAATTCTGGAGAATAACAAAAACTGACTACTTTTTGACATCTAGGCAACATATACCAACATGTTAAATGTATGACAGATGAGCTTGCAGGACAAGTAACAGGGCCTGGGCATTCAGAGTAAACAAAAGCAGAAAGGTTCTGCTGTGCTGCCTGAAAGACCTTGCCCTGTGGTGCCCAAGTGATGGGAGGGGAGGGTAAAAATAGCCTTTTATTCCTAAGTTTTCTTCTGCATAATGCTTTGAACTGAAAAGTGCAGGAAAGTGAGTGCAAAACCTTTTACCTCTGAGAAAGAAATCAATGAGCAATTTCATAAATGTTTCCATGTGATGTCTGCCCCCTGGGGCTTTCACAGAACAGGTTCCTGGAAAAGAAGAATATAGAGCTCACTGATCTTGAAACCCAGCCTGTAAATCTCCTATTTTCAAAAATGCAGATACAAATGCCAAGGCACCACTGGCTATTACATTTTAGCACTAATGAGTTTGTGGCTGGAATAGGGAAGTATATTGTTCAGATCAGTTAAAGTCAGTCCTTCAAAATAATACTATTTTAAACATCAGTAAATTAAATTCTTAATGTTCCTCGTCAGTTTTAAGTATTTTGCAATTGTATTAGCCTGGGTTTGTTGGTGAAGCAGTCTTTGGCAAGTGTGTTGGGCTATCCAGCTTCCTTGCTTTCCTTACATGGTCTGTTCTCCAAATCACAGAAATACATTTTCCCCAGATATTAAATAAATAAAGGAAAGGATATAAGAAGAAAATAGGACAGACTGTGGTGATCAGGCACAGGACTTGGTCAGGCAAGTATACTGACCAGACACAATTTATGCACAGCCGTATCCTTTTATACCCCATTCTGTCTGCTTGCCCTTTGTTTCCCCCTGCTCACCAGGAACTAAAACATTCCTGTGTCAACACTGTTTTCAGCACAAACCCAAAAAATAGCCCCACACTAGCTACTATGAAGAAAATTAACTCTTAGCACAAAAACAGCAAAGAGGCCAGTGAGATTGAATCTCTTTTTTCCTATCTAGCGACCAAATCTTTGACTGCTTTCTTCTCCAAATTTATTCCCCTTTCACTGTGAAGTGCCAGTTGCCTGGCCTAAACAGCGCAAGCTCCTTCATCCCACATTCCTTCAATATTCTTGAATATACAGGATTCTTCATTCAGCCTGTGTCCTGGCCTTTTTCTTGTGTCCTTCTCTTCATTCTATTGATTTTGCTAGTCTTTTGACCAGAATGGGACAAAATCATAGAATCATAGAATAGTTAGGGTTCGAAAGGACCTGAAGATCATCGAGTTCCAGCCCCCCTGCCATGACCAGGGACACCTCACACTAAACCATATCACCCAAGGCCTCGTCCAACCTGGTCTTGAACACTGCCAGGGATGGAGCACTCACAGCCTCCCTGGGCAACCCATTCCAGTGCCTCACCACCCTAACAGGAAAGAATTTCCTCATTATATCCAATCTAAACCTCCCCTGTTTAAGTTTGAGCCCATTACCCCTTGTCCTATCACTACAGTCCCTAATGAAGAGTCCCTCTCCAGCATCCCTATAGGCCCCCTTCAGATACTGGAAGGCTGCTATGAGGTCTCCGCACAGCCTTTTCTTCTCCAGGCTGAACAGCCCCAACTTTCTCAGCCTATCTTCATATGGGAGGTGTTTCAGTCCACTGATCATCCTCGTGGCCCTCCTCTGGACTTGTTCCAACAGTTCCATGTCCTTTTTATGTTGAGGACACCAGAGCTGCACACAATACTCCAGGTGAGGTCTCACGAGAGCAGAGTAGAGGGGCAGGATCACCTCCTTCGACCTGCTGGTCATGCTCCTTTTGATGCAGCCCAGGATACCAGATGAGCAATGAAACAAGCAAATGATAAACAAGTGTCAGACCTTCGAAGGTGACTACTAAAGACTACAAACACTTTTAGAAAGATAGAAGCTGCTGTTATCCTGGATCAGATTTGCCTACCATTTGACCATTACATATTTTCTCATTGTCTACTGCTGTAACAATCGTTGTTAGAAAAACAGAAGCTGATGTGTTTGGTCTGACCTTTTAAAATGGGTTTTCTTACAGTTATATTTGATTCTATACTCAAAAACATTAACTGAAGAAACTATTTCATTCATTCTTATCTAAATATAGTAGAATAAAGCAGGACAAAAATTTGGGATGTAAAGAGGGGTATATATCAACCAACTGAAATTGAAGGACTTGAATTCTCAGCTGTAATCCAACTAGCGCTGATTCAAAAGACCCATGAATACTTGCATCACATCAATGTACAAATGATGAATCAAGCATATTTGGAGTTATTTATAGTCAATATCTTTGT
This sequence comes from Pezoporus occidentalis, assembly GCF_034315485.1. Taxonomy (NCBI): domain Eukaryota; kingdom Metazoa; phylum Chordata; class Aves; order Psittaciformes; family Psittacidae; genus Pezoporus; species Pezoporus occidentalis. Next base: position 3,403,750 of record NW_026914611.1, on the reverse strand, counting down.
TGATTTTTCCAGTCACAATTTTTTTTTTTGGTTTTTACTATTGTGAATATCGCCTTTCTGTTGTTCTTTTTGATAACTGGACTTTACCGCTTTAAACAGGCATTTAATTTTGAATTTTCTCATTAAACAAATCAATTTAAAGGAATATTACAGATGACCTTATTTACATGTATATATAAATATAGAAGTATACAGTACATCATAGAATCATAGAATCATTAGGGTTGGAAAGGACCTGAAGATCATCTAGTTCCAACCACCCTGCGTGTGCAGGGACACCTTACGCTAAATCATATCACCCAAGGCCTTGTCCAACCTGGCCTTGAACACTGCCAGGGACGGAGCATTCACAGCCTCCCTGGGCAACCTATTCCAGTGCCTCACCACCCTAACAGGAAAGAATTTCTTCATTATATCCAACCTAAACCTCCCCTGTTTAAGTTTTAACCTGTTACCACTTGTCCTGTCACTAATGAAGAGTCCCTCTCCAGCATCCCTATAGCCCCCCTTCAGATACTGGAAGGCTGCTATGAGGTTTCCACGCAGCCTTCTCTTCTCCAGGCTGAACAGCCCCAGCTTCCTCAGCCTGTCTTCATACGGGAGGTGCTCCAGTCCCCTGATCATCCTCGTGGCCCTTCTCTGGACTTGTTCCAACAGTTCCATGTCCTTTTTATGTTGAGGACACCAGAACTGCACACAATACTCCAAATGAGGTCTCACGAGAGCAGAGTAGAGGGGCAGGATCACCTCCTTCGACCTGCTGGTCATGCTCCTTTGGATGCAGCCCAGGATATGGTTGGCTTTCTGGGCTGCAAGCTCACACTGCTGGCTCATGTTCATTTCCTCATCAACCAACACCTCCAAGTCCTTCTCTGCAGGGCATCTCTGAATCTCTTCTCTGCCCAACCTGTAGCTGTGACTGGGATTGCTCCAACCCAGGTGTAGGATCTTGCACTTGGCATGGTTAAACTTCATAAGGCTGACGCCAGCCCACCTCACAAACATGTCAAGGTCCCTCTGAATGGCATTCTTTCCCTCCAGGGTATCAACCAAACCACACACGCTGGTGTCATCTGCAAACTTACTGAGGGCGCACTCAATCCCACTGTCCATGTCAGCGACGAAGATGTTAAACAAGACTGGTCCCAACACCGATCCCTGAGGGACGCCACTCGTTACTGGTCTCCAGCCAGACATTGAGCCATTGACCACAACTCTTTGCATGCGGCCATCCAGCCAGTTCTTTATCCACTGAGTGATCCATCCATCAAATTGATGTTGCTCCAATTTAGAGACAAGGATGTTGTGTGGGACAGTGTCGAATGCTTTGCACAAGTCCAGGTAGATGACATCAACTGCTCTACCCCTGTCCATCAGTTCTGTAGCCCCACCATAGAAGGCCACCAGATTGGTCAGGCAGGATTTCCCCTTAGTGAAGCCATGCTGGCTGTCACCAAGCACCTTGTTGTTTTCATGTGCCTTAGCATGCCTTCCAGGAGAATCTGCTCCAAGATCTTGCCAGGCAGAGAGGTGAGACTGGTCTGTAATTCCCTGGGTCATCCATTTTCCCCTTCTTGAAAATGGGGGTTATATTTCCCTTTTTCCAGTCATTGGGAGCTTCACCTGACTGCCACGATTTCTCAAATATGATGGCCAGCAGCTTCACAACTTCATTTGCCAGCTCCTTCAGGACTTGCGGATGGATCTTGTGCACGTTCAGATTTTTAAGATGGTCTCGAACCAGTTCCTCTCCTACAGTGGGCACAAGGTCTTCATTCTCACAGTCCCTGCATCTGCCTTCCAAGACTTGGGTGGTGCAGTCAGGGCCTTTGCCAGTGAAGGCTGAGGCAAAGAAGTCATTCAGAACCTCAGCCTTCTCCAAATCCTGTGTAGCCAGTTCTCCCAAGAGCTTCCTGAGGGGGCCTACATTCTCCCTAGTCTGTTTTTTATTTGCTATGTACCTGTAGAATCCCTTCCTGTTATCTTTAATACCTCTCGCTAAGTTTAATTCTAACTGAGCCTTAGCTTTCCTAACCTGCTCCCTAGCTTCCCAGACAACATCCCTGTACTCTTCCCATGCCACCTGTCCTTGCTTCCACTTATTATAAGCTTCTTTTTTCAATTGAATTTTCCTCAGGAGCTCCTTATCCATCTAAGGAGGTCTCCTGGCCCTCATGCTGCACTTCCTTCTGGTTGGGATGCAACACTCCTGAGCTTGCAGCAGGTGATCCTTGAATATCAACCAACAGTCTTGGCCCCCCCTGCCCTCTAGGGCTGTATCCCATGGAACCTTACTAAGCAGGTTGCTGAAGAGGCCAAAGTCTGCTCTTTTGAAGTCCAGGGCAATGAGCTTGCTGCACGCTCTTCTCACTGTCCTGAGGATCTCAAATTCGAGCATCTCATGATTGCTGCATCCAAGGCTGCCCTGGAGCATTACATTTCCAACAAGCCCTTTCCTGTTGGTGAGCATGAGGTCAAGCATGGCACCTCTCCTTGTAGGCTCCTCTATTACTTGCAAAAGGAAGTAATGTTACATATCATGTTACATATAATGATAAAGCATGATGAAGTTTTGCAATATTTCTTCTTCCTTTCTTTTAAATTTTTTTGAAAAATAACAAATTAAGGTCCTTTGTAAAAAAATTTTCTCTGAACTATGAATTACTTTGTTGACTGCAAATAATAAATGCTGAATTCAGATAATTATGTCTGAAAATTACGTTACCTTTTCATTATATTATTTTTCCACTTGTATTCCATCTCTTCTTTAAAGGTTTCTGAATCTGTTTTATATTCACAGGGTAGTGGCATAAACTATATTAGTAAGTGTGCAACATGCTCAACACAAGCCTCTGGCCACCATTCAAAATGATGACTTGGGCATGTGAGACCTATTGAGTAGGTGGCATTGATGCGGGGAGAAATTTTGAAGTACTTTTGTACAGTATTTCCTCAACCATTCTTTCGTGAAGGGAATGAGGTTTAATATTAAAAACAGCAAACAAAGAAAAAACAACCCCCTGCAAACTAACCAAACAACAAAAAAAACCAAACAAAACCAACCAAACAAAAAGAAGCAAACCAGTATCATCACTCAATATATAGGTAATATAGTGTTACAGTGTTACTTGATGTAGAACATATGAGTGAACAGTAAATAGACCAGCCTTTGCAACAACAGCAAGAGGGTCTATGTGGAATAGCTAAGGTCTGCCCACATGAATGTCTATACTCAAAAGCCATGAACATATTAGTCATCTAAATATTGAATAATCATTACATTTTAATTTCCTACCGGAAAAGAAGACATGCAAAAAATCTACAGGAGAAAATACTTGGTAAAAAGAAAGAAAGGTCAAATAACACCTGCTTTCATGTAGGTGTTATTTCTCATGTTTTTCTTTTGTGTATATCTAAAATCTCTTTAACGGATAGGTAGAGTGCAGAGTAAATCTATTCCTCTGTTAGATTTATTTCCCTTTCATACATGAATTTATGAAAATTTCACTCTAGATAGGACCTCACTATCAACAAGGAGCAGCAAATTTATCCTTTAATATGTTTAATACTTAAAGCCACTCTTGCCCAAATTTGTAGCATTGCATGGGGTTGTTGTGACCGAAGTGCAGGTCCCAGCGTTTATTCTTGTTCAACCTCATACCACTCACCAAAGCCCACCACTACAGCCTGTATGGATTCCTCTGCAAAGTTTTCCGATCCTCAAGTAGATTGACAATCCCACCCAGCTTGATGTCGTCTGCAAATTTACTGAGGGTGCACTCAATCCCCTCATCCAGATCACTGGTAAAGATATTGAACAGGACTGGCCCCAGTACTGTCACAAGTGGGCTCAGTTAACTGTTAACTGGATTTAAATCCATTCACCACCACTCTTTGGGCTTGGCCAGCCAGCCAGTTTTTTGCCCCGTGAAGAGTACACCCACCCAAGCCATGAGCAGCCATTTTCTCCGAATGATGTGGGAAACAGTGTCAAAGGCATTACTAAAGTTCAGGTAAATATCATCCACAGCTTTTCCCTCATCCATGTAGTGGGTTTCCTTGTCATAGAAGGAAATCAGGTTAGCCATAGATGAACATACACATATGTTTGTGTGTTTACATGTGTATATATATATATAACATATATATACATAGAGAGAAATGTGTCATCTTTTCAGCACTGCTGAAGTGCATTAAAGTTGGAGAAAAGCTGTCCATTGACTTCAGCAGTTAATGTAATAAGATAAAGAACAATAATCAGCCTTCTGATAGTACAAGAAACAAACTGCTGAACTGATGGACGTCTCTGAAGAACAGATGTTTTCCACACATAAAAACTAAATTTTCTTAACCTTTCTGAGGCATTTCCTTAACCTTTTATTGCTCCTGGAGAAGCAGACATCTCCTTAGAAAGCTGGAACTATGGATTTATGGCCATGTACCTCAGAGTCTCTAGTTAAAAAAAAACAGCAACTCACAACTTTTCCCCATTTAGCTGGTCAGTTAAGTGATCTTAAGAGACAATGCAGGATATTGAAGAAACAAAATGTAATGCAAATGTACAAAAGCATCAGTGTATGCCAGACTGTATTAAGAAAACATCACAGAGATGCCACCAGAACATTTATTGTCAAAGCTAAAGAAAACTGAATGCAAGAGAATAACTCCTGAAAGTGCACGATCTATGCTTTCAAAAGCATCTGATAGTACAGAACTAAAATAGTATTGCTAACACCTTCCACTTTTAATGAGCATGCAGCTGACAAAAATGTTGCTATTGTTGTTCATAGATATGGATTTTTTAAAATGTGTGACAGACACTCTTGCATTTAGGTATCTATAGGAGAACATTTCTCCAGTGAGTTATATAAGGGATGCATGTACTTATGTACAAGGAAAGGATGATCCTCTTGGCTGCTAACATAACTGCCAGAAACACTTTCCTCTCATATACAGCAAAATCCTTTAATGACAAATATCTCTGAAACCCATGTCTGAAGCTTAAATGTCTGATTCAACGCTAAATTTATGCAGTAAAAAGCTTCCCTTTTCCTCCTGTTGGTAACCCAACTTCTATCCTTATACTAAAGGACAGCAGCTAATTTCCTGAAGACTGAGACGAAATATATCTCTTTTTCTTTCAAAGTAGCTTTAAATAACATTTCATGGAGTCACTAGTAATATAACTCTTACATTTTTTATAATTGGCATTTTTTAGTAAATGGCAGGACAGATTTATAAATAAAAATTCTGAAACCTTTGGGAAATGTCATGAAAAATCACCGTTTTAGAAAACATTTGCTTGGAAAATATGTCAAGTTTTCAAATCAATATTTATAACTGAATTACTACAAAGTGATCTAGATTCAGTTATTTTCTTATTTCTATCAGTTAGCTTGGTTTGACTAATGATAAGAAAGTTATTCCTGATTTTTTTCACCAGAGTAATAAACTTAATATTCTATATAATTTTTATTTGTTCATATTTCAAAACAGTAAATCATACTGTATTTTAAGAGAATTAATTACTTTTGCTGACATATAGTTCAGTGCCCTTCAGTACAAAAAAAGGTTAAAATCAGAATCAAATTGATGACTCAAGTCGGATACAGGACCTCCTGATTAAAGACTTATTATAGTAGCTCTGATTCCTGCAAATACCTTTTGTAACTGCTTTGTCTCTGATTGCATTCTAGCAATGATGATTTCACCAACCTGTCTTACTAGGATTAATAAATTAATTTTTTTTCTGGAGCACTATCACAACAAATAAAGTCAGTGGGTTTGCTAGGGTAATACATCCGACAGTGGGGGGTCAGGTAGCAGAATCTTATCCATAAGACTATTTTTCTCCTTTTTCTCCTTTGAACATCTGATCATTGTTGGGTGCCACCACATTTATTCAAAAAGCGTGACTGAAGTTGCATGATTTTTATTTCAAGAAAGAAGTATGAGGTAAAAAGCAAGTAAGAAAAAAAGCTACAGTTTCTATCTATAGATATAGGGGATTTTATGTTATACTGGCTTTGTTTTTCTGGTGTGAGTCTACTTTTTGCTGAAGATATGACTAATGATACTACAATGTAAGATTGTAAGTTTCCTTGTTGTCTTTTGCAGGTCCTGAAGGTGAGAAGCTTGCTGAGTTTATTCCTTCTTTTTAAAAAATAGAAACCACAAAATAAACACCTTTCAAATATGATGTAATTATTATGAGCTGAAGCAAGACCTAAAATGAAAAAAAAAAAGGGAGATAATCCGTAAGATGATTTCAAATAGTCATGGAATAGTGGTCGTACCAGAAACTAGAGACATTGTTAATGTATTTGCTCCATCTGAATGTTTATAAATATAGCTGATAGTGATGATGTACCTTTTAAAACACATTAGAAATTTATCTCACAAAATATCCAGGTACATTTTGCTGTGAGAGTGTTTCTGAAAGTTGCCAATATATTTTGCAAAAGCAATTGCCTGAAGACAAGTTGAATAAACACTATCCTAATCGAAAGACCATATTTATAATGCACTTGGAAACTTATGACAGGGAAGAACGTCAGACTTCTTTTTTCTAGTGGAGTTATACAGTTAAATATTAACAAAAAGGTGAGAACAAATATTTTTTTAATCCCTCATTTGGAAGAATGCTGTATTTTTTGTTAGTTTAAGAAACAAAGATCATATGGGAGACTAGTGTGTAAAGGTCAATGCTGTTTAGGAAATTATTATCGGAATTCAGAGGCATATTGTTTAAAGGAATGACCTAATAAATGCTTCATGAAAGTAAAAATGTTTTAAAGCAATAGCGATAGCCAATTCAGAAACCCCTAAATGCACAGATTAAATGCTGTTTCACTGCTGCTAAAATTCATGTTTACAGTACATAAAACTCTGATAAGCATGATAGGCTTTTTAGATAAAGTATTCAGTTATGTATTTTACCAACTATGCAAATATTACTGGCATAAAACACTGTAAAAGATCTTTATATTGCTATGCGTAGCTTTCAAAGATAGATTATTACACTACTGATTTAATAATATTTCTTATAGACATTTTGCCCTTCTCATGCAGTTACATACAAGTATACAAAAAGCACAAACATATGTACTACCATATGCTTTGGCAAAGTTATATACATTTTCTTCTGTGCTTTTTTTCAAAGATAAATTCTCAGGATTTATGATGTGTCACCTGTGCTATGTTGTCTTTATAGTTTTGGAAGAAGCAAATTTATCCTTTCCAATTACTTCCCAATTATAGCAGGAAACAGTAGTATAAAAACTTCAAAAATCAGCTATATTTTAGCTGTTGATTTTTACTATAAACAAATAATCATTCAGCCATTAATCATAGAATTATAGAATCATAGACTAGTTTGGATTGGAAGGAACCTTCAAAGGTCATCTAATCCAACTTTCCTACAACAACCAGGGACATCTTCAACTAGATCAGGTTGCTCAGAGCCCTGTCCAATCTGATCTTCAGTGTTTCCAGAGGTGGGGCATCTGGGCACCTCCCTGGAAACCTGCTCCAGTGTTTCACCACCCTCAAAGTAAAAATTTTTTTCCTTATATCTAAATCTAACTCTACCCTCTCACTTTAAAACTATTACCCTGTGTCTTACCACTACAGGTTCCATTAAGAAGTCTGTCTCTGTCTTTCTCATAAGTTCCTTTTAAGTATAGAAATGCTGCAATAAGCTCTCCCAGGGGCCTTTACTTCTTCAGCCTTTCATCATGGGAAAAGTGTTCCACCCCTCTGATCATTTCTGTGGCCCTCCTCTGGACTTGCTCCAGCAGGTCTGTATCTTTTTTGTACTGAGGACTGCAGAGCTGAACACTGTACTCCAGGTGGGATCTGAGCAGAGAACAGTAAAAGGGTAGAATCACCTCCCTTGACCTACTGACCACACATCTTTTTATGCAGCTCAGGTTACAGCTGCTTTCCTCGCTGCAAGTGTATGTTCTTGGCTCATGTCCAACTTTTTATCCAGTAGTACTGCCAAGTCCCTCCTTGCAGGGCTGCTCTCAGTTCCTTCATCCCCCAGTGTGTATTAATATGGGGGGTTGTGCCAACCCAGATGCAGGGTGTGTTCCTTGCCATGTTCAACCCCAGCGGCACCGTGGCCTTCCTGACCCCACCCCTACACAACTAAGCAACAACCCTATTCTCTCTCTCCCCAGAATACCTGTCCCTACTTACACTGCCTGTGCATTTCTTTCTTGCCCTTTAGTTTGACCAGCATGTGTCGACTCATCCATGCCAGTCTCTTGGCTTCCTTTCTGATTTCTTACATCTGGGGATCCAGAGCTCTTCCACTATGGAAAGTGTCCTTAAAGATCAGCCAGTTCTGTTCTGCTGTCTTGTCCCTTGTGGTAGTTTCCCAGGGGGCCCTATTGACTAACCCCTTAAAGAGCTGAAAGCTTGCTTTCCTAAAATTCAGGGTCCTGACTTTACTCTTTTCCTGTCCTGTATTCCTCAGGACTCTGAACTCCACCCCTACATGGTCACTGCAGCCCAGGCTGCTTCTAATAATCTAGTAAGTAAAATACAGCTGATTATATGTTCATGGTAAAAATAAAACTTATTGTTTGTATCCAAACCAGGGTAATTTCTGAGTTCCAGTTTCACAAGTACTTCTGGTCTGCCTAAGATTGGGTGCTGACGCTAAGTAACTTTGATGTGGCTACCCCTCTATTCTCTGACAATTCCGGTTTTATCAGACACGTAACTATTCATAACAAAATCTTCTTATAAACCTTCACAAGAACCTACTAAGAATATTCACTATATGTTATGTGCTGGTTTTGTTTTTTTTTCTCTCTGGGATCTTCCAGATTAAATAAAATGGCACTCTGCTTATCAATGGCAGAGACAGACAATTTCAACTAAAATTTTTCTACTTTCTCCAACCTTATACTTTGACCTTGGATAAAAAGCAATTTCAGCAATATATAATATGGCTTACAGAGAGACAGCTTCAATATTTTTTATTAAGATATTCCTATTTTTTTAATTGATTAATAAAAAGATATTAAGAACATCTTAGATAACTCTTAGCCTTGTAGTGTGATTAGTTCTACCTCTTTAAGGTTTTCAGAAGAAATCGGTCATGTGGCAATTATTCTCTTGTTTCATTATTTCAAAAAAATGAAACACTGATTTTGTATATAGTTTAATATTACAGCTTTTGTATTGATACTATATATAGGTGTGCACATGTACATATGTACACACATATATACACTATATATATATAGTATTGAAAATGTGCCTGGGTCGGAGCAATCCCAGACACAGCTACAGGTTGAGCAGGGAAGAGATTCAGAGCAGCCCTGCAGAGAAGGACTTGGGGGTGTTGGTCAATGAGAAAATGAACATGAGCTGGCTGCAGTGTGCGCTTGCAGCCATGAAAGCCAACCGTATCCTGGGCTGCATCAAAAGGAGTGTAACCAGCAGGTGGAAGGAAGTGATCCTGCCCCTCTACTCTGCTCTTGTGAGACCTCACTTGGAGTTTTGTGTGCATTTGGAACTGTTGGAACAAGTCCAGAGGAGGGCCACGAGGATCATCAGGAGACTGGAGCACCTCCCATTTGAAGACAGGCTGAGAAAGTTGGGGCTGTTCAGCCTGGAGAAGAGAAGGCTGTGCGGAGACCTCATAGCAGCCTTGCAGTATCTGAAGGGGGGCTATAGGGATGCTGGGGAGGGACTCCTCATTAGGGGCTGTAGTGATAGGACAAGGGGTAACGGGTTCAAACTTAAACAGGGGAACCTTAGATTGGATATAAGGAGGAAGTTCTTTCCTGTTAGGGTGGTGAGGCACTGGAATGGGTTGCCCAGGGAGGCTGTGAATGCTCCATCCCTGGCAGTGTTCAAGGCCAGGTTGGACAGAGCCTTGGGTAACATGGCTTCATGTGAGGTGTCCTTGCCTGTGGCAGGGTGGTTGAAACAAGATGATCTTAAGGTCCTTTCCAACCCTAACTATTCTATGATTCCATGATAAAATTCCTTTTGAAAGAGTAGAACAGGATTAATAAGATGTCTGGAAATAGTCTGTTAAGCAATACTTCCTGCAAGATACTTCCTTTCTTGTACCTTCAGATAGCTAGGTTTTATATCATAGGGATAAATAAACTAAAGATGCTAATATGGGCATATACTTAGACTTTTGTGTTTATTTGCTGCATAATTTAAAAAAATACACATATACATGTCTCGTACATCAATACGTACAAACATTTGTCTATATCCCACCTCAACTTAAGCAAGTAAGGAAGATGCCTATGGGAACTTTATGGAAACATAGGTTTCTACGTAGTCAGCGAAGAGAAAATCTCCACAAATAAAAGTCAGATATTGAATGTATTTTCTCTCTATTAACTTCATAGGGAGCTTAGGGCAACCCTACTGCTTTTTCTAAGTGTCTTATTTTGATGCTTATATAGGTACCACTGTAGATATGGCAGATGGGTCAAGGCTGGAAAAAAGTTAAAAGGAGAGGTTTTGGCCACATCAGCTTTTTCATGAGAGCCGATTTCTGTGCAGGAAGAAAATGTTTTACTTCTTCACTCTTTTTTCTGATCCTTTCCTGTAAGCGGCGAGGAGAAGCAGACAGGCCAACCCAATATGGGTGATAAGCAACTTCTAGTTTATTTGTGACGCAGTTCACACATATATAGGAGTGGTATTCAGCCACTCCCTCTTGGCACAACAGTATTGGTTAGCCCCACACAGCTTCCTCCACATTCTCCTCCCAGGTCTGGTCTCCGGCCACCTGTGGGGGCCACCCCCTGCCTTGCTTGCACAGTCCTCCAGAACTCTATGGTCCTGCTCTTAGAGTCATTCTGCAACACTTTCCTTTTCTGTATCCTTTGATTAACGCCTTAATCAGTGAAGGCTCAACAATTCAGGAATTTCATTTTTATACTGCTGCAAAGTCCAGAGGATTTAGAAAAGTTTTTGATGAGAACCGCTCATAAAGAATTGTGGCATTTTTTCCCATCCCCACATAAAGTTGTTGGCATTGTTGGATGTTTTTATACAGGCAAGCAACATTGTATCATTAATAATAGCATACAGTAGAATAATTAACAGCCATAGGTAAAAGGTTATTGTTGTTATGATAATCTTACTAATGTGTACATCTAATAAAATAAAAAAGGATATGTGACTGAGAACACAAACATGAGCACTCCAGTACCTAGATTAGACCAGGATAATGCAAACAAATATAAATTACATCTCTCTTCCCTGCTGTGGCCACCCAGGTCCAGGAAAGATTTACACCAAAACAGCAGGTAGAATTTTCTCCAGGAATCAGCATCTTAGGAAAGTTTCTGACTTTAAACGGTGTTTAACATTATACACGACTTCCCAAGAACTCTGACACTAATAAGCTGCTTAAGAAATATATTGAATTGGTGTACCCTTAGACAGTTGTAGTTGCAATCACTTCCTCTTCGCTTTTATATCTGTTTTTGTTTCTGGAATATTCCTTAATAAAAAGAAGTGGTGAAAGTTGATCAAAGGTAAGCATTCAAGGAAAGCTTTTCAGAAGCAGTTAGTCTGTGTGAGCCTCTCCTCATGTAAGGAACACTGGACTGAGCTTAAAAACTGTTGAAAACATTACTTCTAGCTCCCTCAGGAGCTATGATGTCTTCCTAGTAGTTAGTTTGATTATATGCCTAAAGGAAAATACAGGCCACAGTTAATATTCAACCTGGAGTGCTGGAATCTAGATCATGCAATAATAAACAGAAATAGCTTATGGGAAAGGGTATATAACTATAGATAATGTGGTAATCTGTTTCCACACCAGTCTTCTACAAATACAGAAAGTAAAATGCTACTTTTTGGTTTAATTTAACTATGTGCTTTAAAAAACTTTCCCTTCCACCTTAGGCAGCATCACAGAAAAATTCCCATTCTGAACAACATGACAGCAGCAGAGAGAGGAGAGAAATCAGTGACAGAGAGTACATGTAAACTGAGATGAATAACATAAAAAATAATCATTTATGTATACAAATAGACAAATAATAATACAAGAGGGGTACCAAAACCATGATATAATAACAGAACAATTTGGGCTTTAAAGAGGTTTTTCTGTACTACATTCTGATATAATCACTGATAATGACAGAGATTTGTAAATGTTAATAACCTGTAATGAGGAACAAAAAGAAAAAATATTGAGACAAAAAAGGTAATTCTATTTAAATCAGGACTATTAAAGTGACATTAAATAAAAATATCATAAATAACAGCCATATTTGTTGATGTATCAATATAAATAAGATAAAAATTAATATGGATATTACTGAGAAATAAATTTACATTTCTGACCCTGTTTTTAAATGAAAGTATGTTTTGGTTTAGTTTACAGTTTTGGTTTGCATTTTTTGTTAGCTCTTTTTTTTTTTCCAAAACTGCCAGATAAGCAGGATCCTCTGAATTTATATACAGTAACATCATTATTCTGAGGTGAAGAGGTTTGACCTTAACAAAGTAATGGATATAATACATGTATATGAACTTTAAGGTAATTAAACCCCATTAGGGATTAAGTAAATGCTAAACTTTTGAGCTGCTTGGCAGTAATTTTTCACAGGACTAGAAATAAGACAGAGATTCACTGGAGGTTTTAGAGCATCATTAGCCAATACACTGCTAAAAGTACATTTCAGCAGTCTGTTTCTAGTGTAATCCTTCTCATAGCTTTAGAAAACATGCCAGTGGGTATACAGATCTAGCTTCTACGGACTTGCATTAAATAATCATTGGATAAAATACAAAACTAATATAGGTGCAGAGATTAAAATGTCATCTTATTCTACACAAGAATTCTCCTATCTGTTAGATCAAAAAGGTCACAGCTGATCTTCTTCATTCTTTCTTGAAAAATTTGTTCTTTATTCTGTTCTGCAGTGAGGAACAGCTGCGTATGAATATGTCCTCAAAAAAAAAAGAATAACCTGCCTAAAACCTGATAAGGCACTGGTTTGAATTATTCTTTAAGAGAAAAAAGAATGTACAACATCTTATATAGATATTGAGTAAAATAGATGCCTGCGTTTTTTTTGTTTTAAGGGGGTGTTGTGTTTTGTAACAGCATGAGGTAAAACAATAGAAAAAATGATGTGGTACAAATTGTGGTACAAATGTATCTAATCACTTGTAAGATTAAGATGCATAAATTCTTGGTGATGTTCTTAATATCTGTTTCTGGTGTTGGAGTGTCTTGTTGATCAGATTAGGGACATTTGTATTCTTGGTACTGATTGCTGAGAATCCCTTTCCTGCATATTTAACCATTTAGTAGAATTATAGAATGGTTAGGGTTGGAAGAGACCTTAAAAATCACCTAGTCAACTGTCACTCCTGCCATGGGCAGGGGCACCTTTTGCTAGACCAGATTGCTCATATATCCATTCAACCTGACGTGGAACACTTTCAGTGATGGGGCATTCACAACTTCTCTGGGCAACCTGTTCCAGTTTCTCAGAACCATCATCATAAAAAATTTCTTCCTCGTGTCCAATTTAAATCTACCCACTTTCAGTTTAAAAGCCATTGCCTCTTTTCCTGTCATTACAGGTCCTGGCAAAAATTCTGTCTCTTTCTTATAATCCTCCTTTAAAGTATTAGGGGGCTGGAGGAAAATGTCCCCAGAGCCTTCTCCAGGCTGAACAACCCCAACTTTCTCAGCCTTTCTTCATGGGAGTGGTATTTCCCACCCTGGACCATTTTTGTGGCCCTCCTCTGGACCTGCTCTGACAGGTCCATGTCCTTCTTGAACTGGAAACTGCAAAGCAGTACACAGTGTTCCAGGTGGAGTCTCTTGAGAGCAGAGTAAAGGGGAAGAATCACCTCTCTTGACCTGCTGGTCACACTTCTTTTGATGCAGCCAAGTATACAGTTGGCTTCCTGGGCTGCAAATGCATATTGCCACCCATTATCAAAAAAAACGTGATTGCAAGGCTTTTGGATTCTGCAGTGGGAGGCAGGTACTTAAAAATATTTACTTTGTACTGAATGTTAAACTATTTAGGAGAAATATGTCTACATATCTAAATAGCAGCTCAACCTGAGTGACATAGTGGATGAGTAATATGTTTAAATGCGTGTTGTAGGAGGCTCAGCATACTGAATTGCTCATATTGAGTGAGTGAAAACACTGAGATTAGGAATATCCTGAAAATGTTTTTTTGCTGTCAAGGTTCAGGTTATATCTACAGTAGCAAGATATATTTCATAGAAATTGCTATTCTTCTGTAAGAATTAATCAATAAATCAAAACCATTTTTTTATGAGAACTCTGCATCTACAATATGCCAGTTTGTTACTTGTTTTTCCTTTGCGATAGATTTAGTTGATTTCTTGGATGAACATCATGGATGTTGTTCAAAGCTATATGGAAGATCAAGCATTTCTGCATTATGTACTGGAGGGCATTTAATGAGCACCCAGAACAGAACTTCCAATTAAGTTTTCTTTATAGGAAGATTTTTTTTTTGGTGGGGGGAGAGGGACAGGAAGAAAGTGAAAAATAATAGTTCACCTTCATCAGACCTCATTAAAACAGCTTCAAAAACCAGCCAGTGAGTGGCATGGGGTGATCAGGAGAATTTCTTCAAAAACATATTTCTGTTCCAAAATACAGTTTAATTTAGATGTGGCCTAAGGCAACTCAGCTTGGACTAAACCTTTATGCAACAAAGGCAAGTGTTTCTGACAAATAATTTTCTGAACCTCAGTTCAAAACTGTTGTGAACTAATGTTGCTATGGGACTTGAATTCACAATTACTTTTGTAAGTCTGTCCCTAAGAGCTGGCTTTCTTTTATAATTTATTAATCTGTTTAAGCAATTAAAGCTTCAAGTTCCAAAGGTGCCAAATTCTCAGCATGATTTCTGCATCCACTGATAAACCTGCTCTTGCCTTTCATGTGACAAGATCAAGCTCAAAAATATGCTATGTCTGATAATGAAAAAAGAGTATCTGGGTACTAACCACTGCTATGTTAAGTTTTCTATGTCCAGAAATGATGAATTAAGTCAGTTACAGTGTTTAGAAAAATTTCTGTATTATAGTTGTGTAAGACTGCAAGAAGAGTATCTTAATTTTCAAACAAAATATCATAGAATCATAGAATCTAATCTAAACCTATGCTCTTCTAGTTTAAAGCCATTCCCTCTTGTCCTGGAACTACATGCCCTTGTAAAAAGCCACTCTCCAGATTTCTCGTAGTCCCCCTTTAGGTACTGTAAGGCTACTGTGAGGTCTCCCTGGAGCCTTCTCTTCTTTGGGATGAACAAGCACAATTCTCTCAGTCTGTCTTCATAGCAGAGGTATTCCAGCCCTCTGGTAATATTCGTGGCCCTCCTCTGGATTCGCTCCAACAGGTCCTTGTCTTTCTTATTTTAGAGGTCCCCAAATATACCAGTGTTGACAAAAAGAAGATATTAAATCAAATGTTAGACAAATTGTGTTTATATGTTTAGTGACTTACAAGGGTGTAGGACATCATACATGAATATAGTAATTGATTGATACTTATGTGATGAAAGATGTGAGGGTTTGTTTCATTAGTATTCATATTTTTAGATGTTAATAAATATATTTAAAAATTTGAAAATTATGAAATAGAAAAATTTTAATTGTCCCTACAGTAGATTTTTTACAGAAATTTTATAGAATATTTCACTTACATTTCTAAAATATCCCATAGTAACTAAGGCTGTGGATATGGAATATTTAAATATTCTTTCTTTATTTGAAAATTGTAAATGGAGAAAAATGGTTATATTTTGCCTTGCCGTCAAGAAAGAGTTTATTTCTATAAATAATGATTTGATACTATACATATGCCAAGTCTATACATATGCCAAGTACTGGTTTAATCTGAATTCACTTTCAGTTTCTAATTAGACATCTGTTAAAGTCCGTAGCAGGAAATCCAGTAGAGTTGGTAGTATTTTGTCAAAGTGATTAATGATTCAGTGTTGAAGTATCTGTAAATGGAGCTTTTAATGTGAATTATCATATAAGTTGAAATGAAGCTTTTTTGCTTCTATGAAAAATGTTTCAAATTTGTATTATTACCGGCAATTACAACAGCAAAACACCCCCTCAAAAAAAAAGATCAAATGACAAAACTTTTTTCCTTTTCTTTTTTTTTTTTTTTTTTTTGCCATCATTCCCTAATTGGAATACTCATGTTTCAAGTAACTGCCAAAACTATGAAAAACATATTTTCTCTCTTTATCTCTCTAGCTTTCTCATATTCCAAGATTTTAATGAAAGTATGCATAGAAATCTTAGCTGTACATTTTCCAAGTAATGGGAAAATTTGTGAAGTACTACTAATTATTTTTGGTACTATTTAATGAGTTCACAAAAAAATTCTCTTGTATTGAATTTTCTCATTCTGACGATTGCAAGTGCAGGATGCATATTATTTATATAGTCATTTGTAGTTCTTCAGGAAGTCAGCAAAAATTCAATATGATAATTAAATATCACAGCTGAGTTAAGCAAGGTTTTTTATTGCCCTCATGTTTAAAGCATTTTTCAGTGTTTGATAAACCTGTGTCTTATTTTTTGGGGGTTTGATTTTTAAAAAGGCATTCTGGACAATAAGAACAAAACATTTCATTTGTCATAAATAAATAAATAAAAATAACATGTCACAGAAGTTACCATAGGTGTTGTGCACCCAGTAACTAAAACAATGATTTATTGGGTGAGCAATATTATGACTATTTGTTTCCTCACTTTACAGAGGAAGTTACTTGTGTTCTGTCATGCGAAATTCCCTTCGCACCTTGTAGAAGGCAGATGGTATACAAGGTTTTTTCCTGCTGCTCAAAAAAAAAAGGTGTTTTTCCAACAGTGTGTAGGCAATACTTTCTCTTACTCACCAAGTAGATGTATGGTACTAAGTGATACAACTCTGACCACAGTCCTTGTGTACCTTCCAAGCAGTGACCTTTAGAACTTGCAGCATGCTGTCTTTTTTTATAATGGGAATTGTTCCTTCTTAGCAAAAGAACAGAAAAAAAAAAATACAGTTGTTTCCAATTGTGAAAGTACATGGTGAATCAGAGAGAACACAGTGTACAAGGTCAAAATTCCATCTGGTTTGTTGGAGCAAGCTCAGTGGTGTTCAGCAGGAAATCAACAAGTTCCATTTCATATTGATTGTGCTTTGGAAGGTGTCATATTTAGAGTAGTTTATAAAAATGTATGGCCTTGCAAATATTCATATATGCTACTCAGAATACTTCACTTAAAATAAACTAGAAAACATGTCAATTTCAGAAACTTTTTTTTAATTGAAAGGAGAAAAAAATGATTAATCAATACTAAAAGAAAAAAAATCTTGTACTTATTAACAACAAAGAACATCTGAAATCCCCTATCTGCCTAAAAAGACCCCATAGATACATTTGAAAGCAGTCTTTGAAAATTGCAGTACATCCACATTTATTAATAATTATGTGCAATGTAGGAAAAAATGCTATATAATTCCTTTAAAAGTCACTTTGGAGAATAACAATACCTTTGAGCACTTAAATAAATAGAAATCTAAAATTTGGAAACAGACATAGAAAAACACCCTACTTGGTAAAATATTTCAAACTTTATTGTAAAAAAAAATCCCAAATTTAATTCTTCTTTTTAAATATTTAAAACCAGGATCTGATACTACTGTGAACACCTGTTATCTCTCACTAAGTTATATGATTAGCATGAAACAGATCTGACACATTTTCTTTATCATTACAAATTGCTAGAGACTCCAGCTTCCTATAGGCACTGAAACGTGAATTTTTTTCTTCACAACAAATGCCTGACTTTAACCACTTTTTTCTTTTTTTTACTCAATTAGCAAAATCACATATTTCAAAACATGTAAATAACTAAACCTAAAACAAGACAACAGAAACAAAAGGCAGCCCTTCCAAAGCAAAGCAAAACTGAAGTGGATATTTGAAACTCTTCTGAGAAAACAAACAAGACAGGTATTCCTGCACTCTGAACATTGTTAATGTTCTGTAATCCAGCAAGTGATACGTAACCTGCACACCTTAGCGTCCACAATGCTTTCTCATATAACTGGACTCTGACAGCAGTATTAATACATTGCTTTCCTTTTTGCACAATATGTGCTTCTCACGTACTGTGGTTATGTACTTACAGAATTAAACTTGTGTAACAGATCAGAAGTACTTAAGTGAAACCAAAAAAGATTTAATTGCATGAATGAATTTGTTCACTGGCAAATTTCATGTTAAACTGGACTTGAGAATGGAAGACTACAGCATAATTTAAGTCATAGTTATCTAAACATAGTTATGTAGCATAAATTATAACTTCAGTTAAACTATAAGTTATAGTTTACATTATAAACTGTACCAAGATCAACTGAGCATTGATTGCTATATCAGATGGACTAATAGTCACTCACTATGTTCAGGTCCTGCATACTGTGAAGCAGCCTGGTGACTTATCATTCAGAATAATAAATGACATGGTATCTGCTCTGCAAGTCTTTGACCCTAAAGACCTCTTCAGCTCCCTGTAGCTACTGTGCTAAATAATTTTTTTCATTCTGGAAGAAGAAATTTGAAAAAAGCAAAGAGGTCTCAGTTCTGTGGACAAGCAAAGGAACCCTGGGCTGAGATGTGAACCTTTAGCATGATGTTAATATCATGGGGACAGGGCTCTTAAACAAAAACGTGCCTTAAAATAATTTTACTTTGGCTGTGCAAAAGTTATTTGTCATTATTTTCAGTATGACAAAGAGTAACCAAATCACTGATCTACCATAGCTATAAGCCCTTGTAATACATATAAACCACAACAGAATCATTGAAATAACTAACTTCTATTTTAGCACAATAAATACAAAGGAAACAGAACAAAACATAAGAAATTAAATAACTGGGTTGCTCAAAGTCCCATCCAGCTTGGCCTTTAATAATTCTGGGGATGGGACATCCACAACTTCTCTGGGCAACCTGTTCCAGTGTCTCACCACCTTCGCAGTGAAAAATTTCTTCCTAATACTTAATCTAAATCTACCCTTCCAGTTTAAAGCCATTTAATGTATCTGTTTCAAGGCACACCAGGTTGCCCCTGCATGTTCTATGCCATAAGTGTGGATTATCAGGACCAAAAGAGGAGTCTTGCAGGCAGAGGATTTGGAGAGCTCGGGGATTTGTGGATTGCTGGCCATAGCTATAATACCAGACTGTTAATATTTCTATGACAACATACTGTTACATTTGTTAGAAGTATCCCCTGTCTTTATGATACTTGTATCATGGTTATCTCATTACTGTTGTGGTCTACTACTATGGTTTAGTTTATAGTTGAATATTGCTAAAAGGTAGTTTTATCTGCTACATCTGTGCTTGTTACACAAACTGTTGATCAATGTAAGCCATTAAAATCATAATATATACCTTATGCAGCTAAAACTTCTTTCCTTACCAGGTAATACTGCTGTAAATTTTTCCCCTGCGAAACTTCTTTCCTTGTTAGGTAATATGCTGTAAACTCTTTTCCCCCAGCTTACACATTTCATGCACAATACATAACTTCATCTGCATACTTTATGATACTGAAATATGTTTATGGACACCAGTTCCTCTTTGTATCTCCTGTGAGGACCTGTTTCCTGCTACATGGTGCTATTGTCCTTGGTAAAGGTAGGTGATTGAATGTGGAGATGAATCTCACATGTAATTCTTTGTCCAGGGGTGACTGCGATTCAAAGTCCTGTTGTCTCTTTGCATGGTAAAAGATCTCAGAACAAAAGCAGTAAGAGGGGGAGGATCATGTCACTCACTATAGCCTTCCCTTTGATCCTTCTGTTTACAAAATGTGAACAGTGTAAAAGTACCTTGCAAATAGGATTTACACAGTTTAAGAGCAAAGTTACTAGGAATAAGACCACGCAGGACTAACCAGCTACTATGCCAAGCATTACTACACTTACCATGCAAATGATGCTCCTAATACATCTTTGCTGAGTGAAGTCTCCAGTAAGTGGGGCATTAGTCTGATTCTTATTGCTACTTAGTTGCTACCTTCTGATTTTCTTTTCTAATGTAATTTTTTTTCTCCTTAGGGTTTTAGACCTTTCGATGGCAGGAAGGGTATGTTCCATCTTAAATACTGGAGTGGCTACTACTAGCAAACCAGATATTCTTCTGTCTGTGTTTATACTTCTCCTGTAGGGCTTTAGCTCGCTTATGCTCCCACATATTAACAATTACTTCATCCATAATCTTTTCCTTATTAAAATTAGTCATGGTCACACAGCTGTGCTGATCAGATGACTCCTTGAATCACAGGTGGATTAAACTTCTTGGGTGAGAGTTAAATGATGGACTTCAATGTAGTTGCCAAAATATAGCTCTCTAGTTTCACTTGAAGATGTGAAAATTAAGATGCATATCTGGCCTCTATCTGCAGTAGAGGTGTCTCATAAATCATGTGTCAAATCTGGCAGTGACATATGGATATCTAGGATGCCTTGGAGTGTTTTAAATGGCCCTAGATACTTCTGTTTAAGCAATTGGTTTAGAATCATAGAAACATAGAATAGTTAGGGTTGGAAAGGACCTGAAGTTCATATAGTTCCAATCCCCCTGCCACAGGCAGGGACACCTCATACTAAACCATGTCACCCAAGGCTCTGTCCAACCTGGACTTGAACACTGCCAGGGATGGAGCATTCATAACCTCCCTGGGCAACCCATTCCAGTGCCTCACCAACCTAACAGTAAAGAACTTCTTCCTTATATTCAGTCTAAACTCCCCCTGTTTAAGTTTAACATGTTTAACCCATTACCCCTTGTCCTATCACTACAATCCCTAATGAAGAGTTCCTCCCCAGCATCCTTGTAGGCCCTCTTCAGATACTGTGGTCTCCACGCAGCTTTCTCTTTTCCAGGCTGAACAGCCCCAACTTTCTCAGCCTGTCTTCATACGGGAGGTGCTCCAGTCCCCTGATCATCCTCATGGCCCTCCTCTGGACTTGTTCCAACAGTTCCATGTCCTTTTTATGTTGAGGACAGCAGAACTGTACACAATACTCCAAGTGAGTTTGTGTCTATGGTGTCAGATGTTTGCTGTTGACCAGTGTCCTGTTAGGAGGTCACAATGAGTCTGCAGTGGAAGTTGTTCATGGGATATGAATTTTGCTTTATAGAAGGTTTTAGAAATATGTACTTGGTGTTGCTGCCACTTAATTCAGGGCTGTGGATTGCATGCTTTTTGCAGAAAAATTATGCCAGGCCAGGGAAACCTAACTCCTAAAACTCTTTTGTTCCATGTGTTACTCCAGAAATTTTAGCATATGGTGGGCCACACTGAAGTCCTCTGTTGGAAGCTCAGTGAGTTTACCATGTTTTAGGAATCCATACTTTTAGTGAGAATATTTGTGACAGTCCCTATGGCAATTTTGGACTCCTACTAAGCAGTAAGAAATCATCTGGTGTAGGGAAGTACACTACAGGCATACTGTATCTGGAAGCTTATAATGCCTTGTCCCAGAGTAATTCCTTAATTCTGGGAGGATATTTATTTGGCTGGCTCTGAATGTAGCATCTTCCATAGGTTTTCTCTTTCATTGCTTGGGCAAGCCTCAAACTTTTATATTATAAGACACTGTAAAATTATTGGGACAGAAGCAACAGAAGTTATTATAACCTCAATTTGAATTTGCTCTCTCCTGTGGGAGGAAGCTAGCACTGGGAACAAGGTGGAAGGTTCTCCTGTCAGACTCTTCAAGGCATCAGCATTCAGAAATTCCAGGGTGAGAGTGCCTGTATATACATTGAACTATGCTATGTTTCTCTTACATACACACTTAACTGGATGAATATCACACATTATTTTTCAAAAACACCCTAAACTTTTGCAAGGTTAAAGTTGAGGGCTTATTTCAGCCACCTTGTTGAACAGGCTGAACTCCAAAATCTAGATGATGGTATCAGTCTCCATGTTTTGCTGTTAGCAGGAACAGTTTGTTTGATGAGGCTTATTTGCTGTTCTATCCGAATTAATTATAGCAAGGCAGAATTATTCAGGTCCTAAACATCAGGTCCTAGGTTGCCACCATTTTGATTAACAGCTCCAGAGAGGGAGCCAAGTGCATAATGTTGTCAGTAATTTAGTTCAAGGCAAGCAACAACAGAGCATGACAGAGAACATTTGAGCCTTTGTGGTCAGAGAATGAGGTCTATGAATGACAAGAACCATATCTAGGTATTTACAACCCACTTTTTACGCTTTTTTTCCCAGATAAAAAAGAAATACTGAGCTCTTTCTAAATTCTACTAACAGAAATTAATCCTTTTTATACTCACGCAAAATAAAACAAGTACACTCAATCCCTTCTCCACATACATATAAAATTAGACATTTGGCTTTGTTTCTGCAGTTTCATTAACCTTTGTGAGTATATCTTCCATCATCAATTAATTCAAGATTGTAGTGGTTTGACCCTGGCTGGAAGCTAAGCCTTATGCAGCCACTAACTCCCCATGCTCCCAGCAGGATGGGACCAGAGAATAGGAAGAGCAAAAAGTCCCCAAAACTGTGGGTCAAGATAAGAATAGTATAATAAGTAAAGGGAAGAGAAAGAGGAAGTAAAGGGGAAAAATGAACAAAACAAGTGATGTAATGTTGCAGAATGACTCTAAGAGCAGGACCATAGAGTTCTGGAGGACTGTGCAAGCAAGGCAGGGGGTGGCCCCCACAGGTGGCCGGAGACCGGACCTGGGAGGAGAATGTGGAGGAAGCTGTGGGGGCTAACCAATACTGTTATGCCAAGAAGGAGTGGCTGAATACCACTCCTATATATGTGTGAACTGTGTCACAAATAAACTAGAAGTTGCTTATCACCCATATTGGGTTGGCCTGTCTGCTTCTCCTCGCCGCTTACAATGTAAAGGCAATCAGTCATCACTTCCTACAGTAGAATAATGCCCAGCCAGTCCCTACACAATGGCTATCTACCCAAAACCCTCCTCCTTTCTAGTTTTTATAGCTAAAGATGACTATATGACATGGAATAACCCTTTCATCTTTTTGGATCAGTTATCCAAGTTATGTGTCCTCCCCACTTCTTGTGCACCCCAAGCTTTCTCACTGGGGGCAGTGTGTGAAACAGAGAAGGCCTCGACACTGTGTAAGCACTGTTCAGAAATAGCTAAAACGCATGTGTTATCAATACTATATTGATCAGATACTCCAAACATGCACCATAATGGGCAGCATGCTATGAAGAAAATCACCTCCATCCCAGCCAGACCCAGCACAAAGAAAAAGTAGATGTGACCTTCTTTGTACAACTGGCAGATGCCTCATATTTGCAAGCCCTGGTCCTCATGGGTGACTTGATCCAAAAATCTGCTGGAAGGCCAACACAGCAGGCTGTAAGCAAAGCAAGGTGTTTGTGGAGCACATCGTTGACAACTTCTTGGCACAAGGGATTCAAGAATGGACAAAGGAGGACACTGCAGGAATTGATTTTTACAAATAAAGAACTGTCCAGGAAAATGAAGATTGGTGGCAGCTTTGGCTAAAGTGACTATGGAATGGTGGAGTTCAGGATACTGAGAAAAGGAAACAATGCAAATAGCAGGATCACAAGCCTGGGCTTCAGGAGAGTAGGCTTTGATCTTCAGAAGAGTAGACTTTAGGCTTCAGGGACCTGCTTGGACAAATCCCAGGAGAGAAGAGAGGTCAGGAAAGCCTGTTGATTTTCAAATACCACCTTTTCCAAGCTCAAAAACAGTCCATCCAAATAATCAGGAAAGCAAGTATCTGTTCAACATCATTACTGATCTGGATGAAGGGACTAAATGCACCCTCAGGAGGTCTGTAAAACATACAAAACTAAGAGGAGTATCTGATAGACCAAATGATTGTGCTGCCCTTCAGAAGTACCTCAACAGGCTTAAGAAATGACCAAGAAGGAACCTCAGGAAATTCAATAATTGCGAATATGAAGTTCTATGCCTTTGAAGGAATAAACCCATGCACTAGTAAAAGTTGAGGGCTGACTGACTGAAAAGCAGCTTTGAGAAAATGACCTGTGATTGTAGTAGACAGGAAGTTGAACATGAGATAGCAATGGGCCTTTGCAGCAAAGGAGAGCAACATCTCCTGTGGCTGCAAAAGAAAGAGTGCCGACAGGTCAAGGAAGGTGATTCTTCCTCTCTACTCTGCCCTGATAAGACACATTTGGAGTACAGTGCTCAATTCTGGGCTCCCTAGATATCTTGGTTTCAGCTGGGATAGTTTTGTTTGTTCTTTTTCGTAGTAGCTGGTATAGTGCTGTGTTTTGGATTTAGTATGAGAAAATGTAGGATACTGGTATTTTAGTTGTTGCTAAGCAGTGCTTAATCTAAATCAAGGGCTTTTTCATCTCTCATGCTCTGCCAGTGAGAAGGGCACAAGAAACTGAGAGGGAGCACATCCAGAACAGCTGACCTGAAGTAGCCAAGTATATATGAAATATTCCATACCACAGAGCATCATGCTTAGTATAAAAACTGGGGGAGTTGGCCAAGACCCACTGACAGCTACTCAGGGATGGACTAGGTATCAGTCAGTGGATGGTGAGCAATTGTATTGTGCATCACTTGGTTTTTCATTGGTTTTATTCCTCTTTTCTCATATTATTATTATTATTTATTGTTATTATTATGTATTGCTATTGTGATGGTTATTATCTTTTGATTTATTTAAATTACTAAACTGCTTTTACCTCAACCCATCAGTTTTACATTTTTCTGATTCTCTTTCCCATCCCACTAGGGACAGGGTGAGGAATGAACAAGTGGCTGCATGGTACTTAGCTGGTGGCTGACGCTAAACCATGACACCAGTACATGACAGACATAGACATGCTGGAGCAGGTCCAGAAAAAGGCAACAAAGATGATAAAATATTTGAGTATCTGTCATATGTGGGAAGGCTGAGAGAGCTGGGACTGTTCAGCCCGGAGAAGAGAAGGATCAGGAGGGACTGAATCAGTGTATATAAATGACTGTTAGGGAAAAGAAAATAAAGTCAAACTCTTCTCAGACGTATCCAGTGACAGGACAAGAGGCAGCAGTCACAAATTAATCTACATGAAGTTCTGATTAAATGTAAAAGAGGCAAAAAAAGTCACAAAGGGGTTGATAAAACCCTGGAACAGGTTGCTCAGCAAGCTAGGGGAATCTCCATCTCTGGAGCGTTTCAAAACCTGCCTGGATATTACAAGTGTCCAGCAACTTGAGCAACCTGCCCTAGCTAACCCTTCTCTGACCAGGACAGTTAGACTAGATGGTATTCAGAGGTCTCTTCTGCCATCAAGTCCAGGTTGGACGAGGCCTTGGGTGATATGATTTAGTGTAAGATGTCCCTGCCCATAGCAGGGGGGTTGGAACTGGATGATCTTGAGGTCCTTTCCAACCCTAACGATTCTATGATTCTATGATTCTATGATCAGTAATTTTGTAACTCTAAGTAATTTAGCACAGAGTCAGGTGTGTGCAGTTGTAGGCTGTTCTTAAGCCTAAGAACCAACTTTCTTTGAAATAAAATGTAATTTTCTTGCATCTGCTGTCCTCCTCCATCTTCTTGAGACTTCTTCAGACTTGAGCTCTTCAGGCAGCTTTCAGTCCTTGGCCATCTATCCTGAGAAGATGACCCATACTTCTGCCCAGGGGAGGGAAAAGTGTGGAAAGGGTCCCACAAATACCTACAAAGAAAAGGAAATACACTACTAAAATTATAAATATTTCTTTATACAAAACACACACAAAAATACAGGCCAGTATTGCTTCCTTCTTCCTAAAGGACTTAGTATAAAGGATAAAAGCTGAGCTGAGACAAAGTGAGTGGGACTTATCCATAGATTCTAACAACTAAGTTTAGGCAAGTTTAGGCTATCTGTCAAATTGAGGATCCACATTTAGAGACAGGTGCCAAACTTCTAGAAGCCAGCACAGTTCAAACAAATATGTGAATGCATGCTGGGATGCATCAGAACAACACATTTCATTGTGAGCCTTTGTGATACCCCACTTAGGCATTTTTCAAAAGTTAAATAAACCCTTTTTTGCCAGTGGCTTCTGGCTGTGATCCAAGCACATAAAAGTGAACAACCTTCTTTTCTCAGAGTCCTAGTCATGTCTCTGGGACTTTCAGTCATTATCACATTTTTATAGTTGTTAACAACAGGTCAACAAACTAACTAGGTAACTGAATAATAAGTAGGATGCTCTAACAGCCTGCAGGAATAGGGTTTTTACACAATATTCATTTACATATTCACAGATACTATATGTGAGGTGTGTTCACAGGAGTGTTGTATGAAGAAAGGCAAATGTCCTGTGATGCCTGCTGTTGGAAGTGAAATAGTTTGGAAGATTGGGCGGGAAGTGTTAAACTAACTCACTGCCCATATTGATTGTAAGGAGCAAACAGTCTCAGAATTGCTTTAATTTTCTACTGAAGAAAGCTTTCTGGTTTATCAAAAAATAGTGTGCAGGAATGTCATGATTTAAGCCCAGCCAGTAACTCAGAACCACAGAGTCAGTCTCTCACTACCCCCTCCCCCCTCTCCCCGCCCCATCCTCCCTTCTCCCCCAGAGGGATGGGGAGGAGAATCGAAAGAATGTAACTTCCATGGTCTGAGATAAGAACAGTCCAGTAACTAAGGTATAACACAAAACCACTACTGCTATCGCCAATAATAATAATGATAAGGGAAATAACAAGGGAAGAGAATACAACCACTCACCACCCACTGACCAATACCCAGCCCGACCGAGCAGTGACATAACTGTTCTGGGTAACTGCCCCCAGTTTATATAATGGGCATGATGTGCTGTGGTATGGAATACCTCTTTGATTAGTTTGGGTCAGGTGTCCTATCTCTGCTTCCTCCTGGCTTACCCTCCTCCCTTGCAGAGCATGAGGCTCAGAAAGTCCTTGGTCAGGGTAAACATGACTTAGCAGCAACTAGAAACATTGGTGTTATCAGCACTGTTCGCAGGCTGAAAGTCAACAACACAGCACTGCACCAGCTACTAAGAAGGAGAAAAATGACTGCTACTGCTAAACCCAGGACAAGATACAAGCAATCATAAGCCCAGCGCAAAGGACTGAGGGCCCAGGGCTCCAGGGTGAAACACAGAGTGATAAGATTGACAGTATAAGCACACCTTAGATAGGTTGTCAGTCACTTCATTATGCTCTTGTAATGAATCAAGTCTATTGAAAAGAATTCATGACTGCAGTAGTAGTTTTTGTATCTCTCCCTTTTCTAGCTAATCACTAAACATACTGGAAGAAAAGATGTAATTATAAAGAAAAAATATATTGCACAAATGTCATTGCAACAACAAAAGAAAAATAAATAATAGGCCCTTTGGGGCAATTTTCACTTACACAGATGAGCAAACAAGGGAACAGGGACCAGGGAAAAGCAGTAAACAAATTTACATGAAAGAAAACCTACTTGTTACCTGTTTAGTAGACAGTTCTTATTAGTTCCTTTTACTTTGTGAGTAAGCTTTCTCAAGCTAAGTGTAACTTCTACCTAAGTTCTGATGGCCCCATTAAACCTCCCCTGACTGTAAGAGGAAATGCATGAAAGAAAAGATCTGTTATAGAGACAGCCACCTACCCCACCACTGTTAAATGGCCCACTTAGCAGCAGCTCTTAGGTATGGGAGTCTAACCAGGGAGGGGCATGCATGCACAGGAGACACAAAACTATCTCAGAGTTTGTGCTTGAAATGATTCAGTTAGACAGGATGACCATCAGCAGTATTAAACAGCAACCAGGAAATGACAGACACATCTGAAGAGGTCAGTCTTATAAGAAGTATGAAGGAAGCACAGATATTTTTGACATGGAAAAAGACAGTGGAAAGGAAGGAGTAGCTGTCACAGCAAGTCTGTCCCTGGGGCACCCCAATCTCTGCCCAGACCAGGCAGCACAGTTTCTTCATGGGATTTTGGGAGCAGCCAGTACACAACAGTGGCCTGGCAGAGCTGGGGCAGCACAAAGGGACCCCACCCTGGGGTGTGGAGACACCTTCCAAAATGCCTCCTTACCATTAGGTGCATCAAGAGCGGAAGGGGAGTGTATAAAAGTGGGGAAGGTGTGGCAGCAACCCCTCCATCCAGGGTATGTACATGTCTGTGTATGTGCTGGCTAGACCTTCACAGGATCAGCTCCATAAGGCTGTTCATAAATTTATAGGTGTTTATTAGCATCTCTTTAATTTATGTATAATTGTGATTTATCTGTTGTATTAAGGATGTTGATTATGAATATATAGTTAATGGATTGCCAGTTAATTGCATGTCATTAATAAATCAAAAAACTTCTTCAGTCTTCATTTCATTTAAATCACATAAGTTGAGCAATTTTTTCTTGTGACAACATAGTAAAAGTAATTATCCACAGTCTCAAAAGGACATGCTTTTTAAAATGCCTTCTGATTAAAAGAGCAATTTGCTGGTGCCACTTGCAAACTGCATCAATAAAATGTGTGATAGCATGCTTTGCTTTTAAAACCTCTGAATGAAGATTTATAATGTTATTGTCTTCAAACCCTTAACTCAGAATTCACCAAAGCACTTAGAGTCACTTCCTAGCAGTTTTTGGAGCTTGGCGAGTTACTGGAAATGATGAATCCTCAGAAATAATCTTTATCCAGTTTAACACTGCTTAAAAATATTATGCTTTGGTTTTAGTTCCCTAGCTGTCATGGTATGGATACAAAACTACCTTCTGGCTGTTCCCTTGCTTTCCCTGTCTTCTCCAAAGCTAATCGCTGTCGACAGATGTGACATACTCCTCTTGGACATACATTGTATAGAGCAATATGTGCATGATAACAAATTATATGCACCTCAGATACAGCTCCAGGGTCAAAAGCTGTTTTCCACCTTGAGCTCTGTAAGATCTTCGAGCTCTGAAACACTTGGAAAAGGTTACAAAAAGCCAAATATAGATGGTGATTATCTTTATAGGACAATGTAGCATATCTGATAACAGAAAAATCATTGTTTGCTGGTAAAGAAAGTATTCAAAAAAGGCCATCAAACTGGAGATGTCATTCAGAAGACCAAGATTTGGGACAACAGTATGTGGGTCCTGAAATTCTGGAGTTGTTAAAAAATAGCCCTTTGCCTAGATATAATCACTGTATTGTGGTTACCCATATTCTAGCACATGGAGGTTTTTTACAGGGTGATTGGATAAATGACAGTACAATAAATTATTTACTTCACGACATTGTGTAATGGAAATTGGCACTTATATTATCTGTTTTGGCATCTGGTACAGTGACTTTTAGGCATATCACTTTCTGTTGTCTTCACCTGCTATAGTATGATTCCAATTACACCGGGAAAAAAATAGCGAAGTCTCATTTCAAGAGACGAAAATACCCCTGTTGAGGCCCCAGATGTGCCTCTCAGACTCTATTCTTATTTCTTTTTCTCATCCAGAACCAAACACCTCATACCACTAATGTTTGTAGATGGAATTAATATCAAATATCTAACAGTGGAAAACAGACCATGTACTATCTCGCCCTGAGCCAGTTTGATTACCAAACTTTGCATCTTTGGAGGTGCCAGTCACTTGAGTTTGATTGAAATGGAGCTTTGACTAATAAGTTCCTGCCTCTGTTAAGTGGCTAAAGTGAGATGTAATCTAAGCTAAGGTTATAAATAATATAAACTTATCTATGGGTAATCTATGCACTGGAAAAATGGAAAACTCAATTGATTTTTTTACTTTAGTATTTTAATTCTACATTTAGGTTTTTTATTTAATGCTTTCATTACAAATTATTTACATATTTAAAACAACAAACCAGAAGAAAGTTGTCATTAGAATTTGTTTTCAAATACACAACATTGCCCATCTTCCTAGCATTTAAAATAACCTACATTCTTCTTAGCCACTTAGAGTGGTTGTATATAGCTTTAAAGCATGAGACTTGGCAATATGTGTCACTGAAGTGGTAGGATAATAATGAAATAAGTCACATTATACTTCTTATGTCATTAACTTTGAAAGATATCATCAGACAATTAGGGAAAAGATACCTAAGCCAACTAGACTCTCAGCTTCTTGCTATTTTTCTAATAATGTAGTTCCTGAAACTAGCAATAGTAATGATAAATATCCACTATTTCCCTATATGGAGGCTGTGTGGAAAATGCATACCAAAGGATTAGGGATGACTTTTATACCATTAAACATAGATCTGTTTGTTCATTCCACTGTACCTAATTTGGGCCACAAGTAAAATGATAATGAGCCTCCTCAAAACCTTGACTAATGTGACATCCTAGTCTGATACATATTTTCATATTACTCCTAATCCAGAATGATAAGATATTTACCTTGTGCTGTCATTTATTTACTTTGACTCAGTTTGAGGTTTGGGATTTTGGGGGTTTTGGTTGTTTTCTAGTGTTTTTTTTACCTCTGTGAATGTCATTCATAAAGTGGCTTCAAATGTTAAAGACCATGGTAGCTAAGTTCATGAAGTAAATAGGAAAATACACCTTAAATCCAACTTCATATAAAGTCAGAGAATTACAATGTGCTCCATATACTCAGACTTCATCATATGCAAAACTTCATCTTCAGTTGTTAGGAATATATTCACACTTATTCATTTGCACAACTTTTCCTGAAGTGCTGAGTTATGGGCTAATTGCTAGTAACAGCCCCCAGAGATGAATACTGGGGCTGGTGTTGTTTAATGGCCTTGATAAAGGCTGGGATGGTGAACAGAATGAACCTTCAACTAGATTTCGGATTATACTGAGCTGCCAAAAGGACATAATATACTGAAGTGGTAGGATGGCTTTTCAGAGGAAACTGGAAAAGTTGCAGAAATGGTCTGAGGAGCCTTGTGAAGTTCACAATGACAAAGGTAAAAACCTAAACCAAAGTCAGAACAGCCCTTTGTTCTGGCTGGGATCTTAGTGGCTAGAAATGAGCTTTGTAGAAAATGAGTTTGGGTTTGGGCTGACATAAAGTTAAACATGAACCAGCAACACAGTTTTACAGCAAAGAAGGTCAACAGCATTATGGATTGTGAGAGAAAGAGAGAAGCAGGTCAGGGGAGTTGATTATTCCTGGTATCTAGAGTAAATGCATCTAGAGTGTTGTGTCCAGTTTTGGTTTTCCGAATATGAGAAGACGTGGACTATATTAGAGTGTGTCCAGTGGAGAGCCACTGAGATGATCAGAGGGCTAGAGCACATGAAACACAAGGAGGGGCTCAGAGAACTGGTTTTGTCCAACCTGCAGAAAAGAAGGCTCCAGAGAGACCTTTACTACTGTCTACAACTGCTTAGTGCTTGGGGGAGGTATAGAGAAAAAAAGAGACAGACTTCCAGAGATGCACAATGAAAGGACAAGAGGCAAATGACCCAAGTTGGAACATGAGAGAATTTGACTTTACAGGGAAATGGTTTTTCTTGCATGTGAGTAGTCAAACACTTGTGTGGGTTTCCTAGAGAGACAGGGATTCTATCCAACCCCGTAGATACTCAAAACTCAACTGTACAGGGCCCTGAGCTGTCTCAGTGCCTGACTCTCTTTTAAGCAGGAAGTTGCCCTAAAAAGGTGCCTTCCAACCTGGATTATCCTATGATTCTGTGATCAGCATTAATGTAGACTCTGCTTACATGAATGCATGCCATGCCCTCCTCACATGCAGCTTCCAAACTGTTTTGACAAAGTGATATAGAGGTTATATGATTAACTCATTAGAAAACAAATAAAGAAATGGGCAGCAGTGTAACAGCAGTTTGGTTCCATTTTAGATGAAAATTTAAGACCTCCTTTTCACTCTTGGGGACACGATCACACTTTTAAGCTGTGTCATTTGCACGGGAATCTCTATGGTTGGGATTTGTGCTCACTTAACTAGTACCTTCACAGACAGTGAAAAAGTAGCTGAACTGGTTAGTCCAACAAGATTTCTTCCCCCCCCCCCCCTTGTATTTTCATTTCAAGAATCATTCAATTAATAGTCTTAATAGTCTGACTTGTATTGAAATATGTATTCAAGGTTTGGTGTCAAGAAATCTAGCAAAGAAGGTGAAAAATCAGGGTGGTCTGAAATTAGTAACATCTTTTGCAAACATCTTTTTCAAGTGCAAATCATATTTCACTTAGGATGTGCACTTGTGATATTCAAGCACTTTTTTCCTTACTGAATAAAAAAAAATCTATGTTTAAAATCTGTTTCTCAACTCTTCTGAATCTTAATTAGAATATTCACCAGATATAAAAGGTAAAATGAGTTTTAGACAGGACTAGTTGTTGACATTTTGCATTTGTTTTGTTGTATTTTGGTTTGGGCTTTTTAGTCTTTCTTTCAGGAATAAGCCAGTATTGTTATTAAAGAAAAAATTTCAAGGCCTTAGGATGTAATAAGCAACTTTCTTCGTTGTCTCAAAAGATAAAAATATGAAAACAACTTATTGTCTTTAGCTCAGGGGAATTCATTATTTAATAGCTCAGATTTTCTTTCCTCAACTATTTTGTAGCTATTTATGATTTTTTTTTACAGGGATATTGTTTGCATTTTATTTCCTCTTTTCTCTGAGAAACTCCAAAATGTCTCTGAAAATGACTTACATAAACTGTTACTGCTATCGTGTATGCCTAACATATATAATCACATTGGTTTTGTAGCTCAAAGTATTCTAGATACACTTTTCTAATGACTTCATAAAGTCATTATGCACAGTACTCATTTTAGCAGATACTATGTGGGAGCATATATACTTTGGGTGACTCGATTTCATTAAAACATACTCCAAAAGTAATAAAGACCAGCCATACAGATTCACATCAAGTATCTGTCTCTGTAGTACCTGATTACAACATGGGCAGCAGTGAGAGGGTGACCATTCCCACCCACTTCCTTTGGCTTTGTCAGCAGAAACTACTCACTGTCACACAAGCAGGATGTCTTGCTCCTTGCACCTCTATATACTTTTCTCCAGGTGAGTGCATGTGAAAGCATCAGGACCAGCAATGCTGAACTATGTCAGCTTCACCAGTCTGCTGAAACCTGCATCGTGAATAGTGAGATTTCCACCAGACCTACCACCTAAGGTCTCTGGACTGTAACTCTTCACTTTCTCATGTCATAGAGATCAAGGACTACACCTCATGCCACTTGGATGGCAAAAGAGGAAGCTGTGGGTACTAGACTCTGTTACAGCTCATCACCTATCCCACAAAGGTGCCCTTCATGGTGGGGCCATGGCTGGGTGAACCTTTGTCTCATTCTTTCACACTTAGTCATACCAAGGAGTCTGATGTCCCCCTTCCTCAAATTTATTCCTGCCTTTCAAGACTAAACTCTCTGCCATCTTTGAATTTATACTTTTTCCATGTAAGACCGTGCAAACTTATCAATTTCTCTGGACCCTGAGCAAGTTGGCTATCTGCATCATCATGAGCAGAAAGCTTGATGGAGTGAAACCTGGGCACTGTAAGGAGAATTCCAGATTTCAGTGTGGTACATCTTTAAACACAGAGCAAATTGTACCCTTTTTATGCAGTGGTTGGTAGAATCAGGTGTTTCACATCAGATGTAAACTGCCTTTTCCATAAATGTGTTGCTTATTTAATGAAGAGTACCTCCTTTTCTTCAGTATGAAAACCTAATCTAATTGGATTTAGTTGACACTACCCCAATTCTTGTATTAGAAGAAGTTAGTATTCATCAATTCCTGTTCATCCTCTGAAACCACTAATTATTTTTCTGACTTCAGTTTTATTTACCCTGTCTAGATTTCACAATTACAGACTGCTTAATCATACCTCACAAGGCAGCCTTCATACTTCCTTTTATAATAATACCTAGCACATTTTCTGTTTAAACCTCTACTGTGCACTAAGTTGATACTTCCTTAGAAATGTCTCCCATAACTACCACAAACCTCTTCAGCATGAAAATGATCAACTTGGATCCTATAACTTCTGTGCAAAGGATGGATTTTCCCCATATTTACATAATTTTACATCTGTTTGTAGTGAATTTAATTTTCTTTGTTGCTACTCAATCAATCTGACAAGATCATTCTTCAGTTCCCCATAGTAGTTTATTTTTACTGTCCTGAAAAAATTCATCTCAACAATTTTCCAAGATGTTTATGAGTATATTGAAAACCACAGGTACTATTACAGATCCCTATGGAATTCTACTGGTCATTTTCACAAAATAGAATAGATTTTTGTTTATTTCTATAATAAGCTTCCTTTTTTTTTTTCTTCTCTCTGTGCAAGAAATTTCTTTCTGGTTCCATAGTTGCTTAGCTGCCTCTGAAGCCTTTGATAAGTGATATTCTTAAAAGTCTTTTGGAAATCTATGTACACTATAAAGTACATAATCTTCACCAAGTACATAATCAGCAAAATCATCTAATGTACAATGTTTTATTATAAGCCTTTTGGTCTGGGTTGACTAATGTTTGACCAATGCATTTGTTAAGGCATAGATGGTAATTCTTAAGGCCTTGTATTGGATATAGGTGGCAAGGCTCCTGGGCACAGCAGCTCTGCAATGGACTCACCACAGGACATAGTTAAGCCCATCAGTGAAATTGGTGGTACCTATATGTAAACATATTTAAGAAAGCCAAAGTGTGAGAAACAGCTTTGTGAACATGAAGGTCAGAGATGAGGAATGAAGAGGCAGTGCTCAAGAAGATATTCCCATGCAACCTATGGAAGTTTTGGAAGAGATCAGGGTGGAGCAGGTATTGCTTTGCAGCCCGTGGAGACAACTCATCTGAGCAGATGTCTATACCGCAGCCTATGGAAAGCCCATGCTTGAGGTTTACTCCAAAGGACTGTAGCCCATGGAAAGGCCCCTTATTGGAGCAGGGGTGTGATCCAAACCATAATGGACAATGCATTGCAAACCAAACTTTACTGATACACTAAGAAAGATGAGCAACAATGTACATATGCAATGACTCACTCAATCATTGACAACAAACACAGGATTATAAGTGATGTCATGGCTCCAGCAAACTACCAGGGACGCTTGATGTCTGGGTCATCTGACTGGAACAGTCAAATGTGCAAATGCCTTTTGAATGCAGGCAAGAGTTACACTACCCCTTCATTCCAACAATGGTAGTGTGATTTGAGAGAATCATACCTTACATGGTGGTAGCATGCCTTATGCATCATCTTAGATGATCTCTCACATCTGTCACCACTCACACAGATGATGTGAGAGGCATCCTGCCTACATGACAACACTGGCCAAGGGGCAGGATGTCAAGGGGGAAAGCATAACAAGGAAGGAATGACAGCAAAGAATGCTTATGGACTGATGGTAATCCCCACTTCCTATTCACCCGTGCCACTTGGGGTGGGTGGGCAAGGAGAAGACTGGAAATGGGAATAAAGTAGTGAAGTTGAATATAGGAAAAATGAGGTGGGAGAAAAGGTGTTTTAGGTTTTTTTTTTTAATCCTCACCTTACTCTATTTGTAATTAGCAATATATTAAATTATTTTTCCCCAAGTGAAGTTTATTTTGCCTGTGATGGTAACAGATAAGTGAACTCCCCATCTTTATCTCTTTTCAATGTTCCCCAGTGACAGGACCAGAAGCAGTGGAGACAAACTGAAGCACTGGAGGTTCCATCTGAATGTAAGGGAACACTTTTTTTCCGTGAGGGTGACCAAGCCCTGTGTCGTGGTTTAAACCCTAGCCAGACAGCTTGTTCACTCACTCCCAGTGAGTGGTGCCGAGCTGGAAGCAGTCGAGACCCCCTCCGCACCCCTTCGGGAGCTCTCCCCTTCCCTGCTCCCGGGGGGGTGAGGAGGAGAATTGAAGGATTGCAACTCCCATGTGTTGAGACAAGAACAGTCCAGCAACCAATGTACAACACAAATCACCACCGCTACCACCACCAACAACAATGATAAGAGGAAATAACAAGGGAAGAGAATACAATGCCAGCCGCCGGGAAACGAGTCTGACACAGAAGACCCCATGTCCTTCCAGGTAACTCCCAGTTCCCCCCCCCCCCCCCCCAGCCATGATGTGCTGTGGTATGGAATACCTCCTTGGCTAGCTTGGGTCAGGTATCCTTCTCTGCTTCCTCCTGGCTTCCCCTCCTCCCTGGCAGAGCATCCTTGGTCAAGGTAAACACTACTTAGCAACAACTGAAAACATCGGTATCATCAACACTGTTCCCAGGCTGGAAGTCAAAACACAGCGCTGCACCAGCTACCAAGGAGAAAAATTGACTGCTACTGCTAAACCCAGGACACACTGGCACAGGCAGCCAGAGAAGTTGTGGAGT
This sequence comes from Pezoporus occidentalis, assembly GCF_034315485.1. Lineage (NCBI taxonomy): Eukaryota > Metazoa > Chordata > Aves > Psittaciformes > Psittacidae > Pezoporus > Pezoporus occidentalis. Next base: position 3,367,344 of record NW_026914611.1, on the reverse strand, counting down.
TTCCATCCTTGGGGATATTCAAAAGCTACCTGGACATAGTCTTGGGAAGCCTGTTCTATGGGGTCTTAAACTAGAGGGGGGCAGTGGACTCCCCATGAGCAGGTGGGATTGGACTATGTGACCTCCAAAAGCCCCTTCCAGCCTCAGTCATTCTTACTTTGTAATTAATGTTGCTTTCAAGACACATCTAAACTTAAGGCAAGACAGAGGCAATTACTTTTGGCAGGCAAAACTTAATTCTGAAATTTATGGTCTATGAGATCATGATCTGAATCTGTAGACTTTTTACTATAGTCTTTTTACCATTATTTTCTTATGTCATGTGCAAAATGAAAACAAAGGCTTTATTATCTTGTTTTCCAAGTTATATCAACTAAGAATTTTAAACATTTGAATTTACAATAAAAATTTGTACCACTGCTTAACCTAATCATCTAAGTGATAAAAGACACAGGCTGCAGCTTTTGTGTGGAACAGACGCAAAGAGAGTTCAATAAACATTCAAAGAACTGGCAAACCAAAATAAATTGAAGAAGTTTTGAAGATGTCTGGGAAAACTCAGTTCTATGTATCTTCGTTAGAGCTGTCCTATGTTGTGCATAATAAAAATATATGGGATTCCTTACTAAAAGGAAAATTCTGCACTACTTTTTCTTCTTTCAAGACTTTACTGCTGTTAGTTATAAATATTGCTGTACCCAGAGTTCTATAGCTGGCTGGAGCCAAGCACTGAATAAAATTTAGCCAGACTAGGAAAATATTCAGTAATGGAATTATTCACTTAATATAACCGTGTTATCTTACTGTTGTGTTTTCTGCCACTACACAGCTTGTTTTCATAGAAGATGAAGCACAATAATCTGTGACCAGGATATTATTAATTATTAAAAAATAATAATTATGAATATAATCTGTCCAATGGAACTGATTTCCTATTATTTTGAAGGATATATTATGTACAGTGAGGCATTGTAAATGAAGAATTATTAAATTCTCAGAATGAAAAGAACACTGTGAATTTCTGGTTTTAATGTTTTTCTTAATTGGTTTAATTTTGTTTTCAAAATGATCAAATAAGATATCAGAGCAAGTAAAGCATTTATTCCCTAATATCTCAGAGCAGCTGTTTTAATCACAAGTAGTGTTCTCCAGGGCTCAGTACTGGGGCCAATTCTACTTAATATCTTTATCAATAATCTGCAGGAGGGGATTGAGTGCACTGTCAGTCAGCTTGCAGGTGACCAAGTTGAGCAGGAGTGTTCATCTGCTCGAGGGTAGGAAGACTATGCAGAGGGATCTGGTCAGGCTGATTTGATAGGCTGCTGGGATGAGGTTCCACCAGGCTAAGTGCCAGGACCTGCATTTGGTTCACAACAACCCCATGCAATGCTACAGGCTTGGGGAAGAGTGGCTGGAAAGCTGCTTAGAGGAAAGGGAGCTGGAAGGTCCTATACGTGGGTTGGACCAATCCCAGGTACAGCTACAGGTTGGGCTGAGAAGAGATTCAGAGCAGCCCTGTGGAGAAGGACTTGGGGGTGTTGGTTGATGAGAAACTTAGTATGAGCCAGCTTCAGTGTGCGCTCACAGCCCAGAAAGCCAACCATATCCTGGGCTACATCAAAAGGAGAGTGACCAGCAGGTTGAAGGAAGTGATCCTGCCCCTCTACTCTGCTCTGGTGAGACCTCACCTGGAGTACTCTGTGCAGTTCTGGTGTCCTCAACATAAAAAGGAGATGGAACTGTTGGAATAAGTCCAGAGAAGTGCCACGAGGATGATCAGGGGACTGGAGCACCTCCCGTATGAAGACAGGCTGAGAAAGTTGGGGCTGTTCAGCCTGGAGAAGAGAAGGCTGCGTGGAGACCTCATAGCAACCTTCCAGTATCTGAATAGGGCCTACAAGGATGCTGGAGAGGGACTCTTCATTAGGGACTGTAGTGATGGGACAAGGGGTAACGGGTTCAAACTTAAGGCATTGGAATGGGTTGCCCAGGGAAGCTGTGAATGCTCCATCCCTGGATGTGTTCAAGTCCAGGTTGGACAGAGCCTTGGGTGATATGGTTTAGTGTGAGGTGTCCCTGCCCATGGCAGGGGGTTTGGAAGTAGATGATCTTCAGGTCCTTTCCAATCCTAACTATTCTATGATTCCATTCTAAGTGTTGGCCAACAGCTACTGAACATGAGCCAGCTTGTGGCCAGGCAGCCAACAGCATCCTGGCCTGTATGAGAAAGAGTGTGGCCAGCAGGGCAAGATAAAAGTGATTGTCTCCCTGAACTCAGAACTGGTGAGGTCAACACCTCAAATCCTATGCTCAGTTTTGGGCCCTTCACTACAAGAAAGACTGGAGTGTGTCGAAAGAAGGGCAAAAAAAAGCTGGTAAAACGTCTAGAGCACAAGTCTTATGAGGAGCTGCTGAAGGAGCTGTGGTTGTTTAGTCTGGACAAGAGAAGGCTCAGGGGGAACCTTATCACTTTCTACATCTACCTGAAAGGATGATGTAGCGAGGTGGGTATTGACCCCTTTCCCAAATAACAAGTGCTATGACAAGAAGAAATGGCTTCCATTTGTGCCAAAGAAAGTTTTGATTGGATACTAGGAAGAAATTTCTTCACTGAAAGGGTTGTCAAGCATTGAAACAGGCTGCCCAGGAAAGTGGTGGAGTCTCCATTACTTGAGGTATTTAAAATATGTGTAGATGTGGCACTTAGGGATGTGGTTTATTGGTGAACTTGGCAGTGCTAGGTTTACAGTTGGACTTGATCTTAAAGGTCTTCTCTAACTTAAATGACTCTATGATTATATATACTCCACTGCACAAAATAAAATATCTGTAAAATACAAAATTTAAAAAATGTCTTACAATAAATCCTAATTCAGGGGGTAAAATTCGCACAAATACTGCCAGGACAGTGTGAAAATGATTGAGCACAAGAAGGCGATGTGCTGAGAGGCACGTCATGACTCTGTAAGCATAAATGGTATCTGAAGATCCAAATATGGTGAAATGGCATATATGCTTTATGTGATAAAATGTTATGTTCCACATCAAATACTGACTTCATTTTGTTGTACATTACACTATAAATATATATGAATTTAAAGTCAGCTTTAATTTTTCAGAATATTTTTGACATCTATAACTTGTTTAACTCATTCCCTTTAGCAAGGAACGTGTTATCTGTTAATTTTATTCAGGTTAAGATTTCACAGTTGATGGCAAATATGATATTCATTTTCCTGTGAAGTGTATCTCACTCTGCATCTAATTGTACTTTTCCCAATGTGGGAATTTTCCACATTTACTTTAGAGTTTAAAATGGATGATTCACTCATCAGACACACCATAACAAATAAAATGAATATGTGAAAAGCCATTCTGAATGGCAAACAAATCAAAACCAACCAACACCCCCCCCAAAAAAAGGAAAAAAAAAACCACCCCAAAATAAAATCCAGCCTATCATTTTGTGAGAAAAACCTAGAAAAGTACTAAGTTTTAGAGCAATGAAACCTATATGAAGAATTTTTCTGAAAAGAAAGTAGAAACTTCTAGGAAATAACTTTGTGCTTACTGAGAAAGTGAAAATCATACAGACTTTATAAAAAGAAGTTAATTTCTATGCTAGCAAATTAAACAGGACAACAACCAAACAGTAGGATTGGAATACTCTTAAAACAATCAGTAACATGTCTTTGACCAATGCCAACTAACAGTCTCATAGTCAACAGCAGAATATGATTCAAAGAATACCACAGACCAGAGACTATACCTAGTAGACAACACAGCCAAGGCCACCATATTATGGAAGGGCAGGGAAGGAGAATTTAGTTTTACAGGCAGGACGATTGGCATATCAGTTGTTTGCGATGCCAAAGGTTCAACCTCACGTATTTAAGAGTACTGATGCAGTCACAAGTACCCATTAAGTGTATTCCTCCTCTTCATTAGGTTCTCATGCAAAACATTCAGGACTGAATTCATACTTGCAAACTCCTTCAGGATGAAGAAAACCTCCCATTTGTGGCGCTCCCCCCTGAGTGGGAAGCTTCAAATTGGAGTAAAGTGTGTGCTCTGAGACTGTCAGAGCACTCGTGAGCTTTCCTCAGTAGAGGGGGAGTAGCTCTGTGTTATGGTTTAAGCACTGAACCCAGGTCACTGCTATAGGTCAACTCAGCTAGTTTACCTGGTATATGTTTGAATCTGGTGTGATAATTCCTTTATATTTCCCTCTCATATGCATGTATGTGACTAAGTATGAATCTGGACAGGTTTATCAGTGGTTTGCGCTGAGGGAGATTTATCATGTTCACTTGGCCTCTTCTCTTTCCAGGAAGCTTCTCCTCAGCACCCCCCTGCAACACAACCCTACCCACCAACTTACCTAGGAAACATTTTCTAGACCTCAGTATTTCTTTTCCTCTCCTGTAGATTGTGTCCCATTTATCACCCCCACCCCCTCTCCCCCCAGTACTTTCAGTAAGCAGCAATCATTATTGTGTAGTGTTCCCTTAGGGTCCTCAGCAGTGATGTGTAAAAGGGAACAACTGCTTTTTATTAGCACTTACTGTATTAACTACCCAAATACTATTCCATGTTCTTTATTTGTTTTCACACATTGTTTTGTTTGTTTTCACACATCCTTTTATCAGTCTAGTCCCCACATCATTTTTGCATGCACTGTTTCAAAGGCAATTTTTTCATATTTATAAATCAGCATTTCTTCACTTTAAGACTATCACTTGCTTTTATTTTATTTTGTGACTTCCCTTTTGGATAGTGCCTTCAGTTTGTCAATAAGATTTTGATTTCTGACAGCATTTTCTAAAGTGTTGATGTAGTTTTTCAGCTTTGAAAATTTTTAAGTGTGAGTTCCTGGCATCATTCAATTTGAAAATTCCCAAGAAATGTGATATGGGGAAGGCCTCACTGGAACTTTCTTTGTGATGTTCTTCCAGTTACATAGGAAGCTTTCATGGTATCTCAAAGACTGCACCCATACAGTGGTGATTACACATCTTCCTTTTAGATAACCTGTTTATGAGATTTTCAGTTTGAAAAGATCAAAAATTCAAAGTCAACATATAGAAGGGGTTATAAGCCTCTTACTGCTTAATTATGAACCAAAATTAGAAAGTATCTCTTGTACACAAGAGATATGTGGGAGTGTTGATCTGATTGATGGTAGGAAGGCTCTGCAGAGGGATCTGGACAGGCTGTGGCCAATGGTATGAGGTACAACAAAGCAAAATGATGGGTCCTGCACTTCGGCCACAACAACCCCATGCAACACTACAAGCTTCAGGAAGAGTGGCTGGAAAGCTGCTCAGCAGAAAAGGACGTGGGGATGCTGACTGATGGCCACTGAACATGGGCCAGATTGTGCCCAGGCAGCCAAGGAAGCCAACAGCATCCTGGCCTGTGTCAGAAATAGTGTGGCAGCAGGGCCAGGGCAATGATTGTCCCCCTGTACCTGGCACTGGTGAGGCCACACCTCAAATTCTGTGTTCAGAATTTGTGTTCTGGGCCCTTCACTACAAGAAAGAGCAGGTCCAGAGAAGAGCAATGAAGCTGGGGAAGAGCTTAGAGCACAAGTCTGATGAGGAACAGTTGAAGGAACTGTGGTTGTTTAGTCTGGAGAAGGCTCAGAGGAGACCTTATCACGCTCTACAACCATCTGAAAGGAGGATGGAGTGAGGAGGTGGCTGGTCTCTTCTCCCAAGTAACAAGTGATAGGACAAGAAATAATGGCCTCAAGCTGTGCTGGGGAGGTTTAGATTGGATATTAGGAAAAATATCTTCACCAAAGTATTCAAAAAAATGTTTAGACAAGTCCCTTAGTGAAACGGCTTAGTGGAGGACTTGGCAGTCCTGGGGTAATGGTTGAACTTATGATCTTATAGGTCTTTTCCAACCTAGCTGATTGTGTTGTTCCATAATTCTATGATTCTGCCAGAGAAATTGAATTAAAAGAGTAAACAGAAGTAGCAGGTAATGAATCCTTCCAAAAATAACCTATTTATCCTGAAATAAAGTAAAACAGGAAAACATAATTATCTTCTCTTGCATTAGAAAAATAAAAAAATTAAAATTTTCATGAACACCTTTAAGATGCCTTTAAATACAATTCTCAAGTTAACTGCCACATCTAAGCTGTACAACTATGCTCATGGAAGCTTAGTTCTACGGCAAGCATTTAAAAGGATTTTTTGTTTGATTATTTTTGTATAAATTTCACCATTTTAAGGAATTTGACAAAATATAACTTTAGAACATTAAGTACATGTTTTTCCACTTATCTGAAGAAAAAGTCTGTTTATCCTCAGAGTTAAATATTCAACATTTAGAGAAGTATTTGGGGAGATGGGAAAGCAAAATCTATTTATGCTTAATTTCTTTGCTTGATATAACCTATAGACAGGACAATGATACACTTTAAAAGGCAGCAGATAGTATAAATGATGAAACTGAGGGTTTTTTTTTTTCCTTAGCTTGCAAAAAATCTGAAACATTTCCAAAATTTCATAGGAAAGCAAATGCCATAACTGTACCCTTGAATTCAAATACTGCATATTTTTGCAAATAATCATTGAATCATTGTTCCTGCAAATTCAATCTTACCGAAATTAATATAAAAACTTCAGGCTAAAAATCCAGTAGTTTGACATTAGTTGTAGGGCCTTAATGTCTTTCAGTTGAACATAATGTGCTTAAAGGTCTTACTGAAAAGCAAAAGTTAAAATAAGACAGATAACAGCAACAAATAATTCTAGTGTTTAAGAATCAGCCCTTGCAAAAATCACATTTCTCTAAATCATATATCGGGTTCAATGGAATTACTGCTATGTGAATTTTGTTTTTCTCAAAGGGAATACTCATACGTGCACTGTTTGGAGGCTTTAATGTTTTAATACCAAACTTACTAATTTGAAGATATTTTACGATTTGCTTGATTTAGTAGAGTGATACAGCAATGTTTCACAACATAAGTGGTACATAGCAATTGTAATATGCAGCTAGATCACAATAGAAACATGATTCACATTACCATTCTCTATATGCTGACTATCATGACACTGAGCAGTCCCAGTTACTGGGAAGAAATAAAAGATTCAATCTTGTTGCTCTCTTCAAAATTCATTCTGTTCATTGGTCTTTTTTTTACATTAGATTCAGTTGAGACATGCATACACTTCTCCTGTGCTGGTCTGGCTCAACCAGGAAGACATTCACAACTTTTCTTGATTAACTCAGGAAAGGACATTTAGACAGTCATGATCCACCCAAATGGTAAAGAGATGCATTTATTTAAAGCCATGATCTCCTGGCCATCCTCTTGTTACTGTTGTACTGAGATAAGTTCATCTTTCTCTAAAGCAGCTGTGATCATTCCCCATATTCTACCCTGAGCTTCAGAAGCACGTCACCTGTGCTCATCTGAGTTTTGAGTAATAAACTTCACTGTGAACACTGGGCTCCAGAATGAGTTTTGCAGAAGGAAGATTATTTTCTAATAGTAAAGAAAGTTTCCATGTTTCACTTAAGTCTAAGGGACACCTTACGCTAAATCATATCACCCAAACCAAATCTGCCTTGGTAACTGAATAGTTGTGGGCTATTGTTAGATCATGCCTTAACCTCCTCTATGATTGAAGAAGACCAGCTCTCAATCTCTGTATTTATGTCTTCTGGGCTCCAGACCATCTTGGTAGTCTTCTCCAGTTTCTCCATATTCCTTTGGATTAAGGGCACCAAAAACTGTACACAGTATTTCAGGTGCATCTTCACCAGGACTGAGTAGAGATGAATAATAGCTTTGCTCATTCTGCTGATCATACTTCCTCTAATGTAGTATATTCCCTTTAGGGTACAGATCTTTTCTGCAGGTTGAACTTCATGAAGTTTCAATTGGACAAATGCTCCACTTTATCACAGTCTGCCTGGGATAAGGGTCTATTATCTGCGATATTAAACTTTTTCTTTCCCTCATATTTCTTATTGTTCTCAGATTTTCTGAGGGTGCATTCGGCACATGTTGATGAAGATGAGGTAGTTTGCTATCTATGGAATGCTTATGGGTAGCCAAGTCATTGATTATTAACATTTGATGCTCCAAACTCAAGGTCTTAGTCTAAAATTCCTAATGTTAGGGTGGATTCAGGACCAAGTCCGCTGTATAAAGAAATCATAAATTCCTGATTTGAAATACATTTCTTGATGTATTTAACAAAATGCATAGTAAATGTCTCTGGCCTACAACCAATACCTGCTCTTCCCTTTTACAGTCATGAGGAAAGGTATTTCTATAGACATCAAAGCAGAATGAAGAAGACCTACCAGAAGTACTGAGAAAAGACTGCAAAACTGAAAGGCAATATTATCTACAAATTTGGGTTGACCTGAAGACCATGAGGTAATCAGAAGATAAGGATCTGGATCATTCATGTTGGCAGAAAAGGTCACTGATTGTAAGATTCAGACTTATGGTCTTTATTATCATCATCTTTCATCATCACCACAATATTTATGCTGTTTCATTGGCATTTTTGATTTTTTTTCAATTGTAGACTATAGAAAAAGTACATACTTATATCCATGGCAACCAAACCCAATGCAATAAATTCTATTTATTTTCCCCAGGCATGCCTCTCTTCTATACATTCTATTTCCTATCCTTATTCTTTAAAGTAGAACTTTTTCCCTCTATTAATTTTTCTTTCGGATTTTTGTTTGGTTTTTTTTTTTGGTATCATTACCTTTATATTTAACTCCTATCCACTACTAGTTAATAAAAACAATCCACTCTGGAATAAGAATTGAATCATCAATGAGGAGGTTCAGGCATTGAAAATTAAATCAACAGAGGATCAAAAGCAAAATATGTAGCCACTTAAGGCAATGTGAAAAAAATAAATTAGTCAAAATGATGTTATTAAATATTTTTTCTAGATTAATATGATACCAATAGTAAGGAAAGATACAATACAAAGAAACATGCAATTACAGTACCTACACACTGGATTATGAAAAGGATTACATGGTTAACCATGAGGCATCATGGGGATGGCCAAATGTCTTTATTTAAGCAGGAAGCATTATTAGTTGCAGAGAGCCGTCATGTGTCCCATTGTTCTTCAGATGTACAATGCAGTCAGGTGTGAAAAATTAATATCCTAATGTCCCTAATCCTAGGAACCATTGCCTCAGAGAAGCAATAGACTCTTGTCAAACTTTAAAAAAGTCGTTAACAGTATCCTTCTGTTCCTTTAACCAGTAAGGTTTCATTTATGTGTTTATAAATTTCATGTGGAAATTACACATTTGGGTGGATGGAATTATTTACCTTTTTTTTAGCATGTTAGGGTGTAACAGGGACTACTTTTCAATCTTTTCTCATTGAATTTCAGAACTATTAGTTTCTCAGTTCTAATAAAGCTGAAATTCTCATAAACTGAGACCATTATTTGGCCTACTTACTGCTTTTACTCCCCGCTTGCCCAGGGAAAATTAAATCACAAATTAATGAGATCCATTAATATCTTACTTACCCAGTGTGTCCAAAGGTAATTCTATATATCTAGATTTTGTCTGTTACCCCACTTCCTCTGCCTGTACTCCTACCTTATGCCTCACTGTTGTATTTTCACAGCATTTCAAAGACTGAGACACATGGGTCTTAACTTCAGTTGGCTGTGTTGATTTACCTGATTTGCCATTATTTGGCAAGCCTATTCCCAGACCCAGTTTTTGTTTCAGACTGCTACTTTTCATCTGTGAGAAGTCTGCTTTTATATAGGTGTAAATGTGAGTGTACCCCTATGTGCATATGTACAAGCATACACACATCCATACATGTAACCGTATTTGAGTGGGATACATCTAGTTTTAAGTCATTTCTTATGGTTAGATATGACAGGTGTGCTAGATACTGTCTAGAATAATCCCTTTTTTATTCCCCAGGGGTATTGCAGAATATTTTGATCTTCTTCTAAGATTTAAGAATATGGCTAGCAAGATGACACTTAATTATCACTGCAGGAGGGAAGAGTTAGCAGATAATTTTGCCATGACAAAGCTGAGGAGTTAAATAGCACTATGAAGCTCAGCTTCAGGAGGGATTCACCTCAAGATTAAGACAGGTCAAGTCAGGTTTCTATTGTAGCAGTCTACAAACGAGCAGGATGTCCAAGCTTCCATGGTTCCCAACAGGGCTTCTGATTTTAACTATCAGTGAATGCTCTTGGAAAACTAATGTTCCTAATGGTCATTGTAAATATGTATAAAAAAGCCAACATCTACCTTTCTATTTTCATATCAGGCTTGAAACTATCTACCTTAAATTTTGAAAAAAATTACATAACTGTACCAGCTATGACAAAGTATGAGGGCATCACCTATCCTGACGTTTCAAAGGCACAAAGATATCTCTTTGGAGGAAAATTTACAGACAAGTTCCCTTTTCAATTCAGAGATTAGCATTAATGTATTATTTCAAAACACATATAACCAAAGAAACAAGACTATGGTTTATGGATATTCTAGTAATGAGAAAAATATATTGTCATTTATTATTAGTACTACATGCAGATTGAAAAGATAGTTTGTGTTTTTGGTGAGTGCAGACTCAACACCTTCCTGTTCCTCTCAGTTGGCAAACCAACAGCAGAAGTGGTTTGTCAGCTATAAATGTTCTGCTTGTTCTATATAAAACACACTAAACTAATTTAATATTAGTCCAAATACAACATGAAAGGCTCTAATAAATGCTTTTCATGTTGTCAGATAGCCTTGCCATCAGCAGGCTTACAAGGCTTGTTTACTAATATGAATGTAGAGACTGTCAGGGCAGTGACAAATGAATCACCCCGTTACAGTGAAGATCATTATTAAATTGATATGAATAAAAGTTAGTGGAAGTCTTTCAAATATACTTATGAACATGCATAAGTAGAAACAATTGAAAATAGATGGGTAAAATGTTTTATCTTAAAATGGTGTCTTAGAAAGAATATGCATCCAATAAGCAATGGAGATATCACATATAGTATTAAAAATTACTATTGAAGCAGTTTGTGCTATCTGCTTCAAATGTGGAAACTAAGGAAAAATATGCAGTAGTGTGTGCAAAAAAGTTTTTTTACTAAAGATTTATCTCAACAGTGCAGTGGATATGGCTGTGGCTATGGGTCAGTATGAGAGTGGAAGAGGCCTACATAATGAATTAAATTCATGGACAATTAAGGTAACAAATTGTGTTTCTGAGGAGTGAATAATGAAATAGCAAACTTAGGAAATACAAATTTTGTAACTATTAATTTATTAATTATAAATTAGAAATAATTTCACACATAGAATTTTTATGAAGACTTAATTTTCCAGAGACCACTGTATCATAGAATGTTTTAGGTTGGAAAGGACCTTGAAGGTCGTCTAGTTCCAGCCCCCTTTCCATGGTCAGGGACACTTTCCACTAGACCAGGTTGCTCAAAGCCCCACCCAACTTGGCCTTGAACACTTCCAGGGATGGGGCACACACATCTAGGGTGTTCTAGTGTCACCACCCTGAAAATATATTCAAATATACCAGCATCAATCTTGTCTATAAGAAAATATACTTCACATATATAGTGAAATGCTCTTTATTTTATAGGAGTTCCAACCTAAAAGATCTAAGCTACCATCTCCAAAACACATTTCAAAACTTTGGTTTAGCTAGTATTCTAACCACCAATATATTTAGTCACTAATGCTATTGAACTATCAACAACCCCTAGTAATTAATGGTTTGTATAGCATGGAACAGTTTAAATACCTTTTGAAAATACTTAAACATGCTCAAATTTTCTTGCTTAAATTTTCTACTTCCAAAATATAGGTAATGTTTCATGAAACTATTCCAATAACATGTTATCAATTATTCAAATAATTGTAACAAATTACATGTTTAATTAAAATGACTGATTTTATCATGCACTTGTCATAAATTGTATCAGTCTCTTTTTCTTCATGCTCATAAAGATCATTATGCACACATAGGGATGCACAAGGTTCTCACATAGTTAACTAGTATGCACCTTTCTAGAGACACCATGTCCAAGTTTAAGCACAAAGCAGACTAAAGAAAACCTACCAATAAAAAAAATTTCAAAATATGAAGAACTATCTGTTTGCCTTTTTTAATTCATAGGTAAGAAAAATTCCTGAGACAGTATACATAAAGTGAACATTCTAGTTACTTTCCAAGTCCAGAGACAGCATTGTCAGACTGTATTGTCAGACATAGTCAGACAGCTATACTAATACTATGAAGTTTAAATAACACCTTTTACAGTGACTTCTGGTTTTGCCAAAATGGCCACGTAGTTGTGGATTTTGTACAATTGCCTTGACTGCTGAAATAGTCTAAGTCTCACATACACATCTCCTTTTCAGTTGCTCATAACATTTTCTTCCGCAACATGTACTGAATAGACTAAAACCTCTAAGTCTTACTGCACACCACTAAGTATTAAGAAGTTTGGATAATCTACAAAAAGGTTTAAACAGAGGTCAAGTTTTGCAACATCTCTAAAGTTCTTTATATAGCTGAATATCAGACTTGGTGGCAGGTAAGAGCATTTCATAGTAAAAAGGTAAAATTACACAGATATAATCTTCATTAGTAGTATCAACCTGCTTCAAATTAATTATATCTTTTACTATTTTATTTATAATACAAAATCATTCAGAATCTTGGAAGACTTGGTAGTATGTGAACAATTAGTAAAGGATTCATCTCATTTCATTCAAGTGACCTAAATGAGGCACTAAAGATAGAAGCCTTATTGCTTTATATTCATTCTACAGTCAATGGACATCCAGAACACAGATGAGGGACATCTTGGCAAGGTATTTACTATTAGGTGGAATCATTCTCCTGAAAGGGGCTTTTGCAGTCAGAAATCAGATTAATCTCAAATATGACTGAAAAAACTAGTATAAATAAGAATTAGGCGTTCACAATAATGACCTTGTTGTGAATAGTATTTTCTATTGTAAATAACTCCTGAAATTAGAAGAAAGATGAATTTATTTAGCCTGATATTAATAATGCAGTGTATCTTCCTTTTTGTTGGATGCCTAAGGGAGAATTTGGGTTATGAAGAACACACAAAAGTGAACCCAACTGAGCTCACCTTGGAATACGCTTGTAAGACCTCACATACCAAAGCTTTAATTTAAAGCTCTGCAGCAGCTTACCCCAGCGTCAAATGTGAAGTACAAAAATGTATAGGTTAAGCAAATTCAAGGCTTAGTTTTCCTTTTCTTGCATCCTGGGTTTAGCAGTAGCAGTCATTTTTTCTCTTTCTTAGTATCTGGTGCAGCGCTGAGTCGTTGACTTTCAGCCTGGGAACAACACTGATAACACCAATGGTTTTAGTTGTTGCTAAGTCATATTTACTCTGACCAAGGACTTTCTGAGTCTCTTGCTCTGCCAGGGAGGAGAGGAAGCTGGGAGGAAGCAGAGACAGGACACCTGACCCAAACTAGGCAAAGAGGTATTCCATACCAGAGCACGTCATGCCCAGGAGGTAACTGGGAGTTACCTGGAAGGGCACTCACTGCTGGGTCGGGCTCATTTCGGTGGGTGGTATCGTATTTTCTTCCCTTGTTATTTCCCTTACCATTATTATTATTGGTGGCAGCAGCAGTGATTTGTGCTATACCTCAGTTACTGGACTGTTCTTATCTCATCCTGTGGGAGTTACATTCTTTCGATTCTCCTCCCCATCCCTCTGGGAGCGGGGTGGGGGGAGGGAAGGGAAGGAAAGTGGGGGAGTGAGAGAGTGACTGTGTGATTTATGGCTGAGCTTAAAGCACGACACCTTGGCTGAGATAATGCAGAAAAAGTCTTTATAAAATGAAATGGGTTCGTTGTCAACTTGCCCTGAGAAATGTTTTGTGGTGAAGTTAAAAAATCAACAACAAGACCCATCATCTACTCAGTAATTTGTGAGGTTACTGGTGTTATGCTGCTTAAAATTAATATAGTATCAAGCATTGATGTAGCTTTTATTTCTATGTAAATTTTTGTTTATTTAAAGTTATAATGAGAAAAATGAGTAAAAAGAACACAGACACTAAGTTGTACAAAAGGGACTCCTGCAGACATCATTATGCTTGTAGTATTACAGTGCCTTCAATGAACACAAAGACACATATGAATGCTAGTCAGCTTTCATTACACTCGTAAAGAACAATACAGGCTCAGAACATGTGTAGTTGCTAACTTTGTAAAAACATAACAGCTTGTGTTTAATGGTTCCTTCATAGCTATCTAGCAAAACAGTGTTTTCCAAAAAATAGCTAACAGCTATTTATGTTGCAACTGCCTTATCACTGCGAATTGAGTATTTTCACTGTATTCTAGTTCATAAACAAGAGAACTGTCCTCTCCTACTTACTGTTCAGAATCAAATGAAAAAAAACACCAAAACCCAAACAATAACCCAAGTTTAACGTATTCTAAGCATTAAGGATTTGAACTGTCTGAATAATAAAGAAATCATCTTTAGACTGATTCATTCAAATTCCACTTAGAGTTTTTAGGACATTTTATTGTTCATTTTTTGAAAAATCTTATATAAGGACTCCGTTCTCAAAAATATTTATGGAATTAATATTCTCACTTAATATGTTCAATTTTCATGTGGACAGCTGTATTCTTTGACCATTTGTTACTCAGTCATTTGCTTATTTTCCCATATTTAAGACTTTCAGTTATACAGTTACAAAAAAGATTATGTGTCACCTAGGTGAGGTATTTGCACTGAAATGAAAAATGGCAATAGGGAATAACCACAGAAGTCTAAGAACACTCACAGACTGCATTTTATTTACTTTTTTCCATGGGAACTGTCCACAGCTAAGTAATACATTTGTAGAAACCTGTACCAGTTCACAAATAAGCTGTTATCATAAAAATTACTTACTTTGTCAAATAGCTTATTTTAAAAATAGCTTAACAATTTCTTGCTTTATTATGCCTTCAATCATGAAGAATCTCCAAAGGCTGACTGTCAGGATTTACTCTACTTTTACTGCATAAAATCTTACGTATTTCAAAAGGCTTGGCATGGGGGTGGGGGAGGAGTAGGCTAAGGGGAGAAGAGGAAGAAAGAAAAAAAAGCGCAATCCCAAACTTACATCTACCAGTTTTAATTTCTATCTGACCTGGAACAAATTCTGACAGAATTATTTACACTCATATTCTATTAAAATGAAAGCTGGGTCCCAGCTTCTATTGTAAGTTGCAAAAGTGTTCTTTTTCTTGAATGGAATTCTACCCCATCACCATTAAGAAACTAAATAAGAAATTAGATAATGCAAATGGTGGAGGTAAATTTTATTCTTCCATTTCTCATGTAAATATAATGCCCTGATTTAGGTATTAGGACAGCATGAAGAAAGGGGAAAAAAAAAAAAAACAAAACAACAAAAACACACAAATGAGAAAAAATCCCCTTTTGAGGGATTTCTCTACCCTGTTATACTAGGGAAATTTTGGAAACACCTCCTGGTTATGTCAAAGAATTTTGATTTCCAAATGAGTGAACTCTCAGTTAATGGACCTTCTGTCACAGATGGTGGTATCCGTTAGGTATTGCTTGTTGAAGAGATGAATCAACTTGCCTGATTATCTTTTATACAGGGGTTGAAAAGGCCTGAGGAAATCTTTAGCACACAAAACACATCTATAAGGGGAATTTCATAGAATCTGTGAGGTCTCCATGCAGCTTTCTCTTTTCCAGGCTGAACAGCCCCAACTTTCTCAGCCTGTCTTCATACGGGAGGTGATCCAGTCCCCCGGTCATCCTCGTGGCCCTCCTCTGGACTTGTTCCAACAGTTCCATGTCCTTTTTCTGTTGAGGACACCAGAACTGCATGCAATACTCAAGGTGATGTCTCACAAGAGCATAGAGGGGCAGGATCACCTCCTTCGACCTGCTGGTCACTCTCCTTTTGATGCAGCCCAGGATACAGTTGGCTGTCTGGGCTGCGAGCACACACTGAAGCTGGCTCATATTAAGTTTCTTATCAACCAACACCCCCAAGTCCTTCTCCACAGGGCTGTTCTGAATCTCTTCTCCACCTAACCTGTAGCTGTACCTGGGATTGCTCCGACCCAGGTGCAAGACCTTGCACTTGTCATGGTTAAACCTCATGAGGCTGGCATCAGCCCACCTCACAAGTGTGTCAAGGTCCCTCAGGATGGCATTCCTTCCCTCCAGTGCACCAACTGAACCGCACAGCTTGGTGTCATTGGCAAACTTGCTGAAGGTGCACTCAATCCCACTGTCCATGTCACCAACAAAGATGTTGAACTGGATCAGTCCCAACAGCCACTTGCTACTGGTCTCCAGCCGGACATTGAGCCATTGACCACAACTCTTCACGTGTGGCCATCCAGCCAGTTCTTTATCCACCAAGTGGCCCACCTATCAAATTGATGTCTCTCCAATTCAGAAACAAGGATGTCATGCAGGACAGTGTTGAACGCTTCACACAAGTCCAGGCAGACGACATCAACTGCTCTACCCCTGTCCATCAGTTCCGTAGCCCCATTATAGAAGGCCACCAAGTTGGTCAGGCAGGATTTCCCCTTAGTGAAGCCATGCTGGCTGTCACCAAGCACCTTGTTGTTTTTCATGTGCCTTAGCATGCCTTCCAGGAGAATCTGCTCCAAGATTTTGCCAGGCAGAGAGGTAAGACGGACTGGTCTGTAGTTCCCCGGGTCATCCATTTTCCTCTTCTTGAAAATGGGGGTTATATTTCCCTTTCTCCAGTCATCAGGAACTTCACCTGACTGCCACGATTTTTCAAATGTGGTGGACAGTGGCTTAGGAACTTCATTTGCCAGCTAAAGTTATCTTTATCCTAAAGTTTATCCTTAACCTAAAGTGTTAACCTTCTTCCACAATTCTCCACTAAAGAGCTTCCTTCAGAACTCTCAAGTGGTAAATCACTAGCTTTAGCACCACATTTAACCACACAGAAAACTGCGTATATATGTAATATAGACATATACATAAAAACGTGAAAACATGCATGATTAAAAAGTAGTGTTAGTGAAAATTAATGGAAGGAAAGTGAAAAGTCAGTAAACTAAAATTCTGTCTGGCAGATATTTTAATCTCAGAAGACAAGTAAGCAAAATACAGTTTCAGAACAAAACAGAATCTTTAACTAAAACTACACTAAGCGTAATGTCACTTGTGAAAAAGTTACAAAGCTATATCTAGAGAGAGAGAGAATCATTTTCTCAGCCTCAATTATGAATGCTCCATGATGCTACAAAATACAAAGAAATGTCATTTGGGAGTTTATTAAGAAGGTTCACAAGTTAGTACTAGTGTCAGAAGATGCCTACAAAATTGTAGCAATTTTTCTGATAAGAGCTGCATATCACTTCTGCCAGTTTTAAATTGTTTTGTAGATCTGCAAACCCAGAAGGAAAATACTTCATCTATCACTGCAATATATTTTTAATTTAGACTGAAAAAGTGTCTCCAAAGATGATTTAGAGAGATCATAAAACACATTTTTTCTACAGCTCATTATAATAAGAGTTTTAAACTGACAACACATTAAATGCAATGCAATAATGTGATTATATTGATTGAAATAAGCATATTTATAGAACAGTTTACACATGGAATGAAGTTTGCCAAAAAGTAAACATAGAAGTGAAAACTGGAAAAAACACATTGTGGATAAAAAAAGCTGCACAGCAGTACACTTTCAGTCTTCAAAGAGATTTAAGATGAGGTATAAAAAGGTAGTGTACTTTTTCTAATATTTATGTTAGGTGAAAAGGAAACGTAAGTACTAAAACTACTTAAAGAACACTTGGAGTTTTAATTAATAGCTTTGCAGCTGTGCTTGGACAATGCTTGTACCCTGAAATAAGAATTGAACAATGATTACAAAGATACACACCCTCCTTTCTTTTATGTAGAATTAACTACTTGGATGTAAATTCTAGTTCATTGAGGTTTTTAAAAGCTCTTTGATGACTTAATTCACCGAAGTCAGTGTGAACAGAGATAGGTTAAGACTCAGGGTTTTGAAAAGGTTGATTACTTAATAAGTTGTTCAAAACCACACAATGAGACAGTAAAATAAAACATCAATATGCCAATATTTTTCTTACATAATGAAAGTAAAGCAGCGCAACTGAGAGCTGTGACAAAGTCACTGTTAGATCTGTATTAAAAATCAAATGGCATTCATGTTTGAGTTAATGTAATTAGACCTTATTGTTGACTGCAATATTGTCTTCATTTTCTACATGTGCAAGACAGCAACAGTTGTGAAAAATAGATCCAAAGGACTTCTGAAGCTAGACACAGACTTTGCCACTGCAGAAACTGGGCAAAAGTTTATCTGTGATCTGTAAAATTTCTGGAATATTCCTTCAGTTTTCTAGTTTTATATTGAAGAGCAATTTTAGTGGTTGTCAATCATCTGTATAAGAGAATGAGTCATAATTTTTACCCCAGCCGATTATTATAAAGTATGAATGATTTAATCATATAATTATAGAAAATAAGATGATTGCTTCCAGCTTGTACTGATAATAGTAATATTGAAATAGTGCCTAGATACTCAGTATGGGATTGGTCCAGTGTGTTTAGTACAATGCCTATGCATGAGACATCATTCTCATGATTTGATATATATGAAAAACTGAGAGGAAATACTCTAAGGGCAGAAATTATATGAGACTTCAACATCCAAATGAAACTTGGAACATACTTTGTAGCAGATATTATCCAGTGTAGATTGCTAGTGTCAGTGCTGCAGAGAAGTAAGAAATTTGCTGCCCTCAAGAGTTAGGGGGCTACAGCTGGGCTGCTTTTTATAGAAAATAGCTGGAAAAGAGGATCAAACCTGAAAAGCCGGTACTTTCTGTTCTTCTTCCCTTCCTTCCCCTCTCCTCCCTCCTCTTCTCTCTGTCCTTAATATATTGAATCGTCTGGCCTTTGAAAGCACTGGACTTATTTTGCATTACTTCAATGAGTTTATTCCAATTCAGTGAGATTCAATGAAGTTACATGAATTTTACATCAGCATGCAATTGCAAAGATCTCCTTATAATAAAAGTTTGTAATAAAACAAGATTCTGTGTGAATTCTTCTGCCTCTTCTTTCAGTTCCATACTTGCTGTTCCTACTATCTTGGACTTTTTTATTTTCATCAGTTTGTTTCAAGTAACTTATGTTTATCATTTTACAGTGCTGTATGATCCATTACCCCAACAGCTTCTTTCAAATTAGTAATTTTATGCAAATTCTTATCTTAACAGAAGCACACAAAATTAACATCTTTTCTAAATAACCCCTCTTGAGTGTCATCTTTTCAATGCATCTCACTTTCACTTTTGTGGTGGATTGACCCCAGCTAGCAACTAAGTACTCATCAGCTGCTTGTCCCGCGAAGTACAGGGGAAAGAATTGTTAGAGCAAAAGGAAATAGAAGACATGGGTCAAGATAAAGACAGTTTAACAAATGAAGGAGAGAGGAGAAAAATACCCACAAGTGATGCAGAGGTAATCAGGTAATCACCACCTCTCACCAGCAGACCAGTGCCTAGCCAGCCTCTAGGGAATGGGTACTTTGGGAAGACTACTCACCACTTTTAGCACTGAGCATGATGTTACATGGTATGGGATATCCATTTGGTCAGCTGATGTCAGCTGTCCTGGCTGTGCCTGCTCCCAGACTCTTTTGCCCACCCCCAGCCTTCTTGCTGTGGGAGCAGATTGAGAAACAAAGAAGGCTTTGATGCTGTGCAAGAACTGCTCAGCAACTGAGAAAATTCTGGTGTGTTATCAATGCTGTTTTTGTCACAAATGTAAAACATATCACAGCATGAGCTGCTACGAACAAAATTAACCCCTCCCAGCCAGACTCAGTACAATTTTTTACCTATCAACTTGGTGAAAGTATGGTATCTTCGTCATAGAATCATAGAGGGGTTTTGGTTGGAAGGGATGATCTTTAAGAAAAAATGATACTTTTAGTTTTGTAATTGCATTGAGCAGTTTAAATATCATACAAGAATATGAGCAGTAAGGAGTCAGAACTCCTTGTTCCCAGATGAGTGGCCCTATAAAGTATTACTTCATGTGTGCATCTTTCATTTTGTCAACCTCAGAATTTTTGAAGCTGTACCACTGACCAGCCAAAAAAAAACCAAAAAACAACAAAGCAAAACAAAATGAAAAGCTGAAAAAGATTCCCCGTCTTTTATCTGGACAAGCCTATACCCTGATGAATTAGAAAATTCTCAGGGAAATTTCGTTCTACTATTTTTAACTTATGAAGAAGAAACCGAAATTAACTTGTACATCTTTTAGGTGAGTGGTTCATTTCTCAGACATTATTGTTGCATTGTTACAAATGTATAATGCATAAATTTACACAGTTCCTAACCTGAATAATGGCAGCCGAAGAGAGGGCTGAAAGAGTACTAGTCCTCAGCATAAAAGTGAATTTAATCTAAAGCCATCTGACTCAAATATGTCCTTAAATTCAGAACAGAAGATACTCCAA
Source organism: Pezoporus occidentalis (assembly GCF_034315485.1). Taxonomy (NCBI): domain Eukaryota; kingdom Metazoa; phylum Chordata; class Aves; order Psittaciformes; family Psittacidae; genus Pezoporus; species Pezoporus occidentalis. The sequence continues at coordinate 3,346,749 of NW_026914611.1, read as the reverse complement.
GGTGTTATGTAGTTTCAAGACTTTTCAGTACTTAGCAGTACAGCTATGAGAAATGCGCTATCTGGGAACATTATCATACTCTAATCTTGAATTAATAGAACTTCAGCAAATTAATGTACTATTCCACTGAACTGAAGAGAGGCACTGTAGTATGAAAGACTTTCAAATTTGTAATGTAAATTAGACAAAGGCAAACCAGATTTAAACATGCCTCTGAAACAGACGACAGGCTATGCTTTTCCAAGTCTGCAGCATATTTCAGTGTATTCTCATTGTTTTGATTATGAGAAACAAAAATGCTACATAATCATGGGTGAGAGCTTGTAGCATCTCCTGCCCTCTTCAGAAATTTAAGTATTTTCTTTGTTCTTGTTTGGTTTATATTTGCTTTGGTTTGTTTAGCAGTACTTTCCACAAGAGAGACACTCCTGCTTCCAACAACAAGAGCCCTTTTACCTCTACCCCTCTATAATCTTAATATATCCCTTTTAGCCTGGATTCCAGGCACTGACAGTCTATAGAAGTTATTCTGCTCCTGCTCTCCACACCTGCAGTAGAAATTATTTCCTTGGGCAAAAAAAGCATAAAAAAAGTTTGCTTAATATCTTTATGCCTAAATCCTGGTATGATTGATCATACACAGGCCTGTAATACAGTACTGCTTTTGTCAGTGGCAGGCCGTAAGGCTTTTAGCGAATTTGTAAGGCCTAAGGACTGAGGCTTGTCAGGCTTGTTCAGTCCTCACTTTTCCTGACATGCCTGCAGTTTGTTTGACTTGGTTTAGCTGGGACAGCAATTTCCCTAACTGACCATGTGTCTAAGGATTATTTGTTTTCCTGTTGTCTCTCTGTGTGGTGCAACTAGAGTTTTATATAGATTTCACTAGCAAACAGTTGTTTGATGTAGAATGAGATGTTTACAACTCCGAAACTCTCAACTCTGAAACAATTAGGTAGCATAGAGATAGACAAGATAACAGATGCCTTGAGTAGGGGAGGCACATGATACAGTATGGAGGGGCACAGGCACAGGAAGGTGTGAGATGGGGCACAGGCTTGGCCCTGGCAATCTGACAGCTATGAACAGTTAACCCACTGTCAGTTGAAGATAAGCAGACTGGGACCTGGCTAAGATAGGTTTTAGAGGTAATAAAAAGAAAAAAGAAATAGTATCCGCCATAATGCATTATGAATTATGAAACCATCAAAATGAACAGCACATTCCAAAGGAATCCAGATGCCAACAACTTGATGCAACACCAACACCACCACCAAAATGAAACAACCAGCCCCCAGAACTCAAGAAGTTACAGCTTCACTTTCCTACATCCACCATAATTTTTTTTCTTTATTAAGTAGGATCTCTGTACTTAGCCAGTCCCAAGTCCCACCTCCCTAACACTTGGCAACCTATTCTAGTCTTTTGCATACTTCTGCCACACTGATTCCACAGCTGACGCTGCAAAGAAATATCTGCAGCGGTAGCTTTAGAGAAACCTTTCTCTTCCTGTTAAGAAATAGATGAAAGTCAGTTTTATATTGTGTCTATGCACAGGCCTGGCATATAAAAGAGATGGGTCAGTTACTGAATTTCTTTGCAAGCAAGCCTAAGTGCTGAAGGATCCAAAAGCTATCCCCCAGCTTTGCCTGTGGGCAGGAACTGATAAAAGCTTAAAGCTATGATTTGATTCTGACTGCATATTTTGAACCATAGGAGCTCTACTCTTGCATGCCTTCCCTAAACTGACAGCAGAATCAACTCTTGACTGTGCTACGGATTACCCTAGAGTTGTCCTAGATCCACTGGTACTGCACATATGAAAAGTAGGAAACCTTGCTATAAAAACTGTGGTGATAATAGTCCTTGGCCACTGTGGCTCAGATTTTGAACAGTCAGGCTTCTAAATGCTTACACATAAAACCAGGATAAAGTGTGAGGAGGAGGTAGGTATCTGAAAACATATATGTTCTATCTTTTGGACTACAGGAAAAAAATGCAAGGTTAGGCTCACTTTTCAATTTGAGGTAGCCTAAGACCATAAACAGTGTAAGAACTGATGCTCTCTGAAAACAGCATGAATAACTAGTTAAAATTTTGGAGAAGGTAACATAGTGTCAGTTTTATAAGGTACAACACTTAAAAACTCTTCTGTGAAAATCAGTGCGCAGGACTTCTGACTGTGACCCACCAAGGTGTAAATGATCTGTATTATATGTTCATGTTTATGTATTTCTGTGGAATAGGGTAATTGAACAGATTTATCACTTCCCCACATCACGAGGAAAATAAAGACTATTAAGATTAGTTAGATTTTGGTTTACAATTCATCAGCTCATACAATTTCAATTTCTGCCATGAAATGAGGAAGCCTGTTTGCTTTGCTAGAGAGGATATTTCAGCAGCCTCACTTTTCCTTTAAAAAGATGTATTAATCTTGTGAACTGTGATTAAAACAGTAAAATAATGAATTACATGAATATCAGCAACTATAAAAAATAGTTCTAAAAGTTATAAATAAATATAGAAAAGTTAGAATAAACCCCACAATAATTTCTTTAAATATGACTGCCAAACACATATGACTGGTAAGGAATAAAAATCAGAAACAACAACTCCTAAAGAAACATTTAAATGCCCAAATTGTGATTGATAGCCTATGTTCAGAAGTATAATTTACCAAAGCTAAATAAAATCTGCTTAAATATCCAGGAAACTCAGATAACTGTCCTAAAAGCTATTGTGTCTCATGTTCTGCAATATAAATACTGAGCATCACTGTCTTTAAAGGACTGAATATCAAAATATACACCTTGCTTAGGGCTTCTTGGGATCCAGACACTAAGCATGTGCAAATTATTTAGCAGAGTTTACAACATCTGAAAACACAAAGGGTGGGCTAATAATTTAAAAGCTTTTCCTGAAAAAGTGGATTTCAGTTTCAATTCTGCAGATGAAAATATGAAACTGCTTTTCCTTAAATGCCAGGAAACTTCTGTTTCTTCTTTATTTTAAATTGAGTCAATATATAACATATTCCTAGTAAAAAAAAGAAAAAAAAAAAAGTCTTATTTTAACTTAGGAGTAAAGGAATTCCTTTAAGAGTTGTGATCCATGATTATAATCCCTGTTTACCCAATTTCTAGTTTCCCCTTTCTGTTTTTATCTGGCTTGATGAGAAATACAAAAAAAACCTGGAAGAAAAAAAAACTGAATAGCAGATTCCCTGCTGCTTGCAAAAATTCTAATCAATAGGCTCAGCTTTCGCATGTGCACTGCACCCCCGGCCCTGCTCGCTGCTGCTCCACCATGGGGCTGCCTGTGTCACCCAGCCTTGACACTAGTGCAAGGTCTCAGGAGGGAGGAGGAAAGGACTGCCTAACGCTGAATGTCATGCTTTTAGCAGCAGGTCACTCACTGGAAACCCTCCATTCCTGTTTCTCTTGAGGACCTTACTCATTAGGCTATTCTAAAAAAAAAACAAACAACAAAAAACAAACAAACAAAAAAAAAACACACCAAAAACAAAAAACAAAAAAAGGCAAATAAAAAAGCCCCCACAAACAAACCAGTACCAAAATTTGGAACTTAGGACTGTTACAAAAATAGGCTAACAATAAATTTTCAGCTGCATATTTTTATTATGCTCCCTTTGGCTCATAATAGTGTATCAAGCCTAGCAGTGCTCTTTTTCTGACTTATACATTTCACAGTCCTAAATATACACTGGCCAAGCTGCGGTAAGAAAGATGACAAACCCATCCAGGATACCTACAGGCTTACAGTTGGAGTATTTTTCTGGTCAGTAAGAAATAAAAATTAAAATCTCCTCAGTGAGACGTACTTAAAGCCCAGGTCTCATCATCAATTTTTGGGCGACTACTGTAATTATCATGCAAGTAGATTGCCTCTTCTGCGTTTCAATACGAAAAATTGCTGGATAGAATTGAGACAATTTACACTGAATTCCAGCTGCACAAAGTTGTTTAGCTTTAACTGTCAGATAAGGACTCGAAGTCATGCAAAACATGGTATTTCAGGTGTACTGAATACACTGAATTTGTGACCCCCAATCTAGATGCCTTTGAAGTATCTGGTATGTCAATGTTTTGCTCAGCATTGGGGATTCAATTTATGGAGATGGCTACCTGACTTAATTTTTTGCAAATCTGAGACTATATTAATGTTCCATAGTTTACTTAGGAGTCCAGAAGTTAACAGATTATTACGGAAAGACATTGAGTATATAACATACACAGTTCTAAGAAAAGAAAAAATTTGAAACTCATTAGAACTTTCATACATGTAGTAATGAATATGGCTAGAGTAATGCTAGAGCAACTACCTGGGTGACTAGCAACATTCAGTCTAGACTATTCAATCCCAAACTGATGTCACAAATTGCTTACCAAAGAACAGCAGACAATTATAAAAAATTATCTTGAAGTGACTACATAGCATGGGTGAAAATACAGCATTCTGGAGACTTGCTGATTTATTTTATTTTATTTTTTTCACTAGCTAAAACGAGTGCTTTGTTAACAAAAATATACATGACAATTCTGATACCCCTGCTTTATTCTTGATATTTGTTTAATAGCTAATTTTTACTTTTCTAGGGATAGTTGAACTAAATAATATTGTTCCTCTTCATGTTCTGGTTTGCTATTTTACCCACAAGTCTGTAACTTTTCATAACATGACAAGCAGCTAATCAAGAAAACAAAACTAGTGAAATGATTGAGTTTTGAACATTCAAGGTTAAATTAACTTCAAAGGAAACTAATTAATTAAAATGTTGAACTGAAAGCAAGCAGAACAAATAAAACATTTACGTGACTGTACTCTGAGACGAAAATGGCATCAGTCAAGTTCAGTGATATTACTTGGTATATTTGAACACTTCAGGTTTTAAGATTTTTCCAAGGGAAACTGTTGTCTTTGAAATATTAGGCATTGTGAACAAAAAATATTTTGTAAGAAACTCTTGTCATCATAAGCAAATGGAAAAAGCATTAGAAGTGAATTCCAGTTTTCAAATGAAACCTTTGTTTTAAGAAGAAATAGTTTGAAAGGTTTGTTTTTACAATTGTTTCTCTTGGGAGAATAAAACTTGTATAATCAAAAGATTTGACCAGCTAAATAATGACCTCACTCCTTTTGGATATTCATTTCCAGTTATCTTGATCATTCTGTAATGAAATTTCCTTTTGACTCCTTGAGTGCATATATTTTCTTATCCACTGGGATATGTAAGTACATGTTTCTATCACTAGGCAGCTTGTCCTTATATATAGAATATCGAAGGAAGCGTGCTATTTTTAATGTGAGTTTTATTTTGCATAAATGGAGCCTTCAGCGTGAACTCAGAATGAATAATATTGGACATATTGAATATTTTGACGATATAAACATGGGAGTTTTCTTGTATTGGTTTTATGTGAACAGCTTGACTTTATTTTCTTTCTAGCTGTACTTGAGGTGCATTTGATAACATTTTGTCTTTTCTTGATACAACAACAATAAAAGTAACCAAAAGTAAAGGCACAGCACGAGCAGGCTGTATTCACTGTTCTTCCTGCAGGATGAATCATGCAGGGGGGTACTAATGTCAAGGCAAGAATCCATTGCTATGCAAGATATCCTTTTTTGGTTTGGTTTGGTTTTCTTTTGTCAGTGAAGCTGCTAATGCGTGTTTTAACCCTTGCCAAAGAGAGGCAGGAACTTCTCACAGCCAAGATCCTCCCCATATGTTGTTAAGAATTGAATGCCATTAAAAAGACCACTTTGATAAGCACATGCTCAAAAATCCAAAGCTTCTCAGGGAACCTTATACATTAGAAAGAGAAGGTTCTGAAATATATGGATTTGTATTTAGCAGTACTGTTTTGATTTCTGTATTTAACCTGCTTCTGGTATGAACTGAGCTTGCAGCTGGCAATGAAGAGCAAACAACAGAAAAGAGTAATTTCATGCTTCCTAATATATTCTTCTGATGAGTAGATGCTGTTTAAACTAAAAGTACATTAAATTTCAGCATGATCCAGGAGATGCACAAATAAGCTGACTGATGAGCCCAGAGATGAACTAGGGATTATTTTCTTCCTTTTCAAATCCTCTCATGTTTTCAAGATTTATATAAATTGCCACCTTTCCTTGATAGATTATTAAGGTAAGCATTATCTAATGGATCTTGAAAAGTCTTAATTGCAAAAAATATACTTTGTATTTTACAGGTTTATTATCTTAGCGTGTAACACAGCTTTGTTAAAGATTTTTAGTGATTGTATTCAATGGAAGGCAGGCAATCTAACTACCATAAAAATCTGTCTCATTGTCCTTGTATGATGTTACTGTTGTATCAGAAAACATAGGTATTTGTACAAATATGTGTGTGTATATATATATATATATACATACATATATAGCAAGTTTATCCTTGATGGTACTGATGGCAGTGACTTAGATTGTGATTAGACAGTATCATATAGCCTAAAGTTATTTTAGTCACTTTTCAGTCTGTCACTGATTTAATTAATCATCCACTACTATAAAACTTCTTCCCTTTTATTTGCAAACAGTAGGTATTGAAACTTTATATTCTGTCTAATGTTAATGACAGGTTTTCTTTCAAAAAATGAGCTGTTCAATTACTTAGCCACTTAGAACTTTGCATCTGAAGCCTTTTGTCATATAAGTCTTTCTGGTTTTTCATGTCTGAACATATGAATTCAGAGTACATACATATTTGGAAATAAATACATGTACGGAATGGTAGATAAATGTATTTAGTTACATCTATGGATACCAACACTTGAAGAGTAATAAGAAACCAATGCAACTCCAAACTTTTCTTTTTCTTTTACCAGAAAGAAAATTCTTTCCTAAATATCAATTTCAGTATTTCCTTCTACACACAGCAGATCATAAATGATCAGATCACTGATACAGATAAGTAACTTGATAGATAGGAAGGATATAAATTATCCTATTATAGTAACTACTATAAGCATGGCTACATTAGGCATTCCCAGATGAAATTTAAAACACTTATTTAAGGCAGAGATAACAATATTGGGGAATTCAGCAAAATATAACCATTATAATAGTAACTTCTAAGCAAGATATAAATTTTTTGTGCAATATTCCTGTAAGTATGACTTATGCGTCTTGCTTTCAAATGCACAATGTGGCTTTTGTTTGTGCCTAACAATGAAGACAACTCTGCACAGGACTTTCTCACTTCTTTCAGTCTTTAATAGCCTTTACTAAAACCATAGAATCATAAAATCAACTAGGTTGTAAAAGACCTTTAAGATCATTAAGTCCAACTGTTACCCCAGGACTGCCAAGACCACCACTAAACCATATCACTGAGGGCCTCATCTACATGATTTTTGAACACTTCCAGGGATGGTGATTCCCCTACTTCCCTGGGCAGCCTGTTCCAATGCCTTAGCACCCTTCTCTGTGAAGAAATTTTTCCTAATATCCAATCTAAACCTCCCCTGGCACAACTTGAGGCCACTACCTCTTGTCCTATCCCTTGTTATTTGGGAGAAGAGATCGACATCCACCTCACCACAGCCTCCTTTCAGGTAGTTGTAGAGAGCAATAAGGCATTAGGCACAATGTAATTAGTTAGTTAAAAGTGTTCTCCAACTCTACTCAACACTGGTGCTGCCTCATCTTCAGTACTGTGTGCAGTTTTTGGCTCCTGGATATAAGGATATAAAAATATTAGAATGTTCCCAGGAGAGGACAGCAAAGATGTTGAAAGGACTAAAGGCATGACTTACACAGAGTGGATGAGGCTACTAGGATTGCTCAGATTCAAGGAGACTGAGGAGTGACCACATTGCTGCTCATGAGCCTGAGCAGAGGAGGAGCTGATCTCCTCTCTGGTGTCTGATGACAGGCTATAAGGGAATAAGGCTCACAGCAGCATCATTGGAAGTTCAGATTAGGTATTAGGAAAAAGTTCTTCATTGAGGAGGTGGTCAAGCGTTGGAACGAGCTCCACAGGAAAGTAGCCATGGCTCCAAACCTGTCCCTGCTTAAGAAGCATTTAGACAATGCTTAGCTATATGATTTAACTTTTACATTGTCCTGTGTGGTGTCAGGACTTGGACTTGGTGAACCTCATGGTGCCTTCCAATTCAAGATATTCTGTAATTCTCCAATTCTAAATAAGGTATCTCAGAATACTTTTAGAGTGGATAAAAGGAGATGAGCTCTTCTAGGGTATGACTCATCTCATCCTAAATTAGATTTGTACAAATGGTCATCCAAATTGTTCCTTAAAATGGCCTGTACCTCCGTATTTACAACAATAGTATTTTAGAATTTCAGACAGCTTCATTAGCAATGTCTGAAGTTATGTTGGTTGAAGTATATCCTTATCCACCTTAGTCCTTCAGCATTGCTAAAAAATCTTCTAAAAGGAAAACAAAATAAATAAATACAATATATCTGAAATCCTAATCTCCTTTATTAAAGTCAAGTTTTCTTTTGTGAACAAGATTTAAAATTAAGCTATGGTATCAAAACTTATTTAGTTTCTTTTAAAAAGGAAACTCAGTCATCCATTCATTGCACTTAATCAAAGTTGTTAGAAAGTTTCTTCATAAATTATAATTGTTTAAATGAAAAAGCTCATTCTTTTTAAGTTTACAATAAATGAGATACAGGTAATATTCCCTCTTTTTTTTTCCCTGCTCTTGTATTACCTTTTTATTCAATTTATTTTATTTCCTAATAGGGAGTGCATTACATTGACACATTCTCCAAATGTCTGCATGATGTAACATTGTCTTTTGTTGATCTGAATGCAAATACATAGACACAAATACACTGAATACATCCCATGTCTTTTTCCTGTTTAAAGAAATCTCCCTACAGTAGATATGTCACAGGTTCTGTGTCATATCTGACAGCACAATGTGGATGCTTCAGATAACCTAGGGTGTCTCAGTTGGCACTAGATACTTATGCTGAGAAAACTGAACCACATTGAATTTCCCCGCTGACTAGAAAGCTAGATACAGAATTCAGACATAGAGGTTTATCTTATATGTCTGAAGTTAGACAAGTTGAATTCAAACTTGATTCACTGGGCTATAAAGTCATAGACTCAGAACACTTGGGGCTAGATTGGACTTCTTGAAGTCATCTACTCCAACCCTTTGCTCAAAGCTGGTCCACCTTTGAAGTCAGATTCACAACTGCTAAGACTCCAGTATTGATAAACACCTAAGTATGCATGGGCAAACTGAATGGAAAACTTTCTCTAATATCCCAAGTATATATTTAAAATAATTGTTTTTTTAATTAAGTGTTTTTTTCAAGAGAGATAATTCTCTTTTAGAATAAACATCAGGAATTATAAGCATATATACTGGGCCTGTCTGAGGTGGAATTAATTTTCCCCAAAGCTGCCCTCATAGTGCTGTGCTTTGTATTGATAGCTATAAAGGTGTTGATAACACACCAGTCAGTGTTATCACTTTTGAGTCAGTGAGTCCAGTTAATTTTTTACCCATCTTATAATCAGCAATCATCTGTACCATTGCTTGCACCCAACCTTATTTCCCCACTGGCAGGTGTGAATGGGGATGAAGTCCACCAAGAGAACCAGGGCCTTTGATTTTAAGGCTTCTTCCAACTATCTAAGGAAGACTTCACGTACTGACTAGCTGTAGCAGACACCTACTTTAATATTGCTTGTGCTGGTCTCTCATCTTTATCTAGAAGCTCTCAAGCAGAAATTCAGAGGAACCTGAACACACTGGAGAAATTGGCCAGTGGGAACATCAAGAAGTTCTGCAAATGCAAATGTCAAGTCCAGCACCGGAGACAGACCCACTTCCAGCAACAGTGCAGGCTGGGGGTCAACTGCCTAGAAAATATCTTTGCAGAATTGAATCTAGGAATGCTGGTGGAAAAGCTGAACATCACCCAGACATGTGCCTTTGTGGCAAAGGCCAACAGCATAGCATCCTGGGTTGATTAAGAAGACTGTTTCAGCAGGTCAAGGAAGGGTGTTTCCCCTCTAACCAACACTGGTGAGACTGCAGTTAGAGTTCTGCGTCGAGTCCTGGACAAGTGTGAAATGTATGCAGTAGATTGAGTCCTGCAGAGAGTCAATGAGATACTTAAGCAGCTAGAGCACACGTTATATAAGAAGATGACAAAAAAGTGTTTGATCAGAAGCTTCAGAGGAATCTGTCTTGCTATTGAAAAAACACCTAATGGATGAGTGTACAGAAGATGGGGCATTTGCATTATGAAAGGATGTTGTCGTGGTTTAAATGTCCTGGGTTTAGCAGTAGCAGTCATTTTTTCTCCTTCTTAGTAGCTCTGCAGTGCTGTATTTTTGACTTTCAGCCTGGAAACAATGCTGATAACACCAAAGTCATGTTTACTCCAGCCAAGGACTTTCTGAGTCTCATGCTCTGCCAGGAGGAGGGGAAGCTGGGAGGAAGCAGAGACAGGACACCTGACCCAAAGTAACCAAAGAGGTATTCCATACACAGCACGTCATGCCCACTATATAAACTGGGGGCAGTTACCCAGAAGGGCAAGATCACTGCTTGGGTCAGGCTGAGTATTGGTCAGTGGATGGTGAGCGGTTGTATTCTCTTCCCTTGTTATTTCCTTTATCATTATTATTAGTGGTGGTAGCAGTAGTGCTTTGTGTTATACTTTAGTTACTGGACTGTTCTTATCTCAACCCATTGGAGTTACACTCTTTTGATTCTCCTCCCCATCCCTCCAGGAGCTGGGGGAGGAAGAAGGGGGGAAAGTGAGCAAGCGGCTGCGTGGTTCTGAGTTACCAGCTGGGCTTAAACCACAACAAAAGACAAGAAGAAACAGATGCAAACTGCAGTATCTCAGCATAATAGAAGTTTTTTCATTACAAAGGTGATCAAACAGAAAGAGATTGCTGAGAGATTTTGCAGAATCTCCATCCTTGGAGACATTCAAAACTTTACTGGACAAGGCAACATGCTCAGACTAGATTTGCTTTGAAATGAAGGTTGTCCTAGATGGCCCCTAAGGTCCCTTTCCAACCTACATGGTTTTGTGATTCTTGCTGCATAGCCTCACTACTAAATGTATTTATGTTTTACTCCTCTTTACTATTTGCTTCAGTTCACTCTCACCAGTGCAGTGAACTGAAACTGAACTATTTTTCTTTTCTCCCTTTTTTCATACTTTCCTCCTTTAAAATGTAACAGAATAGAACAAGATGCTTATACCCCTTTCATCTACTTCACAAGAATATGACTACATCCAAAGTGCTTCCCAAGAAACTGTCTGGCACTATTACAAAGCAGAAGTCTTCCCCAGTAAACATATCTTACGTTGTTATAGCAGGGAATAGAATCTGAAGTGTTTATTTCTGTAAAAGAAAACAAAATGCTGCTACAACAGGTAACAGAATGCCTTCTTTCTAATCAGTTCTCTGCAAAACCTTAAACCATTTAATCTCTGCCTTGTAGTCTGGTATCCTGCTATTTATTAGGAAGTAGTACCTATGTCTTTGTACAAATTTGTTTCAAGTTATGCTTTCTTATATAAAAAGTACTTCTTCTAAAAGAAAATTATTTCTTAACTCATAGGCATTTCTGAATTTTAACAGTAGCTAACTTCTTTAAGCTTTCTCAATATAACTGATATAGCCTATGTCAAGAGTTTTGTTCTTGGTAGCTACTTAACGGATATCAGGTGAGGGGACATATAAAGTATTAATCCAAATGTTGTGCTGTTATACAGAAGAGATGTGACATGATAGGTTTTATACAGACAAAATTATAAAAGGAGGGATTCGTTATCGCTATTATTTAATAATAGCAGGAGAAGACATGCAGTTTTGTTTTGTTTTTTTTTTCTGCTAATTATTTGAAGTAATCAGAGTTAAAGATTTTTTATTTCATTTTCTGTGTACATTGTCATTTATTCACTGACACTTTAGACCAGATTTATTGATGCTCATGACAGCAAAGACTTTGATGTAAAGCATGCCTTTTTGATAATATTTAGATAAACTATTATAGTTCTGCTAGCAGTTGGCTATAATTAAAAAAAAAAAAAGAATAAAAAAGCAACCTGAAGGCTGCACTTTAACAACGGGAGAACTGTGCAATTGTATTAAAAAAACCAACCAACCAACGAATAAAAAACATACAGAAACCATCAAACCAAAATGAAAACAACAACCAATCAAACAAGTTTTAAAGCACTTAGAATTCTATCAGAATCACTCTTCAGCCACTTCCAGAATGCGCCCCCACATCATAAGTATTAAATCAGTCCAAACAGAGTGAGGCCAGGTTTGAAGACCCCATTCTGTTCACAATCACTGCAGCTCTTCTGTCATGTTTTAAGCTGTTAAATATTCAGTAGAACAAGAAGTGGAAGATGGAACTCTTGCTGTGTAAGTGCTGCCAACCTCACCCAGAATTCTTCTGGCATTCACATTTGCCCAGTTATGGTTTAATTGATGCAAAGTTGAAGAGCTTTTAACAAATAAAAAAAAAAAGGGGGGGGGGGGGGAAGGGAAGGTGGGAGAAAAAAGACTATCTCCATCCTTTCAAATCAATGTAAACATTTAATTGACTAGTGAAGCATCTATATTACTTCATGAAGTAGACTAAGTCTATACTGGCCCCTGTTTGCACTTACAGGTAGCTCTTACATCTTGAACTGTCAACTGTGTTGTTATAGTGGCTATAGTTTTCCAAAATCTCATGTATCCTTTGTGTCCAAGATGCTCAGACAGACTTTGTGGAACTTCAATATATCACTCTCCTTAACTCCAGCATCTGTGTTATATGATAGCAATTTTGGAAAATTTTAGCCTTAGTTTTTTGTTCTGGGTAGTCCTCACAGGCTTCTGAAGTGCCTTTTTGAGGTGGAATTAATCTTTGAAACTATGTAATCATAGTTACATAAAAACCTACTTTAGGACATAAAGGTAGGTGGAATTAGAACATACCAAATGTGTGTCCACCCAGAACCCCTACAAAATACTCTGTCAAACCCACAGCTAACAATATTTTTACCCTTACAGTTTCTCAGTCAAAATTTTCTTCTAGGTTCCTTCTAACTTTTTAAGAATCATTTATCTGCACACCTTAATCTGGTAGAAATCCTCTGACTTCAAATTTATCCAAGTCTTTTCAAGGTCAGCTACATCAAAAAGTTATATTCTGAGTATAGCTACTGTGGAAAAAAAAAAACAAAAACCAACAAACAAACAAAACAACAAACCAAAACCCTTCCATCCACAGAGTTCAAGCCACTCTCACTTAAGAAACAATTGAAGAAACTCTATCTGATACCACAGTGCGCTGGCTAGGACACTTTCTTAAGAAAGAGCATATGTACGTTTGAGACTTTCTGCACTTTGAAAACAGCTTTAGTAATAAATTTTCTTTTTAAAAAGCCCAAACTCCCTGTGGAGATTAATATCTCTGGTATCTGCCAAAAGACATTTATCAGAAAGCCAGTGGTAAGAAATGTTTTGCTTTCCTTTTTTTTTTTACTGGCATTTCTGCAGCAGATGAAACTATTTCCAAATCTAAGGAAAAATAATTTCAGGTTTTCATTCCTTTCTCAGTTTTATCAGAGATGAATGGTTAAGAAATAAGTTCAGCATTTCTTTGCTTTGTTCAGAAATATCAATAACCTTATAAGTGATTTGTTAATGACCTCTGGCACATTCTCTTTAGTAAGGCTTGCTCTACATAGATGTGTCAGGGTAAGTTAAAGTGTGCCACGTCTTAGTCCCCACAGACAAGCAAAAGTTTGGATAGTCTTACCCAATGCAAATTTTCTTTTGCTGAAAGAATGGACGATTTAATACTTCTCAGGTTTTCTCAGGGGTTCTCAGCAGTCTTTTGAGCCACTATCTGGAAAGGAAGTTATTTCCACCAAATAATCCAGGTCTTGTATCCAGGGCATGATCTCAAAGTCACATCAGTTTCTTTATAAATCTTACCCCCGCTGCCCCAGTGAACAGGACTTGATTTTTAGACTTGGCTTAAACTGTATTGAACACAGTGGCATTTTAACTGCAGTTTAAAAACAAACCAACCAAAACATTAAATGATAAAGGACAAAACTGCAATTCAATCTACATTAGCAAGTAAACAAACACAAAGCACCCTCTCGATATACTGAATGAGTTACTGATGTTTCCATTTGGGTTGTGGCTAGCAAAGCAGCATCTGGTGAGCACACAGTTATGACGCACTTCATCCCATAGCTTTTATCTGCGTCTGAGGGCCGGAGGAGTAACAAAGTCTCCAATTCTGTGTCTCAAAGACCTTTAAAGGCAACTGTGTTAAGTAGACATAAGCGAGAGCAGCTCCACAGTCAGCTCAAATTTATGCTGGGGGTCACATTAGCTCAAAAGAACTGTGAAAAAACACGTGTATTTTAAAGCCCTTTTACAATCCCAAAGGGTAGGTTTGCTGTATTATGGCTCCTGAGTCATATGCATTGGTCATTCAAGGAAAATGTGTGGGCCAATGAAACTGTCCTGTGACAAATCATACAACAAAGGTGAGCTAATGATAAATGGCTTCAGTCGGCAAGTTTTCATCTCTGATTTATCCTTATTACCTGCTTCCTTTGTTACAGCATTATCCCCCCATGCTGAATATGACAGTGTAGTTTATGAACATGAGAAAATTCTAGTTGTTGAAAGTGGGATGCATCTGTGCCTGATCAATAAACTCATGTTAAACCGTGGAAGAAGGCACAGAGGAGAGAGGCATAGGTCATGTGCTTATGAGTAAGGGAGGATACAGGCAGTGACAACATCTGTAGAGAAAGCTGAACTTACCTGAACACCAAGGGGACCAGAGGAAGGCCCCTGTATTAGATATGTTAGGTATCTGTTGAGTGAATCAACAGGTTGTGTAAATGGGCCTTCCTGACTTAAAAAGTGTGAATTTCTTCCTGATTTAGCCATGCCAGCATGGGAGAAATGTCTATATGGCTAGTAAAGGCAGACCAACCAACAAAATGAACCTTGAAGAGAGCAGTGGGTTTGAGCTTACTTCAACCCACTTAATCCTTCCTGACAATCCTTCCAGCGTCATGGCACTGAGCATACAGTGTCCCATCCCACTCAGTCTACTGTTGTGGGAGGAGATGATCTTTTGCAATACTCTGCACAGTTCGCAGGAGAAACCACAGGCCCTTCAAAGGTTAAAAAATAAAACAACAATTTATTTTGTTGTAAACTTCCCTAAACCTGTCAGGAGGAACAAAAGTCTTGGCAGGTTGTTATAAAAGACCCAAACAGAAGAAAAGGAGAAAGAAAAGAAAGAAGAAAAGAACACAGAGAAATAGTCTCACCACCCATAGATACAGCGACATCTTTTCAGGAAAATTTCATGGAAATTCTTTCAGTTGTATTCCTTGTGATCAGTGAGTCTGCTGCAATCCAGGACGGAGGAGTGCACCATGGCTGAAGGACAGGTTTGCGTTTTTAGAGGGTCAAGGCTGTCTTGGAACCCTCCCACAGGTGAGATTCATTCGCAGTCAGCGCTGTCCCCTGATGGGCGCCGCAGTGTCTGTACCGCTGTTTTTGGGCAGTTGATCTTCGAGGCCTCAGGACAGACACACAGGAAACCATCCCCCGACTTCCTGGAGCGCCATCCCTACTCTGCCCCCGGCCGTTTGCCCAAGCGATAACGAGCTGTCAGTGCCTTCTGTCTTTTGAGTTGTTTTGAGGCAAACACTTAAAAAGGGTCTCTTGACCACCACAACCAGTAATGGAAGTAATATTTGTAATGTGATCCAACTCTATATTGCAATTGAAGTACTGCGCTTTTGATGGGATATCAGTACATTGCATTCTGCTAAATGTCAAATTCTGTGTAATGTCAAGTGTCTTCAAATAAGTAAATTTTATATTAAAACACTGAAACTTCCCTGTGTGGAATACCTAAAGAAACCTGGTCAGAGAGTATAGACAGTGACAGTCTGGTAACACTGCCAGGGCAGTGCATGATGTGACGTATGAAGAGACTAAACCCTTCTCAGCTCGCAAAAATGTCTGAGATCAGTATTTTCAAGGCTGTAAGAGATTTCTGTACAGCAGATTATCAGCAGTCAGTCAGAGAACAGGGACTAGAATATCCAGTGTATTCCATCTCTTCCACCAAGGTAAGGCCTGATTTAAAAAAGAAAGGAGGTATTAAAACTAAGGGAAATATTTTACCTCCAACAGCTGTGTTTTCTTCAGGAGGGCTCATCACAGGGCTCCTTTCTGAGAGCAGTACCTCTGGCCAACATTAAAAAGAATGTTGATGTCTGAGAAAAGGAGGCACAAAAAATACAAAATGTAATCAGTTCTAAGTAATGTTAAGTTTGATGGCTTTGTAATGGAAAATAACTGCGGTGCTTGAAGGTAGTTGACACAGTTTCAGGCCCTCAGTAAAAAAGGTGTGAGAAAAAGCAGAATAGAAGGACAGGACCTGGGGATGGGGAGCATCTGGGACTAGCAGATGTCCAGAGTGGGCACAGATAAACTAACTGATAAGTAAAAGGACAGGATGATTGCTATGCTTGGGGTGTTTATAAACCCATTAAGCTGGTGTAAGCATCTGCTAGGGAGTATTCCGGACTAGCAGATGTCCAGGATGAGAGCATTTAAACTAGCTGATAAGTAGAAGGCCAGGATGATTGCTATGTCTGTAATGTTAATTAAGCTTGTTGGGAAAAGTAAACGACCCTTAAAGACCACCACAGTTTTGTATGAATGCCAGAAACTTTTTGGAAAATGATGTAATATGCTCAGTGACCAGATAAGGATGACCTGTATAGCAATTCGGGGACACACGTTAGGAGGAGCTATCCCCGGTGTCTCCCAGCGCCGCAATAAATACCTGCTTGTCAACTTGAAACTCTGCTGGCAAGTTTGTTCCTGGAGTTTTCTCCGAATCATGTCCCAGAAGAGACATACTCCAAGACTAGAAGGCGAATGCAAAAAGTGTACTGGAAGCATGGAATTCAAGGAAATAGAATGATGAGGGTGATTTTATTTCTACATGTGTCATTGATTTACAAGCATTCTAAGCTCACACAGTAAGCTGGTTTTGAATCTTTCACTGAGGCTGATTGTATACTTGCCCTTGCTAATCCAGCATTCATCTCCTATCACTGAAGGATTTCCTCTCCCACCATATTATTCCCTTTTCAATGTTCATTTTGCAGGCTGAAGCTTCAGACAAGTATTCCTTATTTTCAACTCACTCATCAGAATGAAAAAATATTTTTGATCTAGTACCTGAATGACAATAACTAATAAACAAAAACTGCAGTAACTTGCTTTCTCTTTAAATAACAGTTGTTTGGGGGTTTTGTTTGTTAGGGTGGAGGGGCGACTTTGGTTTTGGTTTTTGTTTGTTTGCTTTGTGTTGGTTTTTTTTTTTTTTTGTTAGTTGTGGTGTTTGGTAGGTTTTGGTCATTTTTGCTGTTGTTGCTTTGGGTTTATTTTTAAGTAACAAATCATTCGCTATCCTAAAAAGAAGAGAACAATTATCATACTCTGCCTTAGTAACCACCTAATTCAAGTTAATGGGGTTACACCCAAATAGGTCACTCAGGAGAAATTCAGACAACCAATAAAAGCTTTCAACAAAGGAACATTATTCTTTGCAAGAGCCAGAACTAAACTCAGCGTTATAATGGTGCTTTATGAAAATTAAAAAGTTACATTAGAAATATTACCTACTCTAAAACAGTACTTCTTCCCAAAGCACTATTTTTAGCAGCAAAGTGACTCCCTTCTGTTTTGTCTTTCATTCCCTGTCATGTCAGTTCCTTTTAATAACAGCCTTGTTCATTTAGAGTAAGAAAAAAATAAATGCTGCCTTACAGCTAAAACATTCTAAAATTGAAAGTACTTTGTCTACATGAGATGTTGTGATCATCTATAAAGCATATTTATTTTCTGTGGCTTAAAGTAAAGCTCTTCCACTGTTATCAATATTGTAGCCAATTTCGGTTTAAAGTATAAATTTTATTAAACTGAGTAAGCGATAGCAGATAAAACAGCGCTGGGTGTGCCGGGGAGTCCTCTGCTCCGCCCAAGACGTGCACACTCGGTCCCTTATCTTTTTCGGTTCAAGGTCCCAGACAATCCTGTCGCCCCTCCTCACTCGGATGTTGACATGGCTCTTCCCCATTGGATCCCTTTGTTGCAGGGGGTCTCATTACCGAGAAGTTTCGGGAAGTTTCGAGAAGCTCCCAGAGGCTTCGAGAAGCGTCCACTGCCAGCCTCCTCACCGTCGCAGCCCCCTCCCCTCAAGCCTTGCAACAAGACACCACTTCGAGCCACCCAGCCCCCTTTTCTCTCTCACAATCCCGCGCAACAATACAACTGACCTCCCCCCCCATTACCTACAGAGTACAAGAGAGTCAAAAGGAGTATTGTTTCACATAACGACAGCCACAGAGAGCCTCCCTCCCCCCAGACTTCTTGATGAACAAACCCCACACATTACACCACCACTAGTGCAAAGGTTTTCTTCTGAATAATTGGCTTCAGTGATGCTATTTCATCATTTTCCAAATTTTATACCTATGTTATTTTCTTTTCCATCAATCCCTAAATGTCAGAACTCGAACTGGTTACTGTCCCTACTCCTTTCAGACAAGATAGCTCCATTTAATCATGCGTCCCTAGGAGCACAGATGTTTCTAGAGCAGGAAAGCAGATTAACGGGGGAGGGGGGAATAAGCAAAATTGTATAAATCTTTCCAGTTAGAAGCCGCAGGATCTTAGTATTCAAGCTGAAAAGTTGGCAAGATTTTACTTTTCCATGTCTTTCCACAGTACCTTTCTTTATGATCTCAGGATATGCTATCACATTAATGAATCACAGCTGATGTGTAAACCTTCCATGCAGCAGGTACTCTGGAATTCCTAAATATTCCTAAATTAAGTATGTGTGAAAGTAAAGAGGATACCTGTTTGAAGTTTCAAAAATAAGAAAGATTTGCAGGAAATGCATATTTGGAACCTGACAGCTACATATTATTTGCCCCCCATGACTCTAAACAGATTTTCTGTGGTTATCACAGTTAGTGAGACTATGTCATTATCTTTCCTTTTTATGATGATTCTTTATGTTGTAACGGAACAAGCAAATCGTCTTTTTTAGTTTTGTGTCAGTACAAACTATTATATCAGCAGAATGACAAATGCATAGTTATAAAAATACTAAACATTTTCTAGAAGTCAGGTGTGATAATGTATAGAGACAGCTTATAAAAGCTCATGAAAAACTGAAGGTATGCACAGAAACACTTTGAGAATAAATCACTGTTACATTATATATATATATATGAATAAAGTTACTCCAATTACTTGCCATATTTGAGATAAGAATCTCCTGCGCCTTTGTTGCTTGTTTCCCTAATGTTTCCTTCAGAAATCTTGCTATGTGTAAAATTAAGAAGTGCAGGCAACAGACAGGGACAGAAATTACGGTAAGACAAGAAAACAGAACCACTTAACTTCATCTATGAAGTTTCATCTCTATGGGAAAAGAGGAAAGGAGGTTTATTTCTTAGTCTCTATTTTTCTGTTCTCTATTATTTTCCACATTCTTTTTCAATTTAAAATTACAAAGAAAATAATTTTATTTAATTACATTTTTCTTCAAAGATGTTTTTGAACTAAAGTGGAAACCAAAAGCTTTTTCCTTTGAATCTGTCACTACACTTTTTCGTTGTAGATTGGCAAACTCATTAGTTATACTCTTTAAAAGTGTATACTGTTAAAACACATCTATAAAGTCATTTTTATGCTTTGCAGAAAATATAAAAGGAATTCCTGTTAAGATTTTCAATTGTCAAGCATTCTAGAATTCTTTAGAAGATTGAATAGGAGAGAGTAATTATGAATATTAAATTCTAGATTTATCAAATATAGCAGGATAGTTTAGTTGTTCTTAAAAATGCTTAAATCTGTAGTAATCTTTCCAAACTTGTTTGATTTTTCTGGATGGAAAGTATTTTATCTGTGTATGAACTATTGTTTGTGGAGAGTTGGTCAAAAGTCATGAATTTTCAGACTCAACCATTCCGTTTATCTTTCTATGTAACTTTTATGTCACCCTTTCAGGGAGAGGAATGGTGTTATATGCTTCCTGAATTAGAGTAGTTCTGTGAACTAGATAATGCAATTAAAATCATGCAGTAAATGCCCAGCACCATTCTTCATATATTTCTTCAGTAAAACCTGGAAATCCACAGTGAACAATTATTAGATACAATGAGATTCCTGGGCCTTACTGACCTGAGGAAATCTGCAGTGGCTGGGAGGAGAATAAGGATCTTTAACATATGAAGGAACATTAAGAAGTTCCCAAGCATCTGGTTACTATGGCAGGGACAAACAGGAAATAGCTTCTGGGTCTTTTTGAAGTCTGTGGTCATATTTGCTATAGTAAGAAGGGATGGAGTGAAAGGAAGATGGGCTTTACACTTCTATGATAAAAAGTATTCATATTATCTTCAGTGGCTTAGCAATCGCTTTCAAGACTACTAGAGCTAATGTCATCACAGCTCAGTTGTGGGAATGCAGGATTTGTTTAGAAAATAGTTTCTGGCCTCCTTGATTCTGACACTACCCAGTAAAATTGTTAATAACAGTGATATGGATAATGTATTTGTAAGTTACAAGTGTTTTCTTTGTTCTAAGAGTTCCCACATTGTTGTCACAGTGGTGGCTCTGATAAATTACTGTTTTACTAATTCCTCTAAGTGCCACAAAATTATAAAAGAAATAAATTATACAAGGAGAACTCTATTTTATGAAGTCAACAGAGTCAAAGATCATCTATTTCTTTATGTGCTGTTACAGAGCTGAAAATAAAAGTGAGTTTCTCAACAACTTCTCAAGTCAACTTCCAAATTATGTGATTTCAGTAGTTAGTGGATTTCTATCAGGTGTGGAATTACCAAATGATTCCTCCTCTTTGTCCTTTGAGATGAGTTTGTACCTCTTTGTTTAAAATTTAACATAAAAATTGCTTGATATCTTTCATAGCATAACACTTTTTTTAGTACTTCTAGATCTTGTTATGAATTAAACCAAGCAATTTTTGGTATTCAAAGTTAATTTTTACAGATATGATCCAATTAAACTGTAAATGCAGTTATTCTGTATTTCATTTGCAAATATCATGAAGTATTTTTGTAGTTTATATGGAATTAAAATTCAAATAAAAATATTTAACAAAAATAGACATACAAAATATATTTGTGAAGCAGCATGGAGGCAGGCATTGTTTGTTTTAGAAAGCATTTGTAAATGCTAGTGGGGTGGTCCTGATAAACTTTTGAGTTATGAGCTTGGGAATAATGCATAGTATAATAGGAAGCAAACAGTGCAAGGAAGGTTCTGCTTTCTCAGTGGTGACCATTCATGAGTGAATCATTATGAAAAGTGCATAACAGATGAGGAAACAAACAAAACGAACAAAAAAAACATCAGAAGGAGTTCTTTGCATATGACTCTGTAATAAATATATTCAGCACCCTGAATATATTGAGTGGGAATAAACAAAATGTATTAAAATAAAAGGTATGGCCTTCTATGCAGAACAAATACCATTCAGAACATCTCAATTTAGCATTAAAGAAACAAAATTTTAAAATTTGTGTTTTTTTGTTTTTGTTTTTTTTTTTTTGTTGTTGTTTTCTTTTTCCACAGGTAAAATTTTATAGATTAAAGAAGAAAACAACAATAAATCTGGTCTCCATAATGGTATCCATACACATTCAAAGATGTAGCAACTCAAAATGTGTCATTTTCAACATATAGGGAATACTAAGTAACTGTTTGAATTTTGGTTTAACCAGTAAACTGTTATATAAAAGGTAGACACCAATACCTTGTGATTGTAAATAAACTCTAAAGAAGTGATAAATATCCATCTGATAAGGGCTTATGGATATGTCTGTATGTGAAGTTTGTCACCTACAGAATATTTCTGCTAAATACAAATATATATATGGAAGTTGAGTTCCTAGAAGGTTAAACAATGTAGAAATTACTTGGACATAGGAGGGCTCTGGGTAAAAAAATCTAAATTATGAAGGACTGACATGAGCTGGGGTTCCTTCAGCTATGTGGCAAAGACTCAAATATATACATACGTTTTCAAGGTTATGGGCTTGAACCCTAAGCCCCTTTCGGCTTTTATTGAGACCTAAAAACAATCTGAGACTTTTCTTGCATCTCCACTTTTTAGCATTCCTCTCTTTAACATCCTCCTTGATTGTTTTGTTTTTTTTTTTTAACCTGTGATATCATAAGCCACGAAGCTGTATCAGAGCTTTCTGTTTATGGGAAATCAGGTAGATTGAAGATGTAAAATATTTCGGAAAGAGGTAAAAGCTAGTATAAGACTATGATATTTTAGGCTACTGACAATGAATAATGACTATGCAGTATGAATAGTAACTCAAGGGAAATTTCAATACACTAAAATGTTTTTTAAATATCTTAAAAATGCAAGTTTCTTGAAGAAGCCGCACATCATCTAATCCTCACTGTCACTCCTGTCACCCTAAAATATTCCATGAGCCACAGGGATGTCTATAGTAACAAGCAATTTCATGAATAGTAAATCACTTTCCTTGGTATTGTCGCCATGTTTATTCTGTTTCGTCGAGTTCTCACAAAATGTTATCTACATTCAACAGAATGGTGTCTACTTATTTTAATGATTTTCAGATCACACTACATTGTTCCAGTTGCAATAGTAGGCAAAAATTGCAAAATCCATGTCCAGAGGTCAGTTGGTTCTTATACCGTTGTTGTTTCCTCTAGTGTTTGTTTCTAGTAGCAAATAATACTTCCTATTCTGCTTTCCTCATCAGGACACAGAATTAACTTTCACTTCATGACTTTTTCAGAGCAATATTACTGCAAAGTCAACATTTGGAAAAAAAATGGAAAGGCCCAGCTGTGTATTTAGGTATGTGAATTTCTTTCTCTGCTTTTTTATAGAGAAATAGTTCACATCGGACTTCATTTGAGTTGGCAAAATTCATGAAGGCTGGCCAAGAGTCATTCACTGTTTACAAACACTTACTAATCTGAAGAACACTTAACTAAGTGTCATGGCATAAATACTGTTTCAGTCAAGGAAAGTCATGCCAAATTAAAGACAGTTCTTTCATTAACTTGTAAGCTAAAAACTCGTCCGATGAAATAGAAGATTAATGTGTTTGTTTTGGGGAAAGTATTCTCTGAGTATTAATTTGCATATTTGCTTTCTACTTTCCCTTAAAAATCTGTAGGGACACCTTGCGAATTTGAGTCTGGTTTGTCTGAACAGTTTGTTAGTGGAATGAATTACAATGTAGCTCTTCCAGTAGACTAATGGAGAAAGAATCTAAGTTCTTCTAGAAAAAGGAAATAACAGTTGCACAGTCGGTTTTCTGTCATGTTCTTTTGTAATGTTGCATATTAAAAGCTGAAAGGTTAGAAAAAAAAGCAAGTTGAAATCTGAACATAAAATTCAGTTTGAGAAAGGGAAAGCTGTTGTTTTAGGCTAACAATAAGTCAAACACAACCTTGAAATGAGTTTACTAAGCCATCAGATTTTCACTCTGTGATGAATGAGGTGAATGACCTGTAGTTTAGGCTTGTCAGGGAAAATCAGGATACTAAGCAACTGAGGAGTTTAATAGAGTCTTCATTTCCCCATGGATAACTAGCCTTTAGAAAATATTTCTGGATTTTTGTTCCAGTCTTTTGTGCAGTTGATTGATGAGTTTCAAATACCGATCTCTACTGTTTCTCTCTGGCTCTCCTCCCCCGGAGGCAGAAGACAAAAGAAGAAAACTAATTCTCTTGGAACAGGTAAATCACACAAAATATATGAGAGAAATTACAGTATTTAGATAAGAAACTGGAATCCATCTCCAGCTTTATTATTTTTAAGGAATGATAGGACACAGAAGTAAAATATTAATAACAAAAAAATTCTGTAGATATACTTCCTGTGAATGCACAAACACACTAAAATTCAGAGCTAATAGAATACTGAAACAGCAAAAATAACAGCCCAGAACTCATCAGTATCTATTTCAAGTACCTGTTATGATCACTACATGTTTTTAAATTAAAAATTCCTCTGAATATTGTGCTGGTAATGTTTTTGGGGTTGTTTTTTTTTTTTCTTTGACATAGCTCTTCCTAGTGGATCTCCAGAGACATACCTGTGAGCTCATATAAAATATATTTTCAACTACTTTCTAATATTTTATGCTCAGTGACTAATACTATTAAAATTGTGCATTCCAGAGAATGAAATATAATTCCACATACAAAGTTTTCATTGATAGTTGCTATGGTAATTGTAACCACTATCCATGGCAAAACACTTCACATAGGGTTGAAATCACTTTCCTCAGTCTTCACTGGCAAGCGCTCCTATCACATCACCCAAGACTTGGAAGGTAGATGCAGGGACTGTGAGAATGAAGACCTTGTGCCCACTGTAGGAGACCATGAGTTTTGAGACCATTTTAAGAACCAGAACATGCACAAGTCCATGGGACCTGATGAAATCCATCCACGGGTCCTGAAGAAGCTGGTGAATGAAGTTGCTAAGCTACTGTCCATCATAGCTACAAAATCATGGCTGTCAGGAGAAGTTCCTGATGACTGGAAAAAGGGAAATATAACCACCATTTTCAAGAAGAGGAAAATGGAAGACCCAGGGAACTACAGCACAGTCAGTCTTACCTCTCTGCCTGGCAAAATCTTGGAGCAGATTCTTCTGGAAGGCATGCTAAGGCACATGAAAAACAACAAGGTGCCTGGTGACAGCCAGCATTGCTTCACTAAGGGGAAATCCTGCCTGACCAATTTGGTGGCCTTCTATGCGGGGGCTACAGAACTGAGGGACAGGGGTAGAGCAGTTGATGTCATCTACCTGGACTTATGCAAAGCGTTCGACACTGACCCATACAACATCCTTGTTTCTAAATTGGAGAGACATCAATTTGATAGGTGGGCCACTTGGTGGATAAAGAACGGGCTGGATGGCTGCATGCAAAGAGTTGTGGTCAATGGCTCAATGTCCAGCTGGAGACCAGTAGCAAGTGGTGTCCCTCAGGGATCGGTGTTGAGACTGATCCAGTTCAACATCTTTGTTGGTGACATGGACAGTGGGATTGAGTGCACCTTCAGCAAGTTTGCCAATGACACCAAGCTGTGCGGTTCAGTTGGTGCACTGGAGGGAAGGAATGCCATCCAGAGGGACCCTGACACACTTGTGATGTGGGCTGATGCCAACCTCATGAAGTTTAACCATGCCAAGTGCAAAGTCCTACACCTCGGTCAGAGCAATCCCAGTCACAGCTACAGGCTGGAGAAAGAAGAGATCCAGAGCAGCCCTGCAGAGTAGGACTTGGAGGTGTTGGTCGATGAGAAAATGGACATGATTCAGCAGTGTGTGCTTGCAGCCCAGAATGCTAACCGTATCCTGGGTTGCATCAAAAGGAGCTTGACCAGCAGGTAGTAGGAAGTGATCCTGCCCCTCTACTCTGCTCTTGTGAGACCTCACCTGGAGTACTCTGTGCAGTTCTGGTGTCCTCAATATAAAAAGGACATGGAACTGTTGGAACAAGTCCAGAGGAGGACTATGACGATGATCAGGGGACTGGAGCACCTCCTGTATGAAGACAGGCTGAGAAAGTTGGAGCTGTTCAGCCTGGAGAAGAGAAGGCTGCGTGGAGACCTCATAGCAGCCTTCCAGTATCTAAAGGGGGCCTATAGGGATGCTGGAGAGGGACTCTTCATTAGGGACTGTAGTGATAGGACAAGGGGCGACGGGTTAAAACTTAAACAGGGGAAGTTTAGATTGGATATAAGGAAGAAGTTCTTTACTGTTAGGTTGTGAGGCGCTTTAATGGGTTGCCCAGGGAAGTTGTGAATGCTCTATCCCTGGTAGTGTTCAAGGCCGGACTGGACTGTGCCATGGGTAACATGGTCTAGGGTAAGGCATCCCTGCCCATGGCAGAGGGGTTGGAACTAGATGATCTTAAGGCCCTTTCCAACCCAAACCATTCTATGAAAAAGTGGTGTTTTCTGAAAAACCTGGTTCACGTGCTGTAAGTAACGTACTCTAAAAACCTAATGAAAACAAAACACTTATAAGTAGGTCAATTTCACTTACTGCCATCTCATCTTTGAAAGACTGGGAACTGAAATTTAAAGTGTTGTTGAATGCTGAAAACCCAGATTCACAGTGTCCCTGCTATACGTGACAGTATTTGTCTTCCCGCCAGTTACTTAATTCTGTTCGAAAAGCGTAAAATCTGTCTCTTTTTCTTACATTTCATATCTCTGCTGTCTCTCATATCTTGCCCTGCCTCACAGTTTTCTGTCTCTTTGTCTCCCCTGACTTCCTGTCATAAAACCTCCTTTTTCACAGATGCCAGCTACCACTTCTTTCAAAGAAGGTCCAATTTGTGCATATTGAACTAAACAGATAAATTATTCTGTTTGCATTTAGACTAAAAGAAAGAATTGCATAACCAAATCTTGGAAAATTCTTTCCAGGTATAATCGTTGACCCAGCAAACGATCTTATCTTTATTTACAGCCTTGTCTGTCTTCTAATGTTTGACCAAAATTAACAGAGTATCAGAATAATTTCCAAAAGGTCCAGTAAGGTTTAAAAGTGTAAATACTGGTAGGAAGATGTATCTCCATATTTTACATATGATCAAATTAGAGCATTGTTTAACCAACACAACGGTGAAATTGCCATTTATGTAAATTAGCTTTTACAGGTATTCAAAATAAACAAAATATTTTTGATTCTTCCCACTTTCAAAGAAAAGAACTTGCTATCTGCAAAGATAAGATTTCCCTCAGAACCTTCTGGATACTGTGATGAAAAACACAATAGAGATTTTCCTATAACCAATTTTTGCAAGTGTCAATATACCTACAACCTTTAAAGTTAAACTGATGCAAATTCATGTTTGATTTCATTTATTGACAAAATCCATGTATTATACCAAAGGGTTAAACACAGAGGTTTCCTTATTACTATTTCTGATTAACTATGAATTCTTCAAGCTAATACTCTTTGATCAGTATGCTAGATGACATAATTAACAAACATTCAACTTTGGTGTTGGATCGTTAATGAACATTTGCAAAGCACCTAGAAAAAGTCAAGCATCACGCATGTACCATGCAGTAAAAAGCTTGAAATTTTTCTAATAATTCCCCTGACTGGACCATTCACAAATTCTTTACAAACATTCCCCTTCATCTACTTTAGCTGCTGCTCAGTTCCCAAACTTACATGGAATACTACAGCTATCTTGCTGTACTAAGGGTAAGAATGATTTAAGATAGAAAAATGTTATTAAATAACATCAGGGTAGAGTCCTATATGTGAAGAGGCACTCTGAAAGCTTGATATGCAAGCTTATGAAAATAAATATAACCTATTGGTTTTCTTGAATGTTATTACCAATATTATCAAGAGTAATGAAAAGGGAGAAAAATTTATTTAACCTTTTGTTTAGATGTAGAAAGACAGGTCTTTGGAGATGGTAAGAACTATGATTTTCTTTAGCATGGGCTACTGTACGGACTCACTTGCAAAATTTTCAAACCCATACAGACATCCCATACAATCTCCAACCATCAACCTCTACTCTTAAAACTGGTGTCATTCGCACAGCAGATTAAGCCAACCGTAGGGTTCTTCTTGGAAAGTCCTACACTCTTCTACTTAAGCAGACCACTTCTCTAAGTCGCAGCTGTTATGCACTGAGACATCAATATCCATCATCCAATTCTGTGCAGTTTATAGAATCATAAAATCATAGAAACACAGAATCATTGAATCTTAGTTTAGCAGGTTGGAAAAGAGCTCTCCTTTTTCTAACCTTTCTTGGGAAAAGCACAACCTAGGCTACATGTCCCAGCACCCTGTCCAACTGTACTTGAAAAGTATCAAATTATGGGGAATCCACCACTTCCCTGGGGATGTTATTTCAATGGTTGATTGTTCTCATTGTGAAAAATTGTCCTCTTGTGCCCACTAGCATCTCCCCAGAAATACCTTGCACCTGTTGTCCCTTGTCTTTTCCATGCGACTCCTTATAAAAAGAAAATCTCCATCTTCTTTGTAGCCACCCTTTAAATACTGGAACATGGCAATAAGGTCTCCCCTGAGCCTTCTTTTCTCTAGGCTGAACACCCTGTTCTCTCAGCCTTTCCCCATAGAGCAGGCTTCCCAGTCCTTTGATCATCTTTGTGGCCCTTCTCTGTACCCTTTCCGGCCTGTCCCCATCTTTTTGTAGAGTGGGGACCAAAGCTGAACAAACCATTCCAGGTGTTGCCTGACAAACACTGAGTAGAGTGGGATAATGATTTTTTTACCTCTGCCTGGAATGCCCAGAGAATATACAGTTCCAAACATGTTTTTACTTTTGCTTTTTGGAACCATCTGTTTGTATGCTGGATTTTGTAACACCATTTCTAAAGGGCTCAAAACTTCTTAAGCATTGAAAAATTAACCTATATTTCTGGGTTCATTCAGTCCATTCAGAAGCCCAGCCACTGCTAAATTAAGTGATGCTATAGTAAGGCAATTTTTTTTTCAGTTAATCTGCTCTGCTTTCTGGATCACCTTCACAATTATTACTACACAGAGTAAATGTTCTCAAAACAAGGAGAAATAGAAAATATAGATGATAAATTTAGTTTTGCTTCTATTTGCTTTATAAAGTCCCAGAAAGAAATGTACATTTTCCAAATAAACATGGCTGTAATTTCAGTTACTACACATTACTTATGTGTATTTGACCGTTTACAAAGCAAATCATAAGAAATAATTGTTTCAGTATTCTTTAAGAATCTAAATAATGGCATTTAACAAATTATGGGCTATCCAAAAAATGAGATTTGAAGTCCTAAGCAAGAATTCCTGATTTATTTTTTTTTTTAAACAGAAAGACAAATTATCTAATTCGGTCTTTAATGTAAGTTGCACTTATTGGAATGGAAGTGGTAGGAGAAAGAACATCTGAGGCTCCAGATGTGATTTGAATCTCATAGTTCTTGGTAAACTAAAAACCAAACTAAAATCAAAACTTTAAACAGATATTCCATTAATAATTGTCTAGTCTCTAGCTTTAAGTAAGTCTTTTTATAGCGCTTGCACCGATCTCATGAACTTGTTCATTCACCACAGTAATTAAAACAATCTCCTTTATGTAGGTTTGTTAAAAGTTATATCAAAGCAGCAGTTTCATTGGAAGTCTATATACCTCCTGCTGTTACATAAAATTATTCCGGAGCGTTAAAGCTAAAAAAAAAATCCCTTTCTGATCATTCTAGCACAATAAACACAGAGACATTTTTGCAGAGACTTTATTCTGGATGTTGGCCAAATTAACTTGTAATTCTGAAAAAAAAAAATCACAGCTGTCAATGCAAAGTAATATGAAATGACAACATATCACTCAAAAACGTCATTACAGCATGAAGTGTTAAAACTTTTAAAACCAATTTTAGTCTAGCATTTATTTATTTTAATTTTTTTTTTAATAGGGAGATTTGATCAAGCAAAACCATGCTATGATCCAAGCTTTTAAATTAGAATGAATAAAAAATTATTTACATTTACATATGTGTGCATACTTTCAAAACTCTTGGAATTTCTGCTTTATTCTATAAGAGAAAATGAAAAAGGTAAAGAGTTACAGCTAATACTAGGTTATAATGGCTCTCAGAGGCTGAATATCTGCACTTTGATACAACAGAAGAAAACACTAAAGTCAGAAAAAAAAAAGTACAACTGATATTTTCACTATAATAGTAACTTGCAAGAACATTAAATCGTGTGTGTATTCTTTTATTGCAGTTGTGGGTTAATAGAACTGTAACTGCTGCTTATTTTATTCCTCTTAAAGTTATAGTTTGCAATTTGTTGGCAACCTCATGACCAGGTAGGTACATGTGGTTTTGCATATGTGTCTACAGTGCATGTTAAACTTCTGGCAGTTATGTCGAAGGTATGTTTAACAGTTATTTGGAAGCTTGGTGATTGCATTCTGGAAAATAATGACTTCTAAAGAACCCCCAAACATTATAAAACAAATTTAGAAACAACACCAAACAAATTTAGAAACAACACCCCCCCACCCCAACCCCCACTCATTGTTTTGTTTTTTTTTTTTGCATTATCCAATCTAATTACTTGGGGTTTTAAACAACAAAAAAATATCCACAATAAATGAGATATTAATCAGTAAAAAGCCAGTGATTCTTTCACCTAGTAATATTGTAGGGAAATAGTCATATCCATGAAAAATATTTTTAAATCCTCTTTGCCACAAACGTAAACCCAGAAAATCAAGAATTTACTTTATCTTCTTGGATCACATATTTCCCATAGAATTTGTTTGCTTGTTTGGCTGTAGCAGCTGATCCTGTATAAAAATTCCTGTGGGAGATCCCACTGGGTGGCAATAGTCACCTGAGTGTGGGAATTTACGGGGAGAGAAAGGGGTCCAGTCGCCTGGGCTTGCTGAGTTGTATCAGATGACCTTTCTTTTGTTAGGCCCTGAAGTAAGAGATCCGTGAAGCTGTTTCATTTGACAGCCAGCTTTCTTCTCCTCTTGTGATGAATCTCCTCCATGGAGCAGAAAAGACCTCAATACTTACTGGCTAAGAAAACTGAAAATGAAGAACTGTTTATCCCGATAGCACCCTCAGGAGTATATACATACACAAATTACAGATTAGTATGCTTTCATGGATTATGCTCCCTTCCCCCAGTAGTGCTCAAGTATTTTACATAACTAATTAAGCAAATTAAGGAAACAGTCCTAGCAACAAGGATCAGAATCCTATTTCACCACTTCCATGTGAGTATCCCACACAGTAGGCTACAGAGTCACTTTCTCATTGCCTTCTTGTAATTATTATTGAATACTTTTCCGTGCTTTGGCAGTGGAGAGTGGACAGCAGGTGAAGTTCAGAATAGCTGTTAATTATTTCTTGGCAATTCAAGTGCTTGAGTGCCCTCCAGCTGAAAATGACAAATAAACTCCCTTTCTGAGCAGTTGTGTGCTTCCTGAGTCTTACAAAGGTTATGTTGCTCCCTTTACATGGTCAATAATGCCATGGCTAGGCCAGTGAACTTTTAAAACTCTTTGAAGTTTATATTCTGTCTATTCCTTACAATTTTTATGCATCAAGAGTCAAAATGTGAATTTTCATCCTCGGCTACAGCAGCACAATTCCTGTATAAATCCAACAAATTCTCCAGATTATTTTAGATATAACATAATGTTAGATTTAATTGAAACTAACAAGTATTGACAATGCCAAAATTTGTCTGTACATGGTAACAAAGTGATACATTGTCTTTCAAAAAGAATTTAAATATACACTTTCTATTTTACCTGTTAACTTTGTAACTGGCTAAACATAACTATTTTGAAAATGCATATAATTTATTTGACTGACATTAATGACTTCTTTGGAATCAACTTAGTCAAGTGAATCAATACATACACTGAATACATACATAATTTGGAAACTATTTAAGTAACTGGTGGAATAAAAAAGCTGTACATATGCATACCAGCTGCACAAGTGGGAAATATTAAAATTGTAGTAGTCATCCTACTTAGTAGGCATGCTGTTTTTAATAGTATGCTTCTATGGGTTTGTGTCCAGAAGGCTTTTGAAAACTTATTCCTCTTTTTCCTCTTTGGATTAGTAACTCCGCTCTCAGAAACTGAAGAGGTTAATGAAGGTATGTGACAGGAGAACAAAGACTCCAAATTGTCAGAACAGTACTAGGAACATATGTTAATTAATCTGTTTTTTCTGTGTTCCCACAATAGCCAACAAATGTAGAGTGGGGTTCAGATGAAATAATAATTAAACAGTACACATAAAATATACTTATGCTATCAGTCTAATCTTGTACGTAGTGTTATGGAAGGACTGTGTCCTGACTGGATTTGAAAGAAGAAAAGCCATATGGATCAGTTCAGCAAAGCTATCTTGTGGTTGTAAATAATGTGACACAAAAGAAGGAATTCATTATAATTCATGTTGTTGAAAACCTCATATAATGCTACTTATTTATTTATGCCTGACTTTTAACATGGTTTATTTTGCGCTTCCTTTTTCTTATTAAGAAAAATATTGGATCCAAGAGAAATATCATTCTGCTATATTTCATTTGAAATTGCATCTCCTAGATTTTCAGAGCTTGTAACAAGTAAGTAGAAAGCATACCAACAAATGTATCATGAGATGCAATCTCTAACCTCTTATCAGTGATCAATGAACCCTAACAGTGGAAGAAGACTCAGAGAAGAGACGCAAGGATGATGTGCTCATGAAGCTCAGAAAAGAATGAAAGAAGTAACCACAGCTATCATAAAAGAAACTGAAATTCTCTCAACATCAAGGGGACCAGAAGGCGGACCTTGCCATGAATAAATGGCTGTATCAGTTGAATGGGTGTCATGGTTTAAACTCTGTCAGCCACACAGTTTCTCTCTCACTCCCCCCCTTCTTTCCCTCTCCCTACTCCCGGAGGAACGGAGAGGAAAATCGAAAAGAATGCAACTCCCACGGGTTGAGATAAGAACAGTTTAGTAACTAAGGTATAACACCAATCACTACTGCTACCACCAATAATGATAAAGGAAATAACAAGGGAAGAAAATACAGCACCTCAGCACCCGCCAACCGATAAGTCACCCTCACCCCGCCTGACCGAGCACCGACCGATAACTAATCCAACCCCACAGTCTACTAGCCCTTCCAGGTAACTCTCAGTTACACCCTGGGCATGACGTGCTGTGGTATGGAATACCTCTTTGGCTAGTTTGGGTCAGGCGTCCTGTCCCTGTTTCCTCCTGGCTTTCCCTCCTCCCTGGCAGAGCATGAGGCTCAGAAAGTCCTTGGCCAGACCAAACATTTGAGCAGTAACTAAAACCATCAGTGCTATCAGCACCGTTCCCAGGCCGAAAGTCAAAAACACAGCACTGCACCAGCTACTAAGAAGGACAAAAAACGACTGCTACTGCTAAACCCAGGACAATGGGTCAACTCTTTATGTAAATGGTCTTCCTAAAATAATCAATCAAAAGTTTTATCTACCTGAGCCAGTCAGATCAACATGGAAGAAATAGTGATGTTCTTCAGCCCAGCATAGAGGATATAGCTCAAGCAACCAACTAAATGAAGAGAGGCAAAGATAAATTTAAAGCTTATTTTTAAAACCCTCATCTGAAT
The DNA here is from genome assembly GCF_034315485.1 of Pezoporus occidentalis. Taxonomy (NCBI): domain Eukaryota; kingdom Metazoa; phylum Chordata; class Aves; order Psittaciformes; family Psittacidae; genus Pezoporus; species Pezoporus occidentalis. The sequence goes on along the minus strand of NW_026914611.1, from coordinate 3,313,406 downwards.
CATCAGAACTGTTAATTTACATTTCCAGGTCTTGTTTAAGCTAAGTAGTTATCATATGTCTGAACTATGAGCACAAAGAGTGTTTTCAAGTTAGATTTTAAACACAAAACTATCAATGTTGAGGTTAGGTAAAGCTCAACATAACTTTTGTTTCCTCTACATGGAAATTCTTGTCTTCTGAAATGGGTTTGGTGAACTCCTTCTATAATCAACAGGGAGAAGTCCTAATTCTAAAGAAAATGTCACCCACTTTAAGGTCAGTGTGTGAAATAGGCCAATTGATTTAATTATCATATAATTGTTAATACGTACTGACATGTCCAACTACCCAGAATGTAAGCATTCTTAACTTTCTTCATAGTGCCTGGAATTTTTGAGAACTATGTTTCATACAGTCCTCATTAACCTTGACTTCACTTGGTCCTTGATTATAGGCAGCCTGTAAGCAGCGAGGAGAAGCAGACAGGCCAACCCAATATGGGTGATAAGCAACTTCTACTTTATTTGTGACGCAGTTCACACATATATAGGAGTGGTATACAGTCACTCCTTCTTGGCACAACAGTATTGGTTAGCCCCCCACAGCTTCCTCCACATTCTCCTCCCATGTCCGGTCTCCGGCTACCTGTGGGGGCCACCCCCTGCCTTGCTTGCACAGTCCTCCAGAACTCTATGGTCCTGCTCTTAGAGTCATTCTGCAACACCAGCCCACTGAATCAAAGCTCTTGCAGCAAGTGAACATCCTTAGGATCTACTTTGACCTCCTGTGAAACATAAACATAGAATTTCACCGTACATTTTATTCTATAACACTGAGGTTAATTTATTTCCATAATAGTGACCCATAACAAATAATGCAGAATGATTTACATTACTAGATAAGTTGATCCAAGTTTGCCATACATTCACTATTATATTTTTAATATATAATAATATATAATATATAACACATTATCTATGTGTTATAGATAATACATATATATCTATATGTAGGTATACATACGCTTATATACTTCAATAAATATAGATATATTTTCAGCAGGTTTTACTTTTGCAGCTACAAAAACAGTGCAACAATTTTATCTAATTACATGTTGGTTAGCAATAGGACTTCATAAATATATGAAGGGAATAATCAGAATATTGAATAATAATTTTTACATAAAATATCCTTCTGGCTGGTATATTTGACTAGGTCCCTAAACAAATTAGAGAGCATGAAGATTTTTCTCTTCACCTTACACACATGTTTACCTTCCCCTCAAAAGAGAATGATGCAGATACCATGTACAAACTTTTTTTCTATGCGATAAACAAATTTGGAAAAGCATCAAAACATTTCATAGTTTTTTTTTTGGTTGTAGTTTTGTGGGTTTTTTGTGGTTTTTTTTTTTTTTTTTTAAGTGACATTCTATGATGAATAGGTGAATATTTATAGTGCTTAATTTTAGGCAACAAACTTAAGGGCCTGGACTAGGATCTTAGTTTTCCTCTGAAGTCACTGAAGAGAAATGTTGACTTTTCCAAAGGTTGATTTATAGTATAAGCATAACTGAATTATCCAGGTTACGTTGTTGAACTACTCATACTTTCCTAACAATCCAGGCCCCATACCCATTAATAAGCACCTTTAGCACTGCACATTTTTGATGTGGGTTCTTGAAAATTGTGTCCTGTTGCTCAGAGGAAACGAGAACCCTAAATCTATTTGTCTTTCAAGGAGGGCAAGTTCTAAGACAGAAAGCCCTTTTTGTAGATGCAATGCCATTTTCCAGAGATCTCTGGAGGTGGCTGGTGGCAGACTTCTTTTGTGAAGTTTAACAATGCGAAATTATTCAGATCATTTTATTCATAGGCATCCTCTTATTTGTGATAGGAAGAATATAGTATAGAAACCAGACATACTTTTAAAATCTCTTCTGCTTTCTATTCATAAAATCTAGTAATGTAATACATGCACAGGCACACATAATTGTAATGTTCTATTTCTTTCAGTCCTCTTTAAGAGAGCATTCACTTAAAAATAGTGGTATTATTAGACCTTTATGCATTTTTTTTCTGTTGTTTGTTTTTTTGGTATGGTTTCCCCCTCCCTCCCACTATTTAATAATATATTAATATTAGCCTGTTCCTCCTGGTAGCATCTATTAATTTTATTTGGCTGTGCAATTTGATTACATTTGCCCAATTTCTTAATGATTACATTGTGAATATTTAATAATTTCATATTCAGTTTCATTGCCAGGAAAACATTTATCTAAATGACATGAAAACCTTTTCATGTAATCAGCTGGAAAAAGAAAACCTGTTTCTTGTTTTCAAATTAATTGTAACTGTTAATTTTAAAAGTTACTTCTGGAAAAGTCTATTATTCCAGCAGTTCCTTTATTAAGCCTTCTTGTCCCCAAAATTGTCCAAATCAGAACACGCAGTCTCTACCTTAAGTAGTTTTCATGCAACAGGAGAAAAAAGAAATTAGCAACTGTAATTACACAATTTGCAGGCTTAAGCCTTTTTTGTGTAGAAATGTACACTCAACAGTGATTGCCCTTGTCAGTCTATTGTTTCTTTGCAGTCCATCCCTTTAAAAGTAAGGGAAGTAGGCAGAGCAATAGACCCCCTTGGCTTAACTGTGAGCTTCTGCTCAAAACCAGGGAGTACCAGAGGTGGAAAAGTGGACAAGTACCTGCTCAGAACTACAGGGACACTGCCAGGGTGTGCAGAGATGCAGGTAGAAAAAGCTCAGCTTGAATTGAAATTGGCTGGAGATGTCAAAAACTACAAGAAAGGATTCTTCAGGTATAGAAACAACAAGCAGAAACAGAAGGAAATTTTTGGCTCTTTGTTAAGCAGGAGAGGGGAATTAGTTGCCAATAATGCTGAAATGTCAGAGATTTTCAGCACTTTCTTCACCTGTCTTTACCAGCACTGTTGAGACCCAGGCCTTGAGAACAAAAATTCAGGTTGACACAAGAGCAGACCCACTCTCAGTGAAAGAAGAGCTGGTATATGAACAATTACGGAAGCTTGACCCCCACAAACCCTGACAATATCTACCAGAGGGTGTTAAGAGAGCTAGCTGACATAGGTGTGAGGCCACTCTTCATAATCTTTGAGAAGTCGTGGAGACTGGTGATGACCCAGAAGACTGGAAGAGGCTAATGCCACCCCTATCTACAAGAAGGGGTTATAGGAGGATCCAGGAAATTACAGGCCAATCAGTCTTATTTCAGTCCCTGGAAAAGTTATAGAACAAATATTCATTGAGGCTATTACAAGTGAAATGAAGCAAATGGTTGGGAAATGTCAACAAGAATTCACCAGGGCAAATTGTGCCTGACAAACATGGTTGCCTTCTATGACAAAATAATGTCTGTTGATGTAAGGCACACAATGGACATTCATAGAATCATAGAATCATAGAATAGTTTGGGTTGGAAGGGACCTTCAAAGGCCATCTAGTCCATTTCCCCTGCAATGAGCAGGGACATCTTCAACTATATCAGGTTGTTCAGAACCACATCCAGCCTGGCCTTGAATATCTCCAGGGATGGCACATCTACCCTCTGGGCAACCTCTTCCAGTATTTTACCACCCTTATTATAAAAAGTTTCCACCTTGTGTCTAGCCTGAATCTATCTGGATTTCCCAAGGCTTTCAATACAGTTTCTCACAGCCTCCTTGTAGAGAAACTGACACATTATAGTCTAGACAAGAGGTCTGTGCCGTGGGTGGAAAGCTGGCTGACAAAATGTACACAGAAGGTCGTGGTAAATAGCTCCTTTTCCAGCTGGCAACCTGTCACTAGTGGGGTGCCCCAGAGACATGGGGGTACTAGAGGACAAAAAGCTCAATACAAGTGAACAGAGCAGATATGGCAAAGAAGGCTGTCATGGTTTAAACCCAGCTGGTAACCAAGTACCATGCACCCACTCGCTTGAGATATACAATAGACTTCACCATTTTCCTGCCTTGAGCAAAAGCAATCTGATAAAAGAATTTGACTCCTGAAAGCAGGAGTAACCCAGACTTTTTTTCCCCAGCGTATTTTTTATGTGTCAGCACAGAAAGAGAATAGCACAGAATGAAAGTAGGAGAAAGAAAAGATTTAAGGATCCAGATTCAAGGAATGTTATTGGTGAGCTCACCAACTGCCCAGAGTAGTACATCAGACAGACAGCTTTCCTAAAATCATACAGTGTTACACAACTGGAATAAAATTAGTTTAGTGATTAGACTTTATCTTAGGCAGATACAAAAGGAAATAATGAATAGAATAAAGCTGCATTGTCAGTGTAATAGGGACTAGAACCTCCTCCTGGTGCCTTCAACTCATAAGATAAAGCATTTGAAGGAGAGACATATGGAACAATAGAAATCCCCCACTTGGTAGCTAATAAATCTGAATGAACCCCAAGTGGGGAGTATATTTATTTAAACAAAGAGATGGGCAAAAGAATTATTTTATCTCCTGTATTGACACAGTTCAAATTGTTCATTCTTCCAATCTTCCCTGAGACAATAACTTCTGGAACTAGCTTTCCTTTGATTCTTCCTAAGTGTCACAATGCATCTAAGTACCCAAACATACAGTGGAATACTGATTGACAAAATCCCACTGAAGGCCTAGGCCACTATGAAAAGTTTCAGACAAATTTCTTATCTTGGCTGTACTTCCAAGCCGTTAGAGGTTCACTCATTTCTAATTTACCATGAGAGTTCTGGGAAAATAATCCTTACTGCTGGCAAAACTCATGAAAGTCATGTTTTCCCAGGAAAAACAAGGCCTTCTGGGGGAGGGAAGGAGGGCTGGAAAAAATTAAAAAGGAATATCCAAAATTAGCTGAACATGGAATTAATTGTAAGAGGTACAGCTTTATGAGATAAAGGCACATATGTGCTATTCTGTATGGAACACACCTGTTATGTTTTTGTTTTCTTTGTGTACAAGGGATTCCTGAAGTTGTATGCGTTACTTAAATATAAACATTAAGATTTTCAGTGGATTTAATAGGTGATTATAAGTTTTTTTTTCTTCTGCTCTGAAATAAAAAAAAATGTGTTGTATTGTACCTCATTAACTTTCATTAACTTTGAGTTTTACGGCAAGTTTCTATGGTTTTTTTTTTCTATCCTGTAGAAAAAAAACAGATACAGAAATAGTCACACTTTGCTGACTTTTTTTCTTTATAAATCTTTGTCATAGAGTGATATTCCCCCTACATTTTTAAAGGTTTGAGAAGGAAAGCTGAAATGTTCCTACTAGAAATCTCTAAAAATAGCATTGCATACAAAATGAAACTCTGCCAGAACAGTATTCGGAATTCAAAATAGAAACAAACAACAACTCCATATTAGACAACTTGGGGATTCAAGACTACTGAGGCATGTTAGGAGTGGCTGCTGCCTTCAGCACTACAGCCTAAGGCTCCTTCCTCCCTAGCTGCTGGAGCTCAGACTAGTACCTGTGGACTTGGAGTCTCTGCCCAGGGTCAAAGGGGTCAGCTACTGCTTTCCCATTTGCGTAGGAACAGACAGTGAAATTAAACAACAACAACAAAAAAAATCATTAAGAAAAAAGGATATATATAATAAAAAGATAGCACAGACAGCAGTGATCAGGCACAGGACTGAAACAGACAAGTGTACTGACTGGCCTTGCTTACATGCCAACTGGCAACAATTTTTTTTCTCCTCTGTGTCTTCCCACACTTGTTCCTCCCGGATCTCATGTGCTATAGCCTTTTCCCCATCTTTGGTGCTTTCTTTCCCTAAGCATCCCAATGAAAGTTTCATACCTTCCCCCTGACCTCACTCAAGTAACCCTTAATACTCTTGCCACTTTTGTGTCTCCATACCAGTTACAATGTTCAAGGTAACCATCTTCAAGTCTATACCGGAATAGTTCTTGTATGGCCCATCCACCAGTGGGTGAAGAGTTCTGATCTTCATCACTGTTACCACTTCTTGTTAGGTTTTTTATCTGTATGTTTAATTATCAGTTTCTTTGTTACTTATTTATCTTACATACTGAATACTCTTTAACCAAGTAACTTAAACAAGCACATGCCCTCATTTTCCACATTCTTTTACACATAATACAAGTGCTGTTTTGTAAACTGATAAAGTAAGATAAAATTCTTCGTAAAATATGTTGTTCAGGTTTTATATCTCCAAGCACAAGTAAGTCACTCGGTTAATTTCTGTGATTAAATCACTTTCCCGTATTGTCCTTATTTCTTTTGATTATTTAAAGCCTTTTTAAATAATAGTAAAAATAAGAGCTTTTGATTCATGTGCTTTTCTTCGTCTTCTAGATTTATTTTCTGTCAATTTCTTATTATTGTTATAAATATCATCCACTTACATATCTGAAATGCCCACTATTTGTAACTCTTTAATTGTATTACATTTCTTGAAATTCATATAGATCAGAGTGTTAATGGTAGTAGCTGCAAGGACCTGATGAGATTGCTATTCTTCAATGTAAAACTTCCAATCTACTCCGGTAAAACAAGTGTGCTAATGATCTCCAAGGAAATTGTTAAACACAATTTGGACACAGTGCTTGGAGATGGAAAACCTGTAAAAAGCACTTTTTTTCAAGTATTTCATTTTATTTTATTAGTTTACAAAACAATATTTATATCTGCTTAGACATCCAGCCACAGCAAGGTCTTTTTTTCCTCCTTTTTTTTTTTTATTTATGAATTTATTTAAATCATTTGCAACATATTTTTTTTTCTTTCCAATGTCATGTGCTGCTTTGCTTGGCTGCTACACTACATATCCTCAAATTAACTAGTCTTAATGACACTCTTTTACATGTTTGTTGAAATGTTTTAGGCTCCTGCAGTCTAATGTTATCGTATTATGATGAAGTGATTCTCATTACTAGTTAGCTTGAGAAACTCCTGAGCAATCTCTGTTATTACTGATGTGAGAGGCTGTGAGATGTTCTCAAAAGCATTATAAATTCTTGTGGCATTTAAAATAGTTACGTTAGCCTTTTCCTCCTTCTTAAATATATAAATTAAAAAAAATAAAAATGTTGAAACTTTCAGGAGAGCTGAAGCATTTAGGAAATTTTAATCCCGAGATCCTGTCTTATTTAAATATATATATTATAAATATCTTCTCTCATAATCACAATTAGTAAATCTGGAGTTTAAAATATAATAGCCAAAATGGTAAAAATGCTTTCAGTAGACACATGGAAAATATGAAGTTCCTGTGGAGCTACTTACTTAAGAATTAAGAAATGCTCAAAGCAACCAGCTGTTGGTTTTAACTTTTTAATCATTAATACTTGATTGATTAAAAGCTCACTATATGTACTTACATCAACATATTTCTGTGACATAAAATAATTTCAGAATAAATGTTTTTTAATTATTAAAGCATTGATATTATTTTTCACCATTTTTTATAATTTTTCAATTCCATATTGGGACAGAGAGTTTTCTGGATATAAAAAGCTTCTCTTAAGCGACAACATTTTCTATTAATTTCTGCCAAGTTAGTTTGCAAATGATACCATGGCAAGGTTAGGCGTAGGTGTCATGGGTTAAGCCCAGCCAGTAACTCAGAACCACACAGCCACTCGCTCACTTTCCCCCCTTCTTCTTCCCCCTGCTCCTGGAGGGATGGGGAGGAGAATCAAAAGAATGTAACTCCCACGGGTTGAGATAAGAACAGTCCAGTAACTAAGGTATAACACAAATCACTGCTGCAACCACCAATAATAATAATAATGATAAGGGAAATAACAAGAGAAGAAAATACAACCGCCCACCATCCACTGACCGATACTCAGCCCGACCCAAACAGTGATCTCGCCCTTCCAAGTAGCTGCCCCCAGTTTATATAGTGGGCATGACATGCTCTGGTATGGAATACCTCTTCGGTTAGTTTGGGTCAGGTGTACTGTCTCTGCTTCCTCCCAGCTTGCCCTCCTCCCTGGCAGAGCATGAGACACGAAAAGTCCTTGGTTGGAGTAAACATGACTTAGCAACAACTAAAAACATTGGTGTTATCAGCATTTTCCCAGGTTGAAAGTCAAAAGCACAGTCAAGTCAAAAGCACTTTTTCCTTTTGAAAAGTAAATAATTTTTTTACAGAATATTTCATATTCAGCTTCATTTCAGTAATTAAGCTGTTTATTCTATCTGTGCAGAGGCTGAAATAGACCACTAATACTTATTTTACTGTATAATCAAGTTTCTGCTTGCAATGACAGAAAGTTTTGGTTGGTATTATAAAGCTACCTTGCAAAAAAGGCTATTCATAGAATGTACTATTCATCGTTATTTGAATGTGAAATGTGCTTTCAAATAATCATACTTGTGATCGATCTTTTAAAAGCTGATGCCTGACCTGGTTCATGAATCAGAACAGATACATTTATCCAGTTGTACATTTTCCGTACAAGGTGGTAGTATAGAAACACAGCTTCAGTGACTGCCTCTATTACAGAATTAATCCGTAATCCAGGTTTACTGCCAATGGAAGATTTAGTTGACTGATATATTTCCATAAAAGTTAAAATAAGAATAAAACAAGAAAGCAAACATGCACTGTTTCCTCCTAATTCTCAGGTATTCCATGGTCTTTTTTCAGACAGGGAAGTAAGGGCATCTACACAGTTATTTCTGTTTGGTTTAGAAGTGAGTTTTGGAGCAGATCTCTATGTTGGCCTGAACACTCACTTTGGATGAAATTTACCAAGACAATACACTCCAGGTGTTTGTCTGGTACCTGAACAGCTAATGGATGTTCTCTTCAAAGTCAAGTCACTTTGAAATACTTATTGTGTAGAGTTCATATCCTCACTACCAACTGTTTCACTGAGCAAGCCCAGTCCTACTTATTTGTATTACAAATTCACCAGTCCAATTAATTTTGGTCACACAGAGTAACTGTACATGTGCAACACAGATGGCAAATTAATATGAACAAATTATGTCACACTGTAAGCATGTCAGACTTATTGTGGATATCCGCAGCAAGACGGATACTCCTGTGGATATTGAACAACTGTCAAACAGACAGAGCCTTTTATTCAGCTAGGATAGGTGGACTTCTACTTAAGTAGCCCAAGTTTTTAGCTTTTGGCAAGAGACTTTCTCATTAGAGAAACAGAGTTGTATAGATAAAATTCTGTCAGCTGTTCTTGGAAGATGATGACATAGCTTTTAACAGAAGTCACAAAATGACATGCCTTTATTTCTTTGAAATATTTACTCTTTCCTGCATATGAGAATAGAAAGCAAATCTTGCAATAATATTAATGATATCACCTTCCTATCAGATTCTGGATACTCTGAATAATAATAAAGATTGTTTGAAAGAATTAAATCTAATATTAATATAATAATAACCTGTGCTTTTTATCAGCTGTCATGTATCAACACACAAAAAAAATCGTGTCTATCAAAAAATGTTTTCAACTGAGCTTTGTTTCTGAAACTTATTCTTGTTTCATTCACTGTCCTGTATCAATCAATTTTGGGCTTACTTGTGAAAAGAAAAATCTAGTTTAGTCACTGCTTATTAAATTTACCAGATATATGAACTGCTTTCATGTAAATAGAAGTGTATCTTTTGACAGTGACAGAGGCTAAAGAGTAATCCCCATTTACAGTGTAAAGTGGTATTCACTGCTGCACTTACCTTCTGCCTTGCTGTGCAAGCTTGCTTCTGAGTTACATTGAGGAGCATTGCTATTCTTGCTCTTACAAACTTCCCCATTTTATCACACCTGATACTTTTCTTTCTTTTTTTTTTTTTTTTCTACTGGGATTACCTTTCTGATATTCGCATGAGTAGGAATGCAAGGTGACAACTTTGGCACTAATGCACATTCTTAGAAACTTCGCTGAACTTTGTTCCGTGTCTTTGATTCCAACCATCAGACATCCCACAAGTGGACCTTTGTACTTTTGTACCAAAAGTATAATGTACTGCTTGTCATGCAAATAACATTCCTATAAAGATGACACCTCCATATGAGGATAATGTGTTCGGTTGCTGCAAATGACTGAAAACAAAACACATCCCAGCTCTTCTTGACTTAATAAAGCTTATATTGCCAAGTTCAGAATATAGGAGCAAAGATAACCTGTAAAAGTAAATATGCTGACTTTTTCCATTTGCAGGAACAATGCACTTAAATCTGCTATTTTTAGTTCCAACAGCTATTATCAATCTAAATGAGCCATCTAAAACTGCTGAATTAATTGGGTAGTAAATGGATTATTTAACAGCTATTTTCACAGTGTGGGAGCACTGTCATCAGTCAATAATTTTTGGTTGAAAACAATGGGTAAAAGCAAAAGACAGTATCTGTGAGCTGACATATTAAGCACCTAATGTTAATTGTAACTCAAAAAATAATACTGCCGTCAGCATCTCACAAAAACTAAGTAGTGGTTGCCTTTAATAATACATGGATGTTTAGAACAGTGGGTGTTTTTCTGCCTCTGTAATTATAGAACAAATACCATTTCTACCTTTGTAATTCTCTTTAAAATTAAACAACCGTTGTACTGGTCTTCTTGTGATTCCTGAATAAACTTACATATTTGTGTTGGGAAGAAAATACATCAAGCATACTGACTTGTATTCTGCTTTTAACACATTCCATTTAGCTGTCCAAATTTTTATTCATGATCTAATGACATTGTGAATTATGAACCAAAGCAAAGACACATTTAACTTCTTTTCCTTTTTAATGTATTTCATCAATTATAGTACATGATTAACAAATGGCACACACTGAGTTAGCAGAATTAATTTAGCTACCTGTGTTTTTATACATACACCTTGCATTAGACAGTTGCCCTCTGCACTTAATAAATAGAAAAAGCAAGTATTTTGAGCATAAAAAAATGTTAACTTGTTATTTGAAAAAGATTATATTAATTGTACCCTTGAAGTAACTATTTCTCTTCATTATGCACAGCAGAATCTATTTGTAACTGAAGCAATTTTGTCCCTAAAAATTACTTTAACTTTTAAGGTAAGGTCATTTGTGTTTTACACCCAAAGGTGTTATTTATCATGTTGTTTATTCTACTTTTGAATAATGCCATGGTGGTATGCTGTTGACAAATGTATCAGAATCTAAATAAAGTGAAGTAGAAGTGAGGCTAAGATTACTTTCAATATGTTTTCCATTTGTTTTTCTTGCTTTTTTTTTAACTTTAATGTTACAGGTTTTCTAACCTAAGCTCTTAGCTTACTTCAGGCAAAGCATGTCATTCCATTCTAACGTAGATAATCAGAATAAAGAAAATGAAATGAGCTATGTAAATGATTCTTAACCCCTTATACAGGGGCCTAAACAAATAGCTGTCACTAGATACTTGCATTTTAAGGCAACTAACGTTAGGTAAGATCACTCTGCTCCTCCAGGGGCTAATTCCGCAGAATTAAATCACTGCCATTCCATGTGTGAAGATGAATGCTTAGACAATACGCAACTTATAACACGATTCTTTGTGTTTTGAGGAACTTAAGTGGATTCTTTTGTCATTTTATATGTATATTACAATATACACATATATATGCAGGTATTGTAGATACATACACACATATACACACATATATTTGCATTTATGTATAATGTATCTATATGTATGTATACATCTAAATAAAATATATGCAACCATTATATATATAAAATATGGGTATATATGTGTGTATAGTACACATGTATATACACTCACATAAGACTTTTTTTTTTTCAATTTTAACAGAATATTCACAACACTGTACCCCAGAGAATAGTAAATGTCTTTGTATAATGGAGGATAGACTTTGTTGAATCATAAAGCAGCCTTTCTTCTTAGGATAGTTTTCCCTGGAGACATTCCGCAAATGTGCCTACAGTCTCTTTAAACTCTCTGCTTTACATTTCTGTAACTCTTACAGAAGCAGAAGAAAAATAATTTTTAAAACTCTAATTTAGCACTGCTATGTTTAATGAACTGGTTTGTTTAATGGGATGGGATGGTTCAAGATTGTTAGTTTCAGTTGTTATATCAAGCAAAATTGCTACATACATACACTTCATCTCATTCTGTTTGTTTCATTTTCTTTTTATGGTAGGGTCTTTAATATTTGAAAGGGTAGTAAAATTCTGCAAAATCTCAGCAGGTAGAGGAAAAAAAGAGATTCTGGGAGCCAGGTTTCATATCCTGGGAGAACTACATGTTATTTATGTAAAAACTAGAGGTTAAACAAATATCTGTATCACAATTGCACAGAAAGTATTTGAGAACTTTGGTCTTCATGGAGGTGATAAAAAACGATGTTCCCAATAGGTCCCTCAAATGTCAGAAATTTCCACATCCTTAAATAAAAGATTAATTATAGTAACAGATATATTTATGAGTAAACCAGTCTTAGTTTAAGTCCTAATCAGTGGGGTGTGTTAACTCTTCTAGCGCTTCCAGATGTTGCATGAGGAAAATAAAGCTTCAGAATTACAGTTGACACAAAAGAAACCAAGCATAACTGCTGTTTATACACACACAGCAAAGCACAGCACAACATATTTTGTTTAGTGCAGCAAATTATTCATAGCCCTAAGCATGTTCTAAATGCCAAAGAATAGCTTAAATTTTAAAAACTAACAAAGTAGTATTTCAGTGATATCATTGAATCATGAAAGTGTTATGAATCTTATTATAAAAGATAATAAAAAACTCCATTATGCATCATTTCAAACCTTTTAAATTAAGGAGGCCAGGCATGCAAGGTGCCAGATTAATTCTATGTGAATTCGCATTAAGCGAATGTTCACATCCCAGCCACATTGATATTTATTGGTGAGAAAATGGTTGAGAACTATGGAATGAACTTCCATAGCAACTAAGCACTTACCTGTTCCATTCCAAGTGTTAGGTTTACCTAATTGATTTGTAAAAACGTAATAATAAGGACCTCATAAACAGTTGCAGTTCATCTGCAATTTGTCTTCTTCGTAATATAAAATAAAAGCCATTTATCTTGTACGAGAGATCTCATAACAAGCTGCTGAAAGACATTAGAAAACTTTCAGTTAAGAGACTTAAATAAGAACTCCAATAACATGAAATAGTCATGATAAAACTCAGCCTCCTCTTCTATTGCACAACTTCAACAAAAGGCTGGCACTGTGACATATCTTGAAATTTAGCAAATTCAATATTCAAGTTAATAATTTTTTAGAAAAAAATACCAAAATTCATTGTGTATACTGAATAAAATAAAGTATGATAACATATTTTCTGATCTCAACGTGGAATTTGAAGAAAAACATGAAAAACTCTCTACCCAGGGTATGACTCCGCTCAAAATACACACAACTTTAGTCTATCTATGGGCTTCTGATTAATGTAATTGGACAGATGCATGGTGACTGCAGTATAAAGATTGAATTAAAGGTCTTAAAGAAATAGGAAAATGTACCTGAAAAAAGAAAAGAGATTTTTCTTCTAACGGGAGGAGAGTTGTTCAGTGTTTACTATTTCAAGACTGATCATAACTTCAGTCATCAGAAACTGGAGTTGTTTCTGTTTATCAGTAAAACATTCCTAGCAGGAAGTCCTTAACTTTGAAGTCCATTCACCTATTTCTTTGAAAACAGTTATTAAATTTCAGAGTTACTGTCATTTCATATAAACTTTTGATTACACTCTCTTTTCCCTTTACTTATGCCTACAATTGAGATTTCTTTGGGGGTAATGTGTAAGTGGCAGCACTTTGGAATAACTGCTATTTAAAAAAAAATGGTGGACTACTTTTGCTTACTTTTGCTACTTTTTCAGATTTATTCATTTAGACAGACATGGGAATAGCACAGGACTTATTTTGAGTTATTTAGCAATACAACCTGTATTACAGAGCAAACACTCCTGGAAGCCATTTCAAAGCGTGTGAGAAACAACGAAGTGATTTAGAATACTCAGGAAAAATTTACTATGTATAAATTGTAATTGAACAATTTGATTGACTTCTATGATGAGATGACTTACCTTGTGGATAAGGGGAGAGAAGTGTATGGCTGCAAGCAAGGCCTTTGAAAGAATTTCCTGTAATATCCTTTTAGCCAAACTGGGGAGATACAGAGTGGGTAAGTGCTCAGCAAGATGAGAGGAAAATTGACTATACCTGTCAGTTGAGACCAATGGTACAAGGTCTAACTAGTGTCTGGTTACTGGCATCTGATTTTAGTGTAGGGGTGGTGAGGCACTGGAACAAGTTGCCCAAAGAAGTGGTAAATGCTCCATCCCTGACAGTGTTCAAGGCCAGGTTAGACAGAGCCTTGGGTGACATGGTTTAGTGTGTTGTGTCCCTGCCCATGGCAGGAGGGTTGGAACTAGATGATCTTAAGATCCTTTCCAATTCTAACTATTATATGATTCTATGATTCTATGTCTAAACTAAATCTAAGCAGGAAATGAGTAAGCAGATGAAGCTATATGATGTTTACATCCCAGAACAAGATATATGTACTATTCCCATCACAGTCTACTTTCCCTGAAAGAAAGACTCAGATATGGACAAATATGATTCAGCATATTTCTTAGATGCCTGCCCAACTGGAAGACTTGAATGTAGGCTTCCTTGTGGAGTAAACGTGTCACACAGTTTAGGAAAAGCCCATGGGATTAGAAGGAGCTGCCTCTGATAACACTAGAAGGTTCCAAGGACCTGATAGGTGCTATTGAAATCAGACTGAACTCCCCATCTTTCTTTTCTCTTAAACATTACAAATTTCAAAGAAACTATCTTGACTTGACTTGATATGTTTTAGTGTGAGGTGTCCCTGCCCATGGCAGGGGGGTTGGAACTTGATGATCTTAAGGTCTTTTCCAACCCTAACTATTCTATGATTCTATGATTCTAAAACCTGTCAGAAAGGGAAAGGATCCTGAATCACTTTTACTCATAGTGCCTGAAGAAATGGAGCAAGAGTAATATTACCACAAATATTTCAAGTGCTGTATTCCCAGAGAAGGGGGGGGGGGGGGGCGGAAATTCTGTTGAAAATTTAAAAGAGGAAAAGTATGACATGCTATCATATACATTCTATTTCAAGCAATAAAAGGATTACATCATTGAATGTAGAAGCAGTAAAACTGGTTCATTTTAACTTGGACTACCTGATGATGACTCCTTACTGTAACCTTATTATCATCTGCATGGGTTTCAGAGATTTTGCTTATGTCGTAGAATGAAACACAGCCTCTCCCTCATCCCCGTGCCCCCTCATTCTCTTATGCAACAGTTCTTGCTATAAGAAAAAGTTAATTTTAATGTTATCTCTTCTGGAATCCTCTCCCTGCTGCTATGACACTGCTTTAATTTAACATCCACTTTAAATCAGCAGAGCACTGGCGTATATGAGGGAAATCTACTAGCACAAATTGTGTTCATCTTGTTCAAGAGATTGGCTCTTTCATCCGAGTTAACCAGGCTTAATTCAACACATCTCTGATAAAGTCCTCTACTGTCTGAACATGAGTAAGGTGCTGGGGGAGGCTTTTCAACACTACCTGGCTAGTATTTCAAAATAGACTTTTTCACTCTCTAGTATCAAAATGCATCAGTAGTGTCTGACCATTAAAATAAAATTGATGAAAAAGTGCTAGTATTTAGAAAAAATCTATACCTTAATCTTGATGGAGCCCAAATGGTGCTATTGACCTACAGATGTGTTCTGCTTTTCAAGAGGTCCACAACTTTTTCCAACACTACCGTATGAGGCTTTTCAAAGATAGGCATAAATATATCCTTTTTTTAAATCAGCAACTCAACAGGTGTAGAACACTATTCTTTCATGCCTTTTCTGAAATATGTTAAAGTAAAAGCTAGATTTTCAGGAAGCCAAACCTCTATTTACAAACTAAGAAAAGAAAAAAAAAATGTAACTCATTTTGCAGTAATTTTCTTAGAAGAATTCAGTGGGTATTGAAAACCTGGTCTCTGAATATAATGTTTTAAACAGAAGTAAGAATGACTAAATGTGTGTCTGGGGAAATATAGAGAAATATACTGATCTGTGTGTAGGCTGTAAACTAAACATAATTTATCTACAATATTCCAAGGGAGTAGCTTGTTTCCTGAAATGTTAGATTTAGTGAATCTTTCCACATTAGTTCAGGAAAAAAAAATTATAATAAATAATACCGAGTTGTTAGGGAAAAATAAGCAGTCAAAGGCAACATGAAAAGATTTAGTTCAGCTACACTATCACTGACTTTATCTATGCTAACTAAATAAGTACATCTTGTGTGATAAGGACTGTCAGCATACCTGAGAAAATACTTTTATTCTCAGCATTCCATTTATCTCTCATTTCAGAGCAATCCTTAACTCAAACAGTTCATGGTATTTACAGACTTCAAGACTAATTTCCCCCATGGTTTTGCAGCTGTTAGTTACAAAAAACTACACTTAAATATAGAAAAAAAAAAGTATTTTTTTAATTTCACATCTCACTGTCCTTTTGAAGTACTACCTTCAAAAGAGGTAACTGTCTTACTACATTAGTTTATGACACCCCCCCCAAATGCATGATGGTTTTAATAATGTGCTTCACCCAAGAAATTAAAAATCTCAGGATTTAGTGGCTTATTAGGAAACTAAATATAGATCTAAATTCCTTCAACTTTATACAAGGATGCATTTTTAAATTAATTTGGGGGAGCAATATTCAAGGTAGAAGTCTGTACCCCATGATGAAGGAGTTTGTTGATATGTCTTCCTTAAGTAGTCTGTAGCATAAAACAAGCTAGGCTTCTTGCTTCTTACAAAGTGTTTAATTTTGCAGAACATACTCTCTTTTATCTGCTCACTATGCTTTGACTATAATCCACAAGAAAAGCTGACATGAATGATCAAACTGATTTATTGTTAAAATGAGCAAGCAAGAACCAACCACTGCCCCTAGCAGAACAAGTATGTTACCGTCAAGCAGAAAAGGCAGAAAGCTCCTCTTGAATTCAGCCTGCTATCAGTTATGAAGACATTTTCCGATGAGCTTCACAGTGTCTTTCCTGCCTCTGCTTCTCTCCCCACTCCCTTTCCTCTTTCCTCTCTCCCTTTTCCTTTCTTTTGCCTATCCCCACCTCTCCGCTAAAGGTAGGTTTCACTTAATAAAACTGCCTAAGCCAACAGTCAAAGAATCTTATTCTCCTTTCACTTTCCTTCTTCTTTCACTACCACTGATGATCTTAAAGGTCTTTTCCAACCTAGCTGATTCTGTGATTCTGTGACTGTGAAAACCAGCAAGTTACATACAGTTACAAAAGAAGAAACTGCCATGTATTTCTGGTAGCTGATGAGTATTTATGCTATCCTGAAAGTTGTGCCTATGTAAGGAAATTATACCTGGCCCTGAATTTTTCATGTTCTCCACCATGTTCTCCAGTGGTCCTGATGAAATTTACTTTTCATTTTTTCTGACTGTGTCCAGATACTTTGTTTGGATGCTTAATCCTGTTCAGGCATTATATGGAGAACCTAGAGGGTATGTTCACACAGCCTATAAGCATAGAAATATGCTAGATATCCAGAGTTATTAACAAGTTGTACAACCCTAGATAAAGCAACTGTCCTAGAGAACCTAGAGGGTATGTTCACACAGCCTATAAATATAGAAATATGTTAGGTATCCAGAGTTATTAACAAGTTGTACAACCATAGATAAAACAAGTGTCCTGGGTTAAGCAGTAGCAGTCATTTTTCTCCTTAGTAGCTGGTGCAGTGCTGTGGTTTTGACTTTCAGCCTGGGATGTTTTTAGTTGCTGCTCAGTAATGTTTATTCTGACCAAGGACTTTCTGAGCCTCATGATCTGCCAGGGAGGAGGAGAAGCCAGCAGGAAGCAGAGATAGGACACCTGACCCAAACTAACCAAAGAGGTATTCCATACCACAGCACGTCATGCCCACTATATAAACTGGGGGCAGTTACCTGAAACAGATCACTGCTCGGGTCGGGCTGGGTATCGGTCGGCAGGTGGTGAGTGGTTGTATTCTCTTCCCTTGTTATTTCCCTTATCATTATTATTATTGGTGGTAGCAGTAGTAATTTTGTGTTATACCTTATTTACTGGACTGTTCTTATCTCAACCCATGGGAGTTACATGCAGGCAACTGAATGCTTAAACTTATTCTAGAATCAGCATATATCCACAACAATTGCTGTGCACTCATCTACTGACTTTTACTTGTATGCTTATCATAATACATGTTTTTTTTTTCCCACTGCTCAATGTTTGGGGATGGAAGTTTATTTCTTGGGATAGACTTCCAATTGTACAGGTCTTATAGCTCAGTATTTCCTTCTCAGTTTCATTCTAGAAATGAGCACAAATTGTGGAGACAGTGTTCTCATGAGAGAATGCATAATTAGTACATAAACTCTGAATAATCCTGAAAGATACAGCAAGGCCACCCCCCCTCCCAAACCTCCAGGGAAGCGAGACCAGCACGTATTGTGTGGTGGTGGGAAGGTCTCTCTTATGCTCTTATCAGGGGTATTGGGCATACTGTGACGGACTGTGGACTTGGGACCCCATATACAACTCATTTAATGCAGTTTCTCTGTGATACTCATGTACTAGAAGTTGGTAAATATAAGTATGTCCAGGTTTCTGTCAACCTTTGGAGACCTTTATAGGTGTTGCTGGCCACTTCTTCCAACATAGGCTGGCCACCTGTGTCGGAATGAGTGTGCATTTTGGTCAGTATAAAAACCCAAGCCCCATACGATGTGGGGGAGGCAGAGCCTCTGCGGGGACACCCGCTAAGGATGAGCCTGCCACCTCGCACTTCAATGATGCTTCTCGGATCTGGTTTCCTGTTAGTCTCCACAGGGTCCTTGTGCCACATTCTGTGTGTGGGACTGTGTAGTGGGAGTAATCATTGTCTGGATTTTGTGCTTCAAATATCGTAGTTGTGTGGCCTGTGCTTGTGGGATCCCATATGTGTGTGTGTGTGTGTGCGTGTGTGTGTGTGTGTGTGTGTGTGCGTTGAGGGCAGACGGTGTTCTGTGTATTTTTTGTTGTTGGGTTCATGCAAAAGTTTTTAACCGGTAGCCGTTTAACATTTCGGGCAAGAAAGGGTTAATGCAAAAGTGCAGTTGCCGGCAGGTATTTATGTTTGTTGCTGAAGCAGGCAGACAGCTGTAGCTGCTGCCGAGCAGGCAGGCTTTTATAGCTGCTGCTGAGCAGGCCGGCGTTTGTAGCTGTGCAAGGCAGGGTGAGAGACTTCTGGAAAAAAAACAGACAAAAAAAAATCCTGACCTCCGATTCAGCTCCCCGTGCTCCACCAATGGAACGGCCAGGATGGACGACAGAGCCGAGGAGTAAGGGAAAAAAAAAACAAAACCAAAAAACCCCAACAAAACAAGCAAAAAAAAAACCACAAAACCCAACCTCTCAATCTATTGAGGTATTGAGGCAGTTCATAGAGACACCACAGACAAAGCTTAAAGAGCACCTGCGACACAGTGGGTGCATAGTAGGAGCCTTGCTTAGTATGTTTAAGGTAACCTGGGGGTGAATCCAAGACTTGGAGGAATAGATAGATCAGTTGAAATAAGAACTGCTAACTGAAAAAGCGAGAGGGGTAGTGCAACCACAAGCTTTATGAGCCATCACATAAGCAGTATCAGGGTGGCAGGAAAAAAAAAAAAAGGCAATGATGCAGCAAACTCCTTGACTGTTAACAATATGCAGTTTAACCTGTCTGCTTCTCAAGAACTGATAACCTGGGGAAGGGGGTATATTTGTGTCCTCCTGCCTACAGGTCCATGGCGACTGCCTGCAAAGTTTGTCAAGCCTTGCCATGAGCAGGACAGACAAATGGAAAAACCTGATGCCTCAGCTACAGGAGCTGACCGTAAATACCCCAAGCAGAATGAGATAGAGGAAGAGAAAAATGAATGACTGCAAAACATCACTTGGGGGCAACTGAAAAGTAACATCCTGAATATGGGTGCTTGTAAAGTAGCTATTATTAGAGGTTGTGATTTTGTATATGAAACCACCTGTATTTACTAGCCAGTTGCTAATAAGAAACTAGGCCTTGTATTGTATAGATTTGTCACTTGTAAAAGAGATGTTAGAGTATGGAAATTTGCAGTAGCTGCTAGAAAATGCTAAGGCAAAAGCTGGAAAGATTCTAATACACTGGTAGTGTTATAAAGCAGGTGATGGAACAAATTAAGAGGGTGGGAGAATTCCACTGGTAAGAAATTTCTTTGGCTAGTCCCTCGCTGCCATCAGCATCTTCAACATGCTGCTGCACCCTGTAATAGTTACTCTGCTAATGTAAATTTGTGTGTGCCTTGCTGTAGTAGCTACTTGTTACTGGATGAAGCAGGTGAAACTGTGCATTGACAACAAGGTGCAAGGACTGAGGCTGACAAAATGCCTGCTACCACAGTCAAAGGCAAGACTGGGTTGGCCTCTGTGTTTGCCGCCAAGAAGAACCTTTAGCTCCACTGTTGGCTGCAACCCAGCAGGCGTGGAGCAGTGGGGACACATGCCATGCCAGACCTTGATGTGAAGGATAGCCTCCCCTGTTGTCAGAGAGCCATACAGCAGAAAAAAGGGGCAGGCCCAGCAGCCTGTAGTTGGCATATGTTGGAGATATGATCTAGCCCAAATCCCCTGCTCAAGTAGAGTCACCCAAAACGTATATAAAACAAAAGGGGGGAGATGTGGAGACAGTGCTCTCACGGGAGAATGCATAATTGGTACATAAACTCTGAATAATCCTGAAAGATACAGCAAGGCCATGAAAGGCCCGAAGAAGCTTAAGCAAGCAAGATAAGAAGAAGCTGGAATTCACTGAGTTAATGAGAACTGTGGACTGTTGGCAAGCTTTCGAGGTCAAATTCTCACACCTGTGCTTAACCAATTATATGTTAGTCACTAAGGGTCTTCAAGACATGTATCCAATCATAATATGCCAAATCACTGTAAGTGCGTGTAAGAAATAGTATATAAGGAGTTAAGGCTTTGTAATAAATTTGGCAATCACTTGATCACATTGATCGTCTCTGCATTGTCCGTGACTCTCGCGTCAGCAACAAATGAAAATTTTTACAATGGAAATTGCCTCAAACATAGAGGGAGTGCTCTGGAGTGGATGTAAAACGGTCAATTTAAATCTAACAAAAGTAAAAATAACTGAGGTAAGATGCATATGCAAACTAATTTCACAAAAATCACATATATATATATATAAAACACATATCACATTACATGACTACATATTCTGCAGTTACACCATATTTTCTGTTCTGAAGTTTTGGCTGAGCAAAACCAAAAAAAATCTGAACGCAAAGGAAACCTGAGAAAACTTTCTTTGTCCTTAAATCAAGCACACTGTTTCCAGGGAATTGTGGAGAAACTGTCCAATCTCTAATTGGATTTCCTTCTTTGACTTCTCTTTCACAGACAGCAATCCATTAGGGATTTCACAATATGTAGAAGAACCTACATTTTTAAAGGGCGAAGTTCACCCATGATGCTGGTGTTTTGAATCTCAGATGGGTACCCTGTGGTCCCAGAGGTTCACTGTCCTTGACTTTTTCATACTTCTCAGAAGTTTTCTCTTGCTGCATTTCAGCTTCCATGGTTGCTGTGCTCTCATTTTCTATGAAAGTGCCAGTAAAAGGAACTTTAAACGAAACAGAAGGATGTGGCTAAGTGCCATATGACTAAAACCAGAACAGTTTATTGCCTGGAATTTACTGTCTGGAACTTACTATATTGCATATTTAAATGACTAGACTTCTCATGATAGGACATATAGACGTCTGAGCAGGTAAATGTCTGGTATTTACTCACAGGAAGGTGTTGATGGCCAGGCTGTACAAAGCTGGTATATCTGTGATATGAGTTGAAACATTATGTCCATAATTTGCTGAGGGCAAAAGGTAATACAATGCGTATATAGAGCCAACAACTGATTGTTAGTTTTTTAAATGTTTTAACAGCTAAATAGTCCAAATGATCTAAATCAGAAAAAAGTCATTAAAACTGAAATCTGCTTTAAAAAGCCATCTCGTACCTATAATTTTTTTCTGTTTATTATGTTCACCTTCAAATATTCCTTTGGGTCCCATGGCTGACAATGCTGTTTTCCTCCATAAGAATAGGTCTGTGGCAACTACAGCAAACTGCTAACATCCTGTGGCTGGCCCTCACTGCAAGGTAGAGAATGACTTTGATAGGAATTTCTTGTCCTCTTGACTGGGGTCCCACTTGAGACTTGGTGAGTGTGTTTGTCTCCTGCCCTGGAGGCTCCTTCTGGGAGCTTCATTGGGGAGGCAGCAGGTGTCCACCAGCAGATGACGAAGTGGTGTGCTCCCCCCATCCCTGGTCTGGTTGTGCCTGCTTGGGTAGCAGCACTCTTACAGCCTATGGTAAAGCCCACCAGGCAACAGCAGTCACAATAGTGTAGGGATGGTCTCCAATTCTTTCCTAATGGAAGCTACAGTGAAAGACAGCTCAGGTCTTGTTCACTTTTTCCTCACCTATCGATCTGAGTTAATAAATAACTAAAGCCAGCTTTGGAGCTGCAGTGGTCTTTGAAGTTCTTTATATCCCCAAATCTTGAATTTATAGGGCACGGATAGCTGCAACATGATTAATCTTTTACAGACTGTTTCAAAGGTGCTCAGAAGGCATGTACATGCCTAACTCACAGAAGTCCCCAGGAGGTTTAGAAGAAACAGCACCTCATTTCTGAACATGTGTGGAATTGATGGGTGCCTTGGGAGATACATAGGATCTGCTCAGACTTGAGGAGTTTTGCCACATTCAGATGAATGTTACGGCCTAGTGGGATAGAAATGGGGAAAGATGGGGAATTCAAAGGTTAACATGACACAGAGTATGTGCTTGTGTGCGTGTGTTTTGATTTTTAAAACTGAGTATTTTGAGAGATATAGACAAAAGGTAGCAGAGGAAAAACTACGATTTGGAGACATAATCCAGAAATCCTAAACAATGTTTTAGGTGATCGAGTTCTTAGTTGTATGAGGTCTTAATTAGACTTCAACTAGGTTTTGTTAACCATTAACTAACATGCATGTCTCTACAATTCAATTTAGAATTATCAGTATATTGGCAGGAATTCTGTTGTTTTGGTAAATTCTATAACTCTAGAAGTAAAAGATTTCTACCTTAATTGTCAGGGTACTTTTGTTATATGATCTTAGTATCATTTAATTTGTTTTCTCATTTAAAATGTGAACTGAGCATAGCTGGTAGTTTGATGTATTTACACTATTCACTGAAATTATTTCATTTGCTTCATTAAAAATATCGTTTTAAAAACCCTTCTTTAACTTCAGAAATTACATCTGTCTATACATATATATATTCCTGAGTTTACCATTCCACAGATGAGGAAATACAATGCACAGTTTGGCAGATAATTTTAAATTATGAAGAAGTAAACCCCCTAAAATTCATTCATCCATAGCTTTTAAAAAAGAAAGAAATGGAAAGAGTAGGCATTTTTGTATGTTTGTTTGGGGCTTTTTGTTCATCAATATCCATCAGATTCTTTTATCTGAGAACACAGCTGGAGTAGGTGATCTTAAAGATCCATATTATGCATAAGTGTCTAATGATAGAAATTTTCTTCTGACTACTACTTACTGTAGTACATTTCTACCCACATTTTATAAAGTCCAGGAAATACTGGAAGTTTAGGCTATTCCTGGGAGAAAAGACTTATGTCTTAAGCTAAATAGCGTGAATTTCATCCCATCCCAATTACTTTGTCCTTTCTCTTAGAGCAGGAGATACCTGAATGGATTTGTGGATCTAGCTGTGAGTACAATCCATTGTCTCCGTTTCATATCCAAAATTAGTTTTAGTCTTCTAGTGAAAGTTCATATGCTGAGAAAGAGAGTTATGAATCAAAATAAAGGAACAAGTATAACAGATGTGGAGAATACTGTGCAGTTACCTTCTCTCTAAGGACCTTCTTTTCTTTGTCCCTTCATTGTGCAGTTTTCTGTCTTTTTCTCAGTTGTGGAAAAGATACAGGTGAGTGTCTTTGTGATATAAGGCATTTAATAGGTTGCCTCATAAGGGGGGCTGGGTGTTGGGGGAAGACAGAAAGACCAAAAAAGACAGGCATTTATACATCCCTATATCTTTTCTTCAACTGAATGTTCACTAACATGTGGCAAATACAGGTCTGAACATGTCTGAAAAGATGACCTCAATGTTGTAGTACAATGAAGGTGTGTCAAAGCAGCACTGGATATTTCAGTATGAATTTCTTCACTTCTCTAATTAATAAGTGACCCACCAAAGATCTCTGTCATAAACTAATACTTTTCCAGACTTCTTACTACTCTAATAAGAACTCAAAAGACAAACATGACTGAAATAATAGCCAGCATTCAGTACTTTTAACTAATAAGGACTCACATACAGAATGTGAATGAATAAAGCTGGAAAAGGTACAGGTTACTCAGCTGAATCATTATGTTGCTAGACATTCACATATTGCTAATGGATGAGGTGCTCTTCCATACTTTTTTTTTTTTTAATGAACAGGTTGCAAAACTGAAATAATTTGAAGCTATGTTAGAGAAGAATCCATCAGGTTTCAAATAGAATATGGCCAGAATATATACAGGTGTACAGTGATATTTAGAGTTTTAATGTAACCAGACAGTGAAAGAAAATAGCATTTTGTAAAGTAAATGCAAGCAAGTTTGAAAGAGTGAATAAGGAAAGTATTTATAATTTATTTATTATTATCATCAACATGAAAATACTGGTATTAATGAAATAGCTTCTTCCAGAGCTACAAGATTTTTTTCAGATATTTAAGATACCTTAGATCTTTTTCAACTGTAACCTGACTCTAGACAAAAAACACTGATATTATTTACCTGATACATTAGTATTAGCATAATTTTTCAACAAATAAATAAACAATTTCAATAAATAAATTACTAGTTTTTCAAATAAATTCTTTTTTTGTTTTATGCAAAGTAGCATTTCTATACCTTCTCAGTTCTTAAAGTTCATTGAAGTTGCATACATAGAAGGCAGATGCTGTTGCATTATTTTACACAACTGAGCAATACCTGTATCGATTAATGTAAATAAGAAAGGTGTCTGTGTCTACTTAATCATGACGTTTCTTATTATTGTCTGTTTTTCTGAGAAATCAGAGACCATCAGTAAAAAGAGTGAGCCAACTAGCTCCACAGGCACTTGGCTTCATAACTGGGTATGCTAAGCATGATCATTCTCATACCTCATGCTGCCAAATGGGTACCTAAGTTTGGTCTTATAATCCACTCCTAAAACTTGGTCGTAATTTGAAAGGAACAGAGCTAACGACAGGGTTCAGTGTTCTCTTCAGTTTGAGGTTCAGACTGTCTTCTAACAGAGTCACAAAGCAGATTAAAGGTAAGAAAGTGTCCATCTTGTTATCATTCTTTCTGCTGAAGTTAGACTACTGATTTTGCTCAGAAGTGTCAGAGTCATGAGCTTCACTCATAAGACAGAGGCAACAATATACTTTATTGATATTAACCAGTGAGTTAACAAATTTCAATAGTAAAAAAGGCAGTGGTTTAACAAGATTTGATGGCAAGATGCATTTCATTATTTACTCCACAGAGGACAGGGTCAGACAAAACTGTCAAGGAGAGCATCTCATTGGGTCATGAAGTTCAAAAAGGATCCTCTTGCTTTCTAAACTCCTTCTCAAAGGGGAATCTAGGTGTGGCTGGACCCACTCCTAGTCCCAGACTTGGCCAACTGTTTATGTCTAAAGGATTGTAAATGTGCAATCAATCTCCTATATCACTTAGCTAAGATTTCAAAGTTTTAGTATGCTTATTCCCAATTCACTTACTGAGGATCTGTTGGGGTAAGGACTCTCTCAGCCTCTAGGAGTAACTATGAGAGGTGTCCCTACTCAAGGGGAAATCCTGTCAGGCAGCCTACAGCAATGCAGGAGAGCTCAATAGGTCCTGGGCTGTCCAGTATTTATTGAGTAGAGATAATTGACTTAAAGTCATATTTGCATACTGACTAAAGAACTTAGTTTCTTCCAAACTTAGCTTGAGTTAGACCTTTACCAGCACTATGGTTGGGGGGGCACACTGCTCAGATTAGCCCTTTGCTGCTGTGTTATTTGTCTCCCCCTAATCCCGTGTGAGTTAGATGCAGCCATCATGACCAGACACACCCATTATGATTGCCACTGGTGGTTATTACTTGAGCATAGTTATGGGAAATAAAGGTCTGGTTGGCAGGGGGTAACACACCACCAAGAAGTCTTCCTTTAAGTATCTATTGGCTACTTTGATCTCTTGTGATGCCTCTTGTGGTTCCTGCTACGCTGACTGCCTCTTTTCTTTCAAGAAAAAATGATGTTTTCCACTTCTGGAGCCAGATCTCCAGTATGAAGTAGCAGTGGAAAAGATGAATTCATGAAGGCACTTAGCTTGGATTTGAATTTTGTGAAAAAGCTAATTTTGAAGGCCTTGGGAATGATCTGTTGTATTAATAGAAAGAAATGTACTAAATATCGAAGGAATGCTTTGGGGAAAATCATTCTAAAAACAATTCAAAAGATGCCTTAATCAGCAATAGTAATCAATAATCTAAAGGTAAAACTAAGGTTTTGGGAAACATTTGTTTGTTTAATTTTGTGTTGGTCTCCCTGCAATGAAAGCAGAGTAAGTGGATTAAAGATCTAAAAGAACAATTTAATTTTGCAAGGCTGCAATGCAGAGAACTGAAGACTGCGGGGGTTGCCTTTCCTTTTAATTTTTCACTGTCTTTGACATTCTCTAATGCCTGCCTGATTCCTAAATGTTTCAGTGCATATATAAAATATGTTTATGCTATTTTGCAAGAAAAATAAAGTTTCTATTCCTCAGATCACAGAAACAGGTTATTTAGTATTTATGATCTTACCTAAATTCTGATCATGAAAATGTTTCATCTGGGGCTTGTTATAACGACAACCATTTATCAAATCCATGATTATTTTTCATAAAAAGATCTATTTTTCCTTTCTCTTAAAATGTATTAGCAATCAAGATTCAGAAAATTTATGGCAGAAATCCTTATAGGAGAAATGCTTAATTTGGTTTAGTCTTAAAATTTAGCACTGAATTGACCTGAAAAATTCCAGTTTAGTACCTATGCACATTGCTTACATTTCTTACAACAGAAACTGAAGAGAAAAGTAATGTAAAACAGAATTCAAAGCACTAAAAGGAAAAAAAAACCTCCACCAAAACAAACAATAAAAAACAACTCATTAAGTCAAAGGCAGAAAATAGAAATGTCTAATAATAGGAATATCTCATTCTCCATGTAGTAAAACTTGTTCTGTGGAAGTTTAAAGTAAGAAACTTCAGGAGACTTCATGCCTTGAAACCTCTCTGTGTAAGAAACCTAGGTAACAAATTTGAGTATAAGAACATGAATTCCTCTCTTATTCTAGAAGATTACTTGTGAGGGAGGAAATCACATCTTATCCAGATATTACATATTTAAAAAAAAAAAATTTTCAATTAGAAACAGTATTCCAGGTCTGAGAATGTTCAGAATTAATTTGGGATGAATTTGTTTAAGACTCCTTTTTTTTTTTTTTTTTGTGCAGTTAGTGGTAACAATTGATACTGAGAAAGAATTAACATTTGGGAAAGTATATTGTTAATTAATGTCAGTCAGTGTTGTTTTGAAGGTTAAAATAGATCTCATTTGAAGTCCTTTAAACTTTTTCATCAGTTATCTCTTATTCCTTAGCTTATTTATATATATATAAATATATATTTAGATGAAACAGGAGTTTTCTTATTTCTTAAATCCATTGATAGTCAGCCATTGTCCAAAGAAATTGACAAAAGAGAGAATGCAAGTAATTTCAAATCTCAATAATAGAGTAATTTTTCAAAACAGTGTCTCTACTAATATATCTTCCGAGCTATAAAGAGGGTGTTCTATCCATGCTGTCCTGTCATATTTTTTTGTAGTCTATTTTATTAATACTACTCAACACTATTTTCTCTATACCTTTCATACTTCTGATAGGACTTTAGTTGGACAGAGCTTTGAGGTTGTTTGATCTACAGTTTTTATCTCTTTGTATAATATTATAACAAATTTATCAGGGTCAAAAAAATAGTAGAGAGTTGGAACACAAATTTCAGTAAAATAGAAACAGAAATACTTTACTTTTAAATAGAAATATCTCAAAGTCATTATGTAAGACAGTATGCGAAAAAAAAACCACAACAGTTTGTAAATTATCCTACAGTTATCCAAGATTTCCTACTAAGTTAGAACTTTCTTCCAATTTTGGTTTTATTCAATTCAATGATTGTATCATTGCCACAGTCTGCTTTTATCCCTAGGAAACAATTATTTTTGTTATCTTTGAGTCGGGCCCATGTGCTCTTTGTAATACCCATGTATCAGTTTAACTTGCCTACTCCTGTCAGTGATCCTTATCCTGCTATATCTTGCAGTTACTGTAAACTGCTCTACTTAAGGATGCCCAAGAGTTCTCCAGAAAATGAGCAATCTCTTGTTCTTCCAGGTATTCACTTCTACTCCTTGTCCTTTTAAAGGAAAATAACATAGGAAGTGAGAAAACAGAAACAAAAAGAAAGAAAAAAAGAAACAAACAACCAACCCTCAAACCAAATCAGACAGTCCATCACAATTCTATTCCAGCCATGTTTACTGTTCTTTCTCCCTGAAAATGGAAATGTACACTTTCATGCTCTGTGCTGTTGTCCAGTTTTCTCTGGTTTGTCATCTTCCACACCATGATTAAGTAACTTAACTTACTCTGGTTTACTTCTTCACATTAGCATCTAAATATTTTAGCTGCATCTTACTGACCACACCTAATTCTCTGGCTATATTAAGCCCAGTCCTTTCAACTATCTGTATTACTGATCTGAATACTTTTTTTGATCAGTATTAGTACTTTCTCTTAGCACTTCTTCTGCCAGCCCTGTGACATTCCTTTTTTGCATTGATACACTTCCCAATATATAAAAAAAAAGGTAGTTATTAAAGCAAATTCTAAGGAATTGCACTTCATCCCAGTTAGGCAGCTGTCACATTTTAAATGTTTGGTTTGTAATTCCACTAGCATGATTTCATTCATGTCAACAGAGTGACACCAGAAAGCCTATTGTTTCGTTACATTAATATTACAGCGTTAAAAGCATTTTCCTGAAGCCCATTCCATTCAGCAGAAGGCTGAGTGACCTTTTACAGTGATATTCACCCTTCTAATTGTAACTGACATAACGATTTTCTGTTTTCAATTATGCCACAGAAAACTAGGTGTGGGCAATTTGCTACTTTAAACATGATTGGAACAGTTTTAATTGTAATTGGCAGGACAACCTTGGTAAAATTTATCTCAATGAAGTGGCTTAGGCAGATGCATCTGTTATGATAGTGAGAAGCATTCACAACTTCTGCACACCTATATGTAAATCAATTAAAAAAAAAAAAGATTCCCTGAGATCTTATATATCATAATCTATACGGATACATATGGCTATTCCTGTAGATTGGTGGATCAACATTTATTCAATTAAATATATTTTTTTGCTAATATATGACAAAGAAGAGGCAAAGACTTCCTCTTCTGATTATGAAGTCTAATTTCAATTATGCATTCTTATAAATGCAGGTAATCTTTTAATGCAATAAATATTTAATAAGCTTTAAAATTTATTTCTATATAGCTAGTTCCAAATTTTGACAGAATAAACAAGTGTATAATAAAAAAACAAACAACAACAACCAAAAACAAACCAACAAAAAAAAAACAAACAAAAAAAGAAACAAACAAAAAAAAACAAATCAAAAGAAATGAATAAAAACCCTTCTCTTTGGAAACACAGTTGTCCCCTCTATTCAAACTTTATGGAATTCTGGTCCCATGATTGCAGTCCCGACATAGCGTAAGTCCTAACTGACAGTGGGGAGACTAATGGGCTCAATACCAAAACACTTAAATTTTAAGGAAAAAAAGGGGAGGCAATGTGTCTTGGGAGAAAACATCAGGCCGGTCCTAGAGGATGTTTTCCTCTAGAGTAAAAGAGAAGTCACAGATGTGCAGTGCATAGTCCTGTGTCTGGGCCACAAGGTCCCCTTTCTTAAGCCTTAGTCACTCATGAAGTTTCTTGGGTTGCTTCTGCATGGGACCCTGTCTAGGATCTCGGGGTCTCAAGCAATTTGAGACACAGTCATTTATATGACTGGGTAGAGATCAGCTCATCAGTGCTGCTTTTGCAGTGATTTACGGGTTCCCCCTCTCAACAGGTAGGTCATTTACCCTGAAGTTACTCCCCTATTCTTGTCAGTTCCTTTTTAACTAAAGTTTAAGAAGCCAGATGACCTCCAGAGATCTCTTCCCACCTCAGCTGTTCTGTGATTCTGTGAAAGACACTGAAGACCCATAACAAATATTATACTGGCGTCAATAAGTTGACAGGAATAATACTTCTAGGTTGACCTTATCCAACTTGAAATACTAGACCATAAGACACCATATATATCCTGAACCTCAGTATTTAACGTTATCACAACATGACATTATTTGTGAAAACATAATGCCTGATTTTATTTTGATTTTTAAAGTTATTCACTGAGACTATTTTATTAAAATGGGAGGATGGGCCAACATACATAATCAACATATATATTTCAAATGTATGGGCTATCTAGACAGAAGCATCTGCAGTGCTTCTTAAGGCTTTTAATGTTTTTTGAGTTTGGGGGGGGGGTTGGTATTTTTTTCTAAAGGACAATGTATAGCTTTGATTTTCAAAACAGAGTAGAGAAGCCATAACTGGTGGATTATAAAAACTCTTAATTTTTAATAATGCTTTCTGCAACATAAACACAATAGTTTGATTTTTTTATGCCATTCTGCGTAGTCTTGAATGTTTTATAGGGAAATAATTACAGCAAAGAAGAAAAGATCTTTTTGGCACTTGCAAGAGTCTGTATGTCCTACAAGGAAGTAGATTTCCTTTCTCTGAAGCTTACATTATGCTTCTTTCATTATTTCAGAAGCCTGTGGATATTAACTACCAGACCATGTTTAAATAAGAATTTTTCTGTTTGATGAATAAGGGATATTTTTTCCTATAACTAATCCAATGGATACCAGTCATAAACAAACTGAAAGGCACTGCCTCAATAAAAATAACAATATTTGGAATGCTTGCTTTGACAGATAAAGTAATTCTGCATTCTTCAAGTGCTCTAATGTCTTTAGTATTTAAAAAAAAATAAAAATTCACTCTTCTATATGGAAAAGTTGAACTGTTAAAAAGCCAAGCTACATTCTATCTTTGCAACTTTTGGAAAAGATGTTTTCCAACAAAAACATAGTTTGAAGAATAGAAATTAAGCCTTCTTTGAATGTTTGATCATACTGATATGTCCCTAATGCTCTATGTATCCAAAGTGCCTGGAAGAAGCCCAATAAGCCATCAGGATCTGCAATTAAATCAATAACCTAATTCAGTCAGGAGGAAATAAAATTGGTGCATGCATCAGGAATCATGTAACTGGCATCTATTTATTATAATGGTATATCTCAATTTACACACTCAACCTTTACAAATTATTTGAGACATTCTAATTTTGTTCTGCCTTGAAGCAGTTTCATTTTAGTCAAGGAATTCCATGAGACTCCCTAATATAGGGCTCAAATTGAACCTTAATTACCAAGCTGATCTGATAGATGACAAAATTTCAATTTTTCTAAAGTGTCATACAGTTTGGGGTACTCTGCTTTGAATTCTGCATGGTGAAAAATCCCTTTGAACTCAATTACAGCTTGATGTTTGAGTCACTCATTCTTTTGCTCTGGCACTATAGTCATACTTTAATGGTATTACTTACTGGAAAAGAATATTAAAATGGTGGCTTACCCAGTCATAGTATTATTTTTTTATCTTGCTCTTCATTCTTTTTGTGGGTGCATGTAAATTTTAACATGAATAATAATCATTACGTAAAGTGTTTCTTTCCAAAGATAACAAAATACTATATATATTTCACAAAGAATTATACAATAATTACTGAAGTTCATTTACACTAGAACAGTTATAGGGTAGGTAACATCTTCCAAAGTGTGCTATATTTAATACACAGGAAAAATAATCAAGAGTATAAAGACAACTTCCTTCTGCAAGTGATAGAGGAGCCAAAAAGGAGAGGTGTCATGCTTGACCTCGCGATCACCAACAGAGAAGGGCTCGTGGGAAATGTGATGCTCCAGGGCAGCCTTGGATGCAGTGATCATGAGATGGTCAAGTTTGAGATCCTCAGGACAGTGAGAAGAGTGTACAACGAGCTCACTGCCCTGGACATCGAGAGAGCAGACTTTGGCCTCTTCAGGAACTTGCTTAGTAAGGTCCCATGAGATATAGCCCTAGAGGGCAGAGGGGCCCAAGACTGTTGGTTGATCCTGCTCCAAGCTCAGGAGTGTTGCATCCCAACCAGAAGGAAGTGCAGCAGGAGGGCCAGGAGACCTCCTTGGATGGAGAATGAGCTGCTGAGGAAACTTCGAGGGAAAAAAAAAAGGCTTATAAAAGGTGGAAGCAAGGACAGGTGACCTGGGAAGAGTACAGGGATGTTGTCCAGGAAACTAGGGACCAGGTTAGGAAAGCTAAGGCCCAGTTGGAATTAAACTTAGCTAGGCATGTAAAAGATAGAGGGAAGGGATTCTGCAAGTACATTCCAAACAAAAGCCAGACTAGGGACAACATGGGCCCTCTCCGAAAGCTCTCAGGAGAACTAGCTACCCAGGATTTGGAGAAGGCTGAGGTTCTTAACGACTTCTTTGCCTCTGTCTTCACTGGCAAAGGCTCTGACCACCCCATCCAAGTCTTGGAAGGCAGACACAGGGACTGTGAAAATGAAGACCTTGCGCCCACTGTAGGAGAGGATCTGGTTCGAGACTGTCTTAAGAACCTGAACGTAAAGAAGTCTGTGGGATCTGATGAAATCCATCCATGGGTCCCTGAATTAGCTAGCAAATGAATTTGTTAAGCCTCTGTCCGTCATATTCAAAAAATCATGGCAGTCAGGTGAAGTTCCTGACAACTGGGAAAAGGGAAATATAACCCCCATTTTCAAGGAGAAAATGGAAGACCTGGGGAACTACAGACCAGTCAGTCTCACTCTCAAAATCTTGGAGCAGATTCTCCTGGAAGGCATGCTAAGGCACATGCAAAACAACAAGGTGCTTGGTGACAGCCATCATGGCTTCACTAAGGGGAAATCCTGCCTCACCAGTTTGGTGGCCTTCTATGATGGGGCCACAGAACTGAGGATGGGGTAGAGCTGTTGAGGTCATCTACCTGGACTTGTGCAAAGCATTTGACACTGTCCCACACGACATCCTTGTCTCTAAATTGGAGAGACATCAATCTGATGGATGGATCACTCAGTGGGTAAAGAACTGGCTGAATGGCTGCGCACAAAGAGTTATGGTCAACGGCTCAATGTCCAGCTGGAGACCAGCAATGAGTGGTGCCCCTCAGGGATCGGTGTTGGGACCGGTGCTGTTTAACATCTTTGACGCTGACATGGACAGTGGGATTGAGTGCATCCTCAGTAGGTTTGCCGATGACACCAACCTGTGTGGTTCGGTTGATATGCTGGAGGGAAGGAATGCCATCCTGAGGGACCTTGACACACTTGTGTGGTGGGCTGTTGCCAACCTCATGAAGTTTGACCATGCCAAGTGTAAGGTCCTACACCTGGGTCAGAGCAATCCCAGTCACAGCTACAGGTTGAGCAGAGAAGAGATTCAGAACATCCCTGCGAAGAAGGACTTGGTAGTGTTGGTCAATGAGGAAATGATCATGAGCCAGCAGTGTGCGCTTCCAGCCTAGAAAGTCAACCGTACCCTGGGCTGCGTCAAAAGAAGCGTGACCAGCAGGTAGAAGGAAGTAATCCTGCCCCTCTACTCTGCTCTGGTGAGACCTCACTTGGAGTATTGTGTGCAGTTCTGATGTCCTCAACATAAAAAGGACATGGAACTGTTGGAACAAGTCCACAGAAGGGCCACGAGGATGATCAGGGGACTGGACCACCTCCCGTATGAAGACAGGCTGAGGAAGTTGGGGCTGTTCAGCCTGGATAAGTGAAGGCTGCTTGGAGACCTCATAGCAGCCTTCCAGTATCTGAAGGGGGCCTATAGGGATGCTGGGGAGGGACTCTTCATTAGGGATTGTAGTGATAGGACCAGGGGTAACTTGTTCAAACTTAAACAGGGGAAGTTTAGATTGGATATGAGGAGGAAGTTCTTTACTGTGAGGGTGGTGAGGCACTGGAATGGGTTGCCCAGGGAGGCTGTGAATGCTCCATCCCTGGCAGTGTTCAAGGCCAGGCTGTAGAGAGCCTTGGGTAACATGGTTTAGTGTGAGGTGTCCCTGCCCATGGCAGGGGCGGGGGGCACTAGATGATCTTCAGGTCCTTTCCAGCCCTAACTATTCTATGATTCCATGATTCTGTGCATCTTAGATACATTTTCTATGCATTAAGATTAATCTATACAAGATCCTAGTTCTGTTCCCTGGAGATTTAGATGTCATACCAGGCATTCTAAAGCACTATTTTCAACCATTTCAGCCAGTTAGAGAAGTAATTCCTCTGCTTGCTCTTATCTTGGTCATACATGTTGCTTTACAAAATTTTCCTCTGAACAACAGGTATGTCACCCTCTCTGATTCATGGCTGGTATACTTATATTGTCAGTGCAGATCATTCACATTGCGGTCCTGAATCTAATTCCCCTAGTCATTAACATCAAAGCCTGAGATCGGTTGGTCATATTACTTCAGTGGTGCCCTTTTATCTAGTATGGAGAAAACCATATGTGTGAAATTATTAAGTTAATGACAAAGTCCAGTGTTTAGATAAAAATCAAAAAAATTAAATGTTTTTGTTAAAGTTTTCTCCAATCTATATTATTAGACACATGGTTAGTTATGCTGCATACTTTGACAAGCTTCTTCCCTTTTAACAATAATTTATTTCCTTAATGCAGAACAGAGACTCCATGGCAACAAAACAGTTTAAAGCAGAAAATGTATAGGCAGAAAACACAGATGGTCTAGTTTCAAGAAGTCTCAGAATTAATATGTAGAAGCCCAGCATGTATAAAAGCAAGGCCTGAAGAATTTTACTTTATTTAAACCAGCATATAAACGTGCAAACAGCCCTTCAAATGTCAGTGGGTCAACTCTCATTCAACAAAATATGTAAAGTTGCACAATTTGACTGTAAATGTTTTATTACTGGATTATTAAGTAAACTAGTTGAACATAAAGCACTAGCTGAAAAGATGGTTGAAATATCGGTCTCTTTGAAATCAGAGATGCCTTTATTCATTGCTGTTCTGCAAAATAAGGATGGGCATGACTTGCTGTTGAATACATACCCCTGACGTCCCCAAAATGTTGCTATTTTTTCTCTTGCATGTGTCTGTTTCTTCCCTGCCTTTGTTTTTTTCATTTCTCTCTCTTATTTTCTAATAATTAAGGTTGTCTTAACCAGACAAGATTGTCTCTTTTACAGTACTTCTGTGAGCATATGTTGGGGGAGGCACCTCATAGCAACCTTATGCACAGTCTGACTCTTGTACAAGTTATCAGTGTCTCAGAAGAGAAATGTGCAAAATAGCTGAAATACAGAGATGAATTGGTAATTTCTAGCTGTTCCATACAACATAAAGTAAAACTAATAGTTGCAAAATTGCTTTTCATGTATGAATGAAGAAAAAGGATTTAAAAACCTTAAAACTACTACAAATTAAATATACCATATCTGCTATGAAAAACATTTTTATGAAAAAAACCAGCAACTACAGCAACAACAGCAAAAAAAGACCAAACAAAACAAAACAAAAAAGAAATGCTGAACCTTCAAAATTGGATAGGTATCAGCCTTCCATAAAAAAGGTTGAGTACTCAGCTTTGAGATCAGACTAGGTTTCTCAGAGCTTTATGCACCTCTGTCTTGACACCTTTCAAGGATGGAGACTGCAAGGTAGCTTCTTTTAAGCTCTTGGACTGTACCTCTGTTGGTAAGATCATTGCTTTTGCCTGTGCTGTGGACAGTCTTGGCTCTGGCTCATCACATGGAGCAATCCTGTTCTTGCTGTTCCCTCTCAGTTAAGCACACCCTGAAAAAAAAGAGGACAATTAAGTGAAAAGGTTTTAAAATGCAAAGAACAAGAAAGGAGAGCTTATCAAAGGTAAAAATGGACTTTACATAAAAGAAGATCTTGAGATCCACAGGTAGCAGAAGAGTTTTACAAGAGTTAACTTTCATAGGTTAAGGAACTTATTCCAGTCATTCACACATAATCATCTAATTATACCACAAATAACAGACATCTAGAACACCAGCACAGGGATGAAAGATTTGACCCAGGATCTATGATAGACTTTTATCTTCCTAGAGCACCATCTGAACATAAAAAGCATATCCTAGAACACATCAGGAATCTATGTATAGACAACTGCACAAACTCTTTCTGTACAGAGTGTCAAGTGGCTAAAAGTGAGTCAGCTGCATAAACTCCCTCAGAGATAGCTAATCAATACACTCAATTGACTCTCTCATCCTAAAATAAACAGTTATTTTAACTCAAATGAGTAGCTCTCCACTGACTGTATTGACTATGAGATTAACTCTTTTGTCAAACAGTTGTGCAGTGTAATTCAAAACTCTGTAGGTTACCTAGATAATCTGCATGAAACTTGCATTTATGACAGAGGACTTAGAGACCCATGCCTTTCTGAATCAGCAGCTGAAGGATGGGTACATATAGGAAATCTCAAATGGCAATGTACACCTATACTTAGGAAACTGAGTTGCCCTAGATCTCTATCAGGCATAATGATGCCTTAGAGCGTGACACATTTTAGATCCCCATTTTAATGGCTCACATGAAATCCAATTTCCACTCTAGAAAGGCACAGGCATCCCATATGTATTGTGTCTTACCTACAACCTCACATAGACATAACAGTAGACTATTGCCTCTCAAGGACTAATGTTACACAGATTTAATTGCATGTAGGAAGAATTCCGTAGATAGCATACACAGTTTTGAAACTAACCCCATACCTAAGCCTAGGTGATGTGAATCCCCTTATGTGGTGTACTGAGCATGTCAAACGGGTAGTAACATGCTAGTAGATCTGACTTTGGCTCTTGTCCCAGCTGTTCCACAAAACACGTAAGAAGCACAGTGTATTTATTACTCAGAGACTAACAGATGGGAAGTGGGAAGTGTGGGTGAATGAGATTCAGTTCTGAACAATATCATACTGGATATTCCTACGTATTTTAATTGTGTTTTAATCTGTGAGCTTGGAAGGCTCAGAAAGCAAGATTGAGAATCATGCGTTTTTCTATATATTGTGTAACAAGCATGATAAATAGATATCACAAAATTGTGATTTTTCTTGGAAAAAGAAAAGTTAATATTCTATTTATGCCTCAATAGGGAGTTTCAGCTGTAACTAATAAATCAATTTAGATTATTTAAGTCTTTTATTAAAAAAATATACAGGTCACTGATATTTTCAATAACATAAGTTTCATGAGTGCAAATTAAAGCTATTATTGATAATTAAGATTTAACTCTATTTGAATGGGGGAGGTGGGGTTGTGTGTTTTTGGTTTTGTTGTTGTGCTTTGCTTTTATTTTTTTATTTTTTTTCCTCTGCTGAAGCCACCCAGTGGGAGATATGGATTCAAAATATGGAATATGTGTATGTTTTTCATAGTCCCTGGATCTTCCATATTTTTTAAATAAAATATCTTAGAATATGAGCCAAGTTTGCTCTCAGATTATTCTCTTCACACTGACCTATGAAGCAAGTTTAGGAGAATTTTGTGTAACCTAAAATTATATGACCAGAATTCATTAATCTTGAACTGCATTAATCATCCTGGGGTAATTTAACAGCCACTTCAGACAATTTTTGCTGATTCGTCTGACCTGTTCTAGAAAGCTGTTTTATGGGTGAGTAATTTTACTCTCTTGATGATCTTACTTGCTATAAAATAAATGTTTTATTGAAATACTAGCATGTTTGAATTGCATTGCATTTATACAACTTGAAATAGTTTAACTTTTAGTATCCCATCCTATCCCATATCCCATTATGACCAAAATAAATCTACTCACTGCAGTCAGTGAGGTCTAGAAGGTCAATCCAGATAACTTTGAAATAAAAAGAAGGTTAAGGCTTGATTCAGTTGCCCACAGATAGTCATGAAGTGCCATTTAAGACATGTGGCTAGTAAATCTCGTGTTGCGTGTACGGTAGATTCATGTCCTTCTGGAGAAGTAGGTAAAGGCCAGGTGAGGTATCCCAGATATTGCAGAGTGAAACCCACCCAGAGCTATACTTCAGTCATGGTGAGAACTTGACTACATCTACCCAGATCTTAATCAGATTATCATGATAAGTGGTGGGAAAACAAGAAAAGCACAAGTAATTGGTAGAGGTAGGCTTTTTCAAAAACTCTGGATTTCACCTGCTCTGCTTTAATGATGTAAGTATTCTCAGGAAAGAAACAAACAAGCATAGATGAACTGTTCATAGCTTTGCATCCAAGTAACACACCAGTGACCCAGAGAACAGCTGCTGATTTGCTTCAGGTATGGAGAGACTGGCCTCAAATGACATGATCAATGAGACCAGTGGCAGTCTATGCTGACAGTTAAAGTCAGAAAGCAAAGGACAGTGAATGCAGTAGTCCTGTAGGGTGGAGGGAACACTTCCAGGGCTGTGCAACACTGTGCAAAGGATGAGCCTAAGATAGAACTACTACCTGTAAAGCCAAGTCAGGAACCAGGACTCATGTCTTGGTCAACTCGAACATGATTACTGTGCCCCTGGACCTGGCACTGGGTGATGAGCACATGCTCTGCACAGAGTGCATGTGTGTCTGTGTCATAGAACTGAAATTGCTTTCCACCCTCTATACACATTCCACTTAGTAAATAAATCTTCCATGCTATGCTATTGAACGATACTCTTGTGGCTACCTCTCCCTAAATTTCCAAGACACTCAGGCTGTCTCTCATGGCACTTGATACCTGTCTTGCAAACAACTAAATTAAAGCTCTTGGTTGATGACTTCCTCTGACATTTTTAATTAAAGATAAGATTAAGTTGCTCACCTACAAGTTTCTAATGTGATTTGAAATATCCTGGGGTATCTTACCTGGAATCCAGCTGTCAGTCCAGAGGATGAAGATTTCTCTGAAGTCCAGTGTAATTGCTTACAACCCCATGCAGGTAATTTAAATTGTTATGGGGTGGCAAGGGCATCTTCTTTTGGTTAACTGAATC
Source organism: Pezoporus occidentalis (assembly GCF_034315485.1). Taxonomy (NCBI): domain Eukaryota; kingdom Metazoa; phylum Chordata; class Aves; order Psittaciformes; family Psittacidae; genus Pezoporus; species Pezoporus occidentalis. The sequence goes on along the minus strand of NW_026914611.1, from coordinate 3,273,967 downwards.
TACCTCTGTGTCATCTTTTGCAAGAGGACTTTTGAGATAGCTTATCTGCATATATAAAGATTGTTGACACCTAAATTTATGTGTCGAATTTAATTTAATCCTTAAAGTTTAATTCTTTTTATTCCTGTTGTTCTTTTTTTTTTTTGTAAATTGCAGTCTATTAAGGATTTTTCCTACTCTTTTGGACCTACAAAAACAAATAATACAAGACCTAAACCTTTGTAATGAACTAGCCCCTAAACTGCAAATTATTGCTTTTTTATTATTTTTACTATATTTATTCGATATTTCGATGATACTATGCATACATTAAAATTATTATTTATTCACAGTGTACACATTCGCAGTGTTATAGCACAGTTGCTTCATTCTGTCACTAAGAGATGCAGAATGTTTCAGTGATATTCTAATGGAAAACTTTTTCATCCTTCATGTCTTTTAGCTTCCACTAGCAATTCTTTGCCTTGGGTGCAATCTGTCAAAAGAAATCGCACAATACACTTATTATTATTAGCAGTAACAGTAGGCCTTATGTGATTTAATTAGCACAATCTAGTAGACTCACCCTGTGCCTGTTTCAGAAACTTGTCATGGAATTTTAGCTCTTAACCTGTGGAAGTTATTGAAAAGGTCTAATTAGTTTATTTTTACTTTTTTTTTTTTTTAATTTAAGGATATTTAAATACATTTATTATTGGTCTATCTTTTGCTTTTCTCTACACCAAAAATCTTGAAAACAGAAGCCAAAACATGAAACAAAAGGAAGTAACTGGTTCCCAGGAAAAGACAGTAATGAGTACAAATGTTTTTCAGATTTAAACCTTGCTTGATGACATTAGCTTTTACACACACTCTTGAAACTCTGTTGCACAGAAAGGGGCAAAAAATAAGTAATAAGGCTCTCAGTATAGACCTTTATGCATTGTGTTCTTGCCAGTAGCCACTTAAAGACAAGCACATATCATCTAGAATGACATCTGAAAATAGATCGTGGAGCAGGAAAGATGTTTTGTCCATGGAATGATTAATGGCAAAGTTTCCATAAAGTAATAATGAAATCTGAAAAGGTCAAGGCAGGGAATAAAAATGGGTAAGTGTATGGGTCAGAAACAAAGAAGGTGGCAAACCTTTATAGACTGTTTTTCTCAAGATGCAAGTGGGCAACATGGTCACTGAAATTAACTGAAAAAAATTATTTGCTTCATTAAGAGGCATGCAATTTGAGAATAGATGAGTAGCAAAAAAATGTTAATGCTTGCCCATGATGTGATACATTTTATCAGACCAAGGTAGAAAACGCCACTATAAGAGGCAGTGCATTTCAGGACATATCTCTGCTGTTTGTATCTGACATTTAAATGCCAACTGTACGCACTTCCCTACTTAATACAAGTTGGCAGAGAGTGAGATCATGAAAAAGTAGTGAAAGAAGAAGCTGTGCCAGGAATGAAATAGAAGCTGCTCGGACTTAATTTGCTCTGGAATTTGGCCCTACCTTGGTATGAGAAGATGTATTTCTGCAGTAAATTTAAGCATAACCTAGAGAATTATAGCCTTTTTACCTAAGGTCTAAGCTCAAATCATTTTACCACAGCTGATCAATACAGGGATAAAAAATATTAAAGCTCTTAAATGGATTAAGCTATCAGTACTCAACTACCAAAACTTCTTGGCTTTTACTGAAATTTTGTGTCTGTCTGGCTTGCAGTAAAAAAGATTTTCAGTGCAGCCCCATAGCTCCTTCCCCCAGAACACTCTATTCAAGCATATCAAAACAAGTTTCTGATTATCAAAAGCCTTGACAGCTACATGTTCTAATATTTTATATATGTTATTTCATCCAAATCATATTTATCAATGGTGTTTTTTACCAGTTCATTCACCTGCTTCTACTTCTTTCAGATGTCCACGTAATTTGCTATTACTGAATAGTTTCCCTAAATGCCTGTAAACTTTTTTTCTATAAAACTTTGTGGGTTAGGAGTGATAATATCTTAAACCTATGTCAGTAAAAGCAAATGACAAAATAAATAAAAATCTTTTGAGGTTTCATTTTTTAACAGTACAAATAGATACAGGAAGCCAAACACACTGAGCAAATAAAGAAAACAAGATGAATATTCAGTATCATACAGATGTATTTGCTATAAAGGATTAATATCTAGAAGAGAGAAAAATCAAAATATATTTAGACTTTAAACTTGTAAGAATAGAAAACAAGGTAACTTGTCATCAGTAAATGGGGATTTTGTTCAGAAACTCAAAGACCAACTTCTGAAACTGCCAGAATTCCCTTAAAAATTATACTACAGAAGTGTCTTTTCTCTTTTGATACTTTGAATCCTAAAGAAAATTAAGGTATTATTGTAATTGTAACAAACTTAAAGTAATACATGCTTTCAATATCCTTATCAGAATAGAGAAATTATTTCCACGTGTTAAAAGTAGAGCAAACATATTGTATATTAAGAACAATTTATCCTACCCTCCACAGATTTAACTGTTGGTAAGACTGATTTCTTTACATCCTAAGTGTTTAAAAAAGAAATCCATGCTCCTTCCTTTATGCTGTGGTTGTGGTCTGCAGTCTTCACAGGATTTTCTTCAAAGGACAGAAAACAGAATTCTGCTTCTAACAGACAGTCACTGAACTAAGAATCACACACTACACCTGGGCCAGCACTGTAAATCCATGGCACTTCTGAGCATTACCAGCATGTTAAATTTTTCATGCCATTACACTACATTATCTCACAGTTCTAGCATTTGTTTCTTTAGGTGACAAGGCACACAGGATAATGAAATAAACTATTTTAATTAAAGTAATGTCTACAAGTAAAAGCGCAGAATGATAGGTAACTTTTGATTGATATTTTAATGCTACTAGTATATTTTCATTACAGCTAGTAGAATTCATAACATTTGAGCAGTAATTCTATTTTCCTATTCTAAAGATGAAAATCAATTCATAAGGAATTTAGAGTTTCATTTGCTGACAACAATTTTTCTCTAATGCATTGTATCTACTAAAAAAAACACATGGGCTTTGTTTAGGTTTTCTCAATGGTAGTTATAATTTCATTCTTTTGGTAACATTTCTGATTTCATAGGGAATCACTTCCAGTAAGTATGTCTTAGGAAAGCTATAGTAAATAAAGCTTCTTTTCACAACAGATCAAAATGTACAGTGACTCTTCAAGAGAAAAGTAAGGTCTTCGGCATAGAAATTTCACATAGACTTGAAAGACCTCAAGGGGACAGAACAGATATTACTAGAAAAACTTCTGCTCACTCAGTGGTGAGTGAACCTTGTAGAAGCAAATCATCAATGACAAGAGAGAAAGAGCACATCAGATGTAATGAAAGCAAAGACAGGAAAATGTTTGACAGGAACTCTTGTAATATTTAGCTCTCATGGGAAAAAAAAAAAAAAAAAGAAAGATCTCCTCTAGGGATGACTGCGATCTTTACTCTGACAAATTTTCCACCTAACTTGATACAGATTTTGCCTGTAAATTTATTTTACTTTATAACATAGAGCTCAATTAGTACACCTTATAATGTTACAACTTCCTCTAATATACTTGTTTCCTTTCTACAGATAATATAGGATTGTAACAAAGTCTACTCTCTTTTGTATTAGATACCACACAGATTTCTGCCTAGATCATCGTATTTGGAGAAAATATTAATTATACTTAGTGAGAGATAATAAAGATAATACACCTACTTCTGAGAATCCTCAATCCTGAGCATTCTCAAGTGGTATGAAATGGTTATGTTGGGAAGAAAAAATTTTCTGATTAAAAAAAAAAAGGTACTGTTTTCAGATATTCTAATGGCATTCTCTATGGCAATTTAAAAATATATTCATACTACAATAATAGGCAGTGGAACTAGGAAATGTTACAACTGCAGTATCAATAGTAAAATCTTAGCATTTGCAGAGACCTAAACAGTGTTTTAGTGAAAACATAATTTATGATCTCTGATTACAATAGAGTGAGGTTTTATTCTGAGTCGTACTGTTATTTCCAGTACTGCTCTGGTCCACCTGGCACTGCCTTACATGAACTGAATTTTTTCTCTCCTCACACAGCATTTATCAAAGTATGTGTATAATGTATCTCAAATACTTCAGAAAAAAATAGCTCCAAGAAGTATCAAAATTACTGAGATATTATCAGCAGCTGGATTTCAGGAAAAACTAAATAAATCTAATATTGTACAAGCAACTCTGTAATCCCAAACTGGTTTTGTTAAAGGAATTTAAGTCAGGGCTGCATAAATATAAGGTAACTTATGTGGTGAGAAGGTGAAACAATGGGATAGACTATACAAAAACTAACCACAAGGTAGGTAAAAGAAGCAGTAAAAAGAAAAGAAAAGGCTATAATTTCTGCCAGTCATCTGAAGTTAAATTCATACAGAAGTGACAGTCACTTATGTGTCTCTTCTATTATTCTCATTCATGTCAGCTCCTATGTCATTCACATTAGATGGCAGGAAGACAGTTGGGTTTCTTTTTAATTTCTCCTTCTGGCATCAAAGGATTCTGAAAAGATAGTGAAGGTTTCCCTCTTTTCTCACTGTCTGTGCTGTGGAAACTCTAACCCACACAGTACCTATCAGTGAAGGTCGTAGGTGACTTACACTGCATCCTAGCTCTTAACAGCAATATATACCAAAAGAAATAGTGACACAGGCCAGGATACTACATGGTTTACAAAGACATTTAGTAGAACAAAAACTTGAATGGAATAAAGGAAGATGGGAACATTGTGAGCAAACTTTAATCACAGAAGAAAGACAGGTACTAAATAAAATGGGAAAGTAATAGAAAAACAACACAACAAAACAAAACAAAAAACAATCTCACAAAAAACAAATCAGACTGGCTGCAGAGAGGGAATGAAAGTCTGTGAGAACAAAGGAAAAGGAAATTTTGTCTGTCACATGGTAAAGAGACTAAAGATTCTTCTATTTCCCCCTTATGCCAGTTCTATTACGAGCTGCAAAGAAAACTGAAAAATCGTATTGATTCTTTTTCTACAAGGACAGACTCTGGACTAGACAGAAGCATAATATTCTTGTTTTCCTGCCCACCATTTAACCACTTAACAGTCACTCTTACAGCTTATTCCTGGCATTAGGGTAATCCCCTGGATGTGCTGTGATGTAAAACCTATGCTCTGTGAGAGAGAAAATGGTTGGAAGACTTGGTGTGTCTGTGCTAAAGCCTACACTTCACAGAGTCATAGAATGGTTAAGGACTTCTACAGGTCAAGGAAGTTTGCCAATGATAGGAAATTAGGAGAAGCTGTGGATTCCCTCAAGGGTGTAGAGGTCTTATAGAGAGATCTGGATAGACTAGAGAGCTGAGCAATCACCAACTATAAGAAATCTAACAAGAACAATTGCTAGATTTTCCACCTGGGTTAGGGTAGTCCTGGTTATACATACAAATTAGGAGGAAAGAAGCTGGAGAGCAGCCCTGTGGAAAGAGATCTGGGCTATGGGTTGATAGAAGTTGCTTATGTGTTGGCAGCTGAAAGGACCAACTAAGATGCATCAAGCGCAGCATATCCGGCCAGTCAAGGGAAGTGATTTTCCCACTCTATGCTGCACTGGTGGAGCCCCACCATCAGTACTGTGCACAGTTTTGGGCACCTCAATGCAAGAAGGACATCGAACTATAAGCGTGTGTCCAGAAGGTGACCAAGATGGTGAAAGCTCTCAAGGGCAAGAGTTAGGATGATTGACTGAGGTCACTTGACTGATGAGGGGTGATCTCATAGCAATCTACAGTTTCCTTATGGGAAGGAGCAGAGGGGGAAGTGCTGATCTTTCTCTGCTGCGCAGAAATGGGACACAAGGGAATAGAATGAAGCAGCTTTAGGGGAAATACAAGTTAGACATCAGGGAAAAATTCTTCACTGTGGGAGTGGTCAGTCACTGGAACAGGATCCCCAGGGATGCTGGTCACATTCAGCAAGCCTCTCAGATTCAAGAAGTGTCTGGATGATGCTTTTAGTAATGCAGTTTACTTTTAGGTAGTCCTGTGAGGATCACGGAGTTGGACTCATGATCCCTATGTGTCCTTTCCAAGTTGAGATATTCTACAGGTCTGTGATTCTGGGGAATTTGAATTTAATGTAAACTACTTAGTGTTGTCTTTAGCACTTTCATAAATCTGTCCTAAAAATTTTAGCTTACTGAATTGCATAGTCAGTGTGCAGCAGTGATAGTTAAACATATATGTATTTCTAACCTTATCTGACACTGCAAAATTAATATTCTTACATTTATAGAAAAGAACACTATGTTTTCTAAAGCTAAATCTAAGTACTCAGTAGACATTCTCTGTATGTCAAAAATTAAACAAAGTGTAAGACGTAAAATGTAAAAATAAAAGTCCCGACTATTAGGAGTGAGATAAAGAACTACAAATGTAATAGAAATGTACAGTTCTATATACAAAACACCTCAAAGATGATGCAGTCTAAGCTCATTTGAAGTTCTTTTCAAAGCATTACAGTGAAAAAAATTCCAAGAGCAAGATGCTACGTAAGATTGAAAACTGACATGAAGAAACAATCATTACTTTATGAAATAAAGTAACTGGAAATGTAGTAGTCGGAAATGTACACACTGTTCCATTGCACAGCTAGTGAAAAGATATATGGGATAAGTGCTGATGTTCTTTCGCTGTAGTGGATGAATGACTTATTAGAGAGTCAAAACTATGAAAGAGTAAGAGTCAAAGATTACGTGTCACATGCATCATGTTGTAGTTACGCTTCATCTACCTCATCTCACTACATAGCTTATAAATGAAAAATTAAGTGATGAATACTGTTGTGAAGAGTTGAAGTAAAATTAAAATTGCCAAGATTTTGCTATCAAAATAGTGTAAGAATAGGAAAATAAATCACAGAATACATAATTAATTAAATCATTGACAATCCAAATGAGTGAAAAATGTTCATTCAGTTATATTCTGTGTCATCATACTTATGAGAAAAAAAAAAAAAAAAAAAGGGGGGGGGGGCAAAAAAAAACAGGAACCCAAACCTAAAACAGGTTGAAAGCTGAACTGTCTGAAATTGTATAGGTATTGCTTTCTGATACTGAAAATGCAGTTAGAGTTTTTATTTCACAGAAAAGAGAAACAGCATAAGTAATTGTATACCCAATTGGCACCTAACACTGTTTTCAGCTTTTTATAAAAAATTAATATACATTTTGCTTGTAGTTCATGAACTCTAATTTCTGCTTTTCAAATCTTTCAGTAGAATAATCACAGGGGTAATTTTTAACCAGCTATATCATTCTTCTATGAAATGAGCTATTGAAATCCAGCATCTCTATGAAAGACTCTGATTCATCTTACTCAAGTTTGTTATTGCTTCTCAATACAACAATAACAAAATTTATAGACAGTGCATGAACATGTGTTTTTAGACCAACTTTACCACAAGCTAGAACATTCAGCCACACACCCACCTCCCAAAATTTGCTAGTGCAATTTGAGAACATATATTGTGTCTGACAAACCTAAATATCAAGAAGGTGGTTTAGGAAAAGAAAGCTTTCACTTCAGACTATAGCATTATATTTGGTTTTGCTGGACTACCAATGTTGCTCCCTTTTTTTGACTGCGGGTATAAAGATTCAGCTGCTGATATCAGAAGTTAACAAATCAAAATATATGAATCAATACTGTGATCAAGTAGCATGATGTTTTTCATTATGCAAAAAATAACAAAGACTGCTAACTTTATGGACAAACTGCAGTATAAATAACAGTTGCCAGGTTTTCTAACTCAACAACTACTCTGGATTTTGTTGACATAATGCAGTGGTACCCAAAGGGTTTCTGCAAGCCGTTTATTTACTTATGGTAGCCTTTCTTTTTTTTTTTTTTTTTAAATGTATCTGTCAGCTAATCCTTCATGCATGAAACTAAAAATGGCGCTAAAATGAGTTAATACTTATTTTAGTTAGCATTTTGGAAAAAAAATTAATGTATTAAACTTATAACACATCTTTAAGCATCTTTAAACTAAGAGATTACCCAATCTTCACATTTGTAATAGATATAGTTCAGTTGCCAGGTACAGTTCTAAGGTTAGTCACTGTTCCCTCCTCGGTGTCTATGACCCTCAAGAATTATTTTGTATTTATATTTCCTGTTTATATATCCTGTTTAAATTTAGATATAAATTATTATGAGTTTGTAGACTTCTGTTTTTGCTGTTAAAATGAGGAAGGCATAAGCTGATTAAATTGCACAGCAGTGAGAGATAATACAGAATTTGAAGTACCAATTAGACCTTAAATTTAGAAAGAGAATAAGTACTACTACAGTGACCATTTTTCTAGTTTAAGTTCAGTCACTCCTGAGTTATGTTAGCCGAAATTATATTAGCCTCAATTTGTAATGACAACTGCCAATTTTATTCCTTTGTATAATCTGTATTGTATAATCACATAATGCAAAAATAGAGGCTTGATTTCCTTTTTTTTTTTTCGAGAAGCTAATATTAAAAGTCAGGCATACAGTGTATACTGAACTCCACTTGCTATTCACTTGCTGTGTTGACAAAAAACAGGGTACATTGTTCAGCTGTATTTTAACAAGGATCCAAAAAGAATTTAGTTTCATTTTTACATTGCTCAGTTTTTGAGCGTTAAACTTCCTATGTGCATTTTAAATTTATTAAAAGGACGAAGAGATAGAAGAATATAACTGAAAAAAAAAACAACCAAAACAAACCAAAGAAACTATTCAGAACAAGGTAACTTCCTAAAATTATTATGACTGAAATATTAACAAGATTAGATTATAATTTCTGAAGACATTATCCTGTCTTCTCAATGCAATTACAGCAAAAAATAGTCTGTAATCTAAAAGAAGTAATTTTGTTTCAAATAAACTAGTTAAGCATTTCCTTTAGAGAGTTGCTAGCAAAACCAGGACTTTGTCAAAAAAGATTGGGGTTAGTCAGTGCATAAAAGTCTTTTTATCTAAGTTAAATCTTGAACTTTTAATCACAGGCCTTGACATCAGAGTACTTGAAAAAGTGCAACTCGGTCCACATCTCATTGTTCTTAGTTTGGTAGAAGTGAAGAATACTAATGCTCTCGCACATTTAACCATATATTTTTTAGGTTTTGCTGCAACTTCTATAGATTGCTTATGATCCCATTTAGATTTTAAATTTTAAAATTTTTAGTCTTTTTTTTAGACATATATTTTAGGCTTAAATTATTAAATATAAAATAGTAAAATAAGAAATATATAGGCTTAAATATTTTGCGTGGTTAAAGACTAAGACAACTTAACAGGTTGATACGCACCCAGTATGTGAGTTGAATTGTTTCTTGAATTCATTTTCGTGAGATGGACTCTGTTACATGGCAACTATAAGAGGAACTCTTGTGGCTATGAAGTGCCTACGATTTATATAGGTAACTTTGGCTCAGATTTTGAGCAGATTTTGGTTACAGACCAATGTATATCTGTAAATGGTTTGATTTCAAGATACATAGCTCATATTTTATCTCTAACAAAAAAAAAAATCAGATCAATGTTTTAGAAATATTTAAGTATGAAAAGATATTTTTACAAATAGAAAAGTGTAGAAAAAATAGTTTTAAACCAGGCAAAACCTTACAGGTTTAAAAAAAATAAAAATTAAGAGGGTTTTGAATATTTTTGTTTGTTTGCTCAATATGCTATTCTGTTTTCTTCTTTCAAAGTTTTGCCGTTCTTAAATTTACCTAGAGGTTATTTTTAAATTTAATATCAAACACTCTAATTTTCTTAGTTTTTTTTTAGGTTTAAATTGCATCAAGCAACTTTTAAAAAATATCTTATTAAATTATGCTTTTATAGTCCTGAAATTACAATGTATAAACAAACAAAGTCATGTATAGCAATAAAAATCACTCTCACATTATCTTTCAAGGAATTTATAGGATAAGAAATCAGATTTAAGAGTTGACAGCATATTTCAATTTTAATAGTTTTTGTTTTTTTTTTCTTAATTTTTACATTTCTTTTGACTTTAAGATTATGAAGATTATAAAAATAAATTTAGAAATCCTAAACAATGAAAATAAAGTAAGTAGGAGCCAAAAAAATAACCAGGTCCATTGTAAAAGCATAAATTAAATCCTAATTTTGTTAATTTCAGGCATGCCAGTCTTTTTGCCTTGTCATTTTCATCTTAAGAGGTTTGAAAAGAGCAATTAGCCCCAAAGATAATTTTATTCCTTTAAAAAGTTGATTTCCCTTTTAATTGGTTTCTTATATTGGTCAGATATTTCCCTGATATCATTGCTTGGGATCTCAGAGACACACTGCTGTACTAGAAACCAGTACAGCTGATATTGTAATACTGATTTAGTTGTAATGCTGATACTTTGCCAAGTGTAGTGTATACAGCTATAAGCATAGAGAGTTGTGAATATGAAAGGTGAAAATAGTGAACGGGGTTTATAGACCTGTGCAGTTGTCTTAAATGTAAGGTCAACTAAAGAAGAAATAATACAATTCCCTACACACACAGAGGAAGAATAAATTGCCTAAAGAAAGGTTAGAAAACAAAGGTTATATGGTACTTCCGTAGCAGAAGCTTTCAGTGTTAAGATTGAAAGCAAAGTCTGGAAGTGCAATAAGACTGCACTGTTTGAGAAGGCAACTTCATCATGGTTTTTAAATAGGAACATTGTATCTAATAAGTATAAAGTGAGATTCATAGGACAAAATGGCAATATTTATACTGTAGACATCTCAGTAGTCATCTAGAGTCATCCCTGTACACTCAAGTAAATAGTCACTTTAACTGTGATTCATTTGAGCTATTTTAGATGGTTCTTACAGGTAGATTTAAACTTTCCGTGAAAGATGCATATTTCTCCCAACTTACATGAATGATTTAAGTACAACTGACTCTGTCTTTTGGTTGGAGGGACTAACTTAACCTTCTGTTGTCCCTAATTCATTCATGTATGCACAAAACTCTTAAAATTTTTCAGCACTGAGTCTGTCTCAAATCTGTCTTACTGGATTCCTGAATAAAGACATTTTTCTTCCATTGCACAGACTTTCACACAGAGAGTGGAAATCCTCAGAATATGTCTAGGTGACTCTCAAAAAGCAATCAAGATGAGCCCTCAGTTTTGCACAGTTTACAGACAGACTTTCTGTGGTGGGTTATGTACTCATAAGCTAGTCATCAGCCTACTTTTAGAGCATGAATTCCTCAGTAAGTCCTTTAAAATCATATGCAATTCATGAGGTAATTAAATATGCATATTCTAGAGGAACAATGACACCATATCCACCTAGCAAATTCAGTTAGAGATCTGATATTCAATATTTCCCAAAAGTATTACTTGCCAATTATTTTATACAAAGTGAAGTAGCTTCAACAAGATAGATATTATCTGTCCTAAACTGTCGTGTCATCTGGTTAGAGCCTTCAGGGTTTGTGAACTCTTATGTTAGTTAGGTTCTTATTGGTCTTGAAATTATTACCGTAGAATCATAAAATTTCAATAACTGATTCCCATCAGCTCCTTAATTATCTGTTTTAGGAAGTTGTCTTCAATGCATTCCAGAAACCTGTATCTGTACACTGTAGCACTGTGATTGCGTGAGTGATCCCATTATGCCTCTGTGATCCCAGTGAGATCATAACCCTGCAACTGCATGCAGACCTCTACTTCTCCTCCTCACCCAATCTCATTCATAGAATTATATTTTTTCTCAATATGTAGATAAGCAATATAGAAACCTAACATCAAGCTCAATAACCACTAAATAACAGGATATTTAGACATTGCAATGTTGAACTTTAGAACTTGCTGCTTGCAGTTTTATGGCTTAATGTGTAGCATTAATCAGAAATGTTATTAAATTAATTTGCAATCAACAATATTATTTTCAATCAACTATATTTTTGCACTTAACATATATTGTGTTTAAGTAGCAGGCGACTAGAGAGGTGACCTGTGGGAAGAGACTATGAACTGCCACATGGCAGTCACAGCCCATTCCAGACAGTTCTGAAACTGTTGTGAGCAGCCTATCATGCACAAAAACTTCAGACCATCAGAGAAGCACACAGCACACTTACTCAGATATACTTGAGAAATAAATTGTAAACTCCTAGTTGCTGGAGACACACTTCACACTTCTGGAGGTGGTGCTGGACAGACACTCAAGGAGCCATCAGATGCTGAAAGGGTCACATATATCCCTAAAGGGACTGTCTGTGGATGACCATGCTGTGGCAAGACACCACTGAGGGACTGTGTTCATGGCCAACCCACATCATGTCTGGGAAACCCCTGGGGGACCATAGTAGAAAGCAGTATAGGAAAACTTACAGATGTAAAGATCAGCAGAAATAAGCAACTGGCACAAGTCAAAACACACAACCCCAGCCTTCTATGCCAGTCAATACCTCACTGAAGGAACTGGGGACTAGTGAGAGTAAGTAGGGTGAAAGTAAGGGTCAAAATAAGAGAAATTGAGTCTAGGAAGAGAGAGGATAGCCGTTTGGCTTAATCTGAGTCTGAAGAAGGGGAATGAAAAAAGATTTAAGCAATTCTTTAATAGTTTGTATTGCCTTTTTTCACAGAAAAAAATCAGTGATCAGAAGCCTGTGTGAATCAGCAAAAATTAAATTAAGTAATAACTTCCCAAGTCAAGAATGCTTTGTCTACAACAATATTACACACAAATCAAGATTTAACAGAACACTTTCAGGAAACACCTCTGTGATTTTCTTGAACATTATGATAAAATGGTGTTCTATGGCCTATTATGAAACAATTTGTACTCGGTACTCTGGTGCTTGGAGAAATGGTAGAGTCAGATTAATTCCAAGTCTTTTGAATAAAAGAAAGCTCAAATAAACATAACACTCCTTTCACTGTAAGCAGCTGTCCTTAAAAAAAACACCACAAATTTGAAAAAAAAAGAATCTCTTTATTAAATCTCTGGGTGTCTAGAATATTGTTCAGAATCAAATATTGATAAAATGTTTAACCTGCTAGGCAACTTAAATTCTACTAGCTTCACTAGAAGAATAAACTTTTTCGCATTGATTTGAGACAGACTAGAAGACAAAAATATTTCCTTTTCTATTCTGTAATTGCTACCTTTTCTTGTATCTCAAAAAGACCTTTTGAAGGTACATGGCAAAAGTAAAAAATAACTTTTCTTCTTCTTTTTCTTCTTTTTTTCTCTTTCTTCTTCCTCTTTCCTTTCTTCTTTTCTTTCCTCTGCTTCCACTTCTTTCCTTCCTCTCTTTTTCCTCTTTTATTTCTCCTATCAAAGATTCAAAACAGATGAGGCACTGGCTTGTTCAAAAATAAATATGATAGTCACCAGAATACAAAAACTTCTCAGTTCAATCCCAAGTACCCTCTCAGGCTATCAGGTAACACATTTTTCTCATTGTTTTACGGGTCATAAGAGACATGAACAAAAAAAAAAATCACTCAGAATCTATGTCCTTCATGTGACTGTGTAATTCCTGTTTGTGGCTATATTTTCCTTCATGCATTTGAGCATTTATTACGATGTAAAGAGATTTGCATCATCTATGCATATGAATCAATTACATAAGTAGTAAAAGCAAAATATTAAGATGATATTAAGCTTCTAGATATCTGAGGATAAAAAAAACACCCTGTAATTATTCAAAGTATTACAAATGACTTCCAAAAAACTGTTTTAAATATGTATGATCATTAGGGAAACAGGACTGATCATAATAAGCTTTCAAACTATATGCAACTTGTCTTTTTTTTCAGGAGTAGTATGTCTGATAAGTAGATCTAAATTCAAATGCTATATACTCTGGTTTTAGGTGGAAAAAACAATCATAACATATTCCTGCAGAGCCTGTCTAGTTTTTGTACTCCAGTTTTATTTATACAGGCTGACATTTCAGTAAGCTTCACTGAATTGAAACTTAATTACCATGTTATAGAAATATTATCACAATCCTCAATGTTGCTTGCAGCTATTTGTGAGGAAATTTTAACTCAGAGATTTTCTGTAAATTTCTACAATATATTTTTCAAAAGAAGTAAAAATGTGATGCCTGTCAAATTAAAATACAATACAATAAAATTCCATAAAATGTGTGTCTTTTTTTTTAATTATGCAATGAATCATTATTAATATCTTCATCAGGACTTAATTCAGGTGTGTTATGTTCACCATTCTCTTTGAAGACAAACTACATCTCTTTATGGAATATTATCGTATACTGTGGAAACTGAGTAAGCATTTGGAATATCTGGAGATATGCAAGACAACAGAACTTTTCCATTCCTCAAGGGAATCCAGGTAATCACATGAAAGTACTTATAGATTTACCATATTCCAGTTTTGTTCAGAAGATACATAATGTTTGCATAACAGCTGTTCTCAGGCTAATAGTTGAAAAGAGGGCATACAGGAAAGGAGAGGAAGCCAAGTGGTCATTAAGTACAATTTTTGCTTGATGAATGAAAGAAACCCAAAAAAATCCTTTCAGTATAAACAATACAATTTATTTTTTCAGCCAGCTGCAACATAATATAAGCAGGTTAAAAATCTTTGGTTGCAATTGAGTGCTCATGAGAGAAAATAAGATTAGTAAGGTCTGTTTTGTCTTTCCTGCCCCTTCCATTCTTGTACATAACAAGCTGAGCTGAGGAGCAAAAGATATTCTTGTTGATCCCCTAGTGCATTTATTCATCCAGAGAATTACTGTAGAAGACTGGAGTAACTGACAGGAGCAAGAAATGTTTGCCTTTTCCTATTGTTAGGGACCTGGTCCAATCTCCACCACCTTCCAAACTGGATAGAGGGTGAGCTTGCAGAAACAGAAACATCAGCCAGTTCTCCACACCTTTGCCTGTCAGGCCCAACAATCACAAAAGCATCTCCAGAGAACATGGCGTCTTACACAATTAGAATTAGTATTCTAACAAACAAAGTAACTGCAAGAATCTCATCCAAGCCTAGAAATATTTCTTTCTTTTTTATCCAGTTTCCTCAATGTCAGCAAGAATCACATGATACTATTTCTGAGGTTAATTCCATGTCTGTGTCCATAATATTTTTTGCTTTCTTATTGAGAACTACTTACCAAAATCAATCCATACCATACTTGATTTTATTCTCTCTGCTATGGTATCGTGAATTGCTAGACAAAAGAGCTACAAGCAGAAATAGAGAACTCAGAAACTGTCATATGAATTTCTCATGCTGCAATGAGTTTTTCTTTAATCTGTTTTGTTTTTTGCTGCAATATATCCTTATGCTTCAATTTCATTCACTCTGTCTCCATAACAAATTCTAATAAGAAATTACAGTTCAGAGCAATTTTATTTTATTTTTTAAATTGAAGATTTTTTTCAAGAGACTGTATGTGTTAACATAATGAAAGAAAAAGTCATTCTTTGAAAAATATGCATTCCATGCATGTGAGGCTCAATATGAAACATAATCAGAATGTTAGGATCCCAAGGTCAGTTTGTTAGTTTATTGGTAAAAGAGTATTGTAGCATTTTATGCAATGAAAGCACATAATTGGCTTTGAGAAAAAAAATCCATAATGCTTATGTCCTATCTTAAACAGATGTTTATGCTCAAGGACAATAATATCTTAATTTTCATGTGAGCACTCTCTTATTTACTTCAGGTAGAAACAATTCTGTTAACTCATGTGAACTATGCTCATGACAAGTGCATGATTTTATGAACAGGACTGGGGAAGGAGACAGTAGAGACTCATAGTAGAGTAGGGACAATAGAGACAGAAACGTCAAAAATGGTAGTCTCTGCCTGAGTACTGTAATGAGAAGGTTGAGATAGTTAATCTTTTCACCAGCACATACAAAATTTGTCTATTAAAGGACTAGGTGTTTGATAATTTTAAGCACTGATAATTTTAAGCATTTTTTTCTTTTTCTTTTCTGAACACACTTCTAATTTGCAAGCAACTGATTTACATTTGTGAGATATGCATTGACATTAATCATTCCTCTCTGATACCTCTGATCTGTAACAGAGAGCCCCACAGTACAGGAACAAGTGAATAGCAGAAAGATGATAAGTCCTTGGAAGCCAAAATTACATAAAATTTAACATTTATAAAGTTGATGTAGCACCTCCTGTTCTCAACATTGCTAGCCACTTTTTTGATACCTTCTATGGGAATAACCCTCCTTCCAACAGAAATCAGCTAAGTATCTTTTTTAATCTAAACAGAGAAATTTTTAAACCCTTTCTACTGTAAAAATATAGCTTTCTTGCTTAACTAGTATATTTTTGTATAGGAAAGAATCCTTGTATCACTAATACACATTTTGATAGTCATGTCCTCAGCAAATTATCAGACAGTTCAAGAATGTGATTATAATCTATGCACCATTGTTAATTGTCAGATTGACTAGAAAATATAAAAAGCTAAGTATCTAATAATCATGTTCTGATAAGGTGTGTGTGGGGGTGGTATCACAATCAGATATTTATATCCAGGTCTACTTTAACTGGTGCATAATTCTTATTCAAAGTATTTTCAACATAAGCTCTTCTAATATTAAGTCTCACACAGAATGTTTTTTGTTGCCATGTTCCTTGCAAAACTCTAAAACTTTTAGAGTGAGGGGCTTGCTTTACCTGTCATAAACAGGTGAAGGGGTTTTAGACAGACAGGGAATGAACTAAAAAGACAATGTCCTCCCAGTACTTATAAAGACAGGTGAGCATCTCTTTTTTTTCCAGCATGCAGTATTTTTCTGAAAGTTTTCCTTGTCACCCTGCAACACACAACTCTGATCATGCAAAAAAAAAAAAGAATTGTAAAGTGGAAATTGCTTTTAACATTATCCCGCTGAAAATGTTCAGTAGATTTCCAAACATCTACAAGGGCCGAAACATGAACACCTTAAAATATTGTTTAAACAATAATAAACATTTCCAGGAAAAAAAAAAATTTACACATAATTCTTAATTTATAATGACTACCAACCTCATCATAAGCTTAGTAAATTGTTCTAGTAGTGTGCTTTGCTCTTTCTTTATTTTTGACAAAATTGTTTAAATGTCAATGTGAATTTAATGTGAAAATTTAAAGGTTTAAAAAAGAAAAGGGTTGTCTGCGGGCCCACAACTGCAATAGTTCTTTTGCTTTCATTAGGTAACTGATGTATTTACCAACATTTAATGTTATAATTTTATGTATATATTTATAGAAACTGAATATTAAATAATTTTCATTCACTGATCCATGGACACCAAATCCAGCAGATTCTTTTTTTTTTCTCCATTTAGAATAGAATCATTGAATAGCTAGGGTTGGAAAGGACCTGAAGATCATCTAGTTCCAACCACCCCTGCCATGGTCAGGGATACCTCACACTAAACCATCTCACCCAAGTCTTTGTCCAACCCGGCCTTGAACACTGCCAGGGATGGAGCATTCACAACCTCCCTGGGCAACCTATTCCAGGGCTTTACTGCCCTAACAGGAAAGAATTTCCTCCTTATAGCCAATCTAAACTTCCCCTGTTTAAGTTTTAGCCTGTTACCCCTTGTCCTGTCAATACAGTCCCTAAAGCACAGTCCCTCCCCAGCATCCCTATAGGCCCCCTTCAGATACTGGAAGGCTGCTACGAGGTCTCCAAGCATCCTTCTCTTCTCCAGGTTGAACACCCCAACTTTCTCAGCCTGTCTTCATATGGGAGGTGCTCCAGTCCCCTGATCATCCTTGTGGCCCTTCTCTGGACATGTTCCAACAGTTCCATGTCCTTTTTATGTTGAGGACATCAGAACTGCACACAGTACTTCAGGTGAGGTCTCACGAGAGCAGAGTAGAGGGGCAGGATCACCTCCTTCGACCTGCTGGTCACACTCCTTTGGATGCAGCCCAGGATATGGTTGGCTTTCTGGGCTGGAAGCGCACACTGCCAGCTCATGTTCATTTTCTCATTGACCAACACTACCAAGTCCTTCTCCACAGGGCTGCTCTCAATCTCTTCTTTGCCCAACCTGTAGCTGTGCCTGGGATTGCTCCAACCCAGGTGTAGGACCTTGCACTTGGCATGGTTAAACCTCATGAGGTTGGCATCAGCCCACCTCACAAGTGTGTCAAGGTCCCTCTGGATGGCATTCCTTCCCTCCAGGGTATCAATTGAACCACACAGCTTGGTGTCATCAGAAAACTTGTTGAGGGCGCGCTCAATCCCACTGTCCATGTCAGCAACAAAGATGTTAAACAAGACGGGTCCCAACACCGATCCCTGAGGGGCACCACACGTTACTGGTCTCCAGCCGGACATTGAGACATTGACCACAGATCTTTGCGTGCGGCCATCCAGCCAGTTCTTTATTCACCAAGTGATCCATCCATCAAATTGATGTCCCTCCAATTTAGAGATAAGGATGTTGTGTGGGACAGTGTCGAATGCTTTGCACAAGTCCAGGTAGATGACATCAACTGCTCTACCCCTGTCCATCAGTTCTGTAGCCCCCGCATAGAAGGCTACCAAATTGGTCAGGCAGGATTTCCCCTTAGTGAAGCCATGCTGGCTGTCACCAAGCACCTTGTTGTTTTTCATGTGCCTTAGCATGCCTTCCAGGAGAATCTGCTCCAAGATTTTGAGAGTGAGACTGACTGGTCTGTAGTTCCCCAGGTCTTCCATTTTCTCCTTGAAAATGGGGGTTATATTTCCCTTTTCCCAGTTGTCAGGAACTTCATCTGACTGCCATGATTTTTCAAATATCACGGGCAGTGGTTAACAACTTCATTTGCCAGCTCCTTCAGGACCCGTGGATGGATTTCATCAGGTCACATGGACTTGTGCACATTCAGGTTCTTAAGACAGTCTCGAACCAGATCCTCTCCTACAGTGGGCACAAGGTCTTCATTCTCACAGTCCCTGTGTCTGCCTTCCATGACTTGGATGGGGTGGTCAGAGCCTTTGCCAGTGAGGACTGAGGCAAAGAAGGCATTCTGAACCTCAGCCTTCTCCAAATCCAAGGTACCCAGTTCTCCTGAGGGGGCCTACATTCTCCCTAGTCTGTTTTTCATTTGCTACGTACCTGTAGAATTCCTTCCTGTTATCCTTAACATCCCTACATAAGTTTAATTCTAACTGGGTCTTGGTTTTCCTAACCTGGTCCCTAGCTTCCTGGACAACATCCCTGTATTCTTCCCATGCCACCTGTCCTTGCTTCCACCTTTCATAAGCCTCTTTTTTCATTTCAATTTTCCTCAGCAGCTCCTTATCCATCCAAGGAAGTCTCCTGGCCCTCCTGCTGCACTTCCTTCTAGTTGGTATGCAACACCCCTGAGCTTGTAGAAGGTGGTCCTTGAATATCAACCAACAGTCTTGGGCCCCACTGCCCTCTAGGGCTATATCCTATGGAACCTTCCTAAGCAGGTTCCTGAAGAGGCCAAAGTCTGCTCTTTTGAAGTCCAGGGCAGTGAGCTTGCTACATGCTCTTCTCACTGTCCTGAGGATCTGGAATCTGACCATCTTGTGATCACTGCATTTTCAACACTTGCTCATTTTTTAAGAACCTGTATTATCAGGCTGCAGAAGTTTCACTGTTATCAGATACAACAGTTCACAAAGTTCTATAAATAAATACAAAAATATTTCCTTAATTTGTTAGTCTCTTCCCTTTATATATCTGTTTTTCTAAACACTTTAAACAGCTTAGTGATTCTTCTTAGAGGTTTCTGAAAAGGCAGGTGAGAACTTTTTCAGAAACATGTTTTCACAAGGAAATGCATAAAGTAATTTAGAATTAAACACATTTTCAAAGGAAATAATTTCAAAGATAAAAGTTACTCTTGCTTAGATACTTTAATTTATAAAGCAATATTGCAATCACAAACCCAGTCTGAGATTCTTTAGTGGGGGATTAAAGAAAGCACCTTTGAAGTCAGGATGGATACAGGCTTTTCATGTTAAACATCTGATAAATTTGTGGATGTTAATTACATACCTGTTAGAGAATAAATTTTAAAAGTTTCTATTTCTTGAATTTCTCTAGTTGCATTTGGGCTTCCAGCTTCTAAAAATTTTAGTTTTCTAGTCAACCACAATTTTTCTAAACAAAAGTTTTGTATGTGCTCTTCTGCATTGTTTTTGTGGTTTTCTACTCTCTTTTGAAGAGATTGTGTTGTGAATGTACACGTGTCAAAGCATGCATACTATTCTAAGTGAATTAAAAAAAGTAAAATTATTCAGTTTACAAAATCTTGTCTACTTTTATATTCCACATTCCTGTGTTGTTCCCTCTTCCCCAAAATCAAGAGGAAATGCAAAGTAAAAACCATATATGTATTTAATCTACCATATCAAGTATTTTAGTAACTCAAGAAGTAAACCTGCTGCAATAATTAAAAAAATGAAGTGGAATGAATTCTGAAATAATGATACAATAGAAACAAAAGAATATACAAATTAAGAAAATATACAAATGAAGAAAATCTCATGAGACCTCACTTGGATTATTGTGTACAGTTCTGGTGTCCTCAACAGAAAAAGACATGGAGCTGTTGGAGCAAGTTCAGAGGAGGGCCACGAGGATGATCAGAGGATTGGAGCACCTCCTGTATGAAGACAGCTAGAGAAAGTTGGGGTTGTTCAGCCTGGAAAAGAGAAGGCTGTGTGGAGACCTCATAGCAGCCTTCCAGTATCTGAAGGGGGCAGGAGAGGGACTCTTCATTAGTGACTATAGTGATAGGACAAGGGGTAATGGGTTAAAACTTAAAGATGGGACATTTAGGTTAGATATAAGGAAGAAGTTCTTTATTGTAAGGGTGGTGAGGCACTGGAATGGGTTGCCCAAGGAAGCTGTGAATCCTCCATCCCTGGCAGTGCTCAAGGCCAGGCTGGATGGAGCCTTGGGTGATACGGTTTAGTGTGAGGTGTCCCTGCCCATGACAGAGGGGTTGGAATTAGATGATCTTCAGGTCCTTTCCAACCCTAACTATTCTATGATTCTATGATTTTAAAATGAAGAACACTCTGTCCTGTTACAAGGAGATATAGCTATCTTTAGAAGTTAGTTTGGTATCCATATTAAAACTGAAATTTTAATTTACTTAAGCAAGAATATACACTTTCTTAAGTTCTAAATGCATTTGTCCACTTGCAGAATATTAGCACAAGATATTTATGACAAAAAGCTTCTGAAGGGAGCTCTGAGTGTCCTCAATTTTTCCTTTTCACTACAGAAAAACAAAACAGAACAGGGATCAGGCAACCTGCTAAAGTTTCTGGCCTCCCTATTGTACTTGCTTCTTCATTTATTGTTTCCTTCTTTTGTATTAGAACACATACTGACCAGCATCTGTGATTAAATTCTTTTGACTCTGACCTTTTTTGGGCAACTGGATTATCTCTCATGTCTCTTCCATCAAACACTATCAAAGGGTCAGTTCTCCTTCATCTCTGGATAATTGAATTTGCTGTCAGTAGTGGATATGTTCCCAAAGTGTTCAGAGTCTAATTTTTCATAAATCTTCTTCCTATCTTTGCCTTGTGATAATATCCTCTAACATAGATCACACAGACATTCAGAGGCTGTGGGGAGTAAGTACTTTAGAGTGTTACAAACTCACTAGTTTAGGTCTATAGAGAGAATTTGAATCTCTAGCTTTATGTTATAGCAAGTATTGAACACATACTCCTGTGTTACTATACAACATGAGAGGTTGCTACTATTGCTGCTATCAGTAGCAGATGAACTGGAGGATGAAAGGAAGAGGAAAAATAAAAGCAGAGTGGTGTCAGCAGGTGCTGCTTTGCAATTTTCCATCAGTTTTCATTGGCAGCAACAGCCACCTCCTGGATGTTGTAGGGACTTTTTGGCATTTGCTACTCTAGGCAGCTGTCCTCTATTTTCTCAGGAGAGGAAAGAAATTAGGCTGCACAGAAAGGTTTGCTGAAAATTTTAAGAAATCACTAATGCCATTTATAACTCCATTTGCCAGGAAATTATACATTTTTAAGTCCGATAAAACAGCAGGAGGAAGAATCAGCTTGTGTCATTTAAACTCCTGCAGAAATGAAAATCCACTGCAATGGAGTAATGCATCAAACCCAAACCACAGAAGTATGTGGTAGAAAAGGTGACACTTCCCAACTCTCATTTCACCTAATGCTTGTACTCTGACTACTGGCCTCTCTTTTTCACGGTGTGTGAAGAGACTACTGTGACTCTGTTATGAAATTATATATGGAAACAAAAAGCATAAAGTAGTGACAGTATATTTTCTGACTGAAAAAAAAAAAAAGACCAAAACAAACCAAAACCAAATCAAAATAATAAACACACAAAACCCACACTCCACCTTTAGAATCATCATTAGAATGGTCATGTTTGTTAAGAACATTCTAAGTAGTTGTCCTGGGTTCAGCTGTAACAGTTTTTGTTCCCCTTCCAAGTAGATGTGTTTCAGTCTGAGAACAGTGCTGATAACACACTGATGTTTTAGTTGTTGCCAAGTAATACTTAACTGATCAAGGACTTTTCAGTCTCATGCTGTGCCAGTGAGGAGAGTCACAAGATGCTGGGAGGGAGCAGAGACAGGACACCTGACCCAAACTAGCCAAAGGGGTATTCCATATCACAGCACATCACACTTAGCATATAAACTGGGGGGAGTTGGCCAGAAGAGGCAGATTGCTGCCTGGGGACAGACTAGGCATTGGTCAGTGGGTAGTGAGCAATTGTATTGTGCATCACTTGCATCTATTTCCCCTTTAGTTTTATATTCTCTCCCCTTATCTTTATTATTTGTAGTAGTAGTAGTTCTAAATTATACCTTAGTTATTGAGCTGTTTTTATCTCAACCCATGAGGTTTACATTCTTTTGATTTACCTCCCCATTCTGCCCAGAGGGGAGTGGGGTAAGGAGGTAATGTAAGCAACTTGTTGTGTGTTTCTGAGTTACTGGCTGGGTTTAAACTATGACAGTAGTTAAAAATGTTTGAAAGTAATTAAAGTTTTTGTTAAAAAATTGAGAGGATTTTAATAAAATGGATTATGATGTGACAGACCTTATCTTGTATGGGAAGGAATGATCAAGGATTACAAAAGTCAGAAAAAGTCCTTGCACAAAAGACCTAAGAAGCCAACAGAGAATTTAATGAAACACTACATTCCTGTAACAAACTGTTGAAGAGCATTGCAAGTGATACTGTCAAACTCAGCATAAAGGTAAATTAACAGTCTGAATTTCAACAAATATTAGGATAGCAGTATTGCAATAATGTAAAAGTGTTAGCACATATACCTAAAAACAACCCAACCCTGACTTAGATTTTTTTCCTGTATTCTACAGGTGTTAAAAAAATATCGGTTAAAAAAAAAAAAATCATTAAAAAATTCATTACCTAAAACCTGTGCCTTTTGATTTAACTATGATCAGATAACTGGAATTCACCACAGATACATATCTCAAACACACATTGGTGGAATGAAAAATAGCTACAATTCTAAAGATATACAAACATTTATTTGCATTTTATTAATAATACTGCAATATGAAAACAGATGTGTTAAGTTTTAAAGGAACCCAAACATTTTTGCCAGTTGAAATAGTTAAAAATAAGGATAGTGACTAATTGAAAATTACATTTAGAAACGTTATGAATCTCTCAAAATATTTTTTTAAGCAGTAAAAGTTTGCGTAACGGAAGTACTATTACATAGCAAGCATAGAACTGAAAGAACCTTTGCATCCAGCACAGAACATCAAATGCTCATACTGACAAGAGCAGCAGAAAAGGCAAATTGAAGTACTTTTATCTCAGACATGAGATATGCAGCTGCCATAATGCTGAAATGAAAGTAACTGCACAGTCTACAAGGGAATCTGTCAGTTGGCAAGACCTGCAAATGCCAATTTGACTAGAAATACAAGTGGTGAAATTTTTCCAATATTCTGAGCCAATCACACACTGCCTTTACTCCTACATATGTGTTTAGCACATAGTGCTTCATTCAAAAATTCTCTCAAAATCTATTTTTATCAGAAGCAGACTAGCATTTATGATACTTTTCAATAGCCTTCCTAAAAACAGTTCCACTTTAAAGGAGAGTGCAAACAAAGAAGTCTTCAGAATACGATAAAAATATCTGGTATATTTTCTTGCAATTAAGGAAATTTAAAGCAAAAACAACATAATGAGATGCAGAGATTTGCTGAACTCTATAAAATTGGAGACTGGTTTTATTTCTTTGTTGCAATACTTCCCTAGTAATTCAGTCTGTTTATTTTAAAACTTTCTGCTTTGTGACTGTATCTGAAACACTAACCTCCTTTGAAATCTTCACGGGATTGACCTGCAAAGAAACATAAATGACTCATATCTATGCTAAAGTTTTAAATAAAGTGTAACCACAGAGAATGCACTCATGTTGTCCCTGAAATCTTGATTCATTTATATTGCTTCAGCATTTGCTTTTCTGAACTTGCAAGCCATTATGCACATTTTATCATTGCTGAAACATGACCAGGATTTTCAAACTAGTCTCTGTATCTCATTGTATGTCCTATGAACTTGGCTCAAGAAACCATGTTATAAAGAAAGCAAAAAGATTAGCATCCAAATCAAATAAAATATTTTAAACGCAAGTTAAATGAGAAATGTACAAAAGAATCCATGTTTTGCAAAGTCTATTGCACATAAAGATCTGAGTCACCTTGTACAAAGATGGAAATTAGAAAGAATCAAATTGCTTTCACTTTTAAATATTTATTTAAATTTCTATTTAACAGTTATTTAACAGTCTGACGCTTTTTTCACCTTTGTGAGGGGAAAAATAAAACAACGACGACTATAACTAACACTAAATGTATTTTTTAAAAAACACCTTTTCCTTTGTTTTTACATTTTAGTTGCAGCTTCCTTAGAAACATAGAAGAATGAACTAGGATGAAAAATAACGGGAAACTCATAAAATTTGACATTGGAAAAGTTTACCTTTTAAGAAATGTGTGTTAATGTTCCAGTCATATGAAAAATAACTTTTTTTCATGACAGGCAAACATTATCCCTGTAGACTAAAATAAGAAGACTGGTATCAATAAAAAAAATGACATCTCTTTATTTCATATGGCAAGTTGAGGGAATAGCAATTAACTCACACTGATGTGGTAATTTTAACATTTAATCTAAAATAAATGTCAGTTTTCCTTTAAGTTGCACCTTGCAGCTTTATTTTTATACATTTTCTTTGTATAGGAATAGGAGCAGAAGGAAGGAAAAGCAAAATAAACTATGCATTTGCATACATCTTTCATCTTATTACACAGGAATTATTCAATGTATGAGTAGTACTATCAGTTAAAATAAAACTAAGATTAAAGAGTTAAGCTGAGGAGGAATAGATGGTGTTGTCATCATGTATACTTTCCTGAAATTCGAAGCATTCAGCAGAAACTCAGTGCTAACTATAGCTGAATTTGACTGTTTCTTTCCTGGATAGTGCATGTTGAAGTTCTGAATCCCTCAGAGCCAATATAGCTTCTAATTCTCTCAAGAAACACACACTAGCATTGCTAAATCTTTTAGCAATCAAGAATTCTAAAAGAAATGTCATAGTATTCTGCAATTTAAGAGACTTCCTTGAGGTCCTGCACACAAATATTTTAAAGAGAGAACTATTTTTAAAAACTTGATTTGTAATGCTGTACCTCAGCTACAAGGAAAAATAAAAAAATACTAATAACCTTTGAACTCAAGCGAAATAAGAAAAGGGGTAATATTCACTAAACAGTTAAATAGATCGAGCTTGGCAGATATACCTTAGAGCTGAATTCAATGCAACATGTTACTAAGGAAGTGTCAGGCTAAATTCCTCAAAAATGTCTGTGAAATTTGGAGCTACTGATACATAAGATTCCTAGCAATTTATCTTACAGACCCATGTAATAGTGGTTAGCTTCTTAATGTGCAAATATCCTGAAAGAACTTTATTTATAAGCGGCAAAAAGGATTGTTCAATCCATGGGCGCAAGAAAAGGTGATCTAGTAGGCAGACTAAGTGCAGACACAGACAGAAAGTTCAGAGCATAACAAGGGCAAAAATATCAAAGGCATGGTTGGGTGATGGATGTCAGTGTTGCATCAGGGTCAGAGGAGAAGAATCTACTTGAGATATTAAACTTTAACTAGTATCCTAAGCATTAGAAGATAGTCTTCTATGTGGCCGTGCATTGTTATTGCTCTTCTTAATGGTGTTAGCCATCTATCAGCTGCTGTGACATGTGAGATTCAGAAGTTATCATAATGTTCGTCGTTTGTTTTTCGCATCAGACTGAATTATTTCTAGTGTGTGTATCAAGTCTTCCTTTGCAATCCTTCATTTGCAGCTGGAAGGTTCTCCTTCCTTTTCATTTTTTCAACTGAGTTTGTCTTAAGAAATGAGTTTACTTGACTATATGGCTCATACTACAGATTTACTAAATAAACCAACAATAACTTATGGGAAGCACCTTATCTGGTTGACGACTTGTGAATTTTATCCTATTAGGACTAAAGACATCACAGAGCAGAAAACAAGGAGCTCAAATTCAGTGAGATATAACCAGCTGGGACAGGATACATGAAAAAGTCTTGGCAGTTAAAATTTCAGGTGTATACTTATAACTCCAGTCATATCCTTTACAACCTGCCTGAGCTTGAATCGTTCACAGAAAATATAGTATAAAATGTTATGTGCTAACTTTTCCCTAAGAAAGGTATTTCAACCCAGGCTAATCGCTACAATGAAAACTAATCTACTTTCCTTAAAAATAGGACGTATTTCCCAAGTTGTTTTACTGGAACATGTTATCTTTCAATTTCTTGAAATTGTATTTAGCTGATCAAGTATAGGTAGGTATATAAGGGGAATTTTTTGAGCTAGTTGTCTGGACTTCTTTTAAAAACAGTGGAAAAATAATGTCATGTTTAGTTCATGAATCCTTGCATCTTAAGGTAAAATTGCTCAGATGAAAGTGCCTGGTTTTCCCACTGACTATTAAAGAGGACTAGTTCTATCTGCAGATGTCTGAATTAAAGTGATATGAGTCCTACTTAGTTTCTTACAGAGGGCTGAGTAATGCTTTCATGTTTTCATGATACATTACAAAAATCTGCCTGTTCCTTCTACCCACTATTTGCAGTAGCTGCATCACAGCTAACACCTGGAGGACTAGCTGTATATAGAGATGTATATTAGTCATCTCTCATGCAGCTGTTCATTGTTGAAGATTCTTTTCTTGCAAATTCTGACTAAGAATCAATTTGAACATATCTCTTTCAAACCAGGATAATGCTGAAAACACTGGAATGTGCCTCCCCGACAGTTATTGGTGGTGTAATAGAATCATAGAATCATAGAACCATAGAATAGTTAGGGCTGGAAAGGACCCTAAGATCATCTAGTTCCACCCCCCCTGCCATGGGCACAGACACCTCACACTAAACCATGCCACCCAAGGCTCATATAAGTAATAAAATGTTCATTAACAGAGATGGAAAAATATCTGCCAGATGAAATGAAGTTAAAATGAAACAAAATAATACAAAAACCATCATGAGTTACTCCAGAGAATTAGACATTAAGGAATTTTCAGATGATGGCTGAAATTTCTTAACAATTTGTAGTTTATCACAGAGATATGTCACTGAGAACAGTCCCACGAAGACAGAATGGTACCCTAGAATCCCATACTCGATATGGCAAGACAGATGGTTTAATGAATACATTTAAATCACTTGTTCAAGTCACACAAAACAAATCTGAACAGTGAAAACAAAGTGAGTGTCCCATCTTCAGTGTCACTGGATGCCTTAAGGGTAGGTTAAAAATTTTGTCTTTACAAAAAAAAAATTCCAACTCTTTAAAAGCTCCTGTATAATTTTCTGCAATGATAGGATTTCAAACTGTACTGGTTTCAAATATAAGATCACTTAACTGGAAAATTCACAATTATTTCTAGGAATAAGAAAATCTTTTTTGAAAAGGGTAGAAAAGTTGTTTGTTTTTTTTTTAATGTGGATTAATGCATGAAACGGGGAACATGAATGCTTTCATATTTTCCCCTTCTTCATTGTAAGTTGTTTGGATTCAGTCATTAGTCAAATGACCCTTCTAAGACAGTTTTGATACTAAATAGGTCGTTCACATAGTGATTATAAATGGCCATTGTATTTTCGATTTTTTAAATTTAATCCAATGTTCCTATATTCATAAATATCACCTAGCTATTGAAAAATAAAACACAGTGAAACAAAGCTAACTGTAACATTCATGTTACTTAAAATTCCTGTGTTGATTTCAGCACAGTTCTGAATACAAAAGTTCTAGCTGTTCTATTACAGCCAGTTCAGACAAATGATCTGGCAGCACATGATGATGTTAAGTGTAATCAGGCAACACTGACATCAGATGCTGGAACCCTTTGCTTTGAAACAGCATTTGACCCAGAATGAACTAGCTGTACTTGCAAACTTAATGCAGTAATGCAAAAAATTATGGATCTTAGACTGCACTTGGAAATTGGATGTCCTCCAATAAAAGCCCAAAGCTAAACACCCCATAGCTTGTGCAGGAAGATTTTGGTCCTGTTGAAAAAGGAAGGAGTTACCTTGCCTGTCTTGACTTCTAATTACCTTGTAGAAAATATTTGATGGTTTGGGTTTTTATTTGGTTGGTTGGGTTGGTGTTTTTCCCAACTGCTTGCTAAGCAATCACATGTAAGGTACTGTGTTGGGCCAGTAAGCCACG
The DNA here is from genome assembly GCF_034315485.1 of Pezoporus occidentalis. Classification (NCBI taxonomy): domain Eukaryota; kingdom Metazoa; phylum Chordata; class Aves; order Psittaciformes; family Psittacidae; genus Pezoporus; species Pezoporus occidentalis. The sequence continues at coordinate 3,245,145 of NW_026914611.1, read as the reverse complement.
TGTCAGGAAGAGAGTAGAATTTAGTGCTAAATTAATAATTTTCTATGAAGAATAAAGGAATAGAAACAACGTTCATTTGAAATATACCAGCAAAAAGCTGTATTTAGGTCAAGACAATATTAAACGTGTAGTCCCCAAATTAGCTTCGAAACTCTTCTTCCCTTTTGCTTGTTTACATTCCACTTCCACTTTTTCTTTCTTCATGGCTGAGATAAATGTGCATTAATTTATAGTATTTTCATTAAAAAGATGTTTCTATGGCAGGTTATTTTTGTGTTTGGTCTTCTTCATTTCTTAGGCAACCTAAGGTAGAAATAAAGGCTGGTCAGAAATTATATATATTTCAAAAATTGTTTGGTTTTATTTAATTTCATTTTTTAAGAATGCTAAAGAATACTAACGCCTTAGGATACAGCTATCACGCAGTGTGTACATTACGTATGCATACTGTGTTTTATATAACATATTCCAGTGATTAATTTTCTAGGTGTGAATTTGGACAAAAGCATCATGTCAGGATAACAAAAGATTTAGAAAGTCAGATAATTTAACTATGAATGACAACTTTTCCTAGTCTCTGAAAAACCTCAAAATTATCTGTAAGAATTTTTTTCTTTTTCAGGAATTAGTAATTAACTCTTTATCATACTAAGATAATTGTCCAGGATTTATCATAGAATCAATATGGTGTACAGTACCATAGCACTCAATATTTCTCTACATGTTGACCTATTGAGGATATTCCTATAGATTTAGAAAAGGTAGAACATAAACTAGTTACTTAAGTTTAGAGGTAGAATATATAACATGGAAGCACAATATTTATTATGAGCAGAACAGATAGGAAAAACTTTTTAAGTTTTTGGTTTGGATTTGTTCTTTTATTTAAAAAATCAACAATTTTATTCAAACAAATTTATGCCTGGGGAACTGCTTACATCAGAAGCAGGTAGGAACAGAAATATCCTAAAAGGTATGGTTATCACTGGGATGTATTCTAGATATAAATTAAGTGGAAGTAGCCTGTCTACTTTGCTCTTTCATCCATGGAAATCTTGTTCTGTCACAGGTCATGCTGTCTTCTCCTTTGCTTGTTAACTCCTTTTGCATGTGTTAACTGCTGGGTCAGATAGACATAGATAGGCCTAGTCTTAGAAAGATTGCATATTACTTTCCTCAGAATATTCCAACTACGATTCCCACTTAGAAAGAGAGTAAATTGTTAGTATTAGACCACGCTGAAAAAAATCACCTTAATGATTAAAAAAAATAGCAAGGTGATACAATTTTCAATAGTTTATGCCTCACTGAAACCTGAGCACAATTTCTTGCAAAAAAGGAAAGGCATTTTATGACAGTTATGCCTTTGTTGAGTTTAAAGGATTTGTTACATAAAAAACACAAACCAATATGTTGTCAAGCAGTCTTAGACAATACCACAAAATATTTTATAATGTCTGTGTTCTCCAAAATACGTTAGGGCAACATAAGTTCCTGGGTTAGTACCAGTGGTCTCTATATATGAAATGTTTACTTATTTACCTGCTCACCCTACTCACCAACCTAAGGGAGCCTCCAGCCTCCAGTGCACCCCAGCACTAAGAGGCAATTAATATCCACCTTTCAGGTACTTACTTATAATGGGATTATTCCCAACATTAATTTGATGTTGCATCTCATACTTTGTGCCAAAAGTGGATGATGAAAAAGGGCACCTTCTTGGAGAACAGACAATCTAAGTCTCTGTTAAACACCTTACTTTACCTTATGTTACCATATTGGCAGGATGAATGGACTCAATTGGACCTCCTGCTTCTCTAGTTAAGATCTTAAAAAATATTTTGGAAAGTGAACAATGCACCATTTCAAAAACAGACAGTAGTAAATGTGTATCTTTGATAGGATGGCTCAAATAATGTTGCTACTTTGTTTATTTCAATTTCTCAGGATTTTATAATGATTTTCAATGTTTTGATTTTTTTTCTGCTCTCAGTTCCTCAAGTTAGGTATATAAGAACACAAATACTGTATTATTCAGTGGCACTTCATGATTTATTTTTAAGAAAAAGAACCCTAAACAATTCAACACCAGAAACATGAAAAAATACCTAAAGCTCAATGAAATTAAAATCTTGTGGCTGTATTCCTTCAAAAATATTATTTTTCTTGCTTATTAATATGTGTGTATTTAGCTTATATACATGCTATATTTATATTATCTCCATTTTGGACCAGGATATAGAAAAAATTCCCTGTCCCAAAAAGCTTATGTGAAGATAGGGAAGATGACTAGAAATGGAAAAGTAACTTAAATTATATTACTATATCAAATTATATATAATTATAAACTAACTTTCTGAACAAGAGTTTTACCTGTGAAATTGTTCTAGAAATAAAAAAAAAAAAAGAGCAAAAGTAGTTTTGCTGAATGAAGCAGTTTAGCTGAAGATCACAGGCTACATCAGAGTTTTCAAAAAATTCTACAGAATGATATTAGAAGTTTTATAGAAAAGAAAGTGGTGTTCATGCTGAATGAATGCTTGTGCACTGTGTTATGGCAGTAAAGCTTGGACCTCATTTTCCAATACATTATTCTTATTTAAAACTAACATAATTTGAAAGGGCACAAACTATTGTAAACCAGAAATCACACCATCCACAGAAAAAATACTGGGAATAACTATTTTAAAAGTAAATTTGTGTTTATAATTGCTAAACTTCTACACTGAAAGGCAATAAAACTATCATAGCTACCAATTTTAGGACCTGGAAGAGGCAGACATACTTTAAATACTTAAGAGAAGGCCTCTCCTGAAATTCTTAGGTGCCATGATCTTATATGGGCATGGAGTAATCATAATCCATTTCAAAGGCATCTGAGTTAGTTTTGAATGAGGTAATCTGAGTAAAGAAAGTAGCATAATCATAATGGTATGATATTCCATCCAGGATAAAAAACTCCTAAGTCAAGTGAGCTCTATAGCCATATGTAACAAGAGGTATAAAGAACATATTTCCTTAATGTATAATGACATATTTTTAAGATAGGAATAAAAAGGACAATAAGGAAATGAGCTATAATGTTTTGTTTAAAAATACATCCTAAAGAAACACAATTACTCCCAGCATGTGCTTTTGATCTTAAAGAGTACATTTCAGTTTCTCTTCAGCTTCTCTTTGTTATTCTGTGCTTCAAGGTTTGTTTTTTTGTTTGTTTTTTTTTTTGTTGGTGGTTTGTTTGGGATTTTTTGTTTTTGTTTTGGCTTTGGCTTTGATTTTTCTTTTTCTAGATGGTAATTGTGAAAGGCTCTGAGTACAAAATTAGCTTTTCAGCCTACTTATTAAAATTTACCTGCATTTGAGAAAGTCTTCTGTTACATTCCAGGTGTCTATCACACCAACACATGAAAATGTCTTTTTCAATCTTAAATCAAATCAGACCAAAGATAAAGTGCAAGTGGAAGTAACTAGAATATCTGAAATAGACAATAGACTCCTAGATTTAGAAGGAGAAAATTACCCCCATTCCCCCTAAGAAAACTTAACAAAACACTGAGAATAATGCAATTATCTAACTACCAATTATAAATTATTTTCATTTTCCATTATCTTTTATACAACTGGATATTTCTTATATTTTTCTTTCCTTTCCTAACATTGCCAGCTGCAAAAGAGGGTAAGCTGTCAAAAGCTTACCTTAATTAATTTGGTACACTTTTGTTTTTGTGAAATATTTCTTGCAGACAGTAGAATACTCTCTCAGATATGTGTAGCAATCTATAGCCATGAGAAACCTTGAATACTTTCACAGTTCAAGACATCAGTTGCTATAAACAAAACATATGCTACTTTCAATCAAGTTTCATCTGTTTCTCACATAGAGGAATTATCAGAATTAGAATTTCTCACTGGCACATTGTCAGAATTAGAAAAGACTTTACCCTGTTAAGATGCATCATTGTAGTCTGGGAGAAGTCCTGTTACATGTCCTTTACCTCCATGGCAGGTAATAAAACTAGGAAGAACATTTCAGCGACTCAGTCCAATGACCTGCTCTAAGACGTACTGGATCTTCACTAAGACTTTTAAGGTAAGAAGAAGAGACTTTAAAATCATGTTATGGCATTTAAGAAACGGTAGGGTTAGTTTATATCCTAAATACATGAGCTCTGTAATATAACTATTGTTTTAGTTTTATTACAATCAAGTAAAATTTCATGTATGTTACATACATTAATACATTTGGAGTTAGTAGGTCTTTTTTCTTTTTGCTTCTGGGATAGCACTTGGTTGGAGGAATAGAAAAGCAGCAGCACTGGTAATCCAGTTATTACTCAAGGAATTTATACCCTACTGTGACTAAGCTTCAGCATCAGTCACTGAATTCAATTGGCAGATCAAGGCTGAATCTGTTCCTTGCCCTTGAAATCAAATGAATCATGGGTGTTAGAATGTGGTTTACTTCAAAATACATTGCATCACTCTTGCTCCTTGCTATGTGATTTTCATTTAACTACAATAATTATCAGTAGCTCAAAATGTATACATCAAATATTAGCTAGCGTAAAAATGCATAGCAGCCTCAACAAATAAAAGATATGGTTACCTGTTCCCTACTTCTGTTTTCTTACACTGTTGTAACCAGTGGATCTATAAAGATTAGATTCTTTTAAAGTGGAACTTATATATTTAATTTGGACATAGAGAACTCAGATAGACCATAATTTTAAGTACATAATTACTAGTGAAGCATCACTGAATATTATTTAACATATTCTATAAATATTTTAGCACATTTCCATGGTCATTTGATTCACTCTGCTTACTAGCTTACAACGTGTGATAGACATTTTACGTCTTTTTCTTATGTAATCAAAGTATTGTTGCTAACATCTGATATAGACACACAGAATCACCTAAATGGCTAAATAGCCATAGTGTACACAAATTTTCAGGCTAAGTCTACTACTTTTGTAGAAGAGTGAGCAAGGGGTCTGAAGAACTAAATTATATGATGTATTATCACTTACTTTCAGAATTAGGATGTCAAACTGATAGATATTACAAATCTGCAACTGCATATCTGAAAAACATCTCAGTTTCAGCCTATCCCAGAACTCAGACATCTAACCAAAGCACCTGAAATTGTATTCTAGGAAGGCATTCATGACCAGAGGGAGGAGATCATGAAAGTACATAGAGTTCACCTTAGTTCATGTGAGTTAGTAGGCAGAAATAAGCTGCTCCCAAATAATACTTGGAGGGTGCACAATTAAGTTCCTATCATGAATCCTCTTCAGGATAAACCCATGTAACTTCATTGACTAAAGAGATTACTTTAGCAGTAATGCCTAAATTCTTTAGAACATTAGACTTTTGTGAATATTCCATCAGTTGCCTTAAGTTCCTGCTAAAGTCCAGTAAGACCACAGAAATCTTGAGTCCATTTCAATCTTAAAAATTTTGGAGTAAGATGAGTGGTCCTCTAAAAACACACGTCTCTGTCTTTTGTCATCTTTCTTAAATGAATACCTTACTTTTAGATGGATAAAGCTGTGCATAGTAAATCCTTTCCTTGTTGCTAAGGTTCCAGAGATCTGCCTCCAAAAGATTCAGAAAGTTAGATGTGTTAAATCTGGGCCACTTAGACAAAGTTCAGGCATAAAGTGAGATCCAAGACCTTAAACCCAATGAATCAAATATGAAATCTAAACAAGGTTATCACTGCAGCATACTGTAATAGAATAATGACATAATATTTGATCTATTTTAGCTTTCTAGAAATCATACAATTCAGCAGTTCCAAAGTATATATTTTTTCGATGCAAAGTCATTTATTTTCCGTTTTCATATTTGTTATAAATCATACTAGGTGGAAAAGACCTCAAGGATCATCTGGAGCAAACTTTCTGGACAAAAGCATGGTCTAGACTAGATAGCCCAGAACCCTGTCCGCCTGAGTCTTTAACATGTCTAGTGTTAGGGAATTCACCATTTTCCTGGAAAGATTATTCTAATGGCTGATTGCTCCCATTGTGAAAAATTTTCCTTTAGTTGCATTGTTGCAACAATACATTGTTGCAATGCATTGTTGCATTGGAATCTCTCCATGAGCAATTTGCACCAATTACTCTTCCTCTTCTCCATGTAACTCTTTGTAAAAAGAGAGTCTGATAAGGTCTCCCCTGATCCTTCTTTTCTTTAGGATGAACAAACCCAGTTCTCTCAGTTGTTCCCAATACAGCAAGCTTCCGAGTCCTTTGGTCACCTTTGTGGCCCTTCTCTGGAATTTCTCCAGCCTGTCCACATCATTTTTGTAGACCAGGGACCAAAACCGAACACAGTATTCCAGGTGTTGCCTGACAAGCATTGAGTGGAGTGGGAGGTACATATATCATGCATAGCTCACATGCTTCATTTTCAGATATTGGTATAGGCCAGGTTAGGACAATGACATCTTTATTTGTATCTGTTCTTCTGTTTCCATATATGTGTCTAGAAGCTGGATAGCATGACATAGGGATGTTTATTTTTTTCCGCTGGTTCCAAAGTTCATCATAATTATGTATGAAATTATTTATAGTTGCAGTTAATTTGACTTGGAAATCTGAGTACCTGGCTTACAGGTGCACTTAGGTGTATAAATGACTAAATTACATGGATTACACTTATAAATAATAGTTGGCATAAAACTGCCTGCATCTATTTGCACCTGCAAAATTTGTGGTTTCAGAAGAGTCCTGCCTTTGCTAGTCTTAAGAAAATGTCCATAATGTAATATTTTTTCTCCCAAATAATGCATACATTAATTTAGATATTACTATGTACTAAAATAATGAACTCTGATAAGGCAATAGAATAAAGCATGTCTTTGAATATGCAGATCCTTTCCCATATTTTTTCCATCTGAAGAATGTATTGCTAGAAACTAGCTAAAATGCATAATACAGTATGAAATCCGACATTAAAAACTGTCTTCAACACAGAATTCTCAGATTATTTTTTTTTTACATTTTACAGTTTCATACACTTTCTAGAAATATATATTTCTATGCTGTTAGTCCAGTTAATTACATCTTAGTCAAAGCTCTAGTGAGAATAATGCCCTCCAGTATTATTTCTGCATTGCCTGGCAAGTTATGATGTAAAAATAATTATCAATTATTATATATATATATAATAGAAAGCAATTATTGTATATATTATAATTCTGATGTGATAATTAGCATTTGCTGAACAGTTGTCTAAGATAGGTGATTGTCTAACCTATATATGAATATTGTAATGTAATAATGAACTATTATGGACTGTTTAACAAGGATGACTGAAACTGGCTTTCCTGATGAAGTAGTGACATCTTGCAGGACAGAATTAAAACAAACAAACAAAAATACCCTACAAAAAATATAGTAAAAAATCCACAGAGCCATAATCTAACCCCCCCCCCCCCAAAAAAAAAACAAAACAAACACATTCAACAAGACATCAATATTCTGTAATATGATGGGATTCTCACAAAAGCAAGAATAGTAAGCTTTGCTCTGGGCTGTTTACAGTTTTTTCAGTACTCCATTTTTGGTTTTTGGCATAACCTATATAAGAGAAACTTGTGAGCCATTTTTTTTTTTGAACTACCGTTTTATGTGTCACTATGATTAACTTAGTTGTAATTTTGGGCATGAGTCATTCAAACATGAAAACATGCTTGACAAAACATGATATACACTCATAGGCATAGATTTTTTCTCTCTTTTTTTTTGTTTCTTTTTTTTTAAATAAGTTGAGGGAACAATATTTGAGAAATATTTAAGCTACTGAATTCCCTCACTGGTACAGATTGTTACAGGTGAAGTGTGCTTGTGATTATTTTTTTCCAAAAAGTGATCAAATGTTTATTGTGAATATTTTTAAGCTGAGCACTTTTGATCTGTTAAATGTCTTTAATGATTACGAAAGAATTTGTCACCACTGAATTCACAGTAACTCTGTATATCTGCAATTTCTGATAGTTATTGGACTGTCTTCATTACATTCCCATTCTTATTCCACGCTAACCCATTCTAGTCAATGTCCTAATAGCAAATGCTGGTAATTTTAAATATCAAAAGCTAAGGAAACATATGACTCAAGTGGTTAATACCGAAAGAACTTGCTTACAAGTAGAATAAATCCAGTTCAGAGGGTGATCTATTCACAGAAAATCTTAAGTTTGTGTTTGCGATGATGCTCATTCAAGAGAGCACTTCACTATCAACAGCACAGGAGACGTGTATTAATCTTTCTTGCTCTGGAGCACTGTTGCTTCCATCATACAGCCATTGTAAGATGCCCTGATGCAGAAGTCATGCTGTCCTGATTTTTCAAGTATAACATCTGAATTTCTAAACTGACCACCAACAGCTGTAGTTTCTGCATGGATGCTTAGCACAGTAGGATATGATATTGCTGGGAAATCCAATCTGCTGTCAGAAAGTGCAAGGTATCATGGGGAATGTTTAATGTGAACCTTCCTAGTTTTGCAAATACATTAGTGTAATCCACCTAAAAAAATGATGTTACTAATGTTTTAATAACTGAAAGGAATTATGTTGTCTGAAATGGCATCTCTGGTCTTACCATTTGGAACTTAACTGAATGCACTACTATTTTAATTCTAGTTAGTAAGCTGGTACCTTGAAATAGCAAAGCGCCATAAATGGGATTATCTACTGTATCAGTGTTATATGGCAACTTTCCAACCACGTGTTTATATAATGCTTACCAAATTACTTATGTATTAGAAAGTAGAGTAGGTTAACAGTATGTCATGAAATCCTAGGGCTTTGCAGGTTGGTGTTTTTGTTTTGTTTTTTTTTTTGCTTGGGAGGAGAAGGAGCTTCAGACCTACCACTTACCTGTTTCTCATGTCTCTTCTTGCCTTTGGATAAATAGAGATAAGGATTAGTATTTAGTATCTGCCATAAAGTTAATGCTTTTAAGAAAAGCATTCATTTTCTGAATTAAAGGTCAGTCTTGTGAGAGTCCTCTGGAGACACCAAGACCCTCTCCTGTCATTACATAATCATTACATAACATTCTCAGATCTGTATGCCTAATTAAGAGGAACTCTCAGTTTCCTGAAGCCACCTGTCTCCCTTAAGAGGCTGGTGCAGATTTTTTTCTGTCATTATTCCTGGTCAGAACTGTAGCTAACAGATAACTGTTTTTCTTCATTCATGCTTTCAATACAAATACTTTTAGTTGACTGTGAATGTTCTTATAAATCAACAAGAAAGACACATAATATCATAGTGCCTGATACTTTTTTTTTTAGTAACATGAATTTTTTTAGATCGTGCTTGTGGCAGCAGGAACTTTATCTGCTCACTAGTAACAGAGTCTACATATCTGCCTAAATAAGAGTTTAAACAAATGTTTTATTTAAATGTTTTTGCCCTTTTCATTGTTTCTAAATCTTAGTATTACAGTTTTGCAAAAATCTGCATTTTAGTAAAAATAAACATATGGTTAATATTTGCAAGACGGGAAGGATTTTTTCAGTAGAGATGAAGAAGTAAAGGCCAAAAAATTCAAAGGGTTTGCAAGTATTAGGAGTCTTATAATAAGAAACAGCAACCACAAAGAATCATGTCAAATTCCAGAAGCCCAAAGAAAACTAAACTTTCTCATTTCTGATTTCTATTGTGGTATGTGTTTGACTGAAGTAACAAAAAAAAGATGAGCTCTCCCTTAAACTCTGTGTTTGAACTCCTATAGTTCCAAATGTTATTTGCCAGATCTAAATGTATGCAGAATTTAAAAAAATCAGGTCCCATTAACAAATTCTTACACAAATAAATTGAACTGTCCTTATTGAACAGTTTTGCTAGAAATTAGGAAATGATCCAAAAAGCTTTGGATGACTTTTCAAAAATGTAGGAGGGAGCTTAACATGTCTTTGAGGTATATTGTATGTACCACTGTGCCCATTGCTCATTAGCATCATACAGATTATATTCTCAGACATAAGAGTATTTTCAACTAAGAAGAGCACCCATAAAAATCTGCACAATATACGTTACTAATAGTCACATTTGACTCATTTATGCAGTTTGTCAGAGAATCTCTTAGCCTACCTTTTAGCTTAAGTTAAAATGTAGGAAAGACAATTTTTAAATTTTTTTTTTTTTTTTTTACATAGTAGTATAGTTTTAAAGACAGTGCAATCAGCCATATTTATATCCTTCAGAAAAAGAATCAGATAAAAAAGAGAGGAATGTAATAAAACATTTAATGATAGATTTCAGTTACAAAGAAGATGAAATACATTTAATGTATTGCAGTGTATATCAAGACTGAGAAAATAATCAGATAAAATTCTTATTCAGAAATCTAAGAGAATTATCAAAATGAGATTATAATTGTCAAACTGGAATACTGAAAGTCACAGAGTTTGGGTATTGAAATACAATTGTTGGGTATTGAAATACAATTCAAGGGAATATTACTGGATGATCTGAAAATAAGATTTCTGTTTCATGACAAAACGTTAAGGTACTCAGAGTGACTATTTTCCTGGCATGAAACATTAATCTTTTTCATGAAAATTAAACATGGTGACCTACCTCTGAAGAAAAGGGGAAATACCTTTTCTGACAATATTCCTACTCTTAATTAATAGGAAGTAAGGTTCTCGTCTTTTGGGTTGCATGGAACATCTCCTCATCCTGAGTGCTTTAAAATCTATACTTAAAATCTATGCTTACTGAGGCATAACTCAAGTTTTGTGTCCTTGATTCTTCACAGTGGGAATTTAGGTTTGTTTTCCTTTTCTCCTCAAAGCATCCTCTATCCTCAAAAATGGGGATAGAAGTGAATAGGGCTATTCTGTCCTCTCTTTACATGAAGGAAGGAAATTACTTGTGTGCACTCTCAGTGGTTCATGGTATGGTGCAGAAGCAGATCTTAGTGCATTAGTTTAGACAGTCCTCTCTCTCCTCTGCTAGGGAGATTAGTCTCAGAGTTTAAGTTTCTTAAGTAGTGTAACTATCCCTCAAATTTTGTTCAGGCTGGAAATAGGAAAATCCATAGGGATCTAAAAATATTTCCATCATAACAACTATCTAAATATAAATTAGCACTGAATGAGTGCACAGTATAATTTCTGTTTAATTTTCTTGCCAAGTTTGTGATGGAAAGAAAGTTTATGTTTGAACGACAGTTAAGATTTTTAATGTTGGTGTAAAGGAAAGATAATATTCAAGAATATTTAATAAGCTTGTCATCCAGCCATGCCATTTTATTAGATTTTGAAAATCCAGGGCAATTAAAACTTCTATTAAAAAAAAAACCAACAGGTATGGACTAAGTCACTATAAGTAAATGTAACTAGTTGACAGCTTTAGTCAGATTTTTAAACGGTATTAACATTACTGAGTTTGATGGTGGCTGTTTAAAATGTATAATTTTAACTAATACAGTTCTGAAACCATTTTTCTTCCTAATTATAAATCTTTAAATGCCCTTCCCACTAAAAGCTGTGGAGGAATGAGGGAGCTTAAACCATATTGATCATACATGTCACTGTTAATTATGTTAAATTCAAAGTAAGACAGGAGGACTGATCATCTTTCTGAATAGCATACAGATGGACCACAGAAGATGTAACCTCAGAATTTTTCTTAAAGTATGAGAAGGCTTCGATTTGAGCCTGTTAAACTTCAGTACTTACCATATTCCTGTGATCAGAATGTACAAAAAAGGATGATGATAAAATCCTTTATAATATACTCATTAATCCAGAGGTTATCCCTTTATCTTACAATCCCCTCAAGCACTGCTTCTGTCCGAATTTTAAACATACTGATTTTGGAGCCTGACCTAAGGCACACATTTTAAATTCAGTTTAAATCCTGAATAATGCATAATATTGATGTGCATATGTATTTAAAATAAAACAGATAGTGCTTTGGGTCGTGGACCTCCTCTTCATAAGTACATTGGGATTGCATAAATGTTAGCTGAGGATTCTGATAACCGGACATTAGAGAAGTCAATTCTAATTCATCAGCTGCTTAGATGTTTAGCCTGAATCAAGCTTCAGTGGACATGTCTCAGCATTTTTTATGTGCTCGATCACTTACCTTGTAGGCTTGCACGGCAAGTTAAGTAGCATTCGTTAATTATTCTTGCAATCTGAAATAACTGTAAGAAAAATAATGAGAAAGCCTTGAAAATACTAGGGAAATTACATTTTTGTCTGCACATGACATGTCATGGGAATGACGATATGCAAAAAACCAAATTACAGATTTTTCTCAATGCATGAAGTCCAATGAAAGCTGTACCAGTGGCATCAGTTTGATGCTGACTAACAAAAAGTTTATTGGCTATATAGTACATATATTTTTGAGGCACTCAGTGAAATTATGCATTTACCAGACAAATCCATCACTACCAGTGAAGCCATATTTAATAAAAAAATGAGACAGGGCATATGTGAAAAGTACTATAGAATGTAATTTTAAAGATGCTTTCTATAAGAGCATATGTAAAGAAAGAGCATATGCTCCCTTAAGATTATCTTATCAAGGACTTTCTTAAAATAGGATAATAAGGAAAATGCAGAAGCGAAACATAACAGAGGCAAAAACATGTTAATGGAGACAATGCCAAGAAACAAATTTGGTCAGATACACCATTTGATAAGGTTGCGTAGAGTGTGAGCATGATGTCAGTAAGATCATCTGGTTGAGGACCATGCATATGGAAAAGTGGGAGACAATAAACAAAGCATACAGACACTCAAGACCTGACAAGCAACAACAGAGACAATGAAACCCTGTCAGTTACACTGGGCTATCAAGGAACTGGGCTATCAAGGAATTGCAGGAATCACTTCAGAGGGGGACAGCATGGATTTTGCAAACCATAAGGATGCCAACCAGAGTCCAGGATGCTGACTGGAGTATGAAAACTGATGAAGGAATGTGCAGGGGGGGTGGGAGTGGAGCAGGAAGAAACAAAAGAGCAGGGGTAGAGAGAGGCATAAAATGGGGACAGTCAGAATGCTTGTCTAACCACTGTGCAGTATGTTCTGTCTTGTATCCTCTTTTCTTAACTATCTCCCTGCATAATCTCTGTGTGGGTGCATGTGACTCAGTACCAGCTGCTGGTGAGACCTGAGTGTGTGCAAGTGAAATTTGTTGGGAGCGACTGGAGTCAGACTAGAGGTGTGACTTGCCTGTGATGTCAATTCTAGAGCTGGTGGGGTCTTTAGCCTCCAGCCACTGGGGCAGGAACGGTGTGTGTGTGCCAAAACCAGCTACTAGGAAGCCAGAAGTGAGTTGAGGTAGGTGAAGAGCTCAGCACCAGCCACTGGAGCAGGACTGCAGGACACAGCCTGTGTGCCTACTGCAGTTTGATAGGGGATGAATGCCACTATTGCCCCAAATTGAGTGTGTGTGGCTGGGGGTGTATTCACTGTATTCCAGCTGCAAGCTGGACAAGCTGGTGATTTGAGGGGGCATAGGAATAGAAGAGGTGCTGGCATCCGGGCAGGGATGCTGGGTGGGCAAAGGAGCCATGCTGATGCTTAGGGTATCCATGAATGTGTGTTTCTGAACCTGGAGAGTGCAGTATGTTGCACTAATGAACTTCTGCCTCTGCTAGTGCAAGAGGAGGGGATGTGGATGTCTGGGCTTGTGTCTGGTGTGAGTCATGTGTGGGAGCTGTCCAAGGAAGCACCTTGCCCGTGACCATCTGTGTGACCAGCCCTGTTGGCCTCTGTGTGTGTGTGATTTTGTCTTTTTTTTTTTTTTCTTTTACAGTATGACTGGATTTCCAGGTATGAAACAAAAAACTGAGCTCAAATGATGTGTTACTGTCCTGGTTTAAACCCAGTCAAGCAACTTGTTCACTCACTCCCCCCCCCCCCCCCCCTTCTTTTCCTCCCCTCTACTCCCGGAGGGATGGAGAGGAGAATCAAAAGAATGCAACTCCCATGGGTTGGGATAAGAACAGCTTAGGACCTAAGGTATAACACAAATCACTACTGCTACCACCAATAATAATAATGATAAAGGAAATAACAAGGGAAGAGAATACAACACCTCAGCACCAGCTGACCAATAACTTGCCCCCCACCCCAGCCCAACCAAGCACCAACCAATACCTCCTCCAACCCTGCAGTCCACCAGCCCTTTTGGGTCACTCCCAGTTACATCCTGGGCATGACATGCTGTGGTATGGAATAACTCTTTGGTCATTTTGGGTCAGGTGTCCTGTCTCTGCTTCCTCCCTGCTTCCCCTCCTCCTTGGCAGAGCATGATGCTCACAAAGTTCTTGGCCAAACCAAAACATCATTGTTATCAGCTCTGTTCCCAGGCCGAAAGTTTTTTTTGGGAAGCCAGGAAATTTATTATAGATGAGAATAAAGTAGTGCTCAGGAGGGTAAAATTCAAGGGAAGGTTGATCATTTCTTTTTACTTCAGCAATGACAATCCTGTTTAAATATTATTTTTTTTAAAAGTAAAATAGTAAATTTGCACAAAGATAAGAAATTAATGAAAATATTAAACTCAGTTACTTATGTGCAAATCATAACCTGAATCAAAATCAACCTGAAATATTAAAGGTAATGAAACAAAAACCTTTTTGTGGCAACAAGATAATTTCACAATTTGATGTGTCGAGTTTCTTTCTCCCTCTTAAAAATTCAGTAGCATATGCTATCAGGAGACAGGTACAAGTGTGAACAATTACTTTGATGCAATTTGACTATTCCTCCATTTCCTAATGGTGGAATGATTGCTCCAAGAGCTTTCTTCGCAGCTATATAATGGTAAAAGTAAAAGATGATAGGCATAAGAACTAAACATTTTCAGAAGTGGCTATCCTATCTGCAAGTAGAACAGGTAAAGAGACCATACTGGCAAGTCAGCCCTAGCAAGTATATATATCTATATATATATATATACATATATATATCCTGTCAGCATTATGGGCGATAAAATTACATAACTTACATTTTTTAAATTGACTGCTCTTCATTAAGACTGAACCTTATCTGTTATTACCTGTTTACTTCTTCAAGCCCATCTTTTTTCCCGTCCTCAGATTTGTGCTTCCTGCCATCCTCTCTGAAGTGATGCTTCCACATGCTGAGGTTCAGCTTGCTATCTGCAGCACTGCAGAGAAAAGAGTTAGCATTTTTTTTGTTCCCCCAGGGTTAATTAAATTTTATAAGGCTGGAGACCTGTCAAACAAACTTTTAGCAAGCGTGTTGTTTTCTATTAGACATTGACAAATAAGAACTGACATAAACAACATATTATGTGTACGTAATATATATAAGAAAACATAAGCTCCCTGTTACAAACTTATGAAAACATAAACATGATAGCAGACTTTCATGTTTTTAAAGTAATCTCCCAAATTATTGGAATTGACAGCTCACAGATCAATGTAGTTAATGTTTTAATGTTCAATAGTTATAATTTCATTATTTTGTTCACTTGACAATTTAATTTGAATTAAACCTCTATTTTATTTTTTAAACAAGATGGAGGACATAAACACCTTCATCTTTTCCTGCTTCCTCTCTTCTTCCCTTCCCCACAAAATGAACACTTAAAAAAATCCCATCATATATTTATACATAAAGGAACTGACATAATTAATTATTTTTAGAAGTGCTGAATTGTAAACTGTTAGTGTATTATTCATTTAGTGCCTGAGGATATGCAGGAGTCATTAAGAATTTTAACCACCAAAGCAACAATACAACAAAAATAAAACTCGAAGAAACATGCAAAGCCAAGAGTGGGATAACAGCTCTTCATAACTGAACATGCAATGATTATAGGTAGGAAGTTAACATTGTTTCTAGAAGAACTTCAGAAAAATATTTTAGATTAATTCTGTGATCAGCCATGCACTTGTAACTACTTTGTATGCTCACAGTCTTTTAGCACGGTGTTTCAGATTTTTGTTTGTTCATTTGAACAATGTGAAGACATAAAATACAAAAACCTTACAAAGAAAATAACTTCAAGTTTTAAAATTTTGAGGTAGAGCAGAAATATCCTTTGATATTCACCAGACCTAAAGAAAGAACAAGAAGGAAAAAAACAAAAAAAGATTAGTTTATCCTCCTGTCTGGGGTTATTTCAATTATGAGAGATGAAGTCAACTGACATTTTGTACCAGATCAGAATCAGCAATGCCAGTATTGAGATAGAATCATTTAATATTCCTTCAATATCTTTCTACAGCCTCAGCCAAAAAATGGTATGGATTACGGACTTCCACTGTTAAGACTGTCTATTATTGCTTTCACTCTGCATTGATAAAAAGATACCAGATATTAACTTCTTCATTACCAACAGCACCTGGAGGTATGGATACAATGCAGTACATGTTAGGGCTGTGTATGTGGTGTTTTACTACCTTTTTTTTAAGAAAGCTTATACTTGCTACAGATTTGAAGTTGATTTCCTAGAGAAATAAGAATGCCTAACAATCAATTTTACATACTTTGCAAGGAAGCAGAGATGTTAAGATCAGTTATTTTCTTCTCACATGAAAATTTTAGGCCCTTTCAAGTAAAGACCACCCAACTTATCAGAGACCTCCCAATGAGCTGCACGTTTGACACCAAAAATCCCAAAAGAAAATGTGGTAGCTTTATACCTCACTGGACAGCAGCAAATCCAACTACCAAATAAAATGTTCTGGAAAAGCATGCTTCATTAGTTTTACTGCTCATGGAGGCTGGTTATTTAGCATGAGTGTTATCTCATCCTTGCTATTAAAAGAAAAATTTTAAATTTTGAGATGGAGTAAGAGACTCCAGCTGCAGTTATGCAGCTAAGTATTCAAGTGACAGGTCCAAGCTTCAAAAGCAGTGCATAAAGTCTTAGTTTTGCCATTGGCTGACTTCTGGAAGCTCTTTGTAGAGTTTGTTTGGATCATTTGTTATGATCTTCTTTGACATTATGTTGGCAGTTATCAAGTAACATATGAAGTCCTGAGGACTCTCCAGTGATCTAGATAACAAAAGACAAAAATTAGCAAGCTTCAGGTTGACATCTGGGAGGGAAGAGCTAATTTTGTGCACTATACTACAGTAGTCTGCTGTAAACCTAATAATTCTAGGATAAAAATTCTTGTCTATATCAAGGTCTGGTACTTATGTAAGCAGAAAGCAATTAAGCTCCTGAAAAGCCTAACTAATTAAGAGTGTTGTTATTTGCAAAAGAGGAAAAAAGCATGTTCGATAGTATTCACAATCTTGGTGGTTTTTTTTGGTTTTGTTTGGGTTTTTATTTGGGGATAGGTTTTTGTTGTTTTTTGGTTTTTTTACTAAACGCATAATAAAACAGTAAACCTTGCAATCATTAACTTATTAGATTAAAATGGGTATAAAGTGGATACTTAAACACGAAGCATTCTGTTACAACATTTATGAGGTCAGGACATGTTAATTCTGAACACTGAGATATTTGCAAAGTTGAGCTCTGGCGACATTGTAGCCTTTCTGATGTTATTAGTGAAGAGGTGATGAAAATGCAATGTTAAGCCAATTAAAAGGTTTTGAGATGCATTATAGGATATGTGACTGTCCACTAAAACAGAACACAGAAACTAAGCAGAATGTGAGAAAAAATACTGCTTCTTAATTATTTTCTGCAAGGCTAGTTTTCTGACATCTGCCATTCAGCTTGTTCTTGAAAAAAAAAAGGCATTAGAGATAACTTTTTTCATTAAACTTTGCACACTCCTGCATTAACTTGAAGCTTTTGTTTCATTTCTAACCTTCTAGGGAATGTGGTTACAGGAAAGAAATACAGATTTTCCTCAGAACTATTCTATTCTCAGAGGTGAGAAGAAAAACTATGCTTAGAAGGCTCCAAAGACTTGTGTAAGAAAGGAGATGTCTTTCATTTTACACAGAAACAAAACTATTTTATAGGAAGGTGTCCTGGGTTCAGCAGTAGCAGTCATTTTTTTCTCCTTCTTAGTAGCTGGTGCAGTGCTGTGTTTTTGACTTTCAGCCTGGGAACAGCACTGATAACACCGATGTTTTTAGTTGCTGCTTAGTAATGTTTACTCTGACCAAGGACTTTCTGAGTCTCATGCTCTGCCAGGGAGGAGGGGAAGCAGGGAGGAAGCAGAGACAGGACACCTGACCCAAACTAGCCAAAGAGGTATTCCATACCAGAGCACGTCATGACCAGGATGTAAACTGAGAGTTACCCAGAAGGGCTAGTTCACCGCCGGGTTCAGGCTGGGTATTATCGGTCAGGCTGGGTATTATCGGTGAGCAGTTGTATTCTCTTCCCTTGTTATTTCCCTTATCATTATTATTGGTGGTAGCAGTAGTGGTTTTGTGTTATACCTTATTTACTGGACTGTTCTTATCTCAACCTGTGGGAGTTGCATTCTTTCAATTCTCCTCCACATCGCTCCGGGAGCAGGGGAAGGAAAGGTGGGGAGTGAGAGAGCGACTGTATGATTTACGGCTGAGCTTAAACAATGACAGAAAGTCAAGTAATTTAGCAGGTTTCACACATCTGCTGTGTGACTAATGATAAATCAGAGCTCAGTGATATCAGCCATAAACATGAGAACTATATGGATGGTGGGTTTAAGGCTATATGGTATTCTGAATTCAGAAAGCACATGACAATTTGTGTGGTACCTTCAAGCTGAGGTGAAGGTAACTACGGATCCGGAACTGAAAGTCTAAACTGTGAGTCTATTAATGATGGGAATCTGAGATACCTGGAGCATAGCATTGTTTTAATAATTTTAAAAACTCATTAGTAGTAATTTCTAATGATTTTCTTTTCCATAAGCACTAGATTCGATGAATAATTTATATCATATTAATACCTTCTCAATATTATTAGTGATGCATAATTCTGTATTGCACTGCCACAAAAAATACAATTACAAAAAAAGCACTAGGACATAAACTTACCACAAATTTGTGATAGCTCATTTTTTGAAACCTTGACTAGATGCAGTTGGCAATTTTCTACCATTTTATATTTCTGTTTAGTTTAGGTGACTCATTTTTCTTTAGATTTTTTTTTTTTGTTTGTATATCTTTCCTTTTGCACTTTGAGAGGCAAGTTATATAAGAACACTTTGGCATAAATGAAGTTTCCAGATCATTTCTTATTAGTTACTAGCAGGAATGAAAAGACTTCGGTATTTTTTTGCAAATACTGAGTGCATTCACATTACCAACAAAAAACAAAACCATGCAAAATTCTTCTAGTGCAGAAATAAAAAGCAAACACAAGAGAGATATAAATGCAAATATAACTAGTATCTCTCGATTTTCCACTGATTCCTTTTGTATTTTGGAATGTACGATTCAAACAGTAAAGGTTAAAATGCTCTTTTCATGGAAAATGAAAAGTTTTATTCACTGAAGAAGGAGCTAAGAATGTAGGCTTGTTTACATGATTATTTTGATTTTTTTTTCTTCCTTAAAGGATCAGTTGTGCAAGAATGCAGTCTCCAAACTATGAACAGAAATAAATAAATTCAATCACATGTTTCCAGTGAGGAGAATATTGATAATTTGGGGGTATATTTAATCTCTGAAAAAAACAGATGAATATTATCTGTGCAATTATAGCAACAGAATAAAAAAAGTTGGCATTGAAATATTGCCCTTTCCCATTGATGTCCTACATTCAGTTACACAAGATATCCCCCACAGGAACCCCTTTTTCTTCTGCAGCATCACAAAGAACAGCTTGTTTCTTAATTAGGGCATTAACTGCCCTATCTCTCTAAATCCGAAATGGGGGGCTGGCCTGCAGAGTTGCTGTGCAGCCTGGTAGGTGCCCTTTCATGCCCACAGCAATAGAGGGAAGCACAGACAGAGGGCTAGTTGTAAGCATACAACCTTGGGACTGAAACATTTGCAGAAGTCCCCTTAAAACAAAATAGAGCAACTACTCCTTTCTGATTGCAACATGCACGTTTCTCCATGTTTCTTCTACAAATTGGACCAACAGGCTGGGAAGTTACTGTTTAATCAAAGGAGCAGACTTGCAGAGATTTGACTTGTTGGGCAAACATTTAAATGTTTAACTATTTGTTCTTTGGAATCAATAAATAACAATATTGATGAGAATCTATGTTTTCTGGGTTTGTTTTCTCATACTCCTTTTCAGAGTACCCATCCTAACCATTGAAATGGCATACTCCCTCTGTCTTTATTACATCAACTGCTGAAAATACGAAGAAAAATTCTTGAGATATCATTCCATTCATACTAACATACACAAAATGCAATGGAATCTCACAGCAATATTTGCAGGTTTTATTTTTAGTTTGCTGACAATTGCCAGCAACAGCCACAGCATCAGTTGCATATTTATAAGTTTCATCAGGTTGCGGCTGTTGCAGAGAACACAAATCCTTGACAATAATAACACAGCTTTAATTAGTTCAGTTTAATTTCCTGTATGAGATCATTCTAATATGTGTGTATAAACCATTGACAGCTTTCATATGTCATTTGAATATCCCATTAAATAACAATAAGAAAATAAGAATCTGTGGAAAGTTTACAAAACTGTTAAGGTCAGTGGTAAGACTTCCACAGACTTCAAAAACATTTGAATAAGATTTGCATTATAACAATGATGCACATGCTAAGCATTTCAGCTTAGGCTTTGGTATAGAATCATAGAATCATAGAATATTTAAGGTTGTAAAGGACCTTAAGATCATCTAGTTCCAATCCCCCTGCCTTGGGCAGGAACACCTTACACTAAATCATATCACCCAAGGCCTCGTCCAATCTGGTCTTGAACACTGCCAGGGATGGAACATTCACAACTTCCCTGGGCAACCTAATCCAGTGCCTCACCACCCTAACAGGAAAGAATTTCCTTCTTATATCCAATCTAAATTTCCCCTGTTTAAGTTTGAACCCATTACCCCTTGTCCTATCACTACAGTCTCTAATGAAGAGTCCCTCCCCAGCATCCCTATAGGCCCCCTTCAGATACAGGAAGGCTGCTACGAGGTCTCCAAGCAGCCTTCTCTTCTCCAGGCTGAACAGCCCCAACTTTCTCAGCCGGTCTTCATACGGAAGGTGCTCCAGTCCCCTGATCATCCTCGTGGCCCTTCTCTGGACTTGTTCCAACAGTTCCATGTCCTTTTTATGTTGAGGACACCAGAACTGCACACAATACTCCAGGTGAGGTCTCACGAGAGCGGAGTAGAGGGGCAGGATCACCTCCTTCGACCTGCTGGTCACGCTCCTCTTCATGCAGCCCAGGATATGGTTGGCTTTCTGGCTGCAAGCGCACACTGAAGCTGCCTCATGTTCATTTTCTCAACAACCAACACCCCCAAGTCCTTCTCCACAGGGCTGCTCTGAATCTTTTCTCTGCCCAAACTGTAGTTGTGCCTGGGATTGCTCCAACCCAGGTGTAGGACCTTGCACTTGGCATGGTTAAACTTCATGAGGTTGGCATCAGCCCACCTCACAAGTGTGTCAAGGTCCCTCTGGATGGCATTCCTTCCCTCCAGGGTATCAACTGAACCACACAGGTTGGTGTCACCAGCAAACTTGCTGAGGGCACACTCAGTCCCACTGTCCATGTCAGCGACAAAGATATTAAACAAGACCGGTCCCAACACCGATCCCTGAGGGACGCCACTCGTTACTGGTCTCCAGCCTGACATCGAGCCATTGACCACAGCTCTTTGTGTGCGGCCATCCAGCCAGTTCTTTATCCACTGAGTGATCCATCTATCAAATTGATGTCTCTCCAATTTAGAGACAAGGATGTCATGTGGGACAGTGTTGAACGTTTTACACAAGTCCAGGTAGATGACATCAACTGCTCTACCCCTGTCCCTCAGTTCTGTAGCCCCCGCATAGAAGGCCACCAAATTGGTCAGGCAGGATTTCCCCTTAGTGAAACCATGCTGGCTGTCACCAAGCACCTTGTTATTTTTCATGTGCCTTAGCATGCCATCCAGGAGAATCTGCTCCAAGATTTTGCCAGGCACAGAGGTGAGACTGACTGGTCTGTAATTCCCTGGGTCATCCATTTTCCCCTTCTTGAAAATGGGGGTTATATTTCCCTTTTTCCAGTCATCGGGAACTTCACCTGACTGCCATGATTTCTCAGATATGATGGCCAGCAGCTTCGCAACTTCATTTGCCAGCTCCTTCAGGACCCATGGACTTGTGCACATTCAGATTTTTAAGACGGTCTCAAACCAGATCCTCTCCTACAGTGGGTGCAAGGTCTTCATTCTCACAGTCCCTGCATCTGCCTTCCAAGACTTGGATGGTTTGGTCAGAGCCTTTGCCAGTGAAGACTGAGTCAAAGAAGTCATTCAGAACCTCAGCCTTCTCCAAATCCTGTGTAGCCAGTTCTCCCGAGAGTTTCGTGAGGGGGCCTACATTCTCCCTTGTCTGTTTTTTGTTTGCTATGTAGTTGTAGAATCCCTTCCTGTTATCTTTAACACCTCTAGCTAAGTTTAATTCTAACTGAGCCTTAGCTTACCTAACCTGGTCCCTAGCTTTCTGGACAACATCCCTGTACTCTTCCCAGGTCACCTGTCCTTGCTCCCACCTTTCATAAGCCTCTTTTTTCATTTCAATTTTCCTCAGCAGCTCCTTATCCATCCAAGGAGGTCTCCTGGCCCTCCTGCTGCACTTCCTTCTGGTTGGGATGCAACACTCCTGAGCTTGCAGCAGGTGATCCTTGAATATCAACCAACAGTCTTGGGCCCCTCTGCCCTCCTGGCTGTATCCCATGGAACCTTCCTAAGCAGGTTCCTGAAGAGGCCAAAGTCTGCTCCTTTGAAGTCCAGGGCAGTGAGCTTGCTGCACACTCTTCTCACTGTCCTGAGGATCTCAAATTCGAGCATCTCATGATCGCAGTATCCAAGGCTGCCCTGGAGCGTCACATTTCCAACGAGCACTTCCCTGTTGGTGAGCACAAGGTCAAGCATGGCACCTCTCCTTGTAGGCTCCTCTATTACTTGCAGAAGGAAGTTGTCTTCTACACAATTGAGGAACCTCCTGGATTGCTTGTGCCGGGCCGTACTGTCCTTCCAACAGATGCCAGGGTGGTTGAAGTCACCCATGAGAACAAGGGCCTGCAAGCGTGAGGCTTTTCCTATCTTTCTATGGAGTGCTTCATCCGCAGGTTCTCCACATCTCCTTGATCAGGCGGTCTGTAACAGATCCCCACAGTAATGTCCCCCATAGCTATATTCCATCATATCTCATTTCATCTGGCTGTAAGTGAATACAAATCATGCTTATTTTCTTTCATTATGCCTCTTTAAAGCCACAATAAGGTGGTCTGCACTGTCTATGCTGCTGGTGGCAGATGTCTTTACCAAGATGGAGCTGCTGCAGGAAGAGCTGCAGTGCAGACCTCGGGCTGCAGGAGGTGCAGAGTATGGGTGCAAGTGCAGGTCCTGGGGCAGGGACAGGCAACAGACCTGCCTGCAGCTTTTCTGCCCAGGTGGAAGGGCTCCTGCAGCAGGTGGCTGAGGTGCAGGAGGTGGTGAGAAGGCTGCATAACATCAGGGAGGCTGAGGAGGAACTGAACAACCAGAGCCTGGTTCCAAGAGAAGCCTGCAGTGGACCCACAGTTGGCAGTGGAGCCACAGCCCTCATCAGAACACACAGAAGAAAAAGGGACCAATAATGAAGGGGAATGGAAGCCTGCAGTGGAAATGACTCACAGGAGGAAGAGACTTGCCCAGCAGCAGGAAGTGACCTTGCAGACCAATAATGAAACACCTGTCATAGCAGGAGAAACATGAGTTGAATACAGGTGAGTCACTTTTGATAGGTATGGAGGCACCCATTTGCTGGCCTGATGTGATCTCCAGAGAGATGTGTTCTCTGGAGATCTAATGGGGTCTGTATCAGGGATGTTACAGAGAGATTACTGAGCTTCATATGGCAAACTGACTATTACCCATGGGCACCAGCCAGAGAAGCGTGAGGATTATCAAGAGGATAACATGGCTCTTGGGAGTGGTGGTCAAGGACTCCAGAGCGGTTACAGGAGTGGTGACACAGGCAGGGGTTTGGCTATTTAGACCATGGGACTCACTTATTGAAAACTGGTCTGCTGTGGGCTGATGTGGTCCACTTCTCAGAGAAAGAGAAGAGCATCTTTAGTCATAGTCTTGCCAAGCTGGTGAAGAAGGCTTTAAAATGAATTCACCAGGGGAGGGGAACCTCAGTCCATCTGCTCTTACAAGTCTGATGCTGGTGCCAGCAGGAGATGCTGAGAGCTGGAAATGGATAACAGTTGAGCCATGGAGCACCTGAAGACCAGCATAAAGGACTTGCAGCCACTCCAGCCAATAAGTCAGTTTCACTGGGGGCCCAACCGGAATGACTCTATGCCAATGCATGTAGCATGGGGAACAAGCAAGAGGAGTTAGAGGTGTACACATTTCTGAAGCGCTAAGACCTTAATGGCATCATGGAAATGTGACGGAATAGTTCTTATGACTGGAGTGTTGGAACAGAAGGATACAGGCTTTTCAGGAAAGACAGGCTGGGGAGACAAGAAGGGGGTGTTGCCCTCTATATCAATGACCAGGTGTATTGCGTGGAGCTCTGCCTGCAGATGGATGAGGATCTGGCTGAGAGGTTAGATTAAAGGGAGAGCTGGAACAGAGGACATTACACCAAAATATCAATACTTAGTGAAAGGTAGTAAGCTGGGTTTCTTTTGGGGGGGGGGGGGTGTGTGGAATTTTGTTTTGTTTTTTTCTGAATGAATGCAATCTGATATCATATTTACTTGTAATGTTAAAAAGAAACAAATAAAGAGAGACTGTAATTCATTTAGATACGTGTTGCATGCAGGAGCTATAACCCAGAGCATAGTCAAAGTAAGTCTGTGAATGTAACAGCCTTGCAACCAATTTTCCACTGCTTTCTGTAAAGGTCAAGCACATATGCTAAGTCCTGAAGTACAACTCAGATGGGAAACAGGTGGAACTGTGCAATAGTATCACTTTCTTTTCCTAGCACATAGAAAAATAAAATAAAATCTAAAGCTAAGCAATCAGTTGAGACTATCCATCTTTAAATGGTTAAGCTTTGAGAAGAGGAACTCATTTTCACATAAGCTTAGTAGCAGAATCTCTTTCATCACATTATCAGTGCCTAAAATCTGTAACTGTTTATTTGGATCTCTCTATTTGATAAAGGCACTCCTGGGGCGAAGGGAAGAAAACAACTCTGTCTTTTTCAGTAAGAGAAAATAATAACTGTATCTAAGATAAGTAGGCTGAACTATAAGAATCTTAACATGGAAATTCCCATTTACATAGGATAAAGGCCATTCTCATATTATGCTTACTTTCTGGAACACCATATCTATTTCCACTGTGATAAAGGGGACCAAAAGAATAAGAGCTGATCTATGACTTACATGCTAGTGAACACTTAAAATGAAGTTCTACTCAAAATTGGTCATTTAATCAACAGAAAGATAATTCTGTGTCATGGTTTAAGCCCAGCCAGTAACCCAGAAACATGAAGCTGTTTGCTCACACCCGCCCTTCTTCCCCCTGCTCCTGGAGCGATGGGGAGGAGAATCGAAAGAATGTAACTCCGATGGGTTGAGATAAGAACAGTCCAGTAAATAAGGTATAACACAAAACCACTACTGCTACCAATAATAATAATAATGATAAGAGAAATAACAAAGGAAGAGAATACAAATGCTCACCACCAGCCGACCGATACCCAGCCCGATCTGGCCCTTCCAAGTAACTGCCCCCAGTTTATATACTGGGCATGACATGCTGTGGTATGGAATACCTCTTTGGCTAGTTTGGGTTAGCTGTCCTGTCTCTGCTTCCTCCTGGCTTCCCCTCCTCCCTGGCAGAGCATGAGACTCAGAAAGTCCTTGGTCAGAGTAAACATTACTAAGCAGCAACTAAAAACATCGGTGTTATCAGTGCTGTTCCCAGGCTGAAAGTCAAAACACAGCACTGCACCAGCTACTAAGAAGGAGAAAAAATGACTGCTACTGCTGAACCCAGGACAAAACTATAAGAGTTTTCTTGAGGGGTTCTTGTTCTTGCCATGTTTATTACTTAGCAGGAAATGAAAAACGTCTCATACCTCCTCCACCATGTAGCGCTGCAAGATTGTACATGCTGCTTTGGACTATTAAGAGGAAGTTTATTTCATGATTTTTTTCTCCATCTTTCCTATAGGCCCCAGTTTAGTACTGAAAAACCACAATAAGTTCTTGCTGGAGCTTTCTCTTCTCCAGGCTGAACAACCCCAATGGTCTCAGCCTTGCTTCATAGGAGAAGTGTGTTCAGCCTTCTGATCACTTTTGTGGCCCTCCTCTGGACCCACTCCAACAGATGCAGGTCTTTCTTCTGTGTGTCTTAGAGCTGGATGCAATATATCAGGTGGATGCTCACCAGAGCAGAAATGAGGGAGAGAATCACCTTCCTCCATCTGTTGGCCATGCTTCTTTTGATGAAGCCCAGGATACAACTGGCTTTCTTGGCTGCAAATGCATATTACTGGCTCATGTCCAGCTTTTTGTCCACTAGTATTCTCAAGTCTTTCTCTTCAAGGCTCTATCCCTTCATTCGCCAGCCCATACTGACACTGAGGATTGCCCCAACTCAGGTTCAGGGCCTTGCTCATGGCCTTATTGACCTTCATGAGGTTCACCAGATGCCCTCCTCAAACCTGTCAAGGTTTCTCTGGATAGCATCCTGCCCCTCTAGGGTATCAGCTACACCACCCAGCTTGGTGGCATTCACAAACTCAATTCCACTGTTTACATCATTAATAAAGATACTGAACAGTATCAATTCCAATATAGATCACTGTGGGATACAATCCATTTATTCCATTTGGACATTGAGCCCTTTACTGCATCTCTCTGGATGCAGCTATCCAGACTTATCCATCGTGTAGGCTCTCTATCAACTTCAGCTCACTCCAATTTAAGGACAATGATGATAGGAAAGTTAATATACAATTCTGTATTTACTGGGTCAGATACATGATCTCCACTGTTTTAGCACTAGACTACTAGATAACTTTTCATATTAAAAAGCAAACCAAAGCAACAAATATACTACTACAATTTAGGTGACTACACTTGCAACTTCTGATACAGATTATTTCACCAAATGAGCATTTAGTATGTGAAAATTTCATTTTTTCAAATGCCTATGTGAGCCCAGAAGAACAAATAGCAAAAAGACAAATAAAACTGAACTATCAGTATTTAGACAAATCCATCTAGTCTTAGCTTTTAAGCTTTTTTTGCACACTATTTTTCAGGAGGTGGAAGTTCACATGCAGCCCATTGTGATTCAGATAAAAGTTGAGAAGCCTTTCTGGAAATATACACTAGGTGATTGAGAGAAACTGGTATACAAGTTGCCCTTCTTCAAAACTGTCATTGAGAAAATTAACTAGTGCATCTGTTTTTGGAATTACAATACCACTACCAAGAAAAGATAATATTTTGTGGGATACTACAGGACAAACCACACAAGTAGCTCTGAAGTCACACAGGCAGTTCTCATTCTTCATAAACCACA
This sequence comes from Pezoporus occidentalis, assembly GCF_034315485.1. NCBI lineage: Eukaryota > Metazoa > Chordata > Aves > Psittaciformes > Psittacidae > Pezoporus > Pezoporus occidentalis. The sequence continues at coordinate 3,217,548 of NW_026914611.1, read as the reverse complement.
GATCCACATAGATTATGAGAGTGACAACAGTATGTTATGTGAAATATAGTATAAGAGCCAGACCTTATCCATGCTTTGATCAATTCAAAATGGAGCATCATTGTACTAGATTCTCTTCAAGATCACTGAAGTAGAATTCCCTGGTTAATCTTCTAAGTTCAAATGCATTACATTTTGTCTCTCTCCAATAGCTACAAAAGGGCCTAGACTGGTAGTAAAGAATCCTAACTTTTTTCTTTTTTTTTTTTTTTTTTATGTGTGTGTTTGTTTGTTGTTGTTTGAAAGCAAGTTCTTCCTGAGAAGTATTACATCTTCATGCTTAGGTCAGGCAGTCCAGCAGTGAAAAGATCCAGGTTGCATAGCTGTAGAGAATAACTGGGCTACACATCTAACATAGCTCAGTCAGAGATGAATGACAAAATGGTGCCCTTAAGTTTTGGCTAACCTATGATATAAGACTGCAGATGTTTTTTCTAAAGTCTAGAATAATAAGTCAGGTTTCAAATTCTCAAAATACATAGTAGAACCATAAAGAAGCCATAAATGTTGCCAGTTTGCTCTAATAAAGTTTTTCATTTGTGTTTGGGACATCAGCTGCCTAGTAATAAGGTAATAGTTCACTACCCAGTATCCATCACAGCTGTAGTTTACTTCTGGTTTCTCACATACCAACAAATTAGCATAAACTATAGTGAAGGGCTAAGGCCAGAACAGAACATGAAGAAGAATCAAAGAAGCTAGTCATTCATGATCTGGGTCAAAATGATAGAGGTTACAGGCAATAAAATAAAATAAAATAAAATAAAATAAAATAATGGAACGTTGAGCATCTACTGAGGCATGATCTCTATATCAAAAAAAAAAAAGGAATAAAATATCTCAGAAGGAATAAACTCCTACTCTAGGCCTACATTATTTCACTTTAGGGAAACTAGCAATTTGGCTGTTAGCTCCTTTGCTTTGTCCTGTTAGAGTGAGGAGCACAGTGGCGAGATAGGCCAGGTGATCAGAATAATTTTAGCAACACCAGGGACCTCCTCTGTTTTTTGATGGGTGGCTGAATATTTGGATGTGTTCTTTTCCTTTGCCTTGCTTCTTTACAAACATTTGTACCTGGTTTTCGCTGATCATGCTATCTTCTCTTCGTTTTTCTTCCCACAATGTTAATGTTATAGCTAATGAAAGTCTTCACTACCCACAGAATTACTTTGACACATCTGCTATGATATTCACGTTGCTGCATATTTTAATGCCAAGTAAATTGCTCAGGGTGATATAACAAGGAGATACCTCATAGTCAACAAAACAGGGCTTAAAGGGGCCCACCTCAAATGTATGCAGTCAAATAAAGAAAGGTCTATAGGATAGCATAACAGGGCAAGCTGTCATACCTTCTCTGGAAAATGAGCGCAGCTGAGTGCCTGTACGTCAGTGTATGCACACAGGGAACAAACAGGAGCAAATAGAGATCTGCCTGCAGCATCAAGGCTACCATCTCAGCTGGAGGATAGAAACACAGTCAGATAACTCACACAAATGAAGTGAATAGGTTCTTTTGGAAGGACAGCCCAAGACAAGGAATCTGAGGAGTGCCATTTCTGTAAGAGAGGAGTGCATGGAGTCTGGAGTCGCAAGTGGAGCCAGCTGAGTGTTTATGTCAGATTACTGGAAAGACCAGAATGGATGATAATGTGGTGAGTGTCTGCTACAGATCACATGGTAAGGAAGAAGTAGCTGAAACCTTCTTCTGACAGCTGAAAAAAGCCTGATGTTCACAGACTCTAGTGCTCACAGGTGTCTTCAGCAACCTTCATATCTGGCAGAAGGCAACATACCAGGGCAGAAGCAACCCAGGAGATTTCTGGAGTGCACTGATAACAACTTCCTGGCACAGGTGTAAGAGGAGCCAGTTATGGGTGATTCTGTCCTAAACCTGAAATTTACAAAAAAGGAAGAATTGCTTGGGGTCAGCCTTGGCTGTAATAACTGTGAGGTAGTAGAGTTCATGATCCTGAGAAGAAGAAACAAGGCAGCTCTTGCCTTCAGGAGAGTAAACTTTGGCCTCTCCAGAGATCTGCTTGGAAGAATCCCAGGAAAGAGAGTCCTGGAGAGAAGAGTGGTCTAGGACGGTTGGTTGATTTTCAAAGATGCTTTGGAAAGGTTAACACTCAACACATATGGACTTCCCTACTTCATTTAGCATAGACTTCTGAATTCATAGTAGCGCTAAAATGCCTTCCTTAAAACACCTTTACAAAGATTAGAAAACAATCTGCCTAGTATGTCACCACCTGTAGTCACCTTTTAAGAGTGGCGGTCTAATGTGCATAAATACACACACATGAAATTAAAATGCTCTTTAAATAAGTGATGATCAATACAGAAAACACTTGTTTGTCTCCAATTATTCCAAAACCAATAATCAGGTGATCAATTGCCAGAAAAATCAATAACTGTCAAAAACTACCAGTTTCCCAATCAGAAAATTAACACTTCTATTTGTCTGCTTGCTTTTCTCTGCTTGCCTGAAAGGCCTGTTCCAGGATAAATCACAGAGTATGTTTTGATTTTGCCCAATGTGTGATGAGTCCCAATGAGCATTTGAAGATATTTGAAATGTTTGTTTACAGTTTCCCCCAAAAGCAAGTATTCTTTTCAGGAACTTTGCTTCATTAGTTTTTTTAAAATCTGACTCTTCATCTTAACCAAAAGGCTAACCATACTCTACTGGATATGGAACAACATATCATTTGCACTTTCCACATACAAGAACAGAACTTTCCTCGCAAGATAACCACAGCAAGCAGATCCTGTTCACTTTTTTCTTTTTTTTTTGCTTTAATTTGATTTGTTCTGCTTTGTTTGAGATTTTGGGACTGGAGTGAAAATATCCCTATCTTGTATTCAAAAGGTATAATTAGTCCTCTAGTGTCCTTTGTCCCTTTATTCTTCAAACCATTCATAGTTTTTGAGATTATTTGTTAAGGTTTGATTTATGTGACCTAAGCTTTTGCATAGATAAAAAAGAGAAATAAGCACTACAAAGGTGGGATTCCTCTGTATTCTTTTCACCGTATCCTTTTGCAAATTGGATGTAAGCGTCTATATATGTTCACAGAAATTCCATCCCAGCTACCTGAGGGTTAATAACAATGACATCCAAAAGTTCCCAAGAGTTAGACATATGCTGTCCAGCATATTCCTGTGTTCCCACACTTGTTTATCTTGCTCCTTTTGCCAGACATCTTTATCTTGTATTCAACAAAACATTTTGCATTCAACAAAACATTTTGCTTATTTGCAACCCTTTGCACTTGTCTTATATTTTGTTCTGTATCTTGCAAATTCTGTTACTGTAACTGTTAAGTTACAGTTACAGCTGTCACTGTTGACATGTTTTCTCATTTATTCTGCATGAAGCTGAGCAAATCTTCGTCACTTTGGTGTTCATATTGCTCACATACTTGCATAAAACTCTCACATGTGGCTATGTTACAAGATACATACTGGTTTTGATTACACTAATTTTGTAGATCATATTGGGTTTAAAGCAAATTAATTCTATTCTGATTATTTTAATTACAATTTATAGGTATCACAAATTATTTCTATTCTGATTATTTTAATTACAATTTATAGGTATCGCAGGTCTCTGGTTTTGCTACATATATCTATTTTCCTTGATTCTCTCAGGATTTTAAACTCCACAGTCTCATGGTCATTGCAGTTAAGCTTGCTCTTGACCTTCACATCTTCAGCATCCTTCATGTTTTGTGACTAAAAGCTGGAGCAATGCATCATACCTGACTCATCGATCATGTGCATCAAGTTATTCCCATTTCCAAAGCTGCCTGCACTCCATAGGCAATACAAGGGCACTGAGTGTACTGCCTTCCTCCTCCCTCCACAGCCCTTTGTGCTAGTGACTTACTTAGCTCCTCAGCCAGAGCACATCTCCCACAGGGAAAGCCACTGCTTAGCCTGTGAAGAGAAGCACGAGTCACTGCTACTGCACTCCCAGAGCATCAGGCACTGCAAGAGACTAGGATGGCAGCACCTTCCCTCAAGGGAAGTGTCATATTCTGATATGGCAGGGACAGTTACAGCAGCTGATGTTACAGACTAAGCTATGGCACATCACTGCTAAAGATTGTTTAAGCCAGTAGCCCATAGATGCAAGACTGTGATGTCCCCATGTCTGCGGGTTCAGCCAGTTGCAAGAATGATGAATTTCTGACAGAAGTATACACACATATATAATATGAATATACAGCATGCCACACAGAGTAGCACAGACAGACAACATTTTCTTTACCAGTCTTTACACTTTACACAGCAGTTACACAGACATGAACAGTACAGACTGTCTCATTTGTTTTTTTCCTGTCCAGCTGATCAGGTGATTCAAACTCTATTACTGGAATATATACATATTTGTGTATACACACACATGCACACACACTCACATTGCACAATAGCTGGCCTTAGATAATCAACCAATCCGCCAGCAGGCCTCGGTTTCCGCTGGTCTGTCCAGGTGCTGCTAGTTGGACCTACAAGCCTGGAGGTTCACATCCCCACTCCATTTGCTTAGACCTTTTAGGCTATTTGCTGTCTGTCATAGCTTGCAGTTCACTCATGTTCACACATACTCAGGATAGAGGATACATCACACAGAAGATAGGGAGAAACAGGATCTAATGAGAATAAGGTTCAATCAAACAGGTGTTCAGACCAGCAAGCCATTTGCACTCTACAGGCCTATTTTATGACTTTTCCTCTATTCTCCCTACACTTTTTCCTCCCCAATTCAACTTAACCCTTCCCTTTCCCTGTCTTTGCTCCTTCCCCTAAACTTATCTCATGAGAAGTTGCTCACATTCCTGCAATCTGCTTAAAAACACCCCATGAAAAGTTATGTGTGGTTCAAAAATGCTCCCTTACTTGCATCTTATAATGAGCTAGCCCTGTAGGAAATACCCCACTTGGTCAGCAAAGTGATTTGGGGAGAGCTTGTTTGGTTGACCTTTCTCAGGGGGTCTCACACTGGTCATAACCATTCCATAATTCTTCTCAGTGGCCCTGAGAGCAGCCAGGTCAGGAAGCTTCCTTTTCACTGAGACTGACATTCCTCCGTTCCCCCCTGTGCTCCGTGTTTTGGGTGATTACCCACCATCCACACACCCAGAAGTCACCACCATCATTGCAGAATCTTGAGGAGGGATTCTGGCCCCCTGCGCACCCTGGCTGCACTGACTGCTGGAAAATGTGCTACAGTTATGTTAATAGCCCCAGTCTGCCATGGAAATATATGGTCTAGTATAGATATATATCACAGTATATCACAGGTATTATTGCTAGAGTGTTCATGATAGACAATAGTATCCCAGGGAAAATGCTCTTGATATATAGATGCCCCCATGGAAAAGGGACAGTTTTCTTTAAATTGTGCATTTCTCTGAATAATGTGCTTATAATTTATGGTCCACAGACCATTTATCAAATTGATTGTTGCTGTTTATATTAAAAAACTCATTTAAAATAAGTTAGTTAATGCATATAGAAGATCCTTCCATCTCTAATTCATCTTTCTAAGCGAAAATTAGCGTAATTCTAACACAAAACCAACAAAAAATTTTTTTTTGGAACTGTTAGGACATTCTGTGTATATATAACTTTCAGCTTTAGAAAACAGTTTAATATACAGTGCAAATAAGTATTGCTTTCACAGATGTGGAAATACTCTTTGTGGTAAATTAAAAGGAAGATTTTCATGCTCTATCAATAAGCCTAATAAACCATACATATTGGAAATATTGCAGAGTATTTTTTTTTCTCTGGGGATACTCACCAGAATCTGCTGTTTGAACAGCAGCAACAATAAGTGGAAGTAGATGTGTTGGTTTGAGGTATTTTTTTTTTTTAATAAGGATCTGAAAGTTGTTTATTTGAAATCCAGCTGTATCATATTGTCAAGAACAAATATGGTCAGTGAGGGTAAGGTAGTCATTCAGTTTGTCTCATAAAACAGTCATAATTTGCTTTCAGCTTTCAACAGTCATCATTCTGAAGATTCAATTGTTTACCTGCAATGTCAACAATTGTTTTGAAGATATTATCTACTGGATTTAAGTTATAGACCATTGATCACAGAGTTTGGACACCAGTTTTGAGTCAAAACTTGAAAAGGGCTTTTGTTCCTTGAAGTTGCTGCTGAAGCCCTGAAGGAACAGAAGAGGTGAAGAATGACTTTACGTAGAAGGGGAGCAGAGGAGGGCTTTCCCTTCACTTTCAAGGGACATAAAAGCAGAAACCAAAGGGACAGATTACTTAGACTGGTAAACTCCAAGAAAAGACAGCTGTTTCTGCATTAATTTTTTTTTTCCACTAATTATGATTGCAAGAATGACTCCAGATATGTAGATTATTATGAATATCATAACACTTCTTTAAAAAAAAGTGTAAGACAATGAAGTGATGACTTGGACAATCTTTTTTTTTGAATGTATAAAACATTGAAACATATTAAAATATTCATATCCACAAAATTTCTTACCACACAAAATATGCCAAACATCAAAGAATATGGTACAGAATATGATATTTTGTAGTGCTGAGGATATGTTCCATTAAACATTTTTTTTCTTTCATTAAAGTTTGTCTGGTATGTTATGAAATTTATTTGGTTTACTTCTTAAAAAAATGCTATGCAATATTTATTTAAAAATTAAAAATCCAACAATTTTTTTTTTTATTTTCATGTATATGTAGAAAAAAATAAAAGAAATAACATCTTATGTGCACACACGTAACAAGAAATATATGCAGTAACTCATCAGTCCAGCAGGTGTATCCAAGATCTCAGGCAGTATGATCTGGTCTACCTCAAGAAAAACTTACGTTTTCCTACAAAGGATGTCTCCTTTGATTGTCAGTCCATCTTGTGGAAATGATAGAATGAAAAATCATCCATATAATTAAGCTTATACTTAGCTCCATAAAGAAAATACGAAGCTAGGAATATTATAGCTTTATCTTCTGTTTCACAGAGTAAGTGTGTAGCAGGGCAGAAGAAAAGTAGTAACAATTCTCTGACACGTTCTCTTCTTCCTCTGCCATTCTTTTATGAAATTAGCTCTTAGCTTGACCAGTTGTTCAGTGGACATAAAATTTGGAGTTCAGTCTTCTTTGGCCTAAAACATACTCTGTTGTTATGCTGCTGACTATGGTATAACCACAAGTGCAAGTCGTGGATGCCAAAGTAAAAGGGAACCTGACTTACATATTTCAGCAGGAAGAAGTAGGATCTCATTTCCCTAGAAGATGTAAGCATATTAAGTTTACCTTTAACAATCTATAGAACAGAAACTAGCAGATAAGATCAAGATCCTCATCTGTTCTTCTCTGTCCCTCACCTTGATAAGAATAACGCTATCACAGAATCATAGAATCATAGCATGGTTTGGGTTGGAAGGGACCTTAGAGATCATCTAGTTCCAACACCCCTGCCATGGGCAGGGACACTTTCCACTAGATAAAGGTGCTCAAAGACTCATCCAACCTGTCCTTGAACAATTCCAGAGACGGGGCAGCCGTGACTTCTCTGGGCAACCTGTTCCAGTGTCTCACCACCTTATAGTGAAGAATTTTTTCTAATAGCTAATCTAAATCTACCCTCTTTTATTTGAAATCCGTTCCCCCTTGACCTATCCCTACCTGCCCTTGTAATAAAAGTCCCCCTCCATATTTCTCGTAGGCCCCTTTAGGAACTGGAAGGTTGCAATAACGTCTCCCCAGAGCTTTCTCTTCTCCAGGCTGAATCTTCTCCAGCTCTCTCAGCCTCTCTTCATAGAAGTGCTGTAGCTCCTGAGTCATCATCATGGCCCTCCTCTGGATTCACTCCAAAAGCTCCATGTCTTTCTTGTACTGGGGGCCCCAGAGCTGAATGCAGTACTCAAGGTGGGGTCTCATGAGAGCAGAGTAGATGGGGAGAATCACCTCTCTCAATCCCCTGAACACGCTGTTTTTAATGCAGCCCAGAATATGGTTGGCTTTCTGAGTGTCGTAGTTTAAACCCAGTCAGGTAATTCGTTCGCTCACTTCCCCCCCTTTCTTGCCCTCCCCCTGCTCTCGGAGGGACGGAGAGGAGAATCGAAAAGAATGCAACTCCCACGGGTTGAGATAAGAACAGTTTAGTAACTAAGGTATAACACAAATCACTACTGCTACCACCAATGATAATAATGATAAAGGAAATAACAAGGGAAGAGAATACATCATCTCACCACCAGCCGACCGATAACTCGCCCCCCCCAGCCCGACCAAGCTCTGACCGATACCTCCTCCAACCCCGCAGTCTCCCAGCCCTTCCGGCTAACTCCCAGTTACATCCTGGGCATGACGTGCTGTGGTATGGAATACCTCTTTGGTCAGTTTGGGTCAGGTGTCCTGTCTCTGCTTCCTCCTGGCTTCCCCTCCTCCCTGGCAGAGCATGAGGCTCACAAAGTCCTTGGCCACACCAAAACATCGCTTGTTATCAGCTCTGTTCCCGAGCTGAAAGTCAAAACATTGCACTGCACCAGCTACCAAGAAGGGGAAAAATGACTGCTACTGCTGAACCCAGGACACTGAGCTGCAAGTGTACACTTGCGGCTCAGGTCGAACGAGTCCTTCTCAGGGCTGATCTCAATTCAGTCTCCACCCAACCTGTATCCTGAAGCTGAGATAAAGGCTGGATGTGTTGCCTGTGGCTTAAGCCACAATCTTCTTTTCCTGCTCACTGCCACCCTTGCGCATCCACCAGTGAAAGGAACGGGGGAAGGGAGGTAGGACAAGCTATTGCAACGCAACATGGAAACACCTTGCAAATGGAAGAAATCCTGTGCTACCCATGAAACTGAGAACAACTCGTATTTCATATGGAAGAACCACTCATATCAGTTATCTGTTATGAAAACTAATGGCACAAAACCTGTGTCTTCAGCCTTCTTAAGACATAAAGCATTTCTTAGAAGTTAACGCTGCAGCCTGCACTGCAGAAAAGCTGTAATAGGCAGTTCTGTAGCCAAAACAAATACCTCTGAGCATGAATGCATGCCTGTTATGTTCCTAGGAGATTTTCATGCTAGATGGAGAACTTATATCATCTGGTGCCCTAGAGGTTAGTCAGTATTAGAAAATAAGTAGATTGGAATACTTGTGGGGAATGAGGAGAATTTGGCAGTTAAGTGCTTGCATTGGCAGGACTTTCATGGATTAGATTCTATTCCCTTTTCATGTCAAAATATTTCTAATTTGCAGGTGTATTCTTATATTACAGCTGTGTTTACAGCAAAAATCTCTAAAATTTGGTGATGACTAATAACTTATTGGTTTTTAGGCCTGTAAAATTCACCAGCTGACATAATTCAACTTTTTAAAAAGTTATAAGAATTATTTTGAAACAAAATCAAATATAAGAAGATTAAAACTCCAATAAACTTCCATTGTTTTGACTTTTAAAAAGTTAACTATGCATATGACTAAAAATAGTAGGTTAAAGATTAAGTATCTTGTAAACTATTATTTAAATATATTGAATTGCAAAGGAGTATTGCTTAACATTGCCATGGTTTAAACCCTAGGGAGACAGCTTGTTCACTCACTCGAGCTGAGAGCAATCGAGCCCCCCCCCCCCCCCGGGGCTCTCCACTTCCCCGCTCCCGGAGGAATGGGGAGGAGAATAGAAAGAGTGTAACTCCCATGGGTTGAGACAAGAACAGTCCAGAAATCCATGTACAACACAAATCACCACCGCTACCACCAACGACAACAAGGATAAGAGAAAATAACAAGGGAAGAGAATACAATACCACCGGCCAAGAAACGAGTCCCACCCGGAAGCCCGTGTCCTTCTGGGGAACTCCCAGTTACCCCCCACCCCGGCCATGACTTGCTGTGGTACGGAATACCTCTTTGCCTAGCCTGGGTCAGGCGCCCCGCCTCTGCTTCCTCATGGCATCCCCTCCTCCCTGGCAGAGCATGAGCCTCACAAAGTCCTTGGTCAGGGTAAACATCACTTAGCAACAACTGAAAACATCGGTATCACCAGCAGTGTTCCCAGGCTGGAAGTCAAAACACAGCACTGCACCAGCTACCACAAAGAAGAAACATGACTGCTACTGCTGAACCCAGGACTTTATCCACCCCTTATTCCATACCATTCACGTCATGCTCAGATCCCACATTTTCAATACACCATCGTTCTCCCATATATATACATCCATATACACACAGACCAAGAGAAAGAGATCATTTTCTTAGTGCATGGACCAATCCCTATAATGCTGCTGAGTCCATTCGGTCCATGATGTCAGGTTCCATCTCTTGTAACAATCTTTCAGGGCAGGAAAGGCTGTGTGCAGTATTGGATCGTTGCCTGATGATGCTGGTCATACCTTTACTGTGGAACTCATCCGGTTCTATCACAGTTCATTCTCTGTTAGGATGATGGTTGGAGGGAAGTCAGGGCTAGTCGCTGGTGACCTGGAGACATCTAGTTGATGGGCTATAAAAGTATTACACAGCAGGCAACAGCATACAATTAAGTTCACTGGCTGTTTTCCCCTAAAATCAAATCCCCTTGAGGTATACACTGGAATTCCCCATCTTCCCGCATTACCCATCAAGTATACCCAGGTCCCTGAGCAAAAGCAATCCCACGAGTGGGTTTGCCTTTACCTGAAGCAGGAATAACCCAGACTGTCTTCCCCAGCAAATTCTTCATATGTACCATGGGAACTTTGTCCCCTCTACAATATGTAAAAGTTCTGACTGGGCTGGGCCGGCCCTGTTGGCAGATCCTCTGGTGTTGACCAACCAGGTGGCCTTTGGTAAGTGTGTATCCCAATGCTTGAAAGTTCCCCCACCCATTGCTCTCAGTGTAGTTTTTAACAGCCCATTGTACCGTTCGATTTTCCCAGAGGCTGGTGCGTGGTAGGGGATGTGATATACCCACTCAATGCCATGATCTTTGGCCCAAATATCTATAAGGTTATTCTGAAAATGAGTCCCATTGTCTGACTCAATTCTCTCTGGGGTGCCGTGTAGCCACAAAATCTGTTTCTCAAGGCCCAGGATAGTGTTCCGGGCAGTGGCATGGGGCACAGCGTATGTTTCCAGCCACCCGGTGGTCGCTTCCACCATGGTAAGCACATGGCGCTTGCCTTAGCAGGTTGTCGGCAGTGTGATATAGTCAATCTGCCAGGCGTCCCCATATTTATACTTCAACCATCGTCCTCCGTACCAAAGAGGCTTTAACCGCTTGGCTTGTTTAATTGCAGCACATGTTTCACACTCATGAATAACCTGGCCAATAGTGTCCATTGTTAAGTCCACCCCTCGATCACGGGCCCATCTATATGTTGCTTCTCAGCCCTGATGGCCTGAAGCGTCATGGGCCCACCAGGCCAAGAATAATTCACCTTTATGTTGCCAATCTAAGTCCATCTGAGCCACTTCAATCTTAGCCGCTTTATCCACTTGTTGGTTGTTCTGGTGTTCCTCAGTGTCCCGACTCTTGGGTACATGGGCATCTACATGACGTACCTTCACCACCAGGTTCCGCACCCGGGCAGCAATATCTTTCCACAGTGCAGCAGCCCAGATGGGTTTACCTCTGCGTTGCCAGTTGCTCTGCTTCCATTGCTTCAACCACCCCCACAGGGCATTTGCCACCATCCATGAGTCAGTATAGAGGCAAAGTACTGGCCACTTTTCTCATTCAGCAATGTCCAGGGCCAGCTGGATGGTTTTCACCTCAGCAAACTGACTCGATTCACCCTCTCCTTCAGCAGTTTCTGCAACTTGTCGTCCAGGACTCCATACAGCTGCCTTCCATCTCCGATGCTTTCCCACAATACGGCAAGAGCCATCAGTTAACAAGGCATACTGCTTTTCACTTTCTGACAGTTTATTATATGGTGGGGACTCTTCAGCACGTACCGCCTCCTCCTTTGGTAACATTCCGAAATCTTTGCCCTCTGGCCAGTCCATGATGACTTCTAGTATGCCTGGATGACTGAGATTTCCTATTTCAGTTTGTTGTGTAATTAGTGCAGCCCATTTACTCCATGTAGCATCAGTTGCATGATGTGGAGAGGAGACCCTGCCTTTGAACATCCAGCCCAGCACGGGCAAACGGGGTGCCAGGAGGAGCTGTGTTTCAGTGCCAATCACTTCCGAAGCAGCTCGAACCCCTTCATAGTTTGCCAGCATCTCTTTCTCAGTTGGGGTATAGCTGGCCTCAGATCCTTTGTATCCCCGACGCCAAAAGCCGAGGGGTCGACCTTGAGTCTCCCCTGGAGCTTTTTGCTAGAGGCTTCAGGTAGGACCGTTCTCCCCAGCTGCAGTGTACAGCACATTTTTTACATCTGGCCCCGTCCAGACTGGTCCAAGGGCTACTGCATGGACTATCTCGCGTTTAATTTGCTCAAAAGCTTGTTGTTGCTCAGGGCCCCATTTAAAATCATTCTTCTGGGTTACATGATAGGGCTTACAATCGAACTGTAATTTGGGATGTGCATTCTCCAGAACCCCACTGCACCCAAGAAAGCTTGCGTTTCTTTCTTATTAGTTGGTGGAGACATTGCTGTTATCTTGTTGATCACATCTGTGGGGATCTGTCTATGTCCATCTTGCCATTTTACTCCCCAAAATTGAATCTCCTGTGCAGGTCCCTTGACCTTACTCCGTTTTATGGCAAAACCAGCTTTCAGCAGGATTTGGATTATTTTCCTCCCTTTCTCAAAGACTTCTTCCGCTGTATCGCCCCACACAATAATGTCATCAATGTATCGCAGGTGTTCTGGAGCTTGCCCCTGTTCCAGTGCAGTCTGGATCAGTCCATGGCAAATGGTAGGGCTGTGTTTCCACCCCATGCGCAGTCGGTTCTAAGTGAACTGGACACCGGTCCAAGTAAAAGCAAACTGTGGCCTGCACTCTGCTGCCAAAGGAATTGAGAAAAATGCATTGGCAATATCAGTCGTGGCATACCACTTGGCTGCCTTTGACTCTAGTTCATACTGAAGTTCTAGCATGTCCGGTACGGCAGCACTCAATGGTGGTGTGACTTCATTCAGGACACGATAGTCTACTGTTAGTCTCCATTCTCCATTAGACTTTCGTACTGGCCATATGGGGCTATTAAAGGGCGAGCGGGTCTTGCTGATCACCCCCTGACTCTCCAGTCTACGGATCAGATGGTGGATGGGAATCAGGGAGTCTCGGTTGGTGCGATATTGCCGCCAGTGCACTGTTGTGGTCACAACTGGCACTTGAGTTCTTCGACTTTCAGCAACCCCACAACAGAAGGTTCCTCTGAGAGACCAGGCAAGGTGGAGAGCGGCTCAATTTCCTCAGTCTCAAAAGCATCAATACTAAAAGCCCATAGGTACCCTTTGGGGTCTTTGAAGTACCCTCTCTTGAGGTAGTCTATGCCGAGGATGCATGGAGCCTCTGGACCAGTCACAGTAGGGTGCTTTTGCCATTCCCTCCCAGTCAGGCTGTTTTCAGCCTCCAGCACAGTCAACTCTTGGGATCCTCCTGTCACTCCAGAAATACAGATGGGTTCCACCCCTTGACAGCTTGATGGCATCAGGGTACACTGTGCACCGGTATCTACTAGAGCCTTATACTTCTGTGGGACTGATGTGCCAGGCCATCTCTGGTACGGCCAGAATGAGCACACACCTCATTTAAGTGTTTTATTAATTTTTCTGGATTTTGCAGTTGTTCGGTAGTGAAATTCCAAAGTAGAGGAGGGGCCCACTGACCTAAATACTTGCCCATATTGTCCCGCACACCCTGCCATTCATGACTCTCCAGCCTTAGGGAAAACTCTTGGTCCTCCTACATCGTCATTTGACCCCAGACAAGACCCAAACCTGACTCCGCTTAATTCTTGAAATCAGTCGTGGGCAAAACACACTCTGTATGCGTGCTAACATGGTGATTCCCATCACCATCAGCAAACAAGTCTCAACAGCATTAAAAGGCCATTCAAAAACTTCAAAACTCTCAAATGTAAATGGTCTGGGGGGACAACTGGGAGGGTAAAAGGATGTCTCCTTCACAGGTTGAGCACCTGAGAAGGAGAAAAAAGATGTGTAATTGCTGAGCACATTCTATTATATACCTCCCAAAGTATAAAGGTGGTGACCACACTGGGAACATAAGCCAGATCAGTTTCATGATCAATGATCCTATGGTATTACAAGTCATTACCATAAAGTACAATGAGACAAAAACCTTAGCCCAAGCCCCACACTTGAAAAACACTAATACAGCAAATACCGGGTAAGTAAGATATGATATACTGAAACCGTGAGATCAAGAGGAACAACCTTGAGAGCCAATAAATCAGCACTGTGATGAGTGACTATTAATCCGGTCAGATCTGTTGTTATCTCAACCCCTTGGGTGCCACGCTGGGTGCCAAAAATAACTGTCGTGGTTTAAACCTTAGCCAGACAGCTCGTCCACTCACTCCCAGTGAGTGGTGCCAGGCTGACAGCAATCGATGGCCCTCTCCCTCCCCCCCCGCCACGGGGCTCTCCCCTTCCCCACTCCCGGAGGAATGCGGAGGAGGATTGAAAGAGTGTAACTCCTATGGGTTGAGACAAGAACAGTCCACAAACCAATGTACAACACAAATCACCACCGCTACTACAACGACAAGAATGATAAGAGAAAATAACAAGGGAAGAGAATACAATACCGCCGGCCAAGAAACGAGACCCACCCGGAAGCCCGTGTCCTTCCGGGGAACTCCCAGTTACCCCCCACCATGGGCATGACGTGCTGTGGTATGGAATACCTCTTTGCCTAGCCTGGGTCAGGTGCCCCGCCTCTGCTTCCTCACGGCTTCCTCTGCTCCCTGCCAGAGCATGAGCTTCACAAAGTCCTTGGTCAGGGTAAACATCACTTAGCAACAACTGAAAACATCGGTATCACCAGCAGTGTTCCCAGGCTGGAAGTCAAAACACAGCACTGCACCAGCTACCACGAAGGAGAAACATGACTGCTACTGCTGAACCCAGGACAAACATCTATTTAATAAAGAGAATAATCTGTATGATGTCTATTTTGTAGTAGGCATTGATTTCTTACATTTTAGTGCAGCCATCAGAGTGGTCCTATTGAAGGGAAGTTCTCTCATTAAATGTAGATGAAACATACCAATAAATAAATAAATTAAATTGTGGATCTTGATATCTGAGTTTGTAGTCTTAGATTCTCTTCATAGCAAATGGAAACAAAGACAAACTTACAGATTGCCAGTCTTCTTATCCTGCTATCAATTATTTAAGTAAGTCAAGTGAGTTGTGCCCCATTTCTCTTCATTAGCTACAAAGATAACCTACAGTGACTGGCTCAGATATAGATATTTCTATTTTCACACTTAAGGGCTGATTCAGTTGCTAAGGATACCTAATGCCATTTAAGATGCCATACAATGCTGAAGACATCTGCACAAAGCTGGCATATATGACAAAGTCCTTATGGGAATGCTGTCTTATAGTTTAGTAACTGGAGGCAAGGAGAGATAAAATAGTGCATCTCAAATGGTAATAAATGCAAATGTTTAGGCAATTCAATCAAGTTCCCCAAATTAGACAAGCTGAATACCAACTCCAATGTCATGGAAAAAAAAAGAAAAAATAAAAAAAAAAGATAGTAAGGTGGTGGTGAGGTGGAGACCCACCAAAAAAACAAAACAAAACAAACAAAAAACCCCAACAAACCAAAACCCAACAAAAACCAAGCAAGCACAAACCCAGAAAACAACCATCAAAAAAACTTCTTTTCAATTTATTTTTCTGAGAAGGATTTGTTCTGCTTGTTTATTTTATTTTTAAAAGTAATATTTGTTTCAGAAATATTTGCATGCTTTCTAGAGTAGTGGAATTTTTCTGTTAACCTGTGGCTTTAATTATTTTATGAGGATAGTTTTGTTTCTTTTTTTTATATTATACTAGCTGAATGCACTTCACACTTTATGGTATATGTTCACAGTCACCAAAGTTTCTTCATGGAAGGATTTGTGATTTAAAATATACTGAAAATCCATAGAGAAGTTGAAAATAATTTAGAAAGGAACTGATTCACTGAGGAAGCATAAGTAAGAAACAGTAGTAAAGATGTATCTCTAATTCTCCAGTTGCATTCTGCTGTGTCCATAGTAAGAACAGAAGGATTTTTATTTTGTATCTGTTCCAGATAATTAGTTCCATCTAGATCAAAGTCACAGAAAAAAATTAATTTTAGGATAGATACAGGAATTGTGTTCATAGTTAAAAGATAAGCTCTACTTTTTCATTATATCTTAGTAGCTATGAAAACTGAATAGTAGGACAGGTTGCAGGGGATTTTGTCTCTTTCAAAAAATAGTCAAGAATGGGCTTTGGTATTATTTTAGCTTTTGAGCAGGGTACACAGGGTGCCCATCAAATCTATGAAATACATGTATTTCACCATTTAGTCACAGAGTAGTATAAGAAGGTGAGATAATAACAAGGGTAAGTTTCTGAACTCACACTGAACACCTCACAATTCATAATTTTTCAATAAAAACCCATGACTGAGACATACTTGTACATTGCTCTTTTTTTCCTGTTTCATGACTTATTTAGTTCATTATTATTTGTGCATATATCATAAGCACAAATATTATAACTATATATTTTCAGAATGTGTTAGAACAAGAAAAGTAAAACAACTATTTACTCAAAATACTAGCAATAATTTCTGGCAGATTTCCTTTGTCTGAAATCCTTGATGACTTCATAAATAATCCCCACAACATGAGTCTCTTCGTGTAATATTTATTCAGTCTCAGGTGTACAGACTGTCCTACATTTCTACAAGGAGATCACTGACAGGGAGTAGGATTAATCTAAGCTAGTGAAAAGAAACAATACGATAAAGAGTAAAATATCAGCAAATAATATTATTCCTTGTTGCCTAGAATAAGTTATTTATTTCCATGACGGGAATTTCCCAACATCTCTGCAGAATTGAAGGAATCTCTTTTCTTTTTTTTCCTAGCAATTTAAATGCATAACAGATTTATGCAAAGAGCTAAAATTGCTTTCCTTTGAAATGATAAATTTCATAATCATTAATGTTGTTAACACTTGAAACTTTACTAATCTTCTTTGATTAGGATTTCTGTTTCAAATACATAAGCACTGTAATAATAGCTTCACAGGGAAAACAGGATCCTTACTGAACTGACTTGATTTTGTTTGTCATTGTCAGCCAAAAAGTTTGAAATTATTGGCCTGCAGTTCTATGTTTGTTTTTATAGATAATACATATTTTGGTTGCAATGAAAATGTCAATGGAAATTAATATAGGCATCTGTTCTATGACAGGTTTGAAATAATGAGAGTTTGGTGAAACATAATTGTGTTTATTATAAAAATCGTTATTTTTAACATTTTTATATGGGTTTATAGGTACTACAGATCAAATAATTAGTGATTCTTTTTCAGTTTCTTTTTGATGTTCCTAGTACTTTCAAATAGTTTAGCAAAGCTCTATTGTCATCTATTCTTTACAATTTTCCAGGTTATATGTCCTTGAGAGTCTGACCTGCTTTTTTTTCTCAAAAAACTATAAATTGCTGCAGCTAAACTTTTTATGATGAGGAAAGTACAAACTGAAGTGACAAGACTGTGTGTCAAGATTATAATTATCTAGCAAGTGAATAGGGAGATATAGCAGATAGCAGATATTTGGGTTATGCTAGCTGTTGACATATTGTTAAATGAAGTTAATTTTGAGAAATGCAAAATATCGCTCTTAAAAATCAAGTGTTTTTTACTCCTGAGGCTTCACATCAGGGCTTTCAATTGGCTTTTTATTGTGATGCCTTCAAACAGATATCTACAACCATTCTGGCATCAGTGCCTGGAATATTGTTAATATAAAAGAAAAAGTGGTTTGGTTTTGCAATTGAGTTAGCAATTAATACAGATTTATATTAATAGGTATATTTTATCTAAACTGTTATTTCACACTGAAAACAAAAGATTTGGTTGCTTTTTTTTTTTTTTGGGGGGGGTGCATTTTTTGTTTTTTTTTTTTGTTTTTTTGGTGTTTTTTTTTTATGATAGAACAGTGATCCAGGTAGTAATTTGTTGTCTTAATAAACTTTACAGTGATTAAAGCTCCTAAAATCATTGGGAATAGATGTCTGCTCCATCTCATTTATAATACTATATAATAAGTGAAATGACCCAGTCAAAATTCCCTTTGGGGGTGGGAGTCTGGTGTGATGAGAGCAAGAAAGAGGAAAAGAGAAGACAGTTTGTGGAGAAATAACATCTTTCCCACCAACTCAAGAAAGCTTAGCAAAAAAAGATGGTTATTTGATGAAAACTGAAAGAATGTTTAAACCCATTTTTTCCTAGCTCTATTTTAAAAATTACTAGATCAACAAGGTTTAAAGTAAAGGCCTGTACAGATGGGTAGAAGAGAAATACATTAGCATTATTGAATGCCTCTGATGACTGTGAACTTTGAAATATATTTCACTGACTATTTAAAAAAAGATTCTATTTAGTGTATTAGCATAAAAAAATGTAATACGATCTGAAGAGGAAACCCAGAGACTTCATAAAGGACTCCTTTTACAAAAAAAAAGGGTGTAATTCAGCAGATTTTGTTTTTTTAATTGCTAAATACCAAGTTAAATACTTAAATGACTAAGAGAGAGCTAAAGTATTCAATATTCTATAAAATTTGGTAAACTCTGTCTTATTTCCCAAATGAAATGCATACAGCAAACTTCATGCATCTATAAATTCACTGTGCTAAAAACACCAGTGTAAACCTTGAAAATAAAGACTTCACAGGTGATGATTCAATGCTTCAATCATTTAAGAAACTTTAGTTTCAATTCTTTTAAGAGAACAGTTCGGTGGAAATGACATATAAAACGAAACATTTGTAAAACCTTGTGTTAACACATAAGTCTCTAATTAGCCCTTATGAGGTAAAACTGAAATCCCACAGATTTATGCAGTATTAAAACAAAAAGAAAAGGAAGATTATGAAATTCTGAGTTATCTCATGCTTCATTCATTTAAAATGATGTACCAAATCAAAGTATGGGAATGTATTAGTGAATATAATTCTAAGAAACTATCAGAAGAAAAGACACTTTAGGTCTGTGTCGCAATATATGAGGAGTGAGGAAGCATCTTGAGACAGAAGCAAAGAACTTTTTGTGTCTATGTGGGCTTTTCTACCCTAGGCCAAAGGTATTTTTTTAAAACATCACTCGCCATTCATTAGTAATGAGTGCGATTTGTAGAAATACAGATCGCTACTTTCAGTGTATGGATTATCAGGAAAACTAAGACATTCTTTGTTTATAAAATACAAATCTAGCTTCCTTGTAATGGGAAAAAAGAGGTAACAAATGAGAAGGGATGAGATCAAAAACAAGACTGAGGATCCTATGGTGCCATTCAGGCAGTTGTTTATTCAGCCTGAGCAGCCAGAGGTGTGGCTACATGGTACTTGCTGGCTGATGTTAAACCATGACAAAAGTTCATTTGAGAGTTAAGCAAAGTTTTAACTATGTAGCTAGTTTATGACCAATCTGCCAGTTTCACTGAAGAAATTGCCTACGTTCAAATGCACTTTCTTATCTTTGCTTTTATAGGACATAAGGCAGTATTTTCAAGACATTTTTTAAAAATGTTTCCTAAAATATAAATTGAAATAGGCCTCTTCATTAGGCAGATGTTTCCTTCAGTATAAATTTAAAGGACTAAAGCTGAGATCATGGTGAGAAAGGCATCATGTAGTTGTATGATTTTGAAAATATTTCTGCTTTCAAATATGCTGCCATTATTGCAGATTTCTGAACCAAGTGTTGATGGTGTTAAGAAAAAAAAGTAAAAAAAAAAAAAGTAGATAGAAAGTGAAGAAAAGGAAAAGAAATAAAAGGGGGGGAAAAAAAATTAGAAAAAAAAGTCCCCACAAATATGCTCATTTACATGGGCTTCTGTTTTGACAGCTACCTGTTATGTTGTAATACACTGTTTATTAGTACCTTTTTAATAGAAGAAAAATATGCCCAGTTCACAATGGGAACTTTTGAAAAAATTACAATAGAAAAATTATTTTCTTTTACTTTATGTAAGTTTTATTCTTCATTGAAATGAATTTACTTATTCTGGAGGACTTATGCGCTAGAACAAACATACCTAATTTAATTTTGTATAATGATTTTACCTGCATCAGGTGTGATGGAAGATGGTTTCCTTAGTGTGCACTGTTCTAATACCACCAGATGGAAATCAGTACATTTTAGTTAACTTCTAAGATTTAAAACCACACCTTCATTTCCATAGTAATTTTATTACTCCTCCTAATGTTGCCGTCCAAACAGTCTGTTTGCAGGAGAGAATATTATCTTGTCCCCTACCAGAACTTACCAGAAAGATAAGATAGGAAAAACCTAACAGTTACATTCTTAAGGTGTAACATCACATTTGTTTACCTGTAAATTATTCCTGTCAAAACAAAATGTCAGAGTTTTCTTAAATAGCACAGTTATCCACTTAAACACCATTTTTTTTTGTGTAAACCTGGATGACTTCTGGTAATATACCTACATATCTCAATAAAAATTCAACATAAAAATACCACCTGTTCTTTTAGATAAACCTTCTGCGTTTACTCTTTGAATGCAGCCCCATATGGTAAATTAAAGTAACACAGAAAGTAATAAATTCAGTGATAAAATGCAAGATCAAAGTGCAGAACTACACTCTGGATTAGTAATGTACTTATTTTTGTTATTTCTGCACAAGAGGAGGGTGGACTGGACATTAAAATCGGTTTTGTTGGAATCATTTTAATCTCTTGTTTTGGGCATGTTTATTTAAGTAATAAGATTGAGCCCTCTTTTCATATCAATGACTGTCGTGGTTTAAACCCAGTCAGGTAGCTTGTTCACTCACTTCCAGTGAGTGGTGCCGAGCTGACAACAATCGAGGTCCGTGTCCATCTCCCCCCCCGCCTCCCCGCACCGGGGCTCTCCCCTTCCCCGCTCCCGGAGGAACGGGGAGGAGGATCGAGAGAGTGCAACTCCTACGGGTTGAGACAAAAACAGTCCAGCAACAAATCACCACCGCTACTATCAGCTAAAACAATGATAAGGGAAAATAACAAGGGAAGAGAATACGATACCACCGGCCAAGAAAACGAGTTCCACCCGGAAGCCCTGTCCTTCCAGGTAACTCCCAGTTACCCTTCACCCCGGGCATGACGTGCTGTGGTATGGAATACCTCCCCGGCTAGCCCGGGTCAGGCGCCCCGTTTCTGCTTCCTCACAGCTTCCCCTCGTCCCTGGCAGAGCATGAGCCTCACAGAGTCCTTGGTCAGGGTAAACATCGCTTAGCAACAACCGAAAACATCGGCTTCACCAACACTGTTCTCAAGCTGGAAGTCAAAACACAGCACTGCACCAGTTAACACAAAGGAAAAACATGACTGCTACTGCGGAACCCAGGACAATGACTATCATATTAAAAGATTAAAAAAAAACCAAATACTAACTCAAATGAGAAATAAAACTGAAAGTTCACCTTTCTAGAAATCAATTGTTTCAACATAGGAAAAAATAGTAAAAAAAGAAAAAACAAACAAACAGGAAAACCCAACCCAAACCAAAAAACAGTAACAACAAAACAAAACAAACAAATAAGCAAAGAAATAAAATAAGTACCTAAGGTCATATAAAGCAAAAAGAAGTGATGGTCCAATTGATCTCAGGAGGTAGTTCGTGGACTGCAGAACCTTTCCTTCTTTAAATTGTTCAGAGTAATTTGGTTTGTGCAAAAATTATTGTTGCTTGTTTTTCAAGCTGTGACTCTTTGTGTGCAAACAGGCATAGAGGACCACTTCTTTAAGAAACGAGATCTGCTCTTTCCTTACCTGTTGCCTGGCAACTGGGATTGAAATCCCAAATTCTCCATCCCTGGAGAAGCCCTACAACTGCCCTGCAGGCAAATGGATTTTTATGAGGGCAACTTTACCGTTTTTCATCCTCAGCTTCAAGAGCTATCAAGTGTACGAGGTCAGTTAAGATATTCTTCCAAAAAACTAAGAAGTTACAGGTCTTCTCACAAAAAATGCCACTTCTTCCCAACTATGAAGCAAAATGTCTGAAAAGGAAGGTGAAATAATACATTTTCAGTGCCTTGCTTTTTAATCTTGCTTGTTTACACAGGCATACTGTTCGTTAGCTATTTCATATTCTTTTATATCAAACACATGGCTGAGTATAATGTCAGCAATGTATAAACATTAATGTGCAAATTCCCAGAAACAATTGTTACTGTCTCCTCCAACCACAGACAAACATTCCATATCACTGAGAAAAGGAAGTTGTCTAAGTTTAAAGTGCAGCAAGTGTAACATATGACAGTGCCAGGATTGCTTCTTAATAATAATCACATACTTGAATATGGATACTTTGGAAAAAAAAAAAAAGAAAGAATGAAAGGGAAAGGAAAAGAGAAAGGGAATTTTTATGCATATCAATTGTAGTCTTTGTTTGGTCCTCCTGCACTGGACTAAAATTATGTGTTTATTTACAGACATAGTAAGCACAGTAAAATGTTGTTTTCGATTATTTCTAATTACATTAATAGGTCTTTACTCATTGTTTCAGTATTAAATAGGAAAAGTGCAGCATATAATGCACATATTTAAAGTTACCAAGAAAAATTACAATATTATTGAAGGAACAACACAAAAATTACTAATATTAGTTCTATCATATAACAAGTAACATCCTGAAATACGTACATTTACTCCACAATACTTGGAAGTTTCAGCCTTGTTCTCCTCCTTATTTCTTATAAACTGGTATGAAGATTCTATACAGCACACCATCTATTTATGTATTATTTTGTTCCAATTCAAAGCTTTAAAATCTAACCTCCTGGCTGATCAAACTAGAATCAAGACACATCTATTTTTAGTAGGGACACATCTAATAAGTAAATCAGTAAGCCTAAAGGCTCCTACCTGCCTGCTGTAGTAGTTGCTTGGTTATGAACTCTTAACAGTTTTCTCACATCAAAAATCATATTTCATGTTACACTTCAGACCAAACAGGCTTGTAGAAGAGTTGTTTAAAACTTCTACTTTAATATAACCATAACTATTTTGTTCTTATTACAGCTTTATAAAGTTATTTTCTGCTTAGGCACCTGTAGAAAATTGCACCTCAAGTTATGCAGAATGTTTGCACTGAACCTTGAAGACATATAATCTGAAACCCAGCTTGAATTTCATAGTATTTCTAGCCTTTTACTTAGAAAGTTTGTAAATAGCCAGTACTTGAAGCTTTAAATGTGTTTGGCCACAGAAGAGCAAGAAAAAAAGTCAGGTGTGCACTGCTGAGGAAAAGAAACAGGGAGCATATTCTGTCTTTGCGCCAATTAGATTGTTCTTGCAAAAGTTATTACCTCTTTTGCACAAGGAGAGGCTTTTGTTTGTTGTGGGTTTTTTTTTTATTAGTTGCGCTTTTTTAATTATTATTGTTCTTCTTTTTTCTCTTTCTTCTTTTCTTTATTACACTTCACAGTATGGATCAATAACTGATATGTACATATATCCAGGATATGTACATATCCAGTTATTGGAAAATTGGAGTCTCCAACAGCAGCCCAGTACCTGCTGTCATAACAGAAACCAAGTCAAAACAGAAAGTCAGAGAAAGTAGTCAAGAATGAGTAATGAGTGTCAGCTTTACATGCTCTTTCTTGGTTAGACATAGCTTTCCACCTGGCAGTGTGGGTTTCCGTCTGATGAGGGAGTGATAGTCTCCTTAAACGTTCATTTTCTTGTTCTCTTTAATTTTTCACATTTTTAGCTTAGGCAAGATTGCCTATGATGTCTAAACAGCATGACTTGAAAGAAGAAGACCAGTCAAGATATTGTCATATCAACAGCCTGACCTAGGAAATGAAGCTGCTTACCTTTGCTCTTTCAAAGTATTGGGCAAGTGATAGCTGAGTGGTTTCCTCATATAAGATTATGAGTAGATATCTCTGAGGAGACACAGTGGCTGAGTGGCTTCTCTATTCCTTCAGGATGGAATATGAAGACATCAAAATTCACTGGATTATAAACTATTAGTTCTATGTCCAGTACTTCACCTGTAAGTTTAAGGTTGAGATAGGTGTATTAAACGTTTTTATGCTTTCAAGATCATATTACTGAGTTATAATGCTTAGTTGCTTAAATAATATTTCATGTTTCACCCAGGGATAGGTAAAGTTACCTCTGAAGGATAACTGCTAGGTCTTGACTCCTAAAGATTCTCTGGTTTGGCATGTACTCCCATGCTCTGTAGACATTAAAGACTCTGTGAAAGGTGATGCTAAGGTCCATAAATATTCATCCTACAGGAAGACAGTTATTTCACCCAGATATTCAGGGTTAGTTTGTAAGGCAAATTCAGACTGTCATGGCCAGCAGGTGACAACTTGCATTCAGCTGTCATCCTAAAATCAGTGAACTGAATTTACTATCAAGCCATTGTCATGCCTTCAAAGAAAATAATTTCAGGCATATAAAGGGAAAGCTGACTGAATAAACATGGTATGATGAGATTTAAGGCATTTGCTGAATCTTCTCTCAAGGTGATTATAGAATAACCTGAAATGCTACAGCAGGAGCTGTATGTTGGGAGCTTCTGGGGGCTGCCCACCACATTTTGAAAAGAGAAGATGATGTGCAAATCAACAGGAATCAACACTGTTTCTTTTTTAACACAGGCTGTTTAGAACTACAAATAATAACCCCAGTTCAGGTTTAATAGGGTGTGTTCTTCCTTCTCTTGACATCAAGGATATTTTTGGTCATACTAATGAGGAAACTACTGATCAGGGTTGTTGGGTCCTTGCTGTATAACAGAACTTTCTCATATTTCACCAACTGATATATTTTCTTTTAAGTTATTAGTAAATGAAATGCAATTTGGTAGAACTGTGCTTTTTTTTTTTTTTTTCCTCTCTCTCAACTCTAAACAAGAAACTTTTTGTTCCTGGTATGATACTGTGTCTTTTGTATATTCTATTTCCTTCCATGATAACCCCCTGGACATCTGGGACAGCCCTGTTGTTTGTGTTGACTACATAAGTGAGTGATTGTTCAAACAAAAGATACCCTTTTTAGGTAAGTATCATGGCAAAGTTAGCATGCAGAATAGCAAATATCATCAAAAAACATACATTAAACAAATTATGGAACTTCACTTAATAACTATTAAACTAGATTGAGAGCATCCTCGTCTGCATTAGGTAGTGTGTTTCCAGCAGGCCAAGGGAGGTGATCTTGCCCTCTACTCAGCAGTAGTAATAACACAGCTGAAGTGCCGAGTCCAGATCTTGGCTTCCCAGTATGAGCAAGCAAGTAACCAAGTAGGCAAATGAAGGAAGGAAGGAAGTAAACAAGGACAAAAATTATCTAAAAAAGTAGAGACTATGAATTGCTTTGAAAGTAATAAATTGAGGGCAATAAACTATTGTGATTATGGTACAAGATTACTAACAGCAGATATATTCATAGCTGTCATTCAAAAGAACATTGAAAAAACAGCCCTGTAATAGGAAAGGCATCCTGTAGACTTTCATTTGTTAGAAAAAACCAAACCAGAAAAAAACCTTAAATTACTTCATTACCCAAAAGTGTGATTATTTCCTTTACAGTCACAAAAGCCTACATACTTTTGTCTAACAATTCAAAATAATGAAACTATGTAATAAATACAAAATCACAATACAGTATAATAAAAATGAAATACTAAAAATTTGTTCAAATATTTAGCTTTAAAAATTGAAGCATTTTATTTTGACTGGAACTGTTGGCCTTGCAACATTTTTCATTCAAATAGCTCCACTGAATTTTGCAGGACTAAAACCCCTCAACCCCCCAAAAAATAAAATTCAAAACATTCTCAATTAAAAAGTTGTTCAAATCAGTTAAAGGGACATTTCAGAGCTCTGTTGGCTTTATATATAGCAGTGAGATAGATTGGAAGACTGCAATGAAGATATTTTTCATTGACTGGAAAAGTGTAGAAACATAGCATGGAAATAATTTAATTCGCCATAATTCCATGTGAACCGTTCCTGAAAATTGTCACAGATTAATTTAGGGTAGAATAGATGCAAGAACATAACTACATGACACAGTGACCTATCATGTCTTTCTTTACTAAGGAAGATCATTGTCTTTTCCTCTCGAGACCTGATCACATCCTCACTGCAAACCCAGAGGAACAGGGCACTTGCTTTGTCCAAAGTGTGGCCCAGTCCAATAGGCTTCATGTGGAATTCTGTATTTTATTCCTATTAAAGTCAAGGGTTTAATGATGATTTTAGAAAAGGCAGAATTACTACATGGATAAACTTCAAAAATTCCAATCCTAATAGTAGAATCATAGAATCACTGCTTTGGGTTGGAAGGGACCTTAAAAATCACCTAGTTCTAACTCAGTGCCATGGGCAGGGACACCTTTCACTAGACCAGGGCGCTCAAAGTGCCATCAGGCCTGGCCTTGAGAAATTCTCTGGGAAACCTTGTCCAGTGCCTCACCAAACTCATCATGAAAAAAGTGGCACAAAAAATCTTGAGATATATATACATTTTTTAAATTCTCAATATTCGGTGCATCTGAAACCTGTGCAAATGTAATTAATTTTCACTCAGATCTCTGTATTGCATAATTTTGTGAGTGTACACACATACCTTGTTCTACTAAAATTTGTAACTTCTTTTTTCTTTTTCATACTATTATGATAGAAAGCATATTATATTTTAAAAAGTCAATGTCAAATAGAAATACTCTATTCTACATTGTTTTCGTGCTCTGTAATATTTTGGGTGAAAATATAGCTTTCTATATAGTGTACAGAATTTAAGCATAGGAGCATTTACCTAATACTCCTTGTAGTTCTTAACAAATACAAAATTAAATGTTGCTGGTGGAAACAGCTAACACTT
Organism: Pezoporus occidentalis; assembly: GCF_034315485.1. Classification (NCBI taxonomy): domain Eukaryota; kingdom Metazoa; phylum Chordata; class Aves; order Psittaciformes; family Psittacidae; genus Pezoporus; species Pezoporus occidentalis. The sequence continues at coordinate 3,190,467 of NW_026914611.1, read as the reverse complement.
ACCTTAGAAAATGGAAAAAAAGACATTTTGCATTCATACATCTACAAAGTACAAATTATATCCCAGAAGCAAGAGTTGCTACAATGCTATCTAAGCCACAATAGAGGCCTTAATGTTAACATTTCATTCTGTTATATACCCAAATTTCATATTCTGTGCTGGTAATGGTAGAGCTTGCTCTTGGTAAATGAGGCAAAGAATCTGCTTCATATTCTCCCACATCAAAAGTGAAGAAATACAGTCTTTTCTGCAAAATGGAGAACAGCTAGTTCTAAATGATATTGACTGATATTCACTTACCTCTGCTGTTTCCAGCTCTGTTTGCGCTGCTTGTGCCTCCTCATCCCCCTGTCTGGCCAGCCTGGCCACCTGCTCTCCCATGAATTCCTCCTGCTGGTCGATGAGGAACTCGACAAGCTTCATCACCTGCACGCAGCAAACCACTGGTTTCGCTGAGGAGGCTGATGAGGGCTCAAACAGTCTTTCCCAGCCTGACCTGTGCTTCTGTGCAGGAAGGTGCAGCCATGGGGCTGCTCTTCCAGCTGCTGACCCATGGCTTTACTGATGGGAGGAGGCAGCCAGGACCCTTTGAGCAGCAAAACCTGGCTGGGCTGGGAGTGCTGTAGTTGGGTGGTGAACACAGCATACCTTCTCTGTTTCCAGAGCCAGGATATCCAGGGGCAGCTCCTGGGGTGGGCTCAGCAGGTTTGGTGCCAGGCACATGGCCAGGTTCCCAGCAGTCATCTTTGCTGTGGCCACATTCTTGCTGATGCTGCTAAGCAGTGACCGCAAGCGCCAGAGCAGGAGGAGATTGGCCTCTGGTAGTTTGCTGGCCACCCTGAGGGAACAGGAGTTAATGAAGTCGGTGTTGACAACACAGGTCTTCCAGGCTGATCTCACCCAAGGCCACTGACCACTCTAAAGCAGAGGTTCTGCCTTTGCTGAGTGTAAGCAGCAAGGAGAAGCAGACAGGCCAACCCAATAGGGGTGATAAGCAAACTTCTCCTTTATTTGTGATGCAGTTCGCATTTATATAGGAGTGGTATTCAGCCACTCCTCCTTGGCACAACAGTATTGGTTAGCCCCACACAGCTTCCTCCACATTCTCCTCCCATGTCCGGTTTCCAGTTACCTGTGGGGGCCACCCCCTGCCTTGCTCGCACAGTCCTCCAGGGCTCTATGGTCCTGCTCTTAGAGTCATTCTGCAACAGCTGAGATGTGGCCACCTCCCTCCCTCCCTGCTCTTCTGAAAGAGGCCCTTGTTGGAACAAGCCCTAATGCCTATGGGAAGTGCTCCCTGGAGAAAAAAGCTTTTCAGTGCCTCTTTCCCCCAAACATAAAGTCCACAGCAGCAGGAGGTGGTTTGCAGGAGCCATGGCTATTTCAGGCAGGCCACTGCTTTGTGTTGGAGTCCCAGCCTGTGCCAGACCCTGCTGGCTGCTGCAACACTTACTCTTTCAGTGCTGCCAGCCTCTCCTGCTGCCATCCTGGCTGCACAGATCTGCCAGGGGCTGGCCAAAGAGAGCTCCTACACCAGCAGAGCCTGATGGCCCCGGTGCCTCTGCCACAGCCAAGGTCCCTGGTTGTGCAAATGGCCAGGACAGCCTCCTCCTGCTCCTGCAGGTCCCGCCTGCTGCCAAGGGAAACAGAGCAAAGAGCTGTGGAGCAGAAGCACCAGGAGAGCGCTCCCAGACCCCTTCCGTGCTGTCCCCCTGCCACCGAGGGTACAGAAGAGGCGGTATCATTTTGGACCTAGTGGCCCTGGGGCTCAGCTCTCTCCTGCTGCAGAGTGATGGGGATGGATGTGCCCTGCGGGAAGGGCAGCGGCAGCCCCACTGCAGCACGCGTGCCCACCTGCAAGAGCAAGAGAGAAGGGCCATCCTGCCCCTCTCTTCTCCACACTCACCATCCACATGGCCACGTCTGCCTTCAATGCCAGAGGGCACAGGAACTGGCAGCTGCTTGGAACCAGCCTGCAAGAAACGGGCTGCACTCACCAAGGAGCCCACAGCAGAAAGGGCCCCTGGACAGCTGCATCAGCTGCTGGCTGTGTGTGAGAGGTGGGAATGGGTGAGATTACACTGCAAGGGACCCTGACCTGGGCCTGGCGCTGGAGCAGCTTCTCCACGCTGCTGGCATCCAGTGTCGTCCCCTGGGCAAGGGGAAAAGAGCAGAAGGTGAGGAGCAATGCAGCTGATGCTGGGTTGTGGCAGCCCCTGGGGACAGAGCAGAGGCAGAAGGGACACTCACAGCATGGCGGCCACTCAGCTCCTTCATCACCATCCTGATGGACGGCAGCTGGGTCACCCGGGCTCCCTGAACTCCTTCGGGTGGTCTGTGCACAGGGAAGGGGGAGAGAAAGAGCTGTGTGAGACCCAAGCCAGCTCTTCCCTCTGCTGACAGCCTGGGGAGTGCTTCCACACTGCCAGGAACAGCCGGTGCCACCCAGCAGTGGAGCGGGAGCAGCGGGAGTGGAGAAGATGTGGCCGGGCAGGTGTTGGCTGGACACAGCTGGAGGATGCAGATTCACCAGATGTGCCTGCTCAGCAGTGGGGGCACTTCCGCCTGCAGATCTGGGACACCTCTGCCCAGCTCAACAAAGGCGTTTCATCATCATTAGGATGCCACTCATGGAGCATCCCCCCTTGATGGGAGCATGGGCAGCCCAGGCTGCAGTGCCAGGCAGGGCTTACCCAAGGAGAGTGCTGACCCAGAGTTCCTTCACTACTCGGGAGCTGCCAAAAGACAGGAGAAACAGCCTCAGTGCCTGCTGTGCCGCAGCCAACCCTAACTATTCTATGATGCTGTGATTCTATGCTCCAGGTGTCAGAACAGAGATTCCCCTGCAGCCTGTGGTACAGACCATGGTGAGACAGGCTGTGCCCCTGCAGCAAATGGTGCCCACATTGGAGCAGACACCCATCTGCAGCCCAGGGAGGACCCCACCGTGGAGCAGGGGGATGCTCAAAGGAGGCTGTGGGAAGCCTATGGAAGGGACCCACATTGGAGCAGTTTGTGAAGAACTGCAGCCTCTGGAAAGGATTCAATTTGAAGAAGTGGAGTGTTTCCTGTGGGAGGACCCCCACCCTGGGGTGGGGGAAGAGTTTGAGGAGTCCTTTCCCTAAGGAGGAGGGAGACTCAGAGACAACATGTGATGACCTGACCACAACCCCTATTTCCCGTCCCCCTGTGCTGCTCCGGGGAGGAGCCAGAGAAGTCAGGAGTGAAGTTGAGCCTGGGAAGAAGGGAGGGGTGAAGAGAAGGTGTTTTTAAGATTTAGGGTTATTTAATAAATTAAACTAATTTCCCCTAGTCTAGTCTGTTTTGCCTGTGGTGGTAACTGGTGTGTGATCTTTCTCTGTCTTTATCTTGACTTGTGAGCCTTTCATTGTATTTTCTCTCCCCTGTCCATTTGAGAAGGGGAGTGGTAAAGTGACTTTAGTAGGCACCTGACATCCAGCCAGATTCAATACACCACAGTTTGTTATAAAAATTAATTTGAACTGGTTTAGGTCCAGAGGACGAATACACTTCTGACTGGAAGAATGGAAAATATTGTAGTAGAGATCAAATCATCTTAATGTGCTTAGTTTAGCAATTTCAAATTTGAAAAGGGATATAATGGATGTCTTTAAATATGCATAGGATAAGCTCTAGTGACAAAGAATTCCTATTTATGATAATAAACCATATTGATACAAGGATGTATCAGTATACACTTGTTTGCAAAACATTTATACTGGAAATGAAAAGACAGTTTCTGAATGATGGAGGTGAAAATAACCCACTGCTAGGTGTAGAAAGTACAAAACTGCTTATATTAAAAAGCAGATTACGTTTTTGCCAGTGATTTCTTCCCTTACCTGTCACATAAGTGGATTTAAAGACATTAAAGATTCCTTCTGGTCCCCCATATTCCTACCTAGAAAAGAAAAAGGTATGACTGCCATGGAAGAATGTGGAGACAGTGCTCTCACAGGAGAACGCATAATTGGTACATAAAATCTGAATAATACTGAAAGATACAGCAAGGCCATGAGATGCCCAAAGAAGCTTAAGCAAGCAAGATAAGAAGAAGCTGGAATTCACTGAGGTAATGAGAACTGTGGACTGTTGGCAAGCTTTCGAGGTCAAGTTCTCACACCTGTGCTTAACCAATTATATGTTAGTCACTAAGGGTCTTCAAGACATGTATCCAATCATAATATGCCAAATCACTGTAAGTGCATGTAAGAAATAGTATATAAGGAGTTAAGGCTTTGTAATAAATTTGGCAACCGCTTGATCACATTGATCGTCTCTGCATTGTCCGTGACTCCCGCACCAACAAGTGGCGCCCGAACAGGGACTCTCTGATCGGTAACTCGACGAAGACGAGTTTGAAGGTCCGATGAAAAGGAGGGGGCGGAGAGCAGGCCGAAAGTCAGCGTTACCCCAGCGCTGGGAAGTCAGACGTCTGCAAAACTTCGGGAATCTCGCCCTGATCAAGTGAGCAGCTAGGGAGGAGATGGGGCACTTGTTATCCAAAGAGGAACAGGCGGTGGTGAAGCTTCTCCAACACATTCTCTCTAAGAGAGGACTGCAATATGATAGTGCCGCCTTACAGAGGCTGTTAAAGTGGTCCCGTGATCGCAAGGTTAGTAAAGGGACCAAAGGTGCACAGAAACACTCTACACTTTGGAGATTGGTGTTAGAGACTTTGAAAGAGATGAAATTGGAAAGTGCGGTGGTAGCTTCTGTATTTGCTGCTACAGCTCCAGAAGGGGCTGTCTCCCTTAACCCCCATCATAGTGCTGCGGCTATGACTTTTGCATCTCCTGTGGTACCTGGAACTGTGCCGAAAAAATCAATGCCCCGAGCCGATGAAAACAAGAGCCAGGTCCGCAGACGGCCACATACCGAACGAGAGACACCTGACAAGAAAGACATCGCTGCGAACAACGGAGACCCTGAGTTCGACCCAGGATCAGACTCCGAGTCCCCTGAATCCGAGCCAGATTTATATCCTCTGCTTCCAGACTCTGACTCGTCATCTTCCAGGTCGGTCTGCTCGGCTCATCAGCAACTACTCACTGGCCTTGGAGATGCTCAGCTGCAACAATTGATGAAAAAGCTTGAAGCCCTCGAGACTCGGATTGACACATCTCTATCTGTGCCACCACCTTATCCTCCGCAAAACCCCTTCCTTAAAGAAGGCAACCAGGGGAGGGGGTGGGAGAGGTATTGGGGGGCACAAATCCTGCACACCGTTAGCACAGCTTAATCAAAGATGTGATTATTACTGGTGAATTTTCTGCAATGGGCCTCTCTGCATATCCGTGTTTACTACAGAGCAGGGGCATAAAGAGTGGGAACCTTTTGATCTCAAAATAGTTAAGGAGGCCTGACAGGCGGTGACTACATATGGGTTAAAATCCTCTTATACTCAAGCTGTATATGTTATGATTTTTTTTTGCGATTGACAGGAGACTTTAATGACTCCCCTGCTATAATACATGGTCAGGCATTAGGTTCAGGTTGTATAACTAAAACTCTGGGTATTCTTGTCCAGTACAAGGATTTGGAAACCAGCATTTGGAAAGGTCCTGTGGAAGTAAAACTAACTGGTTGAGGTTATATGTGTGTAAATTACAGATTCTGGTTTGCGGTGGGTGTCAGCTCGATGGGTGAAACCCTGGAAAGAGTCAGCATCGCCCCAGGACACCTCCCTTGTCATTGATTGAATGAATTGAAATTTGAGCTCAGGACATCCATTTTATGGATGTTTTCAGTCCTTCTTAAAGTGAAGGGAGCAACCTTGTTTACGTTAAATAAACAAACAAACAAACAAAACAAACAAAAAACCACCACCCACCCCCATGCCCCCCTCCCCCAAACCTCCAGGGAAGCAAGATCAGCACAGGATACAGATGTATTGTGTGATTTTCTGGCAGTGGGAAGGTCTCTCTTATACTGTTATCAGGGGTATTGGGCATACTGTGACAGACCATGGACTTGGGACCCCATATACAACGCATTTAATACAGTTTCTCTGTGATACTCGTGTACTAGAAGTTGGTAAATATGGTAAGACCTGGTAGGTCCAGGTTTCTGTCAACCTTTGGAGACCTTTATAGATACTGCTGGCCACTTCTTCCAACATAGGCTGGCCACCTGTGTCAGAATGAGTGTGCATTTTGGTCAGTATAAAAGCCCAAGCCTCATATGATGTGGGGGAGGCAGAGCCTCTGCGGGGACACCCGCTAAGGTTGAGCCTGCCACCTCGCACTGCAATGATGCTTCTCGGAGCTGGTTTCCTGTTAGTCTCCACAGGGTCCTTGTGCCATGTTCTGTACGTGGGACTGCGTAGTAGGAGTAATGATTGTCTGGATTTTGTGCTTCAAATATTGTAGTTGTGTGGCGTGTGCTTGTGGGATCCCATATGTGTATGTGTGTGTGTGTGTTGAGGGCAGACGGTGTTCTGTGTATTTTTTGTTGTTGGGTTCATGTAAAAGTTTTTAACCGGTAGCAGTTTAAGATTTTGGGTAAGAAAGGGTTAATGCAAAAATGCGGTTGCGGCAGGTATTTATGTTTGCTGCTGAAGCAGGCAAGCAGCTGTAGCTGCTGCTGAGCAGACAGGCTTTTATTGCTGCTGCTGAGCAGGCCTGTGTTTGTAGCTGTGCAAAGCAGGGTGAGCGACTTTTTGAAAAAAAAAAAAAAACAACAAAAAAACCTGACCTCCGATTCAGCTCCTGGAGCTCCACCAGCGGAATGGCCAGAATGGATGCCAGAGCCAAGGAGTGAAGGAAAAAAAAAAACACAACAGCAACAAAAAAAAAACAAAAAGAAACCAACAAAACAAACCAACAAAAAAAAAAACAAACAACCAAAAAACCAAAACCCAACCCCTCAATCTATTGAGGTATTGAGGCAGTTTGTAGAGACACCACAGACAAAGCCTAAAGAGCACCCACAACACAGTGGGTTCATGGTAGGAGACTTGCTTAGTATGTTTAAGGTAACCTGGGGGTGAATCCAAGACTTGGAGGAATAGATAGATCAGTTGAAATAAGAACTGCTAACTGAAAAAGCGAGAGGGGTAGTGCAACCACAAGCTTTATGAGCTGTCACATAAGCAGCATCAGGGTGGCAGAAAAAAAAAAAAAAAAAGGAAAAAAAAAGGGGCAATAATGCAGCAAACTCCTTGACTGTTAACAATGTGCAGTTTAACCTGTCTGCTTCTCAAAAACTGATAACCTGGAGGAGGGGCTATATTTGTGTCCTCCTGCCTACAGGTCCATGGCGACTGCCTGCAAAGTTTGTCAAGCCTTGCCATGAGCTGGACAGACAAATGGAAAAACCTGATGCCTCAGCTACAGGAGCTGACCGTGATTACCCCAAGCAGAATGAGATAGAGGAAAAGAAAAACGAATGATTGCAAAACATCACTTGGGGGCAACTGAAAAGTAACATCCTGAATATGGGTGCTTGTAAAGGAGCTATTATTAGAGGCTGTGATTTTGTGTATAAAACCACCTGTATTTACTAACCAGTTGCTAATTAGGAACTACACCTTGTATTGTATAGATTTGTCACTTGTAAAAGAGATGTTAGAGTATGGAAATTTGCAGTAGCTGCTAGAAAATGCTAAGGCAAAAGCTGAAAAGATTCTAATACAATGGTAGTGTTATAAAGCAGGTGATGGAACAAATTAAGAGGGTGGGAGAATTCCACTGGTAAGAAATTTCTTTGGTTAGTCCTTCACTGCCATCAGCATCTTCAACATGCTGCTGCACCCTGTAATAGTTACCCTGCTAATGTAAATTTGTGTGTGCCTTGCTGTAGTAGCTACTTGTTACTGGATGAAGCAAGTGAAACTCTGCATTGACAACAAGGTGCAAGGACTGAGGCTGACAAAATGCCTGCTACCACAATCAAGGGCAAGACTGGGTTGGCTTCTGTGCTTGCCACCAAGAAGAACCTTTAGCTCCGCTGTTGGCTGCAACCCAGCAGGTGTGGAGCAGTGGGGCCACATGCCATGCCAGACCTTGATGTGAAGGATGGCCTCCCCTGTTATCAGAGAGCCATACAGGAGAAAAAAGGATCAGGCCAAGCAGCCTGTAGTTGGCATATGTTGGAGATATAATCTAGCCGAAATCCCTTGCTCAAGTAGGGTCACCCAAAAAGTATATAAAACAAAAAGGGGGAGATGTGGAGACAGTGTTCTCACGGGAGAATGCATAATTGGTACATAAACTCTGAATAATCCTGAAAGATACAGCAAGGCCATGAAAGGCCCAAAGAAGCTTAAGCAAGCAAGATAAGAAGAAGCTGGAATTCACTGAGGTAATGAGAACTGTGGACTGTTGGCAAGCTTTCGAGGTCAAATTCTCACACCTGTGCTTAACCAATTATATGTTAGTCACTAAGGGTCTTCAAGACATGTATCCAATCATAATATGCCAAATCACTGTAAGTGCATGTAAGAAATAGTATATAAGGAGTTAAGGCTTTATAATAAATTTGGCAATCACTTGATCACATTGATCATCTCTGCGTTGTCTGTGACTCCCGCGTCAACAGAAGAGAAATAAGATGAAGAAAACCACTTCTAGATTGGTTTTGAGCTGCTTTTACTGAAACCATCCTCTCTCTGAGGTCTCTTTTACTACACATCTACACAGCAAATAATCAAAGTTAGTGCCTGCAGTGGTCTCGTGTACTCATTTTCTGGACAAGATGGAAAAAACAATATATTTAATTATGTATTTTATTTCTCAGAAGTTATAGACAGAAGGAAGTGAATTTAGTTTGCACTGAAGAGTTAATTCAGAAAATTCCTAAGCTTGTAAGCCTTAATTCTGCAACTCTAGTAATGGTTTTGTTTTGTTTAAAAACATTTTGTGTTTATCTAATATGCATATATTCATATACTGAATATGTGTGTTTGTATTATTCTTGTTAGTTCAGTAGAATTTATGATAAAAGTGTAATATCAGTATCATATAGGCAGACGCACAGAGAAAATAAGGCAACTGGGCAACTGGAGTCAACGTGCATCTAAGGCAGGATAGATACCACCCCCTCATTTTTTGTATCAATTAAACCTTGGAAACAAGAGCAAAGGCATGGATTTGAAAGCAGCACAGAACACATCATGGTTTTGTAATGTCATGGTTGCAACTATAGCAAAGCCTGAAATTTCCTTGTAGTCTTGCTGGTTTTATGTGTTTTGCAAGCTATGCTTTGTCCAAAGGAACATACCCATTTTTAAGATTGTTTTCACATAAAATGCTCTACTGTATCATAAACTGGGATCCAATCAGTGAAAACAAGCATGTAACACAGAACTAATTATGAATACAAAAATATTAAGTTACTTTTTTCAAAATACAAATGAAAGAATGGAAAATATTTGAGTAGAGATCAAATCATCTTAATGAGCTTAATTTAGCAATTTGAAAATCTTAAGGAAAAAACTGCAATATTCAGGGAACTAGCATTCATTATGTTCAATAAATGATGAAATAGCTAAGACTAAGAAACACTTGCAGAGTAATTATGCTGCTTTTTTACACATAATAAGATTGAAAATAATCAGTTGTAAAAAGATCTAATAATTCAGTATTGCCTGAAGTATGGGTCCATGATACTGTTTGCTGTCTTCATCTTGCAAATGTATGCTACTGAGTGTAGTGCTTATTTCAACAGAGATGGATTTTCAAAAATAGTTAGATATTTAGATATTGCAGTCAAATATCTGGAACTTGCGACCTATGCCATTGATACATACAGAAACAATTCTTCTGGCAACAATGCAGTCTGTCACCATCAAAACCTTACATAGGTTCACCTGAGTTGTATCTTCTTGAGTTACTTTCTCTTTCCCAAATAAGCCCAGACAGACAATGCAGTACACAGCCCGCCAGCACAAAGCCTGGTGTGACAGCTGATGGAAGAAAGTACACTGTGCCCATGCTGTGGAGCTCAGGTATGTGCATTGATGACAGGATGGGTCCGAATTACTGAAAAAGCCACAGTATGAATTAAAGTGAAACCAGAACTAAGTTGAAAAATCATTTGGAGAACCTTGTTTAAAAAAATAAAAAATAAAAAAAAAAAAAGTACTATATAAAGGCTTGAAAAGTTTGGAATGTTTAGAAAATTTTAGGTTAATGGATGAAGTAGCCTGACATAAAAACAATACTGAACTGTAGTTGTACACTTGTGAGACAAGATTTATGAATTTCATTGTTCTCACAGTAAAAGAAACTTTTGAGCTAAGTCAAAACTGGCCAAACATCCAGAAATATACAATGCTTGGTTTGTCAAACTGCTTGTCTACAGCATGTTTCACTGACCCATCCAAGGTGAGGCAAAACCAGTACTAGCTGGTAATTATGTGGATCACAAGTACAATTTTAGGAGTTTTCTGATGAAGGAAAGTAACTGGTATGTTACAAACTGTTTTTATTATGTGTGAAATGGGACTTCAAAACACAGGTGTAGCACATTTCTACAGTTTTACAATAATTTCATTAAGCTTAGTAGCCCTGTTTTAATGACTAACTTGATAGCTCATGGTATACAAAGTTGAATTTTGTTAGAAAAGCTCAAAGTCAGTTGCATCTCCAAGAGCTGTATCCTGAGTCTGATTCTCTATTGAATTTCACCTTGTTTATTCACTTGCAAATCAGACCATTTACATATACTTAGTATTAATGCAAATGACTATACAGTGTGCACAGCAGTAGAGAATAAAACCCTTGAGTTTTCTTATTATTTTTTTAAACTGTCTCAGAACAGGGTAAAATAAATCTCTGAATAGTATCCACTGTTTTAAAATAAATTTACAATTCTGATTTTTTTTTATTTAAAGGTCAAAATCTATCTATTAATATTTAGGATAATATGGCTGAAATATTTCTATTACACATAGAAACACTCTGTACGTGGACTAAACATAAGAACTAATATGGCTTCAACTGCTTATAGTAGAGATTTTGGCTAGCTAGTAGGAAACAGCTGTCAACTGCATGCATGAAATATATTGGCGAAGGAAACACTGGGGTTTTCCTTAACTGAAAAACAGGTTAGACAGAAATGACAGAAATGGATTAGGGATAGTTGATTTTTTCATTCAGAAGAATGTCATCTGTTTCAGTGAGATGAACTAGATAGACTCCCAAGTTCTTGATGTTTTTAGTGTTTTACCAGGATTTGTGTGTGTGTGTATACATATATAATTATATGCAGTTTTCCAGCTGTTTCAATAGCTAGAGCTTAAGTTTTTTTTCAAAATATGTAACTAACTGGCAATCACTGAACATCATACATTCAGGATCATTATCAACAACACAGAAGATAAAACACAATACTAAATAATTCCAAGTATAAATATATACCTGCAATTAACAAAAACCCTATAACTAATGCCAAAACTTTTCTACATACACTGTTATGCACACGTACATGTATTTATGTGCGCACTTGCACACATCTTCGCCCCCTCCTGCTCCCTGCACCATGGGGGAGGTTACTGCCACCCCTTTATCAGCTTTATCTGTCCCACTGCTGCTCCTGACAGCTCTGCAAAGCACCTGACATTGAGGAAGTGTCCTGGTATATGTTCCCACACACACAAAAATATAATTTATACTCCTGTTGTAACTGATGCACAGCCTGTAAGAACTGGAGACGTGGCTAAAACTTACCACAAATAAACTCTTGAATTCATTGAAAAATGGTGGAATATACCATTAGATAAATATACGTTCATATGTAGTCAGCTTTTGAACTGTAAAACAATAGAGAAAAAAAACCCAACATTGCTGGATATTGGAAGAGGCATTTAATAACTTATCATAGTAAAATAGGTGCAGTATTCATACATACTTCAAAAGTATATTCTTTTTTGTGCTGTATACTAATTTGACTTTTTCTCATTTGTTTCTACTATCCCCTTCCTCCCCCAGTAATAATATTTTTTTTTAAAAAGCAAAGGCCACACCACTGAAGTCAATGTCACATCCGGATGGTATCTAGCATGTACTGCAAAATGACGAACAAATTACAACAGCAAAACTATTAAATACATTTAGTATATTGTATGTATGATATCTTAACCTGTGAAGATTGACATTATCCATAGTCCTAAACTGAACCTCAGGAGCTTCAGGAGACTAAAGACTGGTAATTTTTCTTTCTCCCTGCCCCCACTCTGCCTTTTCCTTGGTTTACTTTCTGCAGGCACATACAGGCGCATAGCTACTATGTGGAGAATGATGTCTCTCTAAGTCTTTCAAACTTAATTTTGGAACTGAATACAGTCAAGAATAATTTTTAGAATCTTCCATGCCTTACAGACCAAAATTTTATAAGCCTTAATATTTGTATGGTAATCATGCTTGAAAAGGGTTACTTTAACCGTGTAATTTACTACCCTTAGTTCATCCCCAGATGTTTTCAATAACAGCTGAGCTACTAAGGTTCCTTCATGCCAGACTGACTGACTCGTTGAATTCCATGGGATGACTTTTCTCCAATCCTCATTACTAATATTCTACATACAGTGGTTGCTACTGTCCTGACGTCACACTTGGTTCAGCATAATTCTGAAAACCATCTTTGTTTTAGCACATGTTCCACTGGTTTCAACGGGATTATTCTCAGAATTCTTCTGAAATTTGTGGAAACAAGATAATCATACTTCAGGGTTAGTATTCGGATGGCATTTCAGTCTTGCCAATTCCTCATGCAACACAAGATATATGGAAAATACACTCCCCTTGAGTAACTGACGCATTTCTACATTTCTGTGTTCAGTTCAAATTTGTAAATATGATACTGAAAGTTTCTGGTTTCATGTGTCTATTCTGCAGTGAATGAGAAGCTATATTATTTCTGTCCCTTTTCATCTTGTGATTTTAGTATCTTCACATAATGTAGTGAATACATTTTAGAACACTACATGATGCCATTTTGAAAAGTACTTAATAAATCCTCAGATATATAGCTTGATTCAATGCTATATGGGAAATCCACCAGTAAAGAACATTCAACAAAGAAATCCATGAGCATTCATTCAGAAGGTTTTAGAATGGCCAGTGAAATATTTCTGCACATGAAAGCTCTGGATGATGATACTATTATTTACAGAGAATGATTGCATAATGGCAACAAGTAACAATTCTACAATGATTTTGCAGAATTGCGTACAGGTGTAAATCTACAAATTTACTTACACTTAAATATGCATATAAATGTAAAGTAAGACAATTCTCAGACAAGAAAGTTCTCCTCTGACTTAAGTGAGCATATCCCTAAGATTTCAGAGCAAAATGTATGAAAATTTGTTATCATTTCGCACTGCAAATTGTCAGAGGCTGTTTGTGAGAAAATCACAAGTTTTAGGGTGCATACTGTTGTGGTGATCAGTAAATACACTGGAGGGCAGGGCTGCCATTTAAAGTAGCCTCAGCAGGCTAAAGGAATGAGCCGACAGGAACCTCTTGAATTTCATGAACAAATTGAAAGCTTTCCCCTTGGAAAGGGAGACCCTCATTAAAAGCCAGAACTGTCAAAAAAGCTTAAAGACAGTATCATCCTCATGATTCACTGACGATTACTATAGTTTTACATGTAATTTACATTTTTAAATTATTCTTAGACTTCACTAATGATATCCTCAACTCTCAATAAGATTACATTTCTGTAATTTGAGATCTCCCTTTCTGCATTTTAACATTATCAGATATATTCATAATGAGCAGTTGGCAATGACACCAAGGACAAACTTTACATGAGTTTCTGGTTACTTGCTAGCTTTTTACCTTTAAAATCTCAATTATCTTCACCACTTTTACAGATGAATTTGTCAAATTCCCTAACTTAAAGAGTAAAAAGAAAGGGCAAATGAACTCCACTACTAACACCCAAAAGTGACCTTGAAAATAAGACCCTGTCTACACAGAAGCTGTGGTAATAATATAGGGTAATTAAGCTACATAAAATCTTTATGTGGGTATTCTCATTTAGTTTCAGAGTAAACTTAATATAACTTAATTTCATCGAGCTTGAAAATTAAGCTAAACCATGTTAAGGCGACTTAATAGGAATAATAAAAAAAAAAAAAAATCCAAGAAAGGGTTAAGTCAGCCCAATTAATTAATTTTCAAAGTTCAGTAGAATTAACTTCATGATTTGCTGGTATTCAGGAAAGGCATAATCATCACTGTAGTGATATAATGTAACAAAAGATAGTATCTGGTAAAAGAAACTCCAATATCCTTACAAGTTATTAGCAAGCTATGGCTTTGATTGCAGTTTTTCAAATATTGCTGTCATTTAGCTCACAATTATAATATTCAAACTATTAAATGTATGCAAATATGTTTTGGCAGTACAACTTTAAAAGTAAAAATAGAAATCTTAATGGGTATTTTTTAAAAGCTATTTCTTTAACTGAATTAACAGAAACGTAATAATGTTCTAAGTAATTATTTTTATTTTTTATACTGGAGCATTGAATCATTACTCCAAATATTGTTCAAAGACACTGACTTTCCTTACATATCTCTATTAATATTTTGGGCTGCTAAGCACGATCTTGATAGTGTTCAAAAAGATTTTTACATGTGCTGCTGAGGGGAGTCTGGAACCTAGAGGAGGCTCAACTGTCTCATTATCTGTTACCAAGCTTTGTCATGCCTTGCTTCATACAAAGCCCACTTCATACCCATTTTCACAGTAGCTTTAAAACCGTTCAATTTTCTGGCCATACTAGTCTAACAGAGTTTTATGGCTGTATTTATCAACTGCATTCTTTATTCTAAATTTGTATAACATCTTTAAGAATTTCATTTCATAGCTTTATCTAGTTTATTATAATTCTTTCCTTCCCTAAAGCCTCTTTCTTCTACTTGCAATCTAATACTCACCTTCTAAATGATACCCAGTTTTAGAAATCTTGGTTTGTCTTTTCCCAGAAAAGGCTGTTGCTGTTTTTCTCCTTTGGAGACAGCATCTGGAAGCAGATAACATTTTCATTGTCAGTAATACCTGAAACAAACAACCACAGGCCTTCATCAGAGTTTGGAGTAATTTAAGTTGGGAATTGAAAAACTGCCAAAAACTACTGCCAGACAACCAAAAACGTGAATTTCTTTAAATGAACAGTAGAAACAGGTGGATTTTATGAGAAATGGAAATAGCATTAAATAGTATTTGTAAAGTAGGATTTTTTTTTTTTTTTTTTTTTTTTTCAGAACTCACCACAAACTGAGGACGTGTTTGCTTCCCATGGGCTGAAAAACAAATGTTGAAGGTAAAAGGTTATTTGCCTACTTAGATAAGTAATTAAACTGTGTTTTCAAATTCTTTAAGGATAAAAATCTTTGCAATTGAAATCTGTAATTGCAGTTTAACATTTTGCCCTCCAGTCAGGTATACAAAAGGATCTTTACATGTAATGATAACTGGATAGAGTATTGTGTGCCTTTTAAATTTTTTGTGAATGAAATTTTTGAAATCCCAATACATAAATTATATAATAACTTACTTGATTATCTTACCGTTTACATTATTCTTCTGAGTACACAAATTTTACATTTCTGTTAAATATTTCACTATTAAATAATGAAAGTGCTCAGAAAATTTACTTGGTATTATTACAGATAGGCAGCACTTTTGAAAATTATAACTTTACAGGTCTTCTGTTTTCATTAGTATTATCTGTAATTATTTTCAGGCACTGAGCCTCTGGCATTCAGTATCCTTTAGTTAGCTTCTGTGATTGACAGTATCTCCTAATGTAGAAACACCATGTTCCTATTTTGGTAACTGCAACTGTAATGATTCTTGATACAAAGGTAACCATACTACTACCATTTCTGTGTCTTTAGGTAGAAGTATGCTTTTTTGCTGGAGTCAGACTGTCCTTGGAATAAACTGCCTTACGAGGTAAAGAGGAAAAGTTATTAGTTTAATATAGTTTAATTTTGAGGAAGGTCTCCTACATGTCTTTCAAATATGAATTAAAAAAAAAAAAAAAAAGAGAAAGGGTAACATGTAGCAAAGGCTCATAAGCTTTTGAAACTGTTACAGTTCTGGTTTTGTTACAGTTTTTGTGGCTAACTTCCCCCCCCCCCCCCCGAAGACAAATAAAAAACGACAACGAACAAAGCCAAAATGGCAAATCTCCCAAATTATGAAATATATATGCTAAATAAATACAAAACTGTTTGCTTGTTACTGTTATTTCCTTATGCCAAGAATTCAGTGGCACTGTAACCTTTGCTAGCGCTAACATGCGCTGAAATTGACATCGTGAAGGTACAGAATAGGACAGAAGAAATTAATCGTTAATTTCAATTAACGTCAAACCTTTTATGTAGTAACTGACAGAATAAAATATATCCAGGAGGTTCTAAAGAGGCATTTGTCTCCATTAAAGACAGATTCAGAAGGTTTTAATTTTGTGCAGCAGAACAATGAACTGGTGATGATTATATATCTGATGATTGTCTTGGCATGCAACTAAGGTCATTATCCTCCTACCTGCAACAGAATTAGATGCTTGCATGGACCGATTACTTGGGCAGACTGACTACTTGAATAATCTTGATCTTAAGTATGGTTGTGAAATTGCAACTTCCTTTGTATTTCATTAAAAAAAAAAAAAATTAAGAAAAATAAGATAATTAGCCAACCTATGATCATACAGAAATGATTCCTTAGCTAAATTATGTTGAGAATTTAACTCAAAAAAAAAATTAAAATGCTTGGGTTTGATTGTAATAATTTAATTAACTTTTGAATTTACAAACATTATTAATTCTGGTAGTAGTGAATTTCAGAGATTCCTTTGGTGATTGACTCAAGGCTTGCTAAGCTAAGAGGGGATTTATCTAACAAAAAATGTGATTATCTTCTATTTCTCTTTTTCTAAATAAATATAGGTCATAATTAATCTCATCCAGAAGTTGGCTTCTAAAATACAGAAGATTAATAATTTTCTAGGAGTGTCTGGCTATGACTATGCTAAGAATTTCAGATGTGCATCTCTGTGGACTGAAGGTGGTTGTCACACAAAGACATTCAATAATTTTTGAGACATATCAGCACATCTATCCTGAGAAAGATTTTTTACAGAATCTATGCCAAATCTAACATCCCTATGTGGCTGTCTCAGAGAATTAAAAAGTAGCTGTAATGTCTCTGTGAGGTATATGTTTCCATATTAAAATCGCCACCCTAGGTATCTTACCATGAGTTTGGTCTCAGACCTCCCACTCTTGTCCTTACAGATCTTGTCAATATAAAGAATGGATTTGAGAGGAAATCAGCTGATCAAATGGAGATGTATATTTTTGGTTCAGGGTGAACAGAAAAGTTGACCAAACTTGCTTACATAAAAGTAGCTACATGTGGAAAAGAAGGTTTTTTTAACTTGTGGACTGAAGCACACCCTCTGGACTGGGTACAATCCCTAAACATAAACATTCTGTGCTATTTGGTGTCCTTTGTTTCCAGCTGGTGTCTTAGAAGAAAATCAGTTTCTTGCAGTACCTGTGTCTCCTCAATTGGACCTGTGTTTATGTTTCAGATACATACCTCATGTCAGACAGCACTGGGTAGACAAATTAGGCAGCTGTATAATATAACTTAGATATTATGATGACCAGATACTAAACATCTGGGCTTACAGAGTTAATGGGAAGAGGGGATTATTTTACTGCGATGTGGAGAATCATGCATGATTCTTGACACCACAGTGCACATCTGGGGAGATTTAGTGCTTCCCATTTATCAACTGCATATTCTGTAAAGGCAGTCAATAGGAATCACTGGTACTCAGAATATATGAATAACATCAGAATTGTTCCAATCCAGAAACATCTTTCCTTCCTCTGAAGTTTATAACCAAATCTTCTGAGTATAAGCTCGTGAAGAATAACAGGAGAAATGCAAACTTTGCTGGCTGTGAAAGAACTTGCTAAAGAAGCTGGAGAATGGGGCTTACAGCTGCCTTGTAATGAAGTGTCAGATTTCCTTGGCTCACCTCTAGCAAGTTGTCACAGCCATAAAGCAAGCCCTTAATTGTGATGGTGATTTATCCTATCCTTCCTGATGAAACTGAAACACTGTGCATAGAGGAACAAAAATAATTCTCTGTAGTCCACTGATGAACCACTTTGCTGGCAGGGGAGCTAAGAAGATCCTAGATCCTGATCCAGTCATGTTGCTGCCCACATATTTCAAGTCCACCCCCCCCCCCTTTTTTTTTTTCCTCCTAGAAGAAGCATATACAAATTACTGAAAAAATACAAAAATATGGACAATCATAGCTCCTCACAGGATTTTATCCATGTCATTGACTCCTCTTTCAATTTTTTTCTATTTCCATAAAACATATATTCTTCACCTCATGATGATTTGACTTCAACCACAGTGAGAGAAGAATTACCAGTTACCATGCAAATTTATTCTAGCAAACTTGAAAACTAGTTCCTGTATTCCAAGCTTCTTTGTTCCAATACTCAAATCTCCAATAATCTTAATCGATATCCTCATTGTTACATTATTAGGTAAAGGACAGGTAGCACCACTTCTGGCCATATTTCAAAATGAAATATCTCTCCAGATACTGTGACTGAGGTATAATTGAATATATAATATGAAGGGCAATGACTTATGTTAAATGTCCTGGGTAGGCACACTAGTCAGCCAAAGAAACGTGTGCTACCCACAGAAACAAGGCTGATTCTTACACAAGTTTCTGCTAATCTAGCATCCGGTACAATGATAACTTATTGTTTGTTTTTGTTTTGTTCAATATTTTTAACAGCACTTTATGGAAAAAAAAGTAACTTAACACTGCAAATTCACTAAATGTTTCCTCTGGTGTGTTTTGGTACCAGAACCATTTAAATAAAATCCATAAGCAGGAGGGAGAACTTCTTTATTTTGTTGCCTTGAAACGTGTGAGTTCTATTGAAAGTTCAGAAGTAAACAAGGTATCCTAAAGCCGTTTTATTTGTTTTGTTGATTAGCATCTAGATTTTAGATCTACAAGCAGATTTCTTATCACAGCAATCACACATAATACTGCACTCAAGGATCCTTGCGTCCTTTAAAG
The DNA here is from genome assembly GCF_034315485.1 of Pezoporus occidentalis. NCBI lineage: Eukaryota > Metazoa > Chordata > Aves > Psittaciformes > Psittacidae > Pezoporus > Pezoporus occidentalis. The sequence continues at coordinate 3,171,350 of NW_026914611.1, read as the reverse complement.
AAACATCTAGCCTAGCACCAAGCAGCTAAACTCTGTGTACACAGAGTAGACAGTGCTTGAGAATGAAATCAGAATAGCCAGAATGTGCATGAAGGAATTGTCTCTAGTAGACTATTGTTAATTGTATTGACACTAACTTTATGTTAAAAAGTAGTTGCCTGTGTCAGGCGTGGATTTGCACTTCTCAAGTACTGACCCAAACTGTAGCTGACGAGATATCCTTCCAGCCATGAGCCTCATCTTTAAAATGTATTCTTTCAGTGATGGTCCACTTCTTGGACCATTACCACCTCCTCTTCTTCTGTAAAGGTGTCCTGGGTTCAGCAGTAGTAGTCATGTTTCTCCTTTGTGGTAGCTGGTGCAGTGCTGTGTTTTGACTTCCAGCCTGGGAACAGTGTTGGTGAAACCGATGTTTTCGGTTCTTGCTAAGTGATGTTTACCCTGACCAAGGACTTTGTGAGGCTCATGCTCTGCCAGCGAGGAGGGGAAGCCGGGAGGAAGCAGAGATGGGGCACCTGACCCAGGCTAGCCAAAGAAGGATTCCATACCACAGCACGTCATGCCCGGGGTGGGGGGTAACGGGGAGTTCCCCAGAAGGACACGGGCTTCCAGGTGGGCCTCATTTCTTGGCCAGTGGTATCGTATTCTCTTCCCTTGTTATTTTCTCTTTTCATTGTTGTCGTTGGTAGTAGCGGTGGTGATTTGTGTTGTACATTGGTTGCTGGACTGTTCTTGTCTCAACCCGTAGGAGTTGCACTCTTTCGATCCTCCTCCCCGTTCCTCCAGGAAAGGGGAGAGCCCGGGGGGGGGGGGGGGGGGCTCAATTGCTGTCAGCCTGGCACCACTCACTGGGAGTGAGTGAACAAGTTGCCTGACTGGGTTTAAACCACAACAAAAGGCAAGAAAGAAGATTCAGGGAAATCCAGGCCAGTGAGCATGACCTTGGTTCTGGGAGGAGGCCCATTCAAACCTCAGCTGTTCTGTGTTTTGAACCTTTTAGCCTGAAGGGAGCGAAACAATTAAACTCTAAAGAAATACTTAGGTAGTCCAAGAAATAAAGAAAACAGATGTCATAACTTTATGGGAGCTTGGGAGCAATATTTTCATCACTTGACATTCTAAAATTCCGGTGGTAAATAGAAATGTACTCCTGCCTCATGAAGAATCTCAAGGTAAAAAATGGAACTTGTTGGAAGTAGTTACTTCAAGAACTATACAGCAACTGAATATTTTTCTCCAGCAGCACAGGTTTGGAAACAGTCACAGTCTATCAATTTCTGATGACCCATATTACTTTCTGCTAGGTCTGGCCTGCCAAATTGGTCTCCTATGTATTTGTCCTTCAGCTAATGGAGAAAGGATGCAGAACAGCTCTGCCACATCACTGCTATTTCAGCTTTTTCACAAGTGTATTTATCAAACCTTCCTCTCCTGAAACATACCATTGTGCCACTTTATTGTAGTTACATACTCTTTGTTCCTTCCCCTTGTAGGTTAAAAATAACATTGCTTACTATCTCTTCTTCCTTTTTGTCAGAAAGGAAGTTGAGTTATGGACAACACAGAGATGATCAATGTGATCAAGCAATTGCCAAATTTATTCATACACATCAACAGCTTTTATAGTTTATAGGATTAGCCGATGTAACCAATATAGATTCTGATTGGCTCAGAAGTGCTGTCCACACATTTTCGAAGTAGACAATAGGTTAGCTGAAAGCTTGTCCATTTGTTACTTTTTGCACACATCTTATAGTTTTCCCATCCCACTTCTACATCTTGATAAGATTGAGCAAACGCCAAGTTCCTTGTTCTACTGCACATAGCTGTCCTTTAGTAACCTAAGGTTAGGACTTGCAGCCTGGGTAACTTGAGTTCAGGCCTTACAACTTCACGCAGAGTTTGGCTAAGACCAAACAGCTGGGATGGCTCACATGTCCATTGTTCAACTGTGTTCTTCATAGCCACCATCTCTTAAGGCTAAGACATCTGGGTTGGTTGCAAAATGTCTGCCGTTCCTTAGACAATCCACAATCAACTTTCTGCAAACTTTTCCCCTGTTTTCTATTCTCCACTGGGATATGAAAAGCAGCTTTCACATCTCAAAAGATTTCCAGATTCTTCAGTTAAATCTTACGGCATTTTGCATTTGTATTGGGTTCTTTACATCCTTCTTTGCATTAAAGTGTTTCCTCTTTTTGTTTGGTTATTCTATTTTAATAACATTTGAATGTTTTTACATGTGTTCTAAAATGTTATGATCGGAACAGTTCCCTATGTACTGGTTTTAATTCTGTCAAGATTTTGTGCATGTTTTAACAATAGTGATAAAATCTGAAAACCAACTTGTCTTAATTGATGTAAGACTTTTCAGTTGAACTATAGGTTGTCAGTTTGAAAGTGTGCAATGCATTCCTGTAAAGGCCACAGACCTTTCATCTTTCATTCAGTAAGGAATAAAAATGCAACATTTTAGTAAGCTCAGCTCAGTTTCTGAAGACATGTATTTCAGACAATAAATCCTATTTCATGTCATTTCATAGAATAGCATTCAAATATGGTTATAAAAATTTCTAAATGTTCTGATGTATTGAGCAATGGCAATTTGTATCCTGTCTGGGTCTCCCTACAGCAAGAAAACTCATTTGTCTACATTGGCATATATTGTTCTAGCATATTATATATGCTTTACTTTTAGGAACTGGTAGTGGTTGTTTATTTGTCTATATGAAGTATAAAGTGTGAGATTCTGGGAGCAAATTAATCAAGGTATGGTAAAATGCTGGTTTTGAATGATAGCACCTTTTTTTTGAAAATCCAGTGCACTGACCTCAGATTGATCATTTTGGCAGATATAGCCTTATTGTGAACATTCATTTCAATCCATTTATGAAAGATAATTGTTTGTGATTAAATGTTTTATTCTGAGGCTATTAGCCACTTTCCGGAAAACAAGGTCTCATCACATGTAACAGCTGTGGGAAGTTGAAATTCATAACCCAAAATATCACAGTATCACAGTATCATAGTATGCTAGAGATTGGAAGGGACCTCAAAAGATCATCTAGTCCAATCCCCCTGCCGGAGCAGGAACACCTAGATAATGTTACACAGGAATGTGGCCAGGCGGGTTTTGAATGTCTCCAGGGAAGGAGACTCCACAACCTCCCTGGGCAGCCTGTTCCAGTGTTCCGTCACCCTCACTGAGAAGAAGTTTCTTCTCAAGTTTAAGTGGAACCTCTTGTGTTCCAGTTTGTACCCATTACCCCTTGTCCTATCATTGTTTGCCACTGAGTAGAGCCTGGCTCCATCCTCGTGACACTCCCCCTTTATATATTTATAGACACTAATAAGGTCACCCCTCAGTCTCCTCTTCTCCAAACTATAGAGACCCAGCTCCCTCAGTCTTTCCTCATAAGGGAGATGCTCCACTCCCTTAATCATCTTAGTTGCCCTGCGTTGGACTCTCTCCAGCAGCTCCCTGTCCTTCTTGAACTGAGGGGCCCAGAACTGGACACAATATTCCAGATGTGGTCTCACCAGGGCAGAGTAGAGGGGAAGGAGGACCTCTCTCGACCTACTAACCACCGCCCTTCTAATACACCCCAGGATGCCATTGGCCTTCTTAGCCACAAGGGCACAGTGTTGGCTCGTGGTCATCCTGTCATCCACTAGGACCCCCAGATCCCTCTCCCCTACACTGCTCTCTAACAGGTCGTTCCCCAACCTATACTGGAACCTGGGGTTGTTCCTGCCCAGATGCAGGACTCTACACTTTCCCTTGTTATATTTCATCCAGTTATTCCCTGCCCAACTCTCCAGCCTGTCCAGGTCTTGCTGGATGGCAGCACAGCCTTCTGGCGTGTCAGCCACTCCTCCCAGCTTAGTGTCATCAGCAAACTTGCTGATAGTATACTCAATTCCCTCATCTAAATCATTGATGAATATATTAAATAATACTGGTCCCAGTACTGACCCTTGAGGCACTCCACTAGTTACAGGCCTCCAACTAGACTCAGCCCCATAGACTACAACTCTCTGGCTTCTCTCCTTCAGCCAGTTTGCAGTCCACCTCACTACCTGATCATCCAGTCCACACTTCCTCAATTTAGCCGTGAGGATGCTGTGGGAGACTGTGTCAAATGCTTTGCTGAAGTCAAGGTAGACCACATCCACCGCTCTGCCATCATCCATCCACAGTGTTATTTCCTCATAAAAGGCTATGAGATTGGTCAAGCATGACTTCCCCTTGGTGAATCCATGTTGACTGCCCCTCATAACCCTCTTATCCTTGATATGCCTTAAGATGGCACCAAGGATAATGTGTTCCATCACTTTCCCAGGGATGGAGGTGAGGCTGACCGGTCTATAGTTAGCCGGGTCCTCCTTCTTGCCCTTTTTGAAGACTGGAGTGACATTTGCCTTCCTCCAGTCCTCAGGCACCTCTCCCGTTTCCCAAGACTTGGTAAAGATGATGGAGAGCGGTCTAGCAATGACTTACGCCAGCTCCCTCAGCACCCGCTGGGGCATCCCATCTGGACCCATGGATTTATGGATGTCCAGATTGCTCAACTGGTCTCTAACCCATTCCTCATCGACTAAGGCAAATCGCTCCGTCGACCTGACTTCATCTAAGGTCTCAGGGGTACAGAGCTCTTCAGGACTGCCTGCAGCAGAGTAGACAGAGACAAAGAAGGCATTCAGTAACTCTGCCATCTCTGCATCTTCTGTCACCAGGGCACCCATCCCGTTCATCAGTGGGCCTACATTGTCTCTGGTGTTAGTTTTGTCTGCCATATATTTGAAAAAGCTCTTTTTGCTGTCCTTGACCCTTCTTACCAGGTTTAATTCTAAGGATGCCTTAGTCCTCCTAGCTGCCTTCCTACATCCTCTAGCAGCAGCCTTATATTCCTCCCAAGTGGCCAGCCCCTCCTTCCATGACCTGTAAACTCTCCTCTTCCACTTGAGCATACCCAGCAATTCCCTATTTAGCCACGCAGGTCTCTTGGCCCTCTTCCTTGACTTCCTACGTGTCGGGATGCTCCGATCTTGAGCACGGAAAAAGCAGTCCTTGAATGTCAACCAACTATCTTGGGCCCCTTTACCTTCAAACAGCCTTGCCCATGGGATTTCCCCTAGCAATTGCTTGAAAAGGCCAAAGTTTGCCCTTCTAAAGTCCAGGGTTGCAATTCTACTTGGTATTCTACTAGTCCTACCACACAAGATCCTGAACTCCACCATCTCGTGGTCGCTGCAACCAAGGCAGCCCTCAACCCTTACTGCTTCAACCAGACCCTCCTTGTTAGTGAGGATGAGATCCAGCAGCGCTCCTCTCCTGGTCGGCTCATCCACCATTTGCAGGAGGAAGTTATCATCCATACACTGGAGGAACCTCCTGGACTGCGGCTGGGTTGCTGAGTGGTCCTTCCAGCAAACATCAGGGAAGTTAAAATCCCCCACGACGACCACGGCCTGTGACTGTGAGGCTGCTCTCAGCTGCCTGTAGAAGTCCTCGTCAACTTCCTCACCCTGATCTGGTGGCCTGTAACAGACACCCACAACAGGGGGCAGAATAAGAAACAGAGAAAGCCTTGATGATATAAATGCACAGCTCTAAATATTAATGATATTAATTTAATTTAATAATAACAAAACACTGGTGTGTTGTCAACACAATTTTACTCACAAATCCAAAACATAATGTCATGCAGGTTGCTGTAAAGAAAGTTAACTCCATCTAAATGAGACCCAGAACAGTTTGAAATTTATATTCTTCTAATACTGAAGAAATTTGAAACCAAGTAAAGTATTTCTTTCATTAATCATTCTTGCCATCTTTCTATTGATCGACTTAGAAGGATAATCTCTAATTTGTCTTTTTTAGTGCTAAATTGCCATGGGACCGTGCGTGCAACATTTGCAGGGCTAGGTGAGCTGGAAGCAAGCATGAGTGTGAATCCAGGCTTATGAAACAGGAAGGTGCTTTCTAGATTGTTACTTATCTACTGCTTAGTATATGTGCATAAATAGGCTTCCAAAGACTGCTTCCTACAATGATCTTTAATGACTGCTTAATACAAGTGCAAAAATAGCACTAGGAAGAAAATATAATAATTAGGATAGGAGTGCTTTAGTGTCCTGTATTCAAATTAGGCTACTAATCAGCTGAAAATGTAAACTTCATGAAGTGGAAGGCAATATAATTCACTTATCTATGAAGACAGGAATTCTAGTCTCTGGTATAAAGATTGTTTATGTGTTTTTTCTTATATTTAAAAAAAAAAAAAAAGTTACAGAAGGTAAGGAAAAGGTCAAAGACTTCCCCTGTTTTCAGAAGAAGGCCAGAATCATTTTCTTTTGTTTTATGCCTCAGGATCAAAGGTACAGAAAGAAGAACAGAAAGACAAGAAGATTGCTGTATTCCATTGTAAGCTATGTGATAAAATTATATCTTGTACATGGACTGCTATAATTTTCATACCTGCAGAGTTTAGTTAGCCAGCCTCCACTTAGATAAGACCATGATGCACCTAAGTGTCTGTATTTGGCAGAGATCATGCAGGAGGTCCTTAAACTGCAGCATGTAAAATGAGATGAGATGCCTATGATTAGACATATGAACACTAGCTTTATGTTCCAGTTATCAACAAAATAGGGAAATAGACACACGTTTCTTTTCATTTCATTGTAGATATTGAAAGTTAGATTAGTTTAATGCTGTCCTAAAGGCTTCATATTACTACTATAGCAGCAGAAGAATGCCGCATTTTAATACTTATAAAATACTTCACATTGTTACAGAAAATGAGCACCGAATTACTCTGACATTTTCTGAGTATTCACTGAAAGCCCCCCAGTTTATATAATGAGCATGACATGCTGTGGTATGGAACAACTCTTTGGATAGTTCAGGTCAGGTGTCCTGTCTCTGCTTCCTCCCAGCTTCTTGTGCCTCTCCTCACTGGCAGAGCACGAGAGACTGAAAAGTCCTTGATCAGAGTAAGCACTACTTAGCAACAACTAAAACATTGGTGAGTTATCAGCATTGTTCTCAGACTAAAGCTGAAAACACAGCACTGCACCAGCTACTAAGGAGGAAAATAACTGTTTACAGCTGAACCCAGGACAGTGTAATTGATAGCAGACATCCACAAGGACATATTCTTTGTTTTCCAGTCCCTAGCTCCTAACCATCAGGTTTTCAAATGCATCATCCCTGAGAGTAAGGGCTTTAAAGTTCAACTTCTCCCTTGCACAGAGTGCAATTCCTCCACCTCTCCTGCCCTGCCTATCCCTCTTGAACAGCCTGTTGGGCCCTCCTGAGCAGTGATGTTCTCTCACCATTCTGCACCACGGACGGTAAAGCTTGTCTGCATAACTTCAAGACTGTCAAGAGAAATTGGTGAAGTGTGATGGGAATGAGGTTTTGCCATGCAACTCTAAGTGATTGCTTGAAAGATTTTATTTTTCTTCCATGGTGACATACATAATTTGACAACATCCAAGTTTTTGGTAGTAAGAATTTAAATTTCTCCCTGGAGACTCTACAGATAAAACATTGCTCTTTCCCATCGCACATAATAGATGGATCCTGGAGATGTAGTCTGGGAACACTACTAGTCAGCCTTGACATGAGAGAGAGTAGTAAAGGCTTGTCTTCTAGACCTAGCCAGCGATGCTGAGACCACCCACTCCAACACGAGATACCCAGGCTGGGATTCAGCTCCTCTGACTTCAGATAATTATGCTGCAGATATCGACAGTAAATTTGCAAAGGTGCCATTATAGGTAATAGAGTAAAAAGCTGTTAGTTCTGTCCTAAATGTAGATAACTTTAGGACACCTTAAATGACTGGATTGACAAGGGCCTCATTTCCATTTCCTAGACATGGGCAACTTAATGCCATTTAGGATACCCTAATGAAACTAGCACCTAAAGCCTAGCAGGTATGACATAGGACCTATGTACAAACTTGCACTTCAGAAGGGACATCTGGAAGCCAGATGACATACCTATAGAATCTCAGATTGTACCCAAATGATGCCAGTGGGTAGGCTACTGCATCAAGCCACTTGGTATCCACTCACTATAATGGCTGTGTGGACACCTAGTCTAAACAGACACAGCAGTTAGAGTGAGCTGAATCCCACCCTAGTTTTAGTTCCCTCTTCTACCAAGGAGATTTTCATTCTGTATCACCACAGCTGAGACCTAATGGGAGCATTCTCCATACAGTTTTAGTAGCTTGTGCAGGTCAGAGCAAACTTTTGGTCTAAAGGACTCTTTTTTCCTCTTCTTTGTTCTAACTATCTCCATTTCTCAAGCTTCAAGAAACACAGTGTAAAGTACTTGTTTAAGGAAGTTTTTGACATTTTAAAAATGGGCATGCCTAATGTTTGGCAATATCTTATAAACCCTGGTTATTTAAGAAACCATATTAATATGTGACATTTCTAATAATATAAGACATCTTCTGAATTGAAGAGACTTTTAAAATTAGTTATGAAACAGTAAATACAAAGCTCCACCTGTTACTCCTGCTTTCTTTTTAATTCCAGATTGGATTCCAGAGACAGCTTCTGGTAAATTAACATTCTGAAAGCAATAGGTTGTGCCCATAGCAAAATGCCTGATCACAGCTAGTTCATTGTGCAGTACTAGTTTACTACGGGATTAATTTAAAAAGCACCAAATTATAGTGTTTAGGGAGCCACTAAGTGTTCCCCCAGCAAGACTAGCTGGTATGTGAACAGAAGACATTTCCCTTTGTCTCTTTCAGTCCCTATTGTCTACTTCACTAAGCTTGAGTTTTTTACTGGTCCAGCTAGAACCTGCAGCCAACACTGGCTTTATAGGGCCAGGCAAATCCAAATACATGCACAGGTGCATTTACTTCATTCTCACCATTTTATTTTAGTTTTTTTTCCTAAAACACTCTCATGGGGCGCACGTGCTGCTCTCTGCACAAGACCTCTGTTAAGAGGCACAGGGTATTACAATGGCCAGAAGGTCTCTTGAGATACTGGAATGGGTGGGGCAAGGATAAGAAGGCTGAATTGACTTGCATAAGCAGTACCTAAGTAGTGCTTATACAAAAGCAGTACCAAAGCAGGTCTTTGTTGATGTTGGTTTTGATCCTTACTTGGAGTACTGTGTACCATTCTGGTGTCCTCAACACAAGAAGGACATGGAGCTTTTGGAGCAAGTCCAGAGGAGGGCCACAAGGATGATCGGGGGAATGGAGAACCTCCCGTATGAAGACAGGCTGAGCAAGTTAGGGCTGTTCAGCTTGGAGAAGGGAAGGCTGCATGGAGACCACATAGCAGCCTTCCAATATCTGAAGGAGGCCTACAAGGATGCCAGAGAGGGATTCTTCAACAGGGACTGTAGTGATAGGACAAGTGGCAATGGGTTCAAGCTTAAACAAGGGAAATTTAGGTTAGGTATAAGGAGGAAGTTCTTTACTGTGAGGGTGGTGAGGCATTGGAATGGGTTGCCCGGGAAGCTGTGAATGCTCCATCCCTGGCAGTGTTTAAGGCCAGGCTGGATGGAGTCTTGGTCGACTTGGGTGCTCCAGATCATTCATTCCGGTTTGCTTCAGTTTGCTCTAATAGATAGAAAACATTCATAGGGATGAGGGAACATGTTTCAACTCCCTTGCTGCCCCTGTCTCGCTGCCCCTTACTGGAGTAAGGGTATGGGAACTTTAGCTTTTATTCATCCTTTGTTCTCAACATCCTGTATGGTTTTGGGGTTTTACTTATTATTGGTGGTAGTAGTAGTGGTTTTGTGTTATACTTTAGTTACTAGACTGTTCTTATCTCTACCCATGGGAGTTACATTCTTTCTGTTCTCCTCCCCATCCCTCCGGGAGTCGGGGGAGGAAGTGCAGGGGAGAAGTGAGTGAGTGGCTGCCTGGTTCTGGATTGCCAGCTGGGCTTAAACCATGACAGTTCCTTTTGGCATCTGATTCAATTCCCTCTGGGGTGCCGTGTCGCCACAAAATCTGTTTCTCAAGGCCCAGGTTAGTGTTCCGGGCAGCAGCGTGGGGCACAGTGTATGTTTCCATCCATCCGGTGGTTGCTTCCACCATGGTAAGCACATGGTGTTTGCCTTGGTGGGTTGATGGGAGTGTGATATAGTCAATTTGCTAGGTCTCCCCATATTTATACTTCAGCCATTGTCCTCCATACCAAAGAGGCTTTAACCGTTTGGCTTGCTTAATTGCAGCACATGTTTCACACTCATGAATAACCTGGGCAATAGTGTCCATTGTTAAGTCCACCCCTCGATCATGGGCCCATCTGTATGTTGCATCTCTGCCCTGATGGCCTGAAGTATCATGGGTCACTTCCTCACTCTGTTTTGGGCAACACTGCCTAACTCTCTTCGGGATAGACAGATAAGTTATTTAGGAGGCCCTGTGTGGCAATTATCTCATCAAGTTAGTGACAGCTGGTCTTGAGGCGTGGGTAAGACCTTGGACTCTCATTTTAATAATCCATTGTCCAGGAGACACTATTACCACTTTTGATTTGCCTTATGAATGAGAAGTCTTGAAATGTTATACATTAACTGAATGGCTTGAAATGTTATACACTAACTGAATGGCTTGATCTTCAAACTATGGTCTCTTTATGGAGACTTTATAGAGACTCTGATGCCCATCCACTTGAATTTTTAACTGGATATGAAATTGAACTAGAATATGATTCTTTAGCTAAGTTTTAGGATAGATTCAAACTTCCACATCCTTGCTGAAAGTGGCTGTCCAATAACAGTTGGCTTTTTGGAGTCACTTCTGTCCCTTTCTCTCACCAGATAATTAATTTTATTAAAAAAAAAATTTCCAACATCTTTTTAATATAAAATATATATTCCCATAAATATTTTCTGACTTGGTACATCCGTGTGATATAATGAAAGAAACAGTCATTGAAAAATTCCCAAGACAATCTAATGTTTAAAGAAAGGTCTGGCCACTGTATTCTTGAAATTCCTTATTTATTTCTAAAAGATCAGACTCAGTACCATATATTCACTTTTTTTTTGTAGGATCATACAATGGTTAGGGTTGGAAAGGACCTTAAGATCATCAAGTTCCAACACCCCTACCATGGGCAGGGATACCTCACACTAGATCATGTTGCCCAAAGCTCTGTCCAACTTGGCCTTGAAGATCTCCAGGGATGGAGCATTCACAGGAGACAAAAATTAATCTTTCCATAAGCAGAAGGTCCCTATACTTTTTAAACTATTCTCTTCCTAAAAGAGTCTGTGGTATGGAAACACGGCCAAGAGGTTTGGGGCTTTGGTACTGAATATGAAGAAAGATGGAATGGAAGCATAGCAAGATCACAGAAATACTGACCAGTGGCCTTCTGGGCAAAAGTAGTGCTTTTGTTTCTTAGATTAGAAGCAGCAGCAACATACTCAAGTTCTTTCCTTGTCAAGACCTTTTCTTGGATGCAAATGTCTCCTCAGGTGTTTTAGGAGGAAAAACAAAAAGTTCCTGAGAGAAAGAAAAGGCTTATACAAATGCAACCATTGCATGACCTTTTTGTCTTATTGGACAGGTAAGTATCAGAGAGAGAGAGAAGAGAAACCCGGAAATGGAGAGAGGAATAAGAAGGGAACGGACTCATCCAAATACAGAGACTGGCCAGGTATGCATTTGACACTTTATTTCTGTATAGAAATGGTAAAGAAAATTCAGAAAGGCATAATACATATGAAGCAACGCTGAGAACTGCAGGAAGTCTGCACAATGTATTCCAGTAAATAAGCGTGCATCAGTCGCTCAACGCTATTACAAACAAATCCCTCTGTTGGTACTCTGATTTGTGACAGTTCTGTTTGCAGATGCCTAGGACACCTGCTATCATCTCCCAGTGTTTCTCCCATCAAAGTGCAGAGGGATCTGAGGGCTTGTTTTTTGTTTTTTGTTTTTTTTTTTTTCAAAATAAGATTTAGGGTGGGAGGCACTTGGTTGGTTATGTGGTGGGTTTTTTTTTTTTATTATTATTATTTTGTTTCCTTCTTGTTGTTTCGTTTCTGTTTCAGCATCTCTCTGTCCACCATGAGCAGTTGTCAATGAAAACACAGCGGTGCAATTCAATGCTCCTTTCTGCTGCCTGTGCATTTTCTTTTAGAAGCAAATTTCTCTTTACTTCTGGACCTTAACAGGTCTCTAAGATTTGCAGCAGTATTCCAACAGTAGACAATACTCTTCTGGAGCTTATCTGAATCTTTTTCAAGGTGCAGCAGTAGTCCTTCTGCACTCATAAATATCTTTCTGTCATTTCTTTCCTGATCGAAAGACTCCCTCAGTATACTTTCTTTTCTGTTTTCCATTCTGCAGAATTCTTTTTTTTATAATACAGCTGAAAAGCCACTCAAAGAGTAGTCTTGTGACATAACATGAAATTACTAGAAGTCCTTTCCAACCCTAACTATCCTATTCTAATCCTAACTATTCTATGATCCTATGAAGTGTGTACTAACACAGGGTGAAATAACTTACTATCTTATAACGTGCTTCCTAAACTATATCCTAACTATATCCTATATCCTGTAATTTGTTTCCTGAACTATAACTTAAATCTATCCTAAAGTATATCCTAAAATTTATTTCTAAAAGACATAGTAATAGACTAATAAACATAGTTAAAAACACAGTAACAAGTGTACTAACAAACCTAGTAACCACCATAGTAACAATGATAGTAACAAATGTGGCAGTGAATGTGGTAAGCTGAAGTCCAGAGGCCAGCTCCCCACTTGGGGAGATACTCCAGTGGGTGAGGGTTTTCTGGCGGGGCTGAGGAATGAGCCAGCAAGGCCTCCTGCAAGGGCTGAGATGGGTCTGAGGGCACTGCTCTGGCTCCGGGGCGAGGTGGTGAAACCTTCTATCCAGAGCAGAAGGACATGGTGGCTCTGTCCTCGCCGCTGCTGTCGTGGTTTAAACCCAGTCAGGTAACTCATTCACTCACTTCCCCCCTTCTTTCCCTCCCCCTGCTCCCAGAGGGATGGAGAGGAGAATCGAAAAGAATGCAAGTCCCACGGGTTGAGATAAGAACAGTTTAGTAACTAAGGTATAACACAAATCACTACTGCTACCACCAGTAATAACAATGATAAAGGAAATAGCAAGGGAAGAGAATACAACACCTCACCACCAGCCGACCGATAACTTGCTCCCCAGGCCCGACCAAGCACTGACCCATACCTCCTCCAACCCTGCAGTCTCCCAGCCCTTCTGGCTGACTCCCACTGACATCCTGGGCATGACGTGCTGTGGTATGGAATACCTCTTTGGTCAGTTTGGGTCAGGTGTCCTGTCTCTGCTTCCTCCGGGCTTCCCTCCTCCCTGGCAGAGCATGAGGCTCACAAAGTCCTTGGCCAAACCAAAACATCATTGTTATCAGCTCTGTTCCCAGGCCGAAAGTCAAAACACAGCACTGCACCAGCTACCAAGAAGGAGAAACATGACTGCTACTGCTGAACCCATGATAGATGCCGAGGTGGTGCTGGGGCCACAGGGTGGAACTCCAAGCCCAGGCAGAAGAGCACATAAGGGGAATTCAAAGCAGTAAATGGGCACCTACAAGGGCAGAGTCAGAAAGCACTGATGAAGACATGAGGGCAGGAGCAGGAGGGACTTGGCTCCTGGGTTTTTTGGAAGTATGCTGTAAAAGAGGTCATTGCTAGCACAGTAGAGAGGCTCATTACTGGGTCCTAACTGGCAACTACAGTGTTGCTTTTGTCCCTTCTCAATACATGTAATACCCTCAGAGCACGGGAAGTTGACAGAGATGTGCAGTGTCCCCTTGCCAGGTGGTAGGACTCGGCAGGGAGCCCTTGGAAGCTGGGATATGGTCCTTTCCAAAACCCAAGCAGCAGCATCCCTCTCTCTGCCATACTAAAATCACAGGCTAGCAGGCAATGCTGCAGTGGTATGTTTCTCCAGACATATATGTTCCTCCAAGGGCAGGTGCATGAGTCCTGTACAGGACCATCCTGTGCACCTCAGGAATGTTTCCTATGCTGAAAGCTCCAAAAGATGGAACACTGTCTATGCTACATACCTGGGTGCCTTGTTCTTCCCCTGCTTGAATTTCTTCAGTTGCCTATCCCTGACAGCTCAGTTTTGGTCTTCCGGCACAGTGGCCTGTCGCTGCCCTCTTCCTAGGTTGCTCTTTCCTTCCTGGTGTGGTGTGAAGAGCCTGGGAACCTTTCCATTCAATGGTATTGTTAGACAGGTGAAGCCATGATTACCTTGAACAAAGCAAAGCCAGCCAGTATTACATTTTCACCCCAGAAAAGCTCCTCTGCTGTTCACCATCCACGTCTGCCTTCACTGCTGGATAGCACAGGAACTGACAGCTGCCTGCCACCAGCCTGCAAGAAATGGGCTGCACTCACCAAGGAGCCCCACAGCAGAAAGGCTCCCTGGAGAGATGCATCAGCTGCTGGCTGTGTGTGAGAGGTTGGGATGGGTGAGATTACACTGCAAGTGACCCTGACCTGGGCCTGGCGCTGGAGCAGCTTCTCCACGCTGCTGGCATCCAATGTCGTCCCCTGGGCAAGGGGAAAAGAGCAGAAGGTGAGGAGCAATGCAGCTGATGCTTGGTTGTGGCAGCCCCTGGGGACAGAGCAGAGGCAGGAGGGACACTCACAGCATGGCGGCCACTCAGCTCCTTCATCACCATCCTGATGGATGGCAGCTGGGTCACCCAGGCTCCCTGAACTCCTTCGGGTGGTCTGTGCACAGGGAAGGGGGAGAGAAAGAGCTGTGTGAGACCCAAGCCAGCTCTTCCTTCTGTTGCCAGTCTGGGGAGCGCTTCCACACTGCCAGAAACAGCCATGACCACCTGGCAGTGGAGCGGGAGCAGCAGCGGTGCTGAGGATGGGGCTGGGAAGCGGTTAGCTGGCACAGCTGGATGATGCAGCTTCAGCAGATGTACCCACTCCACAGTGGAGGCAACTCTGCCCAACTCAACAGAGGTGTTTCATCATCATTTGGATGCCACTTATGGAGCATCCCTCCATGATGGGAGCCCAGGCAGCCCAGGCTGCAGTGCCAGATAGGGCTTACCCAAGGAGGGTGCTGACTCAGAGTTCCTTCACTACTCGGGAGCTGCCAAAAGAAAGGAGAAACAGCCTCAGTGCCTGCTGTGGCGCAGCGGAAGATGCCCCGTGGGGCACAGCAGAAGTGCTGCCCACCCCTCTGGTGGGGCGTTGCACTGAGACTCACCACAAGGTGATGACACAGGAGCTGCAGGTCCAGAGGAAGACAAGCGAGCTGGAGGCCTTCCCTTCCTCCTTCTCTTTGGCAGCATCGCCAGATGAGCCTTTCCTGTTGCTCAGCACCTGGAGCAGGCCCAGGGCCAGGCACAGCAGCGGGTGCGGGGTGCTGCCACGTTTGCAGAGAGGAGCAGCAGGGAGTGAGCTGGAGGTGGCCGAGCCCGCTGGCTCCCCTCTAGTGCCTGCCTGCCATGGGCACGGCCACAGGTGCATCCAGCACCAGGGTGCCAGGGGCCTGGGGCTGCTCCTTGGCTGTCTCTGCTCTGGCGCCCTGGTGCCAGGGCCAGGGCTTGGTAAGAAAGGCAGCTGGTCTCTGGCTGTCTTACTTGGTCTTGGTGATGACCAGGGTGTCTCTGAAGAGGAGGAGGTCTCTCTTCTTCCTCTGGCCATGTCCCTGGGTCACCCACACATGCTCCCTGAGAAGTGGCTCAGGCAATGCCAGATCAGGCTCACACTGCTGGTCAGGGCAATGGTCATCTCTGCAGGACAGATGGCATCGGGCATGAGCAAGGCTGCTGTTGCAGGGCCTGGCTCTGCCGGTGCATCCTTGAGCTCTGGGGGAACCCACCTGGACCCGCAGCAGCAGAGCCACTGCCCCATTCTGACAGGGCTGGGCGAAGACACATGTGTGGAAAACTTGTGGAAAAATACAACAGGAGCACTCCTCCACAAGAAGGAAGCAGCCCCAGTGCCCCTGGTGCTGCCACTCGCAGCACCGTCCGTGCAGGCACTGGGGCCATTGCCAGGCCAGCACCAGGTTAGTACCGAACACCATGGTGACCTCGGTTCTGGAACTTGGGGGCCCAGATGGGGTGGAGCCCTGTGGGTATCTCCCCAGGGTGCCCATGTGCAGCAACATAGGGCAACTTAAAGGATCCTAGATCCTAGACCAATTAGATAGGAGATATTTAGTAGACTCCTTAGAATTTTATGAGCTTTATCTCACCATGTTTTCTTCATTTTCTCTGGTATTTCCCTCTTTCCACATAGTACTACAAAATGTGCAGATATCTGACTGTATAATACTAAGCATCTGGTCATGGCAAAATGAATCAGGAATTATATATCTATATTAACATTAAGAAATAAAAGGTTTTTTTTTTGTCCTTTGTTAACTTAGAGGCAAGAACGTATTTTTTAGCTGGTCACTGAGCCTACACTCAATGCACTCAACTCTTGTTGCAGGCAAATGAGTAAACTGAATTGCAGCACACTGTCTTATGAAACTCAGTCTTAACTCTAACTGGTTTGGTTAACCTCCTTTTGAAGAATTTTGTACCTCATTATGATAGCTGTAATATCTTTCCATTTCCAATAATGTAAGTGTTAGCAAGAAGGCAATAGCAAGAAAGACTGCATTCTTTATACTTCCCTGTTGCTGCAGATGTCATTGTCTCTCTCTGAATAGCTGTGCTTGGCAGAAAACATTAACTGCCTCACCATAAAAACACTATATAACTGACATTATTCTTATTATATATGTTTTTAGCATTGTTTTGTCAGAAGTTAGATACAGGATGCAGGCAATGATTGTGGAGGTGATTGAATGATCTATATTTTTCAAATATATTAATAAATTAAATTGAAAAAGTGACCATTACATCTCTCCAAAACAGAACCTGATTACATTTAGAAAATTGATACATAGTCAACTGGACATTCATGAAGTTCATTTCTTTGGTTCACCTTATGTAAGGGAACGTGCTGTGTTTTAGTATTTCTATTTCAGGCAATTTCATTTTCATATTTCAAACCCTGTTATTTGTGGTGTTCTTGGAAATATTGTAGAATCAAATTGGCAGTATCATTCTGCATACTGCTTTCCTCTTCACAATAAATGCTTCTATTTTAAAACATTTTGGCATTTCAGGCTCTTTTCAGTCATGTCTTGATCATGTACTAGCTAGGTGATACTATGTAAGATATTTTGTTCAAAACAAAGCGCATAAAACAATAAAACAACATTGTCACATATGTGAATGATACTCATCAGACTCTAAAAAAATTTCAATGTTCCATTAGCACTTTTTTTTTTCCTACAATTATGACTGCTTCAGAACATTTAAAAATTATTAATGTGATGAAATATTTCATTAATTTTCAGTATTTATTTTATTTTTTTCAACTACTGAATGATGTGAGCAAGTATTCAATTAAGAAATTGACATTTCAGCATAAATTTGCAATAGCTACTGCAGGTATCTGTTTCATCTACAGGTATAAAACTTTCAGAATAATTCATGTTTCATTTCTAAGCAATTCAGTGAATATTTTCCCACATGTCAATAATTCATTCTGATGAATACTGTGGAATGAATTATAAGCAAAGGTTGAATTAGCAATAGAATAAACATGAAAAGCTGTACAAAAATATTATGCTGTTTTGCTGGAAATCCTTACGCAACTCATACTACTGAGAGGTCTGGTTTTAAAATAAATAATTAAATATCAGGTTCCAGAAGAAGTTTCCTTTTTCTTTTGGCACTTTTACAAAATTGTTCACAGCCACAGTATCATTTGTTACTATACCTCCATTAGGTAATGAATAATGAAAAATATTTGCACCACCAAAGGTTCAGATGGTTATTTGAAGCTTTCATAGCATAAGTATCTAGCGATCTGACAAAATACTGCAAATAACGTGCAACATGCTGTTCACATGTATAAAATTCTTGTGTACTATTTTGAGAAACCTGCCCAAACACCTCGTGGGAAACTGTTGGTGTTGCAGGAATGTCTTAGCCTTTTTACTTTGGCAGGACAGTTTCCTTGCCATTCTGCAAGTACTGGTTCAGATGCTACTGCAGCCTACAGCAACAAGTATTTCAGGAAAATCTCTAGGCTTTTGAAGTATTCACTTTCTCTTTCTTCACTTAACTAGAGCAACATTAGTATACGCAACAATATCTTGGAACTTGGTTTGACTTTTATATCCACTGAGTGCTTCTTGACAGATGCTACTAATATCAAATAGCAGGAAAAGATTTGTGTTAGCCAAAAAATCTCCTACTGGCAGAAAGGTTAGAGGTGTCTATAAGAAAACTTTCCATTGAGTAAAATGGTTTTTTGTTTGACCAGGTGTCCTGGGTTCCGCAGTAGCAGTCATGTTTTTCCTTTGTGTTAACTGGTGCAGTGCTGTGTTTTGACTTCCAGTTTGAGAACAGTGTTGGTGAAGCCGATGTTTTCGGTTGTTGCTAAGTGATGTTTACCCTGACCAAGGACTTTGTGAGGCTCATGCTCTGCCAGGGAGGAGGGGAGGCTGTGAGGAAGCAGAGACAGGACACCTGACCCAAACTGACCAAAGAGGTATTCCATGCCACAGCACGTCATGCCCAGGATGTAACTGGGAGTTAGCCGGAAGGGCTGGGAGACTGCAGGGTTGGAGGAGGTATGGGTCGGAGCTTGGTCGGGCTGGGGGGGCGAGTTATCGGTCGGCTGGTGGTGAGATGATGTATTCTCTTCCCTTGTTATTTCCTTTATCATTATTATCATTGGTGGTAGCAGTAGTGATTTGTGTTATACCTTAGTTACTAAACTGTTCTTATCTCAACCCGTGGGAGTTGCATTCTTTTCGATTCTCCTCTCCGTCCCTCCGAGAGCAGGGGGAGGGCAAGAAAGGGGGGAAAGTGAGCGAACGAATTACCTGACCGGGTTTAAACCACGACACCAGGTCTGGAATGACACCTTGGAGAAGTATTAGCGTATTTTTCCTCACTGCAAATCTACCATTAGTCTACTGTGATTTACTCTTTACATCATCATCCCTCGAGTGTGGTTGCCTTATGAGATGTGCCTGCAACTGTATCAGCAAAGCTGAAGAGAAAGAAAATGAGAGAAATGCTTCAGGGGCATATTAGTGTGAAGCTGATGAAGTCAAGCAGGATAAAAGTGCTGTGGAGTAAATGTACCCTGCGTACATGTGTAGCCTGGGGAAGTATGGAATGTTGCACCTGTAGCAGAATAGAAGCACTCACAGGGTGACATTTTTAACATAATTCTAAAATACTAAAGTAGCTGACTGATCATGCTGTGGAAAGGTAGGTAGTATTCCTCAAAAGCATTTAAGTGTTCCTCTGCTGATGTTAGGGTTGAGAGCTGTCTGCTTGCAATTTCTGAAAGATATCAGTATACTCGGAAATGCAACTGGCATAGATATTCCTTGATAAGATGTCCATAAGTTTTGTCCTGTGATTCAGTAGTGTCTGAATCATTCATAAGAAATGATTACTTCCTTCTCCAAGGCTTCATATGTTGTTACAACAGCTTGAAACCCTGTTCAATTTATGGCATAGATTATTATCATCTGTGTATTTACTAGGAAGATATCCTTGGTAGAAGAATCTAAGTAACAGCATTTTCAAGCCTTCTGAGAATAGTTTCTTCAAAGAGTTTCTGACATGAGATAATTTTCCAAGAAATTTAAAAAGGAACCCATAGCTCATCATCTTCTACAAAGAAGTTGTTATCTTCATCTGTGTAGGCAGGAATTCTTTCATCCTGTAATCTTTGAACTGCAAAACATCAACTCTCTCTGTAGAAACAAAATTCAAGGAAGAGTACTCCATGACAGATAGATAACATTGTTCATTAACACAGACTTGGAAACACTAGTCTTGTTATTCTTCCAAACAAAGAGCCTCCAGCTGCCTATGAATACCAAGCAATTTCCCTATTTTCAGGAAAAAGTAAAAGATAGCAACAATCTTTCAAGATTATCCTGTTAATGAAAGTCAGTTCACCCTATTATTAAATGGTGTAGATACAAAACAATGGTATAACTCACTGTGAAGACAGATGCTGAAAGTGACTGTGGAATTACATAAGGAAGGGGAAGGATGGACTGGCTCATGTCCGTAGTCCCTATTTATCTCACCCCAACAGGGATAACACTCTCTAGGGCAGACTGGTGGTATCCATACTGTATAATTCTTGGCCATGGATCATTTCTGGACTCTATGAGTGCTGCTATGGCCCTTCGACACAATTCCTGTCTTCAAGTCTCCACTATTTTAAGAAAACACATTTGTAGGGGTTTTTGTTACTTTCACAAATCACTTGTTAGGCTGCCTCCATTTGGCAATGAATAACAGAGGATTATTTTTTTAAATTATTATTTCAAGTTATCTGATCTATTTTATTTTCTTCTGCTGGTTACTAGAATAAGGGCATAAAGCCCCTGGTATGTGTCACATGCCAATATGCGTCTGTGGCACCAGGAGGTGAAGCATGCTAAGGGAAAGCAATGCCTGTTACATAATTCTCAAAACTGTTTAATGTGATGTCAGCCAAATGCAGTACAATCTTGTTCCTTTCGTGTTTGTTTGTTTTTCGTTTTTCAAAGCAGATCCTAAGGTAAACTCTTCCTGTAACTTAAATTATAAGATTTTGATTTTATGCTGCATAAAAGTCTTCTGTAAAGCATGTACACTCACACCAGGCAAGGTGCCTGGCTCTTTGGTCCAGCTGTGGCCAACACCATGAGCTCAGAGAAGATGGGAAACTCATTCCAGTTGTCACCGTGTCTGAGTCCTGGCTGGTGATCTGACTTCCACAGGTAGTAGTTCCTCAAGCACAACCTTTTCACTGTGTTGTGAAAAGTCTCTTGATTTGTTTCTAACAAAGGACTCTTGTTTACCACTTTCACAGCCTCTTCCTATTATGGTCATGATTTGCATTTTGAAATATAGAGTCTTCTTTAATTTTTAAACTTAATGTATAAAAAAGTTCTTAAAATGCAAGTTTTACACCATGCTTCTGAATTGAAAATATTTTTAAAATATTTTCCATTCCATTGCTGGTTAACTTACTGACAATTTCTCCTGTACTTCTGGTTTAGTGTCTCTTTTATCCTTAAAGAATTATCATTTTTCCCTTCAAGGTACTTACAGTGACCCACTGTTGCATACCTTACTGGATCCTTCCTGTGCAAGTCTGGACACTCTGAAAATTATTATCATCATTGGCCTTGACTTTCCATTTAAAAAATGAACTAAATGTGTAGTAACTGATTTTCAAATGTTTAATGGAAAGGCACAGAAAAGTAGGAATCACACTCTCCTCAGAGGTTTAGAGTAGTAGAACAGAAAACAATGGATACAACTTGGAACATGAGAAATTCTGATGAGATACAAGATAGTATGTTTTGGGATTGGGTTGTTTTGGGGGTATTTTTTGGGTGGGGATTTTTTTGTTTGGGGTTTTTTTTCTTGGTTTGGTTTTATTGCTTACTTTTTTCTTTTTTTTTTTTTAACATGAAGGTGGTTAAATACTGGAACACATTGTCCAGAGATGTTGTGAAACCTCTTTCCTTGGAATTTTCAAGATCTGGCTGAACAAGCCTCTAAGAAACACGGTCTTTTTGGACCTATTATGAACAATCACTGTAGACTGGCTGTCCATTACAACATGTGTGCTTGTGTATAGAATCATAGAATTGGAAAGGACCTTAAGATCATGTAGTTCCAAACCCCCTGCCATGGGCAGGGTCACCACACACTAAATCATGTCACCCAAGGCCTCATCCAACCTGGTCTTGAAGACTGCCAAGGATAAAGAATTCACAACTTCCTTGGGCAACCAGTTCCAGTGCCTCCACCCTCACAGTGAAGAATATAAGTGTATAATGTAAAATAAATAATATATTTTTTTTTAAATAATTATTTAATGAAAATTTACTTTTTTTTTTTTTTACTTTTTTTTTTTTTTTCCTGAAAGCACAGAAGCTTTCAGGAGCAGAAGCTATTTTTATTTTACTTAATCTTCCTTATATCTAACCTGAACTTCCCCTGTTTAAGTCTGAACCCATCACCCCTTGTCCTATCACTACAGTTCCTGATAAAGAGTCCCTCTCCAGAATCCTTGTAGCTCCCCTTCAGATACTGGAAGGCTGCTATGAGGTCTCCACACAGCCTTCTCTTCTCCAGGCTGAACAGCCCCAATTTTCTTCATACAGGAAGTGCTCAAGTCACCCTGTCATGGCTCTCCTCTGGACTTGTCCCTCTTATGTTGAGGACACCAGAACTACTACATGAAGTACTCCAAGTGGGGTGTCGCAAGAGCAGAGTAGGGAGACAGAATCACCTTCTTTGACCTGCTGGTTGTACTTCTTTTGATGCAGCCCAAGATATGGTTGGCTTTCTGAGCTGTGAGCACACACTACCAGCTCATGCTGAGCTTTTCTCATCAACCAGCTCCTCTCTGGATGGCATCTCTTCTCTCCAGAATTCTGACCATACCACATAGCTTAGCGTCATCAGTGGTTTGTGAATATGTAAACAGACCAGACATATGCAAGTCTATGGGTTCTCATGGGATGCACCCATGGATGCTGAGGGTAAAAGCTGGTATCTGTGAATCATTGCTTGAATATCTTGGAGGTTCATAGTGACTGGGGAGGATCTTAAGGACTGAAACAAATAAAATGCCATTTCTTTCTTCAGGACAGACTAGAAGGTGAATCCAGGAAACAGTAGGCCAATAAGGTGAAAGACAAGAAAGTGATCCAAAATAGTCAGCATAGATTTAGATTAGGAACATTTGACCAATCTAATATCCTTCTGTAATAAGTGTCTTGGTGGAAAAGGGAAAAACAGGGGGAGAGTGGTGGTTATTGTTTGTCTCAATTTGAGTAAGGCTTTTGACACCTTTTCCCAGGACATCCTTGTACACAAGTTGACAAAGTAGGGGTTTAGGTAAGTGGAGAGTGAGGTGGGCTGAAAACTGCATCAGTGGCTGGGCCCACAGTATTTTGATCAGTGTTTCAAAAACTGGAAGAATCATTGACAGCAGGTCGAGGGGTTGATCCTTCCTCTCTAGTCAACACTGGTGAGGCCACATCTGGAATACATTTTGCAGGTCTGGGCTCCCCCATATAAGAAGCACATGGAAATATTAGAGCGTGACCAGCAAAGGACTGTGTAGGTTATTAAGTGCTTGGAATACCTGACATATAGGAAGCATGTGCTTATATAGTTCACATATCATGAAAATTTATAATGACAGAAGAGGAATTTGCATACAGTGACACAATTTCAACATAGAATGCCCAGAAAGTACCTTCATCAGAAACAACCACTTTTCATCTAGCAAAAGGTGTCTTCTACAGATTACCACTGTAACTAATAACAATGTAATATGTTATACAACAATACCAAAAAAAGCATTCAATAATAATGAGAAAAATACACGAAAATACCTACCTTTGAGTATATTTACTTTGACTAATTGTAAAAAGCTTAGCTTTTGCCTTTATTTCAAGAATTATTAAGCACCAACATTTATTTCAACAGGCAGGAAACAGTCTGTATTGCAGCTTTTTGTTTCACTTTGACTGAAATTTACTTACTTAGTAAATTTTGAAGAGCTGCAATACAAACCCCAGAAAATATCTGACTAGATTTATTCACTTAGATGAATAATTAAGTCTACACACTAGTTCTCTTGCTGTGTAAATGATAACTAATTTCTGAATCACATTAGTAAAAATGTGAAGGTTACTAGTGTTAGGTATTTTCGAAAAGGATGGATATAAAACTGCAAGATATAATCTGTTGCTGTCCTGAATGTGTAGTATATCATAAATAATACTTCTGATGCTTGTGCCGGGTCTTAAGCAACTGGATTTCTTCAACACTATATAGTGGCTTCAATGACCAAGACTTCTACTGAAAACAAATAGTTGCCTCTGGAGTACAGACATGAGTACTTTTTCATCAAATAATCTAAGTATTTTGAAGATGATCATGGAGACAGGATCACTTTATAAAATTAAACTTGGCAATAATATAACCTAGGATTAAGAGTGGTTTATCTGGACAAACAATTTGAAACTGCTAAACCAGCAGTAGGATTTAAAAAGAAATTTCACAGTGTATACAAATACTAGACTCAGAGAAAAGGGATTGTGAGAATTCTTTTGAAAAGATAGCCGGACATAGTTAAACTACCAGAAAGCAAACTACATGATCAAAAGTCCAAGAATGCTATAAAAGTTTACAGACTAGTCCTCAGATATAAAAAAGTATCATCAAGTGGGAATGTGATTGGTTAGAAATGGAATCTGACACACATACCCACAGTGAAGCTACTTTCAGGGAGTATGTGCAGGCTCTAAAGGCAATGTAAAAAAAAAAAAAAAAAGAAAACAAAGGAATTAGTTTTCAGGACGGTACAGAATCCTTAAAATTGCATGTTGGATGGTGCTAAGAAGAAATTCAATTCCTTTCTGCAGTTGCATAAGTCACTATCATAAGAAACTTAGGAAACATAAATTTTATTTTTTATAAAGGCTTCTAATCTGCTAAGTAGAATTATGACAATAATTTCCTATTGAAGTAGTTAGGCATTTTTTCTTTCTCATTCTATGTGGTAACAGGAATATTTCAAATAATGAGTAAAATATAAATGCTATAAAATTAGTTGATTTTCATAATACTTAAGTTACTCCTATAGACAGATATTTTTTATATTAATAATCACCAGGAGTAAAATTTATTCTAATAATAATTTGATGAAGCTTCTTAAATATAAAGAAGGAACACTTAGATATATTGACCCCATTTTGATCAAGAATCAGGTCCATGTTTTTGCTATATGAAATGAATACCAGCCAAGCATCAAAGGTAGTTTTAGTTATCAAGTTACACCATTTCTAAAATATATTCCTTGCTTTAGAGCAATAAAAGGCTGGTTTACTTGTCTGTATAAACAAATGCACTCTCACCTTGTCACAGCTAACTACTTAGGATAGTAAATAGGGTCTTTTTTATCACAGCTCTAATTTCATCCTTTAGTACGGTGCATTTCCTGGTCAGCAAAATGTGTCAGTTCAGCAGCCTCCAAGCACTTAAGCAAGAAAGTACTATATATTCTAGTGCTAGGTAAATGGTCGGTATATTTGGTTTTCATCTCCTAATCACAGCTACCTGGAAATCAAGAATGTAATCCTTATGACCTCAGACCATTCTAGATTTTATTCAATTATGTAAAGTTCTGGTTTTCCAGGAATAATGTGTGTGAATAATCCTACAGCCACGTGAAAAGCCTTGCTTCCCCAGCCTCAGTGCAGAGGTGTGCGTGCAACACCCCTGGCACAAATGACTCATGCCACACCTTGCCACAGCTGCTAGTCTCCTCCACCAAGCTCTCTCTAGCGATCTGCTCCAACCTTCAGGCAACCTCCTGTCCCTCCATGTGCATGTCAGATGCACCACTTATTCTCAGCTAGTTCAACATTCCCTGCCTGAGACACCCTGTGCACTGCCTGTAGGTTCACTCTCACACCAGGAGGAAAAAAAGAATCATAGTTTAGAAGAAAACAAGCTGTTCTTGGCAGCACAAAGTTAGACATGGATGATAACAAAAGGAAAGTTTTTCTTTGCTGCAGAGATGGAGAGTTAGTGCCAGATTGCTTTTGGAGACTTCATGTGGTTTCAAATTTCATGTTTACCCTTCTACAACATTATCATGATACTATCAACACTATCCTATAGTAATATGAACATTGTAGAAATTTTGTGTGTGACTTAGTTAAATCTGGGTAATTTCAACAATAATTTCAGTGGGCCAGGTATGCATGCTCTTTGCTGACACAATTTTTAATTGAGGCAGACATAAAAAACATCTTTTTTTTTAATATTACACTTTTAGGTATCTATAAAGAGTGAATTCTGTCAGGAGAAAGGGCTCAATTTATTTTTCTGATGAAACTGAAGTGTGAGAGATGCACTGTCATCACACAAAACCATGTAGGAATCAATGAAAAATACTTCTGCAGGTGTCTGTATTCACAAAAAGGTACATTTGCATTCCAACTGAGAGAGATGTGAACTACATTAGCGTACTTATTTGCATCTTCAAATTTGGGATTTTACTCCTTCCATTTTGTCTGCAAAAGGCTGTTCACATAATTTTAAAGGAGGCTTTTAAGTTTTCCGTGTCATATAGGTAATCTGTAATGGTAAAAAAATCCCTCAGTATTGCTTACGCATTAAGTGCATGAAGAATTTAGAAATCAGGATGGATGAGTGGACAGTCATGAGTTATCCAGTCGACAAAGTCAAGCTTTGCTCTCTGCCCCTTTGCCCACCCTCATTCATTCTCTTTGTGTTAAGGTGTTAAGGACAAATCTGTGGCAACAGACAAGGTTAGTATTTATGTCACTATGTCAGTGTACAACTCTTCATTGCTACCCTTAACACTTGATCTGATGTCTGATCTTACAGGATAGATTAACTTCCCAGCTAGACAGCGTGACTCTTTTTGTGCCTTTAATGGAACTACTTTTTTTCTTCTTCATTACCACTGAACTTTCAGAGTTTTAGTCATACAGCTTTTGAAGCACTGAATTTCTGCTGCTAAGGGTCTTTTAAAAACCAGAAGCAGCTTTTTGATTTGCTGACCAGTGTTAACTTATCAGGGACTGCTGTAGACTGTGCAATGGACCATGCACTCTCTGGGAATTGCTGGGACCATATGCCAGATGGAATTTTATCTGAAATGCATATTGCAATGGGGTAAGTCTGTTGCATATTTCTTTGTAGTTTAGGCAGCCTCTGGAATTCAGGATTTTCTATGGCTTTGTAGTCTCCAAAAGAAATACTCTGTTATGACAAATTATGATTATATCTGGTTTTGTAATATAAGCATTTATTAAGTCTTCTCTTAATCAAGAGAACTCCTTCATTATGAGAACTGATCAAAACACTATTGGCTAGAAAAATAAGAAGAAAAAAGGAATTATTCAGAAACAGTAAACAAGAAACTGCTAGCATTGTTAAATTTTGAGAAACAAAATACTGTCTAAGTAATAGTTTCTCAATAACCTTTTCTGAATGAAATCTGTTGACATTTTCCAATAACTCAAGTTCTTCATTTTTTTTGGAACTTAATACATATTTATCCAAGAGTCTTCAGACATGCAGCTGTCTTGAAATATGATTTTATTTTCACCTTTCTGAACTATAGTACTTTTTCTGCAATTTGTCTTCATAGCCCGAGCTCCTAAAAACTAAGGAAATAGAAAATATATATTTACTCGTACTTGAGAGGCAATAATTTTGTCAGAAGTGCTAGCACTTTAGATACTTCAGAATTTTTTAGAAAAAAGTGATGTGAAACTTGTTTGGTAATTTTAGCCTCTCAGCAGCAGCTGTTGTTAATGTATTGTACTGATTTGCAACTGTTGTAAATGCATTGTAGTAATCTGGAACTGCAGAAATCTACCATTTTTTTATCCTGTTGCAGCAGCTAGTTAGCCTTCATAATGGAAGAATATGCCAGCTACAAAATATCTATCATCTGGTATTTTGTTGCTTGTTATAAGTAAAAAATGCAAAGTATTAGCAAAGGTCCATCAGCTCAGGAAAATCATATTGAAATAGTCAGCAGAACACTGTTCAAAACATAAACCATTTGCAGTTCAAACTGAGAAAAGCCCAGACTAAAAGACCAATAATATTGTCACCAATGACTAATGTACATCTTACTCAATTCAGGCAAATAGATTTCACCTTGCAAATTTAAATCAGTGCACTGCTGTGTTTTTAATAAATTAGTCCCGGTTTTTGTGGACACAAACTCTATTATCTTGGATTCTATTATTTACCAAATATAAGCCAAACTATGCCCAGAGATTTTGTTTCACTTTGATTTATTGAATGTTATAGTTTCCGTATAGTTTTAGACCAAACATAGCTGGTTTCAGAAAGTTGTAAAGGTTTAATTTAAAGTAAAATATATTCTCAAAGATTGTAACAGCAGTTTCAAGTTTCCACTGAAAACGACTGGAACATGATTCAAGTTTGTGCCAGTTCCTTGATTGTCAGTAAAAAGTACACAAATATGTTTTACAGCAATATATATATTATATATATAAAAACTATATAAAATCTGTATTTATTTCTATATATAAATGTCATTTTTGTTTGTTTGTTTTCTCTGATGCAGTCTATTTTTACTGTATTGGGTTTATGTAGCAAGATTTTGGTAGCAGGGTGGGGGAGCTGCATCAGTGCTTTCTGTGAGAAGATACCAGAAGCTGCACCCATGTCCAAAAGCGCCAGTTCCACCCACCAGATGGGCCTACTGCTGGCCAAAGGTGAGCCCATCAGGGACACTGGTAGTGTTTTGTGATAACATATTTTAGAAGGGACAAAAACTGCTGTGCAGCAGCAGCTGGGAGAGAGAAGTGAGAATATGTGAGAATAAAAAATACACAGACAGAAAGGTAAGTGAAGGAGGAGGAAGAGAAGGTGCCCTAGGTGCTGGAACAGATTCCCCTGCAGCCCGTGGTGAAGACCGTTATGAGGCAGGCTGTGCCTTTGCAGCCCATGGAGTGGAGCTGGTATCCATCATGCCCATGGAGGACTCCCTGACAGAACAATTCAATGTGCCCAAAGGAGGCTGTGGCCCAGTTGAGCAGGCTTCTGGCAGGACCTGACCCTGTGGCAAGGAGCCCATGCTGGAGCAGGTTTGCTGCTAGGACTTGGGGCCCCCATGGGGAACCCACACTGTTCCTGAAGGACTGCACCCCGTAGAAAGCACCCATGTTAGTGCTGTTGGCCAGAACTGCCCTTGACGGTATTTGCTAAATGATCTCCCTATTCTCTACCTTGACCCATGAGCTTTTCACCATATTACCTTCCCCATGTCTGTTGACAACACGGAGTGATACAACAGCTTGGTAGGAATCAGGTGGCCAGCCGAAGTCAACCTGCCACATTTAGAAACAAATAGTTTCTATCCCATCCCATCCCATCCCACCCCACCCCACTCCACCCTATCCCATCCCACCCTATCCCATCCTATCCCATCCTATCCCATCCTATCCCATCCTATCCCATCCTATCCCATCCTATCCCATCCTATCCTATCCTATCCTATCCTATCCTATCCTATCCTATCCTATCCTATCCTATCCTATCCTAGTCCCCTTTTGGCACATGTTGTTGTAGCTGTTATTCTTGTTGTTGCAGTTGTTATTCTTGTTGTTGCTACTGTTATTATAAAAAGAGCATCTTATCTAAGTTTTGTCTTGACAGTATTTTGGTGGAGCTCTCAGCCATAACTCTTAAGTCCAAGAACTGACCAGCATGAGAGCAATAGATACTGTAATGATCCAGAATTTTTTTAATATGCAGAAGACACAGGTTTTGTACATGTTCAGTCAATAACAGCCAAAACTATACTGTGTGTCACTACTAAGCAAACCACATAAAGGAAAAAAGTAGTCAAAAGTCATATCAGCAAGGTGATGGAAATTTCAATCAAAAGTGGGGTCATCCTGACTGACCTGGCTTTCTATTGGGGATACTTCATGTGTTACATGATCCAGTCAATCCTCTGCTATGTAATTGCAGACACAAAAAATAAATAAATGAGCTTTTACAGAGGAGACAAGGAAACATACATGTAAAATTTTAAGCTTGCCCTTGTTTTTTTTTAAATAGCTAATTCCTGTCTTATTATTGTTTGTATGTATACAAAAAAATTTCCCAGTGGTAGCCATCAAGCTGTTACTGAACTTTATTTTAGGCAGTAGTTCCTAACAGATACAGTTTGTGGACCACCTCTCTGTGATTTAAGAAAAGGAAAGCAAGATGTAAGAAGGATGTAGTAAAAACACAGCTTCAGCATGAACTGTTTGTTGTAGGACTTCTCCTGAGAACGATGAGGCCTATTTTCTCATGGAAACTGAGGGAATGGCAAAAAGCTACATGTAAGCAATTGAAATTCTGTCTTTAGTCAAATCCCCAATAGGTAGGTTAATGAAGATACTTCACACTGAGATGCAGTAAGACCTATGTATGCTTAAACAGAAATTGTAGCAAGAATTTTGCCAGCCAGGTTGTCTTTATCTATGCACGTCATTCTCCTCTGGGTGATTAACTGCAGCTTCTCTCTGGTATGATTGCCACAGATCCATTGTTTTTCTTCCTGATAGCTGCAGACTCTCTGAAGAATACTGAGTTAATGATCTTCTGTTATAATTATATCCTGCTATAGAATTTGTATTAGGGAAACTTTCAGTTTTATGTTTATCTAATTATAATAACAAGGGTTAATTAAAAGACATTTTCTCATTTCAAAATCTGAGAAATAGTGTATCTTAATTTACCACTGTTGAAACAGATTTTATTGGGGGGGGGGGGGAGGAAAATGTTAATATATAAGCTAAAACCAGTTCAGATTTGTTCTGATTTTTGTTCAGTTCCAATGCAAATACTTGTGTACATGTAATTACATGAAAGTACAAACTTACATTTAATCGGAGAAACAGTAGCCTTCCAATGCCTGGAAACTGCCTGTCAGTCTTCAGTCTATTAGAAGTATGTAGGTTGCCTTTTCTTTCTCCATCATATGGGTGTAGCATATGAATTAGTTCTATTGTACTCCTAAGGGTAACTGTAATTTTGCCTTATAGCTTACCAGTACCATCTACACAACCTAGTACAGCGCTATGAAAAAAGCTCAGTTACTTCTGAAATAATTTAACTGTAGAACAAAAATAAACAAAATCTGTGATATCTTTACATCATACTGACAGAGTATGAGCTCTTTGGTCTCAGAGAGTTAGATAAGCCAAGAAACAGAAGTAGGAATGCAGTCTGTGCCAGCACCTGACCTGTTTGTCCAAGGCTTCCTCTGAACTCACCAGATATTTTACCTTAGTAGAACCAAGGGAATCTCAGCCACTTTTTACTTCTATGTGCAGCACAGGCATTTTCTGACTTTTACAGCCCAAAATTTACAGTCCGAACAGCATATGGAAGGTAAGTAGGGAAGAAATGTAGGTAGGGTTACACTTCCGTAAATTTGTATATTATTCTATTTAAAGCTTGCTTCTTTCTTTTTCACTTTTCTCTCTTTCTCATTCCTTCCTTCCTTCTTTTCTTCCTCCCTTCCTTCCTTCAAAATTATTTGATGTTTAAACTGCATACATGGAATCATATTTCTATTTCTGAAACACTAATTTCAGAGTATTTGTAAAAAGACATAAACGACTTTTGATTGAAACATAACGCTAAAGCTCTTCCATTAAAGAAATTAAGATTTTTATAAATGCTGTATATACATCACGTATAGGTGTCGTGGTTTAAACCTAGTCAGGCAACTTGTTCACTCACTCCCAGTGAGTGGTGCCAGGCTGACAACAATCGAGGGCCCCGCCCCCCCCGCCAACCGGGGCTCCCCCCTTCCCCACTCCAGGAGGAACGGGGAGGAGGATCAAAAGAGTGCAACTCCTACGGGTTGAGACAAGAACAGTCCAGCAACCAATGTACAACACAAATCACCACTGCTACTACCAACTACAACAATGATAAGAGAAAATAACAAGGGAAGAGAATACGATACCACCGGCCAAGAAATGAGTCCCACCCGGAAGCCGTGTCCTTCCGGGGAACTCCCAGTTACCCCCCACCCCGGGTATGACGTGCTGAGGTATGTAATACCTCTTGGCTAGCCTGGGTCAGGTGCCCCATCTCTGCTTCCTCCCGGCTTCCCCTCCTCGCTGGCAGAGCATGAGCCTCACAAAGTCCTTGGTCAGGGTAAACATCACTTAGCAACAACTGAAAACATCGGCTTCACCAACACCTTTCTCAGGCTGGAAGTCAAAACACAGCACTGCACCAGCTACCGCAAAGAAGAAACATGACTGCTACTGCTGAACCCAGGACATTATCCACCCCTTATTCCATGCCATTCATGTCATGCTCAGATCCCACATTTTCAATACACCATCACTCTCCCACATATATACATCCATTTTCTTAGTGCATGGACCAATCCCTATAATGCTGCTCAGTCCATTCAGTCCATAATGTCAGGTTCCATCTCTTGTAATAATCTTTCAGGGCAGGAACGGCTGTGTCCAGTATTGGATCGTTGCCTGATGATGCTGGTCGTTCCTTTACTGAAGAACTCATCCAGTTCTATCAAAGTTCATTCTCTGTTGGGATGATGGTTGGAGGGAAATCAGGGCTAGTCGCTGGTGACCTGGAGACATCTAGTTGATGGGCTATAAAAGTATTACACAGCAGGCAACAGCATACAATTGAGTTCATTGGCTGTTTTCCTCTAAAATGAAATCCCCTTGATGTATACATCAGACTTCCCCATCTTCCCGGATTACCCACGAAGTATATCTGGGTCCCTGGGCAAAAGCAATCCCACGACTGGGTTTGCCTTTACCTGAAGCAGGAATAACCCAGACTGTCTTCCCCAGCAAATTCTTCATATGCTCCACGGGAACTTTGTCCCCTCTACAATATGTAAAAGTTCTGACTGGGCTGGGCCGGCCCTGTTGGCAGATCCTCTGGTGTTGACCAACCAGGTGGCCTTTGGTAAGTGTGTATCCCAATGCTTGAAAGTTCCCCCACCCATTGCTCTCAGTGTAGTTTTTAACAGCCCATTGTACCGTTTGATTTTCCCAGAGGCTGGTGCGTGGTAGGGGATGTGATATACCCACTCAATGCCATGCTCTTTGGCCCAAATGTCTATAAGGTTATTCTGAAAATGAGTCCCATTGTCTGACTCAATTCTCTCTGGGGTGCCGTGTAGCCACAAAATCTGTTTCTCAAGGCCCAGGATAGTGTTCCGGGCAGTGGCATGGGGCACAGCGTATGTTTCCAGCCAGCCAGTGGTTGCTTCCACCATGGTAAGCACATGGCGCTTCCCTTGGCGGGATGTTGGCAGTGTGATATAGTCAATCTGCCAGGCCTCCCCATATTTATACTTCAACCCTCGTCCTCCATACCAAAGAGGCTTTAACTGCTTGGCTTGTTTAACTGAAGCACATGTTTCACACTCCTGAATAACCTGGGCAATAGTGTCCATTGTTAAGTCCACCCCTCGATCACGAGCCCATCTATATGTTGCATCTCTGCCCTGATGGCCTGAAAGTGTCATGGGCCCACCGGGCCAAGAATAATTCACCTTTATGTTGCCAATCTAAGTCCATCTGAGCCACTTCAATCTTAGCCGTTTTATCCACTTGTTGGTTGTTCTGGTGTTCCTCAGTGTCCCGACTCTTGGGTACATGGGCATCTTACATGACGTACCTTCACCACCAGGTTCTGCACCCTGGCAGCAATATCTTTCCACAGTGCAGCAGCCCAGATGGGTTTACCTCTGTGCTGCCAGTTGCTCTGCTTCCATTGCTTCAACCACCCCCATAGGGCATTTGCCACCATCCATGAGGCAGTATAGAGGTAAAGTACTGGCCACTTTTCTCATTCAGCAATGTTCAGGGCCAGCTGGATGGTTTTCACCTCCGCAAACTGACTCGATTCACCCTCTCCTTCAGCAGTTTCTGCAACTTGTCGTCCAGGACTCCATACAGCTGCCTTCCATCTCCGATGGTTTCCCACAATATGGCAAGAGCCATCAGTAAACAAGGCATACTGCTTTTCACTTTCTGACAGTTTATTATATGGTGGGGCCTCTTCAGCACGCACCGCCTCCTCCTTTGGTGACATTCCGAAATCTTTGCCCTCTGGCCAGTCCATGATGACTTCTAGAATGCCTGGACGACTGAGATTTCCTATTCGAGTTTGTTGTGTAATCAGTGCAGCCCATTTACAGTTTACGGATCAGCTGGTGGATGGGAATCAGGGAGTCTCGGTTAGTGCGATATTGCCGCCGGTGCACTGTTGTAGTCGCAATTGGCGCCTGTTGTTCTTCGACTTTCAGCAACCCCACAGCCGAGGGATCTTCTGAGAGACCAGGCAAGGTGGACAGCTGCTCAATTTCCTCAGTCTCCAAAGCAGCAATACCAAAAGCCCATCGGTACCCTTTTGGGTCTTTGAAGTACCCTCTCTTGAGGTAGTCTATGCCGAGGATGCATGGAGCCTCTGGAACAGTCACAATAGGGTGCTTTTGCCATTCCCTCCCAGTCAGGCTGATTTCAGCCTCCAGCACAGTCAACTCCTGGGATCCTCCTGTTACTCCAGAAATATAGATGGATTCCACCCCTTGACAGCTTGATGGCATCAGGGTACACTGTGCACCGGTATCTACTAGAGCCTTATACTTCTGTGGGACTGATGTGCCAGGCTATCTGATCCACACAATCCAGTAAATCCGATTGTCCCCTACCTCCACCTGGCTGGAGGCAGGGCCCCTCTAACAGTCGTCACAGCATTGGACACTTAAGTCGTGTTGAAAGGGATTATTCTTTGTTGTCACAGGAGCTGGAGTAAAATCAGCTCTTCCATTCCATCTGGGAAACTGCTCACCAGAGACTGAAGCCGTAGCTCTCATGGGATGATCAGTCTTGGCCCTTGCTCCCCTCTTCAGTTCACTCACCCATTCCTCCAAAGCTGAAGTAGGTTTTCCATCCCACTTTGTCATGTCTTCTCCGTGATCCCGCAGGTAAAACCATAGGGTAGCCCGTGGCATATACCTCCTGTATTTCCTCTCTCGAACAATAGGACGCCTTTTGTTAATAGCTGAGACGTGTGTTGATACACATGAGGAACTGGATAAATCAGATAGATCGTCCCTCAATTGTTTGAGGTCCTGGGACAGTTTTTCCACAGCTGAGATGATGGAAGGGGTGAGATTGTCTTCGAACTCTCGGAGTTTATGAACCATTTCATCCACTGTTAGTGGTACTATGTCATTCCAGGTTACTGTTTCCAATGAATGGGCATATGATGACGGTTCATTCCGTGCACATTTCCGCCACATGGGTCATGTACATTCAACTTCATCTGGATCTATGGGTGTATCCCCGTTATTCGGCTTGATGTGATAGATCATCTCTACGATGGCTGATTCCCTCAGAGACTGGATGCCTTTGTCTATAGTAGTCCACTTGGCCAAACGACTCATAACATCGTCCTTGTATGGAAACCTTTCTTTCACAGCTGCCAAGAGCCTCCTCCAAAGACTGAGGGACTTTTTCTCTCTTGCAATTGCTTTGTCAATTCCCCCTTCTCTAGCAAGTGATCCCAGCTGCTTGGCTTCTGTACCTTCTAGTTCCTGACCATCGGCCCCATTGTCTCAGCATCGGAGTAACCAGGTGATGATGTGCTCCCCTGGTTGACGGGTAAAATCTTTTCGCATATTCCGCAACTCGGTTGAGGTCTGAGGTCGAGAAGTTACCTCTTCTTCTTCTTCTTTCTCATGTGATGATGACTCCTGACCAGATTCTGGACCGGGTGGTGAACTCATTGTTTCTTCATCTTGTTTCACCCTTCTTGCCTCTTTTTTGCTTGTTCTCTTGCGTAAAGGGGCAACTGATATTGGTACAAATTGGTCCTCTGGTTTGCCTGCAGTAATTATCACTGTGGTTTGAGTAGCAACTGTACTTGTTGCTGGGGGTGGTGCAGCTGCTGTGCTTGGAGCTGGGGTAACCGCTCTGTCTGTTGCAGTCAAAGTTTGAGCAGCTGCTGTACTTGCTGCTGGAGTAGCTGTGCTGTTCAT
Organism: Pezoporus occidentalis; assembly: GCF_034315485.1. NCBI lineage: Eukaryota > Metazoa > Chordata > Aves > Psittaciformes > Psittacidae > Pezoporus > Pezoporus occidentalis. The sequence goes on along the minus strand of NW_026914611.1, from coordinate 3,135,616 downwards.
TGCAGCCAAAGTTTGAGTAGCGACTGTACTTGTCGCTGGGGGTGATGAAGCTGCTGTGCCTGGAGCTGGAGTAGCTGCGCTGACTGTTGCTTTGCCCTCAGATCTGTCGACATTCTTTTCCTTTTGAAGGTGCTGGATAGTGTTGAACAAGGTCCTGTTAGCATAGGCCAAGACCCAGCACGTTGCCATTATTTGTCCATCTCTGGTATGGCCAGAATAACCACACACCTCATTTAAGTGTTTTACTAATTCTTCTGGATTTTGCAGTTGTTTGGTAGTGAAATTCCAAAGCACTGGAGGGGCCCACTGACCTAGATACTTGCCCATACTATCCCACACACCCTGCCACTCATGGCTGTCCAGCCTCAGGGAAAATCTCTCGGTCCTCCCACATCGTCGTTTGACCCCAGACAAGACCCAAACCTGACTCTGCTTAATTCTTGAAATCAGTCATGGGCAAAACACACTCTGTATGCGTTCTAGCATGGTGATTCCTATCACCATCAGCAAACAAGTCTCAACAGCATTAAAAGGCCATTCAAAAAATTCAAAACTCTCAAATGTAAATGGTCTGGGAGGACGACTGGGAGGGTAAAAGGATGTCTCCTTCACAGGTTGAGCACCTGAGAAGGAGAAAAAAGATGTGCAATTGCTAAGCACTTCTATTATATACCTCCCAAAGTATAAAGGTGGTGACCACACTGGGAACATAAGCCAGATCAGTTTCATGATCAATAATCCTATGGTATTACAAGTCATTACCATAAAGTACAATGAGACAAAAACTTTGGCCCAAGCCCCACACTTGAAAAACACTAATACAGCAAATACCGGATGGAAGTAAGATATGATATACTGAAATTGTGAGATCAAGAGGCACAACCTTGAGAGCCAATAAATCAGCATTGTGACAAGTGACTATTAATCCGGTCAGATCTGTTGTTATCTCAACCCCTCGTGCCCCACGGTGGGTGCCAAAACGAACTGTCGTGGTTTAAACCCAGTCAGGCAACTTGTTCACTCACTCCCAGTGAGTGGTGCCGAGCTGACAACAATCGAGCCCCCCCCCCCCCCCGCCAACCGGGTCTCTCCCCTTCCTCGTTCCCAGAGGAGTGGGGAGGAGGTTCGAAAGAGTGCAACTCCTACGGGTTGAGACAAGAACAGTCCAGCAACCAATGTACAACACAAATCACCACTGCTACTACCAACGACAACAATGAAAAGAGAAAATAACAAGGGAAGAGAATACGATACCACCGGCCAAGAAACGAGTCCCACCCGGAAGCCCGTGTCCTTCCGGGGAACTCCCAGTTACCCCCCACCCCGGGTATGACGTGCTGAGGTATGTAATACCTCCTTGGCTAGCCTGGGTCAGGTGCCCCATCTCCGCTTCCTCCCGGCTTCCCCTCCTCCCTGGCAGAGCATGAGCCTCACAAAGCCCTTGGTCAGGGTAAACATCACTTAGCAACAACCAAAAACATCGGTATCACTAGCAGTGTTCCCAGGCTGGAAGTAAAAACACTGCACTGCACCAGCTACCACAAAGGAGAAACATGACTGCTACTGCTGAACCCAGGACAATTTGTAAAAAAATATTTTGTCTTATTTTTGCCGTGACAACATACACAAACATACCATGAAGAAGTGATATATGAGGTGCAGATGCTTACAGAAATGCCATATGCTCTTATACTTGAGGTTTTTGCAGGGTTTTCGATATTTTAGAAATACAGGCACAGAGCAGGAAGAAGCTTTAAAGACTATTGAGTCGCATATCTAACCTTGGAAGGAAAGCACAACATTTAATTAAATGGCTATATGCATTTATAAGCAAAAGAACAGCAAAACACTGTATCTAATATAGGAAATGAGGCTGAGCCCAGCCTATTTTATTTCAGTTAAAAGCACGTCCTGAAGTTCTTATAAGAGAGGGAACTTGGAACTAATTAGTTCAGGTGCTACAATTAATTATCTTCTAGGATTATAAGGTTGTCATACCAGCTTTATTATATTTGACATTAGACAATGTCATTTTCAAGGTTTTAAAATATTTTCTATCTTGAAAATGTTATTAAGGACACATTTTATGAAAAAAGATAATTTGTTATAATCTGCTACATATAAACTAGAGAATAAGTAGACTCAGAAGACTAAGTCCTTTATTGCATCTATGTAGTTTGTCACACCTAAGAGGTGAAAATTCAGAAGTAGAACTGCCTTCTCTTTTTGAGAAAGAAGTAAGGTCAACTGAGATTGAAAGGTAAAGCAGAGTGTAAATCAAGCAGCACTGAGAATATCAGAAACCTTCTAATCCAAAGGTAGAGCAGCTGTCCAACCTTCCCTAACTGTATTGTCATGGCATTCAGGTATCCCCCAAGTAATTTTGACTCCATTATTTTTCTAGCAGACCTTTTTCCAGAATGTGGTCTAATTTAGTCTTGCTGTGGGGGGAAAGTAAGCTCTGTCATTATGTAATTTAGCACTGAGAAGAGCTGGGTTCTAAATTGTATATGATACTGTACACTGGTAAACTTGTGTTAAGGTCACTGGTTAAGGTTGTATGGAAACCCAGTAAAAGCTCTAAGAGACAATTTACCACCAAGAAAAATTCCAATCTATAATTTATGTTGTAGTATTACCTTTATTACTCTGCAGCATCTGCTGGACTTTGAAATTTGCACATAGAATACAGATTTTATTGATTCAGAAGAACTCAACAGACTTACATAAATACTTAGTTAATGCATAGAAAATAAGAGTAACATAATTAAAACAAATTTCAGCTTAAGAAGTCTTTTGCTTGTAATACACAATACAGTCTTTCCACTTAGAGTGACACAAAAGAAACATATATCTCATATTGTAGGAAAGAATGGAGTTGATGGTGTAGTAGAGGTGTAATTATTGCTAAAAGAAATAGATGAAGGGATTTTATAACTTAAATATCATTAAAGGATATGCCAAGTCAAAATAGAAAATTGCAGGCAAATTACACTTCCAATTTTTGGTTGCTAAATACCTTAAATATAAAACTATCACAGAAGAAATTACTATACCTACCATCCAAGTTGACAACACATGCTTAATTTAGATTTATATGCCACGCCTTAGGCACTTGCATTAGGGAAGGTCAATCTTATCCACAATTACAGTAACTTTAGCAACAATCCATTACTTATTCATGACCATAGAAACATCGTAGAACCACAGAATGGTTAAGAAGGGACCTTAGAGATCAGGGTTCTAACCCTGCTGCCAAGGGGCTAGATAAGTATGCTGAAGGCCCAGTCCAATCTGACCTTGTGCACTTCCAGAGATGGGTATCCAATAGGTAAGATTCTTCCAGCAGCTTCAGAATCTTTTGCCCACATCTTTTAAAGGCATTGCATACTTTGGTGTAAGAAATTTACTCCAAATTCACTGACTGTACTTCTGGAGGCTAGTGCTCTTCTGAAGCTCTTTTTTACAACCATAACCTGATTTCAACATTGGCCAGTGGCTGAGTTAAGGCCTCTTTAAAAATGTTTCAATTATGTTGTTGTCTTTTACATCCTCAGCAATGATTCCCAGCCACTAAGACTTCTCTCAAAAATGTGAGGTTTTTACTGCTGAGAAAACAGTACTGTAATCTTCTAAGGGTGTATGCCCACTATTAAAAAAAAATGGATCCTTTCTTATTTGCCGTTGATCAGGTTCTGAGTTTTCATACATTTACAATGACTGGAAAAAGGGAGATATAACCCCCATTTTCAAGAAAGGGAAAATGGATGACCCAGGGAATTACAGACCAGTCAGTCTCACCTCTGTGCCTGGCAAAATCTTGGAGCAGATTCTCCTGGAAGGCATGCTAAGGCACATGAAAATCAATAAGGTACTTGGTGACAGCCAGCATGGCTTCACTAAGGGGAAATCTTGCCTGATCAATTTGGTGGCCTTCTATGATGGGGCTACAGAACCGATGGACAGGGGTAGAGCAGCTGATGTCATCTACCTGGACTTGTGCAAAGCATTCGACACTGTCGCATATGACATCCTTGTCTCTAAATTGGAGAGACATCAATTTGATGGATGGACCACTTGGTGGATAAAGACCTGGCTGGATGGCCGCACTCAAAGAGTTGTCATCAATGGCTCAATGTCAAGCTAGAGACCAGTAACGAGTGGTGTCCCTCAGGGATAGGTGTTGAGACCGGTCTTGCTTAACATGTTCAATGCTGACATGGACAGTGGGATTGAGTGCACCCTCAGCAAGTTTTCTGATGACACCAAGCTGTGTGGTTCGGTTGATACCCTGGAGGGAAGGAATGCCATCCAGAGGGACCTTGACACACTTGTGAGGTGGGCTGATGCCAACCTCATGAGGTTTAACCCTGCCAAGTGCAAGGTCCTACACCTTGGTTGGAGCAATCCCAGGCACAGCTACAGGTTGGGCAGAGAAGAGATTCAAAGCAGCCCTGTGGAGAAGGACTTGGGGGTGTTGGTTGTTGAGAAAATGAACATGAGCCAGCAGTGTGCGCTTGCAGCCCAGAAAGCCAACCATATCCTGGGCTGCATTAAAAGGAGCATGACCTGCAGGTCGGAGGAGGTGATCCTGCCCCTCTGCTCTCGTGAGACCTCACCTGGAGTACTGTGTGCAGTTCTGATGTCCTCAACATCAAAAGGACATGGAACTGTTGGAACAAGTCCAGAGAAGGGTCACGAGGATGATCAGGAGTCTGGAGCACCTCCCGTATGAAGACAGGCTGAGGAAATTGGGGCTGTTCAGCCTGGAGAAGAGAAGGTTGCGTGGAAACCTCATAGCAGCCTTCCAGTATTTGAAGGGGGCCTATAGGGATGCTGGGGAGGGACTCTTCATTAGAGACTGTAGTGACAGGACAAGAGGTAACGGGTTAAAACTTAAACAGGGGAAGTTTAGATTGGCTATAAGAAGGAAATTCTTTCCTGTTAGGGTGGTGAGGCACTGGATTAGGTTGCCCAGGGAAGTTGTGAATGCTCCATCCCTGGCAGTGTTCAAGGCCAGGTTGGACGAGGCCTTGGGTGATATGATTTAGCATTCGGTGTCCCTGCCCATGGCAGGGGGTTGGAACTAGATGATCTTAAGGTCCCTTCCAACCCTAACGATTCTATGATTCTATGATTCTATGACTCAGGTGGATGAAGTGAAAGTAAGTTTCTGTGAAGTAGATTATCTTCTTCTGAGGTAGTCACATTAATATTCTTTCCAGAGAGATAGACAGCAATATTCAGTTTTAAGACATGGCTCATCTAATCTGAAGTACACACTTGAAAACATTATGAACTATGTCATAAAGAATCAGTCCACCCACTGTTGCTAAATACCCAGCCAACTCACGCAGATGTTTTCATCACAGATGCCAAAATTTAGGTGATCTGTTTCCATGAAACTTAGAAGCAAAATAAATAAACGCATACATACAAAAATACATTTGCCAGTGACACCAAGATGTGTGATGCGGTCACCACACTGGATAGAAGGGATGCCACCCAGATGGACTGTGCCAGGCTTGAGAAGTGGGCCAGTGCGAACCTCATTAAGTTCAGCAAGGCCAAGTGCAAGGATCTACACCTTGCTTGGGACAAACCCAAGCATAAGTACAGGCTTGGAGGATAATGGATTGAGAGCAGCCATGAGGAGACTTGGGAGTGTTGATGGATAAGTTGCTCAACATGAGCTGGCAGTGTGTGTTTAAAAGCAGTGTGCCTACAAGAAATCTGGAGAGGGACTTTTTACAAGGACTTGTAAGGATATGACAATGGGGAATGGCTTTGAGCTGACAGAGGGGAGATGTTGCAGAATGACTCTAAGAGCAGGACCATAGAGCCCTGGAGGACTGTACGAGCAAGGCAGGGGGTGGCCCCCACAGGTAACTGGAGACCGGACATGGGAGGAGAATGTGGAGGAAGCTGTGTGGGGCTAACCAATACTGTTGTGCCAAGAAGGAGTGGCTGAATACCACTCCTATATATGTGTGAACTCCGTCACAAATAAACTAGAAGTTGCTTATCACCCGTATTGGGTTGGCCTGTCTGCTTCTCCTCGCCGCTTACAAATGGCGCCCGAACAGGGACGCGGACTACAGGGCCCTGGTCGCTGGGGACCCGGAATACAGGGCCTCGACTAGCGGGGACCCGGATACAGGGCCCCGGTCACTGGGGACCCGGATTACAGGGCTCTGACTAGCAGGGACCCGGAATACAGAGCCCCGACTAGCGGGGACCCGGAATACAGGGCCCTGGTTAGCGGGGACCCGGATACAGGGCCCCGGTCGACGGGGACCCGGATACAGGGCCCCAACTAGCGGGGACCCGGATACAGGGCCCCGACTAGCGGGGATCCGGGTACAGGGCCCCGACTAGCGGGGACCCGGGATACAGGGCCCCGACTAGTGGGGACCCGGACACAGGGCCCCAACTAGTGGGGACCCGGACACAGGGCCCGGTTTAACGGGGACCCAGATACAGGGCCCCGGTCGACGGGGACCCAGATACAGGGCCCCGGCTGACGGGGACCCGGAACGGCGAGTGAGCGCTGCCAGCGGCAGCGGCCGGGAAGCACGGGCAATGCTGCTGCGGTGGCGTGACGGACCCGGGTGCTTGGACTAGCTGAAAGGAGTCTGCCGCTGGGGCGAACCAGACACTGCTGCGTTGGGAGGCCGATCCGGAGACCGAGGTTACAGGACGACCCAGAAGAAGACGATCCGGAAAAGGCTGGCCATGAAAATGGACCGAGAGGTAGCCCTGGACTTTTACAGTGCTTTTTATAAAAGCGGGGTACTGAGCCCTGAACTTTTACAGTGCTTTCTATAAAAGCGGGGAATTGAGCCTGAGACTCTAAAGCAGCTAGCAGGTCTAGTGGCTGTAGGGAAGGCTAAGGGATTTTTTGTAGATCCTAATACAGTTTTTGAGGAGAGTGAGTGGCGAAAGTTTGGTGAAGAACTATTTGACTCAATGCTTAATGATGATAAAACGGCAAAGAAACTCGGTAAACCATGGAGAGAAGTAATAAACTGTATAAAAAGTTACAAGGCGGAAAATAAAACTGCCGCGGTAGCAACGGAGAAACTAGGAACAGACGTCCCCGGTCGGTTGAAACCGGGGGAAGATTACAACTCGTTCCCCCCAGCTCGCGGGAGCACAGAGTTTCCCACCCCCTACCCCCCACCCCCCCCCTTCCTTTTCTCCCCCTCCATCAGAAGGTGCCGCGGAGGAGGTGTAACCCCCTGCTCCCCCACTACCCCAGTTCCGAAAGTAGGGACTTTGAAAAGGACAGAGAAAGTATATTAGAAGGGATACGTATGATAAATGTCGAGGAATCCGAAAGAAAGAGGGCGGTGCCTCGGCGCTGGATCGATTGCGGTGCCATTTTGAAGCACGCAGTAGAAAATAGAGATCATGCACTAGCAGGAGATTTAAAGGAACCGCGACCCTCTCCAACCCACTATGCCCTAGAGTGAAAAAAAATAAAAAATTAACTCAGTTATGGAGGAGCCAGGTCTGCAGATGGCTACATACCGAACGAGAGACAACTGATAAGAAAGACGCAGCTGTGAGCAACAGAGACCCTGAGTTCGGCCCAGGATCAGCCCCCGAATCCCCTGAATCCGAGCCAGATTTATATCCTCTGCTTCCAGACCCTGACTCTTCGTCTCCCAGGTCGGTCTGCTCAGACTTGCTGGCCCTGGAGACGCTCAGTTGTAACAATGGGTAACCAAGGATGCGATCATTACTGGGGAATTTTCTGCAATGGGCCTCTCTGCATAACCTGTGTTTACTACACAGGAGGGGGCTAAAGAGTGGGAAGGTCTTGATCTCAAAATAGTTAAGGAGGCCTGACAAGCAGTGACCACGTATGTGTTAAAATCCTCTTATACTCAAGCTGTATATGTTATGATTTTTTCTTGCAATTGACAGGGGGAGCCCATACAGTTTCTCTGTGATACTCATGTACTAGAAGTTGGTAAATATAAGCATGTCCAGGTTTCTATCAACCCTTGGAGACCTCTGTAGATACTGCTGGCCACTTCTTCCAGCACAGGCTGGCCACCTGTGTTGGAAAGAGTGTGCATTTTGGTCAGTATAAAAGCCCAAGCCTCATACGATGTGAGGGAGGCAGAACCTCTGCGGGGACGCTAAGGTTCAGCCTGCTACCTTGTACTGCAATGATGCTTCTCGGAGCTGGTTTGCTGTTAGTCTCCACAGGGTCCTTGTGCCACATTCTGTACGTGGGACTGTAGTGGGAGAGTAATGATGGCTTTTGCAAGGACTTAAAAAAAAAAAAAAAAAAGGGGGGGGGGGGGAAGAGAGTAATGATGCTGCACTTAACCTGTGTGCTTGTAAAGTAGCTATTATTAGAGGTTGTGATTTTGTGTATAAAACCACCAGTATTTACTAGCTAGTTGCTAATAAGAAACTGCACCTTGTATTGTATAGATTTGTCACTTGTAAAAGAGATGTTAGAGTATGGAAATTTGCAGTAGCTGCTAGAAAATGCTAAGGCAAAAGCTGGAAAGATTTTAATACAATGGTAGTGTTATAAAGCAGGTGATGGAACAAATTTAAGAGGGTGGGAGAATTCCACTGGTAAGAAATTTCTTTGGCTAGTCCTTCACTGCCATCAGCATCTTCAACATGCTGCTGCCCCCTGTAATAGTTACTCTGCTAATGTAAATTTGTGTTTGCCTTGCTGTAGTAGCGACTTGTTACGGGATGAAGCAGGTGAAACTCTGCATTGACAATAAGGTGCAAGGACTGAGGCTGACCAAATGCCTGCTACCACAATCAAGGGCAAGACTGGGTTGGCTTCTGTGTTTGCCACCAAGAAGAACCTTTAGCTCCGCTGTTGGCTGCAACCCAGCAGGCGTGGAGCAGTGGGGACACATGCCATGCCAGACCTTGATGTGAAGGATCAGAGAGCTATACAGTCTGTTATCAGAGAGCCATACAGCAGAAAAAAGGGGCAGGCCCAGGCAGCCTCTAGTTGGCATATGTTGGAAATATAATCTAGCCCAGATCCCCTGCTCAAGTAGGGCCACCCAAACCATATGTAAAACATAAAGGGGGAAGATGTGGAGACAGTGTTCTCACAGGAGAATGCATAAATGGTACATAAACTTTGAATAGTCCTGAAAGATACAGCAAGGCCATGGGAGGCCTGAAGAAGCTTAAGCAAGCAAGATAAGAGGCTGGAATTCACCAAGTTAATGAGAACTGTGGACTGTTGGCAAGCTTTCAAGGTTGAGTTCTCACACCTGTGTTTAACCAATTATATGTTAGTCACTAAGGGTCTTCAGAACATGTATCCAATCATAATATGCCAAATCGCTGTAAGTGCTTCAGCCGGGGCCTTGGCTCAACTAAGCAGACTGGGTTGCTGAGTTGCTAAGCAGACAATTCTACATCGAAGGCAATTCCTGATTTGTTTTAATGTTGACTCTGTAAGACATGTAACACTGCAGAACCCTTTGTTGTTGGAACAGGGACATGGATGTTAAGAGTTTGATGGAATGTGTTGTATGAGTCTCTCTGATTATGCTAATTCGATGCACGCACAGCTGAGAACCCTGGCTCAGCTTACCCAGCAATAGTAAATGAGCAATATCCTAAGAATAACTAGATGGTTGTCTTCACGGGGCATTACAGGTTGAGTCAAACACTGCGGTTTAAGGTATTGCACTTATGTATCATTGATTAGGTTAATCATCGTAGCTATTAGACTTACTTATAGTTGTGTGATACAACAGGTGAACAGAATAACCCACAATGCCTTGCTCGCACAAAGAAAAAGGGGGGAATTGTTGCAGAATGACTCTAAGAGCAGAACCATAGAGTTCTGGAGGACTGTGCGAGCAAGGCAGGGGGTGGCCCCCACAGGTAACCGGAGACCGGACATGGGAGGAGAATGTGGAGGAAGCTGTGTGGGGCTAACCAATACTGTTGTGCCAAGAAGGAGTGGCTGAATACCACTCCTATATATGTGTGAACTGCGTCACAAATAAACTAGAAGTTTGCTTATCACCCGTATTGGGTTGGCCTGTCTGCTTCTCCTCGCCGCTTACAGGGAGATTTAGAATAGATGTTACGAAAAAAGTCTTTATTGTGAGGGTGGTGAGACACTGGAACTGCTTGCCCAGAGACGTTGTAAATGCCACAGCTCTGGCAGTGTTCAAGGCCAGGTTGGACAGGGGTTTGAGCACCCTTGTTTGGTGGAAGGTGTCCCTGCCCATGGGGTTGGAACTAGATGAGCTTTAAGGTCCTTTCCAACCCAAACCATTCTATGATTCTATGATGTATCTTCAAAATTGTTAATTTTTTTTCATTCCCATATATACATTAAAAAGCTATTATTCTCCTTGAAAATTCAATTCAACTAGATTTGTATATGCATATTTTGGCTGGAAATCCTGAAAAGAAGTATGTACAAGATTTTCAGTATGACAGAACAATTCTGTAAAAAAAAAAAAAGAGAGAGAGAAAGAATATAAAAAAAGAAAAAATGACTAATTAACTAAAATCTTCAAATAACACTAGTTTACTTGTTGCTTTTCCTGATCATCTTTCTAATGATGTATGGAAGGTAATCATGTAGTAGATGGAACAAGACGCAGATATGCAAATCATTACTCACTGTGATTTGCCTAAACTCTTCCTCAGCAGCTTAACAGGAAAATGCTGTCCTAAAGTAGTACTATAAACTATTATGCATGCGTATATATATATATATAGATATATAAATGTACAGAGGGCAATCCAGACTTAATTCTTTACACTTCAGAGTGCTACCTTTTCTGCAATTGCTTCTAAGTATTTCTCTCAGTTATCCTGTAGGAAACTTGGGTGGTTAGCTTGTGCTGCTGCTAGTCTGACTCTCAGGTAACTACATTTTGGTGAGGATCTGAGCAAAGAACCTAAATATCTTAACAGATTATCCTAAAAAGCCTTTACACATCCAGAATACTTTTAATCTTAATGGTTAACAGAAAGTAGAAACATAGTCCGACCAATCTCCTACTGCAAAAATGGCATTTTCTAATATATGGGATGTTGTCAGAGGAACTTTATCAAACTGGGAGCAAAAAAAGGTATTCACTGGAAGAAGTGTAACAGGATATTGGCTCATTTTGAACAAAGGTATTAATTTGTCACTGAGACATAAAGAGGAGAGAAAGGTAAGGAAACTAGGTTTTTGATTTTGCTCATTTGAGAAGAAGAAAATTTGGATTCCAGTTCTTCATCTGGTAAACGTTTACAGTAACATACTTAAATATAAACAATGCACCAAAAAATATTGTTCCCAGCTACAGATGTATAGTTGTGTCATGCAGATCAGTAACAAAAAGCACCAAGTGTTTTTTTTATGGTGGCAGGACTCTGGAGGTTAGCATGTGCACATGGCCGAATACACCATTACATAAAGACCAGCACTTTTCAGACTTCTTACCAGTCAGGCATATTTTAGACTAAGAATTGTGTGGTGATATGAACCACAGGCACACTTATAATGGTCTACTGAAGTTACAACCAAGGAAACCTGCACTGCACAAGTACCTCAGATTCATGCTAGCAGCTAGGAATTGATCAAGGCAAATTAAAGCTTTTCTGAAAGAATTAAAAATATAGCATATCTACCATTCTAGCACATTAATTATTGGCTAGTTGTTATTCATCTGTTCTTCCTCCAAAGTTACTTTTTATATACTCAGTGTAGCCTAGCAAGCAGTATTTTTCACTTTACTGAATAAAGGACGTAGACTTTTCATTGATTTCACAGAGCAGGGTCACAGGACTTCCCTGAGGTCCCTTTAGACTCAGATGAATTGTCCTTGTCTTACAAGTGCATTTTTAATTATAATGCTAAGATATGAATTAGACTAATAGTAGCTTATTGATGAAATGATGAAACAGAATGTTATACTAAGCAACATAGAGACATAGAATAAAGATATTCTTAGCCTGAGAGAATTTACAATCTAAGTGTAATCATGAGATAACAGATGGTAATTGACAGGCAGATGTGAAAACCAAAGAAACAATGAGACAGCATGATTGATTTTGGCATATCTTCTATTGTTAAGGTTTTAAAATTCATCATGGACAAGAATAATTTAGGAAAAGAAAAAAAAAAAGATAATGAAAGCCTTTTAGGTATTTCTAGGACAATAGTTCCAAACAGAACCTACACAGAAAGGCATAAATGTTAGCTGAAAATATAACATGGCTGATATAAGCTGGTTACTAAGCTGAAAAGAGACATAAACATTATCTGTGAAATGAGAAATCTAGCATAATCAAATGTCATGCCTTTGTGTTCTACAGAATTCATGTAAAGAAAATAGTGTCTTGACTGTGTAATGTTTATGTATGTTAGAAAAGTTTATGCTTATCAGTAAAAGAAGTATCATTACGGAACTACAGTGTCTACACTGCACTTGAGATACTTTGGAAAGAAAATAGTTTCTGTCAGGATAGGGGGTGATGAATGTTTTTATAAATAATTATGGAAGAACAGTGGAGTTCTTTCTGTAATGAAAACAGAAGCAGCAGTAAGAATGGAGCTGAGTATGTAGCATCCTTTCATAAAATATTTACAGCTCATGTCTATAATCTAATTCCAGTGATTTTCATCATTTTTCCTAAGCCACTGGAAAGTAGACCATAGAATCACACAGTTATAGTTTGTTGCCTTTGACTGTTCCATCACAAACTTAAATTTTTAACTGTGAGTGGGAAATGGAAACAAATAGGAATATGTGATGTATACATGACATTTGCTTTATGACTCAAATAGTTGAGTCTAGTCTGAGTACTGCTTAATCTTCTATTATAAAAATTTGCAACAAAATAATAAATAACTAAAAAATGTCACTAACCATAACAGATTTGTGCACCAATGACGTAATGCTGTTTGGGGGTTACAATTAATGCTGCACAGATTTTGCCTACAGGCCAATTAGTTTTATTATTTTTATATATGTGTGCAACTGCTTCTTGATTTATAAGATTGAAAGTGTCATTTCATAAATTAAAGCCGTGTAAATATGTCATTATTATAATATGTCAATATTACAGTATCAATTCCAATATGGCAATACTACAAACTTGATTGTAATACCTTGTGAATACTTACAATGTCAGAAAAGTTCTAACTAGACTACCATTTCTGCTTATAAGCATAAGTCAGAGATGAGCTACATAGCGTAAGAAGCACATGCACCTGTTGGAGTGAGTCCACAAGAGGGCCATGAAGCTGATCAGAAGGCTGGAGCACCTCTCCTATGAAGAATGGCTGAGAGAACTGGGCTTGTTCAGCCTAGAGAAGAGAAGGCTCCAAGGAGACCTTAAAGCAGCCTTTCAGGACTTAAAGAGAGCCTAAAAGAAAGCTGGAGACAGAATTTTTACAAGGGCAAGTAAGCATAGGAATGGATTTAAGCTGAAAGAGAGTAGATTTAGATCAAATTTTAGAATCAAATTCTTTACTCTGAGGGTGGTGGAGCTAGTAGCCCAAGGAAGTTGTGGGTACCTCATCCCTGGAAGTGTTCAAGGCGAGGTTGGACAGGACTTTGCGCAACCTGTTCTAGTGGAAGGTGTCCCTGCCCATGGCAGGGGTGTTAGATGAGCTTTAAGGTCTCTTCCAACCCAAAGCATTCTGTGATTGTATGATCATGATAGATGGCTTCATTAATCAGGTTTAGGCAACACTTGTCTCTGAACGCCCAGAATAACAGGTTTGAACATTTTTCTAATGTTTTTTTTCTAAAATTTTCTAATAAAAGGTTTTGTTGATTAGCATATATGAAAAATTTAAGCTGATGCTCAGCAAAGACAGTTCTTATTTGGGGAGCTCCCCAGCAGCAAGGGTGCATAAACTGGTTATCATCTTCCCCTCACTGTTTGTGAAAAAAAGTGTGGGTAGCACCTTATTTTGAAAACAGGTGCTGTATGAAGGAATGTATGCAGCTCTTACAGATGAAAGGTCATTTCCTGTTGGTTTTCTGGGAACTGTAGGTAGTACTCTGCCTTTGACTAGTCTTTAAGAATACGCTGATCGCATAGATGCTGGTCACATGCTGACTAGAACATAGAACTTAAGAGCCAAAATAGCTTTTCAGGGGCTTTAATCACCACCGTTCACACAATCAGGTATGGCCAGTGCATCTCTTTATATTTCTAAGTTATCTTCCCCTATCCCTCTCACCAGTATGTATATAGTTGACTTTTGCACCAGAAAAGAGGCCGATTCTTTGCCTAAAAGCCTTTACTTGCCTAGAAGAATTTACAGATCCCCACATGGAGGCTTAGTAGCATCTTCAAATGCTACTTAAAAGAACCCAGTCTTGCCAAGATTTCATGTGTCTTCTTAGGGATACAACCTGGCTCTTGAATAACATCATGTATATTGCATTTGATTGAAGTCATGACTGTTATTAGCCCTTAAAAAAAAATGTACAGGATATTAAGCTTTTAGTGAGGCACATGCTTAGTAAAAGTTTTTTTCAGTTTTACCACTGTAATACACAATTCATCAAATCATGTTTATTTTATTAAGGGTAAATAAGCTGGTTACCAGTGAAACTGTAAGGTAATTCCTCCCCAGATTTGATATCTTTGATATTTATGGAGGTGATATAGCAGTTGCCAGCCACACTTTAATAGCCTTGTCAGGCAAAACAAAGTAGTACCAGATCAGTGTTCACCAGTCCTATCTCCAACCGTAAGCATTGCATGCCCATTATCAAAAGCTGTAGGGGAGGCTATTGCATTTCCATTCAACGTAAAGCCTCTCTTTTGTCTGTTCTTTTTGTTTACAGAGATGCCCTTAACTTTTAAACAACAGCTTGACAACTCACAAATACCATGTCATGATAAATGTAGTGGTCTTGAAGGGCATCTATAAATTCATAAACCTCTAGGTGTGCCCATGCAATGGTGAACTGTGCTACAGAACTGTTAGTTTTGCATTCCAGGGTCATGCATCATTTGCTGTGCCTCCATGAGACAGCGGCCACATTCTTAACAACAAAATCACAGGGGTTGCATCATAAACCAAAAAAAAGAGGTAACCATACATTATGACAATGCTGTTGTGAAGGTTGGATCCCTGGAAAACATCCCACAGAGTTTTAAAACATGTACGCAATTTTGTATTTTGTGATTTATTTTTTTCCTTTATACATTCAGACTGCAAAGCAAAGCTGCCTTTCTGCCTGTGATCATTGATGCACTGTTTTGTTTTTTTTTTTGTCAGCATCCAGGTACCAGGCTGGGTAACTTGAAGCTTTCTGCTTCTAATGGAGGTACAATTTTATATAATCAAAAGAAAAACTTCATACATTTCACAAACATTGTAAGCCTCTTCCAGAACCTTGTTTAGTTCAACAGTATTATATGTATCCCTCTAGTATGTCTGTAGTTGCAGTATCTCTGAAGGGTTTCAGCACAGATGCAGTACAAGAAAAAATAGCTTGCCATTTACCTTGACAGAAACCACAGGGAAAAACTCATAAAGCAGATATTTTTACTTTAAGTGTACCAAAATAGGTTCTCAAGGTGTCAAAATTGTCAAGTGTAACTTCAGGGTGCCCAGGAGGGTACTGTTTTATTTTGCTGCGGAAGGACTAGAAGCTAGTATGATTCTAGAAATGATATTTTCATCAGGAGGTGTTTTTTTAATATAAGCGGACTACTCTTTCCTTGCCACTAAAACAAGCATCACTGGAATTCAGCAGTGTAGGCATTTTTTGTCTAAAACCTCTTCAAGCTGCCCATCTGATTTTTTTACAGTTTTCCATTCATGCTCCTGCTTAGATGTAGTATTAAAGCTCACACTTTTTACATGCTTTAATGTGGTCCACATTAACATTTGATACAGCTGAGAAAAACACCTTTCAAGTGACTGAAAACTGTTGGTGCCTATCTACATCTTCCCTGCTGAGCGGTGCAGGAGGATAGAGAATGGGGGGTTGCAGTGAGTTTATAACAGGTTGTTTCTGCTGCTCCTTCCTCCTCACACTTTTCCCCTGATCCAGTATGGGGGCCCTCCCATGTGAGACAGTCCCTCCAGAACTGCTCCACCATCATCTTCACCATGGGCTGCAGGGGAACCTTGGCTCATGTGCCTGGAGTACCTCCTCCATCTCCTTCTTCACTGACCTTGGTGTCTACAAGGCAGTTTTTAACATTTTTCCTCTCCCTCCTCTGTCTCAGGAACAATTTAACCCCTTAAATATATTTTTCCTCTAGTGTTTCTCACTCTTTTCTCCCCTTTCCATTTGCCTAAATGGCGTTTTATTGGCTTTTCTCAAATACTCTTTCCCCACGGTGCCACTACCTTAGTTGAAGGGCTCAGCCATCCCCTGGGGTGGTTCTGTTGTAGCTGCCTGTAACTAGTTGTACCTTGCACAGGGCAGCTCCTGCCTTTCCATACAGATATCACTCCTGTAGCCCTCCCACTACTAAAACATGGGCACCTGCAGCCAATACAGGTATTGTGAAGAGAAGATCAAGCACTTTTTTATCCTTCTCAGTGGCAGTCATGTGGATGGGCAGAAGTGTTTTGGTGGTAGCAGAACAGAAAATAGTACACAAACATACAAGTAGAGACCAGCACAGAATACTAAAAGGGGTCTATAGACTGATCTAGGTGTGTGTTTTCATGACCTTCTTTCTCATAGAATATCAGCATAAAAATCAGCATGATAACTTCATTAGTGTATAAACTACAGGTCTCCCTCAAAGTTTTCACTTCCTGTTGACACTGACATTGACAGTACTAATTTGAGTCTTTTTGCAAGTCAAAACCTTCTCCTTATTAGTTGTGTGCCATGCAAATAATTGCTTTCCCTCCCCAGTCACAGTGCTGCCCCCTCTGTAATATTCTGATCAAGGATGAGGGAGTAGATAGTTTTGATTTTCAGCAGTATTGAAGAAATTGGGGAAATAACCTGTCCAAACCTCAAATCCTAGTGCTTGGGAAAAGCCGCTTAGTTTTTCACAGGTTAAAAATCCCTAGGGGAGTTTCCCATGAGCATTGCCCCTGGACACTGGACATATGGTGAATACATCTTACTGTTTATTTTGCATGATAGTTTCTCTCCAACAGCTGCTTTTGGGTAAACAGATTTTAAAACGCATTACAGTGTTCCTGCAATGAGTCTACAGCTGTGTGTGCCTCCGTTAAACATTGTGGTTTCTTCTTCTGGCATTGAGTTGTGTAATATTTAATTTTTAGAAAACTGACAGTGAACGGAAATCAATGGTTTCAGAAGTTCCTTTTAAATGAAGAGGACATAAAAAAGTTCACTTTCAAGAACTGTTTTATCATCATTTTCTGTACCCATAATTTCTGCTAGTTTTTCACAATTCTCTTCCTATCATTTGTCCTAGTTAGCAAATCCATTTTTGAACCAGTCATTTGTCCTGCTGTGATTGAAATGTAATTCTCTATCTGAATAATCTTTCTAACAGTGCTGATTTCTGAAAGAGAATTTAATAGACATGTACAATAAGGAAGTTTGTATGTTTATGTATTTCCTAAAATAATCTGTCATTGGGTATTCTGTGAAATCACATGAAAAATCTACCATACTACATTTTTTATAATTTCTATAGGTATTTTGGGCTGTGATGAGAGGTTTGCAGAGAGCAATGAATTTGGCCAATGAACAGAATTTCAGTTCCTTAAGCTTTATAGATAAAATTTAATAAACAACCACATCTGAAAATATTAACTTTTTTAGATTTTGACTTTTAAGTGTTACAAACCCTCTGCAGGGGATAGTAGTGTGAGATGCATAAACCCTTTTTCATGACTCATGATTGGTTATATGCCTCTGAATTCAAACTGGAACAATGACTGAATGAGAACCACCTATAGGAAGCCAATAGGTACAGAGAGGCATGGTCTTACCTTCCTGTGCTTTAACTGAAGAATCTGGAAAGCATTTTTAGGTCAGCACAGTTATGCAACCAGTTCTCCCTCTCGTGAACTGAATGAAAAGGTTCCCAGATAGCTCCAATTCTGCTTGTGCTCTTGCTTCCCTAGAGACTTTCTTCTCTGTGGTCCAGCTCAGCAGTGATTTTGTCTGGTAGTTTTTCCTTTTCAACAAAGATAAATTATTTCTTGTTCTACGCATTTGCGGTAGTTTGAGAAATAACCAATTCACATGAATCTATAATGAAAAAAAAAAAGAAATTAAACAAGTATTCTCCCCAAGCCTGTTAATATTGCTGCATAATCTGGACATATGGTCAGCAACATCTTGTTAGTCAGATTCTTTCTATTGATACTTTGTGGTTTTGTATTTGATTTTTGAATTCTGACATTGTTGCTTCACAGTAAATAGACCAGGACTACAGTTCAGCACAGCCAGAATGGAAGAAATAAATACTTAATAATTCAGAAACATGGAAGAAAATGCAGGGTCCAGAGGTCAGACTGAATACTAGAAATAGCTGTTTATGTCATACAAACAGCGATCAATCCTGAAAGAGCAAGAGAAACGTTTTGGTTGTCCAAGAGACAATCCAGTGATGCCAGATGAACTCTAATGACACATCCCAGTTCCACATGCCTCTCATGTATAGTGGAACGGCCAGCAACTGGATTTCTCTCTTACTTCAGTTCCAAGCAATAAGTTTCTAATTACACACTCTGCATCCGGTATTGAAAGTGACTGCCTGTGGAAGAAAATATGTTGCAAATGTGTGAAAAAAAAAGATATGGGTAGCAATTTTTGGAGGCTGTTTAGGTAGCATTCTGATGAGTTGGAGAGATGAGAGGAAATGTTCTAGAGAAAATTATCACTGTGACACAAATGCCATGCATTATAGTTCAAAACAAGCAGCTGTGTCTGCAGCAACATCTCACATTACTTTTATTCTGAGAGGGTATACTGACATTTTGAAATATCTGCTATTGATGATCTGCTTACATAGGATGGTAAAACCTATGTAAAAAAAAAAAAGGCAAGGTGCAGTAGTTACTGCAGATGCCAGGAGCTGGTACTGCTTAGAAACAGGTGATCATATTGGTCTAAAAAGAGATTTAAATCTCAAGTGAAGGTAATTAGCTAATTAAAATACAGAGAGTGGTGGTATCACCTGTCTATAATTAGGCACCTTCTGAGGCCATTTGAGATTAATTGGCTCATCTTGCCTGCCTTCTGACTGCCAGGGCCAGAGGAAATGATCTCACATACACTTTGTTGCAACTGACAGCCCCATATGTATAGTTCAGGTATTTGCCTAAATTGTCACTAGTAACTACATTTACATAACTAAATTTGACTCGCTACCCTTTAAGAAAAAAAAATGAAAATAGTTTTCAGACATTGCACGTTTTTACATCTCCTGAACTCAGTTAATGATCACAGCTGACATAATACGTAAATAAACGGTTATTTCTAATAAATGCAACCTCGGGTAGGTTTTATACAGAAAGACTTCCTGGTAGACAGGTCACAGAAAAGATCTATGGCAATTCAACTGAAGAAAAGAGTAAGAAACCTTTCTGATTAAATCTTAATGCAACTTGGTTACATTTGAAAGGAATTAGATTAAGTCTGTTTCCTGTTACTCCATATATGTCTCATAACTCTTGTAACTCTGGATTCTACTCTGCATTTTGTTCATTTTACCTTGATGAGACATGAATGACTTCAAAGTAGCTGGAGAACAGGAATGCTGCATGCATTCCTGCTGCTCCCTCACATGCAGGGTAATTTCCTGCTTTCACTGTCACTGACTCTCTGAACATTGCAACAGTCCAGTCTTGTGAACTACGCCACCATGTCTGTGATCTGAATGAGACCATAGCCCTTCAATTGCATCGGGACTTCTCATTCCTCCTGTTTGCTCTCCATGCAGCACGCACCAGTGTACAGACAATTTATAGAGGCACCTAAGTATGCCAATTTCCCAGAAACAGCATGGGAGTATTCACTGCAATGTTGTCCCACAGGCAGTTCCTTATTTATATGCATACTCTTGGAGTGACCCCACTTCAACCCCATGCCATTGATTATAAAATTCCCCTTTTTCATATCATCTGCATCCTCTGCTCACTCAGTCACTCACCCAGTCCCCCACTTTCTCACATAATTGCTGATCATTCTCTCCCTCCCCTGCTGTTCCTAGCTTACAAGTGTTCTGGACAGCCTGCTGGCAAAGATACTTTTGCTTCAGTTAGTCAGTTGGATTGCATCACTTGCATGCAGTTGTCATAGAAACCAAACCCGTTTCTGACACCAGCTCCACGACCAGTTCTTCTCTTGCAGAATCCAGCCGCTCCTCAAGCCTTTTACCCTGCACTGGCAGGATAGAGGAGAAAACCACCTGTACCCCCACACCCTTGACCATCATTCCCAGAACCATCCTTGGTACTTTCTAGGTCATCCCAGAAAAGTATACTTGATGTCTATGTGGAAAAGCAGTATCAGGTAACAGTTTGATGCCTTGATGAGCCTTGGCAGCCTTTCCAGAACAACTCCAGTGTGAAACTCCAGCAATTAGAAAACCTCTATAGTTCACAGGTCAGGTTGGCAGGTAGGAAATCCCACTGCTACAGCAGTGTCTCCCACTACCAACACTTTCCTCCTGATGCTTCTGTATGGCTCAGGTTCAGCTTGCTGTGAAGTGTTTTTTTTTACAGTGCTCCCAGGTCTGCCACAGAATATATATGGACTCAGTCAGAGATCAATATGATCAGACAAAAAGCCATTTGTTACAAGGCCTTAACCCCTTAAATACTATTTCTTACATGCACTTACAGTGATTTGGCATATTATGATTGGATACATGTCTTGAAGACCCTTAGTGACTAACATATAATTGGTTAAACACAGGTGTGAGAACTTGACCTCGAAAGCTTGCCGACAGTCCATGGTTCTCATTACTTCAGTGAATTCTAGCTTCTTCTTATCTTGCTTGCTTAAGCTTCCTTGGGTCTCTCACGGCCTTGCTGTATCTTTCAGGATTATTCAGAGTTTATGTACCAATTATGCATTCTCCCATGAGAACACTGTCTCCACAAAGGTCCTTAGCAGCTATGAAGCAGTGAACCTATTCTGTCGGTGCAAGTATTCAGGACTAGCAGAAAGCATTTTCCTGGTGCCAGCTTCCATCCCTTGCCATCATGGGGGTTTCCACTTGCCACCCTGACAGGCACCAGGCTCTGCCTGTCCCTCTGCTACAGCTGGAAGTCTTGAGCTCTTGAAGCTGCAGACTCTCAGAGAAGAGCCATTCAATTGCTTTCTTTTCCTCCCTGAAGCTTCTTGGTCTGCTGACCTGTTCCTGCAGCTCTTTCATTTGGTGGCACAGCTTCTTGACAACTGAACAGCTGCTACAAGCTGTACAACCATCTAGCCTAATCTCAGTGAGATGTCCCAGGCAGCCCCTGCAGTTTGAGATTTGTAGATCTAAATCCTCTCTCTGAAGATTTCTCCGGGTCAAGCCTTGTATGTCACAGGGACAGAAGCTCTAACAGCAGCCGGAAACCTTGCCCTGTCACCTGTGGCATGTCACCACCCTAGCTAAGTACATATATGCTGGTCGGCACAGACCTGCGGGCTCCTTCTTTGTTGCTTTCTGCACAAACTGCTGTGTATGTTAGCTGCTTCAGTTAGATGCCTATACACAGTTTTGCCAAATGGAAAGGGAAGCATAGCAAGAATGAAGCAGTCAGGGTAAAATGAGGTACCCTGAATGCAATTATGTAAAATTAAGCACTTGAGCCCAACCCGTCATTCAAAGTAACTGACTTAAGTGCCTATCTGTCTTGACTTCCGAAGAAGTCTGCAGACAGCGTTAAGAGATTCCAAAGGGCAGAACCAGATCTAAAACTGCATCTCATCAGTAGCTAGTGACATGCTGCATGGTGTCCTAGGGATATTTTTGCTTCCTCATGATTTCCTGATATTCTCTTCAGCATAGTTCTCCCCTCAAATGCAAAAGTTGGCATATGATCTCTGTTTATATCACCTTTAAAAGAAAGTAAAGGAAGAAATAATGGTTTCCAGAAATTACGGATCTCATTCAGAGAATGACAGCTTCAAGTTCATTTTCACCCTTGCCTGAAAGGATGGTATCCTGTTCTGGCCAAATATATTTTTTTCAAGTCTTTGTGGGTTTTGTTGTTTTTTTTTTATCAAATGAGGGTTTAGTGAAAGATATACAAACTCTTCTGCTACTCGGCAACCTAATTCCGAAGACCATCCTATGCACAGGTAAAACTACATCAACTAAACAAGTGAATAAATTTGCCTTTTTCTCCAAGAAGTTTACATTCTTGGATTTGTGTTGACAAAATTTAATCAAAAGTTACAAAGGGTACCACCAACTAACATATACCAATGCACGTAATAATATGTGTCTGTAGTCTGTCGGTTAGTACACGCTCCTGTGAACGGTGTGGATTTCATTTTCCTGTGGCTTACCAGAAGATTGGTACCCAGCATAATTTGCCTGGCAAGCAATGTCACAAATAGCATATTGCAAAAAATTATTTGTACTAAATAATTTTTGGGAAAAATTAGTCAAGACATATGCAAGCAGTTGAATCCACAAAAATGTCTTATCTTTAGCTTGTAATAACTTTCAGTGTGTTTCTATGCATCTGATAAGTGAACTTTCAGCACCTGAATGGAGCTGTCTAATCATTCTAAATGTTTCTGCAGTGTTTGGTGGTATAGCAAGTAGAATTTCTGATTTTGTACTAAAAATTTTAGACCTTTCCTATTTCAATCTGTAGGTTACAAAATAGGAACTTTATATTTTACACTCAATGGACAGATAAAGTAAAACAGTGTAATAAATTTCCTACATGCAATTTGTGATACAACCACAAGGCAGGGTTGGACAGAGCCGTGGGTGACATAGTTTAGTGTGTGATGTCCCTGCTCATGGCAGGGGGCTTGGAACTCAATGATCTTAAGCTCCTTTCCAACCTTAACTATTCTACGACTCTATGAGATTAGTTTTGAGATTACTGTTTCTAGCTTCTATAGGAAGCCTTGTTAAAGATTATTACTTTGCAAGGATGTGGGTGCTATAGTCTAAATTTCTTTTGTCACAAGAACACACATTTTACCCATCCAATTAAGTATTCCACCATCCATAGAACTTGATTTTTGGTTATTCTTCTATCTTGCTCTCACTTTCCCTTTTACATCCTACTTCCATATTAGTGGAAACCAATTCAAATGTCAAAAGTATTTGCAGTCCTCAAAGTGGATAATTAGGGATCTAGATCCATCCTCTTTCAGTATTTGTTAGGGTTGGAATGAAGAACTGTATTGTGAAACCAGATTGTTACACAGAGCATTGGGGCAGTTATACACCTCAGAAACAGATGTCAAAACACATGGATGTCATAACCTAGTGAAAAGGTAGGCTTAGATGGCTTAATAGTACCCAACAGACAGCTAGGCCAGGAATCTTAATAGGAGTTTGTCTTCAGCTCCATCTTTCTCCAGCTATTTTGGCTAAATTTGATGCTACAGGCAGGGGCTTCTTTCCATTCAGAATCCACACCTCAAGGCAAATGCCCAGAATTGTTTCAAGAATGTATCAGGATGTGACTTGCTTTTGCATTTAAAGCAAATATCTCAGAAAGAAAGACTATGTGGTTAGAACTGTCACTGAGGAAGTGGAAGATCTAAAGTGAGGCTGCTCAACCTGAGGTATTAAAAACGGAATGGTCTACATATACCCTAGGTACCAACTTCAAAAAGAAAATACTGTCCACTTTCATCTCGTATTGATGCTCACTCTTATCTGTCATCTAGGTTGTTAATGAAGACATTAAACAGTACTGGTCTTGGTACCGATCCCTGAGGGGCCCCACTAGTAGCCAACTGATCATCAGCTGAAATTTGCACTGCTGATCACAACTCTTCAAGCCCAGCAGTCCAGCCAATTTTTCACACACCTTATCATCCAGTTATCCACTACCTATTTCACCAATTTAGTAACTTGAATCTGGAAAACTGGAAACTTTTCAAAAGGCTTGGTAAATTCAAAGTAAACAATATTCACTGTTCTCCCATAGCACAGCACTAGTAAGTTTAACATAGAAAGCAATGAAGTCAGTAAGGTGTGGTTTACCCTTGGCTGTTCCCAACTACCTTCTTGTCTTCCATGTGCTTCAAAATATCTTCCAGGTGGATTTGCTCCATAACCTCCCTTGGGACTGAGTTGACTGGCCGTAGTTGCTTGCATCCTCCTTCCCCTTTTTGCAGATGAATGCAATGTCTTTTTTTTCTCAGTCAACAGAAACCTGCCTTGATCACTGTGACCTGGCTAAGATTTAGACAGTAACCTTGTAATGCCATTGGCTAGATCTTTCCCTATACCTGTGCATTCCATCAGGTCCCATGGAGTTCTGCATGTTCAAGTGGGCTAAGTGATCTCTAGCTCTTTTCTTCCTTTGCTGTGGATACTGCTCATCCCCACAGACTCTTGATAAGCAGATCTGACTGGCCTAATTGCAAGCCCAGTCAGGGAAAACTAAAGCAAAAGAAGATACTGATTACCACAGCCATGTTCCTTGTCACTATTCCCCTGGCTCTTTAAGCGATGGACTCACACTGTCCTTAACCTCCCTTTTACTGCCAATGTAGCAACAAAGAAATCAACTATAAATAAAAGCCATGGAGGAAGGATGAACATCAGCAGTGAAAAACCTGTCTATCTGTGTTTGGAAGTCAAGGGGAGAGGATTGCATGTTCTGAGGGAGGGTGCTGCAAACACAAATATATGGCCTGAGACAAGGTGCACTGGGAGGTCAATAGGAAAAGACATTCTGGCTTGAATTTTCCCATTTATTAAATTTTACCATGAAAATGCATAAGGCTTTCGGCATTCTGAGCAAATACATATTGTTAAAAGTTTGTTTCAAAGTGCTTCCAAATCGTACTGTATTTTTTTTTTTTAAATTAGCTTTCACTGTGGCTGTATAGAGGCAGTTGACAGGCAATTGCTTTGCTAAGAATAGATTTAATTTTGGGTGCCAAGATATCTGGCTTAAATCAGAATTTTACTTCCACAGGTATATGAGACAAATTAAAGAAATAGCAACTTAATCTACCTGAAAGTGAGGATAATATTTGAAAGGTAAGTATACACAGCTGTTAAGAGACAAAAAGTCTGTCAAACTTACCTTTTTTAGTAGAGGAAAATAAGTGATACAATCCCTTTAATTAAAAAACAGTAACAACAACACCCCACAGAAAAACTAAAATATCAAAAAACAAAAAAATATATCTGAAAGCACAACACAAACGAAATCAACATAATAAAGCCCTTGACATTTTTGGTAAATGCATACAAAGCTGTAGTTAGAGGAAATAAATATTTAAGAGGCCATAGATTCTTTTTCAAATTAGCTTTCTCTTTTATGTGAAAAATGCAACTGAAAAAGGTGCTAACTAGAACACATAAGGTAAGCCATGTTTTAAGCTATGGTTAGTTCTAGCGCTGCCCACCAGGCGCAGGGAGGAACAAGCAGGTCGTGTTGCTGACCCTGCTGCTGGTGTCCCAGACTGCGGACCAATATGGTCGCCTCCAGAAAGAGAGCTTGCAGTAAGAAGACTGCAGCAACTGAGACAGAGAACCCGTCCCAAACCGTGGCTGTTCAGGTCTCTGGATGGAGGGAGTGACAGAGCCTGCTGCTGCCGGGGGAGGGAGAACAGCATTCCACCTGCGTGAGGTGTGAGCAGGTAGAAGATCTGCTTAGCCTGGTGGCAAAACTTAAGGAGGAGGTTGAGACGCTGAGGACCATCAGGGAGTGTGAAAGGGAGATCGACTGGTGGAGTAACTCCCTGGCATGCCAGTCGGAACGGTTCCAGGGAGATATCCCCCAAAAGGGGAAGGACCGCCTGCCTTCACAGACAGAGGGAGATGGCCTGAGACAGCCCCTGCCCTGTAGCTGTTGTGCAGAGGTAGGGGACCAAAAAGACGACGACTGTTGGAAGTGAGTTCTAGTTCGGCATCGTGGGAAAGCCTCCCCCCTTCCTGCCCTGCTTCCCCAGGTGTCCCTCCGTAATAGGTTTGAGGCCCTGGATCTTGAAGGAGAGGTAGGTGAGAGTGTGAGCAAGGCCAGCCTGCAAGGCCAGCCTACAAGGCCACATAGGAAAAAGTGGTCGACTTTGCACCTCAAGACTGCCTCTGATAAGAAAGAAAGAAGGGTCATTGTAGTAGACGATTCCCTTCTGAGAGGAACAGAGGGCCCGATATGCAGAGTTGACCCTCATCATAGGGAAGTGTGTAGTCTGCCTGGAGCCCGGATCAGGGATATCACTAGGGCGCTCCCCAACCTGGTGCACCCGACAGACTACTACCCGCTGCTGGTCTTCCAGACAGGTGGGGAGGAAGCTGCTTCCCGCAGTCTGAGGGGGATGAAGAAAGACTACAGGGCCTTGGGGCGGATGGTGAAAGAGCCTGGGGCTCAAGTGATCTTCTCCTCGCTCCTTCCATCTTCCACTGATGATGTGGGAAGGAATGGGAAGATTCAGTCCATAAACGATTGGCTTCGAGACTGGTGCTACAGGCAGGGCTTTGGATTCTCTGATAACAGCTGGTTTTATAGGGCACCAGTCTGGACAATGACAAGTGGGAAAGGTTTATCTCACAGAAGCAAAAGGATGCTGGGGCACGAATTAGCAGGGCTCATTTGGAGAGCTTTAAACTAGATTCGAAGGGGGATGGGGTTGTAGCTGGGCTTGCCCCAGTGGGGCACCACTCCAGAATTAATGAAGACTGGGAGGCCTCCTATAATCCTAGGGTGAAATCAGTGTGCTCAGCTTGCTCCCTGGAATGTCTGTACACCAATGCGCGCAGCATGGGAAATAAGCAAGAGGAGCTGGAAACCTGTGTTAAGTCAGGAGACTATGATCTGGTGGCAATTACAGAGACGTGGTGGGACAGCTCACATGACTGGAATATAGTCATGGAGGGCTATGTCCTTTTCAGGAAAGAGAGGCCAGCCAGGCGGGGTGGTGGGGTTGCTCTTTATGTGCGAGAGCAACTACAATGCACTGAGTTCTGTCCAGGGACAGATGACGAGCGAGTTGAGAGTCTGTGGGTGAGAATTAAGGCACAGGCTGGCAGGGGGGATACTGTTGTGGGTGTCTGTTACAGGCCACCAGATCAGGGTGAGGAAGTTGACGAGGACTTCTACAGGCAGCTGAGAGCAGCCTCACAGTCACAGGCTGTGGTCATCGTGGGGGATTTTAACTTCCCTGATGTTTGCTGGAAGGACCACTCAGCAACCCAGCCACAGTCCAGGAGGTTCCTCCAGTGTATGGATGATAACTTCCTCCTGCAAATGGTGGATGAGCCGACCAGGAGAGGAGCGCTGCTGGATCTCATCCTCACTAACAAGGAGGGTCTGGTTGAAGCAGTAAGGGTTGAGGGCTGCCTTGGTTGCAGCGACCATGAGATGGTGGAATTCAGGATCTTGTGTGGTAGGACCAGTAGAATAGCAAGTGGAATTGCAACCCTGGACTTTAGCAGGGCAAACTTTGGCCTTTTCAAGCAATTGCTAGGGGAAAACCCATGGGCAAGGCTGTTTGAAGGAAAAGGGGCCCAAGATGGTTGGCATTCAAGGATTGCTTTTTCTGAGCTCAAGATCAGAGCATCCCAACACGTAGGAAGTCAAGGAAGAGGGCCAAGAGACCTGTGTGACTAAATAGGGAATTGCTGGGTATGCTCAAGTGGAAGAGGAGAGTTTACAGGTCATGGAAGGAGGGGCTGGCCACTTGGGAGGAATATAAGGCTGCTGCTAGAGGATGTAGGAAGGCAGCTAGGAGGACTAAGGCCTCCTTTGAATTAAACCTGGCAAGAAGGGTCAAGGACAGCAGAAAGAGCTTTTTCTAATACATGGCGGATAAAACTAACACCAGAGGCAATGTAGGCCCACTGATGAACGGGATGGGTGCCCTGGTGACAGAAGATACAGAGATGGCAGAGTTACTGAATGCCTTCTTTGTCTCTGTCTACTCTGCTGCAGGCAGTCCTGAAGAACCCTGTACCCCTGAGACCTTAGATGAAGTCAGGTCGACGGAGCGATTTGCCTTAGTCGATGAGGAATGGGTTAGAGATCAGTTGAGCAATCTGGACATCCATAAATCCATGGGTCCAGATGGGATGCACCCGCGGGTGCTGAGGGAACTGGCGGAAGTCATTGCTAGACCACTCTCCATCATCTTTACCAAGTCTTGGGAAACAGGAGAGGTGCCTGAGGACTGGAGGAAAGCAAACGTCACTCCAGTCTTCAAAAAGGGCAAGAAGGAGGACCCGGCTAACTATAGACCAGTCAGCCTCACCTCCATCCCTGGGAAAGTGATAGAACACCTTATCCTTGGTGCCATCTTAAGGCATATCAAGGATAAGAGGGTTATGAGGGGCAGTCAACAGGGCTTCACCAAGGGGAAATCATGCTTGACCAATCTCTTAGCCTTTTATGAGGAAATAACACGGTGGATGGATGATGGCAGAGCAGTGGATGTGGTCTACCTTGACTTCAGCAAAGCATTTGACACAGTCTCCCACAGCATCCTCACAGCTAAATTGAGGAAGTGTGGACTGGATGATCAGGTAGTGAGGTGGACTGCAAACTGGCTGAAGGAGAGAAGCCAGAGAGTTGTAGTCTATGGGGCGGAGTCTAGATGGAGGCCTGCAACTAGTGGAGTGCCTCAAGGGTCAGTACTGGGACCAGTATTATTTAATATATTCATCAATGATTTAGATGAGGGAATTGAGTGTACTATCAGCAAGTTTGCTGATGACACAAAGCTGAGAGGAGTGGCTGACACGCCAGAAGGCTGTGCTGCCATCCAGCGAGCCCTGGACAGGCTGGAGAGTTGGGCAGGGAATAACTGGATGAAATATAACAAGGGAAAGTGTAGAGTCCTGCATCTGGGCAGGAACAACCCCAGGTTCCAGTATAGGTTGGGGAACGACCTGTTAGAGAGCAGTGTATGGGAGAAGGACCTGGGGGTCCTAGTGGACGACAGGAGGACCATGAGCCAACACTGTGCCCTTGTGGCCAAGAAGGCCAATGGCATCCTAGGGTGTATTAGAAGGGGGGGTGGTTAGTAGGTCAAAAGAGGTCCTCCCCCTCTACTCTGCCCTGGTGAGACCGCATCTGGAATATTGTGTCTAGTTCTGGGCCCCTCAGTTCAAGAAGGACAGGGAGCTGCTGGAGAGAGTCCAGCGCAGGGCAACTAAGATGATTAAGGGAGTGGAGCATCTCCCTTATGAGGAAAGACTGAGGGAGCTGGGTCTCTATAGTTTGGAGAAGAGGAGACTGAGGGGTGACCATATTAGTGTATATAAATATATAAAGGGGTAGTGTCACGAGGATGGAGCCAGGCCCTACTAAGTGGCAAACAATGTGTCCTGGGTTCAGCAGTAGCAGTCATGTTTTTCCTTTGTGGTAGCTGGTGCAGTGTTGTGTTTTGACTTCCAGCCTGGGAACAGTGTTGGTGAAGCCAATGTTTTCGGTTGTTGCTGAGTGATGTTTACCCCGACCGGGGACTTTGTGAGGCTTGTGCTCTGCCAGGGAGGAGAGGAGGCTGTGAGGAGGCAGAGATGGGGAGCCTGACCCAGGCTAGCCAAGGAGGTATTCTGTACCACAGCACATCATGCCCATCGTGGGGGGTAACTGGGAGTTCTCCGGAAGGACATGGGCTTCCGTGTGGGAATCGTTTCTTGGCTGGTGGTATCGTATTCTCTTCCCTTGTTATTTTCTCTTTTCATTGTTGTCGTTGGTAGTAGCAGTGGTGATTTGTGTTGTACATTGGTTGCTGGACTGTTCTTGTCTCAACCCGTAGGAGTTGCACTCTTTCGATCCTCCTCCCCGTTCCTCCAGGAGCAGGGAAGGGGAGAGCCCCAGTGGGGGGGGGGGGCGGGGCCCTCGATTGTTGTCAGCTCAGCACCACTCACTGGGAGTGAGTGAACAAGTTGCCTGACTGGGTTTAAACCACGACAGTTCTTTTTGGAGCCCAGCATAGGGCACGAGGGGTTGAGATAAGAACAGATCTGACTGGATTAAGTCACTCATCACAATGCTGATTTATTGGCTCTCAAGGTTGTTCCTCTTGATCTCACAATTTCAGTATATCGTATCTTACTTCCATCCGGTATTTGCTGTATTAGTGTTTTTTAAGTGTGGGGCTTGGGCTAAGGTTTTTGTCCCATTGTACTTTATGGTAATGACTTGTAATACAATAGAATCATTGATCATGAAACTGATCTGGCTTATGTTCCCAGTGTGGTAATCACCTTTATACTTTGGGAGGTATATGATGGAGGTGCTTAGCAATTACACATCTTTTTTTCTCCTTCTCAGGTGCTCAACCTGTGAAGGAGACATCCTTTTACCCTCCCAGTCCTCCCCCCAGACCATTTACATTTGAGAGTTTTGAAGTTTTGAATGGCCTTTTAATGCTGTTGAGACTGGTTTGCTGATCGTGATGGAAATCACCATGCTAGAACGCATACAGAGTGTGTTTTGCCCGCAACTGATTTCAAGAGTTAAGCAGAGTCAGGTTTGGGTCTTGTCTGGGGTCAAACGACGATGCAGGAGGACCAAGAGATTTTCCCTGAGGCTGGACAGCCATGAGTGTCAGGGTGTGTGGGATAGTATGGGCAAGTATCTAGGTCAGTGGGCCCCTCCAGTACTTCGGAATTTCACTACCAAACAACTGCAAAATCCAGAAGAATTAGTAAAACACTTAAATGAGGTTTGTGGTTATTCTGGCCATACCAGAGATGGACAGATCATGGCAACGTACTGGGTCTTGGCCTGTGCTTACAGGGCGTTGTTCAACTCTATCCAGCACCTTCAAAAGGAAAAGAATGTTGGCGTATCTGAGGGCAAAGCAACAGTCGCTACTCAAACTTTGGCTGCAATGAACAGCGCAGCTACCCCAGTGGCAAGTACAGCAGCTGCTCAAACTTTGACTGCAACAGACAGAGCGGTTATCCCAGCTCCAAGCACAGCTGCTGCACCACCCCCAGCAACAAGTACAGTTGCTACTCAAACCACAGTGATAATCACTGCAGCCAAACCAGAGGACCAATTCGTACCAATATCGGTTGCCCCTGTGCGCAAGAGAACAAGCAAAAAAAGGCAAGAAGGGTGAAGCGAGATGAAGAAATAATGAGTTCACCACCCGGTCCAGAATCTGATCAGGATTCATCATCACATGACGAAGAAGAAGAAGAAGAGGTAACTTCTCGACCTCAGACCTCAACCAAGCTGCGGAATATGAGAAAAGATTTTACCCGTCAACCAGGGGAGCACATCATCACCTGGTTACTCCGATGCTGGGACAATGGGGCCGATGGTCAGGAACTAGAAGGTTCACACGACCACACGACCCATGTGGCGAAAACTTACACGGAACGCACCGTCGTCATCATATGCCCGTTCATTATCAACAGTAACCTGGAATGACATAGTACCACTAACAGTGGATGAAATGGTTCATAAGCTCTGAGAGTTCGAAGACAATCTCACCCCTTCCATCATCTCAGCTGTGGAAAAACTGTCCCAGGACCTCAAACAATTGAGGGACGATCTATCTGATTTATCCAGCTCCTCACGTGTACCAACACACGTCTCAGCTATTAACAAAAGGCCTATTGTTCGAGAGAAGAAATACAGGAGGTATACGCCACGGGCTACCCTATGGTTTTACCTGCGGGATCACGGAGAAGACATGACAAAGTGGGATGGAAAACCTACTTCAGCTTTGGAGGAACGGTGATTGAACTGAAGAGGGGAGCAAGGGCCAAGACTGATCGTCCCATGAGAGCTACGGCTTCAGTCTCTGGTGAGCAGTTTCCCAGATGGAATGGAAGAGCTGATTTTACTCCAGCTCCTGTGATAACGAAGAATAATCCCTTTTACCACGACTTAAGTGTCCAACGCTGTGATGACCATTAGAGGGGCCCTGCCTCCAGCCAGGTGGAGGTAGGGGACAATCGGATTTACTGGACTGTGTGGATCAGATGGCCTGGCACATCAGTCCCACAGAAGTATAAGGCTCTAGTAGATACCGGTGCACAGTGTACCCTGATGCCATCAAGCTGTCAAGGGGTGGAACCCATCTATATTTCTGGAGTAACAGGAGGATGCCAAGAGTTGATTGTGCTGGAGGCTGAAATCAGCCTGACTGGGAGGGAATGGCAAAAGCACCCTATTGTGACTGGTCCAGAGGCTCCATGCATCCTCTGCATAGACTACCTCAAGAGAGGGTACTTCAAAGACCCAAAAGGGTACCAATGGGCTTTTGGTATTGCTGCTTTGGAGACTGAGGAAATTGAGCAGCTGTCCACCTTGCCTGGTCTCTCAGAAGATCCTTCTGTTGTGGGGTTGCTGAAAGTCGAAGAACAACAAGTGCCAATTGCGACCACAACAGTGCACCGGCGGCAATATCGCACCAACCGAGACTCCCTGATTCCCATCCATCAGTTGATCCGTAGACTGGAGAGTCAGGGGGTGATCAGCAAGACCCGCTTGCCCTTTAATAGCCCCATATGGCCAGTGCGAAAATCTAATGGAGAATTGTCGTGGTTTAAACCCAGTCAGGGAATTCGTTCACTCACTCCCCCCCTTTCTTGCCCTCCCCCTGCTCCCGGAGGGAGGGAGAGGAGAATCGAAAAGAATGCAACTCCCACGGGTTGAGATAAGAACAGTTTAGTAACTAAGGTATATCACTACTGCTACCACCAATGATAATAATGATAAAGGAAATAACAAGGGAAGAGAATACATCATCTCACCACCAGCCGACCGATAACTCGCCCCCCCAGCCCGACCAAGCTCTGACCGATACCTCCTCCAACCCTGCAGTCTCCCAGCCCTTCTGGCTAACTCCCAGTTACCTCCCGGGCATGACGTGCTGTGGTATGGAATACCTCTTTGGTCAGTTTGGGTCAGGTGTCCTGTCTCTGCTTCCTCCTGGCTTCCCCTCCTCCCTGGCAGAGCATGAGGCTCACAAAGTCCTTGGCCAAACCAAAACATCCTTGTTATCAGCTCTGTTCCCGAGCTGAAAGTCAAAACACTGCACTACACCAGCTACCAAGAAGGAGAAAAATGACTGCTACTGCTGAACCCAGGACATTATCCACCCCTTATTCCATACCATTCACATCATGCTCAGATCCCACATTTTCAATATACCATCACTCTTATCTAAGTGCATGGACCAGTAGCTATAAAGCTGCTGCGTCCATCTGGTCCATGATGCCAGGCTCCATCTCTTGTAACAGTCTTCCAGAGCAGGAGAGACTGTGTGCAGTGCTCACACTTGTGAATAACCTGGGCAATAGTGTCCATTGTTAAGTCCACCCCTCGATCATGAGTCCATCTCTGTGTTGCATCTCTGCTCTGATGGCCTGAAGTGCCATGGTCCCACCAGGCTTAAAATAATTCATTGTCCCCTTCAGCAGTTTGTGCAGCTTGTTGCTGGGGACTCCATACAGCTGCCTTCCATCTCCGATGCTTCCAAAGCACTGGAAGGGCCCAGTGGACTAGATACTTGCCCATACTGTCCCACACACCCTGCCACTCATGACTCTCCAGCCTTGGGGAAAACCTCTTGGTCATCCTGTATCGTCGTCTAACCCCAGACAAGACCCAAACCTGACTCTGCTTAACTTTTGAGACCAGACAAAATGGTTGTGGGTAGAACACAGCCTGTGTGTGTGCCAGCATGCTGATCCCCATCACAATCAGCAGGCAGGTCCCAAGGATGCCCAAAGGCCATTCAAAACCTTCAGAACTCTCACACGATGCTGCTGTACTTGTCACTGGGGCTGGTGTAGCCGCTGTGCTTGCCGGCTCTCCCACCGCCAGCTTCTCTTTTCCTGAGTCCAGCTCTTCCTCCTCTGCCTTGCTGGGAAATGCTGTGTGGTCTCCTGCATCCTCCTGGGGCTCGGCGGGCGGCTTCCGGGAAATGCCATCGGCCGTCGCGGGGCTGGGCTCGGCCGTGGGGCTCGGCTCCTCCGCGGGGCTGGGCTCGGCCGCGGGGCTCGGCTCTTCCGCGGGGCTCGGCTCCTCCGCCGCCTTCTCCCACTGCTCGGCAGCCCCTTCCTTCTGCTCCTCGACCGCCCCGACCTCCTCCACCGGCAGCCGTCCCCTCGCGGCCTCCAGCCCCGCTCCCGCCGCCGCTTGGTCCCCGGGGCCGCTCTCCCGGGCCGGTTCGGCTGCCACCGGCTCCCGGGGCCGCTCCCCCTCGGCTCCCCGCAGCCTCACGAAGATGGAGAGTAGGGTGAGGGCCAGGACGGTGAAGAGCAGCCGGACGGCCAGGTACAAGTCCACGGCCACGTCCGTCCTGCCCTGCTGCTGGAGCCTGCCCGTATTACAAGCCATGGCCATAAAGCACAGTGAGACAAGAACCTTAGCCCAGGCCCCACACTTGGTAAACACTTTGCTGTGTTGCAAATACCGGCTCTACGTAAGTTACAACATTCTGAAACTGTGAGATCAACAAGAACAACTCTGAAAGCCAATAAATCAGCATTCTGACGAGTGACTATTAATCCAGTCAAATCTGTCGTTATCTCAACCCTTCGTGCCCCACGTTGGGTGCCAAAAGGAACTGTCGTGGTTTAAACCCAGTCAGGTAATTCGTTCACTCACTCCCCACCTTTCTTGCCCTCCCCCTGCTCCCGGAGGGACGGAGAAGAGAATCGAAAAGAATGCAACTCCCACGGGTTGAGATAAGAACAGTTTAGTAACTAAGGTATAACACAAATCACTACTGCTACCACCAATGATAATAATGATAAAGGAAATAACAAGGGAAGAGAATACATCATCTCACCACCAGCCGACCGATAACTCGCCCCCCCCAGCCCGACCAAGCTCTGACCGATACCTTCTCCAACCCTGCAGTCCCCCAGCCCTTCCGGCTAACTCCCAGTTACCTCCTGGGCATGACGTGCTGTGGTATGGAATACCTCTTTGGTCAGTTTGGGTCAGGTGTCCTGTCTCTGCTTCCCCCTGGCTCCCCCTCCTCCCTGGCAGAGCATGAGGCTCACAAAGTCCTTGGCCAAACCAAAACATCCTTGTTATCAGCTCTGTTCCCGAGCTGAAAGTCAAAACACTGCACTACACCAGCTACCAAGAAGGAGAAAAATGACTGCTACTGCTGAACCCAGGACAAGAATGGAGACTAACAGTAGACTATCGTGGCCTGAATGAAGTCACACCACCATTGAGAGCTGCCGTACCAGACATGCTAGATAGAACTTCAGTATGAACTAGAGTCAAAGGCAGCCAATTGGTATGCCACGATTGATATTGCCAATGCATTTTTCTCCATTCCTTTGGCAGCAGAGTGCAGGCCACAGTTTGCTTTTACTTGGAGGGGTGTCCAGTTCCCTTGGAACCGACTGTCCCTGGGGTGGAAACACAGCCCTACCATTTGCCATGGACTGATCCAGACTGCACTGGAACAGGGGCAAGCTCCGGAACACCTGCAATACATTGATGACATTATTGTGTGGGGTGATACAGCGGAAGAAGTCTTTGAGAAAGGGAGGAAAATAATCCAAATCCTGCTGAAAGCTGGTTTTGCCATAAAACGGAGTAAGGTCAAGGGACCTGCACAGGAGATTCAATTTTGGGGAGTAAAATGGCAAGATGGACGTAGACAGATCCCCACAGATGTGATCAACAAGAGAACAGCAATGTCTCCACCAACTAATAAGAAAGAAACGCAAGCTTTCTTGGGTGCAGTGGGGTTCTGGAGAACGCACATCCCAAATTACAGTTCGATTGTAAGCCCTCTCTATCATGTGACCCAGAAGAAGAATGATTTTAAATGGGGCCCTGAGCAGCAACAAGCCTTTGAGCAAATTAAATGCGAGACAGCTCATGCAGTAGCCCTTGGACCAGTCTGGATGGGGCCAGATGTAAAAAATGTGCTGTACACTGCAGCTGGGGAGAACGGTCCTACCTGGAGCCTCTGGCAGAAAGCTCCAGGGGAGACTCGAGGTCGACCCCTCGGCTTTTGGAGTCGGGGATACAAAGGATCTGAGGCCAGCTATGCCCCAACTGAGAAAGAGATACTGGCAGCCTGTGAAGGGGTTCGAGCTGCTTCGGAAGTGATTGGCACTGAAGCACAGCTCCTCCTGGCAGCCCGGTTGCCCGTGCTGGGCTGGATGTTCAAAGGCAGGGTCTCCTCTACACATCATGCAACTGATGCTACATGGAGTAAATGGGCTGCACTGATTACACAACAAACTGAAATAGGAAACCTCAGTCGTCCAGGCATTCTAGAAGTCATCATGGACTGGCCAGAGGGCAAGGATTTCGGAATGTCACCAGAGGAGGAGGCGGTGCGTGCTGAAGAGGCCCCACCGTATAATAAACTGTCAGAAAGTGAAAAGCAGTATGCCTTGTTTACTAATGGGTCTTGCCATATTGTGGGAAAGCATCGGAGATGGAAGGCAGCTGTATGGAGTCCTGGATGACAAGTTGCAGAAACTGCTGACGGAGAGGGTGAATCGAGTCAGTTTGCCGAGGTGAAAGCCATCCAGCTGGCCCTGGACATTGCTGAATGAGAAAAGTGGCCAGTACTTTGCCTCTATACTGACTCATGGATGGTGGCAAATGCCCTGTGGGGGTGGTTGAAACAATGGCAATGCAGAGGTAAACCCATCTGGGCTGCTGCACTGTGGAAAGATATTGCTGCCAGGGTGCAGAACCTGGTGGTGAAGGTACGTCATGTAGTTGCCCATGTACCCAAGAGTCGGGACACTGAGGAACACCAGAACAACCAACAAGTGGATAAAGCGGCTAAGATTGAAGCGGCTCAGATGGACTTAGAAAGGCAACATAGAGGTGAATTATTTTTGGCCTGGTGGGCCCATGACACTTCAGGCCATCGGGGCAGAGATTCAACATACAGATGGGCCCGTGATCGAGGGGTGGACTTAACAATGGACACTATTGCCCAGGTTATTCAGGAGTGTGAAACATGTGCTGCAATTAAACAAGCCAAGCGGTTAAAGCCTCTTTGGTATGGAGGATGATGGTTGAAGTATAAATATGGGGAGGCCTGGCAGATTGACTATATCACACTGCCGACATCCCGCCAAGGGAAGCGCCATGTGCTTACCATGGTGGAAGCAACCACCGGGTGGCTGGACACATGAGCTGTGCCCCATGCCACTGCCCGGAACACTATCCTGGGCCTTGAGAAACAGATTTTGTGGTGACACGGCACCCCAGAGAGAATTGAGTCAGACAATGGGACTCATTTCCGGAATAACCTTATAGATATTTGGGCCAAAGAGCATGGCATTGAGTGGGTATATCACATCCCCTACCACGCACCAGCCTCTGGGAAAATCGAACGGTACAATAGTCTGTTAAAAAATACACTGAGAGCAATGGGTGGGGGAACTTTCAAGCATTGGGATACACACTTACCAAAGGCCACCTGGTTGGTCAACACCAGAGGATCTGCCAACAGGGCCGGCCCAGCCCAGCCAGAACTTTTACATATTGTAGAGGGGGACAAAGTTCCCGTGGTGCGTATGAAGAATTTGCTGGGGAAGACAGTCTGGGTTATTCCTGCTTCAGGTAAAGGCAAACCCACTCGTGGGATTGCTTTTGCTCAGGGACCTGGATATACTTGGTGGGTAATGCGGGAAGATGGGGAAGTCCGTTATATACCTCAAGGGGATTTGATTTTAGGGGAAAAAAAGCCAGTGAACTCAATTGTATGCTGTTGCCTGCTGTGTAATACTTTTATAGCCCATCAACTAGATGTCTCCAGGTCACCAGCGACTGGCCCTGACTTCCCTCCAGCCATCATCCCAACAGAGAATGAACTTTGAAAATCATGGACCGAATGGATTCGGCAGCATTATAGGAATTGGTCCATGCACTAAGAAAATGATCTTTTCCTCTTGGTCTGTATGTATATGGATGTATATATGTGGGAGAGCGATGGCGTATTGAAAATGTGGGATCTGAGCACGACGTGAATGGTATGGAATAAGGGGTGGATAATGTCCTGGGTTCAGCAGTAGCAGTCATGTTTTTCCTTTGTGGTAGCTGGTGCAGTGCTGTGTTTTGACTTCCAGCCTGGGAACAGTGTTGGTGAAGCCGATGTTTTCGGTTCTTGCTGAGTGATGTTTACCCTGACCTGGGACTTTGTGAGGCTCGTGCTCTGCCAGGGAGGAGAGGAGGCTGTGGGGAGGCAGAGATGGGGCGCCTGACCCGGGCAAGCCGGGGAGGTATTCCATACCACAGCACGTCATGCCCATCGTGGGGGGTAACTGGGAGTTCCCCGGAAGGACACGGGCTTCCGGGTGGGACTCGTTTCTTGGCTGGTGGTATTGTATTTTCTTCCCTTGTTATTTTCCCTGATCATTGTTGTACTTGGTAGTAGCGGTGGTGATTTGTGTTGTACATTGGTTGCTGGACTGTTCTTGTCTCAACCCATAGGAGTTGCACCCTTTCGATCCTCCTCCCCGTTCCTCCGGGAGCGGGGAAGGGGAGAGCCCCGGTGGGGTAGGGCGGCCCTCGATTGTTGTCAGCTCGGCACCACTCACTGGGAGTGAGTGAACAAGTTGCCTGACTGGGTTTAAACCATGACACAATGATAGGACAAGGGGTAATGGGTGCAAACTGGAACACAAGAGGTTCCACTTAAACTTGAGAAGAAACTTCTTCTCAGTGAGGGTGACAGAACACTGGAACAGGATGCCCAGGGAGGTTGTGGAGTCTCCTTCCCTGGAGACATTCAAAACCCGCCTGGACACATTCCTGTGTAACATTATCTAGGTGTTCCTGCTCCGGCAGGGGGATTGGACTAGATGATCTTTTCAGGTCCCTTCCAATCTCTAGCATACTGTGTACTGTGGAAGTTAAGGATGAGTTTAACAAGACAGTAAAAGAAAAAATAACCGTGAGGATGTGGAGTTTCAAGGTTTACACACAATATTTGCATTGAACAAGAGGACAATAGCTTCACTGATAATGTTCTTAAGCACAAATACCTTAGTAAGACTAGTGGTTCACCCTCAAGTTCATTTCTACAGCTTGATTGATCTGCGCAGACAACTTCATACTAGTACATCAATACTGTTAGTACTTACTTAGCAAAGGCCACATAAGAGAACTAGCTGAGGGAGACTCAGATAAAGTAATGGAATGAATTGACCATTAAGCAATGTGGATATTCAAGGGTCCAGTGCTTCATCTTACTCCCAGGCTCTCTTAAAACTATACAGGCCTTGTTTAGTAAAACCACTTATATAAATAACTGCTTACCATTACATTTTTTACTGTAATCATAGACAACCATTACCATTCAGCTGGAACATTGCTGTACTCTGAAATGTTTTAGTGTTCAGAAATACTAGGAAACAAGCCTAATGCCCAGAACTGTCACTTACCCTTCACAAAATGTGAAGCGAAATGAAGCCAAGAGTTTTATCCTGAGGAAGAAATGGGTAAGAACTGATGGGACAAGGTTTAGTTGAGAAATAGTCTTTATAATTCAAGTAAAAAAAGCCTGTACGATCAAGCCCTAGAGCAACTTTAGATTTGGTTACATCACTGTGACAACTGAAGAAAGATATTGTCCTGTTTCCCATAACTGTGGTGAAGCACTGGAAAAACATATACAAAAATGACTTCCCTGAAGGTAACTACCTAAACCAACTGTTTTAACGTCTTCCATTTCTCTTTCAAGGAAATTTTAGTTGTCAGTGTTCTTTTAGTTGCTATTGAGGGCCTTTCCTTGCAGTATGCAATGGATGAGCACAGACTGTTTTAAGGATTACTCAATAATCAAACCTGTTTTGCTTGAGCTTACAAAACAAGATTTATTATCAATGAAGGATTAATAGAAGGATTTCGGCCATACTTAGAGGATTTCAGTTCTGTTCTGTGCTCATCTCAAGGACTGAATTAACTCCTTTTAAGGCTTACTACACAAGTGCCCTAAATATTAAGAAAAAAATAAGACATCTTTAATTTATCAGAGGTCTGTTAAGTAGGCGTTTTTCACTTTAAATGCTCATTACAGTTTTGCCCTATATCTGGTCCTATATTTTAGCTGGCCAGATCTTCTTCCTTTAGGAGTCATTGTACTTATTTTACAAATTGAACTTCAAAATAATTAAGTAATTAAATGTAAGCGGCGAGGAGAAGCAGACAGGCCAACCCAATATGGGTGATAAGCAACTTCTAATTTATTTGTGACGCAGTTCACACATATATAGGAGTGGTATTCAGCCACTCCTTCTTGGCATAACAGTATTGGTTAGCCCCCACAGCTTCCTCCACATTCTCCTCCCAGGTCCGGTCTCTGTCCACCTGTGGGGGCCACCCCCTGCCTTGCTTGCACAGTCCTCCAGAACTCTATGGTTCTGCTCTTAAAGTCATTCTGCAACAATTAAATGTACAACTCTTTCTCTATTGGAACACTAGTAATTCAATTATTCAAGTTTATTGTTATAGGTCAGGGCAAAATTCTCATTGATAAAATGCAAAGAAATGGATCTCCTGATATCAAAAGAAATCAAGAAATTAAATAACCTTAAATCGTTAGGTCCAGAACTTTATCTCTGTTTCATTATTCCTTTTTAAGCTCTGTGAATAGAATCCAGTCTGTCTAATTTCCTTACCTAAGTTGCACTTAGCTTTTATCCTCCAAGTGAGAGCTGCAGAAAGAAAATACTTCATCATTTAAGTGGATAGAGTGCCACATCATGTGCCAGACAATGTTTACAATGTTGTTATTCAACACCTCCATTGAAAATTACTTCTAAAATGTCAATTGTGAAAATTGATGGGAAAAAAAACAGCATTTTTACTTAGATTAAAAAAAAAAAAAGTTTACTTCCTGTTTTGCCACCACTGCACATCCATATAACCAGATAATAAAATGAAAGAGTGTCACAGAACTATATAGACATTCAAACTATGAGATAGATAGGATGTTATGGTGACTCTTGACATGTAGTACCTCTGAAAAATAGCAGTATGAGGAATAACAGGCTGCTACAGATAATGAGGTTGGAGTAATGTATACACAGAGCACAGAGAGGTAGCTCTGACCCAGAACACTATTAGCAAGGCAGTAACATAAGACACACCTGGAAACCGTAGATAGCAAAAGAATGTAGTAGTTTAGCAGAACTGCAGAACAAGGTGGAAATTACCAGGGCAATCAAATCATAAACATGAAATTTGGTTATAAAGTTTGCTAAACCACGGCCAGTAGAAAAAGGGTAAAGTGAAGAGAGCTGTTTATTTGAAAAGGAATGGGGTAAGTAAAGGAGAAGAACTTAAGAAGGAAAAAGACAAATACAAGGTGATGTAAATCAATGATTGGGGCTGTTCTAATACCCGTGGAACAGCTCTGTAGCTAACCAAGTCAGACTGGAGCTAGAGAATAAACCCATTCTGAGTGTTTTCTCCACCAAAACCTATACTTGGTTGTCCTGTGCAGTCAAATTTTGCTAAGAATCCTGTAGGCAATGAGGTACAGAAGATGGTTTGCTAGTTAATGCAGTCATAATTAGCACAGGAAAAAATAACAGTAGATAGGAAATAGACAACTGGGGCCTCAAGAGACCATATGGAATATTCTCTGACTTGAAGCCAGTAGTAACTACACTATTCATAAATTGTATTTTACTGAGGTTTTTTTTTCTTTTTCTATTTCAGACCTAAAAAAGCATTGTCAGTTTGAAGACTTGCCTGTTTGCAGCTGATGACAGAAATTACTTCTTTCTGCAAGTAATCACACTTGAGTAATTGCTGGCAGATATTTATACATTCTGTTTTCAAATTTCTCCTGTATGGATTATCCATAACTTCTCTAAGCGGCATCCACAACCTTCATTATTCTTGTCACTGCAAGTTTTGCTTAATGTCTAATTACAGTTCTTAAATGACATAGAAAAAAATATAATTTACATAATGTTCAGCTGTGTATCTTCCATACTGGCTGACAACAGCTCTGTCCTTCCAAGACTAATGGAGAAGAATCACTGAAGTATATTACTGTGACAGCCACTCCTTCTGCTGTGAGTCACATTACAGTAAATAATAAGTAATATCATAGCTTATAAAACTAAATTATGAACTGCTTCCTCACAGGATGCCTGTGTCCTAGATGCCATAGACATCAATAAAAATGCATTTTCTGGAATGTTTTCTGCATTTTTTTACCCAGTGAGTCACAAGTCATCAAGCTCATAAAGAGAAATCTACGCATGTATGTAACAAGGTAATGATAGATTGAACCAATATTTTTGAAACTACATTCACCATTACTAGTTAACTGAAGGCGTGTGTTGTACAAGGGAAGACAGTCTGACAGCAAGAAGAGTATTTATTCATAGCAGACTTACCTTCCTACCACAAACTGTTGGAGATGATTATCTTCAGTGCATAGGAATTGATTTTTCTGAAACACTTGAAGCCATTGCTCAAACAATATATATTGTCCTTAACACAGCTGCCTTTGAGTGGTCTTGGATCAAGAGAATCAACAAAAGCTAGTATGAACTGAGCATATGATCTAATATCTTGACCAAGGTTAAATACCTGTTTAGTAACAACAAAATATCTGACAAATATTGTCAAAGTATCTGTCAAAACACTGTTGCTTTCCCTATTTCTGTATACATAAAACAAAGTCAAAACTCAGAATTTTTAAATATTTTAAAAAAATGTCAGAAAAGGTCTTCTGTTCTCTATCAACATGATCTGCAAACTTGTGATTTCAAAGGTTTTTCAGGATCTGTCCAGAAAAACTAACTTCATAGTGCTACAAGACAGCACTTAATAATTGCAGTCAGAAGGCATAGTCATCATAATTGGAAGAGTGTTTTTTGAAACAGAGTTTGATTTTGTGATTTAATAATTAATGGAAGAAAAGGATATCAACTTCAATCATCAAAATCCTAAAATGGAGAATATTAGTCTAAATCATCATTATGATGCATAAAAGTGCTTGCAATATTGTTGATATGAAATTCATGATAATCCCTTTGTGTAAATTTTCCCAATAAATATGCGTACATTACTAAATAAAATAAGAACTATGCAAACATATTAAAAAATACACATTTCTGTTTTTACTGAGAGTTTACTTTTCTGCAGGCTGTTTGCAATTTCTTGTTTTCTTCATATGCTATATACGTTCTCTATTTATTTTCCATTTTTCCAGTGTTGTTTATATTTCCTTACAGCTCCAGTTTGAATGAAATTTCAGGAATTTGTAGCAAGAACAGATTTAAGAGGTAAGAATCAGGTTTGTTTCTCTTATGTTAAACTTCCAGTAATAATAAAAATAATTATTTTTCTTCTAGTAAATAAACATAAGAAGTCCAGCCCTCTCAAGTTGTCTGTTGATTATCGGTATAAATAATCGTAACAATCACGAAGTAGAGGCATTATGAGTTTTTATATTCTGCCATGGACTCATTTTTACCTATGTTCAGCTCAACATGCAAGTATATATAGCTGCAGCTAAATTTTAACTGCCTAGATTGACTCATCCAACGGGGTCAAAGGAACACTCCTCACAGATAGACAAGAATTTTTCTGTAGTAAGTTGAAGTCTTAATAGACTAATTATGTTTATATATGTATGTAATTTGCTTAGATCCAATTATCAAACAAAAAGAAAGAAAATTAAAAGCACTGTTACAGAGCAAAAAAATTAGTAACAATGAAGTTAAAATAATTGTAAACAAGCTTCCTAGTGTCTACTCATTTTCTCTGATGGGCTCAGTATTCTTTTGTGCACTTAACAGCTGAGTTTTAAACACATGATGAGTTTTACTGGACCATCAGTATACTGAGTCATTCTCAGAGAAGAGTGTGACGGTGATGGTGAGGTCTTCCTCCTCACTATACAATTTGTTTGGGACTACTTGTCCTAGGTTCAGCAGTAGCAGTCATGTTTCTCCTTCTTGGTAGCTGATGCAGTGCAGTGTTTTGACTTTCGGCCTGGGGACAGAGCTGATAGCGAGGTTTTGGTATGGCCAAGGACTCTGTGAGCCTCATGCTCTGCCAGGGAGGAGGGGAAGCCGGAAGGAAGCAGACACAGGACACCTGACCCAAGCTGACCAAAGAGGTATTCCATACCACAGCACGTCATGCCCAGGATGTAACTGGGAGTTAGCCGGAAGGGCTGGGAGACTGCAGGGTTGGAGGAGGTATGGGTTGGTGCTTGGTTGGGCTGGGGGGGGGGGGCGAGTTATCTGTCGGCTGGTGCTGAGGTGTTGTATTCTCTTCCCTTGTTATTTCCTTTATCATTGTTATTATTGGTGGTAGCAGTAGTGATTGGTGTTATACCTTAGTTACTAAACTGTTCTTATCTCAACCCATGGGATTTGCTTTCTTTTTGATTCTCCTCTCCGTCCCTCCGGGAATAGGGGGAGGGCAAGAAGGAGGGGAGTGAGTGAACGAGTTACCTGACTGGGTTAAAGCCACGACAGTTCTTTTGGCGCCCTACGTGGGGCACGGAGGGTTGAGATAATGACAGATCTGACCGGATTAATAGTAACTTGTCACAATGCTGATTTATTGGGTATCAGAGTTGTTCCTCTTGATCTCACAGTTTCAGAATGTAGTACATTACTTAGAGCCGGTATTTGCTGTGTTAGTGTTTATCAAGTGTGGGGCTTGGGCTAAGGTTCTTGTCTTACTGTGCTTTATGGCCATGACTTGTAATACGGGCGGGCTCCAGCAGCAGGGCGGGACGGACGGGGCCGTGGACTTGTACTTTCCTAACATGCTATTTAATTTCTACCAAGTGTCTGATCCCCACAAATAGATGCAAATACAATG
Source organism: Pezoporus occidentalis (assembly GCF_034315485.1). Lineage (NCBI taxonomy): Eukaryota > Metazoa > Chordata > Aves > Psittaciformes > Psittacidae > Pezoporus > Pezoporus occidentalis. Next base: position 3,090,756 of record NW_026914611.1, on the reverse strand, counting down.
TATTTAAAGGAAGATTGACAATTCAAACTCAAATTCTTGAGACTTGTGCTTTGACCTTAGCTGCTCTATTACTCCACCTTCCTCAGCTAGACAGGAGAGAGAAAACATAAAGACTTAATACTGACACACTACAAATGTTTTGCAATTCACACAGAAATTAAGTTAATGAAGTTCTGCAAGGGATAAGCTTGGTGTATTTTGGAGTGGACTTTGTCTGGATTCAGACACCTCAGGCTTAGTCCAGTTGGTTGCAGGAAGACATCTATTACCATTTTAAATTATCTTGCATTTTTCTTCTATAGCTGAGAAGGAAATGGGCTCCTTATATGTACTGTATGATCTGACACAAGGTGGATATTGCAGCTATCCAAGGACATCTCAAATGAAATACTGAGGTTTAGGAATCTGAAATCAAGCCACTAACTTTGAAGGTAGGCTTAATTTTAGATTAAGATGTCTGCGTTCAGACGTTTGTATAGATTGGTAAGAATAGGAAACGAGACATCTAAGATTTTTTTTAAATACTTTTATTGCAGGCTACATTTTGGTGTCTGGTTTAGGATCATCTTATGGAGAATATATTTACAGATTAGTACCCTAAAAGTCAAAATTCTTTTCTGCATGTCAGAAACTTTAATACAGTAAGCACTGTTATATCTTACTATAAGACTAAAACTTTTAAGTAATTATTTAAATTCTAATGATGAGATATGTTTAAAAGATAAACATGAAGTGACCCCAACACATATGACAATATACAAAATAGATGAGAAAACCAGAAATCCTAAAAAAAATTTGAAAGTGTGAGGAAAATAAGAAAAAAGTTTAAAGTGAACAGTGATTTAGTCTATGTGCTGTTTAGAGGCTGCTCACCTGCTAGCCTGAGAAATATTTATCCTAATACCTTTTACTCTCTAAAAAGGCATGAAACTATCTTGATAGATTTGCACCTGCAGAAATATGTGGACTATAATTTACAATGTAGGTGTAGCTGAAGAGTGTGTGCTACACTTTTGAGTACTAAAGAATGTCAGGTAAGAGAACAGCATATTATCATGTCTGACATCTCCTGATGTAGTAACAGAGAATTCATTAGTACTTGTTCTTTTCCAAGCAAAAAAAAATAATTCTTTGAGTATTTGCACTATAAGAAGTAGCCTGGCTGAAGGAACCTGATGATTCTATTTCAGGTTTCTATGAGGTGGAACCTTCCAAGTAACCTTTGGACCAGAGCTGTGCTCCTCACAGTTGTTCACACAACAGAGAAACAGAGGCACAGTTAATATGGAAAGTGCCACCAGGAGAATAAATAAGAGATGCCTAAACCTCACTAAGAGTTGTACATAAATGAAGAATCTAGATTTTGTTAATTTAAAGACTGTGGTGTGCCATAAATACAACTAACTTGTCTTAAAACTTTGAAAAGTTCATGTTCTCTACTTTACCTGGTATGTGGTCCTAGCATACAGCTGTAAATCAATGTACCAGTGCTCAAGTAGCACTCTGAGGAATAACATCAAGGTGAATAAACCAAGCTTGTAAGTCCCACATCTGATTTCAAGAAGTAGCACTGTTAATAAACTGAGACACACATTCCCCGAAGCAGAAACTGCCATGAAGATTTTAGTGCAGGGTAAATCTTCTTGAAAATGGCAATGTAGGTGTGGAAAGTGATTGCATGAGACCTGGTATTTCAACTCATCTTCACTCAGGTTGTATCACATACGCTGACACCATAATATTTTTTGTCTGATGATGATCACAAAGACACCCTAGAAAATTTTTCCAGTATTTAGCTGTATTTTTTTTTTGCTACAGTATGTTCAAAATCTAAATCCAATGTACTTTGACTTTACATATTCAAAAGTGTTATCAGTTCATCTCTAAATTTTCTAGTAATTTAACTATCGTAGTTTATGAACTACGAAGTCATAATGTTTATAACACAATTTATCTTTTTTAATTTTAGCCATCTTTATTTACATTTGAACTGGTCACACTATAAGGAAAAAGTAGGGTGAACTGCAGATGTAGGTGTCCATAATGTAGTGACAAACATTCATGTATATCACATCTTTTCTATTTCTCTGACATGGATCAATCACTGATTTATATCTAACATATGGTCTACTATAACATCCTACATTACGATCTCTATCCAGCTTCTCTTTTATATATCACCATTAAATTTGTCCCCTTAGAGCATAGTTGTCTTTATATTGGAATTTACTGATTTCAGGTATTTTTCTTTGTATCTTGATTGTTTTGAAGTTTAAATCTCTCCCCCACTGGTACTCATTATGTAACTCAACCAGATTAAGCATATTAAGACAAACAAGGAATCAAAACCAGCCTGAACCTACTACCTTAATTTCAAATAGCCTACTCTGGTGTAATCTGTACATATGACAAACATATACTCTAGATCAGCTGAACAGTACTTAATTCTAAAGAAATTCTTTGTGTCTTGACAGACTATTTGTGTTTTCCCAAACTGACAAGTACATAACTCTATTACTTTGAGTATTTGTTTCTGTATTTTTACTTTTGAATCTCCACAGTAATTTCTTTCTTGTCTCTTAACGCTTACAAGACTGTCAAGTGAAATTACCACAAAATTCTGTACCAGTCATCTTAAATCAAATTAAATTCACCAGTTATTTAGGATTCTTTGAAATAACATTTTATATTCCAAACTTTGATGTCTTTCCTTCTACATTTTGCTACTGATGATCCCATACTTGTTCTGAAGTACTGGTTCTATACTATATTGTAATTAGAGATCAATTAATAGTGTAGGATGAACTAGGCAGCTTCTCAGTATACTGAAATTTTTTTGTTGTTGTTCATTATGTGGCACAAATTGTTAAGTGTTTTTTGAACACAAGTCTGAAGCAAAAGTGGAACTGAAAGCAATCTGAAAATGCTCTAAAACTTTCAACTTACGATGTCCACATTTTGATTAGCATTTTAACACCTTAGCATTCTTTCCAAGCAGTGCATGTTTAAATAACTTGAACGCACTTCATGATATCTGAAAAAAGTGTACATAGTGCTCTTTTTCTGATTTCCTCCTGACCCTTCTTTTCAAACGTATCAAAAGGAAAACATTTGAATAGATAATTTTCAAATCATGTTTCAACAGAAGAGGCTGACAATTTTGTACAATACATAAGGGAGTTAGGGCCTGGAAAAACTCCCTAAGATTTTGTCCTCGTCTCAGGCAAAGATTCCTGTCGAATTAAAGAAGTGATCAATTTTCCCCCTTATTATGTCTCCTCTTACTAACAAAATACACTGGCTTATGCTCCTATCAAGCTGATGGAATGACAGAAATACTGTATAATGCTGCTAATCATACATAGTTAATGGAAGGTAATGGAGCACAAAATACGTTCATTAATGAAAAGGTGGAGAAGAGATGCTTTTATATTGTTAGCCTAGAAAATCCCAAATGACTAAAAGTATTTGTCTGTAGAGTGCAGGATACATTATTAGGAATTTGGAACTACACAATGACTCACTTAAAAATGCCCTTTCCCCTTTAACTTCTCCTCTCTCTACTTGGCTTAAAGCTTTAGAAACAGTAGGTTTTGCCTTTCTTTTTGTGAAGATTTTTACCATTTAACTCTAGGGCAAGACTTGAAAGTCTTTTTTATAGTGGTAACCTGTATACAAACATTCTTATTCTTGGTTTAGGGTTGTGCGGTGTATTGTGTTTAATATTGCCACTTATTCTGATTGTGATAAAATTAAAAAATTAGTATTAAATGTAAGTTTCATTCAAGACCAATCTCTGGAAAAGGTTTAACATTACAATTTTTTTGTTGTGGTTTTTTTTTTTTTTCCTATTCTACAGTAGTTTTATTCTTATATAACACTTTATACTTGTATCATTTATAATGAAAATAAATTTACTTCCTAACTCTGTCAAACATAGCAGATTGGCTCCCTTTATGTATGCGTGAAGGGAGCAAAATTTTTTTTTGCTGGGTTATGGCTACATCATACCCATCCTTGGACTTTAACCCTGATGTCTGAGTATGAAGCCTTTTTGACTTAGATTTCCTCTTAAGTCAGTGAAATAATTGTCTGAGTATCTTTATGTATGGTTAAGAATGATAAGACTTATGTGGTCTGGCAAGTACTTCAAGTTTTTTTGTCTTTGATGAACATAAACACAGTCTGTAATTAGTAAACTAACATGTTAGGATTCTATATTAACTTCTTAAAGCCATTAATGTAAAAAGTCAGCTGTCATCAAAGAAGAGATAATACATTGAGAATTGTAAGCCTAGTTTCCTGGAGACTAACTTCCTTTTGTATAAAAACCTTTAGTTTTCCGATCACTTTATAGTTGCGACCTTTAGATGTCATTATAATCAGAAATTTAAGAATTATGTGTGTATTTCAAGGCTTCAGAGGAATCTGGGGTCTTCCGATGTTGGTATCAATGTTTTCTTTTCTTACAGATTTTATCCACTTTGTTTTCCATGTAGGGTGCTAGTCATCTTCCATATTTTGTTAGAAAGACTTTTGGATGGCATAAAAATAAGGACTGAAAAATGCACCAGCTCTTTGCTCAAACACTGGGGCTTTGAAATATTAACAACAGAGTATTTTGAGACTTTTCTTGAGATAAAATTGATATTTGCAAAACAATAAAGCCAGAAGAGATTTAAACAGTTTAGAAAAAAAGCCATGTGAATAGTCTACAGCATTTTCCAGGCAAGTGACACTTTATTTTCTAATGTTACATTACTGATAATAAGTAAAATGTTTTCAGGCGACCTCTGTGAAACAACAGAGTACAAATATGTGTCTGGGATTTATGTCTGTCTGTTTTAAATCAATGTTAACTAAATTTCTAAAATCTCTTATGTCTATTTTGCAAAGTTATGCTTGACATTGAGAATGAAAACCTTATTTTCTACAATTGGTAAAATAGTTCACATTTGAACTGCATAGTACTGTATTCTCAAAGAGATCAAAAAAACATAGGATCTCATATTCTTTTACAAATTCAGTGATTTCAAAATGCATAATATCCATAATTCATAATATTACAATTCTGGGCCTTTTAATTATTTTAGACTAAACTCTCCTAACTTTTCCTTTTTTTTTTATTTTGAAACACAAAAGCAAAATATGAAAAAAATCACAGAAAGATATTTAAGGATGGTATGAGCTTGAGGTCCAAGGCCTGCTGACCATTTCCTGGAGTTATTTTTAGCTATAAATGCTTGATCTTCAGCATCAAAATGAAGCGCTATGTTTCAAGGTCTTCTCAGGTTTTATATCTTCCCAAAATTCATTCACATAGTACAATAGTTTTTGTAAGATTTAATTCAATTATAAATTATGTCTGAAAAAAATAGATGGTACAAGCATTCTACTTTTAACAGGCAGAAGACAGGTAAGATATCTGAGTTATTTCTTATTTGTCTGTATGCTCTAGTTTAACAAATAGAAAAAAAAAAAACATACTGAAAATGGAAACAATGAATAGCCACTTTGATTTTTTGTAAAGATCTCTGAATTGCAGTATTGTACAGAAAGCTATTTCGGTAAAAACTTATTTTCTTCCCAGTAATAAAAGACCTAGCCATTAACAAGACCAATTGAGCTAAAAGAAACTAACCACAGGTGCATACAAGGAAGACCATTCTCAGAATTTCAGGGCTAAGCATCTGATTTAACTTGAGGTGTGTAATAGTAACCCATGTTAGGGTGCCTCTCTGTGTCTGTAATCTGTCTCTTTTGTGTATGCCTGTCAATTAATTTGCATGAACTCCCAGCGTTTATGGAACTTGCTACTTATCACTTGAGTGTGTAAGTTGATTTCCTCTTTTCATAGCAAATTCTTTTTTTTTTGCTGGCTGTCAATCAGATGTTATCTGTAGATTAATAAAGGCAACATATGTAATGTGCCAATCTTTTTTTTTCCCTTCCTTTTTCTTCCAGATTCAGGGAAACACATACAATGTATTTGAAAATAGTATTTCCTGCTGCTAATAGTAACTACTATCTCACACTGCACATCAAAATGTATAAAGTATCTTCTACTTGCAAAAAAGCAAATTATTGTTTTGTCACAACAGGCGATGAACAAGCATTAACAAAATTCAGTTATAATCAGTTACAATTCAACATAAGCAACCACTTCCTCTAGGAATCTGTTGTTACACATTACATCTTTCCTGGAGTAAGGATGGTAGCTGAAAGTACCTTCTGAGAGTTTTGGAAGTAATGTGTGAAGTCATGCAAGTATCACGCTTTGAAGAACACACAGTTCGCAAATCACTCTGTAATAGAAGTGAGAACATGTTTAAAAAAAACCCAAGCAAACATTAAATTTATTTGTAACTTCTGTTACTGGACTGGTAATTCCCTGAGGTTATTCCTCTCCAGATGCTGGACTTCTCATTTCTCCTTGTTGAGAATCGTAAGTTTCTTCTCTATTTATGCAGCCTTCCAAGGTCCCCTTAGAGGCTGCAGATGCTTGTGATTAATTTCAACAAAAGCAATAAGCATTATAACCTCCAACATCTGACCCTCAGATCAAAAAGAAGAGTAAACAGTTAAAAAATGTATCTGCAGATGAATGTGGGGAATAGGAAGTAAAAAGCAGGAAGTGAAAAAAAAATGTCTAGCAAATGATTAAGAGGCAATGGAAAAGACGTACTTCAGATGTTTTTTCCTAAAATATCAGTGTCAAAGGGAATAGACAGAACATGAAAGGGGACTTTAATGTTTATTTTTCTTTTTCTATGCACTATTTGCTTGTTACATACATGAAGCTGTGTTTTGAAAAATGTCACTTTTATAGCTAGTGGTAATGTATTTTTAGAGAAAATAGTATGATTGGAGAGAAATTATTCACTATCTGGAAAAAGACTGATCAAATTCAACCTACGTGAATGTTGGGAGGAACTGCTCTGCTTTAATGACTTAATTGATTAATTAATTCATGTTAATTCAGATGTCCTCTTTTCGGGTTATTTTAAGCACCTAATGTCAGCAGCTCTGACTGTGATTTAGTAGTTTTTGGGAGCTACATTAAAAAGAACATACTTGCCCAGTTCTGCCATGACATCAAGTGGTTTTGTTACACCTGTTGATGGGGGCTGGCCCCTAAAACCTCTAGTTTGGGCAGTATTTATTTTTAAACATCTGATGTTTACACATAGAATTTGTTTATTTGAAGAGCTAGAAGGAAAAAGACAATCCTGTAAGAGTCAATGGTGCCTTATTTTGGTTGATAAAGGTATACTATCAGGTCTCTGTGACCTATTGTTCAGAGCCAGGATTCGAGTCAGAGTTCCTGGTGCTGCAGATGGAGCTCAGAGGTCTATAATCTAGGAATTTGGATATAAATGTGTATATTCCTCTCTCTTGTATTTAATTAATTAAAGAGTTCAAGTTGATGATTGGAATTCATACATCCTTGTTTACTGCCTCAGATTTAGGTGTGTAAATCTATGTTTTCACTTTAGGCTCCTCTTCAGTTGAAAGAGCATAATAGGCTCTTGAAAGATATTTGTTAAAAATGGACCTGACTCTGATGACATTCTTTGTTACATTTTGAGAGTCCAGTTTCATTCTCATGCGTGTGATAATAAACTACAAAATTCGCAGATGCTTCTTGAAACAGAATTTTGCTTTTATAAATCATCTTATGACTGGCCCACTGCACAGTGCAGAGCACTGGCAAAGTCTGATTTCTAAATTTATGTGTTTAGATTGCTTTACTAAACTATTAGCTTCTTGATTTTATATTTTAATGTAAGTACTACCGATCTGCTATTCTATAGTGATGATTACAATTACCTAATAATTGTACAATCAATATAACATTATATAGAATTAATAATTTGCTTTAAGTATTAGACAGAGACAGATGTTAATTCCTTTACAATTATGCAGTATGTGTTATTTCAGTCTCAGCCTGCATGCACATAATCCTTTTTCTATTGGAAAATGCACTTAATGCATCTGAGAACAATACAGCAATGCTTTAGCTGTTGCAGAGTCATGTTTACCACAATTCAAGAACTTTTCAGTCTCATGCTCACCAATGAGGAAAGGCACAAGAGGCTGGGAGGAAGCAGAGACAAGACACCTGACCCAAACTCGCCAAAGGGGGATTCCATACCACAGCACAATAAATGTGATAGACATGGATTGAAGGAAATGTAGTAGTTGAAAAAATCTCTTGGGAACAGAACTGTGTAGAAAGTTCCTGCATAGCTGTGTTTGGTTTTGCCACGTTCATGGAGGCATTCCAGGGCACAGTAATAACCCAAGCAGAACGTTCCTCCTTTGGCTGTTTTCCTACGGAAAATTTCTGCTGCCAGCAATAGATATACATTTAGCTGTTGAAGTTTAATGACAGATAAATCAAATTTAAAATGAAAACAGGAATTTAGTAATTCTCAACCAGTTGAAGTACTGGTGAAGTCAATGGATGGAAACTCAATGGTGGGTATATCACAAAAATCATGATGAATTCAATAGTGCTTCCTGTTCAAGGAAAAACATAAAATCTCTGTAAAGCATGCATATCTGAAAAGACTAAAGAAGCAGCTATGGTGAAGTAAAGTACAGCAAAACATTGACAGAAAGATTAAATTCTTCTACCATCAGGTTTTGTTTCTATAGGGTTAGCACTGGCAAGGTGGCTGAGATAATCTGAAAATAACCCCAAAACCAAACAACGCAAAAACAAAAGCAAAGAAAAATGCAACATAAAATATTCAAAATACAACATACTGGGCTTTGATGAATTAAATTAACATGAAAAGTTGAAGCTGAAACCTAACAAAACCCTATTCATTGAGTAGTTAAGTGGTGGTCGATATATTCACACTTGTAGATAACAAAATTTTATAGTGGTGAAAGTTTGAAGGAATAACGCTTTTGACAGGCCTAGCTGATTGGAAATGATGTAGACTGACAAAGCAGCAGTGGAAGTGATTTGGTTTTGACATAGAAGTATAACAAGTAATAAAAGTCCTGTGATGCATGAATATGTTATACTACTACATGGTAACAATTTTGAGACTAGACTGTTGTAACACTGAACTAAGAAATTAGGAAAATTATTGTAGCAATAAAGGAAGCAGATGGAGTATATTTGAAGTCTTTGTGACCCTGATAATATTACAAATATAAAAGTGATCTGAGTGTAAAGAAATTGTGATTTAGCTCAACAAAGCCAATGAACTAATACTGCAAAAGTATTTTGATCGATTCCTAAAAGAATATTCAAGGGACTCTGAAACTCAGTTTTAAAGTTTTTCCTTCTTAGCAAAGAAAGCCTTCTAAAATGATATTGAGAAAATCAAGTGTTTTTTTCATTCACTGCCTCTGCATTTAGTAAACGGACTACGCAATTCAGAGCTGTTTTTAGCACAAGCATCTATAAAAGCTAAACTGTTTCTTAGTTGAAGTAACAAGTTAATACAACCAACTTCCGCTCTGAAGTTTACAGTATCATGCAAAATAAAATAGTAACCGTATATTTAAACAAGTTCATGTATTATATTTTGGCTTAAATTTTTAAGCACCAATCTCCATTCATTTCAAGAGAGCGCTATTTTAACGTCAGTTTTATGCTGGAAACTAGCGGTTTCAAACGGATACAAAAAAATGTTATTGGACGGCTGATTGATGGATAATATGAAATGAGGAGAGTCTTGTTTCCCCTTCAGGCATGAACATAAAAATCTCATGCACCTTTGAAGACTCAGAAATAAGAATTCAGCAGGATTTATTAATCTGATATAGTATTTTAATGAAAACCCTGTAAGTAATGGGGCTGTCAGCTTCATATTTCATGTCTAATGGTTTTACTTTCTAGTGAAAAAAAACCACCAAAATAATAATTAAAAAAAGCAAACAGAAAATTTAAATAAAAGGAAAAAAAATGAAGCTGTCTTAGGTTTATCCAATATATTTGAATTGTAGATAAAAGAAATAAAAAAATGTAGAAAGCAAACAAAAAATCAAAAAACCCAAACAAATAAAAAAAACACAAAGACAAACCCTGAAACCTACTACAATAGAGAAAAGGAGACGAGCAAATTTTAGTCATAGGCTTTCCATTTGAAAGGCGTATAGTTCAAAGGATATTGAACAGAGAGATAAGGATCCTCGCATGGTATATGCTTGTCAGAAGTTTGGAGATGAGGCTTTAAGTTCATTTAATAACGTAGCAAATAGAATTAGTATCTTGCAAATAATTCTAGTTGAAACAGCCACTATAAATCTTTCAAAGATAGTTTTAATGAGCTGTCTCTTAATACTGAAGGCTAAAAGATGAGCTGAGGAGTTTTGGACATGCTGTAATCTGGAGATAACTGCACTCAGCAACTGTAACAGAGAGAATTCCAATCATCTATTCTTGCAAATAACATGCAAAATACATAAATAAAATTTACAAAAAATAGTAAAAGGCATAGTAGCCTTCATAAAACCTGGAATAGAAAGACTTGAACAAAGGTACTTATAGTAGAGAGTCAAACACTGTTTCTTATACTACTTTATCACATGTTATCCAGTAAAAAATTTGGCACCAGACCTGTGAATTTTTTAAGGTCTTTTTAACTGTGAGATCTACCCTGACAGTGATTTATGAAACTAGTGTTCTAAGTGTATATCACTACAGGCAAAAGCAGGGCTTTGTCTTGTGCTGATTATACACTATTTGTGTACATTATACACATTTCTATTTGTTTCATTCTGAAATAACTGAGTTACAAGAAAAGTGGAATGGGTCTGTTGTACAGGAACAACTCGGGTGCTAATCAGCCGTTTCAGATCACATCTCACCTTTCCAAAACATTGAAATGTTCCGAGTTCTTTCTTTCATCTTTTCTTATCTAAAATTGCTTGTGCTATCTGCTGGTACCACAGGTTTTTCCCTTTTACGTCTTTTTGAATCTCATACTGTAGTATGTCCAATGTGTTGTACTTCTGGAATGACACGTGTTTTATCAGGAACTTAGAGAAACGTGTTAATTTGAGTTGTTTAACTTTATTTACTTATTACAAAATTTCAAATTTGGTTTTTTTTTGTAAACTTCTTAGACTTACTTTTCCTTAGACAAACTGAGGAGAGTGAGTCATGCTGGCGTTTTATCCCCAGTTGATGTAACTATCTGCTTGATGATCTGTGCTGTCATAAATAACATGAAACAGAGAGTGGAATCTAAAAGGCCCTTGCAAAGCAAAGGACAAGAAGGCTTTTGTTGTTGTTCTAACAGTCTTGCTTCTCTTTACTAGGCATTTGCTTACACCACCATTGAGCTCTTGACTGTGAAGAACGACAGCTGTACCATGTCTTTCCATAATCAAATACATGTCCAGATTTAACCAGCTCCTTCAGAAACTGTTTAGCTGCACTGCTGAATTGCTCAAAATTTCTGATGCTATCAGTGGTTCACCAGTTACACCTCTCAAATTGCCACGTACTAGCAGAAAGATTCTTATTTTCATATACTTAAATTAATTTCAAATTGGAGTAGTGGGTTGTTGCTTTTTTTTTCTTAATGGTTACTGCCTCTATGCTGTACTGGAATACAGAAAGCTAGTTTAAGTTCTCTTAGCTCCCTAAACCCAAGAATTAGAAGCTCCAATCATGCTGGCTATTACACAGTAACATAATTACTTCTACACAGGTAGAGCAAGATACCTGGTCTCCAAACACCAAACCAGAAGCAGTAAATAAGCATATATTATATGTATTTCTTTAACATTGCTAGTGCAGCTTTAAAGAATACTATTATGATACAGAGAAAAATATTTTAATTGTGATTTATCTTCAGATGTTGTGAAGTACAAGAAAATATCTGATAAATTTTAAACTAAGAAGAAATTCTTATATAAGTATCTAAGAGTCTTGATCAATCATGCTCTGGAGATACACATTTCTCTCTATTGGCAAAAAGAACTCTAGATTAATTCTGATTTAAAGTCCCACTTACTGATACATAAAGTAGAAGAGTTGAATCCCACCTCTCACTTTCATTTTTTTTGTGTTACACACATATTTAGGCTTGCACACATGTACACCTTGCCAGGCACACATAGAAAGAAAAATAGATAAAAGAAATAAAAGACATTTGAAGGGTATCTTCAAGAACTAATACACAGCTTATTCAAAATATTACCACCTTGGATCTTTGAGGACTTTTTTTTCTTGCAGTTTCTATTCCCAAGCATATATAAACATGCTACATCCTGACATGTTCTCAGAGTAGATGCGTAATTCCTTTGCCCTTGCTCCAAATCAGTCAGAAGCTTGCGCAACCCCATTAGTGTGTCACAGAGCCCGTGCTAATATGCTTTATTTCTTAGCACTTGAATGATGTCATCTGAACCTCTGCTGACTTTGTTATGGTCTAGATTTCTCTTGCACACTTTCAACTACTTAGAATAATTTATATTTGAGACAAATACTGAAAATATTGCTGAGATGTGGAAATTAAGAAAACTGTAGCACTCAAAATTTTGGTTTCTTTTAAAACATGTTATACTCAAGATAAAAAATATCATTATGCAAATTCAAACCCAATCATTATTCCTAACATATTGTTTGAATCGTAATACCATATGCCAAAGAGAAATATCAGAGAAAACGAGGACTTAAACTGTTAAAGCACCACACACTCAAATAAAAATCAAAAATAAGAGAAAAGCAGAATTGTAAATAGAAGACACAAAGGTTTTCACCACTAAATTCTACATAAGACTTGAATAGCAAACTTTCTGCTAGACAAAATTATATGAATCTTATGTACTTATAGTTTGCAAAAAAACTCTGTATGATTACATCTGAGTGTTTGAAGGGATTAGTGTTTGTCAGATTTATGGAAAAAGAGAAACCAACTATAATATGACAATTGATTTTTCCTTTGACCTTTTCAGAATGACACATTGACTATAAATGCTAAAATATTAGTAGCAATAAATCTTGGTGTAGAAAGTTATATTAGAAATGTAACACTTTATTAATAATAGACTAGCTGGAATTCAGCAAGATTAACAAACAAAAAGTCAAACAACACATCCTGGGTTTAGTTAACATGTTACTGAATAAGGGCTTTGTTTTTGTTTGTGAGGTTTTTTTAGGGTGTTTTTGGGGGGGAGGGGTTGTTTCATTATAACTGACTGAACAAATACAGCATTTAAATATGGTAATTTACTAGTGGATGGGTGCCACGAATCACTAATCCTGCTTGCATCCTAACACCAAATGTCTGAGAAGTCATTGAAATCAGAATCCATCTGAGGTGCCCTGATACCCATTGTTTTTAATTATTCTGGCCTTTTAGAGTAATTTTTTACTGGATTTAGGGAAAGATGCACATACATGTGGATCCTGGTGCTCATTTGGGTAGAAAGGTTTGGGAATGGCATGAAGTGCACATGCAAAACTTAAGAAGAAAGAAAGTGAATGGAAGGGGAACTGAAAGAGAAGGGGATTATTCAATAATGAGTTAACACAACCAAATTGTTAAAATTATTTGCATTTTGTGGGTGATCGGGTTTACTGTGATATAAATAGATTGAAAGTGTGACATGTGAAGAGATTATTGGAGCCATGTTTAGGATGTTTCTTCCTTCTCCTAAATACCCAGCTTCTGAGGTTTCCTTGAGAATCTTGGGAAGGTTACCTCATATGCAAGTATCTGACTCTTAAACTACCGTGTGAAGTGCGAAGCACTTCAGACTATATAAAAACAAGAGAGAAGAAAATTCTGGGTCAGGCATCCCGTCTCTGCTTCCTCCCGGCTTCCCCTCCTCCCTGGCAGAGCATGAGACTCACAAAGCCCTTGGACAGGGTAAACATCACTTAGGAACGACCGAAAACATCGGTATCACCAGCACTGTTCCCAGGCTGGAAGTCAAAACACAGCACTGCACCAGCTACTAAGAAGGAGAAAAATGACTGCTAGTGCTGAATCCAAGACAGTTGTTCACAGCCTTGAGGCCTCTACTATTGCCCCACGCCCCTGCTTTGAAGGCCTTTGCTGTCAAATACCTGCACTCTTTAAGTTGCAGTTTTATCCTAGCATTGTAGGCAGTTCATGCCATAAAGAGTAACTGGATTTTATTACTATTTGTGTAATAAATGTAAAAGCATCATACATTTGTAACTCAACAGTAGAAAAATGAAACAAAACCTAAAAAAAATATATAATATTTAGCTGCTCATTTTGGAAGTAGCTGTTATAACTAAACAGACTAAAACAAATCTTCAAGCAAAAGCAGACCAGCCCAAGTTCAGATAAGGCAAGCCTGAGAAGTCCTTTTCTAGAAGCCTTCATGAGTTAGCACAAAGCTTATTACTACTATAGCAATTCTGCCTTTGGTACTCCAGTAGACTATAATATGTTGTCTCTTACAGACCTTATAGATTTGTCATAAATTCTGATTATCAGGAAAAATGTACACGATCTCAAACATCTGTCACTAATGTGTGTGTGATCATTAACAAACTACAGTCACTCAAGACTGTTTTAGGATTGAGAAAAAAACAGTAATGATAAAGTTTTGCATTATGTCTTCAGTACCTCCCTGAGAATAATCTTTGCTTTAGGACATTTATAGCAGCTGTTAACATACAATACCACATGGTGCACTCGTATAATACTTTCATACTCATTTCAGTCATCGAAATTTAAATACCATCATGTCACATTTGGAAGTGATCATGTGATGAGGCTGTTTCTCCAGTTCTCCAGATTGCTAGCCCTAAGGTTCTTATGTGATCAAATCTGATTTTGCAATTAAATAACCAGTCCCTAAGATGTTTTAGTTTTTCATGGTACACATCCATAGTTTTATGCAAATAGTCTCCCAGATCATGATGTTATATTGCACATTCGTATTCCCCTAAGTAACCTTTAGTACTGCTGCATAGGTCTTAACAAGATGTAATGTCTGTTATGAAGGAAACCAGAACTTAGGAGGAAGAGAGAAAAAAGCTGAGAAGATGGAAAGAGAATGATGGAAAGTATGATGGTATGATGCATATTCAGATCTCATGCCCAGCATGGATTAGAACACAGCAGGTGTATACAGACAAAAAGCTGAATAATGATACTTAGCTCTATGCCTACAAATACAGGATTTTTTTTTTTGAGTTCATAGTTTAAACAATGCTTGTAGAACAAGCTACTATTTTCACCTAATCATTCAAATGTGGAGGCAAGTTGAAGTTTTGGCAGTACTTTATAGTATGAGAGCCACAGAGGTCAGATTTAACATTGAAATTGAGTAAAGTTCAAAGAACATGCACGGTGTGAGGATGTACTCAGGAAAGAATGGGATGAGAAGGAGAATCAATGAATGTCTCAGACATCTGAGCAAAGCTTCAGATGTCTAAACTCTTTTTTCTGGTACTCAGGGGTGTACTCCTTTTACATTTTCAGTGAATTTCCCACAGTATCTCAGATCTCACTGGAATTAATGGAGGCATTTATTTCAGTTAGAGAAACGTGGAAGAGGGAGAATGAATAGCTAACCCTTAAAAAGTTTATACACCCATTTAAAAGCTATTTATGCTGCCAGTTTTATTTAGTCTGAACATGCTTCACCACCCTTGTCATGCTTCACACTTCATAAACTGCCACTAAGTTTTCCAGGATTTCCTGGTCTGATAGCTACTGGTAGTCACTTGCTTAAGTATCTCACAACTGATTCCAGTCAAAGATCAGAGTTCCTGCATAAAATTACTATGCAAGTAACAGATCAAGAAAGTAGAAAGGCAAACAAAATCAATCCAATGAAAATCGGTTTCTATTCAAATCCTTTGTGTCAGACACTTGAAAAAGACAGGTTTGTAGTAATGTTCAGGCTTAGAGTCCATAGGACCAAGCCTAGTGAGGGAAACCACGATCAGACATAGCCCTCGGGTGTTCAGGTAGGACCATAGTGATGAGACTGGGCTGTGGTCAAACTGCGAAAACCATACACACATCAGGAACGATGGAGTCTAGTACTGGTATAGCTGATACAACTGAAGAGCCAGGCTGAAATGGAGCTCCTGGGCCCATGGGTAGGATGTTTAGGTGGAGATCCCAGGTGAGGCTGATTAGGGATATTCAGGTTTACTGGTGCCTTAAGGACAACCTCTGTTTCTTCTTTGTCTTCAACCTAAATCTCAAAATTACAGAATTTCTCAACTGGTATTTTATATACATGCCAATACATAGTTATTATGATTTTTCCATAATAACGAGGGGGGTGAGGAGAGAAATAAAAGAAAAGGTTCATTTTGCTCACATTTTATCAATTTTGTTAAA
Source organism: Pezoporus occidentalis (assembly GCF_034315485.1). Lineage (NCBI taxonomy): Eukaryota > Metazoa > Chordata > Aves > Psittaciformes > Psittacidae > Pezoporus > Pezoporus occidentalis. Next base: position 3,074,443 of record NW_026914611.1, on the reverse strand, counting down.
GATGAAAGGCTTCCAATGACTTCAAGTACATTTCATTAGCATTTCCTTCTAATTAATTTTCTTTTACTCTGACTCTAGTGTTATCTATGACTTTTCTTACAAACACCTTATGCAAAATAGCAGAAATCAAATAGATATAAAATGAAAATAAAATTTAATATAGTCTGCTCTTATTTTCTCTAACTGCTAATGCAAGAGAAACAGGTATCAATCCTTAATCCTAGGGAAATGGCTTGCATTCACTCCTTGAATGGGCTTTCATGCACACTTCAAGGATTGCCTTTTGTAGAGCAGATTGTCAGCATCCCTGTTACCACAGCAATGTCAGGAACTGAAATTGGTTCTATGTGTTATTATCGTGCTTTCAGCAGTTTAGTTCACTATCTTGCCAGTGTAAAGCTAAAGAAGGACCCAGCAGTTGCTTTGGTGCTGGCACAATGTGCAGTGGAGCTCTCTAGTGTGGCGCACAGTGGCATTTCCTAAACCAAGGGGACCTCATGGGAAACAGAGATCTTACATGACAGTGGTTGCCGAGACCTGGGCTGGGCAAGGAGCAATGGTGGCCAATTCCCTTCCAAATCTATAAAAGAAACCCCTGTGGAGCTCTAGTGATCACAAGGGCTGTGAACAAGGCAGGCAAACAGAGTGCAGTTTGTCAGCAAGGATGTGGCATGAGTTTTCACAGCAATTCACATGGAAAGAAGTGCAGGAAAGACGCCGTGATGAAGGATGAGGAACAGGCTGAGGTACTTAATGCCTTCTTTGCCTCAGTCTTTAATACTAAGACAAAATGTTCTCAGGGTACCCAGCCCCTGAGCTGGAAAACAGAGGAGCTACCATAATCCAAGGAGAAATGGGCAGTGGCCTGCTATACCCCCTGGACACATGTAAGTCTATGTGGCTGGATGGAATCCACCCAAGGATACTGAGGGAGCTGGGAGAAGCACTCACTAAGCCACTTTCCGTTATCAGTAGTCTTGGCTAACCAGGCAGGTCCCAGTTGACTGGAAGTTAGAAAATGTGACACCCAACTACAAGAAAGGCCAGAATGAGGACCCGGGGAACTACAGGCCTGTCAGCCTGATGTTGGTTATGGAGCAGATCATCTTGAGTTACCATCACTTGGCATGGACAACCAGCAACTACACCAGTGGAACAATTTCGTTAGCCTATTGCTTTCATAATCTCTTGGTACAAACAATAGCTGGGGGGGGGGGGAAGGAACAACACCACAGAAGCCATGAACTGCCTTTTACCCTGTGACTGTCACTTGTATTCTGAAATACAGAAAATAAGAAAGTTTGAAATATCAGTTATTGATAATGTAAAATTCTTACGCGTATTATATATTTTGAGAGTGACATAATAAGGGAAATTAAAAAGTGAATTTTCAGAGAACAATTAATCCAAGGTTTGGCAGGACACTGAGAAGTTTCTGTCTTCCTAAGGAAGAATAAGCTAAACCTAACTTATCTCAATTACTTCTTAGGACTGATTTGGTTTGACTTTTGAGCTTGAAGATGGAATTTGATTTTGAATCTGATTAATATGCATAATTTTGAAACACTTAGAATCATAGAATAATAGAATCACAGAATAATTAGGGTTGGAAAGGACCTTAAGATCATAAAGTTCCAACCCCCCTGCCATGGGCAGGGACAACTTACACTAAATCATATCACCCAAGGCCTTGTCCAACCTGGCCTTGAACACTGCCAGGGATGGAGCATTCACAACCTCCCTGGGCAACCTATTCCAGTGCCTCACCACCCTAACAGGAAAGAATTACCTCCTTATATCCAATCTAAACTTCCCCTGTTTAAGTTTTAAACCGTTACCCCTTGTCCTATCACTATAGTCTCTAATGAAGAGTCCCTCCCCAGCATCCCTACAGCCCCCTTCAGATACTGGAAGGCTCCTACGAGGTCTCCATGCAGCCTTTTCTTCTCCAGGCTGAACAGCCCCAACTTCCTCAGCCTGTCTTCATATGGGAGATGCTCCAGTCCCCTAATCATCCTCGTGGCCCTTCTCTGGACTTGTTCCAACAGTTCCATGTCCTTTTTATGTTGAGGACACCAGAACTGCACACAATACTCCAAGTGAGGTCTCACAAGAGCAGAGTAGAGGGGCAGGATCACCTCCTTCGACCTGGTCATGTTCCTTTTGATGCAGCCCAGGATACGGTTGGCTTTCCATAGACTAGGAGAATTTGATCAAAACATGGTATGTCCTTGCTGTTGAAATACAAAGCCAGTGTTACAGATCATTAACATCAAAACATGATTTTTAGCTACTTATGTGCATTAAAGAAATCTAAGTATTTCTTGAATAAAAAAAAAGAAGATTGTATCTGCTAAAATAAAACTATATGCAAAAGGAATAGCTAGTATTGTATTTGTGTATGACTAATTTCCACCAAATGCCAGTCAGAAAAGGCATCACAAATGAAGAATCTGTACCAAATCATTCATAGATAAGACTTTAAATCACATTATCTGCCACATCACTAAGATGCTTCCTTGATAATACCATAAGTTTCCTTTATTTGTCAAAAAAGCTGTTCAGTGCTTTCAAGAAAACAATTTAGATCTTTGCAATGTCATATTATGCATTATAAAATCACAGAATAACAGAATAGCTGAGGCTGGAACGGACCATCAGTTGCCATCTGACCCAACCTCCTTGATTAAGGAGTGTCACCTAGAGCACATTACTCAGGGTTGTGTCCAGATGGCTCTTGAGTATCTCCAAGAAAGGAAACTCTACAGTCTCTCTGGGCAACCTATTCCAGAGCTCAATCACCCTCACAGTGAAAAAGTTCTTCCTCATGTTCAGACAGAGCTTCCCATACTTTAGTTTATGTCTGTTGCCTCTTGTCCTATCTCCTGGCTCCACTGAGAAGAGTCTGGCTCCATTCGCTTGATACACTCCTTTCAGATACTTGGATCATTGATAAAATCCCCCCTGAGCCTTCCACCCTCCAGGCTGGACAGGCCCCACTCCCTCAGCTTTTCCTCATGAGAGAGATGATCCATAGCCTTAACCATTCCAACAGCCATAAATATTAACTTACTTGAAGACATCTTTACTAATGTAAATTTAAAATACCACAAATTAGGACAGTGCTATACAAAACCAACCCACACATAAATCCTTTTCAGTAACACAATCCCAAAAACGGATGGTAACTGTAATGCTCGTTCTAACCTTGACGCAGACTCTGGCTTTAATGAATTTTGGTTATCAAGGTTTTCCTGTTCTTAACAGAGACAACCTATACATCACTGGAGACAGTGTTAGAATGAATACTTAGATTTCAACTAGTAGAACACTGTATTTAAATAGTAGTATAATCTCATTAGAACTGATATAAATTGTGTTAATTTTTAAATTAAAGTTGAATTTAGACAGTGATGAAATGTATACGCTTCACACTGGAAAAGTTTGGAATGTGGTAATGAATGGCCTAAATGCCTCCCTGTACTGTGATAAAGCACCTGATTAAAAACAAAAAGATAGAAATTAAGACAAAGTGGGCCCATAAGTTATTAATGAACAAGCTCAAGTGAAGCTGTGGAAACCAGTTAAACGTAGAGAAAGGTATCCAAGTAAGAAAAGCAAGGGAGAATGATAAAATTTCTGGGTTGCTTATTTTAAAAAATAAAAACAGTGTTCTTCTCCTCACAAAGTAAAGCAGTCAAAGGATTAATGAGTCTCAAAAAAAAGGAAGTGCTACAGCTGTCAGAAAACCTACTGGCTTTCCCAGTGTAATTTAATCTTTATGATCTCAAAAAAGTGCAGCCCAGATATTTAATGAAATTTTTAAACACATGATATAGAGATTATGTTAAGAAGATAGCTCAATAAATACATTTGTATGTATCTTAGATTTGTCTGTTTCTTAAGGAAATATGACTGTTCCTTGAAGTGTTTCCTAGTAAAGGAATCACTATGAGTATCTTAAAAAATTGTCTTTTTCATTTTGTTGTACAGATGTTGTAAGTCTCAGGCTTCTTTATTAGACAGGTGTATTTCTGTTGCAGAATGTGTCTTGCTCCCCCTTCCCCCTCCTCTTGTGCCCCAGTTCTAAATCCAGAACTATACATTGCTGTAGAAATCATTAAAACAATTTTAAAGTGAGTCTAGTATTTGACAGACAGTTACACTGTGACTCTCCCTCAAGACTGGAGGGACATGCTGAATTGCTCAGAGTTAAAATTCTGGACACAGAATTTTCAACAGCGTGAAGCTTAGGCAGTGTCTTCTTAAGACATCCATATAAATAAGACTGAACCCTTTACAGCAGTAGTGGTTACTGAAGACCAGCACAAGATTCAACAAATACTGGACAGTTGGGGTTTTTTGTACTAAATTTCTGGAGCTTTAGAAATTCAAGGTGAGCATTTTTACATCAAGATTTTTAAAGCTTTTTTAAAACCAATGTTGCATTTCAGAAAGGTTTAAAAAGATCCTTTCAAAACAGAACTTTAATCGTTTGCCACTGTTTGATGAAATATAATGGTTTTGACTGTCAAAGAGGGAAGAAATCTGTGACAAGTTCTTACATTCAAGCATAAATGTAAAAATACTTTTATTGTTTAAAATATTTAAAATTACGTTCTGCTTGTCTTGATTTTACTGCTTCAACAATTAAGCATCTTACTTTTGTTACTTCTTATTTTTTCACCCGATTACACATTTATGGTCTGGAGCTTAAAAAAAATTTTTGTTTGTATACATTATTTATCTACTGTTTCACAGGCAATAACACTCTAAACTTTAATGGCTATCTCTTCCTTTACACATCATCATTTAAAGCATTCCTTGTTACATTTTCCTATGGACATACAAGGATCTCAGACTGCTGTTATTTAGACTGAACCACCAATTAAATAGAGAAGGAATTTCTAATGAAGCTGCACCTTACAAACTCTTACAGGCCAGAGGGAATCCTTCAGATGACACTTTTCAGTGTACAATGATTCCTCATTCTCTTTGTTTACTATGACTGGCAAACTTATTTAAGGTCCAAATGTTGGAAAAAACAGTCTATAGGATCAGGAAAAAGTGAATACTATTTCTAAACATCAGTAGGACTTCATAAGCTTCTATGCAGACTTTTTATTTTATATTGTGCATTTGTCGTGGTTTAAACCCAGTCAGGTAACTTGTTCACTCACTCCCAGTGAGTGGTGCCGAGCTGACAACAATCGAGGCGCCCCCCTTCCAACGAGGGCTCTCCCCTTCCCCGCTCCCGGAGGAACAGGGAGGAGGATCAAAAGGGTGCAACTCCTACGGGTTGAGACAAGAACAGTCCAGCAACCAATGTACAACACAAATCACCACCGCTACTACCAAGTACAACAATGATAAGGGAAAATAACAAGGGAAGAGAATACGATACCACCGGCCAAGAAACGAGTCCCACCCGGAAGCCCGTGTCCTTCTGGGTAACTCCCAGTTACCCCCCACCCCAGGCATGACGTGCTGTGGTATGGAATACCTCCTTGGCTAGCCTGGGTCAGGTGCCCCGCCTCTGCTTCCTCATGGCATCCCCTCCTCCCTGGCAGAGCATGAGCCTCACAAAGTCCTTGGTCAGGGTAAACATCACTTAGCAAGAACCGAAAACACCGGTATCACCAACACTGTTCTCAGGCTGGAAGTCAAAACACAGCACTGCACCAGCTACCACAAAGGAGAAACATGACTGCTACTGCTGAACCCAGGACAGCATTTTATTGATGTGACTTCTACAGCCTTAAATCTTTGCTGATTATCATTAGATTTTATCTTATAAAACAATGTAATTTATGATATTTGAATAGCAAGACTTGTTACAAAATATAAATGAGTATTTCTTAATAACTTCTGGAATGACAGTACGACTTTGTGCTTTTCCCTTCTAGTAATGTGAGACAATATGATACAGACAATGATTAAATGACTATGGAGGAGACAGGTACATTTATTCCATTTCCTAATTGCCTCATATTAATTCTTTGATCTCCTAGTACTATACATACCATTATCCAAAAGTGCCAGAAATAAAAGTGTAGCAAAAGTACAGCAGCAAACTGATTTTGCAGCAAATAACACCTAAGTGATATGGAAAGATAGGACATAGAAACATAATGCAAAAGAGCTTCAAAGTGTTCAGTAACAACAAAGCAGCTTTGAAAAGTTGTGAGAAGAATTTACAAACTGTGGCATAAATACCCCTGTCCTTACTGCAAGGCTAATACAGAAATGGCAGAAATACAATATGCATGTCAGTGAATAAATTGTCCTTAGCTAACAGAACTTTTCTAAAGCTTTGTAGAGTAGCTCAGAAGATACCAACATATGATGAAACTATTCAACACCAGCAGAGTAGATATGTACATGTAATACCAGCAGAAAATAATCATTACACACTTGTTGTGTTCATTCATTTACACTAACACTGCAATTTCATAGATGCAACAAACATCAGGGGCTAAGGGAGGCTGGGGAGGGGAGTAGAGCGATAATTGTTGGCTGTTACTGAAAATGTAGTTCTTGTTAAACATGGTGATATCTGATTCCATATTCTTCTAATAAATGTTTTAACACTCAATCATGGGAGGTTACTATTTTCTCTAAAAAAGAGAAGATGACAAAAAAAACTATAAAATGTGAATTAACTGTATCTTACTTTCCTTGTATCTTTCAGCCTGAACAGAGGAAAAAGACCTGAGACAGCACTCAGAGCATCCCTGACAATTCATCATGCCTTAATGTAAGTACACTAGCTTTGTTCTGAACTATTGCAGCTATCTTTCTCAAAGAAGTGTCTGTTATAGATGGGACTAGCTCAGAGTAGCACAGACAAGTGCCGCAGAAAAAATATGGATCAATATGATCAGACCAAAGCTGCTTATTGCAAAGTCTTAGCTCCTTATATACTATTGCTTACATACAGTTACAGTGATTTGACATATTATCATTGGATACATGTCTTGAAGACCCTTAGCGACTAACATATAATTGGTTAAGCACAGGTGTGAGAACTTGACCTCGAAAGCTTGCCAACAGTCCACAGTTCTCATAACTCGGTGAATTCCAGCTTCTTCTTATTTTGCTTGTTGAAGCTTCCTCAGGCCTCTCATGGCCTTGTTGTATCTTTCAGGATTATTCAGGGTTCCTGTACCTATTATCTATTACAGTATCACAGTATCGCAGTATGCTAGAGATTGGAAGGGACCTCGAAAGATCATCTAGTCCAATACCCCTGCCGGAGCAGGAACACCTAAATAATGTTACACAAGGAATGTGTCCAGGCAGGTTTTGAATGTCTCCAGGGAAGGAGACTCCACAACCTCCCTGGGCAGCCTGTTCCAGTGTTCCGTCACCCTCACTGAGAAGAAGTTCCTTCTCAAGTTCAAGTGGAACGTCTTGTGTTCCAGTTTGCACCCATTACCCCTTGTCCTATCACTGTTTGCCACTGAGTAGAGCCTGGCTCCATCCTCGTGACACTCCCCCTTTATATATTTATAGACACTTATAAGGTCACCCCTCAGTCTCCTCTTCTCCAAACTATAGAGACCCAGCTCCCTCAGGCTTTCCTCATAAGGGAGATGCTCCACTCCCTTAATCATCTTTGTTGCCCTGCGCTGGACTCTCTCCAGCAGCTCCCTGTCCTTCTTGAACTGAGGGGCCCAGAACTGGACACAATATTCCAGATGGGGTCTCACCAGGGCAGAGGGGAAGGAGGACCTCTCTCGACCTACTAACCACCGCCCTTCTAATACACCCCAGGATGCCATTGGCCTTCTTAGCCACAAGGGCACAGTGTTGCCTCATGGTCATCCTGTCGTCCACTAGGACCCCCAGGTCCCTCTCCCCTACACTGCTCTCTAACAGGTTGTTTCCCAACCTATACTGGAACCTGGGGTTGTTCCTGCCCAGATGCAGGACTCTACACTTTCCCTTGTTATATTTCATCCAGTTATTCCCTGCCCAACTCTCCAGCCTGTCCAGGTCTCGCTGGATGGCAGCACAGCCTTCTGGCGTGTCAGCCACTCCTCCCAGCTTAGTGTCATCAGCAAACTTGCTGATAGTACACTCAATTCCCTCATCTAAATCGTTGATGAATATATTAAATAATACTGGTCCCAGTACTGACCCTTGAGGCACTCCACTAGTTACAGGCCTCCAACTAGACTCAGCCCCATAGACTACAACTCTCTGGCTTCTCTCCTTCAGCCAGTTTGCAGTCCACCTCACTACCTGATCATCCAGTCCACACTTCCTCAATTTAGCTGTGAGGATGCTGTGGGAGACTGTGTCGAATGCTTTGCTGAAGTCAAGGTAGACCACATCCACCGCTCTGCCATCATCCATCCACTGTGTTATTTCCTCATAAAAGGCTAAGAGATTGGTCAGGCATGATTTCCCCTTGGTGAAGCCATGTTGACTGCCCCTCATAACCCTCTTATCCTTAATATGCCTTAAGATGGCACCAAGGATAAGGTGTTCCATCACTTTCCCAGGGATGGAGGTGAGGCTGACCGGTCTATAGTTACCCGGGTCCTCCTTCTTGCCCTTTTTGAAGACTGGAGTGACATTTGCTTTCCTCCAGTCCTCAGGCACCTCTCCCGTTTCCCAAGACTTGGTAAAGATGATGGAGAGTGGTCTAGCAATGACTTCCGCCAGTTCCCTCAGCACCCGCGGGTGCATCCCATCTGGACCCATGGATTTATGGATGTCCAGATTGCTCAACTGATCTCTAACCCATTCCTCATTGACCAAGGCAAACCGCTCCGTTGACCTGACTTCACCTAAGGTCTCAGGGGTACAGGGCTCTTCAGGACTGCCTGCAGCAGAGTAGACAGAGACAAAGAAGGCATTCAGTAACTCTGCCATCTCTGTATCTTCTGTCACCAGGGCACCCATCCCGTTCATCAGTGGGCCTACATTGCCTCTGGTGTTAGTTTTATCCGCCATGTATTTGAAAAAGCTCTTTTTGCTGTCCTTGACCCTTCTCACCAGGTTTAATTCTAAGGATGCCTTAGTCCTCCTAGCTGCCTTCCTACATCCTCTAGCAGCAGCCTTATATTCCTCCCAAGTGGCCAGCCCCTCCTTCCATGACCTGTAAACTCTCCTCTTCCACTTGAGCATACCCAGCAATTCCCTATTTAGCCACGCAGGTCTCTTGGCCCTCTTCCTTGACTTCCTACGTGTCGGGATGCTCTGATCTTGAGCACGGAAAAAGCAATCCTTGAATGTCAACCAACTATCTTGGGCCCCTTTACCTTCAAGCAGCCTTGCCCATGGGATTTCCCCTAGCAATTGCTTGAAAAGGCCAAAGTTTGCCCTGCTAAAGTCCAGGGTTGCAATTCTACTTGGTATTCTACTAGTCCTACCACACAAGATCCTGAATTCCACCAGTTCGTGGTCGCTGCAACCAAGGCAGCCCTCAACCCTTACTGCTTCAACCAGATCCTCCTTGTTAGTGAGGATGAGATCCAGCAGCGCTCCTCTCCTGGTCGGCTCATTCACCATTTGCAGAAGGAAGTTATCATCCATACACTGGAGGAACCTCCTGGACTGTGGCTGGGTTGCTGAGTGGTCCTTCCAGCAAACATCAGGGAAGTTAAAATCCCCCACGACGACCACGGCCTGTGACTGTGAGGCCTCTCTCAGCTGCCTGTAGAAGGCCTCGTCAACTTCCTCACCCTGATCTGGTGGTCTGTAACAGACACCCACAACATTATCCCCCCTGCCAGCCTGCCCCTTAATTCTCACCCACAGACTTTCAACTCGCTTGTCATCTGTCCCTGGACAGAACTCGGTGCATTGTAGTTGCTCTCGCACATAAAGAGCAACCCCACCACCCTTCCTGGCTGGCCTGTCTTTTCTGAAAAGGACATAGCCCTCCATGACTATATTCCAGTCATGTGAGCTGTCCCACCACGTCTCTGTAATTGCCACCAGATCATAGTCTCCTGACTTAACACAGGTTTCCAACTCCTCCTGCTTATTTCCCATGCTGCGCGCATTGGTGTACAGACATTCCAGGGAGCGAGCTGAGCACACTGATTTCACCCTAGGATTATAGGAGGCCTCCCAGTCTTAATTCTGGAGCGCTGCCCCACTGGGGCAAGCCCAGCTACAACCCCATCCCCCTTCGAGAGTTCTCCCGTGAGAACACTGTCTCCACAGACAAGCCAATGGCCTTGGAGCAGATGTCTAGCCTTCTTATTTACCACTGCAGACACAACTTCACGTATAGTCATAATTTCTTTTTAGGTTAGATCTGACCCATTTGCATTAATATTCTTGGGTAAAAAACTTACTGGGAAGCATGGAAAATAATCCTTATAAATAGAAAATAAAAATTGGAAAGAAAAACTCCCCCTACTGCCCTGTGAAGATAACATTTCTCTAAAAGATCTCATTTGCAAAGCTATAAAGCATCCCTCCAAGCTTTAGAAGAGACAGACTTCCCAAATGTCTTGCTCCATATAATTCTCTTTACTGTACATTCATCAGGTTTTCCAGAAATTCCATGTAATCTGAATGTCTCACCATGCTTGTAAATTAGGTATTTTTAGGTGGTGACAAGAGAGTCCTTTATAGTGTGGAGAATGGAGAAAGCCTTGACAGCTTGTTGCAGGCAAAAAGATTAGTGGCAGATTTCTTCCATCAAAAGACACTTAAAAAAAATCCCAACAAACAACAAAATGGGATTCTGGAGAAAAACATGTTTCCTTTAACAGTATATGGGAAAAATCCCAACAAACAACAGAATGGGATTCTGGAGAAAAACATGTTTCCTTTAACAGTATATGGGAAGTAAGCTTTTAAAATGCAGTTTTGGAAAGGAGGATTCTAAAAGACTATCTGCAGGCAAGTAGGTGAGATATGTATTTCCCTATGAAAAATGAGCTTGAAAAGGAAACTTTATTTGTCCTTGCTGCTGAGGAGATGGCACCAGGCTCTCAACAATATATCTCTTTCCTTAGATCCTTTGCTATATACACTTCTCTCAGCTTCTGCATTTGTGCTTCATAATAGTTTTCCATTTGTCAGCCTCTATGCTAGAAGCTCTCGGAAGTCTTTTTAGAGCTTATTTATAATGGCCACTATCTTTCTATGGTGTTTTTTTAAGATGCAGAAACTATCTCTGTAAACTTTATTACCAATTACTTTATCACAGAAACTCTTTGGTTGCAGAACAGATCAAGAAATAGTATCAATTAAAAAAGGGAGATAAGGAGAGTCTTTAACACAGGAGTAAGCTAGTCATGTAAGGTGGGGTCATGTCAACGGTGAAGCAGTAGAATACATAAGTGGAGGTGGGTTGAGAAATGAAGTGTATGGTGGGTTACACGACCAAGGAGGGACCAATGTGGGCAGTAGCAGTGTGAGATAATTTACATCTTTTTAGAACTTTCATGAAGTGTCATCCATAAAAACTTAAGGGGGAGGGCGGATTTTTCATGAATAGTTGCAATTTTAGGAGATACAAAAAGTAATTCACTTTAGTTACAATACAGAGCTGATTTGTTTTTAAAACCTGAATTCAACACATTATCATCTTAAATGCAAACTGACAAATGTCACAAAGTAACATAGTAATAAGTTTTAATTTGGGGGCTTCTATGCCTGTGGTTATCTGACAACATAAGTTGTAAATAAAAATATAATTAAACATACTCAGATAATATACTTCTTACATCAATCTTCTTATACCTTTGAGAAAAAATTTAGATCAATTTAATAGGACAGAAAAATATTGCAAGGTTTGACTGGATTTTTCCCAGTGTTTTTAATCTGGCTGTATCTGCCTGTATGTGGGTTTTATTTGTCTGAGGGTTTCTGGACTGTTTTTTGATTGTTTTTTTTGTTTGTTTGTTTGTTTCATTTTTGTGGGATTTTTTTGGTTGGTTGGTTGGTTGGTTTTGGAGTTTTCTCCCTTCCACCCTCCAAAAAAAGATTATAATATGTTCATTACACTAAATAAGAAAAAAACACCTACGTTTTTCTCTGCCAAAATCTGTGAAGCAGTAAGATATTTTAGTCACATTGGGTCATTAATAATCTTCAATCTTAAACAAAAAAAAAAAATAGAAGGAAACTTCAAACAACACTAACAAAATTTCAAAACCAAGAAAGGCTTAATGTCAAGGCAAATTACGTTCTACTGCTTCACGGTTTCCATTATCAGAATGGAAAGTATCAACATAGTGATGACTTTCTTGTCTTCTCAAATAGAAACCACAGTCAGTGATTTAGAGCCCCAGTTCACTATAGTACAAATAAAATACATGTATATGTCACAGCAGATGTGGTAATAATCATAGACATTTAATAAAATGGTTGTTCCTTAGCTGTTCTCAGTTTCAGATATATTTGTCACGTAAAACCATGCCTCAATTTTGATTATAACAGTGCTACCACTTTCACGGAACTATACATTTTTATAGATGGTACTTATATTTCTTTGCAGGCCTAATGGGCTTGCCATATGATAAATCTGAATTCGGGTTTCTCTGAAAAGCGGGATGAAGTGAATCATGTTCTCTAAAGTAAATTGAGGTCAATTTTGTCAAAAGATATACTTTTAAAAAAAAAAAAATATTCTAGCAAACATACACATACATTCCTTTCATAAGTGTCTCCAGAAAATGAGTTTACCTTAATTCCCCTGTGGTATCAAATTCAGGATGGCTTCCTGCAGAACCTAGTATTGGGCAAGGGACTAATTTTAAGAAGTCGGAAGTCCTGAGCTTGCCTTTTATTTAATCTCAATGCTTTCTGATGCTGCATGAGTTGTGCCCCAAAGTTGAGAGTTTTTTGCCCCACTGATTGTAAAGTGAGCCTAGAGTGATGAGTTCACACATATATATTTACATAGTACATGCTAAATATGAAAAAAGCCTTTCTTTTCTGTCAGGATATGGAGCCTGAAACTTTTTGTCTTCTCAGTTCCCCATTTGACAGCCCAAGGGAATCCCTTGCCCTGTGTTGTCATGGAGGTTTGTTATCTACAAAAGTTTTGCATTTAGTTTTCTTTAAAATTTTTCAGGCCTAAGTATATTAACATTTAATAAGGTTTGTAAGATATTGAAAATAGATACTCGTGCTCTTTTTTTCACATTTATGTTCTTTTAAATAATGAAATAAAATGTTAAGGAGGTATAATCACTGAAACTTTGTCTTAAAAAAATAATTCTGTATAAAAATTCTGGTTTAGGTTTCATTTTGTTTTCATAAAAATGGGTTTTAGATATTTAATATGCCACAGCAGATTCCATTTTCTGAGCACTTCTACCATAAATACAATATTAAGGGTCGACCCATTTTCCTATGAGCTGTTAATAAATTTCCTTGCACTTTTTTTTTTAATTTGTGACAACTGTGTATGTATCTAATCTCCATGATATTATTTCTATTACAATTCAGGTATAATTTTTTTAAAGAATCAACTATTTGCAAATAGTAATACAATGAAGAACGCAGGCGTGAATTATTTTTGATGATTTATATGACTTGCACTAACTAAAAATACACAGTAAAAAAAAAAGTAATCAAATCTTGCTGACTTCAGAGATATTCATGTATGTAATTTAGCCCAGTAACAGCTGTAGCAGATCAATCCAAAGATTCACAAACTCTTGTATCTTTTTCCCATCAGTGAATGAAACCAGGTATTTAAGGAAAGTTATAAGAACAAGATGTAAGCTTACTTTCCAAAAAAATATTTTCTGTTTTCAGAAGTCCCTGCTTTAGGAGTTCACTGCTCACTGTGTTGTAGTTGAGTTGGGTCAGGCCTGACCAGCAAAATCATTTGCATACAAACATCAATTAACCCTGTAAGATACAGGAGTACCTTATTTGGAAGCATAGATGAGTAGCCTGATTATAAACTATCTGTTAATCACTGAAAAAGCTGCTTATTATGGAGAAACTTATCAACAAAGATGGAAAAGGAAGAAAAGATAGAGGAAAAGTTGACCCCACTGGAGATAAACCCTGGAGGATCACGGACAAGATATGGGAAAGTGGTGTGATCACCTATGAGCTAGAGGCCTGAGCTAAGTGAACAGAGCTGAGTTAGGTGAACAGATCAATGGAAAGCAGACACATCTGCTGAAGGAAGCAGGTAAACCTTTCCTTCAAGGAAAAGATTATAAACAACTGCTTAATTACCTGTGTGAAACTGACACTGTGATGACAGTGCATCACTGTTGCCCAAGAGGAGGGGGATGTATTGATTCTGACCAGGAGACTATTCTGTGTTGAGGAGTTAGCTTTCCACACAACAGATAACTTCAGCAGGCTCCCATCCAGTGCCATTTTCAGGCAGAACTATGCTGCACAATCATTTGGCTGCAAGATAGCCTCAGACAACATATTTAATAGAGAAACCTGCAGGCAGCTCCCACTTGGTACCAGTAATTACACCACCTATATAACTTTACCTAAAAGAGCAACGGGAAACCCTCATGTGATAATCCATTAGGAATAATTGTTTTCTTGCAATAAAGTTATGTAATAGCAAGAAGGATCAAAAGGGAGCTCCTTTCCACAGACAGAATCTGTGCAGTGCACTGAAACCCTTCCCTTTAACTCACAGAGGTTTGCCTGGCGACCTGCAGGTCACAGAGAATAAATGGGGGTGGGGAGGGAGGAGGGAATATATGATGGTAAGCAGTACTGGACCTTGCATTATTCATATTTCTTTCAGTATGACAGTGCCTGATTCTTAGTGCAGTTTTCTTAAAAAAATAGCTAATTGATATAAAATTCAATATGAAAAAGTTTGACGCAAATTGAAAATTAAATACAATTTATTTTCTGTAAAATGTAGATGAAAATTTGCTTATATTTACACAAAAATGGAATAGACCAATGCATATTTCTCTTTCCCTGTAGCATTTAAATCCAAAACGGTTTTTACTGTTCTTCCTTCCTGGTACTGCATTTGTTGATTTCAAATTGAATTTTTCCTGTTGTTGGTCAACAGCATGGATTCTTTGGATAACTAGTTATTACAAAGACTGAGGAAAGGTAGCCTCATGCTTAGGTAATCAAGACCCATAAAATGAAAATGTCAAGTCAAATGTCTAATTTCTTACAGTAAAAGAATTAATGGAAAAGTCAGGGCACTAAGTCAGGGCAATCATTATATCTAAATGAGAGTCTGGAGATCTGATGTGATGAAAAAATGTGGTTAAGTGTTTTTATTAGAGGTTCTGTAGATGTCAAACTTCATAAAAACAAAAAAGCAATGTAAAAGAATGGCAGGAGGCAATTCGTTAGAATATGTATCCCAAGTTATCAAGCCTGAAAACCTTTATCCAAACATTAAACCTCATAAAACGCTCTGCTAAACAGAAAAAAGGGCCTCTAAATGGAGGTCAATGGAGACACCCAGCAAGAATTTGACCTGGTACGGCTTTGTAATAGGAACTGTAAAATGAGGACATTATATACGTACTTACAGTTTCTTATTTTCTAAATGCATTATCATAATGCAGTTGATCGCAGACTTGGAAATGAGAAGGATACAGTTTCTGAAGTTCCAATTTACAAAATAGCACTTCCCATAAATGCATGAAAAGCATAAAATTGTATTTTCTTATATTCAAGAAATCACCTCTAAAATAACATTGGTTTATTTTTTCTTCTTGTAGAAATATTCAGTCACTCTCTGTAAACAAGTCTTTGATGTGTATTAGATTTTCATTGCTACTTAATATAGCATTGACAAAAGCCAGCAACTGCCCATGGAATAACTCAAAACAATTCCACTGAGTCTAAAAGTAAGCTAAAAGTCACTGGACAGCTCATGAGAATATCTGCCCATCACGTTAATTTACTTGAAGAAAGCTATCTATGATGTAGTCATTTTCACCTCATCAGGATGGGGTGAGTCACATTTTGGCAAGTGACTGTCGCCCCTTCCTATAAATCTGTCCTAGGGTAACAAGCTCAGATGTCTTCAGGAAACATTTACTAAGATGAATACTAGCCCATTATTCATAGTTATGCAAAATATACCTGAACTGCATCTGCTTTGCTCCTTTCTAATTTTGTTCATGTCAAGTCTCACAGCAAGTGGTGTTTAAAAAAAAACCAACAACCAAAATCTTTTATAAGCTAATACTGTCCTTTCTGCAAACAGTTCTTAGATGAAACAAGGACTGACTTTACTCCTAGCTTTTCTTATTGTCCTGTAGAAACAAAGGTACGTCATCATGATTTCTTTTTTCTGTTTGTTTTATCATTCATTAATGTTGTCTGATTATCCTAGGTTATGGAAAACAACAAACCACCAAGCAAACCCAAAGCAAACTGAAGACTCAGTTATTTTGCTCAGTGAAATGACTTAGAATCATAAAATCACAGAATCATAGAATACTTAGGGTTGGAAAGGACCTTAAGATCATCATGTTCAAACCCCCCTGCCATGGGTAGGCATGCCTCATACTAAACCATGTAACCCAAGGCTCTGTCCAAGCTGGCCTTGAACACGGTCAAGGATGGAACATTCACAACTTCCTTGGGCAACCCATTCCAGTGCCTCACCACCGCTGTAGTAAAGAACTTCTTCCTTATATCTAATCTAAGCTTCTCCTGTTTAAGTTTGAACCCATTGCCCCTTGTCCTGTCACTACAGTCCCTGATGAAGAGTCCCTCCCCAGCATCCTTACAGGCCCCCTTCAGATACTGAAGACTTCATTGCTTTTCAATTTGATGCACAAATTCAAATGCAACACAAAATAAGACTAGTCCATAGTCTAAACTGATTCTCTTCGATGTGCCAACGAGGAACTGATTTTTTTCTGATTTAATCCTGTGGTTCTTTTTTACTCTATTTCCCCAACAACATCCTACTGACTAAAAAAATTAAAGCCAACCATGTGACTTAGCACATCTAAATCATCTCATGGAAATCTGACATAATAAATTGGTTATCCAAAAATACTACATTTTAGACTCCTTTTCAGCTCCATACAGAACAACTGACACCTCCAAATCTTGTTCATTTGCCTTTACAAGAGATGCTCTCAATCAACCTTTTAGGTGCCTCTTTCTGTACTGGTCATATGAGGAAAACAAAATCACATGCTCAAACTTAAGCCTGAGATGGCTGGAGCTAGGTAAGATGAGCCCTGCATACTGGAAGGGATTATGATTCTTTAATGCTCTCTCACTCCAGTTCCCTCACCTTGATGGAAGAGGGGCAGAAGAGAGGATGCAGAATTTTCAGGAAGGACAGAAGCTGTGGGCTCTGAAGTCTGAAAAAAGCAAGTTTTTCAGCTTGACTGAAAGAGAATGCAAGAGTTAAAGCAAGCAGTTCTGACGTAGACACTGCAGAGGATAGTGATAATTGCAAAGTAATTCTTTTTGGGCTTAACTGAAAAAAGAACAAACAGACAAAACAGAAACTGAGTCAAGACAGGACTTGGTTCAGGATTTTTTCTTTATGACTTGGTTTCCATTCTGAGAACAGAACACAAGCCAAAATGCAAATACAATTTGTCAAATAATTTTCTTTATGTATGAGCATATAAATATTGCATTCTTTTGTAGGCTGCTAATGGAATTCTCCTATAATATCTGCCTTGAATTAGAAGAGCTGGTTTTCTTAATTATAGATATGTCAGTCCACAACCACAATTTCATGAGTCATTAAAATGTTGCAGAAACTTTTTGTTTTTTTTTGTAGTCCAGCTACAGTATACTAGGTTAATGAAACTGGTTGATCTCTCACTCTCAGAATTCCTTACAAGCTGCACTCTTGTGATTATAAAAGAACAGTCGTGAGACCTAATGTGGTGAAGTTTCAAATTTATATTCACAATAAACAGAAAGATGTTCTGATACAGATGGAGATATGCTCCTTTCCCATTTTGAGGGAGTACTGAGACTTTGAAATCTACCCAGTTTTCCCTCCTTCTCCTCCCTTTTTTGGAATTTTTACCCTTAAATACTTTCCCTGAGGTGCCACCATCCTATCTAAGGGGCTTAGCTATATCCTATGGTGGCACCATTGGAGCTGGCTGGAGCCAGCTCTGTCCAGTATGGGGCAGCCCTGGCCTCTTCTCACAGAGGTCACCCTTGCAGCCCCCTTGCTACTAACACCTTTGCACCTGCACCCAACCCAGCATCGCAGTGGTATTTTAACATCCTGCCCATTAAACATCACCCAAGTATAAATTTCCTGTGACATGAGGAGTGAGCAGAATACATTCTGATTAGAGTATGCGATAAAAAGAGTCCTGTCACTTCCACAGGAAAGGGGTGCTTTATTCACTTGTAGTCCAGCTGAGGACAGTAATGGCATTTGGAGTCATGTGAGTACATTTATAGCAACAGCTACAATTCACCATTTGCAAACTACGTGATCACTCATCTGTATTAAGCGTCCCAGGGTATTTGTGAATAATTGCTGCCCACACTGAGGATTTGTTCTGACAACAAAAACTTGGACAATTCTTACAATAGGGTTATACTTGCACAGTTCAGTTCACTTTAGTCGAAACTGGTTTTGAGTGCTTAAAAAACAATGCATATTGTATCCCTATATACCTATCCTCTTCTTGAGGATGTAGGGCCTTATTCTAGTCCTGGTATTTGGTGAATGCTGTCAGTATGCCGAGGATAGGTGTTTTCTCCCATCTACTCCCTTTATTCTGTCTCTTCTTTTGGTTTTGCACTTTCTAACTGAATACAGTTTTCTTCTTACTGGTGGCTATTTGTTCTTCCTAAAATCTTAGAATAGCTGTGTAGTTTTCACATTAATAAAGCACCTAAAACCCTGACAATCTGAACGTGCAATCAGTGAATTTTTAGATTTTTCTGTTTTATATACTCTTTCACTATGGGTATATTTATATAGTAAACAAGGACTTGGGTTGGCCTATTTGTATGTTTGGGTTTACTTTTTGTAACATACTTGCTGTATTTTGCCCTGTTGAAGAAAGCAAGGTCAAATTATGCACATACTCAGGCTCAGAAGCTTTGTAGTGTGTGCTGATCTTTAGCTTCCATGGAAATGGATGTCCATCAGGCACTGATGCCAGTTACCTGTCTTAGTTGACCTCAGCCTCCTACCTGATGTCAATCTGACCTCAGTGCTTGCTGCTCTGTACAACTGCATGACTGTTGAAGGCAAAGAACAAGTACTTATTATATTCACTGTTGTCAGTTTAAGCGCAGTAGCATAATGAATGGATTAAATTTTCCAGAAGGCTAAGGCCATAAAGAGGTAACTATAACTAATGCTAGTCTTCATGCATTGGGATGCATCTGAATCTGTTTAGCCAGTCAGATTATATAGAATTTTTGTCAAGCTGTTGCTATGTTACCTCATTCTATGTACTACTATGCAATTCAGAAATATAGTCAAACTGACGATAAAATTTACTGTGTCAAGCTTCCTGATGAAAAAAAATGTACCAGAGATGCAAGTTATATTCACTGTTCCTCAGTACAACTTGTTTTCATTTGAATTATGACAACTGACACATTTTTCCCCAGATTTCATAATAATGCACCTTATTAGACACTTTACCCTAAAAACAAACACTAAAGACAAATAAAATTTCAATTTAGTTAGAGAAAGAACAGATTTTTAAGAAGTCCCACAAGAAAGATCCTGCAATAGAAATGTCACCTATGACTTTAGCCATGAACAATCCAGGAAAATTGAGACTAATATGTTCTTCTGGTATCTCTGTCCCTTTCATATCAATATAATGATGTCTCATGATAAGTAATGTAACAGGCTGCTGATATGCTAGGAGAGAAGCTTACATATATCCTGTCTTTAATCATTCATCACTGCTACTTAGTTTATTTCTATATCGTGCTCTCATCTATATCGAGATAATGGAATATAAACAATCTGTAGGACTGCAGTGGACTTGATGCATAAAAGAGCAAAACAGAATCCTTTGTCATAACTCCAAGAAATTATTTTATTTTGAAGAAGCTGAGACATGAAAAAAGGGGAGTAATAAGTGAGAAACTTACTGATGACATTGTATATGTGTAGTTTGCCTATACAGTTAGAAAAAAAACAAAAGAATGAACAACTTTCAAGTTCTAAGGAATATCTGTAGAGTGATGGGGGGAGGGAGGAAAGCATAGTGACATTCTACAAAATAGAAACAGCAAATTTATTTTGGGGGGGAAGTTAAAAAAAAATTATAGTAGGAAGAACTGGTAAAACCAAAAACTTCACAGTGAAGAAAAAAAGCTGGAAATGTATGCAGCCACAAGAAGGATTTTTCACCAAGTGTAGACAGCCACATAGTAGACATCTATGTCTAAGGCAGTATATTGGTTTTGTCTGGGATAGAGTTACTTTTCTCCATAGTAGCTTGTATAGTGCTATGTTACGGATTTGCGATGACAACTGTGTCAATAACACAAGTGTTATTAAAGAGAAAGGGTAACGGACTTAAGTTACTCCTGGGACAAAACTGGACAAAAGAGGAAAATTTTTCACAGAGAACAACCAGGCATTGGAATAATCTTCCAGGGAGAAGTGGTGGATTCCGCAACAGTGGATATTTTTAATGTCTGGCTGAACAAGCTGCTGGGCCATGTAGTCCAGACCATGCCTTTGCCTAGAAAAGTTAGACCAGATGATCCTTAAGGTCCCTCCCAATCTGATATTCCATGATTGAATGTTTTAGCTACTGCAAAACAGTCCATATACAGTATCCAGGCCTTTGCTGCTCCTCACACTTCCCAACCAAGTGAGTAGAGTAGGGCAACAAGAAGTTGGGAGGAGACATAGCTGGGACAGCTGACCTCAGCTGTATGACAGTGTGCTTAACAATAAAAGGTGAAGAGGAAAGAAGGAGCAAGCGAAGGGGAGCATTCAGATTTATGGAGTTTGTCTGCTCAACTAACCTTCACACATGATGGAGCCTTGCTTTCCCAGAGATGGCTGAACATCTGTCTACATCCCAATGGGAATTAGGGAATGAATTCCTTATTTTGCTTCACTTACTCATGCAGCTTTTGTTTTTCCTATTAAACAGCTTTCATCTAAACCCACAAGTTTTCTGAATTTTACTCTTCTGATTCTCTCTCCCATCCAAATGGGGTGGAATGAGTGAGTGGCTGTGTGGTGTTTAACTGTCTTGCTGAGGTTAACCCAATGCATAGTCACTCCAGCTTCTCCTAAAAAAATGCAAATGAACAGATACTTGTCTGTGATTCATCGAAAACAGGTGCATTCTGTTGTTCTGATAAATTATGTCTGAACATTATGAATAAGGTGGCCAGTTCAGATGTGGGCAATAAATACTGGTGAAATGAACTCTAACCAGAAGGCATGAAAACAGCACACTCAGGAGTGTAAAGCAAACATTATGAACTGAGCCTTGTTAAGTCTTCTGGGTTAGTTCTCTAAGGTTAGCTCTAATTAACTATAACTTATTTAATTATACCCAGGCAACACATATAACCCTTGAAACACTGTCAATGCTGGCATGGCAAAAAATTTCCTTACCTAAGAAAGATATGCTTCTTTCTGAACTCTATGTTTCTGTGGTTTTTTTACTTCAGTATCACTGTAGCTTGCTCCATATTACAATTATTGTTTCTGGGGGGAAAAAAAAAAAAAAATTGTTCTATTTGACCTACATGTGAGCATTCCGAGTATCCATGGGTCTGGTGCAGCAGTCTGAAAATAAAACTGTACATGACAAAGTTACAAGGAATTTCTACAGAACTGTTGTGATTAAGTGCCACAGAAGCCACAAAGGGGACAATAAAAATATAATGCCAGGTCAGCTCAATATTTTTCAGTGGTTCATGAAAGTTAATGAGGAATCAACAGAATGTGTTTTGTAATCACCACACAAGTGATTAGTTCAATGCCACACATTTTCAGTAACGAACAAGACAATAGTAATATTATACTGATGTTAAGAATACAAAGGGGAGATTATCTCTTCTGAAGATCATTATGATTAAAGACTGAATACACCAAATTCTGTAGCAAGATTGTTTACTGGAGAGTAAAAGAAGTCCAACATGTATAAGTTTCAACTTCTGCTTAACGCAAGTACTCTGATCTTTAATGGTATATGCTTTCCTACTTAGCTTCCCTTACATATATTTTTATTAACATGGAATTTCATTCATCATCTTCCATGTCACTCTTTCAAAATTACACCCAATAACATTTTTCTATGTTTATATTTTTTGTTTTGAGCAAAAGGAATTTTAATCTTTCAGTATCTTGCTTTTCAACATCAAAGAATGATGGTAATAACATTAATGAGAAAAAGTACATAGAAGATCTCTGAGAATTCTGTCATAATGTCAATAGCTCCGTAAGATCACTGCAAGGGTAAGGCAGTAAAATAAACAGGTACTCCAGCTTTGAAGCATTACTGCAGCTTCCTACAAAATTTTGAGAAAATGAGCTCCTCAAATAAACCTATTAATCCCAGTAGACTGAGTACTAGTGTTTTAGTCTGAAGTTATAAGGAATTTTGAAGGGAATCTGAACGAAGTTATTTACTCAGGACTGCAGGAAGATGATGACTACATAACCACCGGAGGCCCCTTACAACCTGAATTACTCAGTGATCCTATGATGAATACCATCAGTAGCATATTGGGAAGGAGAATCGTGGCAAATACTGACAAAATACCTCTACTGTGCTCAAGGCTTCATTTAGTACACTTGGGCTATTGTAAGAGTGGGAAATTCTTACTTTGCTCTCAATTCAGGAAAGACTACAAAAAACAAAGGATATTAAGATTTGAGCATGCTTTTTCTGTTTTTCAGTTCAGTTTGACACCAGTTTTCAACAGCATACATATCAATCAAGCTCTGTTATTCTGCCTTGTCGTGTTGCTCAGGCTCACAAAAGACAGTCTCCAGCAGCACAGATAGTCTGGGCATGCATACTATTCTCAGTTTATTCTTTCCAGGGCTTCACTCCACTAATCCTTCAGTGAAATTGGCTGGAAGGAAAATGAACTCACCCCATACACCTTCTGTCCTGAGGGAAACAGAAAGTGATGTTGATTAGTCTTGATACTGCTGCTCCCTCACAGATCCTGTTCACCCACTCACTGCTATTTGTGGTGTTGGATGATTTGGCACCCCCTGAAATCTCTTCCTATATCTTCCCCTATAAAAAGAACTGTAGGCTGTTTCCCATTACATGTTTGCCTCACTAAGTTATAGGTGATTTTAGTGTTCCCAGTAAATGAAGTTTTGGTTTCCTTAAAAGTTTGTGACGTGTTTTTAATTTAAATGCAGATTTTTCACTGTTGTCCATTACATTGTGCCTTCTTACTAGATATGTTGTGTGGAGTGCTACAGAAGGGATCAAGGACTGCAAAGATTCCATGGTACTTTGTGAGCTGGCAGCATGCTGCAGAAATACTATCTTCTTGTGGGAAGAAAAGTTGCAGATTTTTCTTGTGCAGGGTGGGAGGATGGAAAGTTGTTTTTTTTTAAATGACTCTGGAGCAGAATGAGTGAGATGTGAGAAGCTAGGAAAGTGCAGTCTTCACAGGGCATTTCAGCCAGAAGCTGAGGCATATAACCAATGATCATTTCTCACAGGAACCGTAAAGGAAAAGGAATGTAAAGAAGTCAGAAGTTTGCTTCATCAAGGGAGAAGCTTTTTTTCTTTGGCAAGAGTGGTGAAAACTTGTTTTCTGATCTTCAGGGCCTAATTAGCTGGAACTGCTTACCTAGCCATTATGAAGTTTTTTTAGCCCCCCCCCCCCCGAGACAGACCAACTTCAGCATTTTCCCACCAACTCCTAAAGAACTGCAGAGCAAAAAATCTTTCCTCATTCTCCCTGTTGCTTTCTCCTGCTTGGCATGCTGTAGCCATTTTACCAGTATACTTTTCCCCAGCTAACTGCTTGGTCCTATAAGTAATCTGTCTTTCCCTGCTGAGACAGGAATCGCAGGTATATGCCCCCTTGCAGAAAAGGTCAAAAAAGACAAAGAGAACCAGGAAACACATTGTCAGTTACTATGTCTATGCAAAAGACTGATAGATATAATTCAGTTATGAAGAGGTAAACTGAAGCGGGGGGGGGGAACAAATGAAGAGAGGCAGGTGTTGGCAATTTGTTGCCTTTATTCACCCTATGACATTTGCCAATAGTTACATTTCTCAAGTCCCGTTTAGTCCCAACTTGGATATCCAGCATTTCTGTGTACCCCGTTTGAAAGACAGTACACAGAAAAAGGTGTGGTAGATACAGCGATCTTAATCTCTTGCATGCATGGTCACCAAAAATAAAAAATGCTTTTTTGTTCCTGCCCCACTTTAACCACCACAGGAATAGAGCAGAGAACAGAAGCTACCCATAAATGAGACTGTTAGAAATTTTGTCTACCATATTACACAAACAATGTCACAGAACCACTGAATAACAGGGGTTGGAAGACACCTTTGCAGTTCATCTGGTCAAACACCAACTTACCAAGGATGGAGACTAAAATGATCTAATGGGCAGTCCCTCTAGTGTTTTACCATTCTCATGCAGAAAAATTTTTCCTACTACCTAATTGAAATTTCCATTGTTACAATTACCTCTTGTCCTTTTATTGCACACCTCCAAAGAGATACTAGCACCATTACCTCTATACAACAGTATCTTCTTTTTTAATGAGGTTGAACAAAACCATTTTCCCCATGTGCTTCACTCTTCAAGCTGGGCTGCCAGCACTCTGCTGAACTAACTCTCATACATCAAAGTTTTTATTTTACAGAGAAACCACACCTGGGCCAGACATGGCCTTACAAATGCTGAGTAGAGGGGAAGAATTACACCCCTCAACTTCATTATCAACACTCTTCCTAATACAGTCCAGGAATCTGTTAGCCTTCTTTTATGCAAGGACATTGTCCTGAATCATTCTTCACTAAGAACCCCAGGCATTCTGTGAAGTTCTTTCTATGCAGTTGGTACTACCTTGTTATTCTGTCCCAGACGCAAGACTTTGCTTCTGCTCTTGATAACTATTTCTGATTTTATTTGTATTTGGTCTTATCTATCATTTGGTTTTCTGTCAACCAAAAGGACATTTCAATGTCCATGTCACATGCTGACAAGAGTTCAGCTAAATCAGACCCAAGCTCCACTGTCGTCCTGTTATAGCCTAATAACTCAGCAGTGTAAACTACATGCAATACCTGTGAAAGTGGTAACAGGTACCTGAATGCTGAAATTGTACCTGTGAGAATAAAGATTCTGGCATCATAAGGCTTCAAGTGTCCTTTCTGTGAGGCACCCATTAACGTCCATTAATCTACCAGTTTGTTCCACTGTGATGAGCATACAAATGACACCATAACCTAAATAATCATATATACAAAGTGCACTCTGGGCCCCAACAACATTTCTCAAAATGTAGGAATGCTCAGAGAATAAATGCAATAAAGCTCTCATCAACATTTAATGTTCCAAGAACAGGGCTTGGATGATGCAACGACCATGATCATTACTTCACTCAAGGCAGTATTGCTCATTCCAGACTGGCTTCTCATGACATTGCTGTTCATCAACACTACACATTAACAGTGTAAATTCTGGAAAAGCGAGTGATCCAAACAGTACTGCAAAATGAAACATGTAATGTGCTGACAAGTGATGACAGTAAAACTATGCAGCACACTAGCAGAAATAGAATGGGAAAACTTCTTCTCTAAAGGAAAATTAACTGAATCCCATATATCTGGGATTTACTCAGTTATTCCTAGAGAGGAAGTAATTCACATTCAGATTTCCTTATTTCTTTGAACATAGTGTGATTATTTTTGATTACTGTGTGCTGTGAAGATATTCTGGAAAATGCCACTAAATTGATGGGCATACTTATCTCCAACATCCATTCAAATTTTTAAATCCATAAGCTTTGATTTCCTTTTGGTATCTGAATATACAGAAGAGAATCTTTTTAATTCAATCTTTTTACTGAAGCACTAGAAACGTAACACTCTTGCTGTATTTGATGCAATTCTATAAAGAGGTTGAATAGAAATACTTCTTCAAATTTCTTTTTGCATTCCTATTTTCCTGGCCATTTGTACTGATTTTAGGTGGGACAGTGTTCGTTTTCTTTGTAGTAGTCTGTATGATGCTATGTTCTAAGAAGTTTGCATCCACTTCACATATTCAAAACACTGAAATGATGGCAAGAGCACGGCCTCTGTCCAGAAAAAGCAGGTAAATCGTGGTTCAAAGTCTCAGATTTCTCTTGTATAAAGCTTAATTACTTAGTGGCTACTAATCATAGAATCATGGTCATGGTGGTAACATTTTGGTTTTCTTTATTTGCATTATTGTTATCCCAACCCATTTCTCTCCATCTCCTCTTCATCCATGGGAGGGGAGAGGAGAGGACAAGCAAGCATCTTCATGTCACTTAGTTGCTGGATGGACTTCAACCATGACAATAAGGTTCCTGTTAACCCACTCTTGCAGCTATCCCTATCTTCCTGCAGGGTGACTCTCCCTTCTTAATTGTCCACTTCCCCACTCAGTTTGGTATCAAATGGCAAACTTCACCCTTCACCGGGGTACAACTAATCTTTCTTCCAGATCACTTATGAAGATATTAAATAACTTTGGTCCTCATAGCTATCTTTGGGGAACCCCTCTACTGACAGGTGACAAGTTTTAAAAGCACCACTACCCATTGAGAGCAGCCTGTCAGCCAGTTATGCAGCTACTGCACAGATCACTTGTCTAGACCATAAGGTGACAGTTTCTCTAGGAGGAGGCTGTGGGAAACCCTATTGAAAGTCTTGGAGAAATCCAGGGAGGCAATGTGCATTGCTCACCCCGTATCAACAGAGTAGGTTACTTTGTCCTAGAAGGCAGTTAAGTTTGTCAAACATCTGAATCCCACCATTTCTTTATGCTTCAGTTACTGTTTACTCAATTTAAATAAAATGCATAAGATGTCCAAGGAACAGGGACTGGAACCCAGAATTCCTATACAACTTATACCCTACATATTGAATCAAGAACTTAACCTACGTTTTTTGCAAAGATTCTTTCTCTCTCCTGTGTATTTACACCAATAGAACAGCCATACAGCCTAGCTTATGTTACCCTCCTAGGAAGAGATGTGAATATGCATTTTTGCAAAAGAAAAAAAAAAAGAAAAAAACATACCACAAAAACCGACCAACAACAACAACAGTAAAAAAAAAAACCTACCAAAACCCACACCAAAAAAAAAACAACACAAAACACCAAAAAAACCTAAGCAGGGAAGATTTGCTTTCTGCTGGAAGATGTGTGCATCCACATACTCTAGAAAGCAAGCATGCTGTGCAGCTTTAGCCTTGGCTGAGAACTAGGAATTAGCTTTAAGAGCATAAGTAGTGTAGAGTATAGGCCCAGTAGCTTCAAAGACCAGATTTCACCTTCTGGATCACTAAAGCAGCAATAAGAAACTCCAAAAGCACTCAGGGCCTAAAAAAGGACTCCCATAATTTCCATGTGGAATACTTGAAACATAAATGTCTGTAATTTGCCAGATCAGATCTTACAAGACTCTTTGGCTAGGGAAATTTGTGATTAGATAGAAACTTCTCGACCTGTCTCACACTTCCCAGGTACTAGAGCATAACATGATGCTGACAGTCAGTCTATCAATTTCTTCTTCAGGGTTACTTGGTTAGTATAGAATTCCACAATTTATTAGCTCATTTCTTAGCTTATGTTTCAGTCCGATTTTGGTCCCTACAGGCTCTCCAAGACACAGTAGTTAAATTAAAAATTATACAGTCTGAGAAAGGCGGTGGGTTTTGTTGAGGCATTTTTTTGATTTACATTTTTTTTTAATTCAAGTTTAGCTTAAGGACACCCTGCTAAAGTCTATACACGGAACACACAGCAAATTATTTTGGAGTATTTTTCAAGGCTGTGCCGCATCCATCTAATTTTGGAGTACTTTTTCACAGGACAACTGTAATCACATTTTCTGTATATAGCAAAAGTTTATCAGCATGCTTTAGGGGGAAAAAACCAACAATTTCAAAATCTTGTTTGAAGAGGGATTTCTCATATGTTAATTAATTTGGGTTAATTAATTTTACTGGCAAGAATGTACATTTTGAGTCCAAATTAGTCAACTTTTTCATTTGAGTCACTGGATCATGCAATGTTCTTTTCTACTCTTAAACTGAAGATCTATTTTTCATCACATTTCCCCAACACCATTCATAAGGATACGATAATTCTAAATATCTGATTTGGTCTAATCCTTTTTTGTCATACGTAAATACTGTAGATTTTGATAAGCCATGAGCGGTCATGAATAATTTAACAAACTTTTCAAGAAACAAGAAGTAAAATTATTCTGGACAGCTAGACAGCCTAGAAGAGCTTGCTGGTGTTTAATCCTACAAAGGTGCTAAAGAAAATCAGCAGGGCAGCTTATTACAGTGACTGATTATAAGTGTTGACAGATGTTGGAAATCAGTGGGAGGACATTTCAAGTGGGTTACAGGTACAGTAATGAGAAGATAAAATGCAATCAGAGAGGGTATAGCATCATGTCTCCACATGGCCCCTGATATAAAGTGAGGAGAGCGGGAAGACTCCTGTAAGAAATAAGAGTGACTCCTCTCCTGGTGAGGAAATTGAAGAAACCTGTAGAATCAAAGCATTTGGGCCCTGTCAGTGCTCTAGGGGCTGAGTTTAAATTGCTCTGTTTTGTGTAAACAATAAAACATTTCCTGGCTAGAAAATATGCATGAAGCAAAGAAGGCAAAGGAAGGGACTGGATGTACTAAGAACAGTCTGCTATAGGTAAATATCAGGTTTGAAATAGTCTAAGGAACCTGCAAGGTGGACGAGTCCATGGGACCTGGTAAGATGCATCAGGAGGTCCCAAAGGAACGGGCACATATAACTGCCAAGCCATTAGCCATCATATTTGAAAAGTCAGTCTGGTGAAGTTCCTGCTGACTTGAAATGGGGAAATATAGCTTCCATTTTTTAAAAAGGAAAAAAAAGGAAAACCCAGGCCACTCAGTCGCACCATAGTGCCCAGCATGACCATGGAGCAGATCCTCATGGAAAATATGCTATGGCACATAGACAGCCATGATGATAGCCAGCATGACTTCATGTCGTGGTTTAAACCCAGTCAGGCAACTTGTTCACTCACTTCCAGTGAGTGGTGCCGAGCTGACAACAATCGAGGCTCCCCCCCCAGGGCTCTCCCCTTCCCCGCTCCCGGAGGAACAGGGAGGAGGATCAAAAGAGTGAAACTCCTACGGGTTGAGACAAGAACAGAAAATCTCTTGGTCCTCCTACATCGTCGTTTGACCCCAGACAAGACCCAAACCTGACTATGCTTAACTCTTGAAATCAGCTGTGGGCAAAACACACTCTGTATGCGTGCTAGCATGGTGATTCCCATCACCATCAGCAAACAAGTCTCAACAGCATTAAAAGGCCATTCAAAAAATTCAAAACTCTCAAATGTAAATGGTCTGCTAGGACGACTGGGAGGGTAAAAGGATGTCTCCTTCACAGGTTGAGCACCTGAGAAGGAGAAAAAAGATGTGTAGTTGCTAAGCACTCCTATTATATACCTCCCAAAGTATAAAGGTGGTGACCACACTGGGAACATAAGCCAGATCAGTTTCACAATCAAGGATCCTATTGTATTACAAGTCATTACCATAAAGTACAATGAGACAAAAACCTTAGCACAAGCCCCACACTTGAAAAACACTAATACAGCAAATACCGGATGGAAGTAAGATATGATATACTGAAATTGTGAGATCAAGAGGAACAACCTTGAGAGCCAATAAATCAGCATTGTGACAAGTGACTATTAATCCAGTCAGATCTGTCGTTATCTCAACCCCTCATGCCCCACGTTGGGTGCCAAAAAGAACTGTCATGGTTTAAGCCCAGTCAGGCAACTTGTTCACTCACTCCCAGTGAGTGGTGCCGAGCTGACAACAATCGAGGCCCCCTCCCCCCCCCTCCCCGGGGCTCTCCCCTTCCCCGCTCCTGGAGGAACAGGGAGGAGGATCGAAAGAGTGCAACTCCTACGGGTTGAGACAAGAACAGTCCAGCAACCAATGTACAACACAAATCACCACTGCTACTACCAACTACAACAATGATAAGAGAAAATAACAAGGGAAGAGAATACGATACCACCAGCCAAGAAACAAGTCCCACCCGGAAGCCCGTGTCCTTCCGGGTAACTCCCAGTTACCCCCCACCCCGGGCATGACGTGCTGTGGTATGGAGTACCTCCTTGGCTAGCCTGGGTCAGGCCCCCCGTCTCTGCTTCCTCACAGCTTCCCCTCCTCGCTGGCAGAGCATGAGCCTCACAAAGTCCTTGGTCAGGGTAAACATCACTTAGCAAGAACCGAAAACATCGGTATCACCAACATTGTTCACAGGCTGGAAGTCAAAACACAGCACTGCACCAGCTACCACGAAGGAGAAACATGAATGCTACTGCTGAACCCAGGACACTTTATCAAGGTCAAATTATGCCTGAGAAGTCCGGTGGCCTTCTACAAAGGGACTGTGCTGTTGGTGGATACAGGAAAAGCAACTTGTACCATTTACCTGGAGCCCTGTGCAAGGGACGATTTACAAGGCGGGGGGGATGTCTTTAAGCCGAAAGGAGAGATTTAGGTTAGAGTTTAGGAAGAAGTTCTTCAGTAGAAGGGTTGTGAAGGGCAGGTACAGGTTGCCACAGAATTTGTGGCTGCCCCATCCTTGGAAGAGTTCAAGGCCAGGTTGGATGGGGCTTTGAGCACCTTGAGCACCCTGGTCTAGTGGATGGTGTCCCTGCCAGTGACAGGGGTGGTGGAAGTAGATGATCATTAAGGTCCCTTCCAACACAAACTATTCTGTGATTTTGTTGTATGAAAATGAAATGCAATTAGCTTGTCAACAGGAATGTTATTAGATTATATTGTTTGTTCATTACATCCTTATCTTGTACTGGCTTTCATGAGCTTAAAGTACAAGTTTTTTATGCTAATATGATACTTTGATACATATCAAATTAATTTTAATAGCTAATAATTTATTATTGTATTAGGTTCTTTATGAAGTCGGCATTACATTAATGATAAAAACAATTTAACATTTTACTCCTTTTTGAAAGTGTTAGTGAATATAGGAGATTTTCACATGCAAGTGATGTGGTTTTGTTTTAGGGTTTTTTAGTGTTGCTGTTTTATGGGTTTTGTATGATATTGAATTGAGGAACTATACCTTGGTTCTTATAAACAGAAACATTTGTAAGTTTGAGAATGAGTTTGTTTTCTTTCTGTGGGGGATAATTTTGTTTTATTTCTCATTACCATTCATTGATCCCATTTGTCCTGGGTTCAGCAGTAGCAGATATGTTTTTTCCTTTGTGGTAGCTGGTGCAGTGCTCTGTTTTGACTTCCAGCCTGAGAACAGTGTTGGTTAAACCGATGTTTTCAGTTGTTGCTAAGTGATGTTTACCCTGACCAAGAACTTTGTGAGGCTCATGCTCTGCCAGGGAGGAGGGGAAGCCAGGAGGAAGCAGAGATGGGGCGCCTGACCCGGGCTAGCCAGGGAGGTATTCCATACCACAGCACGTCATGCCCGGGGTGGGGGGTAACTGGGAGTTACCCGGAAGGACACGGGCTTCCGGGTGGAACTCGTTTTCTTGGCTGGTGGTATCGTATTCTCTTCCTTTGTTATTTTCCCTTATCATTGTTGTAGTTGATAGTAGCGGTGGTGATTTGTGTTGTACATTGGTTGCTGGACTGTTCTTGTCTCAACCCGTAGGAGTTGCACTCTTTCGATCCTCCTCCCTGTTCCTCCAGGAGCGGGGAAGGGGAGAGCACTGGTGGGGGGGGGGAACACGGACCTCGATTGTTGTCAGCTCGGCACCACTCACTGGGAGTGAGTGAACAAGTTACCTGACTGGGTTTAAACCACGACAGTTCTTTTTGGCACCCAACGTGGGGCACGAGGGGTTGAGATAAGAATAGATCTGACTGGATTGATAGTCACTCATCACAATGCTGATTTATTGGCTCTCAAGGTTGTTCCTCTTGATCTCACAGTTTCAGTATATCATATCTTACTTCCATCCGGTATTTGCTGTATTAGTGTTTTTCAAGTGTGGGGCTTGGGCTAAGGTTTTTGTCCCATTGTACTTTATGGTAATGACTTGTAATACAATTGACCATGAAACTGATCTGGCTTATGTTCCCAGTGTGGTCACCACCTTTATACTTTGGGAGGTATATGATGGAGGTGCTTAGCAATTACACATCTTTTTTTCTCCTTCTCAGGTGCTCAACCTGTGAAGGAGACATCCTTTTACCCTCCCAGTCGTCCTAGCAGACCATTTACATTTGAGAGTTTTGAATTTTTTGAATGGCCTTTTAATGCTGTTGAGACTTGTTTGCTGATGGTGATGGGAATCACCATGCTAGCACGCATACAGAGTGTGTTTTGCCCGCAGCTGATTTCAAGAGTTAAGCAGAGTCAGGTTTGGGTCTTGTCTGGGGTCAAACAATGATGTAGGAGGACCAAGAGATTTTCCCTGAGGCTGGACAGCCATGAGTGGCAGGGTGTGTGGGATAGTATGGGCAAGTATCTAGGTCAGTGGGCCCCTCCAGTACTTTGGAATTTCACTACCGAACAACTGCAAAATCCAGAAGAATTAGTAAAACACTTAAATGAGGTTTGTGGTCATTCTGGCCATACCAGAGATGGACAAATAATGGCAACGTGCTGGGGCTTGGCCTATGCTTACAGGGCCTTGTTCAACACTATCCAGCACCTTCAAAATGAAAAGAATGTTGGCGGATCTGAGGGCAAAGCGACAGTCGCTACTCAAACTTTGGCCTCAATGAACAGAGCAGCTACCCCAGTGGCAAGTACAGCAGCTGCTCAAACTTCGACTGCAACAGACAGCATGGTTACCCCAGCTCCAAGCACAGCAGCTACACCACCCCCAGCAACAAGTACAGTTGCTACTCAAACCACAGTGATAATCACTGCAGCCAAACCAGAGGACCAATTCGTACCAATATCAGTTGCCCCTGTACGCAAGAGAACAAGCAAAAAGGAGGCAAAAAGGGTGAAGCGAGATGAAGAACCAATGAATTCACCACCCGGTCCAGAATCTGATCAGGATTCATCATCACATGACGAAGAAGAAGAAGAAGAGGTAACTTCTCGACCTCGGACCTCAACCGAGCTGCGGAATATGCGAAAAGATTTTACCCGTCAACCAGGGGAGCACATCATCACCTGGTTACTCCGATGCTGGGACAATGGGGCCGATGGTCACGAACTAGAAGGTACAGAAGCCAAGCAGCTGGGATCACTTGCTAGAGAAGGGGGAATTGACAAGGCAATTGCAAGAGAGAAAAAGTCCCTCAGCCTTTGGAGGAGGCTCTTGGCAGCTGTGAAAGAAAGGTTTCCGTGCAAGGACGATGTTACGAGACGTTCGGCCAAGTGGACTACTATAGACAAAGGCATCCAGTCTCTGAGGGAATCGGCCATCGTAGAGATGATCTATCACATCAAGCCGAATAACGGGGATACACCCATAGATCCAGATGAAGTTGAATGTACACGACCCATGTGGCGAAAACTTACACAGAACGCACCGTCGTCATCATATGCCCATTCATTGGTAACAGCAACCTGGAATGACATAGTACCACTAACAGTGGATGAAATGGTTCATAAACTCTGAGAGTTTGAAGACAATCTCACCCCTTCCATCATCTCAGCTGTGGAAAAACTGTCCCAGGACCTCAAACAATTGAGGGACGATCTATCTGATTTATCCAGCTCCTCATGTGTACCAACACATGTCTCAGCTATTAACAAAAGGCGTCCTCTTGTTCAAGAGAGGAGATACAGGAGGTATACGCCACGGGGTACCCTATGGTTTTACCTGCGGGATCACGGAGAAGACATGACAAAGTGGGATGGAAAACCTACTTCAGCTTTGGAGGAACGGGTGTGTGAACTGAAGAGGGGAGCAAGGGCCATGACTGATCGTCCCATGAGAGCTACGGCTTCAGTCTCAGGTGAGCAGTTTCCCAGATGGAATGGAAGAGCTGATTTTACTCCAGCTCCTGTGATAACGAAGAATAATTCCTTTTACCACGACTTAAGTGTCCAACGCTGTGACAACCATTAGAGGGGCCCTGCCTCCAGCCAGGTGGAGGTAGGGGACAATCGGATTTACTGGACTGTGTGGATCAGATGGCCTGGCACATCAGTCCCACAGAAGTATAAGGCTCTAGTAGATACCGGTGCACAGTGTACCCTGATGCCATCAAGCTGTCAAGGGGTGGAACCCATCTATATTTCTGGAGTAACAGGAGGACCCAAGAGTTGACTGTGCTGGAGGCTGAAATCAGCCTGCCTGGGAGGGAATGGCAAAAGCACCCTATTGTGACTGGTCCAGAGGCTCCATGCATCCTCGGCATAGACTACCTCAAGAGAGGGTACTTCAAAGACCCAAAAGGGTACCGATGAGCTTTTAGTATTGCTGCTTTGGAGACTGAGGAAATTGAGCCGCTCTCCACCTTGCCTGGTATCTCAGAAGATCCCTCTGCTGTGGGGTTGCTGAAAGTTGAAGAACAACAAGTGCCAATTGTGACCACAACAGTGCACCGGCGGCAATATCGCACCAACCGAGACTCCCTGATTCCCATCCATCAGCTGATCTGTAGACTGGAGAGTCAGGGGGTGATCAGCAGGACCCGCTCGCCCTTTAATAGCCCCATACGGCCAGTGCGAAAGTCTAATGGAGAATGGAGACTAACAGGAGACTATTGTGACCTGAATGAAGTCACACCACCATTGAGTGTTGCCGTACCGGACATGCTAGAGCTTCAGTGTGAACTGGAGTCAAAGGCAGCCAAGTGGTATGCCACGATTGATATTGCCAATGCATTTTTCTCAATTCCTTTGGCAGCAGAGTGCAGGCCACAGTTTGCTTTTACTTGGAGGGTTGTCCAGTTCACTTGGAACCGACTGCCCCTGGGGTGGAAACACAGCCCTACCATTTGCCATGGACTGATCCAGACTGCACTGGAACAGGGGCAAGCTCCAGAACACCTGCAATACATTGATGACATTATTGTGTGAGGCGATACAGCGGAAGAAGTCTTTGAGAAAGGGAGGAAAATAATCTGAATCCTGCTGAAAGCTGGTTTTGCCATAAAACGGAGTAAGGTCAAGGGACCTGCACAGGAGATTCAATTTTGGGGAGTAAAATGGCAAGATGGACGTAGACAGATCCCCACAGATGTGGTCCACAAGAGAACAGCAATGTCTCCACCAACTAATAAGAAAGAAACGCAAGCTTTCTTGGGTGCTGTGGGGTTCTGGAGAATGCACATCCCAAATTACAGTTCGATTGTAAGCCCTCTCTATCATGTGACCCAGAAGAAGAATGATTTTAAATGGGGCCCTGAGCAGCAACAAGCCTTTGAGCAAATTAAACACGAGATAGTTCATGCAGTAGCCCTTGGAGCAGTCCGGACCGGGCCAGATGTAAAAAATGTATTGTACACTGCAGCTGGGGAGAATGGTCCTACCTGGAGCCTCTGGCAGAAAGCTCCAGGGGAGACTCGAGGTCGACCCCTCGGCTTTTGGAGTCGGGGATATAAAGGATCTGAGGCCAGCTATACCCCAACTGAGAAAGAGATACTGGCAGCCTATGAAGGGGTTCAAGCTGCTTCGGAAGTGATTGGCACTGAAACACAGCTCCTCCTGGCAGCCCGGTTGCCCGTGCTGGGCTGGATGTTCAAAGGCAGGGTCTCCTCTACACGTCATGCAACTGATGCTTCATGGAGTAAATGAGCTGCACTAACTACACAACGAATTCGAATAGGAAATCTCAGTCGTCCAGGCATTCTAGAAGTCATCATGGACTGGCCAGAGGGCAAAGATTTTGGTATGTCACCAAAGGAGGAGGTGATGCGCGCTGAAGAGGCCCCACCATATAATAAACTGTCAGAAAGTGAAAAGCAGTATGCCTTGTTTACTGATGGCTCTTGCCGTATTGTGGGAAAGCATCGGAGATGGAAGGCAGCTGTATGGAGTCCTGGACGACAAGTTGCAGAAACTGCTGAAGGAGAGGGGGAATCGAGTCAGTTTGCTGAGGTGAAAGCCATCCAGCTGGCCCTGGACATTGCTGAATGAGAAAAGTGGCCAGTACTTTACCTCTATACTGCCTCATGGATGGTGGCAAATGCTCTGTGGGGGTGGTTGAAGCAATGGAAGCAGAGCAACTGGCAACGCAGAGGTAAACCCATCTGGGCTGCTGCCCTGTGGAAAGATATTGCTGCCAGGGTGCAGAACCTGGTGGTGAAGGTACGTCATGTAGATGCCCATGTACCCAAGAGTCGGGACACTGAGGAACACCAGAACAACCAACAAGTGGATAAAGTGGCTAAGATTGAAGTGGCTCAGATGGACTTAGATTGGCAACATAAAGGTGAATTATTTTTGGCCCGGTGGGCCCATGACACTTCAGGCCATCAGGGCAGAGATTCAACATACAGATGGGCCCGTGATCGAGGGGTGGACTTAACAATGGACACTATTGCCCAGGTTATTCATGAGTGTGAAACATGTGCTGCAATTAAACAAGCCAAGCGGTTAAAGCCTCTTTGGTATGGAGGACGATGGTTGAAGTATAAATATGGGGAGGCCTGGCAGATTGACTATATCACACTGCCACCAACCCGCCAAGGGAAGCGCCATGTGCTTACCATGGTGGAAGCAACCACCAGGTGGCTGGAAACATATGCTGTGCCCCATGC
Organism: Pezoporus occidentalis; assembly: GCF_034315485.1. Classification (NCBI taxonomy): domain Eukaryota; kingdom Metazoa; phylum Chordata; class Aves; order Psittaciformes; family Psittacidae; genus Pezoporus; species Pezoporus occidentalis. The sequence continues at coordinate 3,037,622 of NW_026914611.1, read as the reverse complement.
CACTGCTCGGAACACTATCCTGGGCCTTGAGAAACAGATTTTGTGGCGACACGGCACCCCAGAGAGAATTGAGTCAGACAATGGGACTCATTTCCGGAATAACCTTATAGATATTTGGGCCAAAGAGCATGGCATTGAGTGGGTATATCACATCCCCTACCATGCACCAGCCTCTGGGAAAATCGAACGGTACAATGGGCTGTTAAAAACTACACTGAGAGCAATGGGTGGGGGAACTTTCAAGCATTGGGATGCACACTTACCAAAGGCCACCTGGTTGGTCAACACCAGATGATCTGCCAACAGGGCTGGCCCAGCCCAGTCAGAACTTTTACATATTGTAGAGGGGGACAAAGTTCCCGTGGTGCATATGAAGAATTTTCTGGGGAAGACAGTCTGGGTAATTCCTGCTTCAGGTAAAGTCAAACCCACTCGTGGGATTGCTTTTGCTCAGGGACCTGGATATACTTGGTTGGTAATGCGGGAAGATGGGGAAGTCCGATGTATACCTCAAGGGGATTTGATTTTAGGGGAAAACAGACAGTGAACTCAATTGTATGCTGTGGCCTGCTGTGTAATACTTTTGTAGCTCATCAACTAGATGTCTCCAGGTCACCAGCGACTAGCCCTGACTTCCCTCCAACCATCATCCCAACAGAGAATGAACTTTGATAGAACCGGATGAGTTCCGCAGTAAAGAAACGACTAGCATCATCAGGCAACGATCCAATACTGAACACAGCCTTTCCTGCCCTGAAAGATTGTTACAAGAGATGGAACCTGACATCATGGACCAAATGGACTGGGCAGCATTATAGGGATTGGTCCATGCACTAAGAAAATGATCTTTTTCTCTTGGTCTGTATGTATATGGACGTATATATGTGGGAGAGCAATGGTGTATTGACACTGTGGGATCTGAGCATGATGTGAATAGTATGGAATAAGGGGTGGATAATGTCCTGGGTTCAGCAGTAGCAGTCATGTTTCTCCTTCATGGTAGCTGGTGCAGTGCTGTGTTTTGACTTCCAGCCTGGGAACAGTGTTGGTGAAACTGATGTTTTCAGTTGTTGCTAAGTGATGTTTACCCTGACCAAGGACTTTGTGAGGCTCATGCTCTGCCAGGGAGGAGGGGAAGCCAGGAGGAAGCAGAGATGGGGTGCCTGACCCGGGCTAGCCAGGGAGGTATTCCATACCACAGCAAGCCATGGCCGGGGTGGGGGGTAACTAGGAGTTACCCGGAAGGACACGGGCTTCCGGGTGGGACTCGTTTTCTTGGCCGGTGGTATCGTATTCTCTTCCCTTGTTATTTTCCCTTATCATTGTTGTACATTGGTTGCTGGACTGTTGTTGTCTCAACCCGTAGGAGTTGCACTCTTTCGATCCTCCTCCCTGTTCCTCCGGGAGCGGGGAAGGGGAGAGCCCCGTTGGGGGGGGGGGACACGGACCTCGATTGTTGTCAGCTCAGCACCACTCACTGGGAGTGAGTGAACAACTTACCTGACTGGGTTTAAACCACGACACCATTCAATAGGTTTGCACCATTTTATTTCTAGAAGGAGTTTTGATGGTAAATGGTATTCACGGGGGGAGGGGGGGTTGGGGACAACACTAAAAAACATGACAATAATCTAATACACCAAATATCAAGTTTTAAAATTCAGCTACTTGCCTTCAATTTGTATGGATTACTTGGCCATCTGAAATAATCCATATAATGAATGTCTAGTCTGAGAGTTACAACATTCTGGTAAAGCAGATTAATACAACACCTCAAGCAAAACACTTTGATAAGGCCTGTAAATATGGGATCAGATATTTGTATTTGAGTCTTCCATTCTGGTATTTTATAAAAACAGATCTTTCAACTCATAAAAATCAGTTCTTTCTTTATTGTTGTCAATTTTGCCTTTACATCCTTAGTGTCTGATCTGTATTTACTTTCCTGTTTTGAAAAATGTTGTTTTGTAGTCCTTCTAATAAAAAAATATGAAACCTACTTATTAAGAGAATTAAGCATTTGTCTGATTATATAATTCTGTAAGTTATTTGCACCTTCTATCTTCAAGACATGTGCCCACTGAGCTGAACATCCTAGTGAAATAAAGGCATAGAAACGTAAGCTTCAGTAATAAACACTGTCTACATGACAGTTTTCAGTTTCTCTCCCCTTGCTTCTCAAAGGACATTATTTGAAGTCCTGTACTCAGTCTGCGACTGTATTCCTATGGAAGACAATTATCTTAGAAACATTCCCCCGAAAAAAAATTAAAATTTCTATGTACGGCAATGAGCTCAATACTAAATTCCTATTTCATATTTAAATACTATTTGCAAACTTTTCATATCCTTTGTTTGTTTTGAAACATCAAGTTCTAGTGTAGAAGATGAAAATACCTATCCATTTCTTTTTTTCAAGGTCATGAGCGCTCTCCAAGGTTCCTGAAAGCTAAAAAACCGGGTCCTAAAATTTTTAAAGGCACACGTCCAGCTAATATGGCATGCTGTAAATGTAGTATTTATGTCAGGAAACATCATGAAAGCAAAGAAGGATCTTATGCCATTAAACCTTTTGGTAGGAAACCAAAGGCCTTGGTCAACCTCTACTGCAATCCACTACTGAATTTTTTTTTCTCTTCCCCTTTTGTAATAAAAAACTTAAACACCTTATGCAATCCTTTCTCCCCCCCCCCCCCCTTTTATTTTTTAATTGCTTTATAATCTATTATATGCAATCACCAGCAGTTTTCTCTCTTGCCCTATGGTGGTATAGTTTCAAGGCAAGTGCATAATGCATTTACACATTCTGTTTCGTTGATATATAAAGCTTTCCTCATGAAAATGTCTATTTATAAGTTACTTCAGTACACTGAACTAATGCAAGGGAGAAATAGATATCCCTTTTAACTGTCAGACCCTTCTGAATAACACATGGTCAATATGTTAAGTTCATTCCTCTATGGACGAAACTTTAAAAAATTCATCTGAAAAAAAATTCAGCTGAAGTAATGAAGACATTCAGCTAAGCTATTATACTATTATCAAAACCAAAGTAAGAGAGTCTGCTTTTTGAAAGCAAACCTACAGAGTTTGTGAAAGTGTGTTAGGATAGTGAATTTAACAGATTACAGCAAACACATTGAGGTTTTTCCTCCACTTTCAGCTTGTATCATAATCCATTTTTTTAGTAAGCTATAAAGGTTTCTTTTTAACTGTACTTAAGTTTTACTCAAACTTATTATTTCCACTACTGTCTTAAGATTATTATTTTATATACCTTCTAAAGTATTTGGTTTCCTACTTGATCTAAAGCATCCATGATACAGTAGCCAACAGTGCAAAATAACAGACTAGATAAAGAAAACAAAATGCAGGTACAAAATATCACAATTTTTAGTGTGTCCAATTCTAAGAAACATCAAGGGGCCAAGAGTGAGTTGAAACACCAGGCCTTTGACAGGTTACCCTGCTTAAATGTCTATGGCTCTGTTACATATCCCCCCCAAAATGGCTTCTCCATGACAGAGCAGCTCTATGGCAAGCTTCTGAACTGGGTGAACCTGACTTTGTCGGTATCATGAGGCTCAAGAATCCCCATGATCCTTCTCTTGTATAGTGTCACATTTAGTATTTCTGACAGCGCTTCAAAACATTATGATAAATAATGTTTTGCAAAAAAGGAAGTTCCATTAAAATAGGAGAGAAGTTATAAAGGCTAAATACTAAACAGAATCTCAAAATCACACATTTTGTTCTATTTCAATACTTTTGGTGCCACCAACTAAAGGGATATGATCTTTTTTTCCTCCTTGCTCTTGTCATCATAATCCTGACAAACAGAGTTTAGGTCAGGTATGTCCACATTTATTATCCCCCCAAAACAGTTACACTTACTTTTTCTTGTCCACAAAGAACATGCATTATGCTGTGCATTAAACCCAGTCATAAAGTATTAGAAAATACTAAGTTGTGTTTGTATAGAATGGAACCGTCTCCTGCCTTACAATTTGTTTAGGATTTTTCCAAGCACCAAGAGACCTGCAAATTGACCTTCATAGCCGAGAAAGAAGGGAGTAATTGCATGTCCATGACAGGTTGTATATATTTCTTAAATATAGGGGGGGTTAGAAAAGAAAGCAGATTTCCAAATTCCAATAGCATTACACGAAGGTAACTCAGTTGGGTTAGAAAGGACCTGGATCTGAATATAGGAAACTATGCATGTCTTTTACCTCTAACTAAACTATAGAAGATGACATAAAAATCTTTGGAGCTAATGTAAATACCAGATGAATATTTGTGTATTTTCTTATTTATGAATTTTCCAACTGGAAATCTTTCTGTTGCAAAATTTCAAATGTTAATAAGCAAACATTGTTAATTTAACACTGAATATTTTTGTAGGTGCAGGTAGAAAAATAATCTGTTTTATGTAAGCCAAATTTGAGGCCTGACATTTGTTTTGTCTTACACAGGCACACAAGAAAACAAAAGAAAAACAAACAAAGTTTTGAAAGTTTTGGCTTTCTTTTGTTGGGGCTTTAGGTGAAAATGAACTTTTGGCAATTCATTGGGTTTGCATGGAAACCTGACACTACCATCAGACAGGTGAAATTAGAACACTAACCTTAAATATAGCACAATGTATTGAAGGTCATCTGAAAATTACAGAACAGTGCTTTTGATTTTAGACTGCTCTGTCTTGAATAGGTATGGACTCAAATGTATCCCCTGTATTTTAACAGGCAGAACCACCATTCTTTTCTGAAATCAAACATTCTATATTTCTTGGCAAAATTAACATATCTCCAACCAAGTATTTTCACCTGGAAAAATCAAATAATTAACTGAGCAAATAAAGGGGACCAATGTCAAAATATTTAACTCTGTTTTTATTTCTACTGTAATTCTTTTAATCTTATGTTGGCTTGAATGTGTGTTATTTCCCAAATATTTTTTCTTAGATATTGAACATTAGTAGCTACTTTGTTATTTATCTTACATTTCAACTTAGTATGTTGAATAATAATGTTAAAATAAATTGTTTCATTGAAAATTTTGTATACTGACCTTTTTTCGAAAAACAAATGAGCTTCCTTGTGCACTTAAAATTTTTCACGATTTCATTTTGCTATGAAAGAGTTTAAATAGAAATATACAATGAAACTACAGTATTTTTTATTAATTCTACTGCTTGTAGAAAACTGCAGATAAAGTCACAGAATAATTTTGAAACCAATTATAAAATTGCAGAATAGTTGAAGCTTAAAAGTATTTATGGAGGTCATCTGGTCCAACCTCTTGTTCAAATAGGGACACCTACAGCTAGTTGCCCTGAACTACATCCAGAAAAAAACAAAATGTCACAAGAAAAAAGGCAAGACTTCACAAGATAAACTTTGTTCTTTCTCAACGCAACTTTTTCCCCTCATTTGAAGAAACACAGGTTTTTAAATCTTTCAGCATAAGATAAAATCTTTTTATGAAAACAAACGCAAGAATTCGCTATGTATTTAAAAAAAAAGTGATTGTTATTTGTTTTCTAAATTGTTAACCTGATGTAACTAAAATTTTCAATATATGTGTGAACTGTTGTTTGGTTTTTTTTTTATCCGCTCTTAGTTTGTTCCATCTGTTTTTCTAGATGTAACTCTATAAGCTTGGGGAAAAGTGGCTTGAAAGCTGCTCAGCAGCAAAGGACTTGGGGGTAGCTGATGGATGGCTGCTGAACATGAGCCAGCTCGTGCCCAGGCAGAAAAGGTGGCCAACATTATCCTGGCCTGTATCAGCGATAGTGTGGCAAGCAGGGCCAGGGCAGTGATCATCCCTCTGTACTTGGCACTGGTGAGGCCACACCTCAAATTCTGTCTTCAGTTCCGGGCCCCTCACTACAGAAGAGACACTGAGGTGCTGGAGCAGATCCAGAGAAGGGCAACAAAGCTGGTGAAGGGCCTGGAGAGCAAGTCTGATGAGGAATGACTGAGGGACCTGCGAGGGGCTTAGTGCGGAGAAGAGAAGGCTCAGGGGGAACCTTATCGCTGTCTACAACTACCTGAAATGAGGCTGTGGTGAGGTGGGTGTTGGTCTCTTCTTCCAAGTAGCAAGCGATAGGACAAAAGAAAATGGCCTCAAGCTGCACCAGGGGAGGTTTAGATAGAATATTAGGAAAAATTTATTCAGAGAGAGGGTGCTTAGGCACTGGAACAGGCTGCCTAGGGCACTGGTGGAATCACTGTCCCTGGGAAGTTACCAAAAATTGTGTAGATGAGGCCCTCAATGACATGGTTTAGTGGTCTTCTTGGGGTAATAGTTGGAGTTGATGATCTTAAAAGTCTTTTCCAACCTAGCTGCTTCTATGATTCCACTTAGTAGCAGTGACTGCATTAGCTGATACAGCAAAAATGTATACTTCAATCGTTTAACTGCCTCAAGACTAAACTCGGAAATGTCTTTCGGAGCAACAGAAACCCCCCAAAAATAAGAAAACTTAAATTTGTTTTAATAATTGAACATGACAAGAACCAGCTGTCAGGGACTTGATTTGTCCCATGTAATGGAAGACAATTAACTGGTATGCCTAAATGACAGTAAGTGAAGTTTGAGAAAGTCCCTAGGCTGCTTCTGTAGTCAATGAAGGCAGTGAATTATCTTTAGAGCAATCAAATTCTTACATGGGCTATTTTTTTTATTTCTTTCTCTTGATTGAACAGCAAAGGAGCCCAGAGAGTTATTAACCTAATTTAGGTTAGCTTACCCTAACCTGAAAATTAACATTATGATCAAGGTATGTATCATAACTTAACTAGATATACACAGTCATTTAAATTAAGTTTGGCTATATGAATTGTATGTCTGCATTAGAAAATTGAATAGGGTCAAGGCCCATTTGCCATACCTGGGAAAGTGCCATAGCACTATTCATACCCACATTATTAAACTTTCTTCTCCTCAGAAGACTTGTCTATGCCATCTATGCCATCTATTGCAAGTGACTTCTAACTCTTGGTATGTGTGAAACAATGGCCAGGAATTACTGGGAAATAAGTGACTCCTAGACTGACAAAATCTGTGTTATGGGCCATTCTAACATTTTACAGTTTGGACACTAGTGCCTGAGGACCAGCTTGCTATTTTAGCAGTATACACATAGCTTCCAGGTCTGATTTCCTAAATATTAACCTGGGTCTACATATGATGCAAATTTTCTTAATGAAAGGCTGTGATTTCCAAACTTTAAATCTTTATTTTCCAACATTTTTTTTTGTAAAATCGAGTTCCGCTCCTCCGCTCAAAATATGTAAGTATTCAACGTGGGAGGGACAGTGGGGCCCTGAGACAGATATATACAAACTGAAGCCAGGAACTCTGTATTTTCCCCTTTATCCACCACCCTGGCATGAAGGTTCAGAAATGCCCTTCTAGGAGAATGCATTAACCGTTCCAATTTTGGATATTAATTAGGATGTTCCCCTTGTAGCTTTTTTATTATCGTGTGACAATTTAATAGTCAAGAGTGATTTGAATAGACAAACAATTATACAAGGATAATTTCAGTTACGTGTGCAAGGATATCTCTAATACCCTTGAGAATGTGGGTTTGCAGTTACAAGCAAGCCCTAATTACAGGTTTTGTAAGTGAGAATTTTTCTGGTTGTTTTTCTGTATTGCAATTTTGATGAAAAATTATTGTCCTTTCAGCTATAAATCATTTGTTGCAGTGGCTTCCTACATATTCACGAATTTCAATATCCCAGTTTCCATTATTTATCATGATTTTGTCAGAAAAGAAAATATCAGTATTGAACAAAGTTTTGGAATAATTTATATATGCATCAGTGCAGTGATATTTGTAACTAGTACCTACTCTTAATGAATACTGGTCAGTTCTGATGTTGTATTTCACTTTCACTTAGCTTTTACACTAAAAATAATTTTTAGAATTAAAATCTGATAACAGTGAAATTGGGAATGGAATACTTATAGTAACACATTTCTATCCTAAGGTGTTCCTTAGGGGAACTTCCTTCACAGTATCACAGTACTGCTGTCTTCCATTTTTCTTTCGTTTAACTGCCAACAAAAACCCCTTAGTATTACCAATTTCAAGCACTGGATATCAATGTGTAACCTATTATATTCTAATTATATTCTAAAGCAGCTTCTGTACAGGCTACAATAGGGTATTAAAAGTAACTTTCTGTCTTAAAATTTTATTCTGCTTAAGAAATGCCATGTTGCCCTCTTCTTGTGCAAGGAATGAAATTCTGACAACTCCTAATAGTTGGAAGAGCTTCTACTCGGGTCATATTTTTCAAAGTTATCCCGAGTACCTCCAGGATTTCTCTCAGACTATCTACAAAATAGACACCAGCCTAAGTTAGCAAGGAAAAAGAATCTGGCTTATGTATGTGTTTAATAATTTCTAAAATTACTTTCCACAACTTGTGTAAATGATTTAGAAAAAATAATAAAAATATATTAACACACAGAAGTCTAGAATAATTTCTCATTAGAAAGAGCTGATATTCTGTATTTAAACTGGGTCCACTAACACACAAGATTGTAGGCATTGTAATCTACTCAGAATGCATCTGTCTTTACTCCTCACCACAGAATCAATCACCTCATATACTTCATTCTTGTGAGTTCAAAAATAAATTACTTACTTAGGATAATGTGAAGCAAGAGTTTGGCTACATCCTATTGAACTTACTTTATGAGAAAACACCATACAAGAATTACATTCATTGAGCTGGTGGTACGTTTTACTGTCTCTCAGTTTTGTTGCTGAGCTTGCACAGCACAGTAAGGATTTATTTGTCATTATCATCACCTGCAAATAAATGACACCTTAAATCCTATCTAGGTGCAATTTCTGTGATGGATATAAATGCTCAGTGGTAGAGTAGAACAAAGTATGATCCTAAGTATGTTACAGTTTCTTGTCCAGGGATTTATAACAGCCATATCAAATGAAGTTTATGCTCTATGAATTCTAACACGTTTATCTTCCCAAACTCATTTAGCTTATACAACATGCCGAAATAATCTACCTCTTCTACTGCGTTGCACTGAAATTGGAATTTACTGCAGATAATGCAAGTAAGCTCAAGGATCAAGTGCAGAACAATGTAAGGATGATACGGTTATAGCTTTCAAATTGAAGAAGCTCAGCAAAATGTTGATGCATATGAGAAAATAACTAAAAAATATAATTAAGGGTACTGCTATTGTCCTTGACAATTTAGTAATTGAAGTTTACTCAATGACTGATTCAAATCTGACTGCTATTGCTTAGCACTAACTCTACAGCTAAGATCACAATGTGTAAGGAGACAGTAAAAATAGAAATGTCAGACATCATTTTGCTGCAATACATAGATAACACATTAGATCTAGGATAAAGGCAATGATTCAGTGTTAAAGTACATTTACTTGTATATTTAGCTAAAGCTGCCTTGGCCAGCATATTCAAATTCAAAAATTTTATTATCTTTTGCAGCCATAGCTCTTATTAATAGTCGTACACACCTAAATCCAGGATTAAGTTTGATGAACAATGGTATCTCTCATTCTAAGGTGCTTCTCATGTGTTTCGAGTGTTCAATTTTGCAAATTAATAATTTTTTGCAAAGTAGCAAATTCTGTACTAAAAAAAAATACTGATCATTTATAAAACCAGACAAGCAATCACCTCTTAAATTTAAATTAATACCATTGAATCTTGTAAATACAAACAAATGGCAACAGATGACTGGTTAAAGAAAAGACCCACCATTGCCTAACAGTGGGATGCTGTGGTGGGTTGACTCTGACCAGCAGCTAAGCACCCATCCAGGAGCTTGCTCACTCACAGAATCAGATAGAAACAAGCTGAAAACTGCTGGGTCAAGATAACAATAGTTTAATAAATTAAGCAAAGCTTCACATGTAAGCAAAGCAAAAGAAAAATTTATATACGTCTCATGTCAGATAGATGTTTAGTCACACCCTGGAAATCGGGGTCTCGGTAAGCGTAACAGTCACAGAAGCATGTAAACACCATAACCACAAACATTCTAACTTCCTACTCTTTTCCCTGATCTTGTTGCTGAGCACAATATCAAATGGTATGGAATGCTCTTTTGGTCAGTTGGGGTCAGTCATCCTGGCCACATCCCCTCCCAGCTTCTCATGTAATACCAGCCTCAGCTACTTGCTAGATAGGGCAGAACTGGAAGAAGAAAACCTCGATGTCATACAAGCACTGTGCAGTATTAGCCAGAACACTGGTGTGTTACCAGCACTGTTTCAATTACAAATCCAAAATACAAACCATATGGGCTCCTATAAATAAAGTTAACTCCATCTCAGCCGGACACAGTACAGATGTCAATGCAAATGAATAAGAAAATTATTCAAAATAAAATAAATAAATGTAATGATACTTCTAATGGCAGAAAACTTTCGAGCAAAGGATGAAGTGCTCTGTAGGTTACCACTTGAGCTGTATTTTATTTACAGGAGTTGTTTCTGGTAGTTTTTGAAATGGTCTATCTTTATTTCTATAAGGACTTTCACATATTAATTGTGTGTTACATAAAGAATCTGCTTTTTCATCTTGTATTTGGTCTATACTAGTTCACTAAATTGGGTCTCTTGAAAAAGTATCATTTCCTATTTCTCATGTTTCTTTGTTATCACCTGTCAGCTATTTCTTTTCCAGGCTCAAGTATAGTATTCTATTTAGTTTTCCTTTGGACGGAAGTCTGATCTTCATCATTCTTGTCATTTTTAGTTTTTCTACTTCTACTGTATTTTTCCTGTATTGGAAATACATGCACTGATTCCAGGGTTTGTTATCTCTGGAGAAGATTAAGAATTTATGTATGAATAAAATTACATGTAAGGTAACTAAAATCTGTGTTACAGTCCAAACATACAGGCAAATTTAAAGGTGTATGTAGCTTTGATCACTTGTGACCATCTTTTCCTTAAAAAAAAAAAAAGTTAAAAGAAATTGCCTTTTTTTCCTTTGCATTCAGTCAAAATAATTGAGAAATGTACAGTTCTATTACATTGTCTTAACATCCATTTAATCTCCATTGTACTTTTTAAGTGCTTACTGTGCTGTCAGCTATGTCACAGAACACTAGCATTTTGCTACAGTGTGGGAGAACTAAAAAATCTTTTTGCATTTCCTGCTACAGCAGCTGGTGTCCTAGATAGCGCACATTTCTGAGTTTCAGTTGAGCTTACTCCCTTAAATTGGTTCTAGATGATAGTGCACTTCCAGCTATAAATTTCAGTTTCTATGTGTCTGTTCAGCATAGAATATAAAATACTCCATATCAATCTGACTTCTTAAAAAAAGAAAAACTTCATATTAAAGTCTTAGCTTAATCAAGTTTATCTAGAAGCAGAGCTGATTTGAAGAAACTTTTAAAGTGGAAACAATCATAGAATGGTTTGGCTTGGAAGGGGCATTTAAAGATTACCTAGGGCAACCTCCCTGATATGGGCAGGAACACCTTCCACTAGACGAGGTTGCTCAAAGCTCCATCCAACCTCACCTTCAACATTTTCAATGATTAACCACCCACAACTTCTCTGGGCAACCTGTTCCAGTTTCTCACCACCCTTATCCTGAAAAAAAATAACCATCTTTCTTTAAAACTCCTGAAGTATTGAAAGGCTGCAGTAAGTTGTCTCTAGACCCTTCCTTTCTAAAAGCTGAACAGCCACAACTCTCTCAGCCTTTCTTCACAGAAAAGCCCAGTTCTAGCTCTGACAATTTTTCTGGTCCTCTGCTGAACCCTAATAGATCCATGTCTTGTATTAGGAACCCCATAGCTCAGTGCATTACTTATCATCTCTGTTCATATCTAGGGGTACTAATCAGATTTTATTTCATTGCAAATGGATATAATTGGGAAAAAAAAATGTGGTAAATTAAAATAGAATGTAGAAGCAGCCCACCACGATTCTCTAGACTGAATGTACTACAGACCCTGCTACAGACCACAAAAATTAAGGTTGTTTGTTGATGCAAATACTTAGGTTTTCCCGCTGTAATTTACTTCTATTCAAAAGCACAGATTTACACTTAAACACTAAAGCTAAGTTTTCTTAACGTTTAATTTTTTCAAAATTTTATAACTTGGGCTCATTTATATTGCAAAAAGAGAGTTATTAAACTCCACTGACAAAATTCTATGTGCTTCCTTCTTTTTGAACAGAAGGTAAGAGTTATGGGTGCTATAGCACTAAGAGCAGTTTGACTTATTTGCTACCATTTACTTAAACAGCAAGTTTGGAAAACCATGTAAAAATCACATAATATAAACATCATCAATCCAATAGCCTTCTCTCTTTTATGATTATTTGAAAATATTTTACTTAAGAGATTAACCAATTGTGTTCTTAAAAATGAAATATGAACATTGATTTACTTCACAGTACACTCTTAGAACTTGTCTGTCTGAATAAACCTACACAAGACAAGTAAAGCCAGACAGTATTTACTTTCCTCTTTCCCACAAACTGAAAAAGCTGAAGGAATATTAAAGCCCTCCTGAGCATGATCTCCCTGCAAGAGAATCCTTTCTTATTGCTTTTTAAACCTCACAAGCTTTGCTTTCAGTCCAGCATATTAACCAGGTTGAGATGACAAATTTAAATGTTCTTGTGCAAAGGCAACAGTCCCAAGGGCTGAGATGTCACAAGTAATATGAATGAACTGCAAAAGGACTGAAGTCAAGGAAAGATGAAATGCAGTGGCAGTGTCATGACAGAAAGTACTGCAAGTCATGGTATGCTTCTTTTAATGAATATTGAGCACCTCTGATGGTAAATCTTCAAATCAGATTTATCTACCTGACAACCATTGTACTTAGCAAGAAGTGAGACAACTATTTGAAAAATTCACTTACTTTCATTTGTAAACTAAGAAGCAAACCAGTGTCTCAGTGTCATAGGAAAACAACTGGAAATATGAAAGTCAATCTTTAAGTCCTCTGAGAAGACTCTTCACTGATCTTATCTTGTCTAAGCACCTAAGAAATCCCAGGTGAGGAAATCACTGCTTCTTATGGCAAAATTCAAATGTATCTCTAAGGTTTCAGAAGAAACCTCAGGACTGACATGGTTTATATTAATCTTACAGAGCTGTAGTTCTTTGAAGTTACTTTAGTTTAAAATACTTATCCAGCATCTGTTACAAGTCAAATAACAAGCATTTATACCTGTGATAAGAGCCCTTTCCTTCTTTTAATATGCAAGACAGAATAAGTAACACCTGAGGGGAACAACAGAATTCACACTAGATTTTTACAGTGCTAGGTGTAAACAATGCAAATCCTACCACTAAAACATAGGAATCCACAGATACGTTATGAGCCTTTGTTTGCTATGCAAGAAAAGAAGGGAAAAGGGAATACAAAAGGATTATCACAGAATTTACCGCATCAGGATGGAGTGTCTGAAAGCATCTGGACAAAGTTTCAAGGAAAGGGTGAGAGCTAATGTGACACCACACACAGAGGAATACTAAAGCACTGGTTGTCTACATCACAGAATAGTTTGGGTTGGAAGAGACCTGTAAAGATCATCTATTTCCAAACCCACTCCCATGGACAAGGACACCTTCCACTAGACATTACCCAAAGCCTCATCCAAATTGGCCTTGAACTCTTTCAGGGATGGGGCATTCACAGCTTCTCTGGGCAACATGTTCCAGTGTAAGAAGCATTCACCACCCTCATAGTAAAAAGTTTCTTCCTCATCTTTAACCTTACTTTATCCTATTCAGTTTAATGCCATTTTCCCTTTTCTGTTCCCTACATATCCTTGTAAAAATTCCCTCTCCAGTTTTGCTGTTTTCCCCTTTAGCAGCTCTGGCTGGGTGGAGGCATAGATCACTGCTGCAGTATATGGTGCAGATCCCCAGCTGGAACTGCACTCTGAATGATTTCTGAATGCATTTGAGTTATTTTGATTCATCTGAATCATTTCAGAAGAGAATTGTAAAAGAAATTAAGACACAGGTAGTAATACGCACTTGTCCCCAGCATGTTAACTCCATCAATGCTTTTACCAGGGTGTTCATTTTTCTATGCTAGGTCTATAGTTTCAGTATTATATGCCTGTCCACCCTAGGATCAGACTTCAGAGAAGAATGCTAAATTCAGAGGAAATTATGAGAAAGCACATCAAACATAGCTGTGCAAGAGAGAACTGTAGAAGCAGAACTGCAGGCAGAAGTAAAATTGTTGAGGTGTGTATAACTGGCAGGTAAAGTATCCAAGATCAAGAACAGTGATGTGAAAATGTGTAAAACTATCAAAAAAGAAAAGAAAAAAACAGGGAATCAGCAGCCTGTCAACACTGAGCATCAGGTCATTTCAAATAGCATAACCCTTCCTTACCTTACTGGCAAGTGTCTAGTTAACTCCTAAAAAGTCCTATTGGAGGTGATGACAATATTAAAATCCAGCTTTAAAGCTTATTAATCTTAGCTGTCTATTACGTAGGTGTGTCCAACAGATACTACCTTGTACTTTTGCGTTTAACCTACTCAGGCATGGTAAAAGTTGACCAAGCTTGGTGGCCCAGAGAGGCACCAAGGCACGACTTCGTCAAGAGATTTTGAACATTGTATTAAATAACCATTAATTCGACATTATTGAAAGTGTTTTATCAAAAATAATTATTGAGTACTACTATCCTGTGTTCTTAACAGCTTCCCAAAAGAACATATAACTTTTTGACTAGTCCATGCTAGCACAAGAAGCAATTTGGTATAAGCCTTTTTCTTTCTTGTCCTCCTTGGCTCCTCTGCTGAAACAAAAAGGGAAAAACAAATTCATTAAAATTGCCAGAGAGATCATGGGGAGAGAAACACACAGATGTCTGTGGTTCAAGCTGGCTGCTACAGGCCAGCAACAGAATGGAAACCAGAAAGCCACATTAGCAAGGTGTTAGGTCAAAGCTAACATGCTCTGCAGGGAAACATAATCACAAACATCTGCAGGACTAAAAATATAAATATTGTGAAAACTCTCATCAGAATTAGATGATGTAAATGTTTCATTGCTTCTGTTGACTGAATATGACTGAATGATTTACGTGTGCAAGTCAGATTCTGAAAGATGGAGGGAATTCAGAGGAGGGAATTCAGGGGTTTGATGGCTTCCTTTACATGACAAACGCAAGTAATGGACCTGATAGACTGACTAACAATTTGTCCAGAATCAAAGAAGAAGCAAGTCATGTTAATTTCACCTAGTACAGTATGTTGTTAAACCACCCATCTTTTTGTTCAATTTCCTTCGAATTTGCAGTATTATTTCACAGAGAAGTTAAAAGTAACTCAGACTCCAGTAGGAATCTTAACGTAGTCTCAGGAGCCTCACCTGTGTCTGTGCTTGAAGTTAGGCAGGATAAATATAACTTATCTTTGACATATATTGAAGATTACATAGAAACATGCACATGAATTCATTCCTTTTATTTCTGATCTTTAAACTTGAATGTAATCATTGCACATTTAAGTGGTGTTTTTTGCTTTGTTTTTTTTTTTTTCTTGTTTCTGTTTAATGAAGGCGTAAGGGAAGATTCTTTCACTAGTAATTTTTCACTAACCTGAATTTAATATGTGCCAGAATATAAAACAGTCTTTTGGCATGTCTAAATCTTCCATATCCCCAAATGAACATCTTAATCTGCCATTGATTTTTGTTATTTTAAAGCAAAAAGAAAATCAGCCACTTGGTTTGATCCAATTACTTGTTAGACAAGATTAAATCACATGCAGACTTTGAACATCATTAAAGTCAGAATGACCTTAGAATTATTCTGTCAAAATTCTTAGGATCAAATCATCTTAACCTTAACAGTAGTTGTTATATCCAAAGAAAATGCATTTGGGTCACTTAACCTAATTCATTATAAAAGGTACTACATTACATCAAAGCAGGTAACAAAACCGCTGTGCTGTGCACCATGGGAAACTCATTACTCTTTTTAAAACAATTAAATGCATTTACCATTACCAAAACTTAAACAGTCACAATTTAAATATGATCTTCTAATGGAAGACTTTGCTATGCATTTACAGTATCTCCTGTTGCTCTCAGATACTGTTGTTACAGGGATGGTGATAAAAGGACAGTCATGAGGTAAAGAAAATATTAATAAATATTGTCATTAATAGTGTCACTAGAAGATAGCAAGTCTCCTAATAAGCTAAACAAGCAATACATCAAAAAACTGTGTATTTGTTTCCAGGAATTTGTTATTGTTGTTTTGTAAGTGAATTTGAACAGGCAGAGGTGGAAAATGACAGAATTAGTAATGTTATCCAATTTCTCTATGTTTTAGGAAGAAACTATTTCCTGTATACTAAACCATATAGTGGTAATCATCTTTCAGGTAATATTTTTCATCTGAACAGAAGGTCATTCATTAAAATATTGTGTTGAATTCTATTATTTCAGGTGAAGGTTTGGAACAGCTGAGGAGAAAGGACAAACTGCCCTTCACATGGTAAAAACATTCCAAATCACAAAGCATTAGGTGAACAAAGAGGAGAGTTTAGAACACATATGACTAAACTCAATCATCTAAACATAGATGTCACAATCAACTTGAAAATTCCTAGTAATAACCCAGCTGGCTTCAACATACTTAAGGAAGACTCTGGTGTCTTATAGGTATTGTGCCATCATTTTCATGGCAAAAGTTGAACACTGTTTCAGTAGCATATGCTACACCAACTTAAGACTGTCCCAGGTCACAAAAAAAACAAACAAAAAAAAACAACTAAACAAACAAAAACAGTCAATACTTTCAACAAAAGTCCTAAAAAGTCCTATAAAACTCAACACAGAAAATATACCAGAAGTAGGATTCAGAGATTTCATGATAGGTTTTTATGCTACTTGAGGTAACCTAAAGTATCCCACAGATCTTTAGCTGCAAGTTCCTAGCAAGGTAGTTCCTACATCATGTCTGCCAGCTCCATATTCTGAAAACCACAAGGGTACACTAACACACATGAATACCTGTATTTGGCCAACAACATTTCTCCTTATATTCCTGAGGTGTAACTTAGAGTAAATCAATGCAATTCAACTTTGATTTCTTTGGGTTTTTTTTTTGTTGGGTTGGTTGGTTGGTTTGGATATTCTTTTGTTTGGGTTTGTTGTTTTGTTGTTTGTGTTTTTTTAAAGCAGGTTTTGCAGACTACAACACATCTTACTTATTTGATATACTTGAAGTAGGAGAAAATATTCTTCTAGGTGTTAGTTTTTTTTTCTCTACAAAGGAAGTTTAAGCTATGTACCTCAGAGAAATCAAACAGGTACAAAACAGTGATCAAAGGAAACTGTTCAGCCTCTGCAATTTTTAAGCTTTCCTAGAATTTGCTACCTGCATTTCATAGCCCTGGATGTTTAGCTTCTGAGGGAGACTGTCAACACTTCTGTGCATGCGAGTGACTAGCTCAAGTCTGAACTAAAGTGCTCTTCTACACATTAATATTAAGAAATTTGTACTAGTGAATTTCTTTAGAGCACACCTTATCAACTAATCTCCACATATGTGAACTGACAGTAACTATCTCCTAAATGTAGCCAGAAGAATCTCATACATATTAGCCCCATTCTGTTGGTGACTTGCTCATGGTTTGGTAATCGGAGAACATTGCTGATGGGATACCATGACTTTCTGATGGAGAGAGAATACAAACCTATAAAGCCTTCTTCATCAAATAATGTTGGAGATATCAAAATAACATGGACGTTTCTCTCCTTCTGCGTGAGCTCTGCTTCAATCGGGAAAAAAAAAAAAACAACAAAAAAAAAAAAAGAAGGAAACACACCAAAGCCACACACCAATGTTTCAAGGTTTTTTGACTCAGGAGAAGGAAAGCAAAAGGTTGATTGTGGCCAGATGTTTATAACACATAGCAGTAAGAATTCTTCTTCAAATAAATCTTTAAAGTTACTAACTTTTTACAAATGGAAGATTTTCAACAAAAAAAGAAAAAATATTTCCCTCTTCCCAGTGCTTTAGAAATATTTACAGCCCAGGGCTGGAATGTAGTTGTTACCAAATTTTTTTTAATAATATAAAAAAAATACAGTACTAGAAGATACATGAGGATACTCAATAGTTCACTCCTTGCAAGAAGATCTAAAGATGTATTTGTAGATGAGCCCTCTTTCTGTTTGCCTAACTTATTCTTGACGATCTTTGAAGAGTGAGATTTTACAAGCTCTCTAGATACTTTGTTATCATGCTGAAGTCCTCATTCAAAAAAAATCTTTTATTTTGCTTTGCCTTTAATATCTAACCTTAATCTCTGCATTGCCTCATCTCAGTGCACAAGAACACTTCAGAAATTTCCACTTTTAGCAGCTTGGTTTTTAAAAAGTGGCTTTTTTAAATGAGGCTTTCTAAACTTCTGAGGATTTTTTTAGTCTCAGGACTCAACAATTTACTAAGAAGTATTTCATTTCTTTGTAATTATCATACTATTTCTGCTAATCAATGTGGTCAAATATGTAAGCCCATATCTCAAAAGACCTGAACTTGACAGATTTTATCAACACTGTCCTGGGTTTAGCAGTAGCAGTCATTTTTTCCTCCTTCTTAGTAGCTGGTGCAGTGCTGTGTTTTTGACTTTTGGCTTGGGAACGGTGGTGGTAACACCAATGTTTTTAGTTACCACTCAAATGTTTTAGTCTGGCCAAGGACTTTCTGAGCCTCATGCTCTAGCAGGGAAGAGGGGAAGCCAGGAGGAAGAAGAGACAGGACACCTGACCCAAACTGACCAAAGAGGTATTCCATGCCACAGCACATCATGCCCAGGAAGTAACTGGGAGTTACCCGGAAGGGCTAGTGGACTGTGGGGTTGGAGGAGTTATCAGTTGGGCTGGGGGGGCGAGTTATCGGTTGGTGGGTGGTGAGGTGTTGTATTCTCTCATTAAACCATGACAAACAGATTAAGTACTTATTCATGTAGATGCTTTGTGAGAAGCTGCATGGAATATTTCAGAAATATTCTGATATGACTTAGTCCAAGATCCTTTAAAATACATACTTATCAAATCCCATAACTATATAGTATCTTGCTGTCTGTTGTTCTGTTTCCCTTTTAAGTTTGACAAAGGGATTTGAAAACTACCAAAAGCATGATAGTGCAAGGCACCCACTTTATGCAGCCATAAGTAAATAGCTCAGGAGATAGTATATGGTCAAGAGACAGTAAAGATATTCTTGTGCATGTACATTATGATTCAGAGACCTCACGGATAACCTCTTGTCTAACAAAAAATGACATTTCAGGGCTTCTTAAACTTTGGTAAGTCTTAGCAAAAACTTCTAAGTAAACACTATAGGATGATTTTCAGTGTAGCTTCTACATAATCCAAGTATGTAGTACACATATAATCATAGAATCATAGAATAATTAGTGTTGGAAAGGACCTTAAGATCATCTAGTCCCAACCCCCCTGCCATGGGCATGGACACCTCACACTAAATCATGCCATCCAAGGCTCTGTCCAACCTGGCCTTGAACACCTCCAGAGATGGAGTATTCACAAAACATAACAGCTGAATAGTTATTGATTGCACAAGCTCAATTTTGTAAACAATCATCAAGTTTTGCTTGGGCCAGTTCTAGGGAGTAAGATTCAGTCTTGTTATGTATTCAAAAACAGTGACTCCTGAATATAAACAGCCCTAACTCAGAGACAGAACTGTTCAGCTGTATGAGCGTAAAAGCCTACTGCTGGGCAACAAGTTCAACAGTGTCTGTCTGTCCTGGCACCCAGCTGTCAGTCTAGGACTTGGTTCAATATAGGCCCACTGGACCAGCAGAAATGTCACAGATAGTCCAGAGCATCTCAGATGTTACTGAAGGCCTATGTTTAGACAACTGAATCAAAGCCCTAAATTGCAGAAAGGGAGTCATGCATATAGGTGGCCAATAAGTCATTTAAAAGATGAAGAGGAGAGAAGATGTGGAGAATCATGACTGGTTTCAGATCCAGATTCAGACACTCTTCAGTGCTTACAATGCAGATGTCTAAATGTGAGCTATGTTACTAAGCTCACACAACAGTCAATGAAGAAATTGTTCCTAGAGTTAAAGCTAAATATTCCACTTAACCAGAAGATGTAAGTATGAGCAGTTGAGTAACTCCAGGCTCCACTAAATAGGGGCAGGGCTAACTTCCTGACTGCAGGTATTTACTGCTGCTTTTTTAGAAGTTAAGAGTATCAGAGACAGCTGCATAAAGATGTCAGGCAACCTGGCAAACAGAGGGAAGTGGTCATCTTGATGTCTCTTAAATTGTCAGCACATGATTGGTTTTAGACAACTAAATCCTGGCTTCTAGTTCAAATGTAGAACTCTACATTTAGGTGCCTGCAGTTTAGTTATTCATGATCTTTTGTCAACCAAAATTATAACAGATGTCAATTTACCATGTAGTTTAAACAAATCTTAAATAAATGCTTTTGAAAAAAAAAAGTAAAGGCAGATACAGATGGAGACTTAAAAATACCATCTCACTTGTTCTGGATTTCCTTTCTTAATTCTATCTGACAATTTACAAAAGTTCCTTGCTTTTATCACAACATGCTCAAATGCAGTGAGCATCCATTTTACTGTTGTCATTAATAAGTTGAATTATTATTTGGCTTATACACATAACACAATTATTTTATATGTAATTTTATTACAACACTAAATTATGTGAAGTTAATTCTTTTTCCCTTTTTTTTTTTTTTTTTTCCTATCAGCAGTTACAAAATTGGCAAGTAAGGCAATTAGAGCATGGAAGCTATAAATCATTTTAGACTCTTAACTTCCAGTAAATGAGACACAGCGATGCTGCAGTTTTATCCTTACCAATAAGATTTGGCAGTATTAATGTGGCTGATGGTCAGATAATACAATAAATGCTGACAGATTAGACTGTCATGTACACCAGAAGATAGGTGAATGTCCCAAGTATTTAACACTTTTTAGAATTAAAGTTCTTGTCAACTTATCACTTCACATAATAAATTGCCTTGTTTTACATTAAGAGGAGAGACAAGTAGTTTTATTTCACATTTGCACAGATAGAAGTTGAATAAATGTATTTTTATCCACTAATCAATATGCTTCAGACTATTGCTGGTTGATATTTGTTCAGAGAGTTATTTGTATCTTGTATTAGTGATTCAAGACCAGTAACATCTCACCATCTTTGCACACTAGCCAACAGCACAATTTACAGTGCATGAGCAAGTCTCATCACTTCAGCATGAGGAACTCTCATTTAGGGTTTTCTCTTGTAGTCCTTGACACTCACAATTAATATAAATATAAATATTTATAAAATGCTGAGATAAGACTTAACTTTTAGTTATATAAGAAGTAATTGAATGCTTTCATGTATTTGATGTATTTATATAAGTAAGTACCTAGATAACACTGCAGAGAAGAAAACTGTTTCAAATTATTCACTAGTCAGAGTGGAAAAAATAAAGTGTGCAGTTTCTAGTTTTATGTAGTCTTTTTTTTTTGTAACATTGGGCACATCTCTTAAGACAGGATTCTCAAGCTGCTGCAGAGCTGTCACAGAAAAGTGAATCCTGCTGAGACCACAGGTGCCCCTGGTTTATATATATATTCCCAACTGTTATCACTTCTTGTTCGTGCTGAAACCACTCTTAGTGATATTGATATTCAGGTGTCAGAAGACTCCATGAAGACATTTAAATTAATATTTAGGTGTTGTTAATGCATGTTATCTTAGCTAGCTCCAGATAATTCTGGTGTACGTTTGTACATAAAAAACTATAGCAAAACTAGCCTCTTGAGGTAAAGTTTATAGTCAAAATACTCACTGAACGCATGTGCTTAGTAAAATTTTTGACAGACTATGGTGTCTGAAATATTTATATTAGCCAAGCAGCTATTACACAAGACCTAAGAGAGATCCAAAGCCTATAAAATGACAGATGGAGGCCAGAGATATATTAAACGCATCTCATGTGATGTAAAATGCCCAAATGCGGGCAATTGGATTAGGTCCAGAGAAAAGTAGGAAAGTTAAGGCATGGCAACGGCAAGGTCTTGTCCAATCTAAATAATTAGAATTTGAGTTATAGAACAGTTAAGGTTCCAACCTCCCTGCTATGGGCACAGACACCTCACACTAAACCACGCCACTCAAGGCTCCATCCAACCTGGGCTTGAACACCACCAGGGGTGGAGCATTCACAACTTCCATGGGCAACCCATTCCGGTGCCTCACTGCCCTCACAGTAAAATACTTCCTCCTTATATCCAATCTAAACTTCCCCTGTTTAACTTTGAACCCATTACCCCTTGTCCTGTCCCTACAGTCCCTAATGAAGAGTCCCTCCCCAGCATCCCTATAGGCCCCCTTCAGATACTGGAAGGCTGTTATGAGGTCTCCACGCAGCCTTCTCTTCTCCAGGCTGAACAGCCCCAACTTCCTCCTCAGCCTGTCTTCATACAGGAGGTGCTCTGATTATCCTCGTGGCCTTCCTCTGGACTTGCTCTAACAGTTCCATGTCCTTCATATGTTGACAACACCAGAACTGTACAGAACAACCCAAGTGAGGTCTCACAAGGGCAGAGTAGAGAGGCAGGATCACCTCCTTTGACCTGCTGGTCATGCTCCTTTTGATGCAGCCCAAGATACAGTTGGCTTTCTGGTCTGCGAGTGCACACTGCCAGCTCATGTTCATTTTCTCATTGACCAACACCCCCAAGTCCTCCTCTGCAGGGCTGCTCTGAATCTCTTCCCTGCTCAACCTGTAGCTGTGCCTCGGATTGCTCCAACCCAGGTGTAGGACCTTGCACTTATCATGGTTAAACTTCACGAGGTTGTCATCAGCCCACCTCACAAGCATGTCGAGGTCCCTCTGGATGGCATCCCTTCCCTCCAGCGTATCATCCGAACCACCCAGCTTGGTGTCATCATCAAACTTGCTGAGGGTGCACTCAATCCTACTGCCCATGTCACCAACAAAAATGCTGGAGAAGATCAGTCCCAACACCTACCCCTGAGGGGCACCACTTAATTCTCATAATTCTATAGTTCTATTATTCTTAATTATAATTCTTTATAACTCATAATTCTCTTATTCTCTGATTCAACTGACCTATTTGACACACCTACACTGAGATGAATCTTACCATCTGCCTATTGGCAGAAGCCTCAGCTCTGAGTCCAGCCCATCCATTTCCCATACAGAACGCAGACAGAGTTAAAACATTCACACAACGTGTTCAAAAGTGAGGAGCACAATTCTTAAGGTGGTGCAAAAGGTACATTTGGCCAAGCCACAAACAAACACCATGAGCTAAAAATGTAAGGTTTACTGTAGGGCTATCCCTGAACTGGGAAGAAGGTGATGAAGGTATTTGGGCGTATTTCAATAGCTCAATCCATAGTTAAACAGGAGTTTAAGATTATACCTGCATTGCAATAATTGCTACTAATGTAAATATTATTTTATTAATGTGAATTAAAAGTAAATTAAATATAAATTAAATATTAAAAAATCAGCACAGATACGAACAGCTATGCAACTAAATCAGTACAGGGCTCAGGATATTCTTACAGCCAAAGTACCTCTTTCCATCCCTTTTTGAGGGAGTTCTGTGGGCCATGAAAGTCTTCTGTTGCTCTGCTGCTACCTGCAGATATCCGAGTGTTACTTTCCTGAAACGCAAGTCATCTCAGAAACCACTAAAGGTGTAAGATGCTTAAGATTGCGCATAGTAATTACATGCTTCATTCTGAACTAAAGTATCAGGTTTTTTACTCAAGATTTTCAGCAACAGTTTACCCAAACAAGTCAGGTATCACAGTCATGCTGGCCTTTTCAGAAAAAAAGCAAAGAAACAAGACAGTAATGGAAATTAACAAACCTCTCATATTTCCAAGAAAAGAGGCGGAGAGAAATAAAGGAACACCACACTAATGTGAGCCAGGAAGTCTCTGAGAGTCGGTAGTTCCTGGAGATGGCTGCTCTCCAGGAAGACAGATTGCTTTAGTCAATATAATAGAATTTTCAAGATACTATGGATTACTGGAGTCATTTTAGAAACAGCAGCTGTAGCACAAAGGCTAAAAAATATACAGCAAACTCTCAGCTTCTAAAGCTGGATGTGAGGGCAATCTGGCTGAGACATCTGTCACCCCATAGATCGCCAGGATTGATTCAGCTGATCTGGCTGGCTAGGCAGATGTCCCCTTTCTCCCTCACCGCTCCACGTGCATCCCTCCCGAAGCTCTGTGCTCGGTCAAAGAGGATGACCTTCCCTGATACAGGTGGTACCGTTCATTGGTCACGGGTATACGGTAGCTGCGCTCCCCTTCTAGAACCTCCAAACAAGCTCAAGGTCCAGTTGTAGGAGAACGTAGGGTAGTCAAGCTTCCAAGACTGCAGACACATCCAAGTGAGGTGCTGCACATGGCAGTCTGCCATTCTTTTTTATTGCTGAGGTGAGTAGCTAGAGAGAGGACACCTTCAGCACCGGAGTGGGGGAGGGATCAGCGTCCAGGAGCCTCAACTCAGAGCGACAAGAGCCACCGAGGGAGCCTCAAGTCCTCAACCGGACCTGCCCAGGAGCTGGCAGCTCAGCTGATGTGAGCACCTGACTCACACGGGGCAGAGTCTGAAGCAGCGGCACCAGCCCTGACTGGGTAAAAACCTGCCCCAGGGAGGATGAGTGACCAGGAGCTGGTCGAGGCAGTTTGCGCGGCAGTCGAGTGGGATGGTGGGCACTCATTGTATGATCAGGGCCCGGTCCGGGAGCTCTGCTCTGGCTGCCCCGGTGGTGGCCAGCGTAGGCACTCAGACAGAGCTGATGAGAGGGGAGGCTGCAGTGCAGAGCTCGGGGTGTAGAGAGTGCCTGCACTGGTCTGGTGAGGGAATGGTGCACAATGGGCAGGGCTGCACTCGGTGCTCCCTGGTGGAGGACCTCCTGCAGCAGGGACAGAGCTGCGGGATGCTGTTAATAAACTGCGAGATGTCAGGGAAGCTGAGAGTAAGCAGGAATGCTTGCTCCACGCCCAAACTGTGCAGGAGACTCGAGCTTCACCTCTACCTCACGAAGGAAAGAAGGAGGCCGTTAAACTGGGAAGCTGGGAACTAGTGACAAAAAAAAAACTACAAAAAAAAGAAGGAAAAGAACAACCAAAAGCAAGGGGCTTCCCCCTAAATCCCCTGTCCCCACGCAGAACTGCTTTGCTGTCCTGCAGGGGGCTAATGAAGAAATGCACTTGAGCCAGAAACAGCCGGCTGATGCCCTGGTAAAGAAGATCTCTACTGGTGCTGCTAGGAAAAAGCATCCTTGGATGGATAAGGAGCTGCTGAGGAAATTTCAAATGAAAAAAGAGGCTTATAATAAGTGGAAGCAAGGACAGGTGGCATGGGAAGAGTACAGGGATGTTGTCTGGGAAGCTAGGGACCAGGTTAGGAAAGCTAAGGCCCAGTTACAATTAAACTTAGCTAGAGGTATTAAAGATAACAGGAAGGGATTCTACAAGTAAATAGCAAATAAAAAACAGACTAGGGAGAATGTAGGCTCCCTCAGGAAGCTCTCAGGAGAACTGGCTACCCTGGATTTGGAGAAGGCTGAGGTTCTGAATGACTTCTTTGCCTCAGTCTTCACTGGCAAAGGCTCTGACCAAACTGTCCGTGTCTTGGAAGGCAGATGCAGGGACTGTGAGAATGAAGACCTTGTGCCCACTGTAGGAGAGGAACTGGTTCGAGACCATCTTAAAAATCTGAATGTGCACGAGTCCGTGGATCCTGGTGAGATCCATCCGCAGATCCTAAAGGAGCTGGTGAATGAAGTTGCGAAGCCACTGGCTATCGTATTTGAGAAATCATGGCAGTCAGGTGAAGTTCCCGACAACTGGAAAAGGGAAATATAACCCCCATTTTCAAGAAGGGGAAAATGGATGACCCAGGGAATTACAGACCAGTCAGTCTCACCTCTGTGCCTGGCAAAATCTTGGAGCAGATTCTCCTGGATGGCATGCTAAGGCACATGAAAAATAACAAGGTGCTTGGTGACAGCCAGCATGGTTTCACTAAGGGGAAATCCTGCCTGACCAATTTGGTGGCCTTCTATGCGGGGGCTACAGAACTGATGGACAGGGGTAGAGCAGTTGATGTCATCTACCTGGACTTGTGCAAAGTGTTCGACACTGTCCCACACAACATCCTTGTCTCTAAATTGGAGAGACATCAATTTGATGGATGGACCACTCAGTGGATAAAGAACTGGCTGGATGGCCACACACAAACAGTTGTGGTCAATGGCTCAATGTCCGCCTGGAGACCAGTAACGAGCGGTGTCCCTCAGGGATCGGTGTTAGGACCGGTCTTGTTGAACATCTTCGTCGCTGACTTGGACAGTGGGATTGAGTGCACCCTCAGCAAGTTTGCCAATGACACCAAGCTGTGTGGTTCGGTTGATACCCTGGAGGGAAGGAATGCCATCCAGAGGGACCTCGACATGCTTGTGATGTGGGCTGATGCCAACCTCATGAAGTTTAACCATGCCAAGTGCAAGGTCCTACACCTGGGTCGGAGCAATCCCAGGCACAGCTACAGGTTGGGCAGAGAAGAGATTCAGAGTCACACTGCGGAGAAGGACTTGGGGGTGTTGGTTGATGAGAAAATGAACATGGGCATGCAGTGTGCGCTTGCAGCCCAGAAAGCCAACCGTATCCTGGGCTGCATCCAAAGGAGCGTGACCAGCAGGTCGAAGGAGGTGATCCTGCCCCTCTACTCTGCTCTCGTGAGACCTCACCTGGAGTATTGTGTGCAGTTCTGGTGTCCTCAACAGAAAAAGGACATGGAACTGCTGGAACAAGTCCAGAGGAGGGCCACGAGGATGATCAGGGGATTGGAGCACCTCCCGTATGAAGACAGGCTGAGGAAGTTGGGGCTGTTCAGCCTGGAGAAGAGAAGGCTGCGTGGAGGCCTCATAGCAGCCTTCCAGTATCTGAAGGGGCCCTATAGGGATGCTGGAGAGGGACTCTGTCCTGGGTTCAGCAGTAGCAGTCATTTTTTCTCCTTCTTGGTAGCTGGTGTAGTGCAGTGTTTTGACTTTCAGCTTCGGAACAGAGCTGATAGCGATGTTTTGGTTTGGCCAAGGACTTTGTGAGCCTCATGCTCTGCCAGGGAGGAGGGGAAGCCAGGAGGAAGCAGAGACAGGACACCTGACCCAAACTGACCAAAGAGGTATTCCATACCACAGCACGTCATGCCCGGGAGGTAACTGGGAGTGAGCCGGAAGGGCTGGGAGACTGCGGGGTTGGAGGAGGTATGGGTCGGTGCTTGGTCAGGCTGGGGGGGCGAGTTATCGGTCGGCTGGTGCTGAGGTGTTGTATTCTCTTCCCTTGTTATTTCCTTTATCATTATTATCATTGGTGGTAGCAGTAGTGATCTGTGTTATACCTTAGTTACTAAACTGTTCTTATCTCAACCCGTGGGAGTTGCATTCTTTTTGATTCTCCTCTCTGTCCCTCCGGGAGCAGGGGGAGGGCAAGAAAGGGGGGGAAGTGAGCGAACGAGTTACGTGACTGGGTTTAAACCACGACAGATTCTTCATTAGAGACTGTAGTGATAGGACAAGGGGTAACGGGTTAAAACTTAAACAGGGGAAGTTTAGATTAGATATAAGGAGGAAATTCTTTCCTGTTAGGGTGGTGAAGCACTGGAATGGGTTGCCCAGGGAGTTTGTGAATGCTCCATCCCTGACAGTGTTCAAGACCAGGTTGGACGAGGCCTTGGGTGATATGATTTAGCGTAAGGTGTCCCTGCCCATGGCAGGGGAGTTGGAACTAGATGATCTTAAGGTCCTTTCCAACCCTAACTATTCTATGATTCTATGAAATACATCGTGTGCTTCAAGAGAAAATCGAACACAGAAATTTGGACATAAATGTAACAAATTAAAACAGACTCAAAGAAGTTAGAGCTGCAAAACTGTCATTCTCTGAATATACCATGAAAATGTCACTTAAGATAATACAACCTACTGTAGTCAGTGCTTTCCCTTTGGAACAGTGTATTTGTCATCAGTTATAGCCTGCTATTTTATATTACAGAAAAACTGTCCTTCCCTGTAATATGCAATATTTTGACTATCAAACAGATATTATCAAACAGATAAAGAGAATTATCAAAGAATATAGCTGATTATAAAAATATTGTAAATACATCATAGCTTTACTAGCAGATATTTGTTAGGAAACAGTATAGGCAATTGCAGTGCCAAATCTGGTAGCTTCCTTTTCTTCATAAACAATACCCTGTATTAAACAATTAAAGTTATATATGAATAATTATACTAAGTACTATAGTAAAATTTTAAGCCTTGAAAAATTACGCTTGTCTTTGCTTTAGACGGATTACTTCATTTAGCATAGGCTGTTAAGATAACTATGACCAATGTCCACTTGGCATTATAGTATTTAATTTCATTCAGGAATTTGTCTGAATTAAATTAGCTGCTTTACATCAGAGTAGTATTTATCAATATAAAAATGTAGCTATGTAATGTATCCTAGGAGCCTGAACTCTTCACCTGGTCAAAGAAAGGTTGCTCCAGAGGGGAAAACAAGCCATTTATTTTAAACAAGTATCTTAACAGTGCAAGAAGCTGTTATCTGTATGGGACCAACTTTTGCCATTTTTACTCAGAAGTCCATGCAACCATATACCTAAATTTCAAATAGGTCCTGAGTAATGACCTCTTTTACCCATGATATCAAAATATTCCCACCTCTATTGCCCTGCTGTCTTCAATTCTAAGAAGCTTGTGCAGAAGACAACCTTTCAAGATGAGCTACTGAAAATGCTGCACACATTAAGCTTGGATTACATAAGCAGTAAAACAGTCCCAGAAAGAAAAGCCAGTGAAGAAAAGGAAAAAGAGAGTTCCAATTCATATTGTAGAACTATGTATGTCTGCTTACAAGATTTTTTAGCTAAATTAGTACTGAAATACTGAAATAAACTGAAGTCAAAGTCAAATCATAATTATAAAACATGAGACAACCTAGTAACTACTACACGTAACAACTCTTTATACCAATAGACATTTTTCACTTGTATTTTACCTCTGACCATAAATAAAAAAAGAATTTAAAGTTTGCTAGGCAACTTATAGCAATTAGCATAATTAGATCCAGATGGATACATACACAAACAAAATACTTCTTTTCATTTTTATCAAAATTGACAAAAAATTCAAATACTGAAGCCCAGAATTTTCAAGTATCAGCATTTACTCAAATTCACGTGTCTCCAGATGTTTTACATCTGGGCTCTGCAGAAAACATTAGGGTAACAGAAAATGCAAGAACTACTATGTGCTCTGAATGAGAAAATTAGAGCTCTGGAATGGTAAAGAAAATAAGATCTGTCTCATCCTCTCCGTATATGTCTGTATGTACATATACATATGCATACACATGCATATACATATATACGGATATATACATTCATATATACAAAACCACATATATATGCATGCGTTAACTTTCATAGTACATGGAAATAGCTAGCTTCTACAGTGAATTATTACATCATAATAATTTATGTAAATTGTTTGCTAAATCCAGATCCATGTTCACATTGAATTTTAAAGATGCTGAAGCCACAGATTCTGTCAATATCACATTCATGCTCAATGCATTTAATTTGAATATCAGATTTGGAATTCAGATAAAGTAGAGAGGAGGATTTACAAAGCCACAACATCAGCTATTTTCTGGAAGACTTCCAAAATTTAAAACATTTACCTGAGAACTAGCCTTCAATGTGCCCAGTCAGGTTCCAAACTCCACAATCTCATGATCACTGCAGCCAAGGCCATTACCAACTGAGAGACTACAAAGCAAGTTTTCTTGGTTTCAGCAGTACCTCATTCCTGGTAGCACATCCATCATTTGTGTGAGGAAACAGTCCTCTACACATTCTAGGACCTTGACAGATGATGTTAGCTGCTTTATTTTAACTCCAACAAATGTCTGGGTATTTTAAGTCACCTAGAAAAAACAGGTTCTGTTGACCCAAAGCTTGTTCAAGTGACAAATACTGCGCCACTGACCTTATCATATAGTTTGGAGACTGACAGATGTCTACGCCAAGATTCCCCTTAGAATCTTGATCCAGAGGTATTTGATAAGGTTTCCAAATCGTTGTAGTTGGTTTACAGTTACAGAAATATTACATAAAATCTAGGTTTAAAAAAATAAAAAAAAACACAGGTCTCTGGCTAGTGTTTGATTTTTCCCAGCATTAGTGATTTCATTTAATGTAATTTTATGAACTTCTTTGGCCAATTCAAATGTGACTCCTGTTGGGTTTTTCTGAAATAAACAGATGGTCATGCTGGAAAAAAAATTCCACCACAAAAATATAACACACATCACTGTGCAAACAGATAGACACAGTAAGAAAGAAAATACAGGTGTTGGGTGTTTTCAGTTCCTTGCTACCCTGAAAGCAGCTGTTCATAGCAGCTGTTCATGGCAGCAACATAGGAACTAATCATTCAGGGCTGTGAAATCCCAGCACACGTGCTTTTTCTCCATTTAAGATTTTATTTTTCAAGTTTACAGACAGATAAGGCAGACAAACTGTTTTTTGCTTACACATATATACAGATGCATCAGAGATACTCATAAGCCCTTGATGCTGTTTCAAGATACATGGGGTTTAGGTGCTTAAATCCTGACCCAAATGTATCTTATATGGATTGGGTTTGGATGAATATTTAAAAGTATTCTCCCCCGCCTCCCTCCCCAAATGTTTTCAACTTCATTATTTCTAGTGAACTCAGTAAGCGCTTACTCCTGCTAAATCTGCATCCTAATGACAGCCCATATATCTTTATTAAAAGTATCAGAAGTATTTATGCAATTTTTAATTTTCTAACTGTCACAATACATATTTCAAGAGGATACTATTGAGACCTAAAATTTGAGTTTAGTACAGTGATTGACTAAAATATTTTTGACTTCTGACACTTAGCTACATACTACTTTAGTTAACACACATCAACCTAATTTGAATAAATCATGTGAGATTAAGATCACTCTGCACCAGCAGTAGGAGAATGCTATTTAGTGATTAATGTATAATTTTCTTTGTTTCCTTTCTAGTTGGGAAAAATAAAGATCCAAATCAACATATGAACACCAAACTGTAAGGTTAACCGCAAACCAATACTTTTGAAAGCACTGTATCTTTCCCTCAATCCATGCCAGGAAAATTATTTTTCTTTAGGATTATTTGATCCCCACATTCATCTTAATCCCAGAATGAAATGAGCAGTTGAAAGCTTGAAGCTTTATGGAGCAACAAATATTTTGAATTAAGTGCTGACAAACTCTAGAGTATCTTTGCTCTGACGCTGTGAACCAAAACTACATAAAATCATAGAACAGTTAGGGTAGTAAAGGACCTTAAGACCATCCAGTTTCAACCTCCGTGCCATGGGCAGGGAAGCCTCACACCAAAGCACGCCACCCAAGGCTGTGTCCAACCTGGCCTTGAACACCACCAGGGATGGAGCATTCACAACTTCCCTGGGAAACCCATTCCAATGCCTCACCACCCTTACAGTAAAGAACTTCTTCCTTATATCCAATCTAGACTTCCCCTGTTTAAGTTTTAACCCATTACCCCTTGTCCTATCACTACAGTCCCTAATGAATAATCCAACCCCAGTATCCCTATAGCCCCCCTTCAGATACTGGAAGGCTGTTATGAGGTCTTCACGCAGCTTTCTCTTCTCCAGGCTGAACAGCCCCAACTTTCCATTGTTACACAAAGAACAGTGAGTCAGGCACTATTCACTGCTATACAAAGCATGATAAGACAGGTTTACATGCACAGAAATGTATTCACAAGGCTGATGACCTACTTACACCGACAAATACTCAAAGTGTGTTAGAAGAAAAATGAACATAAAAAAAAAAAAAAGGAGAAAGGAAATAAATCCTTTCTCAATGGCCAGCTGGGAAAGGAAGCAACACGTCCCCAGATATTCATTTTCTGGTAACCCATCAAGTATATCTATCAAGTTTTTCCTTGCTCACAACTGTCAGCATTCATCATTATGCTACTGACTGGTGCCCACATGATCAATGCAGTTGAACACATTAAATGGATGCTAAATTTTGAGCATGTATGTATCAGTGAGTAATATTTATTGGATGTCTTATATACTAATTTTTTCAACTATTTTTCTCCAGCACAAATTAACAAATTAAAAGTTGCAAAGAAAGGCATGAAACAGGAAGGGAGATTCACATATCAGTGGTGATTGTTTCTCTATAGAAATCCAACAAAACAGACACAGCAGTGATCCTTAGCAGAGTTGGAGGTTGCAGGTACAAGGCAGTGAGGGCAAGAGCATTTGGAGAATCAGAAGCAGTGACACTGCCACTACAGCCTTAAGGAATGTAAATAAAATGTCATAAAGTTGCAAGTGCAAGGAAGCCTGCAAAGCAAAACCAACAAATGCAGAGCTATGTAAATTAATAGCAACATACATAATCAACCACAAACTGATTAAAGTCATCCCAGAAAATGGTAAAATATTAATTCCAAGTGAAACAAAGGAAAATGGCAAGTAAATGGCAGT
The DNA here is from genome assembly GCF_034315485.1 of Pezoporus occidentalis. Classification (NCBI taxonomy): domain Eukaryota; kingdom Metazoa; phylum Chordata; class Aves; order Psittaciformes; family Psittacidae; genus Pezoporus; species Pezoporus occidentalis. The sequence goes on along the minus strand of NW_026914611.1, from coordinate 3,004,924 downwards.
TATTAGCAAAGAAAAAAATCTAAACACGTTCTAATTAAGTAGAAAGAAAAAGTGTATATGTAATTCTTTTCCAAGGGATCCCAAAAACATAAAAGTTAAACAGCAGTCAATGACAGTGGGAGCTATCTACACAACTTTAACCAGCTACAAGTTTCTACATGCAAGTGTCTGTTCTAATATCCCTTCTCTTTTAACAAAGAAATAGACGGGGTTTAGAGTAGATTAATTTGAACTAGTTTAGATGTTTAGATTCCTACTTTATGATGAACTCTATCATACACTTCCTGTACTTTCAGCAGTGACACAGTATATTATAAATAGAGAATATCCGAATTCTGTATACCTGACTTTAGATCCACTTTTCCCTGAATAACCCAATGTGAGTTTCAGACTGACATTTTTATGAAATTGGCACAGTCTGCTTCTGCAGCTCCACAATCTTTAGTGCTCTTTTGAAAACCCTACCACAAGCCTTCCTATCAACAGTCACAATCTTCAGTTCCACTACTATTCCCTCACTATTACCACTAAGTCCTCTTCACTACCTCCCCACTTCACCATGGAGCAGTTCCTGGCAGAAAGACTGCTTATTTACAAGTCCCTCAGAAGTAAATTCTTTTAATAGAAGTATATTCTTTTATATGACTCCATTACCCAGTTTCAGTACTGATCCCCTAACATGCCGCCTCAGTGAAAATGGTATCAATTGTGAACCCTGATAAATAATTACACCCAATAAATCCCAACATTCTTTAATTTGCAAAAATTTTCTTTCTTCTGTTATAAACACAACACTGAATAAGTAACCGACTGCAAGTAACATTTACTTGAATTACAAGAGATATAAGCACTATCCCTAGTTTATGTTTGTCCCAAACAGTATTTCAAGTGCCTACTTCCAAGAACATTATGTCTACACAGACAACTTGAACATTTAATACTTCCTTGAACCTGGAACCAATTTTAAAACCCTTGCATTTCAACAATTATGATTGTCAAATCACTTCAAGAGATGCTATTGCTGTTAAGACTTCATATATGACACATGTACATGAAATCTTGAAAATATATAGTGCTTACACCATTGTTTTATGTGGCTGTGATTTACTTTTTTGTAGAAGCTTCCACTTCTGTAATACCTTGAGTTTCATAATCCCAACTTTGAAGAACACATGAACTTGTCTGAATTATCCAGGTTTCACAGATTTTTACACCTATTGCAGAGAAGACAAGTTTTTTTGCTGGCTTCTCATCAAGTTTCCTGCTGTTGCATAAACATATTGACAGAGAAAGTGGCTCAGTTAAGGTTTTCCCCAGTGACAGCAAGGAAGACATTGACAAAATCAGGATGATTTAAACAGCAGAGTCAAGGAACAATCACATTCTACCACTTTAAACAGCAGGAAAAACGAATAGGTAAATTAACCTAGATATTTTAAAGACATATTAAGGATGTATTAAAGATCACCTGTTGTGCATTATCAAAGATTAGAAAACTGTTGTTGAATAAGAAACACATCAGAAATAAACTAGCTTGTTTTTTATTGCTAACAGGGATCTGTTGGAAGACCATCTGAAGACAGAATGTAACTTTACCAAGAGCAACTATGGAGTTTATGAACCTTAAAACAAGAAGGTATAGCAAACAAAGAATTGGTCTTCAAGGAGGCGGTCATACGTAAATTCAGGAAATAGCAGCAGTAATCAAATGGGAGTTAAATGCAAGGTAAAAAAAAAAAAAGGAAATATTTACAGACATCTGTCTTACATAATTTGAAGACAAAGACCAGGACCAAATTATCCAAAAGCATCAAAAGCACATATGCAGTAACCTAGCAACTTAACTAAATTACAATAGAGGAGGGGAAGTTTCATGTAAGAGTCTCTGCTCCATTTCATTGGTTCCATGTCTGCATAAGGATATGCAAACTATGTAAAGATTTAAAAGGATAAAAAATGGTTTCAGTAATATAGGAACAAAAACTGATATTCAGTTCATTTAACTTCAGCTACTTGAATATGTGTATGAACAGCAAAGTCTGACATTACTGGCAGGGAAGACCACTAGCCTGACTGAACAGGCAGATATTCCCTGAACTCAGGAAAAGGATAAATAAAGCTATTTCTAGGGTAGATTCAGTAGCACAGTACACATTACTTTTTTTCCCAAGTGATAATGACCTTTTCCCCCATCCAGAAAACCAGACCCTGTTCATTTCTCAACTACACTTCAATATGTTGCAAAACAAAAAGCTCTACTTAATCTTTTATGAAGGGAATGGTACTACTGAAAGTCTTCCTGTAGGAGTCAGTCTGACAACCATTTTTTTCTGGTTCAATACTGCACAGCACATAAAAAAAAAATCAATTCTAAGACAGATGCCGATTGCTTCAGCTAAAGCACCTGAAAGAGCTGAGAAAATGACATACAAAAAAAAAAAAACCACACTCAAATACATCTATTTAAAGATGTCACAAATTCAAAAAGCAGTATCTGAAGGGCTTTGTTACACGCTGTTTATTCCCGAAAAGTATACATTATTTGCTAAAATATCAGAGTTACCCACACTAGTCATACATAAAGTAGAGGGCGGGAAAATAGCATAAGAGAACAGAGGTGTCTGCATAAATGATAGTTTTAACACGTCAAAACAGGTAAAAAGAACTTGTCTTTTAAGAAACAAAAAAGATGTAAAAACCAGCAACCAGTGACTTTGGTAACACTCGAAAAAGGATAAATGCCCTCTCATCTTTGATCTACCTTTTCCCATAAAACTCCTCCTTCCAGACACGTGTGAAAATCAGAAAGTGTTATTTGGTAAGATACAACTTTTGAGGCAAAGGTTTAGTTAACTCATTGTTTTGACAATGACAATAAAAAATAATTTTCTTTTTGAAGGCTTGTAAACTACATCTATGAATAAGAATCCATGTAATGTAGTAAAAAAATTAGTATTTGCTCTAGCATGAGGTATCAGTCACTTGAATTATGCCATGTATTTATATCAAATTACATATTACCGTCTTCAACACAGAGCTGATTACAGTTATGCAAAGTTTTGCAAAGTCTTGCAAGAATTTTCCTAATTATGAAACATGGAATCACAATTGTTAGGGTTGGAAAGGAGCTCAAAATCATCCTGTCTAACTCCCCGCCAAGGCAGAGCCACCTAAAGCAGGTTACACAGGAACACGTCCAGGCAGGTTTTGAATGGAGGGAGAGACTCCACAACCTCCCTGGGCAGCCTTTTCCAGTGCTCTGCCACCCTCAACCCTTCTTCATGCTGAGGTGAAACTTCTTGTGTTTTTGTTTATGGCCACTGCTCCTTGTCCTGTTACTGGGCACCACTGAAGGGTCTGGCACCACTGTCTTGGTACCTGCCTTTGCAATGTTTACATGCACTAATAAGATCTCCTCTCAGTCTTGTCTTCTCTAGACTAAACAAGCTCAGGTTCCACAATCTCTCCTCCACAATCTGGAGCTTAAGAGAGATGCTCCAGACTCCTGATCATCTTTAAGGCACTCCACTGGTCTCTTTCCAGTAGCTCTTTGTCTTTCTTACACCAAGGAGCTCAGAACTGGACACAGTACTCCAGATGTCACTTCACCAGGGTCAAATAGAGGGGGAAGATTGTCAATCTTGACCTGCTGGCCACATCCCAGGATACTATTGGCCCTCCTGGCTGCAATGGCACACTGAGGAACAATTTTAGCCTTAGACTAACTAGACATAAAATTTATAGAATATAAGAAGTGGACCTGGAGACAATAATGAGGTCCTGTATTTACCTGAAACATATGCAGATATAATTTAGTTAAAATTTTTGTCTTGTTTTGGACAAGTCAAAGAATAATAATGTTCATGTTAACTAATCTTTGCTGTTTTCCCCTTCTGTTTTCTTAAGACAGAATCAACTAGGGAAAGGCCTTCAAGATCATCAAGTCCAACCATCACCCCAGGACTGCCAAGTCCACCACTAAAGCAAGTCACACTATGTCCAAATCATATCATCAGTTAATTCCTTCCATCTGGGCCATGATATGAATATTTTCATTAACTCGTTTGAACTTTGGCATATTAAGTACACAGAAATAGTTACATATTCAATATAAATCCATTTCCAATAGCATGAGTTAATAAATAACTGCTTTCCAAACTTGTTCTCATCCAAGTTATATTAAGGAAGTTAAAAGAATTCAACTTTTGCTACAATTTACAACTGACCATATATGATCTTTGCATTTAGTGTTATTCATTGCATATTTTTATTAAATAGTTTTTTGTCAGTTGCAGTAGAATTTTATTTCCATTTGTATAGTAATCTAGGATTAAATAATGCAGATCCTTTTAATTTTTTGCATCACCTCCAAAGAAGGTGATACATGTTTCTGCAAATCAACTCAAATATAATTAATTATCTCCAAAACATTCTCAGATTTACATAAATGTTTCTTTTATCTTCCTGAATGTTTGCTTTTACTGCCTGGCTTCCATCTTACAATTTGCTATGATATCTACAAAATTACATGTCATTAGTTTTACATACCTGTCTGCCAGGAAAAGCTGATCAATGCAGTCATCTCTAGCAAACTTCACAACATTACTCTTATGTGCAATTTAACTGTTTAAATGAACTACTTTTTAATGTAAAACTAGTAAGAAATAACTTACTTAGGTAATTAAACCTATGTTATAGGTGGGCTGTGACACTACAGATGAAGAATATTCAGACTAATAACTGTGTTTTAACTGTTGCCCACCTGAAAAGGATGGTAGCACCTAAGCACACCGTCTTGTTTTGAGAGTCTGAATCTGCTAAATATTCCAGATGGCTAGAGGGTAAACAAAAGAGCTATTAACAGATTCAGAGACTGATTCATAATGTTGACACGGTGGTAGTTACTGTATTCAACTGTGGATATTAATAAAGCTCTCTAAATATTTTAGTAAAGGACTTGGTGTACATCTGGTGTTCAATGAATACTAACATCTGAAGCCTTCAGACTCTGATACATACCTCATAATATGCTCTGCCTTATCTCCAGACATAACATACATAAGGTTTTACGTGTCTTATTCAAAAATTAAATATCATTATCTATTTGAAAATGTAAATAATAAAACATAAAAGATATGTATCAGCTATTACTTTCTATACTACAAATAACTGAACTTTATCAGGATACCTACACATTTCAGCTTTCCTTCTGGACACAACTCCTGAGACTTGCACAGAACCTAATTGTAGGTAACTCCAATGAAATTCTTCAGAGAAACAATCAACTGAATGGAACACAAAACAGTATCCCTGAGCCAGAGGCTAATATTGTCAAGTCTGCCTTTCTGCAACAAAGTGTGAGAGACTTTGCCACAATGCAAAACAGGTCTATTAATTCATTTCAGATAATATTAGCCTTTTAGCTTGCTGCATGCTTCTACACTCCATTAACCCACTTGCAACTCGTTCAGAATCAATGGATTTTTTTTTCAAAGCATGAGCGCATATGTATTTCTAAAATTGTCTTCATTCACAGCAGTTTGTACACTATCATTAACTCTAAAATATAAAATAGTATTTTTGTCTGCCATGAGTTGACAGCAGGTATATTTTCACTCAAGTCCTTTGTTTTCAATCCACATCACTGCAAAAAATGCCTGGAGACAAGTACTTTAATTCGTTAGCAAAAACATTACCCATTTTAAGGGAAAAACAAGCTCACCTAGTAATGAAGTAATACTATAGTTTCAGTTGTACCAAGGCCGAAGAGTTACCAAATTCAGTGGCAAGTCTGAGAGTAACACTGGTTATTTGTTAAGCAAACTTCTCATTATCCAATCTCTTATACAGCTGTATTATGCCTATTGTATCAACTTGTAAAACAACTCTAGAGACCCCATGAAAGAACAGATCTATGTGTTGCAGTCACTATGAAAAAGAGGATCCTGTCTCGTAATCTGTAAAAAACCTGTATGAGCAGGGACAACATGATGTTAATAAAGAACACAATGTTAAAGAACAAAAAAGAGAAAACACGATCAAGGCCTACATAATCTCAAGATATTTGTGCTGTTACTGGTGTCCTGCCCACAGGGTAAAAGGGGAACTGATCTTTTACAACACGACATGGTTTCCAGGAGAAACCACAGGCCCTCCAGAGACTGGAAACAAAATGATTGATTTTATTGTAAACTTCTCTAACACTGTCAGATTTGACAAGCTCTTGCTTTTATAAAAGACCTGAAGTAGCGGTAAAAGAAGAGTAAGGAAACAAAGATCACTAAGCTCACCACCAAGTACATCTTGTGACGTTTGCTCCATCAGTGATCCCTTACAGCAAGACATCCAAGGATCTCAACATAGAGGAGCACAATCCATGTGCTCAAAGGCCGCCTTTTATCAGGTCAGGCTCTCTTGGTTCCTCCCAGTCATTTCCATCCCTGCACATGAGTCGTGAGCTGGTCCGGGATGTTTCAGACGGTGGCAGTGGAATCGGGTAAGCCTCAGACCGAGTTAATGCTGTGCCCTGACGGGCGCCATAGTGTCTGTGCCGCTGTCTCTGGGCAGTTGATCTTCACGGGCTCAGGGCAGGCACACAGGAAACCATCCCCCTCCTTCCTGGAGTGTGATCCCTGCCCTGCCCTCTCACCAGCAATCTTCTGCTCACCACAGACAGGCACTCAGCTTCCCTCAGTGCCTTCCATCTTTTGAGTTGCTTGGAGGGTCTCTTGACACAAAAAGGGTCTCTTGACCATCAGAACTGGGTTTTAAGAAGTAAAAAGCCACAATAATGTAGCATTGGAGCTTTTTCTGAGGTGATCTTCCTGTAATAGCTCAACACAGAGGAAAGCAGAGGGCAGATAAAGACTGCAACTAAACTTAACAGTTCGACAGGAAAAAAAGACCTGTAATAACACCTGAAAATTTAATAGAAACTTGTTCTTCACGAAAGTGAATTCCATGAAATCAAATGCAAGCCCTTCAAAAAGTCTAAATAATGCATTGCATATGCATAGGCAAGCATAAAATGAGAAATTCAGTAGAAGGGAATATACAGTGGTGTGCCTATTTCCACCAGCATTTACTATTATAAATCAATGTATTTGGCTTGTAACAGCAATTCATCTTTCATCTTACCTTCATTACCATGATATCTGAAGGTCTGTGAGTATTCAAGCAGCTAACAAAAATATTTAACTTGGCAACTTAATAACACACCTCAGTCAGAGACAGAATTATCCAGTGATAAATTAACTCTATAATACCTGTTCTGACACTCATGTTTACTTCTCATAAAAGTAGAAACAAAAAGTTACTGTAAAATATTCTCCGTACGTTTTTCTGCATCACATAATGAGAAATATCACTGAAAACAACACTGGTGAAATGACTATAGAATACAGGAGAACAGATACACAGCTTCATTACTTTTACAACCTAGCATTACCTAACCATACAGACTATCTGTGCTTCCTGGGGCCTCTGGCAGCAAAATACCCTGATGGAATTCAAGCAGCATCTGGAGGTTGTTGTTGCTCCTCAGCAACAAGGTAGGGGGAGAGCAGGTAGTGCATTATGAGACTGTCTACATTAGGTGTGGAGAAAATCTTGAATGAACAGGTGGATTTCTTTTTTCTTTTAATTCTCAAATTTTTAGCTTGGCAGCTGTGTTTTTTTCCAGGAGTGGCCTTAACAGAGTCAGGAATTTTGTTCTCAGCTTCAAATGGGAATATGTGTGGCTGTTGCTATATGTATGATTTTATATGTGATCATCTTTTCTTTTTAGTAACATCAACTGCACTTTCACTTGCTCTTAGTTTTGGTTTAAATTATGTGTATCCTTAATTCCATTTGATTTACTACCAACCACAAAATTATTATCCTTTAAATGTTAATTACAAAATAATACTAACAATACTAACTGTTTGATTCCCATTTGCAATTATACCTCTTTCCACTGTTCTGAAATCATAAAGAAAACTATAAGTGAAGTAAAAAAAAAAAATTTACTATTTTTACTTCACTGATATCTAAACTACCTTTACTGTCCTTAGAATCTCTCAAACAGAAAGTTTTGTACTTGACAGGACAAGGTGTAGAGGCTTTTCCGTAACGGGGGGAATGGACTCCTGAAGGTATATACACATTGTAAAAACACACCAGAACTAGTCTTCAGGTGTCAAGAATTCAAATTGCGATGTGGAAGCAGTGGTAAAGACTCCTGTTTATTGATGTACGTGCAGTGTCTATGTATCTTTAAATATGCACTGAGAGAGAGAATATGTGTATGTGTATGTGTGTGTATATTCATGTGTATATATGCGTGCATGTGTACAGAAAGTAGCAAGGGGTTACAATGGTAACAGCAGCTCCTAATTAAGACAGAATTATCTGTCCTACAAATGCATGTAGCTTTGAAGCAGTTTTCTAAAAGTAGCTTCTTTTTCAGCACTTCAACAAGGTAATGACAACTCCTTTCTGAATCAGGAAAAGCTGCTGTGTATCTAAATTCATGAACAGCATCAATCCAAATTACAGACACAGAGGATTAAAACAGTTCGAGTTCTTTGTTATAGCCTGTATGAACAAGCAGGAAAATCTTAATGAGAATATTTTAAATTCAACTGACCTTTTCCATGGTTTTTGTTAAATGAATCCTATCAATAGGTAGGAGACGTAGGAGACTTATAAAGAAGCTCTGCTCTTTCCTGTTGAAAGGTAATAAAAAAGAAAAAGTCATGCTTGCAGAATTCATTTGCATGTATCAATGTTTTTAGTGCTAAGCAGCAGACAAAAAGTAAAGATTTAATTAATACATTCTGCAAATCAATATCCTATCCTATCAAATATGAAAAAACTCCGCAAAAAACCATCAGCCTTTATTATTTATGATGGTAAAATTGAGTTAATTCTAGGATTACCCTTAAAACTATTACTGACTTTGGTACAGGGCATAGTGTTCCTTTCCCTGTAGTGATGTTGCAGCTGATTCATAAAATTCATATTTGCATAACTCCTATGAGATTAATTATTTAATCATTAGAGCTGCATTGAGGTTGAACAAAACAGAAAAAATATATCATGAATGTGAGGAATTCCTTTATGTCAATGAAGATTATGTAGTAGCCTGACAGAAACTCAAAGGAATAATGATTCTTCTCTAAAAAATAACTACAAGATAAACTGTCTAAATCTCAGCAAGACTTTACAAAATGTATTATAAAAGCATGCCTACTAGAAGTCAATAGCAAAACACCCATTTTTAAAGTATTTCTTAACAATTAAATATCATAACATTTTGGGAAACTGCACAACTATTTTTGAAGGCCTGGAGTTTGTTTATTCTCTTTTGATTGCCAATGGTATCAAATAGGAAATATGGGCAGAGAAAAATTGTTTTGCTTATAAAATCCCAATCAAAGAAATGTGTGTCAGCTCTTCCTGGAAGTCAAGAATAAATTTCAGGAAATTTGAAAGCTGGGGAAGGAGATACTCAGGGAATTGGTACCACTATGGTGATTTCCACCTTAATCTGCTGAGGTCTTTCCATGTATATCTTCAAGAGTAATAAGGAGGAGCAAGATGCAAAACCACTGGGTTACTTAAGAGAAAAAATATTTTCATCAGATAAAATAGTAACATAATGTCAGATTATCATGGACAATATTGTACAGTAGATTTTTGTTCTGAAAGTCACTAGCATTTATAAACTGTCAGTGTAAGAGCTTAACTATATTCTTGAGGTACAGAGATTTTTAAGTCCATCCTTTATAGTAAAATTGTTTACAACAACAGGCTTAGTACAAACTTACTACAAACAAGAAACAAACTAAATGGTTCATTCAACAAACAAATTTTATATGACAGTTATTAGACTTTTCTGTGTTGTGGAGTTGTGGTTTAAGCCCAGCCAGCAACCCAGAGCCACACAGCCGCTGGTGGGCTTCCTCCCCCACCATTCCTCCCTCCGCTCATGGAGGGATGGGGAGGAGAATCTAAAGAATGTAACTCTAACGGGTTAAGAACACTCCAGTAACTAACGTATAACACAAAATTACTACTATTGCCACCAGTAGTAATAATGATAAGGGAAATAACAAGGGAAGAGAATGCAACCGCTCACCACCCACTGACCAATACCCAGCCCAACCGAGCAGTGATCTGGCCTTTCCGGGTAATTGCCCTCCATTTATATAGTGGGCATGATGTGCTGTGATAAGGAATACCACTGTGGCTAGTTTGGATCAGATGTCTTGTTTCTGCTTCCTCCCGGCTTCCCCTTCTCCCTAGCAGAGCATGAGACTCAGAAAGTCCTTGGTTGGACTGTCTCCCTCATAGGCTGACCCACAAAGGAGGCAAAAAAGGGGTGTGTAATTGCTAAAAAATTCCACTATATTTCTCCCAAAGTATAGAGGTGGTGACCATGCTGGGAATGCAAGCTAGACCAGCTTCACGATCAAAGATTCTATTGTATTACAAGTCATTACCATGAAGTACAGTGAAACAATAACATTAGCCCTGCCCCCCCAGCTGATAAACACTAAACCAGCAAATACTGGCTGCAAGTAAGGCATGACTCTGAGCCCAAGTGCAACAACTGTGAGAGCAAATATATCAACATTGTGACTATAAATCCAAAACAATGAATGCTTGTCACAAATATGAATATACACAGTCTGGTCAGATCTGCCATTATCTCAAAGTTCAAACCCCACTTTGGGCACCAAAAGGAACTGTTGTTGTTGATGAGAAATTTAACATGAGCTGGCAGCGTGCACTCGCAGCCCAGAAAGCCGAACATATCCTGGGCTGCATCAAAAGGGGCGTGACCAGCAGGTCAAAGGAGGTGATCCTGCCCCTCTGCTCTGCTCTTGTGGGACCCCACTTGGAGCACTGTGTGTGGAGTTCTGGTGTCCTCAACATAAAAAGGACGTGGAACTGCTGGAACAAGTCCAGAGGATGGCCATGAGCATCCTAAGTGGACTGGAGCATCTGCTGTCTGAAGACAGGCTGAGAAAGTTGGGGCTGTTCAGCCTGGCGAAGAGAAGGTTGCATAGAGACTTCGTAGCAGCCTTTCAGTATCTGAAGGGGGTCCATAAGGATGCTGGGGAGGGACTCTTCATCAGGGACTGTAGTGATAGGACAAGGGGCAATGGGTTCAAACTTAAACAGGGGAAGTATAGACTGGACATAAGGAGGAAGTTCTTTACTGTGAGGGTAGTGAGGCACTGGAATGGGCTGCCCAAGGAAGTTGTGAATGCTCCATCCCTGGCCAACATCCTGTATGGCTTTGGGTTTTTACTTTTCCCTGAAGAAGATGAGGAGTCTTTCCTATCATTGTCAGCTAATAGAGAATAACTTTTGATTCATCATCTACATTTTAGGTGAGGTAGATTTGAAGTGGCTGTCCCCTTGTAACTTACCAGTTCTTTCTAACTTTTCCAGGTAATAAAATACAATCTCTTTTCCATAAACAGAAGTTCCTTATGCTCTTTAAATTACTCTCTTCCTAAGAGAGTCTGTGGGATGGCAACATGGCCAGGAGATTTGAGGCTTTGGTACCCAATGTGAAGAAGGATGGAATGAAAACATAGCCAGATCACAGAAATACTGACCAGTGGCCTTCTGGGCAAAAGTAGTGCTTTTGATTCTCAGATCAGAAGAAGTAGCACCTGGGGCATTTACCCAGTCTTCTGTTTATAAAGTATCACAATAAACACTGGACATCTATGGTAGAGCACACTAAGATCTTGAGAGCTGATGTTTATCCCATCAGAGTGCAGAGGGATCTGAGGGAATTTTTATTTATTTTTTTTTTTCCAAAACAGGATTTAGGGTTTGGTTGGTTGGTTTTTTTTGTTTGTTTGTTTGTTTGTTGTTTTGTTTTGTTTTGTTTTTATTTGGTTGGTTGATTATTGGTGTTTGTTGATTTATTATTTTTTATATATATATTTTTGGTTTGGTTTGGCTTTTTTTTTTTTTCCCCTGTTGTGGTTTTAGTATGTTTTTTTTTTCAGGTGTTTTTATTTGGTTTTGCTTTTTTTTTTTTTTTAATTTTGTTTCCTTGTTGTTTCTTTTGTTTCTGTTTCAGCATCTCTCTGCCCACCATGAGCAGTTGTCAATGAAAACACAGTGGTGCAATTCAGTGCTCTTTTCTGTTGTTTACCTGCATTTCATTTTAGAAGCAAGTTTCTCTTTATTTCTGGACCTTAACAGGTGTCTAAGATATGCAGCTGTATTCCAACAGCAAGCAGTACTCTTCTGGAGCTTATCTGAATCTTTTTCAAGGTGTAGCAGTAGTGCTTCTGCATTCACAAATATCTTTCTGTCATTTCTTTCCTAATCCAAAGACTCTTTCAGTATACTTTCTTTCCTGTTTTCCATTCTGCAGGATGCAGATGGCAAGGCAGAGAGATACGACTGTTGTAATTCTTTCTGCTTTTTTACTACCAAAGCTAAAGAGCCAGTCAAAGAGTAGTCTTGTGACATACCATGAAGTTACTGGAAGTCCTTTCCAACCCTAACTATCCTATTCTAACCCTAACTATTCTATGATCATATGAAGTGTGTACTCAAACAGTATGAAATAACAACAACCCTATAAGGTGCTTCCTAAACTATATCCTAAATCTATCCTATATCCTATAATCTGTTTCCTAAACTATAACCTAAATTTTTCCTAAAGTATATCCTAAAATTTGGTTCTAAAAGACAGAGTAATAGATGAATAAACATAAACACAGTAACAAGTGTATTAACAAATGTAGTAACCACTGTAGTAACAATGATAGTAACAAATGTGGCAGTGAACATGGGAAGCTGAAGTACAGAGGCCAGCTCCCTACTTGGGGAGATGCACCAGCGGGTGGGGATTTGCCGGCGGAGCGGAGGAGTGAGCCACCAAGGCCTCCTGCAAGGGCTGGGATAGGTCTGAGGGAGCTGCTCTGGCTCTGGGACGAGGTGGTAGAACCTTCTATCCAGAGAAGAAGGACATGGTGGTTCTGTCCTCGCCACTGCCGAGGTGGTGCTGGGGCCGCAGGGTGGAACTCCAAGGCCAGGAAGCAGAGTGCATGAGGGGAATTCAAAGCAGTAAAAGGGCACCTATAAGGGCAGAGTCAGAAAGCACTGATGAAGCCATGAGGGCAGGAGCAGGCGGGACTTGGCTCCTAGGTTTTTTGGAAGTATGCTGTAAAAGAGGTCATTGCTAGCGCAAGAGAGAGGCTCCTTACAGGTTTCCTACTGGCAACTACAGGGTTGCTTTTGTCCCTTCTCAATACATGTGATACCCTCAGAGCACGGGAAGCTGAAAGAGATGTGCAGTGCCACCCTGCCAGGCATCAGGGCTCAGCAGGGAGCCTGGGAATCTGGGATATGGTCCTTTCCAAAAACCTAGCAGCAGCATCCCTTGCTTTGCCATACTAAAATCAGAGGTTGGCAGGCAATGCTGGGGTAGCATGTTTCTCCTGACATACATGTTCCCCAGAGGGAAGGACCATACTGTACACCTCAGGAGTGTTTCCTATACTCAGAGCTTGGCAAAAAGATGGAACACAGGCTCTGCTACATACCTGGGTGCCTTGTTCTTCCCCTGCTTGAATTTCTTCAGTTGCCCATCCCTGAGAGATCAGTTCTGCTCTTTTTCCGGCATGGTGGCCCGTCACGGCCCTCTTCCCAGGTTGCTCTTCATTTCCTGGTGTTGCGTGAAGAGCCTGGGAACCTTTCCATTCAATAGTATTGTGAGACAGGTGAAGCCATGATTACCCTGAGCCAAGCAAAGCCAGGCAATTTTACCTTTTCTCCCTGGAAAAGCTCCTCTGCTGTTTGCTCTTGGGAGAAACAGGAGGCACCTGCAATGGCAATGTGTAGATTAGCAGGGGGCAAGGACCTCCATGCACAATTGCTACCCTGGCTCTAAACAGCACATCCTTTGGATGGGTTTGGTCAGCTCAGCTGAGCCAGCTGTGGTGGGATCACCTCACAAAGCAGGATGGCCAACCTGCATCAGCCTTGCTCTGCACTTTGGCAGAGCTGCAGGCTGGTGGATGACTATGCTTGTTCTGTAGCAGCAGCAGTAGCCCCACCTTCTGAGAGGGAAGGTTTTTGTTGCCACACTTCTTGTGCACTTCACTTACCCCTGTTGTTTCCAGCTCTGCTTGTGCTGCTGGTGTCTCCTCATCCCCCTCTCTGGCCAGCCTGGCCACCTGCTCTCCAAGGAGTTCCTCATGGTGGTCAATGAAGAACTCAACAAGCTTCGTTACCTGCACACAGCAAACCACTGGTTTCACTGAGGGGGCTGATGAGGGCTCAAACAATCTTTCCCAGCCTGACCTGTGCTTCTGTGCAGGAAGGTGTAGCCATGGGGCTGCTCTTCCCAGCTGCTGACCCATGGCCTTGCTGACAGGAGAAGAAAGCCAGGACCGTCTGAGCAGCAAAGCTGGTCTGGGCTGGGGACTCTGTAGCCGGGTGGTAAACACAGCATACCTTCCCTGTCTCCAGAGCAAGAACATCCAGGGGCAGCTCCTGGGGTGGGCTCAGCAGGTTTGGTGCCAGGCAGATGGCCAGGTTCCCAGCAGTCATCTTCTTTGTGGCCACATTCCTGCTGATCCTGCTAAGCAGCGACAGCAAGTGCTGCAGCAGGTGCAGGTTGCCCTCTGGTAGCTTGCTGGCCACCCTGAGGGAACAGGAGCACGGCGTTAACGAAGTCAGTGTTGACAGCACAGGTCTCCCAGTGTCGTGGTTTAAATCCAGTCAGGCAACTTGTTCACTCACCCCCCCCCCCTCTTTCCCTCCCCCTACTCCCGGAGGGACAGAGAGGAGAATCGAAAAGAATGCAACTCCCACGGGTTGAGATAAGAACAGTTTAGTAACTAAGGTATAACACAAATCACTACTGCTACCACCAATAGTAACAATGATAAAGGAAATAACAAGGGAAGAGAATACAACACCTCAGCACCAGCCAACCAATAACTCGCCCCCCAAGCCGGACCAAGCTCCGACCGATACCTCCTCCAACCCTGCAGTTCCCCAGCCCTTCCGGCTAACTCCCCGTTACATCCTGGGCATGACGTGCTGTGGTATGGAATACCTCTTTGGTCAGTTTGGGTCAGGTGTCCTGTCGCTGCTTCCTCCTGGCTTCCCCTCCTCCCTGGCAGAGCATGAGGCTCACAAAGTCCTTGGCCAAACCAAAACATCGCTATCAGTTCTGTTCCCAAGCTGAAAGTCAAAACACTGCACTGCACCAGCTACCAAGAAGGAGAAACATGACTGCTACTGCTGAACCCAGGACACCCAGGCTGATCTCACCCAAGGCCACTGCCTCTCTACAGCAGAGAGACTTCCTATGCTGAGATACGGCCACCTCCCTCCTTGCCCTTCTGAAAGAGGTCTTTGTTGCAGCAATCCCCAACACCTGTGGGAAGTGATCCCCAGAAACAAAAGCTTTTTGGTGCCCCTTTGCCCCTAAACATAAACCCCACAGCACCAGGAGGTGGCTTGCAGGAGCCATGGCTATTTCAGGCAGGCCATTGCTTTGCTGATGAGTCCCAGTCTTGCCAGTCCCTGCTGGCTGCTGCCACACTTACTATTTCAGTGCTGCCAGCTTCTCCTGCCTGCTGGTCTTGTTCATGGCATGCATCCACTCCTCGAACAGCTGGATGTCGAGGAGCTTTGAGGGGATATTGTGGAGGAGGTCCTGCAGGGCCAAGGGCTCCATGTGAGGCTTTGGCCACTGCACCCAGGAGCACTTGCAGTATCCCTAGCCCTCTGGCTCATGAGCAGGCAGCTGGGTTTCTGCTTGTGCTCCCGCAGGTGCCCATCAGCACCAAGAGATCCAGGAGCTGCAGGGCTCTGGGTCAGCAGGGTTCACCTTCAAGAGGACAGCCAGCAGCAGCACGGGCTGGTTTTCCAGCTGCACTGGCACCCCACTGTCCAGGGCCTCCCTGACCTCGTGGGGTGCGTGCTGGCTGGCTGCCAGCTGGAAGATCCCCTCCGTGGATGGGCCATGTTCATTGAGCAGAGCCAGCAGGTCCTGAGGGCACAGAGGAGGAGAGTTGCTGGGCTGGAGACAGGCCCTGAGATAGGTGAAAGGGACAGCCTCTCTCTGGAGGAGTCAGTGGGATGGGATGGGATGGGATGGGATGGGATGGGATGGGATGGGACGGATGGGGACCCCACAGCCAGGCTGGCTTACCTGGATGGGCTGTGGCAGCATGCCATCCTGGCTGCACAGATCTGCCAGGGGCTGGACAAAGAGAGCTCCTACACCAGCAGAGCCCAATGGCCCTGGTGCCCCTACTGCAGCCAAGGTCCCTGGCCGTGCTAATGGCCAGGGCAGCCTCCTCCTGCTCCTGTGGGTCCCACCTGCCAAGAGAAACGGAGTAAAGAGCCGTGGAGGAAAAGCACCAGGAGAGCCCTCCCAGACTCCCTCGGTGCTGTCCCCCCCTGCCACCGAGGGCACAGAAGAGGCGGCAACATACTGGATTGAGGGGACGTGGGGTTCAGCTCTCTCCTGCTGCAGAGTGATGAGGATGGACGTGCCCTGCGGGAAGGGCAGCAGCATCCCCATTGCCACACATGTGCCAGGCTGAAAGAGCAGGAGAGAAGGGCCATCCTGCCCCTGTCTTCTCCACACTCACCATCCATGTGGCCACGTCTGCCTTCAATGCCGGATGGCACACGACCTGGCAGCTACTTGGCACCAGCCTGCAAGAAATGGGCTGCACTCACCAAGGAGCCCCACAGCAGAAAGGGCCCCTGGAGAGCTGCATCAGCCCCTGGCTGTGTGTGAGAAGTGGGGATGGGTGAGACTGCACTGCAACGGACCCTGACCTTGGCCTGGCGCTGGAGCACCTTCTCCGGGCTGCCGTCATCCAGTGTCGTCCCCTTGGCAAGAGGAAAAGAGCAGAAGGTGAGGAGCGATGCAGCTGATGCTGGGCTGGAGGAGCCCCTGGGTACAGAGCAGAGACCGGAGGGACACTCACAGCATGGCGGCCGCTCAGCTCCTTCATCGCCATCCTGATGGACGGCAGCTGGGTCACCCTGGCTCCCTGAACTCCTTCCAGTGGTCTGTGCGCAGGGAAGGGGCAGAGAAAGAGCTGTGTGAGACTCAAGCCAGCTCTTCCCTCTGCTGCCAGCCTGGGGAGTGCTTCCATAGTGCCCGGAACAGCCAGTACCACCCAGGAGTGGAGCGGGAGCAGTGGGAGTGGTGAGGATGGGGCTGGACACAGCTGGATGAAGTATCTTCACCAGATGTGCCTGCTCAGCAGTGGGGGCACCTCTGCCTGCAGCTGTGGAGCACCTGTGCCCAGCTCAGCAGAGGTGTTTTCTCATTGTTTGGATGCCACTCATGGAGCATCTCCTCATGATGGGAGCACAGGCAGCCCAGGCTGCAGTGCCAGGCAGGGCTTACCCAAGGAGGGTGCTGATCCAGAGTTCCTTCACTACTCGGGGGCTGCCAAAAAAAGAGAAGAAACAGCCTCAGTGCCTGCTGTGCCCCAGCAGATGATGCCCCATGAGGCAGGGCAGAGGAGCTGCCCACTCCTCTGGTGGGACGTTGCACCGAGACTCACCAGAAACTGACAACACAGGAGCCACAGGGCCAGAGGAAGACAAGGGAGCTGGAGGTATTCCATTCCTCCTCTTCTTCCGCAGCATCGCCAGCTGAGCCCTTCCCACTGCTCAGCACCTGCAGCAGGCCCAGAGCCAGGCACAGCAGCGGGTGTGGGGTGCTGCCAGGTCTGCAGAGAAGAGCGGCAGGGAGTGAGCTGGAGGTGGCTGAGCCCACTGGATCCCCTCTTGCTCCTGCCTGCCATGGGCATGGCCACAAGTGCATCCAGCACCAAAGTGCCAGGGGCCTGGGGCTGCTCCTTGGCTGTCCCTGCTCTGGCGCCCTGGTGCTAGGGGCAGGGCTTGGGAGGAAAGGCAGCTGGGCTCTGGTTGTCTTACTTGGTCTTGGTGATGACCAGGGTGTCTCTGAAGAGGAGGAGGTCCTTCTTCTTCTTCTGGCCACGGCCCTGGGTCACCCACACACGCTCCCTGAGCAGCGGCTCAGGCAATGCCAGATTGGGCTCACGGTGCTGGTCGGGGGAAGGGTCATCCCTGCAGAGCAGGCGGCGTTTGGCATGAGCAAGGTGACTGCTGCTGGTCCTTGCTGTGCCGGTGCATCCCCAAGCTGTGGGGCAACTCACCTGGACCCACAGCAACAGAGCCACTGCCCCATCCTGAAAGGGCTAGGGGAAGACATACGTGTAGAAAACTCCTTGAAAAATACAACAGGAGTACTCCTCCACAAAAAGGAAGTACCGCCAGTGCCTCTGGTGCTGCCACTCGCAGCACCGTTCATGCAGGCACTGGAGCTGTGGCTGGGACAGCACTGGGTTAGAAGAGAGCACCATTGTACTTTGATTCTGGAACCCAGGGGCCCAGATGGGGTGGAGCCCTGTGAGCCTCTCCCCAGGATGTCCATGTCCAGCCTTGGCCCCAAGGTCTCCTGCTTTAGAACTGCTGTGTCCACCAATGGAAAGTCACTGCTCCTGCAGCCATGGTCTTCCCACTCACAGGACCTGGGGAGCCCCAGGTCTACCGTGAACACTGAAGACTCAGGCAATGCAAAAACATTAAATGCCTCTGTCTTTTCTTCATCCCCGCTTTTCAGTGTCCATCTTCATAAAGTCAAGGTCCCAGTACTTTCCTTAGGCCTCTGCTTGTTATTAGCATACTTCAAGAAGCCTTTTGTTGTTGTCTGACAGAACACTGACCAGTTTCATCTCCAGCTGAGCTTTGGCCTTTTAGTGATGTCTCCCTCCATGTGTGAGCCACAGCTCGGCAGTCTTCCTGAGAAGTTTGACCTTACTTCTAGAGAGCATACAATTTCTGTTCCCACCCCAGTTCCAGGAGGAGTTCCAAGCTGCTCTTCTGCTGCACCTGCTTGACTTCCATTGACACAATGGGAGTGCTGCTCCTGTGCTTTCAAAAGATGGTTCTTTAAAAGCGAGCAGCTCTCATGGTCCCCTAAGTTCTCAAAAGCTCACACCCAGGAGACCCTGTCAAGTAGGTCCCTTTGTAGCTTCAGTTTTGCTCTCTTGATACCCAGGGTAGCAAATCTGCCGAACTTTTCCCTCATGACACCCAAAAGTTTGAGCTCAACTCTTTGGGATTAGGGTGGCCAAGACAGCCTCCCACCATCACACCTCGCATGCATCCCTCTTGATTCACAAAGAGCAAGCCTAGGAGGGCACCTTTCCTAGTTGGCTCACTGAGTACTTGTGGAAAGAAGCTGCCTTCCTCAGACTTCAGGAATTCTGCAGCCTCACTTGTCCCAGCAGTGACAGCATGGTATTGCCAGCTGAGGTGTGGGAAATGAAAATCTCCCAGAAGGGTGAGAGCTACCTACCCAGAAATTTCTCCTAATTGCCTATAGAATGCTGTCTGTGTTTGTTGTGGTTTAAGCCCAGCTGGTAACTCAGAACCACACAGCCGCTTTCTTGCTCTCTTTCTCCCCCCCCCCCCCAATCCCTGCTCCCAGAGAAATGGGAAGGACAATCAAAAGAATATAACTCTCATGGGCTGAGATAAGAACAGTCCGGTAACTAAGGTATTACACAAAACCACTACTGCTACCACCAATAATAATGATGATAAGGGAAATAACAAGGGGAGAGGATATAAATATAAAAATAAAATGTGAAAAGGAAAAGAAAAAATAAACAGCAGTAATGCACAATACAATAGCTCACCACCCGCCAACCAATACCTAGCCTGACCCAAGCAGTGATCTAGGCCTTCCAGGTAACTCCCCCCTGTTTACATACTGGGCATGATGTGCTGTGGAATGCAATTCCTCTTTGGCTAGTTTTGGTCAGGTGTCCTGTCTCTGCTTCCTCCTGGCTTCAAGTGCCTTTTCTCACTGGCAGAGCATGAGAGAATGAAAAGTCCTTCATAAGCGTAAGTATTACTTAGGAACAACAAAAGCAGTGGTGAGTTAACGGCTTTGTTCTCAGACAAAAGTCAAAAATACAGCACTGCACCATCTACTTGGAAGGAAAAAAATAACTGTTACAGCTGAGCCCAGGGCAGTATCCACCCCTTATTCCATACCATTCACATCATGCTCAGATCCCTTTTTTTTTTTTCAATATAACATCACTTTTTGTCCCAGATATACATAAATATGCCCCCCACACACACACAGAGAAAGAGATAGGTATCATTCCCTAGTCCACAGATAAATCCCTATGAAGTTGCTGAATTCATTCCATGATGTCAGGCTCCATCTCTTGTAACAGTCTTTCAGGGCAGGAGAGACTTGTCTGGTCACTGCTGAGCTCGTCTGGTTTCATCAAAGTTCATTCTTTGCTGGGGTGATGATCAGAGAGGGATGTCAGAGTCAGTTGATGGTGACCTGAGGACAGTTCTCTGCTGCCTCTGGCTTTTCCCACAACTGGTGTCTACTAGAGCCTTATACTCCTGTGGGACTGATGTGTCAGGGGACAGTCCAGTAAGCCCGACTGTCCCCTACCTCCACCTGGCTGGAGGCAGGGCGCTTCTAATAGTGATCACAATATTGGTCACTTACATCTTGTAGACAGGGATTATTCTTATTTATCACAGGAGATGGAGCAAAATCAGCTCTTCCACTCCATCTGGGAACCTGCTCATGAGAGACTGAAGCCATAGCTTTCATGGGATGATCATCTTTGACATTTGTTCTCCTCTTCAATTCACGCACCCATTCCTCCAGAGCTGAGGTAGGTTTTCCATCCCACTTCCTCATGTCTTCTCCATGATCCCTCAGGTAAAACCATAGGGCAGCCTGTAGCGTTTACCTCCTGTATCTTCTCTCTTGAGCAGTAGGGCGTCTTTAGTTAATATCTGAGACGTGGGTTGGTAAATGTGGTGAGCTGGACAGATCGGATAGATAGTCTCTCAATTGTTTGAACTCCTGCGACAGTTTTTCCACAGCTGAATTGGTGGAAATGGTGAGATTGTCTTTGAACTCTTGGAGTTGACAAATCACTTCATCCACTGTTGGTGGTGCTATGTCGTGCCAGGTCATTGATGCCAGTGAGTGGGCATATGATTATGGTGCACTCCATGTAAATTTCAGCCACATGGGTCATGTACATTTGACTTCATCTGAATCTACAGATGCATTCTCGGCATCCAGCCTACAAGAGACCATCTCTAGAATGGCTGATTTCCTCATAAACTGGATGCCTTTCTCTATCACGGTCCAGTTGGCCAAACGACTCATAACATTGTACTTGTAGGGAAACCTTTCCTTCGCAGCTGCCAAGAGCTGCCTCCAAAGACTGAGGGACAGTTTCTCTTTTGCAACTGCTTTGTCAGTTCTGCTTTCCCTGGCAAGTGATCCCAGCTGCTTGGCTTCCCTACCTTCTAGTTCATGACCATTGGCACCATTGTCCCAGCATTGGAGCAATCAGGTGATGATGTGACCCCTGGATGATGGCTGAAATCTTTTTGCATATTCCATACCTTGGTTGAGGTCCGGGGTCGAGAAGTCACCTTTTCTTCTTCCTTTTCCTCTGATCCACATAATAATAACTCTTGTCCAGATGCTGTCCCGTGTAGTAAGTGGATTGGTTCTTCATCTTTCTTCACTGTACCGGTTGCTCTTTGTGCCTCTTGTTTGCTTTCCCCTTGTGTACAGGGGCAACCGATATTGGCATGGATTGGTCCTCTGGTTTAGGTGCAGCGATTGTCACTGTGGTTGGAGCGTCTGTAGTGTGTGCCACTAGGGTTGGAGTAGCTGAAGTATTTGTTGTTGGGGTTGGTGCAGCCACTGTCCTTGGGGGTTGAATAGCACCAGCAACTGCATTGACTGCTGCTGTTGAGGTTTGAGTAGCTGTTCTACTTGTCACTGGAGTTGGTGTAGCTGCTGTACTTGAAGTTGGAGTAGCTGCATTGTCTGTTGTAGTCAGAGTCTGAGTAGCTGCTGTACTTGTCACTGGGGTTTGTGTAGCTGCTATATTTTTAGTTGGAGTAGCTGTGTTGTCTGTTGCTTTGCCATCAGATCCAGAGACATCTTTTTCCCTTTGAAGGTGTGGATAGTGTTGAACAGGCCTCTGTAAGCATAGGCCAAGCCCCAGCACGTTGCCATGATTTGTCCCTCTCTGGTATGACCAGGATGACAACACAGCTCATTTAAGTGTTTTACTAACTTTTCTGAATTTTGCACTTGTTTAGTGGTGAAGTTACAAAGCACTGGAGGCTCCTCCTGGCCTAGATATTTGCCCATACTATCCCACATACCCTGCCACTCATGACTGTCCAGCTTCAGGGAAAATCTCTTGGTCCTCCTATATCATCATCTAACCCTAGACAAGATCCAAACCCGACTCTGGTTAACTTTTGATATGAGACAAAATGATCATGGGAAAAACACACTCTGTGTGCCAACATGGTGGTCCCCATCACAATCAGCAGGCAGGTCTCAAGGGTATTCAAAAGCCATTCAAAACCTTCAGAACTCTCAAATGATGCTGTAAATAGCTTGGTCAGGGAGCTGGGGTGTAAGGGAACGTCTCCTTCATAGATTGACCACCCGAGGAAAAAAAAAAAGATGTGTAATTGCTAAGCACTTCCATTATATACATCTGTAGTGTTTTAAACTCTGCCAGCTATGCAGTCTCGCTCACTCACTCCTCCTCTTCTTCCCCCTCCTGCTCCGGGGGAGATGGGGAGGAGGGAAATAGAAAGAATGCAACTCCCACAGGTTGAAATAAGAACAGTCCAGTAACTAAGGTATAACATAAACCACTACTGCTGCCACCAATAATAATAATGATAAGGGAAATAACAAGGGAAGAGAATACGATACCACCTGTCAATACCTAGCCCGACCGAGCAGTGAACTAGCCCTTCCAGGTAACTCTGTTATCTCCTGGGCATGATGTGCTGTGGCATGGAATATCTGTTTGGCTAGCTTGGGTCAGGTGTCCTGTCTCTGCTTCCTCCCGGCTTCCCCTCCTCCCTAGCAGATCATGAGACTCAGAAGGTCCTTGGCTAGATTAAACACTGATGTTTTTAGTTGTTGCTAAGTAATGTTATCAGTGTTGTTCCTAGGCTGAAAGTCAAAACCAGACCACTGCACCAGCTACTAAGAAGGAGAAAAATGACTGCTACTGCTGAACCAAGGACAGTAGCTAGTCATTATTCTAGGAACACCACACTACAGGTGAACACAATGAGAAATTTCTTTTTGGCTATGCTGCTAATTATGAATCATTAGCAAAATGAAATATCACAAGAACAATGTCAGATATTATTATTGATTTTTCTTCTGTGATATCAAATGGTGTGATTACCTGCAAATACCTGGGACTTGTTGCCTGTATTACTTCATATACAAGGAAGCTGTGAAGGGTTTTATTCTATATCATTGGACTTTTGCAGAAAAGCAGAATGAAAGTGAAATGAGCTAGAGAATGTGAAACCAACAGGCAATATTTTTGATCTCTCAATGCTTTTTGGTGGTAACAAAATATGATGTAAAAGAGGAAAGGGAGAGAAAAATAATATACTCATTCTTAGATATTACACTTTCTGCATAGGGATAAACTGTGATTTTATGATTGACCACAGTCATGGAGAGATTTGTTTTCAGAATACTGATACTGAATTACAGTAAATACTGTCAGATTTCTGAAGCAGAATTGCTTTCAGTGTGCTTCTCACGTGCAGAAAGAAATAATCTGAGAATTATTTGTAATGGCAGCTGCATGTTCTTTAAAAATGT
Organism: Pezoporus occidentalis; assembly: GCF_034315485.1. Classification (NCBI taxonomy): domain Eukaryota; kingdom Metazoa; phylum Chordata; class Aves; order Psittaciformes; family Psittacidae; genus Pezoporus; species Pezoporus occidentalis. The sequence continues at coordinate 2,981,166 of NW_026914611.1, read as the reverse complement.
TACAGTTCTCTGCAAGCCTGAAAAGGAGTAAACAACATTTCTTCTTTTTCAAGGAACACAGATCCACTTCCTCCCCCTTCTTCACAGTAGAATACCTCCACATCAGATTTTTCTCTGCTCTTGTGCACTGTGAATTTAGAAGTACATAACCTCTGGACATCTGAAGGAGGTAGAAATCCTTGGTTTGTTTTTTTTTTCTGTTCTCCTTCATTTCTATGTTAGAGAAGTTAGACCTCCAATCCTTAGTATTGCAGTTGTGTCTGAAGGTTAAAGACAGAATCCATGGTTCTTCATGATAGCTCTCCTGCAGAGCTGTGAAATTAAGCTTGTGAATAAACTGCAATAACTTGACACGTTAACTAAAATTATACTTGCACAAGAATATTTTAAGCATTGAAAAGGCTTTTACTATAAATGTCATCATACAGTTTAGATACAAGAATTTATTATTTCAATAATATTATTTATTTATAGAAACCTGAGGTAGGTTGGTATTTACTAACATGCAAAATGTTTGAGATACCATTCCCTGGTAGTTTAGAGTTTGTATACATACAGATGTATGTGGATACATTCGATAGATAGATAGATAGATAGATAGATAGATAGATAGATAGATAATTTAAATTTTTACAGGTAAAATGAAAATACTTTACGATATAAATAAGATGCAGTACCAAGATTTACCCTTGTTTAGGGTTTTGAGTGGGTTTCTTTAGAGGGAACCAAGCCTGGTTTCAAATATTGTTAGAAATTCTTTAAATAAATGATGAATGAATATCTGAGTCACTTGGTATGGAGACAATGAAAATGCTTTTACACTGTACACACACAAGAATTACTAATTTTTCCTTTCAAGTTACTGGATTATTTTGTCTGTCAGTTTCATATATTGATGTTCACTCTCCTGGATGCTTTATCACAAAATTAAATCGAGATATCTTGTGCTAAGTTTAGTGGTTGGTTTTTAGTTTTGCTTTGGTTTATTTGTTTTATAAAACTGATCCCATATAGTACATTTCATGCTAATACATTATCTTACATGACTGCACTTTCATTAAAACAATCACTTTGGTATAAAATGATAACACAGTATATCTTACAGAGTGTCACTCAGAAATCACAGTAACTATAAACAACAAATTTTCTATCTAACACAAGTGTATCAAACACAGTGGTGTTTGGGGGCAAACACAAGTATAAGTGGAAACAAATTTTTCTGTTATATGCTGTTCCTAGTTGTGGTTACTCTCGACCTTTCAAAAGTTAATTATTCAAAACCTTATATTGCAAAGACAATATCCCAAGCCAGCATTTGTACAACATGTTTCAATATATGGGACAAATAAGATTTACACTGGAATACCTATACTGATACTGCTACATCTCTGTGTTCAGTGCTGGGCCTCAGTTATATTTATAAATCTTTCTAAGGTTCATTATTTTTTGTTCAAATGTTCAAACATTCCTCAGAGGCCAACTCAGTAATTTAGAATCCTTCATCCTCAAAATAAAACTGCTATATGGATCCAAAGAAAAGCCAAGCAGTGCTACTCACTAGACTATCAAATAACCAAAATAAATGCTAAAAGCCAGAAATAATAAAAAATTCATTAGTAATAATAGAATTCAGTAATGATTTTTTTTTTAAAGCTTAGACATATTAACTGAAAATAAATCAGTAAAATATGTGAGATTTATATGGCCAACTGTGTATGCCTAGCTTTAGAGTAGAATTCAGTTCTCAAGGTAGTAATCTAAAGATGCATGACGCTCTAAAAAGTGCTTTTTTCTCCTTTTTGATTTAAAAGGAATCTTGGGGTGAGTAGCTTAAATTTAGATATTAGTAAACAGTAAACAATTAGTAGGCAACTAAAATTAGATAAGATGTGGAGACAGTGTTCTCACAGGAGAATGAATATTTGGTACAGTGTTGCAGAATGGCTCTAAGAGCAAGGCCATGGAGCCTTAGAGGCCTTGTGCGAGCAAGGCAAGGGGTAGGCCTCACAGGTAACCGGATACCGGATGTGGGAGGAGAACGTGAAGGAAGCTGCGTAGAACTAACCAATATTGTTCTGACTAGTAGGCGTGGCTAAACACCAAGCGGATGTAAGCGAAGTGCGCCACAAATAAAGTAGAAGTTTGCTTATCACCCATATTGAGTTGGCCTGTCTTGCTTCTCCTCGCCGCTTACAAATGGTGCCCAAACAGGGACCATGGACTACAGGGCCCTGGCTACCGGGAACCTGGATTACAGGGCCCCGGTTAACGGGGACCCAGAATACAGGGCCCCGGTTAGCAGGAACCTGGAATACAGGGCCCCGGTTAACGGGGACCCGGAATACAGGGCCCTGAGTATCAGGGACCTGGAACGGCGAGTGAGCGGCGCCGGCGGCAGCGGCCGGGAAGAGCGGGCAATGCTGCTGCGGTGGCGTGACGGACCTGGGTGCTTGGACTAACTGAAAGGAGTCCGCCGCTGGGGCAAAATAGACACTGCTGCGTCGGGAGGCCGATCCGGAGACCGAGGTTACAGGACGACCCAGAAGAAGATGATCCGGAAAAGGCCGGCCATGAAAAGGGACCGAAAGGTAGCCCTGGACTTATTACAGTGCTTTCTATAAAAGCAGGGAATTGAGCCTGAGACTCTAAAGCAGCTAGCAGGTCTAGTGGCTGTAGGGAAGGTTAAGGGTTTTTTTGTAGATCCTAATACAGTTTTTGAGGAGAGTGAGTGGCGAAAGTTTGGTGGTGAACTATTTGACTCAATGCTTAATGATGATAAAATGGCAAAGAAACTCAGTAAACCACGGAGAGAAGTAATAAACTGTATAAAAAGATACAAGGCGGAAAAGAAAACTGCCGCGGTAGCAACGGAGAAACTAGGAACAGACGTCCCCGGTCGGTTGAAACCGGGGGAAGATTACAACTCATTTCCCCCAACTCGCGGGAGCACAGGGTTCCCCCCCCTCCCCCGCCCCCCCCCTTCCTTTTCTCCCCCCCCTTCTTCATCAGAAGGTGCAGCAGAGGAGGTGTAACCCCCTGCTCCCCCTCCACCACAGTTCCGAAAGTAGGGACTTTGAAAAGGACAGAGAAAGTATATTAGAAGGGATACGTATGATAAAAGTCGAGGAATCCGAAAGAAAGAGGGTGGTGCCTCGGCGCTGGATCGATTGCGGCGCCATTTTGAAGCACGCAGTAGAAAATAGAGATCATGCGCTAGCGGGAGATTTAAAGGAACCGCGAGCCTTTCCAACCCATTATGCCCTAGAGTGGAAATTTTTAACTCAGTTACGGAGGAGCCAGGTCTGCAGATGGCTACATACCGAATGGGAGACTTCTGACAAGAAAGACATAGCTGCGAGCAACGGAGACCCTGAGTTCGGCCCAGGATCAGCCCCCGAATCCCCTGAATCCAAGCCTGATTTATATCCTCTGCTTCCAGACTCTGACTCTTCGTCTCCCGGGTCGGTCTGCTCAGACTCACTGGCCCTGGAGACGCTCAGCTGTAACAACGGTTAACCAAAGATGCGATCATTACTGGTGAATTTTCTGCAATGGGCATCTCTGCATATCCTGTGTTTACTACACAGCAGGGGGCTAAAGAGTGGGAAGCTCTTGATCTCAAAACAGTTAAGGAGGCCTGACAAGCAGTGACCACGTATGCGTTAAAATCCTCTTATACTCAAGCTGTATATGTTATGATTTTTTCCTGCAATTGACAGGGAGAGCCCATACAGTTTCTCTGTGACACTCATGTACTAGAAGTTGGTAAAAATAAGTATGTCCAGGTTTCTATCAACCCTTGGAGACCTTTGTAGATACTGCTGGCCACTTCTTCCAGCACAGGCTGGCCACCTGTGTCAGAATGAGTGTGCATTTTGGTCAGTATAAAAGCGCAAGCCTCATACGATGTGGGGGAGGCAGAGCCTCTGAAGGGACGCCCGCTAAGGTTGAGCCTGCCACCTCGCACTGCAATGATGCATCTCAGAGCTGGTTTGCTATTAGTCTCCACAGGGTCCTTGTGCCACGTTCTGTACGTGGAACTGTAGTGGGAATAATGATTGTCTGGATTTTGTGCTTCAAATATTGTAGTTGTGTGGAGTGTGCTTGTGGGATCCCATACGCACGTGTGTGTGTGTGTGCTGATGGCAGACGGTGTTCTGTGTATTTTTCTTGTTGTTGGGTTCATGTAAAAGCTTTCAACGGGTAGCTGTTTAACATTTCAGGAATGAAAGGGTTAACGTAAAGGTGCGGTTGCCGGCAGGTATTTATGGTTGCTGCTGAAGCAGGCAGGCCGCTATAGTTGCTGCCCAGCAGGATGACTTTCGCAGGGATTAAAAAAAAAAAAAGGGAGGGGGGGGATAGAGAGAGAGAGTAATGATGCTGCATTTAACCTGTCTAACCTGTCTACTTCTCAAGAACTGATAACCTGGGGGAGGGGGTATATTTGTGTCTTCCTGCCTACAGGTCCATGGCGACTGCCTGCAAAGTTTGTCAAGCCTTGCCATGAGCTGGACAGATGAATGGAAAAACCTGATGCCTCAGCTACAGGAGCTGACCGTGAATACCCCAAGCAGTATGAGATAGAGGAAGAGAAAGAACAAATAACTGCAAAACATCACTTGGTGGCAACTGAAAAGTAACATCCTGAATATGTGTGCTTGTAAAGTAGCTATTATTAGAGGCTGTGATTTTGTGTATAAAACCACCTGTATTTACTAGCTAGTTGCTAATAAGAAACTATACCTTGTATTGTATAGATTTGTCACTTGTAAAAGAGATGTTAGAGTATGGAAATTTGCAGTAGCTGCTAGAAAAATGCTAAGGCAAAAGCTAGAAATATTTTAATACAATGGTAGTGTTATAAAGCAGGTAATGGAACAAATTAAGAGGGTGGGAGAATTCCACTGGTAAGAAATTTCTTTGGCTAGTCCCTCACTGCCACCAGCATCTTCAACATGCTGCTGCACCCTGTAATAGTTACTCTGCTAATGTAAATCTGTGTGTGTCTTGCTGTAGTAGTGACTTGTTACTGGATAAAACAAAAGGGGGGAGATGTGGAGACAGTGTTCTCATGGGAGAATGCATAATTGGTACATAAACTTTGAATAATCCTGAAAGATACAGCAAGGCCATGAGAGGCCTGAAGAAGCTTAAGCAAGGAAGATAAGAGGCTGGAATTCACCAAGTTAATGAGAACTGTGGACTGTTGGCAAGCTTTCAAGGTTGAGTTCTCACACCTGTGTTTAACCAATTATATGCTAGTCACTAAGGGTCTTCAAGGCATGTATCCAATCGTAATATGCCAAATCACTGTAAGTGCTTCAGCTGGGGCCTTGGCTCAGCTAAACAGACTGAGTTGCTAAGCAGACAAATACTATATCGAAGGCAATTTCTGATTTGTTGTTTGATGTTGACTCTGTAAGACATGCAACACTGCAGAACCTTTTGTTGTTGGAACAGGGACATGGATGTGAAGAGTGTGATGGAATGTGTTGTATGAATCTTTCTAGTCATTTTAATTCGATACATGCACAGCTGAAAACCCTGGCTCATCTTACCCAGCAATTGCAAGTGAGCAATGACCTAGGGGTAACTAAATGGTTGTCCTCATGGGGCATTACACGTTGGCTTAAAACACTGCTATTTGAAGGACTGCGCTTATGTATCATTGTTGTTTCAATCATTGTAGTTGTTAGACTTGCTTATAGTTGCGTGGTGAAAACAAGTGAACAGAACGACCCACAATGTCTTGCTCGCACAAAGAAGAAGGGGGGAATTGTTGCAGAATGGCTCTAAGAGCAAGGCCATGGAGCCTTAGAGGCCTTGTGCGAGCAAGGCAAGGGGTAGGCCTCACAGGTAACCGGATACCGGATGTGGGAGGAGAACGTGAAGGAAGCTGTGTAGAACTAACCAATACTGTTGTGACTAGTAGGCGTGGCTAAACACCAAGCGGATGTAAGCGAAGTGCGCCACAAATAAAGTAGAAGTTTGCTTATCACCCATATTGGGTTGGCCTGTCTTGCTTCTCCTCGCCGCTTACAGTACAGGAACTCTGAATAATCCTGAAAGTTACAGCAAGGCCACGAGAGGCCCGAGGAAGCTTAAGCAAGCAAGATAAGAAGCTGGAATTCACCTAGTTATGAGAACTGTGGACTGTTGGCAAGCTTTCGAAGTCAAGTTCTCACACCTGTACTTAACCAATTATATGCTAGTCGCTAAGGGTCTTCAAGACATGTATCCAATCATAATATGCCAAATCACTGTAAGTGTATGTAAGCAATAGTATATAAGGAGTTAAGGCTTTGCAATAAACGGCTTCGGTCTGATCATATTAACCTCTGACTGAGTCCATATATTTCTGCAGCAAATGGCGCCCAACATGGGGCACCCCCCTATTTTTCGTATTGAAACTGAAGGAATTAAAGCGCGTGGCACCGAAGAAAGTGGAAAACATGGAGCTGCAGGGACGTTGGCTGGGTTCGATCTGTCAGGACGAGGACTGGGAGGTAGACGCCTCAGAACGGAGCCTTGTGAGCCTGGAAGACACTGTGCAGTGTAAATAAGGTAACAACCGGCAGGTCTGGAAGAGGATTACGATGGGGAATCAATTAAGTAAAGAAGAAATGGCCATCCTTAAATTCTTCCAGCATATCCTCTCAGCGAGAGGGATAGAGTATGATGAGAATCTGTCAAAAAGAGTATTGCTCTGGAGTAAAGAAAAAGATCTGATCCAGGGTGTTAGTGAAGCCTTTGCGTTTGGGACCTGTGAAAAAAATTGCTAAGGAAGAAGCCTCTGTTTTATGGATGTTTTCAGTCCTTCTTAAGGTGAAGGGAGTAACCTTTAAAGAGACAGACTTAAATTTAATGTTGAAATGGTCGAAGACACGTAATCCAGAGATTGATGAGTCTACCGTATTTGAAGTCCCTTTGTGGAATGGTGCAGGAGTTAAATTGTGGGATGCAGTTACAAAAGGCAATGACACTGTGAAAAATTTGTTAGTCATTTGGAGATCTATTTTAGAGACGTTAAAGTCAAAAAATGAGATTGTGGAGCTCAGTCATCATTCCCCCCCCCCCCATCCCCCCAAACATCTGCCACTTGCCGCCACACCTGCGAAGACTGAGGACAGAGAAGAAGACTATCCTTTTGACTCAGCCCCTATTGACACCGAGAAGGAGCCTGTGCCTGTCCACCAGACTGCTGTTGCTGCTCCTGAGGTTCTGATGCCTGATAATTCTGATGCTGACCTGGATGATCCTTTTGACCTGGATCCTATTAATCTGGAAAAGGAGCCTGATATATATCCCCCAGATCCTCATGTTAAATGCACAGCTGTAAAGGGAGAAGCAAGACCAGTGGGGGATGCAGACGTATTGTGTGCTTTCCTGGTGGTGTATGTGCTGGATCAAGACCTGCGGTGGGAAGGTCTCTCGTATGCTCTTATCAGGGGTATCGGGCAGACTGTGACGGACCGTGGACTTAGGACCCCATATACAGCCCATTTGATACAGTCTCTCTGTGATACTCATATACTAGAAGTTGGTAAATATAAGTATGTCCAGGTTTCTATTGACCTTTGGAGATCTTTGTAGATATTGCTGGCCACTTCTTCCAACATAGGCTGGCCACCTGTGTCGGAATGAGTGTGCATTTTGGTCAGTATAAAAGCCCAAGCCTCATACGATGTGGGGGAGGCAGAGCCTCTGTGGGGACACCCACTAAAGTTGAGCCTGCCACCTCGCACTGCAATGATGCTTCTCGGAGCTGGTCTCCTGATAGTCTTCAGAGGGTCCTTGTGGCACGTTCTGTACGGGGGACTGTAGTGGAAGTAATGATTGTCTGGATTTTGTGCTTCAAATATTGTAGTTGTGTGGAGTGTGCCTGTGGGATCCCATACGTGCGTGTGTGTGTGCATGTGTTGAGGGCAGATGGTGTTCTGTGTATCTTTTGTTGTTGGGCTCATGTAAAAGTTTTTAATGGGAGGCAGTTTAACATTTTGAGCAAGAAAGGGTTAATGCAAAAGTGCAGTTCACAGAATCACAGAATCACAGAATCCTAAGGGTTGGAAGGGACCTCAAAAGATCATCTAGTCCAACCCTCCTGCAAGAGCAGGGTAACCTAGAGTACATCACAGAGGAACTTGTCCAGGTGGGCCTTGAATATCTCCAACATAGGAGACTCCACAACCCCCCTGGGCAACCTGTTCCAGTGATCTGTCACTCTCACAGTAAAGAAATTTTTCCTGATGTTCACATGGAATCTCCTATGCTCCAGTTTACACCCACTGCCCCTTGTTCTATCACTGGACATCACTGAAAAAAAACTAGCTCCATCTTCCTGACACTCACCCTTTACATATTTGTAAACATTGATGAGGTCACCCCTCAGTCTCCTCTTCTCCAAGCTAAAGAGTCCCAGCTCCCTCAGCCTCTCCTCATCAGAGAGACGGTCCATTCCCTCAATCATCTTCGTAGCTCTGTGCTGGACTCTTTCAAGCAATTCCCTGTCCTTCTTGTACTGTGGGGCCCAGAACTGGACACAATATTCCAGATGCGGCCTCACCAAGGCAGAGTAGAGGGGGAGGAGAACCTCTCTTTACCTACTAAACACACCCTTTCTAATGCACCCTAGGATGCCATTGGCCTTCTTGGCCACAAGGGCACATTGCTGGTTCATGGTCATCCTGCTGTCCACCAGGACCCCCATGTCCCTTTCCCCTTCACTACTATCCAGCAGGTCAGCCCCCAACCTGTACTGGTACATGGGGTTGTTCTTCCCCAGATGCAAGACTCTACACTTGCCCTTGTTGAATTTCATCAAGTTCCTCTCCGCCCAACTCTCCAGCCTGTCCAGGCCTCGCTGAATGGCAACATAGCCCTCTGGTGTGTCAGCCACTCCTCCCAGTTTAGTATCATCAGCAAACTTGCTGAGGGTACATTCAGTTCCCTCATCCAGGTTGTTGATGAAAATATTAAACAGCACTGGTCCCAGCACCAACCCCTGAGGGACTCCACTAGTCACAGACCTCCAGCTAGGTTCTGCCCCATTGACCACAGCTCTCTGCCTTCTTCCTTCCAACCAGTTCTTGATCCACCTCACTACCTGATCATCAAACCCACACTTCCTTAGCTTGTCTATGAGGATGCTGTGGGAGACAGTATCAAATGCCTTACTAAAATCAAGAAAAAACACATCTACCGCTCTACCATCATCCATCCACCTAGTTACTTCCTCATAGAAGGCTATAAGGTTGGTCAAACATGACTTCCCCTTGGTAAAGCCATGTTGGCTGCTCTTAATGACCCCCTCATCTTCCATATGTCTAGAGATGGTGTCAAGAATAAGTTGTTCCATCACCTTTCCAGGGATGGAGGTAAGGCTGAACGGTCCATAATTACCTGGGTCCTCCTTCTTGCCCTTCTTATAGACCGGCATGACATTTGCCATCCTCCAATCCTCAGGCACCTCACCTGTTTCCCACGACTTACCAAAGATGATGGAGAGTGGCTCAGCAGTGACCTCCGCCAGCTCCCTCAGCACCCGCGGGTGTATTCCATCTGGACCCATCGATTTATAGATGTCCAGATTACTTAACTGATCCCTAACCCAATCCTCATCTACCAAAGCAAACTCCGCCTTTATCCTGACTCCTTCCGGGGCTATAGGAATCTGGGTCCCCCGGGGAGAGTTTGCAGGAGTAAAGACAGAGTCAAAGAAGGCATTCAACACCTCTGCCTTCTTTATATCCTCTGTCTCCAGGGCACTCACCTCATTCAGCAGTGGACCTATACTGCTTCTTGTGCTAGTTTTATTCGCTATGTATTTGAAGAAGCCCTTTCTATTGTCCTTGATCTGACTTGCCAGATTAAGTTCCAAGGAGGCCTTAGCTGTCCTAATTGCTTCCCTACCTCCTCTAACAGCTGTCCTACATTCCTCCCAAGTGGCCAGCCCCTCCTTCCATAATCCATAGATTCTCTTTTTTCCGTATGAGTTTGCCCAGCAGTTCCTTGTTTAACCATGTTAAAATGCTGGTCTCCTGACTCCCCTACTTGACTTCCTACTCATTGGGACACTCTGATCCTGAGCTTTGAAGAAGTGGTCCTTGAATGCTGACCACCTATCTTGAGCCCCTTTACCGCCTAGTACCCTTTGCCATGATACTTCCCTTAGCAATTGATTGAAGAGGCCAAAGTTTGCCCTTTGGAAATCCAGAAATGTGGCCTTGCTAGGTATTCTATTCCTCCCACACAGGATCCTAAACTCCGCCATCTCATGGTCACTGCAGCCCAGGCTGCCACTGACTGTCACTACTTCAACCAGACCCTCCTTGCTGGTGAGTACCAGATCCAGCAGCGCTCCTCTCCTAGTTGGTTCGTCCACCATTTGCATTAACAAGTTATCATCAATGCACTGGAGGAACCTCCTAGACTGTGAATGACTGGCTGTGTAAGTCTTCCAACAAATATTGGGGTAGTTAAAATCCCCCATAAGGACCAAGGCATGTAGTCGTGAGGCTGCTTTCAATTGCCTGTAGAAAGCCTCATCAACTCCTTCGTCCTGATCAGGAGGTCTATAATAGACCCCCACAATTGTGCCACCCGTACCAGCCTGTCCCTTAATTCGCACCCACAGACTTTCCACTTGGTCCTCATCTGTCCCTGGGCAGAACTCAATACATTCTAGTCACTCTTTCACATAAAGAGCAACTCCACCACCTTGCTTTGCTGATCTATCTTCCCTAAAAACGACATAGCCATCCATAACCACATTCCAGTCATGTGAGCTGTCCCACCATGTCTCTGTAATTGCCACCAGACCATAACCTTTAGACTGCACACAGACTTCTAACTCCTCCTGTTTATTCCCCATGCTGCGTGCATTGGTGCACAGGCATTTCAGGGAGCGAGCAGAGCACGTTAGTGGCACCCTTGGAAGGTGGGAGGCCTTCTGGTCTTCATTCATACTAGAACATTGCCCCACTAGTTCAAACCCAGCTACAACCCCCTCGCACTTCGAATCTAACCTAGAGCTCTGTGAGTGAGCTCTATTAACTCTTGCCCAGGTACCCTTTTTCCCCTGCAGGACAGGGTTTAAACTACCCTTTCCCTCAAATGAAACAATAGATTGAGAGTTCTCCCTAGTCTACCATTCTTCAAGCCCTAGCATGTTTCTCTTGGGCTTGTCCCCAGCAGGCCCAGTTATCTCCCCTTCCCCCTTCCTACCTAGTTTAAAGCCCTGTCAATGAGCCCTGCTAACTCCTGCCCCAGAAACCTTCTCCCTCTCTGGGACTGATGTATCCCACCTGCCCCCAGCAAACCAGGTGTCTCATATAGCAGCCTATGATTGAAAAACCCCAACCCCTGCCTTTGGTACCAGTCCTGTAGCCATATATTGATCTGCAGTCTCTTCCTATTTATCTCTTCACCTTTGCTTGTAACAGGTATGGAGGCAAAAACCACTTGTGCTCCAGACCTTCTAACCAGCCATCCCAGGGCCCTGAAGTCTCTCTTCATTGCCCTTGCCCTGCTTGTAATAATTTCATCGCTGCCAACCTGAAAAAAACAGCAGCGGATAGTAGTCAGAGGGCTGCACCAGATCAGAGTTTCCTTTTAACATCTCCAATCCGAGCCCCAGGTAGGCAGCAGACTTCCCTGTGGGATGGATCAGGTCGACAAATGGGCCCTTCTGTTCCCCTCAGAAGGGAGTCACCCACCACAATTACTCTTCTTTTCTTCTTGGTTGAGGAAGTTCTAAGGCATGGGGGTGAGTGACAAGCCCTAGGTGACTTACTAGATGGATCTACCCCTCCATCTCCATTTACCTGGCCCTGTAGTTCCAAGACCTCATACCTGTTACTCAAGGGCAACTGGGACGAAGGAAGGGATTGTGAGGGTTTTCATTTACCTCTCCGAGGAGGGACCTCCCTCCATACTTCCTTGTTCCTTAAGTTTACTCCTTCTGTCTGATGGTAGGAGGGAAGAGGATCTATCACTTGTTCAACCACTTCCCTCTGCCCTTGCCTTAGGGTGTGGCTCCACCAATAATTTTCACTTTCACACTCTCTGATAGCTCTCAACCTTTCAACATCCTCCCTCAGTTCAACCACCTGCTTTAGCAGGTCATCTATTTGCTGACACCGCACACAAGCAGTGTCACTGGCTCTCTCCGATACAAGTGCCAGGCTCGGCATTCACTGCAGCCAGAGACCTGCATGGCCGCATGTCTGCAGGAAGGCTCAGTCTGGGTACCCACGTTATTCCTAACTACAGGTTTTGATCGAGTGGTGACCATGATCTATCTGGTTGATCGGTTCATCTACGTCTCTTTGCACAAGCAAGCAGTCCTTCCTCCTCCTGAGCTCCAGTCGAGTCCTCTTGATCAGGCGGTCACCCCACTCGCCTGCCCACCCGCGCAAACTGCCTCTGCCAATCAAAGCAAGGTGAGCGACTTTGGTAAAAAAACAAAACAAAACAAAAAGGGTATTTGATGAGAGTTTGGTGCCCATATTCAAAAGAAGCTGCCCTCTGATTTGGCTCCTGGTGCTCCACCAGCGGAACAGCCAGGATGGACGCCAGAGCTGAGGAGTGAAGAAAAAAAAACAAACAAATAAAAAAAAAACCTTTAAAGTACAAATTGGGAAAACAAATAGGAATGCATAAATTTTTATGCATGCCAAAGTCCCTAAAATTTTTATTAGGGTGAGAAACAACATTTAAAGAAGGCAAAATGGAATTTAGAGTTAAAAACAATCAATTAATTGCAGTTTTCAGTTTAATTCAGCAGAAAAGCAAAAAGGAAGACCTCCCTGAAATAGAAGAAAACCTTAATCAGGTATATCTGGGAGTATAGGCATCTGAAGTTCCAGGTAAGGTGAAAAATGCTTTGCCTGTTAAATTGGAAATAAAAAGGGGGGCCTGCCCAATTAGAATAAAACAATATCCCTTAAAATTAGAAGATCAAAGGGAATAAAAAAAAATAAATCATTGACAAATTTTAAAATACAGATTTTTAAATGAATGTGAATTGGAATATAACACTCCTATCTGGCCAGTAAAGAAACATGATAGAAAAAGTTGCAGATTAGTTCAAGGTCTCAGAGCAATCAACAAAATCACAGAGAATATTTGTCCAGTAGTAGCTAATTAATATGATTTATTGACTAAATTGAATAATAATCAGAAATGGTTTGCTGTCCTGGATTTAAAGGGCACTTTCTTTTGCTTACCATTAGCTGAAAGGAAGCCAAAATTTATTTGCTTTTGAGTGGGAAAATCCTGTCACAGGAAGAAAAACTCAATTAACTTGGACGGTATTACCTCAGGGGTTTAAAAACAGTCCAGCAATTTTTGGAAATCAATTAGCATGAGAACTAGAATCATGAAAGCCACCTGCTCAGATGGGGAATCTGTTACAATATGTGGATGACCTATTAAGTGCTACAGAAACAAAGGAAGAATGTATCCAGTGGACAGTGGAATTATTAAATTTTCTGTGACTGAACGGTTATCCAAACAAGGCAAAACTAATCCAAACCCGAGTTTCCTACCTAGCATATGAAATAACAGGAGGACAGAGAGAACTTGGAACTGCTAGAAAAGAAGCCATTTGCCAGACTCCATGACCATTGACTGTCAAGGAGCTCTGGACATTCCTGGGAATAACTGGATGGTGCAGACTCTGGATCCATAATTATGGTGTTCTGGTAAGACCCCTATATGAACTGTTGAAGGGAAACCCTCCCTCTCTGGACTGGACTTATTCAGCAGAGGAGGTTTTTAGAAATTTAAAAACAGAGTTAATGAGAGCTCCAGCTCTGGGACTTCCGGATGTGATTAAACCATTTTGGCTATATTCATATGAGAAACAGGGAATAGTTTTGGGGGTCCTTGCTCAGAAACTAGGACCCTACAGAAGGGCACTGGCATATTTTTCGAAACAGCTGAATGAAGCGAGCAAAGGATGGCCTGGATGCCTAAGGGCTGTGGCAGCCGTCATCATGAATATTGAAGAGGCTCGCAAATTCACCTTGGGACAAAAGATTACTCTGCTAGTGCCCCATGTTGTATCAGCAGGCCTGGAACAGAAAGGAGCCCACTGGTTATCTCCTTCACGTTTCTTAAAATACCAGGCCACCCTTGTGGAACAAGATGATATAGAAATTATGATCACTAATGTCGTGAATCCAGCATCCTTTTTTCAGGAACAGTCAACAGAACCACTAACTCATGCCTGCTTGGCCACTATAGAGACTGTATATTTGAGCTGACCAGACTTGAGAGAAAAACCTCTGGAAGATGCTGATTCTTGGTTTACTGACAGTAGTAGCTTCATGAATAATGGTGAACAAACGGCAGGATATGCCATTACCACTACTTCACAGGTAATAGAAGCTAAACCTTTACCCTCAAACACCTCTGCCCAGAAGGCAGAAATAACAGCGTTAAGGAGAGCCTGGAACTGGCTAAAGATAAAAGGATAAATATTTGGACTGATACTAAGCACACATTTGGTGTGGTACATGCACATGGTGCTATCTTGGAAAGAGTGAGGACTTTTGAACACACAAGGGAAAGAGATTAAACATGCTACAGAAATTCTACAATTACTGGAAGCTGTTCATCTACCTGAAGGAGTAGCTACTATGTACTGTAAAGGACATCAACAAGATGACTCTGATCAGAAAATTGGAAATAATTTGGCTGATTTTGAAGCCAAACGAGCAGCTGACCGTGAATACCCCAAGCAGAATGAGATAGAGGAAGAACAAATGATTGCAAAACATCACTTGAGGGCAACTGAAAAGTAGCAACTTGAATATGTGTGCTTGTAAAGTAGCTATTATTAGAGGTTGTGATTTTGTGTATAAAACCACCTGTATTTACTAGCCAGTTGCTAATAAGAAATTACACCTTGTATTGTATAGATTTGTCACTTGTAAAAGAGATGTTAGAGTATGGAAATTTGCAGTAGCTGCTAAAAAATGCTAAGGCAAAAGCTGGAAAGATTCTAATACAATGGTAGTGTTATAAAGCAGGTAATGGAACAAATTAAGAGGGTGAGAGAACTCCACTGGTAAGAAATTTCTTTGGCTAGTCCCTCGCTGCCATCAGCGTCTTCAACATGCTGCTGCACCCTGTAATAGTTACTCTGCTAATGTAAATCTGTGTGTGCTTTGCCACAGTAGCGACTTGGTACTGGATGAAGCAGCTGAAACTCTGCATTGACAACAAGGTGCAAGGACTGAGGCAGACCAAATGCCTGCTACCACAGTGAAGGGCAGGACTGTGTTGGCCTCTGTGTTTGCCAGCAAGAAGGACCTTTAGCTCTGCTGTTGGCTGCAACCCAGCAGGCGTGGAGCAATAGGGACACATGCCATGCCAGACCTTGATGTGAGGGATGGCCTCCCCTCTTATAGGAGAGCCATACAGGAGAAAAAGGGCAGGCCCAGCAGCCTGTATTTGGCATATATAGGAGAAATGATCTAGCCCAAATCCCCTGCTCAAGTAGGGTCATTCAAAAGATATATTAAACTAAAAGGGGAAGATGTGAAGGCAGTGCTCTCACAGGAGAATGGATATTATAATCACAGAATAGTATAGGGTTGGAAAGGACCTTAAGATCATCAAGTTCTAACCCCTCTGCCATGGGCAGGGACACCTCACACAAATCATATCACCCAAGGCCTCATCCAACATGGTCTTGAATACTGCCAGGGATGGAGCATTCACAAACTCCCTGGGCAACCCATTCCAGTGCCTCACCACCCTAACAAGAAAGAATTCCCTCCTTATATCCAATCTAAACTTCCCCTGTTTAAGTTTTAACCCGTTACCCCTTGTCCTATCACTACAGTCTCTAATGAAGAGTCCCTCTCCAGCATCCCTATAGGCCCCCTTCAGATACTGGAAGGCTGCTATGAGGCCTCCACGCAGCCTTCTCTTCTCCAGGATGAACAGCCCCAACTTTCTCAGCCTATATTCATACAGGAGGTGCTCCAGTCCCCTGATCCTCCCTGTGACCCTCCTCTGGACTTGTTCCAGCAGTTCCATGTCCTTTTGATGTTGAGGACACCAGAACTGCACACAATACTCCAGGTGAGGTCTCACGAGAGCAGAGTAGAGGGGCAGGATCACCTCCTTTGACCTGCTGGTCACGCTCCTTTGGATGTAGCCCAGGATACGGTTGGCTTTCTGGGCTGCAAGCGCACACTGCATGCCCATGTTCATTTTCTCATCAACCAACACCCCCAAGTCCTTCTCTGGAGAGCTGCTCTGGATCTCTCTTCTGCCCAACCTGTACCTGTGCCTGGGATTGCTCTGACCCAGGTGGAGGACCTTGCACTTGGCATGGTTAAACTTCATGAGGTTGGCATCAGCTCAACTCACAAGCGTGTCGAGGTCCCTTTGGATGGCATTCCTTCCCTCCAGGGTATCAACCGAACCACACAGCTTGGTGTCATTGGCAAACTTGCTGAGGGTGCACTCAATCCCACTGTCCATGTCAGCATTGAACATGTTAAACAAGACCGGTCCCAACACCGATCCCTGAGGGACACCACTCATTACTGGTCTCCAGCTGGACATTGAGCCATTGACCACAACTGTTTGTGTGTGGCCATCCAGCCAGTTCTTTATCCACCGAGTGGTCCATCCATCAAATTGATGTCTCTCCAACTTAGAGACAAGGATGTTGTGTGGGACAGTGTCGAACACTTTGCACAAGTCCAGGTAGATGACATCAACTGCTCTACCCCGTCCATCAATTCTGTAGCCCCATCATAGAAGGACACCAAATTGGTGAGGCAGGATTTCCCCTTAGTGAAGCCATGCTGGCTGTCACCAAGCACCTTGTTGTTTTCATGTGCCTTAGCATGCCTTCCAGGAGAATCTGCTCCAAGATTTTGCCAGGCACAGAGGTGAGACTGACTGGTCTGTAATTCCCTGGGTCATCCATTTTCCCCTTCTTGAAAATGGGGGTTATATTTCCCTTTTTCCAGTTGTCGGGAATTTCACCTGACTGCCATGATTTCTCAAATATGATGGCCAGCGGCTTCGCAACTTCATTTGCCAGCTGCTTCAGGACCAGCGGGTGGATTTCATCAAGACCCATGGACTTGTGCATGTTCAGATTTTTAAGATGGTGTCGAACCAGATCCTCTCCTACAGTGGGCACAAGGTCTTCATTCTCACAGTCCCTACGTCTGCCTTCCAAGATGTGGGTGGTGTGGTCTGAGCCTTTGCCAGTGAAGACCGAGGCAAAGAAGTCATTCAGAACCTCAGCCTTCTCCAAATCCTGTGTAGCCAGTTCTCCTGAGAGCTTCCTGAGGGGACCTACATTCTCCCTTGTCTTTTTTTTTATTTGCTATGTACTTGTAGAATCCCTTCCTGTTATCCTTAATATCCCTAGCCAACTTTAATTCTAACTGGGCCTTAACTTTCCTAACCTGGTCCCTACCTTCCTGGACAACATCCCTGTACTCTTCCCAGTCCGCCTGTCCTTGCTTCCACATTTTAAAAGCCTCTTTTTTCCTTCAAATTTTCCTCAGCAGCTCCTTACCCATGCAAGGAGGTCTCCTGGCCCTCCTTGCACTCCCCCCCTGGCACTTCCTTCTGGTTGGGATGCAACACTCCTGAGCTTGTAGCAGGTTACCCTTGAATATATTTGGTATATGAACTCTGAATAATCCTGAAAGTTATAGCAAGGCCATGAGAGGCCCGAGGAAGCTTAAGCAAGCAAGATGAGAAGAAGCTGGAATTCACTGAGTTATGAGAACCGTGGACTGTTGGCAAGCTTTCGAGGTCAAGTTCTCACACCTGTGCTTAACCAATTATATGTTAGCCTCTAAGGGTCTTCAAGACATGTATCCAATCATAATATGCCAAATCACTGTAAGTGTATGTAAGCAATAGTATATAAGGAGTTAAGGCTTTGCAATAAATGGCTTTGGTCTGATCATATTGATCTGTGACTGAGTCCATATTTTTTCTACGGCAGTAAGATTATTGTATCTGCATGCAGCTCTTCGATTAATGGAAGTCGTTGAGATAGCACCAGGAAGTGGGAATTTATTCCTGGGAAGTATTGTCATGTGTTTTCCTAAAACTTAAGGCATACTAAACATTTGCAACTGGTTTGTGTTTGAGACTGGATAATGGGTCAGTAGTTCTTTGTTCTATTTCTACCCTTGTTACAGAATGCATTCTCTATTAAATTTTCAATAATTGACATTTCCCAATCAGATATCTTCCATGAGAACACAGTAGCTAAAAAAAGGTAGAAACAAAGAAATGCTGGTGTAGAATTAGGTTTTCATGGAAAATAGAAGGGATCTGGGTATTTTTAAGGCATTTTTGAAAACCTGAAAGCTGCAGTTCTACATGTATGCAACCTGTACTTGTTTTTTGGGGAAAGCCAAAACTGGCCATAGAGTCTGTAATGGAGACAGTATCTGAACTCTTCAGGCTCTGTTTTCAAATTCAAGTCAGGGAATCCAGTCTTTTTTAGTATTTCAGAAAAAAAACGTAATTAAATTATATGTGAGAATATTGGGGACAAACTCATTACAACATGTTCTGCTAAAAAGAATTGCACTAACAACCCAAAGAAGTAGAATGTTTTGTTGTCTGGGTTTTTTTTTTCCTTCCAATTTTTTAATGCAATAACTCTTGAATTCATTGGGGATTAACTGAAATTGATGTTAGCATAGCTCTGAATACAGTTTGGCCCACAATGGGTAACACAGCTGTCTAGCTTTTCATTTGAGACTAAGAACTTCACTGTAATTTAAGAAGCTCTTTTTTTTTCTGTAATTTTCCCTTCATTCTCATCTGTTAAAAGTAGATTTATTTATTATTGTACCATTTTCCTAGCATTTAGTATTCCTCTGAGACTATTGGCTTAGTATAGCATAAAGAATATTTCACAGCCATTAAAGAATGGCATGGTTATCAGGGAAGAAGCTGCTCATATTTAAAGCTCATGTTGCTTCGTCAGTTTTAGATTTCTGTTCTGGTACTGCCAGGTGGCTTCAGTTAAATGGATATATTCTCTCACTCGTATGTATGTGTGAAAGAAAGCAAGAAACAATAAATACTTTAAAAAAAAAAATAAAGAAACTTCAAGTTATTAGATTGGGACATTTGAAGAATATCTGGGTTTGATCATTAGCTTAAAAAAAAACCACAAAAACAAACAAAAACCAGAAAGATATACATAGCTGTAGTATGATGATGGCTTGGCTTCGCGAGCGAAGGTTTGGGAAGGGCTTTAACCACACCTACTACAAGCACGATGACCAAGGGCATGGGTGTTATGCAAATCTGGTTGGAAAAAAGGGTGCTTAGGCAAACAGGAAGTGTCCGACCAGGACTGTCATCTCCTGAGTGATCTCAAGCTACTCATGCGCTGGTCTGCCCGCATGCAAGGTTGGATCTGCAGCTTCCCATGTACCTTGACACCTACCGTTTCAACCATCACCTGTCCACTCAGACAAGTGAGAGTAAGCCCTTCCAGCCTGTGCAGTGGATTTTTTAGGTGAGGCGCAGCTTGCACAGAACTGGCCCCACCCTTTTCACCTGAGGTTTAACTGCCACGACCTAGTTAGCTGGATGGTGACAGCAAAGTCCACAGGTCATAGGTTTTGTAAAGTGTCCTTCTCTTTGATGGAAGACCATACAAGGCTAGACGAGTTCCATCAGCCCGGGTCTGAAGATAGGAGTTTTCCTTCTCCTATGAGGAAGGGCTGTCTTCACTAATGAAGATTTGAGATGACCTTCACCCACGCATTCTGAACAAGACTCGACGACGCAACAGCACAACAAGCATCTAGGCGGGATACTTAGAGGTGTTCAGTTGTAAGCCCGCAGATGATAGCCTCGTGCCAGTGGCTCCTCAGCCAAGCACATGCACCAGGGGTACTGAGCAGGATTACTATTGCAACAACACATCATCAGTAGGGTAAAACTAACCTATCTCATGACAGTCTAAGCCCAGCTCACGTTCCCTATTAGTGGGTGAACAATCCAATGCTTGGTGAATTCTGCTTCACAATGATAGGAAGAGCCAACATCGAAGGATCAAAAAGTGACGTCCCTATGAACGCTTGGCTGCCACAAGCCAGTTATCCCTGTGGTAACTTTTCTGACACCTCCTGCTTAAAAACCAAAAAGCTGTAGTATAACTTACCAGTATGTACACAGACTTTGGCAAAACCAGTATAACAAAGAGAAAACTGTGTATTGGTCATGAAGGTCTAATATGGATTCAGATTCTCAGGCACTTTGTTTTTCTAAGAAGGATTTGCTTAGTCACACCGAACAGTATGATTTGTTAAAATCAGATTGTTAGCATCAGGTGTTAGTAAAGAATGATTGAAATGAACCTAGAAAGATTACAAAAATAAAGGGAAAAGCATTTGAAAGAAATGATATTTTTCAGAGTTGTAAGCAAACAAGAAAGAGCAAAGGAAGACCTCACTGTGAAGTGTAAAAAGACATTTAGAATGCTTGAAAAGAGTCAAATGTGCAAATATAGGCAAGGGGAAAGCTGAAATGTAGAAGTATATGGGAGTTCCCAGCAGCAAGGTAAGGGAAGAGAAAATAGTTGTTAAAAGAAACAGTGAGAAAAGGAAGATAATGAATGTACAAAAGCTAAGAAGGAACTGAACCAATGACTGAGAAGAAGGCAGAAGGTTACAGGAAGGAGATTTAAACTGTGCAAGAAAAGCCTGATTAGTTAAGTATGTTTACTTAGCTAATTAAATAATTCTTGATATAGTTTCTAGTGCTCACTCAAGTCACCTACTTTCTTTTTATCACCTGTGTTTGCCCTTTCTTAATTGCCTGGGTGTCACTGTTTAATAAAGGTGATTTTCAGAGTTTCGTGCCATAACTGGGCCACATCTTGATGGCCTTTCTTAAAAAGATTCTAATTCACAGTTGGAATCTAACAGCTTGTGTCTACTGTTCCAGCATATGAATATGTGAACAATGAGCTACCTACTTAAAAATCACTGGAGTTTTCCAGAGATATTTTGTAATATATTTATTTAGCTTAATTTGAAATGTGTAAAAGGTAGTTATATGAATTTAAATAGACTTGATATATTTGTAATCAATACATTTGAAATAAGAGTTGTTTTGTCTCACTTCAGGGGTTAGATTTACTCCCAGATTGTTAACATGTAAATTTAGGTGCTTAAATGTGATTGGAATTTTTAACTTCTGTTATTGTATGTCTGTAAATATAGTCTGTGGAGTTTGGGTAACTGTACAGTTGCTAAAGTATAGTTAACTAAATTAGTTTTAGTGAAATGGTTAATCCCTCTATACTATAGGTACTCAAATGTAGGTGTCTAATCTGGAACTGGAATACCCATAGGACTTGATAAATTTTCTTAAGTAGCTCATGTGAGTTTTCTTAATGAACCCTGACTGGCTTCCAGCTCCCACTTTGGAAGGGCTGGCTTCTCTCTTGAGCCTTCTGTTACACTTTCCAGCCTTATGCATGTGCCCTTGGATAACCTAGGGCATCGCAAATGTTGCCAGACACTGATGTTTAGTTAGCTGAACCACCCATCAGATATCTAAGGCCTAAATGTCTTAATCTGAATTAATCACCAAGGCATCTTTTATAATTGATGAAGTGAAATGGGTACTTCTAAGGAGTAATATATCTGACCTATTTTTAGGATGAGGTGAATTTTATTTTTAAAAGACCCTATTTCTTTTCAGTCAGGACAATGAAGCCTAGGGGAACTATCCTGAATATAAGGATGTTCATTATAGAAATCTAAATTTAGTTGAATGAGTCCTGTCCTGTAAGGATGTAAGTCATCTCGTAAGGACAGGATGACTTCATATAAATATTAAGTCATCAGATTAATTTCTTTTCAGTAGAACAGACAAACAAGTAAGCTAGACAAACCAGTGGAAAAGACAAACATTTTGTGATTCAGTGTTAGACAACAGGGGATACAGAGAAATTTTCTGTGAACACCAGGTAGCATTCAATTCACTGAAGTAATTAAATGAGAAAACAGAGGTTTCCCCTTTTTTATGTAACACTCATATGCAGTTAAGCAAGACAGATTTTCACCAGAAAACAGGGTGATAACTCTTACTCATACCAAATCAACAGCAAAGTAGGTATCTAGGAAACTCACTTATAATGATGCACCCTTCTCTGTGTCTAGGGGAGTACTCAAACAAGCATGGAGAGGGACCCTGAGTCATACTTTTTTTGGATCTCACTGTTTGGTCTCTTCCCCAGTAGTAGAGATGGGATATTGATCTGAGTAAGTTTGGAGTTTTTTAATCTGGATGTCCTATGCCCTAAACCACTGATCTGATCACCTTCTTGCAGTGTGAAAGGTAGATATCAGCTATTAAGCTCAACTTAGTGCTACATTAGATGCCTGAGAATCCAATCAGACACTTTGAGTGGTTTACGACTTTAGGTAAATTTTGGGTATCTTAGCACTCATATTTTGGTCTTTTGGTTCTATAAATAGTTATATATATACATGTATATGTACATCCAAAATAGCTTTCACAAAAGTATATTGCATAGTTGCAGCTTTAATGTAGTATAGTATAAGAGAAGGGGAAGAGTTAGCAATGAGAGACCAGCTATTTATGTATGCCCTTATCAACAACATTTCTAGAAGTAACAGATCTCCAATATTATAATGGATTATGCAGGAACTGAGAGGGTATTGTGCCATAATTTTGACATAATCTGTACTTTTTCATGGCATGACACTCCCTGTTATGTGATTTCTTTTATCATATATGTCATACATTTTCTCCTTTTGAATCATATAAAAATGTGTAAAGCCTGATTCAAGTGATAGAATGCATCCTGTACTATTAGCAGAATGAATAGCAGATATATTGTGCATTGCCTGAAAAATAAGGTTAGTTACTTTTTGTTTAAAGAAGATGCTCATTAGTATAAAGGGCTGGCAATGTTTTACCCAGTGCTAATTATTTCAATAAAATTCCTACTCTTTACTAAGTGAATCTCCTAAATTTACTGCTTATTTTAAATTTCTAATAATTGTCTTTTAATATGATATTAATTACCCCCCGTTTGGGGTCTATTGTTTTTCCACCACATTTAAGTGATTACCCTTGATTTTAAAGAAAGAGAATCACTGAGTCATAAAGTCGTTGGGGTTGGAAAGGACCTTAAAGGTCATGTGGTCCTAAGCCCCTTGCCATGGGCAGGGATACCTCATGCTAGATCATGTTTCTCAAGGGTCTGTCCAACTTGTCCTTGTACACTGCCAGGGATGGAGAATTCACCGCTTCTTTGGGCATCCCATTCCAGTGCCTCACCTCCCTCATAGTAAAGAATATAAGTGCATAATATAAAACATAACAATGCATATTTAAAAAAAAAAAAAATCTATGATTTATTTTTTTTTAAACATAGAAGCTTTCAGGAGCAGAAAGGAGCAGTAGATGACCTTATTTTACTTAATCTTCTGTTAAATATTAATAATTCACAAATGTTTTATATGAAGCAATTAAATCTAACCTTGGTACAACAGTGTTTCACGTAAATTGAAACAGTTTGTATATCATTTCAGCTCACATGATCACTTTCTTAAGAAGTTAGGAAATGTTTTGCTAACACAAAGCACAGTATCATGAATTGTTTTCTCCCATGGAACCGATTCCTTCTTCCTCCTGCACAAAACTCTAGGAAATTTTCACTTTAAGTAGCATTGTCCAGTACTCCCATAATATTATGTTAATGCTAAGAAAACTAATTTTCCTTTTATGACCCCCTCTCCTTCAGTTCTTTTTACAGTATTTTTCTTACATCACTTCAGAATTTGAGGATGAAGATGTTATTTGGTATTTCTGAAATACCGGTGCAAATACAACCACATTGAGTAAGGGTTATAGCCCATATAGGGTAGTACACTATCAGTGTAAAGTGCTATTAGATGAGCTGAGTACTACTTTTAATTTAATACTCTGACTTGTTTGTTTGAGACTATAGTTATCTAAAATAAAAACTGGAACAAAGAGCCTCAAATCAGTGCTAGAACTCAAAGCAATCTGCTGAATCTACAGTGGAGGAGGAAACTCCTATAATTTTTTTTTAATTACAATACCTGGCTGCCTTCAAGCTTTATTTTTGTTTCTTATTTGTTTGCCTTGACAAGATAGACATCATTCATTTTTGATGTAAATTAATGCTGTATTTTTTATCTTACTCATATTGGTTTAGTATATCAAATTTTTAATTGCATTAACCAATCCACAAAGTAATCTTATGATGATACAAGAGTTATAAAAGTAATTTTAGTTTCCTTTTCCTCCTTTCAGGGAACAAATCTTCCAGAATTTTCTAAGCTCAGTGCCTCAACTATTTGACACATCTTTATTAATGAAACCTAGTAAAAAATGTCGAACGTGTAGAGTTTCCAAAGATAGCAGCAGTGTAAAAATGCAATTATTCAGTTCTTTCAAACTTTCTGATACTTTAAGGTATGAATACATGACTAATAAATGGTACATTGCTGATTTTGTCTATGCAGGCTTGCTTCACATTGTAGGAATTGTGACAGTTTTAGGCATCAAACAAAAGATAGAGCTTTCTTAATTGCATAGCTGTTAAATAATTGCTAAAAAGTTGATAAGTAGATTCCTCAGATTAATTTCCTTTTTAATTAAATAATGCAAATATACTTTAAGTGATTCAAATTGTCTTTAAAGAGGACAATTACCAAGTTATCACTTTTAACATTAAAAAGAAATTTATGAGTAAAGTATAAGTTCCTGGACACCATGACTTTTCTGATTGCTTTGAGAGGAAAAACGGGATATAAATTCCAGAAGACAACTTGTTTTCCACAAAGTTGAAGTACTCCTCTAGTATTTTACTCAGTAGATTTCTGAAGAGGAGCAGAAAATTTTAGAATTTACTGTCTGGGAACTTTTAAGAAATTATACTGTATAATTTAATTAAAATAATGCATAGTCAGTGGGGTGTTTTATTTTTGTTTGTTTGGGTTTTTTTTTACCCTGTACAGCTAAAGTGTCTGAAGTATCTCTCATGTGAGGAAAGGCTGAGGGAGCTGGGACTGTTTAGCCTGGAGAAGAATCTCATCAATGTATATAAATACCAGAAGGGAGGGTACAAAAAAGGACAGAGCCAGGTTTTTTTCAGTGGTGTCCAGTAACAGGACCAGAAGCAATGGACACAAATACAGGAGGTTCCCTGTGAGCATAAGGAAACACTAACTGGAACAGTGACGAAGCACTAAAATCAGTTTCCCAGTGAGGTTATAGAGTCTCCATCGTTGGAGATATTCAAAAGCTGTGTACACAAGGTCCTGGGCAACAGGCTATAAGTTGCCCTCCTTTAGCAGGAAGACTGGAGCAGATGACCTTTGACAGTCCTTTCCAATCTCAACCATGCTGTGATTATATGAAAAGGTTACATATAAAGATTACAGAAAGTGAAGTGACTTTCCAAAGGGCATCAGCACAGCTGGGATTGAAAAGGATGACTTGTATCCTCAGCAGCTATCTGTAGACCAGTCTTCTAATAGTGAGTACCCAACACTGGTTCCTGTTATTGCTGAGGGGAGTGTGTGTTTATGTCCCAGCCTTTTTTTCTAATAGTCTGCATTCTGGGGAGGGGGAGTCCATTTATTTTATTACTGTTTGGCCTATCTTCACTTTCAGCAGTTTTGGAAGAAGGATCCTGGATTTTGGCAGCTCTCTGTGGGTTAATTTTATGTGTTTAGGCAGGGATAATTGTAGGGGGGAAGGGGAATTAATAGCTCTTCCTACTTGAGCAGTTTTTTCGTGGGATTATTCATTTGCCTGTTTGTTTTTCTTAAATCTGGATCCCTGTTGCCAGCTGCTTCTGGAAGCTTCCAGGAGCTCCTGCCAGTAAGTGTCACCTGCAGCCATTTCCTGGTAGGATGGTTCTTGCCCCGAGATGTCCTCCTTCTCCCACTGTAGTTGACAGGACATGGGAGATCCTGGGCCTGGCTGCTGAGTTCAATCTAAATAAAATACACATTAAATGTATTGCAAAAGCTGGTGCAAATGGGTTTAAGGCTCTACTGATTTAATGTGAACCTAACTGTTTTTCTCTTAATTATTTGCTGTTAGTCTTGAAGTTTTCAAAAATGTTTTTGTATGCTAACAAAAAAAACAGCTTGATTGTTTTTCATGTCACATGGTGCTATTTAAGAGATAATAATGGTAATAGGCAGTTGTGGGATATTTTAGGGCACACATAGTCAGCAAGTGAAATTAGATTGCTAGGGACAGAGCAATGTTATAAGATTAGCTTATCCAACAACTGCCACTAACTAAACTATATGACTTTTATACAAAGCATCAGCTAGAATGTGTCCCTGTAATATTTGTGTAATATGTGTAGCAGTTTTACAGCTTTTAAGGAAGGATGAAATCACTTTCATCATACATCAGAAATACTGCAAATGATGCTTCTAGAAAACTAACATCTGCAGATTTATGATAAATGAAGATGATTAACATAAAATGATCACTGTATTGATCACAAACAACTCTTCTTGATTAAAAAGCAGACAACAGAGTAACATTGCAAAATGTGAAAACTGTATCTTTGCACTAGTAAGTTACCTGCATAAAGGTAAAACAGTTAAGCATATAGACTGATCATTCATCAAGGACTTGATCCCAGTCACAGTTAAGTCAAAAGGCTGCTATTTAAATAGGTGGAGCTGCCTCTTGAGGTAGAAATCCCCATACACAGTGTCAGTTACAATAGCACAATTCCTGTCCAAGTATGAGCATTGTACCTGGGTAACAAGATTTCAGGACGCTGTTTTGGATTTTCTTTAAAAATTCCCTTTACACTTTTCCCCATCACTTGGCAATTCATTCTAAAAATGGGAGATTTTTAATGCATGAAATGTGATGTTTGTTTTTCAGTTAATAAATCTGGAATAACATTGTTAGTAATAATTAAAATAGTGAAAGTCTTGTGCCAACTGCTTTATCTGACATGGTTTAAATAGCAATATTTGTATCCTCAGCTCTTAAATCGTCTGCAGAGACAGGAAAATAATTACATGGTATGAAGTTCATTCTGTTCTGTGGTGAATATAATCAATCCCTGATCATGATGTTCCTTAGCATGATTAAGGGAAAGTAAGTGGATGTATTTCACCTTAGAGATCAAGACACACAGTTCATGTTCACTAAGTACCCTGACATCTTGTCCAGCAAGTTTCTTTATGTCAGGATATGATTTATTCTTTATTGTCAGCAGAGGTCAAAAATGACAACAGGTAACACTGCAGATTTTCCTTGCATTCACAAAAAGAAGTTATGCTGATTAAAGGTATTCACAGGCTAGGAACAAAACCTGTACTTAAAACTCTAAAATTAGTTTCTGGATGCTAAAATTCTATCTATCTGAGTTGTGAGTTCTAAAGAGTAGGAGAACCTCTACATAAAAAAATAAATTCATGTTAGAGTATGTGAAACATGAGTGCTGTTGTAAATTGCCCATGGATCAATGGAAGGATCAATGCCACCAATCCTTTCAACACTCATGTTGCTTTCTAAGACAAAGTATTGTGAAGAGTTTGGAAACTGAAGCACTTGGAACACAAATATATGCAATTTTATAGATTACATGACTTCTCTGTGAAAGAGATGTTCCTTGGTGACTAGTCATTTCAAATTATACTAATGTTGTCTTTAAAATTCTCTGGTTATGTGGCTGTCAGAAAGTTAAACTAGATAAATGCAACATACAAAATCTTTCTGGAAAGAGTAAAATGTCACCGTCTTCAATGTATGGTATCTTGAGTAGATGACGTCGGATACGTTTGCTGCATATGCTGGACTATGAAAGAGGAAAACATCTGTAGGTAATAGGTAGATTGACTTAATGTCTATGTTGCAAGAAATAGTAAAGGAGCCCATTTTATGGATTATGAAATAATTTATTTACATAGCTCTAGTTAGGTATCTATTCTATGCAATTGCTTAGCTTTCCTGGGTTCAGCAGTAGCAGTCATTTTTCTGCTTCTTAGTGGCTGCTACAGTGCTGTGGGTTTGACTTTCAGCTTGGGAACAGCACTGATAACGCCGATGTTTTTAGTTGCTGCTCAGTAATGTTTACTCTGACCAAGGACTTTCTGAGTCTCATGCCCTGCCGGGGAGGAGGGGAAGCTGGGAGGAAGCAGAAACATGACACCTGACCTAAACTAACCAAAGAGGTATTCCATACCACAGCACGTCATGCCCGATGTATAAACTGGGGACAGTTACCTGGAAGGGCTAGGTCACTTGCTCAGTTGGGCTGGGTATTGGTTGGTGGGTGGTGAGCGATTATATTCTCTTCCCTTGTTATTTCCCTTATTATTATTATTGGTGGTAGCAGTAGTGGTTTTGTGTTATACCTTAGTTACTGGACTGTTCTTATCTCAACCCGTGGGAGTTACTGGGGGGGGGGGGGGGAGACTGCATGGTTCTGATTTACAGCTGGGCTTAAACCATGACATTACCCCACATCCATGGTTAATACTGAATTACTTTAACAAGATTCTTAGCATGAAATCTTACATACTCATATTTATCAGCAAATTTAATAATCTTGGTTTAAGTTGTAAAATATATTTGTCAGACTAGCCTCAGAATCAACGTGATTCTTCTACTATGTTTAGTTAGTGCGGGGATAATACTTCTGCTTTATCTCAGAGACTTGTGAAAGAAGATGTATTATTGTTTATGAAGCACTCAGATGCTAAAATGAGTGCCATAAAGATTGATAAAAAAATTAATAGTCCTGTCTTTGAACAAGATTTTAAACAGTGTAGAGTAAATAATAATGCCGGGGGACAGCTATAGACTAGTGAAAAGAAAATAGCTTCTAATTAAACAGTCATAATCCAGCCTGCACATGAATAAAAGTATATCTTCTGTTGAGGAGGGGTAGAAGAATAGGTGATACATATGTGAGTAAAGAGTGAACTATACTACATGAACATCAGGGAGAGCAATTACATTTTGTGTGTGTTCTAAATGCTGTAATTTCCCAATACCTCAGTTGACTAGCATCCTTGGATAAGGCCTTGGGAGAAAACCATTGCTTTAGAAGTTTCAGCGCCAAAGGCACAAAATCAATAGGGCACATGAAACATGAAAAGTCATCTCAATGTTATTTGA
Organism: Pezoporus occidentalis; assembly: GCF_034315485.1. Lineage (NCBI taxonomy): Eukaryota > Metazoa > Chordata > Aves > Psittaciformes > Psittacidae > Pezoporus > Pezoporus occidentalis. The sequence goes on along the minus strand of NW_026914611.1, from coordinate 2,951,967 downwards.
GCCACAATTTTTGTCATTTTGTCTTTTCCTGTTAAGAAATAAGTAATTTTAACAGATACTCTGGATCAAAATATAGCATTATAATCAGTATACAAATAAATCACAGGTTTTTAAGCTCATATTCAGCAAATTATTGAATCATTAATATGAACATATTAATCATATGAATTTTTAACACATTACCTTATATAGTTTTCAAAATCTGAACCTTGTATTTTAAAACTCAAGTAGTTAAACAGAAGCACATCAAGATATGGGGTTTTATTTGTAGTGTGTATTTTGGTAGAGAGTATTTTAAAACAAAGTGGTGAAGCTTGGAAAAGATAATTCTCCCTAGGAATAAGTTGAAAGCAAGCCAAGAAAAACAAACAAGCAAGAAATATCAAACAGTAGAGCAGAAGAGACAAACTATAAATAGAGTGACAGTTAAGTACTTTCCAACCATTTTTACTAGAATTTTTAAGAAATTTTGGTAAGAATTCTAAGTAGGATTTACAGATAAGTATAATGCAGTTGTACTTATGTATTTATTATTAAAAAAAAATCCCCAAACTTACTTTCTACCCAGCAACACAACAATGATCACGTTACTGACTGACTCCTTGTTAGTAACTCCCTTTATTTTATTTTGTCATCTTAAATTTCTATAAGCAGCCATGTTTCATCTTTTGAGGAGTGCTATGGTTTGAGTAACAGTGTTCAGAATACATAACTATGAACACAGGCAACTGAGATACTTCTGCTTTTGTCTTTAAATATTCACAACAACAGATAAAAACTGTTCACAGAGAAGAAAGAGAAGAAAAAACATATTATATTTATTAGACTGTCTTGCTTGATTTCTTTCTCTTTTTAATGTGCTGCAGGAGCTCTGTTTGCAGTCTTATGCCTTGTCATATTTTATTAGCCTAAGGTTTTCTAATTCTGTTTTTAATTCTTTAAAGCTGTCATCAGTTGATATAATATTTATGTTTTAGAACTTCATTAGGTTTTTCCAGGCTAGGGAAAGTGTCATCTTCATGTGTTGAAAACACTGATTAAAAAATAATCATTGATTAAAAAAAATCACTTAATTTCCTACATGAATTCCTATTTAGTAAGACACACATACACTTAATTTTTGAATCATTAATACTGCTACCACTTAAATTGGTATTAAGTCTGGAGTGATACTGTTAACGTCTGTGGTTTTACCTTCTGTCAGCTAATCAAAGTTATGGTTGCACTTTTCAGGGTCGGACTTTTCCCTGATCTATAGGTGTCAATGATGAATGTAGTTTATCGAGGCCTGTTCAAATATATTTTTATGTAACTTGCATGTGCTTATTAGCTTTGATGGCAGCTCATAACAGCAACTTTTTTAGCATGACTGTCCATTTAGTAGTAGTGCGTTGCACTAGATATAGACATCCTATACCAAATATAATTCAAGTTGTCAGTTCTTTTTTTTAAGAACCATGGCTTTGGATGAGTCTAATTAAAAGATGATGTTCATATCCCTGAATGGGAATTCTACCAACATAAATACTAAAATACAGTTAACTGGTTTCCTCTATCCTAGACCCTACAGCAAGAATACACCTGTGGAATAAATAAGTAACGTGGTAGTTTCAAAAATAACTGTGAAATAAGTCTGCATAAAATATTAAGCAGACCTTAAAATCAAAGCAGCAGGCTGAGTACACTATTGACAGTAAAAGGGTAAACATTTTTTCGCTGCTGTTATGAAGTCCTGTGCAATGAAAAGAAAGCAGATTAAGTACTATTGGAAGCAGTTCCTTATAAATGCGAAGTGGTTGTCCTTTGAAACTTTACATTTAAGGAATCAAGAAAGGTTATTCAGTCAATGAATAATTAAAGTGTTCTCTGAAAAGTGAAACAGCTAGACTTTCCATATTGTTTTCACAGTGCCTGATACTCATTTTGGTTACAAACTTTAGAAAATGGCATTATTGATTCCCAAGAATGAAAAATTCAAATTAAGTATCTATTTCATCACAAATAGCGTTTTAGAGAATTATTACGATAACCTGGTAATACTTTAAAACGTGCTGCTGAAGAAAGTGGTACAGTCATTCTTAGCAAAAATATATACCATTTCTGCTGAAACTGTATGAAACATTCATACAGCAGTGAAAGGTGAAGAATACATACTGATTTTTATGGTGGTTTGTGATTGCCTTATGAGAAACATTTTGAAGTCTTTTGTAGGTACCTGTACAAGAACATACTGGTACCAAATACACCCTTAAACCTGTTCATTGAGTGCTTCTTCACCACCAGCAAATAAATCCAAAATATTTTAACAAATTAGTCAATGGACTGGAAGAATTATGAATTCTGACTTTCATTGTTAATTAAAATCTGTCAGTTTGAAGTTTTTGAGAAGTTTTTCTAAATTGTATTACATGCATTATTTGCTGTGAATTCTTAGTACCTGACAGTAATTTCTTTGTCAAAAAAATAAAATAAAAAGAATAAATACAAACTGAATAAATACAGACATTGTTTCAAGCATGGGAAAGTAAATGGAGGAAAAGCCAAGCATGCAAACATGTTGAAATTCTTAGAAGTTCTTCCCCCCCCCAAAAAAAAAAAAAAAAAAAGTGTATGCACATACTTACTTTATGGACTAGGAATAGAATTGAGAGCATGTCTGGGTAGATGAGGTATAGTGGAAGTATAAATCTTAACAAATACGAGCTTCAGCGTTTTTTAAATTAAGCTGGCAAGTAATTGCCTTAGTGTATCCTTTAAATATTTTCTTTTCATTCTGTAGTATACTCATGTATTGACCTAACGCACCTTTGTTTCAATGGTAATTGCTTTATATAAGAATATGTTTTTATTACTTATATTTTATAATTAACTGTAGCAGGTAGTGCCATATTCTGTCATGGTCAGCTAATAGGTTTCTCTTTGTGCTTTCTGGATAATGTAAAATTCCTAGGGGAGAAACTCAAATGTGAACATTTTTTTTTTAATTTCATGCTAATAAGCACCTTTAAAATTAGAACTGAAAATTAGACTTTCTTATCCCAGAATTTCTTGCAGTGCATTGTACAATGTAATAGTATTGTTCTGCAAGATGCGAATATAAATTTTCAGTAAATCCAAGAAAAATGGTCCTTTGTCATTCAAGCGTTCGAAAAATATCCCAGTAACTGAAATTGTAGTAAGGACAAATAAAACTGATTTCCCAAATCTTTAAATTTTAAAACAGATGCTTTTCTCTCTCCAGGTAATTTTTTTCCTTTTTCCTGATCTGGGAATGAAAGGTGAAAATGTAGCAGTGAACATCAGTCCTCTGTATTACCTCTTACAACTGTCTGGCAATTCAGTAGAGCAGAGAGCTTAGATACTTTTCAAGTTTTGGTTATTTTGTGGGGGGGATTGTTTTGTTTGTGGCTTTTGGGTTTTTTGTTTGTGTTTTTTTGTTTGTTTGTTTTTTTTTTTAAATATGTATTTTGTTTATTTAAAGTGTCTAGTACTGAGTTAAGGCAAAACAGCCTTCCTAAAATAAGAAACAAAGTTCTTTATATAGTCAATAAATAGCTTTGTAACTTTTTCAACTGCTGTTTATGATCCAACCCTACCATTTCACATATCAGGATGCAAGTGCTCTGAAGATAAAGTATTGCTGTTATACTATTAAGTTATGTACACAGTGATTATAGTAGCAAGTTCAAAGAGACATCTCAGCATTGTAAAAGGCCTACTGTTATCATTCCTGAAGCATCTATAGAAATACTACATTATTTATACATATTGGTTTCAGCGAATAAGGTCTCCTTTATTTAATTTTGCAATACCTGTACACATCTAAAACATTGTCCTTCATAAGACTGGAAAAAAGATTGTAAAAAAAAAAAAATTCATATGAGAAAAAATAAGGTGTTTGCTTAGTAAAATGTCAGTTCCCTAAATCCAAGTGTACTTAACACAGTCCTTCATTCTCTACTGAAATTGTACCTGTCACTTGGATAATATGATTTTTTTTGTTTGAAATACTTGGTAATATCTTCAGGGCATGAAAGTTGTCCTTGATTGTCTTTTATAAACATTCTTCTGTTATACTCTGCTGCAAAATAGAGATTATGAAATGAGATGTTTGATTTTACAGCAGTACTTTTGACTGTGGGCTATCTCATATTAACCAATATCTGAGCAGTTGTCAATCCTTCACTCTTCTGCAGCTGATGTCTTTAAAATGTGCAAAGTATTTCTATCCTCCTTATCTCTTTGCTGTGTTTTACAAGTCTTATTTTAATACAGATAATCTTCTGAAAACTTGTTGTTTGAAGACTGCCCTTCTTAAAATACATCCTTTCCATTCCTGTTAGGGTAGTGCTGATAGACTACAGTTAGGTTGATAAATGATACAGATTGCTGTGGGACAGCCTACATTAATTCTATTAAACGTATTCAGAACAGGGCGGTTATACACATTCTATTGGGAATGTTTCTTAATATAAGCCAACTCTACACTCATGAAAAATATTCACTGGGAGAGCTGGCATAAACAAAAGTTCTGACAGATACTGATCTAACCTTTTAAGAATATGTGCATGCTCAAGTTCCTGTGCTGGGAAACATTCCCTGTCAATGTATGTCAGGGCTAGCTGATGACTTAAAGAAACAGATATTGGCATTTGAAACACACATAGTTAAAGTGACACATAGAACTTTGAAGATTTAGCCTGTTGTCAGTTGGTTTTCAGAAGATAGTGGATTTTCTCTTACGAGAAGTTAAAATAGTTTTTGCTAAGGTGTTGGGCAGGGGGAGCATCAGTAAAACATACAGTTCCTGTGTTTGTGCATTTTATTTCAACAGATTGATTGAGGTATGTCTACCCAGTGCAGCATTCTAACCTGCTTCATACTGGAACATTCCTTGCCCATCCCACCATGTACAGATTAACTGGAACTTCCAGTCTGTTACTTCAGGCTAAGTAGTTTGCTTGGAAACCTGGTCACAGATTTAAGGGTGGTCAGCACATTGGTCTGGATATGGTATATGCTGCGACTACAAGTGGTGGAGCTATCAAGTACTTTCAAATACAGTTTACATAGAATTGCACAAAATTCTAGCTCTTGAGATACACAAGGCATTGGAGAGACAGGCAGAAGGATTTTTTATCTTAAAACAGAAAAAAATTTTAGCATTCATCTTGTGTACCAAAGAGCAGGAGTCAGTGTGTTACGTAATCAAACCCTACAAAAAAGTGACGGAAACAAACACAAAATAAGCTTTTAGAAGCAATCAAAACCAAATAACAAAATAAAAAAGCTAGAAATATATTATCATTATAAATAATTTTATAAACACCAGTAAACTCTTATAAACAGATATCTAACCATTAAAAGGGTCATTTTAGGTAGTGTAGAAATTTTATTTTCCTGTACCACTTGATTAAAAAGTATCTATAAGTGAAAAATGAAAACCATGGTAAATTAAAATACTGCAAATAAACCTGCACTAATGGACTTACTATCTGATTTTGATACCACACATGAGATTAGTAGAAAGGAAGTACAATGTATAATGCTAATAACAAAATTAGACACCTAAATGAAATTTAATACTTATAGCCATTAGCAAGAAGTACTGTTTCACAGGAAGAACTTTAAATGCTGAGCTATTTATCTATGATATTGATCCAGATAATGATGACTTACACTTGCTTTGTTCTGAGAAACAATGCGAGAGATTTGAAAAATCAATAATTTTTCACCTTGGACTTATTCATAGTACACCTGAACTATTTCTATCTAGTTACCATTGAATTACAAAATTATTTCTTTAGAGAATGCTCACATTGTCCTAAACATTAAGCATGATTTGTTATGACCTCAGTCATGAATAAATCACACCATTAGCGTAATGTAGCATGCAATATATCACATGCACAAAAAAAACCAACCCACAAAACCAAAAAAAAAAAAAAAAATACAAAACAGAACAAAACAAAACCCCAAACACCCAAAGCCAAACAACAAAAGCACCAAAAACCTGTAACAGCTTCTGATAACACTGGCGTTATGACACTTACAACATCTCCAGATGCTCTGGGAGGTACATTTCAAAATCACTTTTGACACCATAAATGGCCATTTGTTGACTTTCAGTGACCTTTGGATCAGGCTCAGCAGCTGAGGAGGTCTTTGAATCTCACAAACCTGCTTCAATGGCCCTTACTGCCCTTGAGTATTAGTTTTGTTCAGTGTACAGCTTTCCAGTACTTGTTAAGGCATTCCTCATTCCTCCAGTGAACCTGAATATCAAATTTGGGTTTTTGAACAAATACTGTGGCTGGGGAAGCTTTTTCTTGATAAGAATAAAATAAAAATTAGGAAAAAAAAAACAAAACACCAAAAAACCCAAACAGAAAAACCCCAACACAATACAAGGTCTGTTTGAAACATTAGAAAGCAAATTTCTTCAAATGTTCTAAGGTAAAGGAGTTCAATAAGCAGTAGGTTAGACAAGCTTACAGGTAAAATTGGGGAATGCTTTTGAGGGAAGCAACATGGATCTGTGTTTTTGCTTGAAAACCAAACCAAACAAAATGAAAATCTCACATAAACTCCACAAGTTCTATGGTTAAGAAAATACCCTTGTATTTTGTAATCTACATAGAAGTAAATTGACATTTTAATGGAAAAAGTCAGATTAAAAATACCATGGTTCTAAGAACACAAGTTAAGTATTGGAAGATATTCCAGTATCACACTGGAAAACAGTATGCTATCTATTCGCATAGGAGAAAGAATATTAAATGTACTTAATTTCTTAACCTTATACAAAGGGAAACTTAAGCTACTGCTGACATTTTGCTTCTAGCTGAAGTGCAGAATTGTGTGACTAAATTGATAACATTCAAAATGCTTGCACATATAAAAGAAGAAATGTAATGCATTGGATTACTGGAGTAACATGTACTGTGTAACCATGTCTGCTTTTACCTTTTCAAGATAGCTTCTCAATTACTTCAGCAGTTTCTATGGTCTCTTTTAAATAGCAAATGAAAAGGCTAATTGTCTCAAAATCAAAGAAATTAGGTAACAAACACTTGGAGGCAGAAAATATCCTCTGAAAGGTGAATGATTTGACAATACCCATATGAATAGTGTCATATTACAAGATGCAGAGACTCTTTTCTGATAATCCGGTTTATTATTGCAAAAACCGTTTGTTGATAATTAATATAAACATTTTTCTTGCTTCACCCCATAAAGTAGACAAAATATCCATTCTTTAAATTTGGAGAAATTCTCTAGATCTGAACAAATGCATGTGAAAGGTCTATAACTTCGTATTTCTTTCTGGGTCTCCAAACGTCTATATTAAATGGGTTGCCTCAGATCTCAGATTTATAAGCTTTCCACATTTGAAATTGATTCCTCTTCAATTTATTTCTTTTCAAAACGTGTCTGTTATATTTTCCCCATGCTAATTTTAAAATTGTTTTCGTAGAATGGTAGAAAAATATGATAATATCCACTGAAATTAAATAGATCTATTGTCAGCATTTTTTTCTCCTCAGTTTTTGTTCAACTTGTGTTCTTACCTAGCATAGAACTGAAACTAGTGATTTCTTCTCCAGTATATTCACTTTATCTTTCTGTGCTATAGATGTTAACAGACATAAAGAACACATTGTATGACATAATATTGAATAACAGTGTAATGTGTTTTATAGGTTTATAAAAAACCAGTGTTTCCATGTGATCTGTTAAAAAAATTGTTCAGTCTTTCGAAATTATAAAATTATTTTACCTAAAATGCATTTTTGTATATCTAAACAGCCTCAATACTGTCTTTCTTTTTCTGGCACAACTACTTTGTAGCATTGTGCCTTGCTTCTTTGATCATTGTCGATAGATAGATAGATAGATAGATAGATAGATAGATAGATAGATAGATAGATAGAAAGAAAGGTAGGTAGATAGATAGGTAGATAGAAAGGTAGATAGATATAGATACACATTCTTGAAAAACTGAATGAAAGTAAAGTGTGTATTTCAATCAGTAAAAGCAGATAATTTCAATTATAACTGAAATTATAATATATTTCCATTTAAGATGCAAGCTTTTGGATGCTTCTGCCTGTAAGATTTTTGTGTTATCTCTACTCTTATCATACAGATGCAGAAATTTCATATATTGGGAACAGTGATGTTCTTGGAATGATATTGTAGGGAAGAGTCAATAGAACAGAATAGAATGTTGACCTATTATGTTGTTAGCTACTGCCTGCAAGGTTTCACACATTCACTTACAGGTCACATGACAAGGTGGATAAAGGAGCTTTTTTTCTTCGTTAGGGTTTGGGTTTTTTTTCCTCCCCCTTAAATCCTTGATTAAAATAGTAGTTTACTATGAGAAATTATCTCCCAAGCATTATCCTTTGATCGATCTTTTACAGGTTCTTGATATTTTTCTGATAGCTTGATTATCTTGTCAGTGTTTATTATGTTTACTATTACCGGTTGACAACATTTTAGTAAAATAAATATAAATAAATATTTGTATTTAATTAAACAAAGTTGTGGGGTTTTTCATATGAACAATGTAATGTCAAATGACATTTTCATTGGTAATGTTCAATTTTGACAACTTTGTAGGCTTTGATCTTGTTTTTATCACTGTAATTGTTATGGTACATTGATAATAATGTTTTGTGTAAAAGCCTTTTATTGAACACAGTGTATTTAGATCTCTTTTAACACTATTTCATTACAAATTCTGCCTTCTTCTTGTATCAAGACAAAATTCAGTTTGCTTTTTTTAAATGAGCATTTAGTATGGAGGCCTACCTGCTGTAAAATCATAGCACCACATAAAAAAAAGACGCAATGTGTTCTCAAAAGGTCATTGAGCCACTGACTTCCCCAAAGGTAAATAATCTATGCTTAAACTATTCTTTTTGTTTGACCTGCTCTTTAAAATTCCACTGACATATACTCTTTAACATCTTTCCCTAATATCTTTCCATTATCCAGTATCTCTGTTTGGAAAGTGTTTTCAACAGAATGTTTTTATTCTATCATTCTCACTTTAGCTTGTAGATAACCTGATTTAAACCAGTTTGCATTCACATTGTCAAAATTCTTGTTATGTAGGATAAAGCTTATTTATAACAATATCCTGTTGTCTTTCCTTAACTTGCTTCTACTGTTTTCTACTGTTTTTGGTTTCCTGCTAACACCTTTACCCTGGGACAACACTTAGTCTTCTTCTCTGCCATTTTTTTGGCAATTCACAGTTACCAAAAAAGTCCTGAAGCATTAAAAAAAATACATAAAAATCTGTTCTTGCATGTTTCAGTTAGCAACTATCTGACTCTAAGAGGTAATGCACCTAGGCAAAATATGGATATGCACTACACAATGAGAAAGGTCACTTTATTACTTGTAAATAAAAAGCAACAAAAAAAAAAAAAGCTTCCTGATTGACCTTCTGTCTTTTATTTTCCTACACACTGCAAATTTCAGGACCACTGCTGCTTGAATTCTGTTTGAATTATTAGAGTGAAGACCAGCAAAAAAGTAAATCAAAACCAAACCCAAACCAAACAACCAACCAAAACAAACCTAAAACCAAAACAAAAGGGCTGGGCAATGCCAGTTCCTTTCACTTCAGTAGCATTTATCACTTAGATGTAAGTGATTAACAAGATCTGCAGTGGTTTTGCCACAAGTCTGTCATCCCTCTGAGGGATCTGAGCAGTGTATTCTCTTAATTTTAGATGGCTTAAGGTGAAACATCACTGTCTGACTTACAAGTCCTAGTCTTCTGTACTGTGAAATGAGAGACTCCTGCAGAGGACAGTTCAAGCATATTGTGTTAGCTACATCACAGTGAGAGAGAAGGAAAACAAACTAACAATGATATATTCCTTATGGTGATAGTATGACTTTTGCACTTCCAGCATATGGTACTCAGAAAGGCAGGAGTGGGACTGATAATGGAGTTATGTCAACAGATAATTTGTCCCCAGTGTACATTATGTTTTTTCAATATCTTTTTGTCACAGCTACAGCAGAACATACGGTAATTTTTAAAAGTATTTAAAAATAAACAAGCAAATAAAAAGAAAGTAGGAAGAAGAAAAAAAATCTTAATTTCTTCATGGGTGTAGGGGACAGCTCCATACTTCAGCAGAGAGAAAGCCCCTTTGTTCTCTTTTTCCCCTTATCATGAACTCATTCATTTGTTTTGATAGAAATTTTGTAGCAAGAAAGACTTAATGAGCTACTTTCCAGAAGCAATTTATTATACACAAGAAATGTCAGTTCAGGCTTTAGGTGAGACAGAAAGAGTCCATCTGGGGCTACTTTCTAGTGGGCTTGTTTCAAAATAATCATTGAGCTTTAGCTATTTTTAGTTATGGTAGATATGCTTTAAAATGCACTGTACAAATAAGCAATGCTCATGTAAACTACATCAATCAGTTCAAAGGCTCAGAAGTCAAAATGTTTACACAGAGAATCGAGTAAGAAATGTACTTATTATACTAATGGCCTTAAGGTAAGCTTCACTGTTAGGAAGTCACACTATCTCGTATAGCCTGGGGAGACACTAAGCTGTAATATAAATAATATTTGCTTTGTAAATGTGATCACTAATGAATAACAGAAGTATAGCAGAGAAAGTATGATGAAACAATATACTGAGTATCTTAAAAGCAAAAAAGTCTCTGTCTTACATAAAAAAGCTCAAAATTGAATTGAATTAATGAGGTCCAGAAGCTAAAACTATCAGGCATTTTAATGAATATTAGGACAATTTCATAAATATATGTCTGGCATATATGTATAAAAGAGACACCCTTGCAATTAATACTGAAACTCTTAGGGCTATGTTGTGGTTCAGCCCCTGTAGACAGCTAAGCCCCACACAGTGCTCAGTCACTCTTCACCAGTGGGATGGGGAAGAGAATTAGAGGTCCAAAAATGCAAAAACTCATGGACTGAGATAATGACAGTTTAATAGCTAAAAACAAACAAACAAAACAACTGTACATCCATATAAAGTAAAATAAGGAATTCATTCACTGCTTCCCATCTGCAGTCTGAAGTTCACTCATCTCCAGGAAAGCAGGGCTCCATCATGACTAATGGTTGGTTGGGAAGACAAATGCCATCGCTCCAAACTCCCCTCTGTCCTTCTTCTTCCTCCAGCTTTATATGTTGAGCATGCTGTCATATGCTATGGGAGATCCCTTTGGTCAGTTGGGGTCAGCTGTCCCTGCTGTGTCCCCTCCCAACTTCTTGTGTACCCTTAGCCTTCTTACTGGTGGGGTGGTGTGAAACTAGAAAAGGCCTTGACTATGTGTAAGCACTGCTTGGCAGTAACTGAAACACTGGTGTGTTATCAATACTGTTTTGGTCACAAGTTAAAAACAGTGCCATACGAGATACTGTGAAGAAATTTGACTCTATCCCAGCCAAAACCAGTACAGTAATTAATGAGAAAGACATGATGTGATTGCATACATTCAGAATTCACACATACATACTTCACAGTAATTTCCAAGTTTCCCTAGCTCCATCTGTATACCAGTCCACCTTGAAGTGAGGCAGTTCCAAGAGAGAAGCTGTTTTGTTGTGTTACTGGTGCACTGATACAAATATAGAACACCTGCAGCTATACGCTACATACCCTGTGTATCTCATGGCACAAGCCTCTGATATGCTGTCATGGTAATTATTTTCACTGACAGAAATTCAGTTTAATTTAATTCAAATCCCCTATTGTTTCAGATACGTATTCCTACTTTGCTTTTCATATGCATGTTCTCTTGTCTTCTCCCTGTATGCTTCCTTTGAGTGTAGTGTTTTGTTTCCTTCTGTGAGCAAATAGATGTCACTTTCATGCCATTCAGTCTTGAGCATTGTTCTACAGGTGATAAAATCACTTATATTAAAAGAGAGATGAGATAGCTGGAGATGCAGCTAAATAATGATAAGTAGTCACTAATTTTCTGAATTCTGCTTTGGTACCTCTTGCCTGTGCCATTTTTTTTGAACCTGGTACAGAAATTCATTACCTTCACTACGCCGTACCTTAATCCTTTCTTTGGTGATTTCCAATTCTACTATAATTAATTATAATGCAATGGTAAAAGCAAACTACAGCACTAACTTTCTCCCTACACTATTTTTTATGCCAAGTTCAACCTTGGCATAAAAACTGTTGATTTAAAATACATGACATTAAGGGTGAATTAAATTTGTTATTCTGAATAGCTATATAAGACTAGAAAAACTACCACATGACTTTCAAACCCAGATCTTGAAGGATTAGATTGTTAAGCAAAATAGAAAGCAATTTCCATATGTGCATGCAGTGAAGACAAAAAGCCAAGGAGCTCTATTCAGCTAGTTCTGAGTGTAACCTTTAAACCTGCTAAGACAGTAAGGTTCAATATTGCATTTACATGTACATTTGTCTGCATTTGTAAACTCATGCAACAAACTGGTTTGATCCAAGGTACTCAAGTATACGTCTGAGAACTCTCTGTCTGATGAATTGGAGGGCCTCTCAGGCAGAGCATCGAAATAATTAGAAATACAAATCACTGAAGTATATTTCTGCTCCCTGACAGGTAAAATCTGCAGTGTGAGAGATCCTCTTAATTCGGCATAATGAGGTCTTCCACATGCAACTTACCTTCTACCCAGGCTTTTAAAGCCACTTGCTTTTTGAGCATTTCCTGATACTAACCACCTAATCCAACCACTAAATCTGCTTAATCAATTGATGCCAGATGGATAAACCTGTCAGGAGACTAAAGCCCAAAATAAAATTTCAGTCATCTCTCAGTTACGTGTCACAGAACTTAGTTTTTAGTTATCCATACCTTAATAGAATCCGAAGGTGGTATCTTCAGGTTCTCTCTACTATATGCAGGAATGTTTAATGCTTCAGAGATAGAACATGAAAAACTCCACTTTGTATGCTGACTGTGGAATGGATCTAGAACTACCCAAGGGAAAGACCTAAAGCCAGAGGTATGTCTGCACTCTTATTGTACTCTAGAGATTAGGGGCTTGAATCAGGTCTACAAGGACAGAATATGTTTGTCTGCATACAAAATCCACTTACAGTTACTAACTGAAGGTGTTAAGCACGGCTGCTTCTAAAATGTGATTTCTGAAGAAGACAGCAGTGGTTTCTTACTGTAAACCAATTCAGCATTTGAAGCAACGATGCTCAATATAGGTCATATAGGTCTCCATCAGCTGAAGAGAAACACATTTCCAAGGGAAAATTACAGGATGTTCCACACTCAGAAAAAAAGAAAACAACCTTCCCCCAAAACCACCACCCTCAAAAAAACCCAAACAGATTCGAAAACCTCAAGTCACTTTACTTTCCTTACAGAAAGATTGCCACTAGAGAAAAGAATTAAAAGATCGGTGATTAAAGAAGTGATTATAATTTAGCATGCATAGGTTCAGCTGCAAATTTTAGACATCCATGCCTAAATAAAGCCCTAGAATTCACCCTAGAAATGAGTGCCACTTGGGAGATCCTACAGTAGGTATGTCACGTCATCTCCTATTTTCATTTTAGAAGGGCCAGAAGTATTCCATGGATCACAGAATCATGGAATTGTTTGGGTTGAAAGGGATTTCTGGAGATTACTAGTCCAATCCCCCCTTCCAAGGCAGGGGCACCTAGAGCAGGTTACACAGAAATGCACTCAGGTGGGTTCTGAATGTCTTCAGAGAGGGACCCCTGTGATTACATATGCATAGATGTCTAAGCTTCCATTACAGTCAACAGAGATCAGGATCATGATCTCTGGTGGGTCACTAGAACAGGTGAGGGTGCTGAGACTGGAAGAGGTTGCCCTGAGAAGTTGAGGGTGTCTCTTCACTGAAGCGTCCAAGGTCAGGTTGGATGGGGCTTTGAGCAACTTGCTCTAGTGGAAGGTGGCTCTGCCAATGGCAAGGGGGGTTGGAACTAGATGATCTTTAAGGTCACTTCCAACCAAATCGTTCAATCATTCTATGACTTTTCTTTGCTCAGCCAGGTGGTTGTTTTTTTTTACCTAAGTAAATTGTTTTCATCCTTTTATCCAAAAGTGCAACACTCCAAAATGAGAGAAGAAATTGTATTTCATCTGTCAAGCTGTTTTATAAAAACTAGATATAGTTCACATTGCCATTGCTGATTTTCACCTATGTGGTTAGTGTTCACACTGCTGACATGTCCCTTCACCAAATTTGCAGATTTTGAAATGGGTTAGCTAGCACTGAACTGTATAAGCTAAGAGAGCAGTAAGAACAGCAATGTTTGAAGTTCTTTAGATGACAAAAATTGGTATTGGCATTTGTTACCTATCTGTTCTCAGTAACCTCAGTAACCTTTGCAAGCACCCCAGGTTTCATATTGGCCACGCATGTAGTAGGTATGGATTGTGATGAATACAGTCATTACTTATAGTTTTGATGTCTGTATAAAGGCTTAATATTCTTATTTCCAAATGTTACCTGACTATTATTTTCTGAACTGTGTATTTTGTGACAAACTGAGTCTTGGTTAATGGCATTATACAGAACTAGAAGAATGCATAAGAGCTTTCTGTTTCGATCTATTGTTCTGTAATTCTAAGAATAACTCCAAAGATAATAATGAAAATAAATGGGCCAATGTTTTAGATTACTTTGACAAGTATATGCCTGTATTAATTGTAATGTACAATTGTACATTGTAATGTAATGATGAGTATTAATTACTTTGACAAGTATAAAGGAAAAACATTAAAAAATAAAATGCAGAAACCAACTGCAACTTGCTCTCTTTTGATTACAAAAGATTTTATCTTCTATGTTTAGAGAACTGTATTGGGTTTGTATGGCAAGGTTTTGGTAGTGGTAGGGCCACAGGTGTGACTTTACTGTGGGAAGCTGCTACAAGCTTTTCCTACTGCTGGCTCCAAGATGAGACTGGACTAGATGACCTCTGGAGGTCCCTTCTAACCTCAAATGTTCTGTGATTCTGGGACTGACTCTGTGACTCTGTGATTATGTGATCTGATTTCCTCTTTTTTTGGTTCTAAAGCCATTGCAGTTCTTTAGGTATAATATATGTCAGTGTTTACAGTAGGCAGATATATTTTGGACCTGTCTACACTAAACCTCTGGAGAAACTACAAGCTGTTTCCTCACTGGATCTATGGGAAACTACTCATGTTTACCTTTGGTTTAATCACATAAGCAGTGTTAATATACTGGAAAACAAACTAAGACAAAACAAAACAAAAAGAAAACCAACAGCGAAGGGACTATGTCACAGTATGATCCTATAAAGTTACCCGGAAGGAGTAGTGTTCATGATAATTACTGAGTAAATAATGACTTAGTATTACACTCCGCTGCAATTCCACTCCTCCCAAGCATCCAACAGAAGGAATGAACTAAATGGAAAATGCTAATTATATTACTTTTTATTACTTTTATTACTTTTTTTTAATTATATTACTTATAATTATATCATAATTCTTTTATATTACTTATTTTTTAAATTCTATTGTATTAGTAATATTATATATTTATTATATTATTAGTGGCAATTATATTACTTTATTATATTTATTATAGTTAATATATTAATTATAATTACTTATATTACTTTTATTATATAATATATTAATATATCAATCATATATTAATATGCTCTATATATTAATATATTAATAGTAATATAATTCATTATATTCATAGAATCATAGAATCATAGAATCGTTAGGGTTGGAAAGGACCTTAAGATCATCAAGTTCCAACCCCCCTGCCGTGGGCAGGGACACCTTACGCTAAATCATATCACCCAAGGCCTTGTCCAACCTGGTCTTGAACACTGCCAGGGATGGAGCATTCACAACCTCCCTGGGCAACCTATTCCAGTGCCTCACCACCCTAACAGGAAAGAATTTCCTCCTTATATCCAACCTAAACTTACCCTGTTGAAGTTTTAACCCGTTACCCCTTGTCCTGTCACTACAGTCTCTAATGAGGAGTCCCTCTCCAGCATTCCTATAGGCCCCCTTCAGATACTGGAAGGCTGCTATGAGGCCTCCACGCAGCCTTCTCTTCTCCAGGCTGAACAGCCCCAACTTCCTCAGCCTGTCTTCATACGGGAGGTGGTCCAGTCCCCTGATCATCCTCATGGCCCTTCTCTAGACTTGTTCCAACAGTTCCATGTCATTTTGATGTTGAGGACACCAGAACTGCACACAATACTCCACGTGAGGTCTCACAAGAGCAGAGTAGAGGGGCAGGATCACCTCCTTCAACCTGCTGGTCACGCTCCTTTTGATGCAGCCCAGGATAGGGTTGGCTTTCTGGGCTGCAAGCGCACACTGCCAGCTCATGTTCATTTTCTCATCAACCAACACCCCCAAGTCCTTCTCCGCAGGGCTGCTCTGAATCTCGTCTCTGCCCAACCTGCAGCTGTGCCTGGGATTGCTCCGACCCAGGTGTAGGAGCTTGCACTTGGCATGGTTATTGCACTTGGCATATTACTTTTGAAAACTGCATTATTAGTAGTTTGTCTGTGATATGCAGATAAAGATAGGATACCTGGAAAAGGTAGAGAATGAAAGATGTCAAATGAAGGGACAGAAATAAAACTGCTTCATTGTGATATGACTCCTCCAAAAGCTGTAGGCTTTCCAAAACTGAAAAAAAAAGGTTGTCAATGGCTATACTTATTTGATACTTCAAAAGGTAACGAAGTACATTCACTGCAAATAAGAATGCCAGGGGATTTGTAGGATGGATCCCATTAATTAAGTGTACAGTCACTCATAAGCTACCAGAAATTTAGCTGGTCATGTATTAGTTCCTGAATGCATCTATTTAATTTAATCTTTCTCAGTGTTACTTCCCCACAGAATCACTAATTTTGGTTCAGCTAGGGGTTAAGGTAATTTAGCATAAGAAAGATCTAAAAGAAAATAATTCCTTCTGATTTTAGACTGCATGTTTTTGTGGGGGTATTTAAAGAGACTGCTAAGTTTTAAAGAGAAACATAGAAAATAAAAAGAATAATTTTAAAAAATAATAATAGATTTTCATGAGCTGCTTTTGAGAACAGTGTCTAGACATGAAAGAATGCCAGTGTCACGATAAAACCAGAACAAAAGTAATTCAATAAAGTCTATCCTTAGCCTTAAGTGTTTGTATTTAAATATCCCAAGGGAAAAGCAAAACTGGATAGATTTGACCAATCCTGAATTTATCAATAGATAGAATTTTTATAAGGAAATCCTACATTGCCTTAAATACCTTCATATACCTCAACTGCCTAAAGATATGTATTAGAACATAATTGTCATCTTCTTCGGCAAGTCATTTTCCAGCTCTGTTCATAAATGATAAATGGGCATCTTTAGATAAATTAGCTGTTTACTGCCTAAGTGGAATTCCCTCTGAGTAAAAGGAGATACAGTATTTCTAATTACAACAAAGAATATACATATTTTTGTACATCCAGAGATTAAGGAAAACTAAAAAAAGACAAACTTTAAAACATTTGACAGATCCAGAATTGAAGGGAAACCAGCACTCCAGCAGTGTTAGCTACAACATTTCATGCTTCCTTGCATTATTTTCTAAATAAATGTCCTGCTATAAACCTGGGAAGACCAACTGAAAACACAGAAGAGTTATATGGCTGAGTTATTTCAGGTTTGGTCAAAAGATAGAGGAATGTGAAAAGAATGCAATTTAAATAATTACAAAAAAAAAACAAAAAACAAACCCATAAACAACAATGAAAAGTGGACCACAACAGTGTTTTGTCTAACTTAAATCCAGGGCACTCCAGCATTGTGATCACTCAAGTGCTTCACATAATTCCTGTCTGAAAAGCATCATGATCTTCTTCTGAGACCTTCTCTCCTAGGTTTTCCTCTTGAGGAATAGAACTGTAAGCTAAGGAAAGTCTGATATATTTCTGAGGTGGAAAATATGGATTGGAAGTTAGCAGAAGTACTCTCTTGGACAGAGGAATGTAGGTGCTCTCCCACAGGCAACAGTCTTTCTAATTCAGGCTTGATAAATAGTATCAAATTTCTGGAGGACAGTATAGACTGAAGAATGTCTGTGTACTGGTGAGTCTCATTTATGAAAATTAAACAAGTAGGCCCATGGATTTTATAAATCCTGGTTTCTATTGTATTTTATTTGTAACTTAATGACTTTGATCGCTAAGAACATATAAGGTATGAAGGAAGCTTTTTTTTTTTTTTCATTTCTGTAACTCATTTATTGAGTTCCTCACCACAGAAAATGTCATGTGTTATTAGGTGTAAGAACATGACAGCTTTTTTTTCATAGTTAGAACATTAACTTTGTATATCCCTTTAGTCAACCTTCTGTTTTAATGGTCTTTTATGCTTCTGAAGGCAGCCAGCAGTGTGTGAGCAGGCAAAACCATTTTCACAGGAATCTTTGCAAAAATAAACTAACAAAATTAGCTGGAATTACAGCTGCCTGTTACAATAGGTTAACAGAAATATACAGAAATATTAACAGCTAATGGAGTTTTCTTATTGTTTGCACATATGCATGGATTTATGAGTGCATATTAAGACCTTTCTGCTTGCCAGTAAGCCTTCAATGTCACCAGCAGTTACTGGAAGATTTTTCTGTCAGCCTGACTTGTGTAATAGAGACTCTCCAAGGGAATGTACTGTTTTAACCTTAGAACATTGAAAGTGACATTGAGTTAAGGTATTGACTGCTTTAGGTGACACAAGGACTGATCTACAGTTTCAGCATACTCAAAGAATAGAATGTCATGTTACCATCAGGGTTGCTGAACCACAAAAGAAATTCAAACTAGATTAAGGTCATTTGTACATATAATGCTTTAGTAATAACACTCAAAATAGTCAACACTGATATAGATACTTGTAATAAGATAACTGGTGCAGAAATGAAAGAAAATCTGCTTAATGCATTTACAGGAAGTAAGTACTTACCAGTTATCTCTCAGTCTTCTGTGCTTTAGTGACTTGCTGTGTTCCTCATAAGGACACAGCAATTGAGATTTCCATTTACATGTTCCAGTTTGAACTATTTGTTAATATTTATGAATAAAACCATTCACAGGAAAGAGTCTGTCTTGAAAAGATGCTGTCATGGAACACATTCAAGGTCACTTCTCAGAGAGCACATAAAATTGAATCCTAAATATTATCCTTTCTCCCATTATTTTTGAGAAAGTCTGTTGATTTGTTATAGCCTGTATCCCCTTTGAATTATTCTAGTGGGTTATAAAAATGTAGTCTTTCATTTAAAGTTTCCTCTATTCTCTCATTATCTTGGACTTAGTTGTGCCACTTTCTTAGCTAAAGTAGATGTTGCTTTACATCTTTAGGAAGAAAGGTGTCTTTTTTACTTTTCAAAACAGAAAGTGCAGTCACCTGCACTGAAATGTATAATAAGTAAACCTGCATATCAATGACATGTAAACCAGTTATTTTATCTCTTTGGTGACTGATTGCTGTGTTTCAGTATGAAATGTCCCTTGCACTGAAATATATTGTACAGCAAACTATGCATTTTCTATATAAATGCTAAATAATGTAAATGTTACTAGTTCATAACTAGCTTCTGACCAACTCTTTCTATATATTACTAAATAAAGTGGGGCCAAAGACTACTCTTTGGCCATAAGTTAAGAGGCCACAATTACATCATGAAAGCTCTGGATATGGATCATTCCTGTGGCTCCTTTGATTGTCTCTAGAGCCAACATGTAGTAGCCCTGCTGGACACTTTTTTCCCAAATCAAATTGTACGAAATAAGGTGAAGTTTCTGTTTGCCAAATTGCTGTTTACGCAGCATGTTGTTCAGGGGTACTGTATTTCTTTGGGATGCAGCATGAAAATATATGGAGGTATGAAGATATATGTAACAGTGTTGAAGCACTGCATTGGATGGAGTAGCCAAACCTGGTGCAGTGTTCAAAATAACCTCACTGCAGGGATATTTTATAGAATCATAGAATCGTTAGGGTTGGAAAGGACCTTAAGATCATCTAGTTCCAACCCCCCTGCCATGGGCAGGGACACCTTACGCTAAGTCATATCACCCAAGGCCTCGTCCAACCTGGTCTTGAACACTGCCAGGGATGGAGCATTCACAACCTCCCTGGGCAACCCATTCCAGTGCCTCACCACCCTAACAGGAAAGAATTTCCTCCTTATATCCAATCTAAACTTCCCCTGTTGAAGTTTTAACCCATTACCCCTTGTCCTATCACTACAGTCTCTAATGAAGAGTCCCTCTCCAGCATCCCTATAGGCCCCCTTCAGATACTGGAAGGCTGCTATGAGGCCTCCACGCAGCCTTCTCTTCTCCAGGCTGAACAGCCCCAACTTCCTCAGCCTGTCTTCATACGGGAGGTGGTCCAGTCCCCTGATCATCCTCATGGCCCTTCTCTAGACTTGTTCCAACAGTTCCATGTCATTTTGATGTTGAGGACACCAGAACTGCACACAATACTCCACGTGAGGTCTCACAAGAGCAGAGTAGAGGGGCAGGATCACCTCCTTCAACCTGCTGGTCACGCTCCTTTTGATGCAGCCCAGGATAGGGTTGGCTTTCTGGGCTGCAAGCGCACACTGCCAGCTCATGTTCATTTTCTCATCAACCAACACCCCCAAGTCCTTCTCCGCAGGGCTGCTCTGAATCTCGTCTCTGCCCAACCTGTAGCTGTGCCTGGGATTGCTCCGACCCAGGTGTAGGACCTTGCACTTGGCATGGTTAAACTTCATGAGGTTGGTATCAGCCCACATCACAAGCATGTCGAGGTCCCTTTGGATGGCATTCCTTCCCTCCAGGGTATCAACCAAACCACACAGCTTGGTGTCATCGGCAAACTTCCTGAGAGAGCACTCAACCCCACTCTCCGTGTCAGCAACGAAGATGTTAAACAAGACCAGTCCCAACACCGATCCCTCAGG
This sequence comes from Pezoporus occidentalis, assembly GCF_034315485.1. NCBI lineage: Eukaryota > Metazoa > Chordata > Aves > Psittaciformes > Psittacidae > Pezoporus > Pezoporus occidentalis. The sequence goes on along the minus strand of NW_026914611.1, from coordinate 2,930,973 downwards.
GACACCACTTGTTAATGGTCTCCAGCCAGACATTGAGCCATCGACGACAACTCTTTGTGTGCGGCCATCCAGCCAGTTCTTTATCCACCGAGTGGTCCATCCATCAAATTGATGTCTCTCCAACTTAGAGACAAGGATGTTGTGTGGGACAGTGTCGAACACTTTGCACAAGTCCAGGTAGATGACATCAACTGCTCTACCCCTGTCCATCAGTTCTGTAGCACCATCATAGAAGGCCACCAAATTGGTCAGGAAGGATTTCCCCTTAGTGAAGCCATGCTGGCTGTCATCAAGCACCTTGTTGTTTTTCATGTGCCTTAGCATGCCATCCAGGAGAATCTGCTCCAAGATTTTGCCAGGCACAGAGGTGAGACTGACTGGTCTGTAATTCCCCGGGTCATCCATTTTCCCCTTCTTGAAAACGGGGGTTATATTTCCCTTTTTCCAGTTGTCGGGAACTTCACCTGACTGCCATGATTTCTCAAATATGATGGCCAGCGGCTTAGCAACTTCATTTGCCAGCTCCTTCGGGACCTGCAGATGGATCTCATCAAGACCCACAGACTTGTGCACGTTCAGATTTTTAAGATGGTGTCGAACCAGTTCCTCTCCTACAGTGGGTGCAAGGTCTTCATTCTCACAGTCCCTGCATCTGCCTTCCAAGACTTGGGCAGTTTGGTCAGAGCCTTTGCCAGTGAAGACCGAGGCAAAGAAGTCATTCAGAACCTCAGCCTTCTCCAAATCCAGGGTAGCCAGTTCTCCTGACAGCTTCCGGAGAGGGCCCATGTTGTCCCTAGTCTGTTTTTTATTTGCTATGTACTTGTAGAATCCCTTCCTGTTATCCTTAATATCCCTAGCCAACTTTAATTTTAAGTGGGCCTTATCTTTCCTCACCTGGTCCCTAGCTTCCCGGACAACACCCTTGTATTCTCCCCAGGACACCTGTCCTTGCTTCCCCCTTTTATAAGCTTCTTTTTCCCTCTGAATTTTCCTCAGCAGCTCCTTATCCATCCAAGGAGGTCTCCTGGCCCTCCTGCTGCACTTCCTTCTGGTAGGGATGCAACACTCCTGAGCTTGTAGAAGGTGATCCTTGAATATCAACCAACAGTCTTGTGCCCCTCTGCCCTCCTGGTTGTATCCCATGGAACCTTCCTAAGCAGGTTCCTGAAGAGGCCAAAGTCTGCTCTTTTGAAGTCCAGGGCAGTGAGCTTGCTGCATGCTCTTCTCACTGTCCTGAGGACCTCAAATTCGAGCATCGCATGATCGCTGCTTCCAAGGCTGCCCTGTAGAGTCACATTTCCAATGAGCCCTTCCCTGTTGGTGAGCACGAGGTCAAGCATGGCACCTCTCCTTGGCAGCTTCTCTATTACTTTCAGAAGGAAGTTGTCTTCTACACAATCGAGGAACCTCCTGGATTGCTTGTGCCGGGCTGTACTGTCGCTCCAACAGATGTCAGGGTGGTTTAAGTCACCCATGAGAACAAGGGCCTGCGAGCGTGAGGCTTTTCCTGTCTATGGAGTGCTTCATCCGCATGTTCTCCTTGATTAGGCGGTTTGTAACAGATCCCCACAGTAATGTCTCCCATAGCTATATTCCCTTTAACCTGACCCACAAACTCTCTGTGGACTGCTCACCTGTCCCCAGACAGAGTTTCATACTCTCCAGCCTATCCCTAACATAAAGGGCAACTCCCCCTCCCTGCCTGCCAGGCCTGTCTTTCCTAAAGAGCCCGTAACCTTCCATTCCAACACTCCAGTCATAGGAGCCACCCACCATGTTTCTGTGATGCCTATTATATCATACCCCTGTAGACGTGCACACATCTCTCTTCATTCCTCTTGTTTGTTCCCCATGCTACAGGCATTTGTATAGAGGCATCTGAGCCGAGCTCCAGCTGAAGCCGGCTCATTGGCTGGAGCGGCTGGGATATCTCTACAGTGCTCCAAGCACTTATTATAGGTTCTGGCAACTGACTGGGTGTGTTGGAATGGAATGATGCCTCCCTCCCCCAGCACAACTAGTTTAAAGCCTCCTTGACCAGTCTGGCAAGCCTCCTACCAAAACTGCTCTTTCCCTTCTTTATCAAACCAGCTCCACCAGCCCCCACTAGACCTGGCCTACAAGCTTGGGTCCCATGTTCAAGACACCCAAACCCCTGACTATGACACCACCCTTTTATTAACCTGTCTAATCCTCCTAGCTTTTTTTAGGTCCTCCCCTGTATCCTGGAGAATTGATGAAAAGACTATCTGAGCTCCAGAGCCCCTAACCACCTCCCCCGGGGCTCTGTAGTCCTTCCTTATGTTCCCCAGGCTACTACTATCTATATCCCTAGCACCCATATGTATCACCAGGAGTGGGTAATAGTCCATGGGACTTACTAGAGCAGGCAGCCTTTCTGCCACATCCCTGATCCGTGCCCCTGGTAGGCAACACACCTCCCTTGAGACAGGGTCTGGCCGGCAGGCAAGTGCTTCTGTCCCTTTCAGTGTAGAGTCCCCTACTACTATGACCCGCTGCTTTTTCCTAGCAGCACCAGTAGAGATCTTCTTTATCAGGGCATCAGCCAGCTGTTTCTGGCTCAAGTGCATTTCCTCATTAGCCCCCTGCAGGACAGCAAAGTGGTTCTGTGTGGGGACAGGGGATTTAGGGGGAAGCCCCTTGCTTTTGGTTGTCCTTTTCCTTCTTTTTTTCGTTGTTTTTTTTTTTTTTTTTTGGTCACTAATTCCCAGTTTCCCAGGTTAACGGCCTCCTTCTTTCCTTCATGAGGTAGAGGTGAAGCTCGAGGCCCCTGCACAGTTTGGGCATGGAGCAAGCATTCCTGCTTCCTCTCAGCTTCCCTGACATCTCGCAGCCTATTAACAGCATCCCGCAGCTCAGCCCCTGCTGCAGGAGGACCTCCACCAGGGAGCACCGAGTGCAGCCCTGCCCATTGTGCACCCTCCCCTCACCAGACCAGGGCAGGCTGTCTCTACCCTCAGAGCTCTGCACTGCAGCCTCCCCTCTCATCGGCTCTGTCTGGGTGCCTACGCTGGCCACCGCCGGGGCAGCCAGAGCAGAGCTGCCAGACCGGGCCCTGATCATACAACGCGTGCTCACCATCCCGCTCGACCGCCCGCACAAACTGCCTCGACCACCTCTGTTCGCCCGGTGTGTCGCGCTCCCTGTGGCAGGTTTTTAACCAGCCAGGGCTCCTACCGCCGCTTCTGGCTCCGCCCCCTGTGAGTCAGCTGCTCGCTCTCGTCAGCTGAGCTGCCGGCTCCTGGGCAGGTCCTGTCGAGGACTTGAGGCTCCCTCGGTGGCTCTGACCGCTCTGAGTTGAGGCTTCTGGACTCTGATCTCCCCCCCCCTCCGGTGTTGAAGGTGTCCTCTCTCGAGCGACTCACCTCAGCATTCTCTCATAAACCTGAGTGACACCAGCTGCATGTGCCAGGGAGCCTTCTAGCACTCAAAGATTATGAAGAACCATTGATCTAGTAATGAAGATTTTCAGTGAGCTCTGTGTTACTCAGCAGAATGGACAGAGCCACTGTTGACCAGCAAAAGTGAGAGTTAACCACTCTAGCATGTGTTATGTTTCCTGGAACCTGTTTAAGAGTCTTACTCATCCAGCTGAAGTAACAGACCTGCAGTTGCATACACAGTTTTCCTTGCCACATATAATCTTAGTTCTGGTACACAATCAATAATAAAAGTTGTGTAAAACATAACAGTTTCTGAAACTTGGTGTTCTGTACCACTAACTTGATGTACTGAAATTGCATCAATTCCATTTTATTGGTTTCCTTCTGCAGAAAATTAAGTGCTTGTTCTACCATTACATCTTGTGTAAGAATTCAGAAAACTGCTCAACGAATATGTGAAACTGTTAACTTAGACACAAATGCATTGCCTCAATTTAAGGCAAAATTACTGTAAAATACCACTTTTACAGAACAAGATGATTTTAGAGAACCATAAAATAAAGTTTTCAGTATATATGAATATTTATTTCCCAGGTGAGGATTGCTTGTGCCCTGCTATTTTGTTCCTCCAACAGATATCAGCGTGGTTGAAGTCCCCCATGAAGACCAGGGCTTGTGAATGAGAGGCTGCTAATCTCACTGTAGAGGACCTCATCTGCTGGGTCTTTCCGGTCAAGTGAGCTGTAGCAGACCCTGACAATAATGTCACCTGTCCCTGACCTCCCTTTAATCCTGATCCATAACCTTTTGGTCAACTCCTTTATCATCTGCTCTCCAGCTGGTCATTAGCATACAGAGTGACACCCCCTCCTTGTCTCCCCAGGCCTGTAATGCCTGTTGTTTTTTCCCATGCTACATGCATTAGCATAGAGGCATTTAATTTGGGACCCCAGTGAAGCTGACTTACTGGCTAGAATGGCAGGATTTACTTTGTCCTGCTCTTCAGGTGCATTACTGCTGACCTGCAATCTCTCCCTGGTTCTGGGCATCTCTTGCTAGCACTGGCATAAGATTAGTTGGAGTGGGATGGATTGCTTCTCCACTCCCCTGGGAACTGTGGAAAGGCAGACTAAGTAGCAGCTCTGCTGAAGAAGAGTTTGGAATCCTGGTGGGCAGTAGGTTAAACAGGAATCAATAGTGTGCCTTGGTGGAAATGAAGGAACAGCAGCCTCAAGAATACTTGGACTTACAACACGGACAATAGAACTGGATTTAGGAGTACAAGAATGATGTCGATCATCTGGAATGAGTTCATTGGAAAGCGACCCAGATGGGTCTGGAGCACTTGAACTGTCAGGAAATGCTAAGAGACAAAGCATGTTTAAACTGGAAAAAGGCAGTTTTTGAGAGAAACAAAGAGCAATTTCCCAGTATGCAAAAGAAGGTTACTGACAGTGCCAGGCTCTGCTGAAATGCATGGCAGGAGAACAAGAGGCAGTAGCCACAAATTGAAACAGGGGGTTGTGACTGGATAGAATGAAAATAAAATCTGTGTGAATATAATTAAGCACTGGAAAGAGAAGGAACCTGCTTAGGCTGGGGGTGTAGGTATAAGAAATTGTTGCTTTATTTTGGGGGGTTTGATTTTTTAATTGGCAATATTTTGATTTTCCCCAACTTAAGTCTTTTTTACCCATGACAGTAATTGGTAAAGAATCTCCCTGTCATTACTTCAACCCACAGGATTTTTTCATCTTAATTTCTGTTCTGTCCTGTTGAGGGGGAATAATTACATGGGGGGAAGGAGGAGGGAGGTAGGAGGCTGGCAACTGTCCAAGACTAAATCACCACATTAGGTTACATAATTAGAATAAAGCCTGTTTTCCTTATCCCTGCTCATGCCTACATTAGATGCTTTGCTCTACTGAATTAAGAAAAACAATCAAATCAAAACAAAACAGGGTAAAAAAACCCTCTAACCTTCTAAGCGAGGCTTTATGTATCTCTCTCAGGCACATGCATTCATTCTGGTTTGTGTTTCATGGGCTCGAAGGCTATTTTTAACATTTTTAAGCAAACTTCAATAAATTCGATAATTTTTTCCCCAAATCTTTCTATTTAATTGCATCATATTTATATCTCACCCGAGACAAAATTGGCACAGTAAAGCTCTCTCTTTTCTTCAGGACAAACTATTCATGATTCCTGAGAATACATCAGCCCCTAAACAATGAAAACTGAGTGTTTTACTGGGAGAGTGCTATTCTGAATGGTTGCCAATGTCTAAACTATATGATATTGGAGGGAAATAGATTGTTCCCTTACCTGATGGCTAGCTTCTAAAATTTTCAATAGTAACTGCATTACGTATTAGAGGGATAATCACTTCCATCATTTTTGTTATGTTGACAAATTGAAAATAATACTGGAAGCACTTTGCATGCTTTTGGTATGAAAGTAATTTTTTTTCTTTTTCAAGTATTGTGAGTAGATTGACTGAGTACTGGCAATCCTTGCTGATGTAGAAAGATGGATTCCCAGAGTTCTTTCAAACTTTGAACTAAAAGCAGATGATACTACCTCATTATTTCAGTTGTTCCAAGCTTATATGACTTAGCTTCTGGATTTCAACAGGGCTATTTTGTCTAGTGATGAGTTAGCACAAAATGAGAACTCTAGCAGACTGGTCAAGAGTATAAACATGGAAAATTCTGAATATCTTCAAGCAAAATAATTCCCCCTCCCCATTCCACTCCAAGAGAAAGGTGTAAGGGGCAAAACTGAGGTAAGTATCACTGGGAATTTTTACTAGTTGAAAGCACTTCGAGTGCTTTACTGTCCACATGGAAAACTTCAAATAGTGGATAGCAGTCACTTGGTAAGGTGGGTAGCCACACAAGCAAGTTTAATCCACCTGGTTTTGCTTGGAATAACTGACTCTACTTTAATATTTAAGAGACACCTGGGAGAGCTTCCGAACTCCTCCACCCTAGTGTGATCCTTAGCAATATTTGCTTGTATGTATACATTGTCTGTGGGTCCCGTTCTCCATGGCAAGGAACAACTAAAGTGGAGTACTAGATAAAGCTAGATACAGCTATCTGCTCTCACTGGTGACAAAAAAAGCAATAGATGGGAATTTTAAATTAGACACACAATATCATACTGTAGAAGTGAGATGGCATGCTGGAAAAAAATGGAGAAATCAAGTAAATAAAAGATTAAAGATGACTGTAATTTCAGTACTTCCCTGTGCTATTATTCAAAGGAATTTAAACACTTTTTTTTCTACTAAGTTAGAAAGAAGGAACAGTATGTAGCTCAATTTTGAATGCAAGGAATTATCTACTTTCAAAGTACAGTTGCTAGAATGCAATGTACCCTTGCAGAAAAAGCCAATTGTTTCTGGAGCTCCATTAGGAAAAGCATCATTGGTGAGTTGAGAGGGGTGATCCTTCCACTCAAATTTACAATGGTGATCCTCACCTCAAGTTGTGCATCTAAGTCTGGTCTGCCTAATACAAGAAAGATATGGATTTATCGGAGCAAGTGCATCATGGGGCCGTGGGGCCTCAAAGATGATTAAGGGACTGGAGCATCTTCCATATGCTAAGGGGTTGAGTGAGCTGGTATTGTTAAGCTTGCAGAAAACAAGCCTTAGTGAAGATCGTATCAATATCTTTACATACCTGAAGGGAGTGAACAAAGAAAACATTTGTTTCAGTAATGCCCACTGACAGGACAAGAACCAATGAGCACAAAAAAACATGACATTCAAAAGCCTTTATTCTTGGAGAAACTTAAAACCCCCTGCATATGGCCAGATTTTTTGTTATCTATGTACATTTCCTGGGAGAAGGGAAATAAATTCTTTGATATCTAAGTCAGTTAAATCATTAAGTAGAATCTTGAAATCAGTATTCTAACTTTGTGCTGCGTGAACTACAGATAAGTAATTTACATTCTAAATCTGTGTCCTGGGTTCAGCAGTAGCATTCATGTTTCTCCTTCATGGTAGCTGGTGCAGTGCTGTGTTTTGACTTCCAGCCTGGGAACAGGGTTGGTGATACCGATGTTTTCAGGTGTTGCTAAGTGATGTTTACCCTGACCAAGGACTTTGTGAGGCTCATGCTCTGCCAGGGAGGAGGGGAAGCTGTGAGGAAGCAGAGACGGGGCACCTGACCCAGGCTAGGCAAAGAGGTATTCCATACCACAGCACGTCATGCCCGTGGTGGGGGGTAACTGGGAGTTACCCGGAAGGACACGGGCTTCCAGGTGGGACTCGTTTCTTGGCCGGTGGTATCGTATTCTCTTCCCTTGTTATTTTCCCTTATCATTGTTGTACATTGGTTGCTGGACTGTTCTTGTCTCAACCCGTAGGAGTTGCACTCTTTTGATCCTCCTCCCTGTTCCTCCGGGAGCGGGGAAGGGGAGAGCCCCGGTGGGGGGGGGGGGGGGGGGGGCCTCAATAGCTGTCTGCCCAGCACCACTCACTGGGAGTGAGTGAACAAGCTGTCTGGCTAGGGTTTAAACCACGACAATCTGGATTTTTGTACTTTATTGAAATTAAATTGGAATTTTTTTTTTAATCGATATAGAATATTGTCAGAGGAAAACAATGGATGGCATGTATCAAATACTTTTTTCTAGGAAAGTCGTTTTAAGGATCCACTTCTAGTTATGTCTTGAAAAGAAGCTAGTAACTGCTCAAAATATCACAGTAATGATCATTCAAGAGTGCAACACAGACCACCCTTGGCAATAATATGATTATCTTGTAGCTTAAACTGAACTCAAGGTCATAACTAAGCTTGCATATCCTTTAAAACATAAGTTCACTTTACAATAAAAACAATTACCTGAAAATTAAAGCAAGAATGTTTGAAAATATTGCAGGGTAGTGGAAAAATGACGACATTTCAATATGGTGTTAATAGATGACTACTGTCATAGGTACCAAATTGATTGATTTATATCGGTGACAGTTACATTTTAAAGAGATCATTGACAATGGAGCATTTACTGTTAAGGAATGTAATTTGTTAGTGTCCTCACAACTTTAATTGGGAAAAAAAAATGGATTATGAAAGCAATATGAATTTGAATTCAGTAATTTGACCTCCTGGTTGTATCATCTAGATAGCAGGAGTAGATTTCACATACTGGAAGTACTTGTAAAGTGCTGTGGTTAATGGAAATTTGATGGCATTTTAAAAGTGAATCACTGCACAAAACCCCTCTTCTTGCAGCTGCAGTATCTGTTATTCATACTATGTGAAGTTCATCAATTAAAGTTCTGGTTCATGAATTAAAGTTCATCAATTAAATCTTCTAGCTAACACATACTTAAATAGTTTTTCAGTTTCTGGACAAATCTCTAATTGTTAACAGTTCCATTACTAAATTCTTTAATTATCAGCTAACCTGTCCATTTTTTGTCTTCTCAAAATGGGTATCTACACAACATTGACTAATTACACCTTAGCTAACTGATTCTTTCTTTTCATTGCAATTGGCTTAGTCAGCCTTCTTCAACATCCCCAACAGTACAGCATTTGTAGCCCTTTGCTAAAAAACACAGTATGTAATTTCTGTGCATTGGAAAACATTCAATGTTTTTTATTCCTCAGCACCACATCTGGCATTTTATCTTCACTGTTATCAAGAAATAAAATTATACTGGTAGGTAAACTGAAGTAAGCTACATTTTCCTGTGCTTGAACTGTTTTCAGATGGAAACCCTTTACATCCAGCATTTGTGTTGTGCTTTCTTGAAATAAAATATATACTAAAGAAATATATATTAAAATTTCAAAATAAGGTTACACATACAAAATTTACAATCTTTTAATGAAGCTAATAAAACCAAGGATGTGATAAGGAATTGTTTGCATTCAAATTTACCTAACTAAAATAAGAGATTTAAAACAAGATGTTGTTGGCAGTATATATGATCCCCCATTTTAAGACTTGTTATTATTTGATGTTTGTTTACTTGCATACTCTCAAAAACACACATATATGTGTTCCCTTGTATGTCAATAGAAACAAAGCAAATGATCAAAGGTAATGAATGATACAATTCAATGATTAATGCTTTTGTAGGAAACAGGATATTCTACAATATTGTTTAAACTTGTTAACACAGGAGCTGATTTTTGATGTGAATTTAAGACATCAAACTGTTATTTCCGAGCAATCTCATTATCTAATTGTAGGGATTTTACTTGCTTTCTCTCCCCTATTATTAAAACTCTTACAAATGTTAACTCTATTTATTATTATATAGAAACAATCAGGTCTAATAGCTGTTTTCTTAAAGAGTTTTGAAATTTTTGAATGCTAATGAACATCCAGCTGACTTGAACAGATGGCACAGTTACTAGAAGAGTTAAGTGGCTGTTGGTTAAGACTGAATAGCAAGTTCTTGAAGGAGCAACAAAATATACTTCACAGTCTATTTCCTGTTAAGTAGCTCTGTGAAGGAACTACTATGAGACACTGTGAAGGAAGCATCTGTGAATTTATTTGCTGGAATGGATGCTGCCACCAGGAATTTCATTCACAGTGTTTCATAGACATGTAGAGGTTTTTTGGAGTAGATGAGTTCACTTGAAACTGTGGAGCTTTTCGGAGAAATTAAACAAATAAATGCTGACTTATAAATATGCTCTCAGATTTGCATATATTAATAAAATTAGACAGAGAAGAGTGATAATTTAGTTTTGAGCTTATCAACTGTGCAAAGTTTAATATTACACAAGAAGTCCCCAGTAGCTTTGATTCCCACAGTCAATTATTGAGGTCAACATCTTTGTCTTGCTAGTACATGATTTTTCCCAAAGGGATGAATTTGAAAAGAGAATCATGTAATTAATTTAAATCTGTTTTCAATGATCAAATCCCAGTAAAAGCATCCTGGGTAATGGGGGGGGGGGGGGGGGGGGTGGAAGAAAAAGTAAATACTTGCACTATTAATATTGATGGGGTAGTTTTCTCGGTTACAGGAATGTAGTGTGATTGATTAGTCATAGTAATAATTATTTTAAAACTAAAAGTTAATAGTTATTTTAAAATACTTTTTTAGTGTAATTCCAGGTATTGAGGGTTTTATGATTAATACTAGTTCACATCAAAACTTGGTTCTAAATTTAAACATCTCAAAACCTGTAAACACTAAGATGTCATGTTTGACATTATGAAGTCAGGGATCAGATCAAGAATATCATTAGTAGTCACCCAAGTTTTCAGTGTTTTTTTAAAGGTGTTGTACTTTAACCTCAGAGGCAGCTAAATACCATGTAGCCATTTGCTTACTTTCCCTTCCTCCCCCCACTCCCATTTGGGATAGGGAGGAGAATCAGAAAAAGCAAAAACCCACGGCTGAGAGAAGAATACATAAATAATTGATATAAAATAAAATATTAATATAATAACAACAACAATAATAATAGGGAAAAGAGAGAGAGATAGATAAAACCCAAGATAACAGAAGTGATGCACAATAGAGTTGCTCACCACCTGCTGACCAGTACCCAGCCCAACATGAGCAGTGATTGGCAGCTCCCAGCCAACTCCCCCCAGTTTATATACTGGGCATGACGTTCTATGGTATTAAATACCACTTTGGCTAGTTTGGGTCAGGTGTCCTGGCTGTGCTCCCTCACAGCTTTTTGTGCCCCTCCTCACGAGCCAAGCATGAGAGACTGAAAAATCCTTGTTATCAACATTATTGTCCGATAAAAGATAAAATGCAGCACTGTACCAGCTACCAGGAAGAAAATTAATTCTATCCTATCTGAAACCAAGACAGAAGGCCTATTCGTCTATTCATGATTTTATCTAATAAAATATAACGAAAACAACATGTACTATTTTTGATTTAACTCTTAGAAAATTACTTTGTGTTGGGAATTTAATTCTTTCAGAAATGTACTGTAATCTGAAACTGACATTTGTGATGCGATTTAACTAATAATAAGAGTCAAGAAAGACTGGAAACTACAGGAGAAATATTGCAACTCTTAAAATTAGTGCAGCTTGGAATTACAGTGTATAACACAATACTGTGAATATTAAAATGTCTTGAACAATTTTAAAAATCTGCAGTTATTTCTTTTCTGTGTTTGTGTTTTCTATTATGCAGGTTAAGTTCAAATGTTGCTTGTAAAACTTTCATGTTGGTGAAAACACAATCTAAAGCAGTTGATAAAAAAATCATATACTAAATAGAATCTGGGAAGCAGTATCGGTCAAGATCAACTCTAATGAAGATAGCAGTGCTCCTTTTAGTTTGCAATATGCAACTAAGACCAGAATCTGTCACAGGGGCACTTTCACCAATAATGTGGTAACATCAAAGCTGGTAGTCATTTTCACATGTAATTCTGGATTTTAGGAGGAAGACGTGGTTAGATGGAAGTATCATACAAGTAAAGAACTGTTCCCTGTGAGAATTCAGTCACAAAATGAATGCAAAGCACAGCTAACACTAGGAAACTGATCCATAGGGTTATGCTACCAGTACTGTCCTGCCCCCTGGCATACTTAGAACCTGTCTCAAACCTACTGTAAATATATTTGCTTTAAAGCCTGTTAAAGGAGGTTAAGAGATTTAACAGTTTTGTATGAAGTGCAAACAAAGAATATGTGTTTCTATTGCATCTGCTAGCACCTTCTTAAAACTCCCATATCAATCACAAACTATAATGCTAACTGAAACCTATTTGGTAGCAGAGGTAACTGAAACTGAAGATTGGATTTGATCAGCACAAAAATAGTAATTTAGTAATCAACTGCATTTTATCTGAATTTTGAGATGAAATAAACTGTTCAAATACAGCTTGTAAAAATCTATCTTCCATTACAGGTTGAATATTGTATGTCTCTTCAGACTGATACAGCTGAGATTCCTGAAGTATCGCTGAAGATTGAAGAGTAGATGGAGATATAGCTAAATTTTTTCTTGGCTCATTTTCTTTCTGCAAAATGTTTAGTTCTCTTTGGAAGTATAGAATGGCAAGAAAATTAGAGTTAGCTCAAGAGAGCTTTAGACTAAATTGATGGGGGAAAGGGATGCCAACAGGACTGCAGTAGGTGAACCAAGGGTTGAAAATCAGGTTTTGATTGTTGACTTCTTTGTTTTAAACTGCAATATTAATCATTATTACTTCATGGACACACATGACAAATAAATAGTGGAAATAATTGAAACTATGGTGAAATTGGAAGCACTAAAACATTAAGCAGGTTAACCATTGCAACAACAGCATGGGATGGGAGGAGAAGAGTGCTCAGCAGAAAAAAAAAAAAAAAGTAAAAATTATCAGCCTTTGAGGAGAGTAATAAAGTGTAGAACAACTAAGAGGAATCAGTTTTGTGTTTAATCCATGCAACTACTGATAAACTGGATCCTAAAGATTCCAAGATATAACTAATTACAATTACTGATCTGATAAAAAGGTCAATAATTGCTTGCTGAAATATCTAAACAGTCAGTCTCTGTTTTTGAAACTTCCAATAATCAATGTTTGTCTCATGCTTCAGCAACATTTTTGCTGTTACAGCATGCCACATGCCAGAATACCTTCAAGAACCTGTCAACAGTATTATGTAGGCTTAATTCTAAATTATTGCAGTAATGAATGAAGGCTCAAATGTCTAATTGTCAGTGAAATAAATAGTATCTCTGATAAGATGCTTAACAAGAGAAAAATATCTTTTCCACCCTATTTCTGCTGAAGAAAAATATAAATAATTGATGCATTATACTATGTTGCAGGTAGGCTGAATGGTGATATTTTTAATCCCAGTCATTAGAGAACACATCGTGGCTGCCCTGAGACATGTCAGCAAGGGACCTTCAGGCTTGCCACCACTTGCCTCCACAGATTCCCCTGGAATGAAAACCTAAACATGCAGTCATGGAGGGAGCTGAAGTACTTTCTATGTAGTACCCTCTCTACAATACCACGTTTTGTGTGGTCTGGGCTCTAGCCGGCTTGGTGGTGAACACCTTCCTTCAATATAAACATAAGCATTAGGATCAATCTTTTGGTCTTTCTTCTTCATCTCTACGAGCCAAAGAATAATAACTGCTTGGTGGAGGAAAAAGCATGATAAAGATTATGATTCTTCTGTGATGCAAAAATAGAGGATAATTATTTCATCATTTTCATATCCAGTAGATACGTCTTTTTAAAAATTAAATATGCCTAATTTCAAGGGATTTGGTCCAGAGAGAGAAAACAAGCCTGTGAAAATCCTTACTGTGCTTTATTTGTTTTTTGTTCAAAAAAAAAAAAAGAACCTTTAAGATGTGTACTCTTAGTGGTTATTGTCAATTCTGTAAGCCAACCACCTTTTGATATTAGTCTTCAAGTCATCATCAACTCCTGAATTCCTAAGTAAAAACAGAGGGGAAAAAAAGGGAGTTTTTTTTTGCTTCATCAACATATGCAATAGTAGAAAATACATCTATATTTAAGAAACCCAATGAAGTATCACGCCTGAATTGAAAACTAAAAATTGTTATAGATTCTCAGCCAGTAAGATAAAAAGCTCATGTTAGGAATTATTATAATTTAAATACGTAATGAAAATAGAAAATATTTATATAATAAGATAAATAAAAGATGGTACCATTTTTAGCATCATGACACATCCATTACTTTCATGTAACCAAGAGATCATTTGAGAAATTCAGTCAATAAGATTGCATACTAGTGAATTGTAATCCAATAAGACTGGAAGCTAAGGGATATAAATACATATACATATATAAAGTTGATAAATATATGTATATTACAGATATATAAATAATAAGGGGAAATTATATAAGAAGATCTATATATGAACAAAAATGCTTATTCCACCACATATAGGGCAGAGTTCTCATTAAAAGTTTATGTGGCTGATTTTTTAAAAATGAATGTACATGTCTGAAACTAAGCTAGTCACCTAATTCTCTCTCTAAGTCATCTATGGAGATGCACACATTTTTAACTAAATCTCATTTCATCATAAAGTAGATTTCTATTTCTGGTCGGATGAATCATGTATTGGAAGTTCAGAGCTGAACAATGTCCACAGTATAGACCTCTAAAGCTAGTGGCAATTAATTCCATTCTGAGAAGCATCAAAATTATAAATAAGGGCATTTGTATGCATCAGGCTATTAAAAAAAAAAAACAACAAACATTTAATTTAAAATAATGTATTTATCCTTGCAACAACTTCCTATGTATTTCATTAATTTGCATAAATGACACAATTTCTCACCAGTCCAACCAGTCCAGTTCATGCTTTCCTATACTGAGAAAATTTTCTTTTATAGGTTGCCACTTGCCTCCTTTTCAAGGTCACAGTTTCCTTCTTTTCTTATTGAAGCCTCTTAAGCAAACTTCTTTTTTATTATAAAAATTATTACAAGTATCATTATGTCCTGAGACATATCTGGTTATTTTATTCATTAGATTATTATTAAAACCAAAGGCACTGATTGTGTTTGCTTACATTTCATTGCTTCTGTTGCACTGTGTGCAGTGGTTTAGTGACAGAAAGAACAGATATCCAACATATTCATTTCCATGTGTTATTATATTCTGATAGTGTGTTTCATTATAAGGGAATAGTATTTTTTGGTTTTGGGGAAATAGCTTTTATGCTTTAGGAAAGGAAGCCTTCCTCAACATTAATAGAGCATTAACACACAGGAATACAAAAGCATTTTGGCAAAGAAGCATCACAAGGAAACATACTTGAAGTCAGAGAGGTAATTAGGACAGGTAACTGCCTGCAAGGAGGGAAACAGCGTTATCTAAATAATTGAAGATATTAAAAAGCTAAAAGAAAAGCAGGCAACAGTGCAGTGAGCTAGAGTTTGCTCAGCATTCTTTGTCTCCTAAACTGTATGCTTGAGTTTCAATCCACATAAATTTGGTGAAAGAAAAAGAAGGCTGACAGAATTAGTCTTTTTTTTAATAAATTGCCTGTTACATTTTGTCTTCTCCATTGCTTTATCTCTGTGAGATATCCAGATCTGCAGTCCAATTTTACCCATGCATCTCACCTTTATGAGTGTAGAGGGACTCTGAGCTACAGAACTATATTTCAGAATCAGTTAGGTATAATGAATTCCATAATTTTCATCTAAAATGCATTAATTTGTTGAGTTGAACCAAACAAACACAAGAAAAACAGCCTCAAGAAATGCCAGAAATTACTGAACTAATTATTCCCAAACCATATAATTTTATTTTCAAGGACCTCTCCTCATAACTGCTATACTATTTTAATTTTGCCTGTAATGTTTTGATTCACGTTCTTAGGACACTTTTAGAGGGGATAAGAGCATTAAGTGAACCATGCCTGTGTTTTATACCTGTCAAGTTCAAACATGTTTTTTATAAGTAGTTTTTAATTTATATATATATTTTTATATATATATTTATATATAGTATTTAATTTATGTACAGAGAGATACATATGTGCAATACATATTGTTAAATTCAACAGATCCATACTTTTTGTTACAGTTCGTGGAAAACTAAAAACAATGGAGCACTGATTGATTAGAGTATCAACAAACTCTTTTGAGCAGGAAATAAACTTAATAAAAATATCTCATGCCTCATTTTTACATTTTGTCAGACTTTACTCAGACAGAAACATAGCTTGCAGTAGTTGTGAGTCACTAATACCATCAGTGGTTTCTTGTCTAGTACAAACTGCGAATAATTATCTGTGGTGTGTTAATCTTGGCTGGACACTGGGTGTTCAGCAGGCCACTCTATTAATTCCCCTCCTCAACTGGATAGGGGAAGAGAAAATACAACAAAAGCCTCATGGGTTGAGATAAGGCCTTCCCCTCACCACTCCCTTCTTCCCACACTCAACTTCAGTTTCTCTATACCCTCCCTCAGAGTGGCACAAGGGGACAGGGAACAGGGGTTGCAGTCAGTTCATCACACCTTGTCTCCACCACTCCTTCCTAGAACATACAGATGTATTAACATTGACTTATAGAATATTCCAGATAGCTATTTCAGATAGCTTTGATATAATATTTAAGATATAGATATTTCAGATAGCTAAGAGAATAAGATGAATTTTTATACTTGTACCACCAGTAAATAGTGTTGGGGATCCACAGTACTGTTGGGGATCCAGAATAGAGTTGGGGATTGGTGAGGCACTGGAATGGGTTGCCCAAGGAAGTTGTGAATGCTCCATCCCTGGCAGTGTTCAAGGCCAGGCTGGACAGAGCCTTGGGTGACATGTTGTAGTGTGAGGTGTCCCTGCCCATGGCAGGGGGCTGGAACTAGGTGATCTTAAGGTCCTTTCCAACCCTAACTGTTCTATGATCCTATTCTAGGATTCTAGGATTCTAGAATTCTATGATTCTACTTGCTGGAGCACAAACTAGCTTTTTCCACAGAGACCAAGCAAAAATGCAAATGAGTCAGATCAAGCCTCAAAGATCCTAAAAGGTCTCTAATGTCCTTCCCAAAGAACCTTTTAATGAGAAAAAAACACCACAAACTGCATTCAAACCCATGGTAGGTATATCACACTATAGCAAAAAAATTGCTGCCTTTAAGTGACTACCGTCAAAACAGGGTTAGCGCTTGTTTCTTCCTGATGATTGAAATGCCTGCTATTGGATTACTACTTTCTGCAGTAAAGTATGTGAAATTGTTAATCAGGTGTTTTCTATGCTTAAAACAAAGAAATGGTCAAATAAACAAACAATTTCCCTGTGTCCTGGGTTCAGCAGTAGCAGTCGTGTTTCTCCTTCTTGGTAGCTGGTGCAGTGCAGTGTTTTGACTTTCGGCCTGGGAACAGAACTGATAGCGATGTTTTGGTTTGGCCAAGGACTTTGTGAGCCTCATGCTCTGCCAGGGAGGAAGGGAAGCCAGGAGGAAGCAGAGACAGGACACCTGACCCAAGCTAGCCAAAGAGGTATTCCATACCACAGCACGTCATGCCCAGGATGTAACTGGGAGTTAGCCGGAAGGGCTGGTAGACGGCAGGGTTGGAGGAGGTATTGGTCAGAGCTTGGTTGGGCTGAGGGGGGTGAGTTATCGGTTGGCTGGTGGTGAGATGTTGTATTCTCTTCCCTTGTTATTTCCTTTAT
Source organism: Pezoporus occidentalis (assembly GCF_034315485.1). Lineage (NCBI taxonomy): Eukaryota > Metazoa > Chordata > Aves > Psittaciformes > Psittacidae > Pezoporus > Pezoporus occidentalis. The sequence goes on along the minus strand of NW_026914611.1, from coordinate 2,913,432 downwards.
CATTGTTATTACTGGTAGTAGCAGTAGTGATTTGTGTTATACCTTAGTTACTAAACTGTTCTTATCTCAACCCGTGGGAGTTGCATTCTTTCCGATTCTCCTCTCCGTCCCTCCGGGAGTAGGGGGAGGAAAAGAAGGGGGGAAGTGAGTGAACGAGTTACCTGACTGGGTTTAAACCACAACACCCTGTTCATTAATTGAAACTTATGACAGCAGCATATAAAATCATAGAATAGTTAGGGTTGGAAAGACCTAAAGATAATCTAGCTCCAGGCACCCTGCCATGGGCAGGGACACCTCACACTAAATCACGTCACCCAAGACATTGCCTCATTCTAAGCTGTTATATCCTTAATAGGTAGGCTTTATATTTTGGAGCTTTACAACAAAAGGAAACAAAGAAAAGTGTTTGGCATGTGGTTAATTTATCTTCAGTGTAGACATCTAAAAGTTCAAGTGACTTAAAAGTGACCTAAATGTGATAAATCCCTCTGGTATCTGCTGAGTGGTGTCCATCACATAAAACATGCAAAATAAAACGGGTAAAATGATCTGACAGCATTACTAAGGGCTCAGACATGAACTGAATGGTCCTTTATTTCTCATGTGCTGAAGATCATTTCTCATGTGCTGAAGTGCTTTAAAATTTTGTAATTTTTTCCAAGTTGGAAAATTTTCCTAAATCTTGCATAGGTACATTCACTTCAGTTCATGGCTCAGTGGAATAAGACTTTATAGGCCATTTACATCCCATAATCACAAATACAAATCAACTGAATTTCTTCTCCCTCCATGCTCCCTCTCTCTTACTTGCCTCACTTTTAAAAACTCTAATACAAACTTGCTTTTTCAAAGAAAATAAGGATGAATCTCTCGTTGTTTCTTGCATAGTCAGGCTTCAGAACACAGTAAGTACAAAATTCATGGTACTTTTTTCACTTGGAACTCTGCTTTTTCCCTCTCATTACTCCTTGAATTGTCTTTAAAATACTAAAATCACAAGTTAGTATCAAAAGACATACACTGGGGAAAAAAGTTGTCAACAAACAGCTCTGTCCCACAGTCTAATCTGACGAAATTTCTTCTGCATTCAGTGTTGTTTGGCCTCAGTAAACAGCATTGCAAGAAGAGACAAAACAATCTTTAAAGGAGCATAGATTACTGAAAATGTGTAATCTAAAACTACTAGATGAATAAAGGATATTACTGTCATAAATATGCAGGTTCCTGGATAATTTCCAATTAAGCATCTGAATACTCTCAAACAAATTAGCATGTCAATAGGAATATAATTTTATGTTCATTCTTTATGTAAACTCATGTTTTTTAAATGGCAACCTAATTTCACATTCATTTTCCTAACTCTAGTTTTGAAATGTTGTGTGTACTTTCAAGTTCACTTATTTATGTGGTCTCAATGATAAAGCTAGAGTAAGTAAAATCAATAAAGAAAACAGTATCACCTATAGACATATGTAGGTATGTAGATGTGCACTTCCTAGAAGGAAGTGCAGCAGGAGGGCCAGGAGACCTCCTTGGATGGATAAGGAGCTCCTGAGGAAAATTCAAAGGATAAAAGAGGCTTATAAAAGGTGGAAGCAAGGTCAGGCGGCCTGGGGAGAATAAATGGATGTTGTCCAGGAAGCTAGGGACCAGGTGAGGAAAGATAAGACCCAGTTAGAATTAAACTTGGCTAGGGATGTTAAACAAAATGGCAAGTGATTCTATGGGTACATTGGGAATAAAAGACAGACTAGGGACAACATGGGCCCTCTCCGGAAGCTGTCAGGAGAACTGGCTACCTTGGATTTGGAAAAGGCTGAGGTTCTTAATGACTTCTTTGCCTCAGTCTTTACTGGCAAATGTTCTGACAACACCACCCAAGTCTGGGAAGGAAGACACAGGGACTGAGAATGAAAACCCTAGGCCCACTGCAGGAGAGGATTTGGTTCAAGACCATCTTAAGAACCTGAACATGCACAAGTCCATGGACCTGATGAAAACCATCCAAAGGTCCTGAAGGAGCTGGCAAATGAAGTTGCTAAGCCGCTGGCCATCATTTTTGAAAAATCATGGCAGTCAGGTGAAGTTCCCGACAACTGGAAAAAGGGAAATATAGCCCCCATTATCAAGAAGGGGAAAATGGATGACCCAGGGAACTACAGACCAGTCAGTCTCACCTCTGTGCCTGGCAAAATCTTGGAGCAGATTCTCCTGGATGGCATGCTAAGGCACATGAAAAACAACAAGGTGCTTGGTGACAGCCAGCATGACTTCACTAAGGGGAAATCCTGCCTCACCAATTTGGTGGCCTTCTATGATGGGGCTACAGAACTGATGGACAGGGGTAGAGCAGTTGATGTCATCTACCTGGACTTGTGCAAAGCGTTCGACACTGTCCCACATGACGTCCTTGTCTCTAAATTGGAGAGACACCAATTTGATAGATGGACTCAGTGGATAAAGAACTGGCTGGATCGCTGCATGCAGAGTTGTGGTAAATGGCTCAATGTCCAGCTGGAGACCAGTAATGAGTGGTGTCCCTCAGGGATCGGTGTTGGGGCCGGTCTCGTTCAACATCTTTGTCAGTGACATAGACAGTGAGATTGAATGCGCACTCAGGAAGTTTGCCGATGACACCATGCTGTGTGGTTCGGTTGACACGCTGGAGGGAAGGAATGCCATCCAGAGGGACCTCGACATGCTTGTGAGGTGGGCTGATGCCAACCTCATGAAGTTTAACCATGCCCAGTGCAAGGTCCTACACCTGGGTCGGAGCAATCCCAGGCACAGCTGCAGGTTGGGCAGAGACGAGATTAACAGCAGCCCTGTAGAGAAGGACTTGGGGGTGTTGGTTGATAAGAAAATGAACATGAGCCGGCAGTGTGTGCTCACAGCCCAGAAGGCCAACTGTGTCCTGGACTGCATCCAAAGGAGCATGACCAGCAGGTCAAAGGAGGTGATCCTGCCCCTCTACTCTGCTCTCGTGAGACCTCACTTGGAGTATTGTGTGAAGTTCTGGTGTCCTCAACATCAAAAGGACATGGAACTGTTGGAACAAGTCCAGAGGAGGGCCACAAAGATGATCAGGGGACTGGAGCACCTCCTGTATGACGATAGGCTGAGAAAGTTGGGGCTGTTCATCCTGGAGAAGAGAAGGCTGTGTGGAGACCTCACAGCAGCCTTCCAGTATCTGAAGGGGGCCTATAGGGATGCTGGAGAGGGACTCTTCACTTAGGATGCTCTTCCCTAGGGACTACAGTGATAGGACAAGGGGTAATGGGTTTAAACTTAAAACTTTATTTCTCCTCCCCCCCCACACCTTTCTTTTTTTAATTTTTTTTTAATTATTATTTAATTATTAAACTGCTTTTATCTAAAAACATGAGTTGTCTCACTTTTACCCTTCAGGTTCTCTCCCCCCATTCTGCCTGAGTGCTGTGTAGTGCTTATATGCAAGCTGAGGTTAAATCATGACAGTAATCCATGCATCTAATCTGCAATAGTCTGGTTTTTGGAGATAATTTGCGGCTGTGTATACTATGAAAACTTAAAGCCGAGTACAAATTTTAGCACTTTTGCTATGGAATATAACCTTGAAAGTGATACGTAGTAAATTATGTGGTATTTCTCATTATAACAATCAGTATGAAATGTGGGTACTTCTCAGACATTAATTAATTAATTTTCACTGTGCTGTGTAACACGAAGTGTCCAGTATCTTAATTTCCCAGATATTTACTGGATATGAAGAAAGGAATGCCACAGAGAATAAATATTCACAAAATACTAATGTTCAGCCTGCTGTGCTCTGGATCATATTTTAAGATCATCAATATTTTAACACCATACTTTGCAGTATTTTATTTTTTCTTCTCCCACTCCATCTCTACAGCTTTCAATAACTTTAGTTGCTTTCTGGAATTATATTTTTTCTTCATAATTTATCCCAGAAATTAAGTCAGACATACACAATAAGCAATATGCAGTAAATTATCACTTGTGAAACGAAAGGGTTAAGTGGCTTGCCTACTGTAATGCAGAAACTTTCCTATGGGGGAAGGGGTTAAATTTAGTTCTATATCTGTTATATATCTATATCTATATATCTAATATGCTATTAGAAATTATATATATATTTTCTATATATTCAGTAATTTCATCTTGACATGTTTTTTGTTTGAGTTCTCATTGTAATTAACAGATAACAAGTGAAAACCTTCCAATTTCATTTCTGTAGACTAAGTAATTTAACTTTTCTTTCTCAGCAGCAGGTCTGGAAGCCTCCTGCCAGCAACCTCTTTTGAATCCTTTGCCTTTCATTCAGACAAACTTGGGAAGATGCCATGATTCTGACTGGAAGACTGTTGTACTTTGAGGAGTTAATGATCCGCACAACTGATGTAAGCAGGTACGTGCTGTACAGCATTGCAAATAACCCTTGACCTCCTGGGCTGTGCTGTGTTGCACATACTCCTTCTCAGAAGATGAACCCAGCTAGCTGATGGCAATGGAAAAGCCTGGAGGCTGCACCTGCTTGACAAGAGCAATCATGCCACTTGCTATCATTGCCTTTATCTTGAAGTGAAACAACACCTCAAATAAACATCCTTTTCTACCACAGTTCTTTTCAGAAAAATCGTATGAACCCCCTGAAGTCCACAACACCCACAAATGTCACCTAGGACAGCATACCATGGCCACACTAGAAGTCCATACTGTATTGACTCAGGATTCCCACCATCAGAATCATAGAATCATAGCATGGTTTGGGTTGGAAGGGACCTTAAAGCTCATCCAGTTCCAACCCCCTGACATGGGCAGAGACACCTTCCACTAGACCAGGTTGTTCAAGAAGGGACATAAGACTGTATAACTGGTCATTACCTTATCTAAAAGTTAATGAAATACTTATCTTGAGAGAGTTTGTTTTTTTCTTGTGGCACCTAAAGGAGCCAGTACCTGTTGTTGCAAAGCAGAAGAGGAGAAAGACAGGCCTTCTGAAAGAAAAACTTAGTTTATTGTTATTTGTCTTGTTTGTTTGTGTTAGGGTAAAATTTACTCATTTGTTCAAAGAAACTTTAGTCTTGCCTGCTTAAGCAATGAGACTTTATTCTACAGTTTCATGAATGATATAAAACTTTGTTAACAAATTTTGCAGGGGCCAGGAATTGAAGATTGGCAAATAATTTATGATATTACTTATCTGTAGTCTCAAGCTCAGTTTAAGACATCACAAGTATATGTTTTCTTATGTAAAGAGATATAACTGTGCATTGTACTTATGGAACCTAATTCACCAAGCAATGACTCTTAGAAGTACATGGGGTTCTGCAGATGGTTGTCAGGGGTCTGACAAATGGTCTTAAGTGTTGCGAAGTACGATGCAGAGTCAGACTGAACAAAAGGTTAGGAGTCACTCACGCAATAACAGGAGAAAACAGAAAAAGTAATTTATATTTGGAACTGGGGAGATATCTAGGATCATGAACCTGATCCCTACAATTCAGGAGGTATCTGAATAACTGGAAAGAATTGTGACAATCACTGAAAAACTGAAATGTGTACCTCACAGTAGAAGATTACAAGAGTTCTATTGAATTACCAAAGATACGACTAAGCCACTGACTTCATCAGTGTCTATTACCTTCACAAGGAACATTACTTTGAAAATAAAGTGGAAAAGGATATAATTGACAAAGTAATAAGATCTGACTGCTGAAGGATGAATTTATAGAGCTACCTCTACAATTCGTTCTTGTTTTAATTGCCTGTTAAAGCTGCACTGACTCTAAAGGTAGCAGAGGGCTTTTGCTTTTATTATAAGCAAAAAGACAATTTACCAATTATAAAAATACCATCAAGGCTCATTTCCAAAATGAAAATTTTAAATTCTGACCATGTTTCCCTAAAGAAATACTCTGCATATAATAAAAATTAGTAGGGTATACTGCTATGAATATATGCAGGAGAAACCTGGTAATTGTAACAAGTTTTTCTGCCTTTATAAGGTATGATTTTATTTATTTATTTTTAATCTAATTTTACCTTAAGTAGAGCTCTGGTCCTTTCAGCAGAAGCTTTTTTTCATTATAGTATCTTCATTCACACAAATGTAGCTTATCTTTCTATGTATTTACACCTTTGGATTGACTTGTTAGCCAAGTTACAATTTTTGTATGATCTCTTCTTATAGTTACATAATTCAGTTGAATTGTTCTTATTAGAAGATCCATATGGCTTGTGGTAAATTGTCAGAGACTCAGAGTCAACACTGGAAAAAAAACAACCCAGTGTTTCTTCATTCATTAACATTTTCTCCACGAATCAGCCACTCAAAAGTTCTCAAGTTCTGTTAGTCAAGTGCCTTAATAATAAAAGATTATTGGTGAGATTCAATGAAAGATATTAATCAGAGTTCACCCTGAAGATGTACAGAGCCTGTATTGTAAACTGAGGCCTCAGACAAGAAGGCAGAGCTAGGAAAAGTTAAAATGCAGCAAGCAGGACTAGAAACAGGACAAAGAATCACAGGGAAACACTTCTCAGTTTGTTAGCGTTGAGACAAACACATAACCACCGGGATGGTTATATGAGGTGTTTTATTGAGGTGCCGGGAACCAGGGGTACGCACCCAAATCTGGTTCCGACTCCCGTCACATCGCATTCGCAATTTATACACTAAAAATTTTGTAACTAATACATATTCAACACAGATTACATCATTTATTAATACATATGCATCAAGGATTTATACTTCAGTCTATTACGACATCAGCCTCTTCTGCGCTTCCGCAGCCCCCTCTGGTGGTCGCCCTGATGAAGTAAGGAGTCTTCCTCAGATGAAGTAAGAAGTCTTCCTCAGGTTGTCCTCTTCACCTTTTCTCTACTTGGCTAGGTCCCAATCGTCTTGTGGACGTTAGCATGCTCTTATCTTCACCAGGATGCTTCTGATATGCCCTTTTTGGCTATCTTAAACTTAGGTTCTGCTTGGGTAGAATTTTACAATACATACACCCATACTCCCCTCACCATATGCAGTTATGTTAGCTCTTGCTACCAAGACTACCATTGTACCATTTAGTTATAGAGTAACTATGATACAAAACGGCAAAGTTACAACGTCTTCTAATATACAAAGCCTCACTATTGATTTATAAATTTCTCAAATATAATCATTTTACTATTTTATATGATTATTTTATTGTAAAAACTTCACCCTCTCTAACAAGTTCATCTAATGTAAACCAAATCAAAGACGGTTATTGACTTGTTAATAACATGTAATTAAGCCACAATGTTGCTTCTTTCATAAATGTGTTCTCTAATGTTGCACACTCTTAATGTATCATTTACTTCTCCAAATTAATTGGAAGGATGTGACATGTTACTTTCACATTTTAAATTTCATTATTTTTTTAATCTTGCAAATGGTAAACATCTCGAAATTCACTTCAGTACAAGGCTCTGGAGCAGTGTGCTAAAGGCAGACTCTGTTTTCTGGGCATTTTCTGCAATCCTAACACTTCTTATTCTGTTCATTGAAACACAGCACTGCCCAAAACCTGTTCCTTCCTCTGAGTTGTCCTAACACCCTTCTTTTAATTAGGACAATGGTGACTTCAGTCACCATTCTCAGGCATCTAATCTCAACTTCAAAATCTTAACCAAGAAGTCTTTTAGTCAGCCATGCAGATAAAATATTATGTTCATATTATTCTCATTTCCCAGGGGAGATTTTGAGAACCCTGAGATAGGTAGTCTGCATTTATGAAATGAGCCATTTATTGTACTGTTTAAGTGTAGAAGCGTTTGTTGTAAGACAGACATGAAACTCATTGTCAATACTCATCAATACAGAAGAAACCACATATAAAGAACTTTTTAAGCATGGATGATAGAAATAAAATTAAACAATACAGGTAGTAAAATGTTTGACCAAAGGACTAATAACAAAAATGACTGATATAAACTGAAACCTTATTATTAGATAATTACTGAGATGGCAAATAGCCTTGCTGTAGTAATTTCATCACCGCAAAACAAAGAGGTTAATTCAGGATTGGGGAAATTGCCTAGAACCTGATTTTATTTTTGCCCAACAGGGTAGTTAAACAAATACTTGGGATGCTGCCTCTGTTCAAAGTATTACTGGGCCTTTCTGTAGAGTACAGTATATAGTTTTAGTTATCCATGGTTCATGAAGGAGGAGCACAAACTTAGCTAGGTCACAGAAAGATTAATAGGATGAAATGGAATTTTACAAGCAGAAAATAAAATAATTCAGCTTGTCCAGGTCAAAAAACAAATGCTGAGAGAATGTGATTGCTCTCTATAACTATATAAAAATACTGTTTGAACTGAAGGACAGCTTTGGTACAAATAGAAATTAATTACATGTGGGGAGAAAAAGAAAAAAAAAGACCAAATTAGAGATTATCAGAAGGTTCCTTACCACCAGTAAAGTTCTAGAGCAGCCCTGTAAAAGGACTTTTGAGACCTAAAACTAAGCTCATTTTTAAATGCAGATCTGTAAGTGAATTAAAGATAAAATAAATAAATAATAATATATTAAAAAAAAAAGTTAAGAAAGAAGATAGGTTCCAATGGCAAAAAATCCCATTTCAAAGCTCAAGTATTTGATAATACAAAGTACTTGACATAATATAGGGAAGCCTAAACAATACTTCAAGCATAGGTCATGAGCACCACTAGGTTTTTCATTTGCACTAGTGTTTAATCATTTTGAAACAGTTATATCCTGAATAATTTCATATCTGGTTCCCAGGAAAAGAGAGAAAATGAGACGTTAAAATGCATTTTTGCTTTCTTGACCCTAGACCTGACTTGAAATTATGTCCTTCACTGATTGCCACTATAACTGACACTGTCAGAAAAACTCCCACTATTTTCTACTAGTTAAAAGGTAGCAATGGAGCTTTGCAAAATCTCATCAATAATTTTGACTTGGATGAAAATGTGACACACAGATTGAATTTGTTACCACCACATCAGATCAAAGACAGTTATCCACATCTTAGGAAGCAACTGAGTAGACAAATCTATACTTTACATAAGCATATAGATGCAGTATATAATTTTGCTTCAGTGCATCTTGTTATCTGAGTACCTGTAATCTAAATTCCAGAAACATGACAAATCTTTCATGTCTATTTTTCTATGATTGGAAAATTCTAGGAAAATGTGAAACAGTTGAAATCAACATCAGAATTGAATATGTGAACAAATACATCCATTGCCTTTTTAAATGCCTTTGGTATGGTACCGAACAAATCTCCTCAGGGCTGACAAATATGACACCAGGCATATAGGAGAGTCAGTCATTTCTAGAATGGCAAATGAAGGACAAATAGGATGAAATAAAGTATTAAATATTGCAGAAACTATATATATTTAGGTTCTCAGCTTCCCAAATATGATTTCCTTTTAGGTCTTCATATTTTAAAAATTTTAATACAACAGAGTTTTTTTGCTTTCTTTAGTAGAGCCCTTTCCTCATGTCTTTATATAAACAACTGCAAGCCTCTGCAATACAAGAAAAGGAATAACAGGGAGGAGGGAAAATAAATTGACATTTTCTTGACAAAAGAACACCTTCCCAAAATAGTAATAACTAGAAAGGGTATTATTTACAATATATCATGTTTTATACATAGCAATGCAATGAAATATTAAATTTATATTATGAAAATATAATACACAACAGATTCATGATATATTACATGATTACATGAAAGTGATATACGTATGCATATAATAGGAAAGAATATATGATATTAAACTGCTGAAAGGTTTAATCTCCCCTAATTTTATATGGCTAACCTGGTCATTTACATTTCATTTTGGTACTGTCAATTGCTTTCTAGACAGTGAAAGGAAGCAGATACTTTTTGGATGTCCTGACCCATGCCCTCGTAAAACAAATTTCTTCCCATAAAGGTACTTCAGAGATGTCACAGGTCATTGTATTTGCACTGTAGATTTCTGCATTTGGTCAAATACATACCACATCTAGCAGTCAGATCAAACCCGCACTTCATAACTGTACTACTTCTATTCTGTGCATTTTGCATTTATGTACAAATTGGATTTGTCCTCATTGCAATCAATAAGCATTAGTAAGTTCAGTGACACTGGACTGACATGACTAAAATTACATCTTGTTATGGATTACCCTACATGAATTTCCTGTTATGAATTTCCAGTAGTCTGTGTCTTTCTGTGGATTAATTCTGTGAAATTGTAGGTAATGAGTATCTCTCTGCTGAATTACACAAATATTAAAACCAACTCTCTGCACTTCACTAATATCAGCAGGGTCCCCCAGTTTCAATTTTGTTGGACTAATTCATGCCACTTCAAATTTTATTATGACTCAGAAATTTCATTCCATAATTAATTGCATGAGCAGCATGAGCATGCCCTGGATACTGAAAGATTAGAGCCTGCTTTTCTACATCTTCAGGCATGTTCAGACACAGAGCTTCTATTTAGATGTAGGGAATTTAGTTCTGAAGTTTTAGTTCAAGGAATTTCCAGTACAATGTTAAAAATTAGTTTTCCTATTTTCCTAGCCACTTACAATTTAGAGGTAGGAATACAGGAGACATGTGTTCTTCTGAGGCAGCAGCTACAGGCTAGGAAAGTTAACCAAGAGTTTTTTTAAATGATACTAGACACCTATATTTAGATACCTGAATCACACTCAGAATCTGAGCTATCAGTTTGGTTGCTTTTATGCCAATAGAAAGAGACAGTCATTTCCTGAAAGCAATTCATCCCACCTTAAAAGACTTTTCTAAGAGAGAGGGAACGACTTGCAACTTGGAGGTACCAAACTCTCTACTGATTGTAGTGGAAATACATTTATTAAATTGGAATAAGCAACTAATTTTTAGATGGCTGATTTAAGCTGAGGTGTTTGTTAATCAAAAGAGATAGAAGGATATCTGTCAGTGACTACTATCAAGAAAGAATGGAGACGTGAAGTACTCCCAGTTTTCAGATTCTATCTGGTCATGATCATGGACTGTGAATACATAGATCATATCTTCTCAAATTGTAGGCTGCAGATTGTTCAACACTTAGTCAATTTGCCAGATCATGACATCACTTATGAATTCTGTTAATTAAAGGCCATGAAATTAATAACAAGGTTCAAATAATGGAGATGACAGCCTTTTGTTACTCTTTAATGGGTATTCCAAATATCAGGAATTGCATTATGTTTATTGGTCATGTTCCAATAAAATTATTTCCTCTCTACGTTGTTCAATTATCATATGATTTCATGAAAGCAAAACTTTTGATGTAGAAAATGTATGCTGCTTTCACTTCTTATTTGAGCACATCAAATAAAAATGTAAACTTATCCTATGTGTAAGAACTGTAAAATATTTTTGGTAGAACAGGAGCTCAATTAACTTGAAAGCATATTTAAATTCTGAGCAATTACAACTTTTGCATGTAATAATAAAATAATATTGCATGTAATATAAAACACTTTTTTTTTAAGGTTTTCTATGTCAAGCTGTTTAGGGATATATTAAAATTGGGATCAAAGCAAGTACTACCTTTTCTACTACAAAATTTCCCTCCATTCCTCATACGTCAGTTCAAAGCCAGGTGGTTCAGGAAAAAGTGGTTGTTGGGGTTCTAATGTCGTTTGAATAATAACACCTTCCACTGATCCTGTAAAGCATATTTATCACTAATGATATGCTACCAAACTGTTGAAAAAAACTCCATCCAGAAATTTAGATTGCTTTCTTTGATCTCTTAGGAAGATAACATGCTCTAAACATGGTCAAGTGCTCAGAACTGAGTGGCAGACTTGCCTGTCAGTAAACTGTTAGCGTAAGGACTAATTAAGCTCTGCCTGATGTTCTGGAGAGCCATTATAATAATTCTTTAGCAAGGGATTTTTTTTTCATTTTTAATTTTTTATATATGGGGGACACCAAAATAAAATTTCACAGTGATGCTGAGATTTTTTTTTATTTTATTAGGCTAACCTAAAAAATTTATGAGGGCTTTTCTCACCTTTCACATTTATAGAATAAACAGGACTAGAAGTCAGTCACTTAAAGCCTCACAATTTGCATATTGCTGATGTAATATTGCTCTAATATTTGTGATTATAAGTAAACTTACTGATAAGTCAGGCAGAGAGACAGAAGACAAAGACTTCTTGTATTACCTTTTACTGTCTCTGTAAACAACCCAAAATACTTGAAAAATGTTTGTCCTTTAACAACAAAGATAGTGACACAAAGCACAAGAGAAAGCCTTTCACATCAACAGCAACAACAACAACAAAAAAAAAAAAAACAGAAAAAACCACCCCAAAACCAAAACCAAGAACAACAAAAAAAACACAAACAACACAAAAACCCACAAAACAACCACCAAACAAAAGAAACACAGACACACAAATAAAAATAAAAAAAAACCACAAACACATACACACAAAACAACCCACCCTGACGTTGTAATTTTTTTAATGAGAAACGTTAAAACAACAAGTTTTTAGAATCTGCTGGGAGGGTTGTTTCCACTTGGTTTATCTGTAACTGTATTCTTTCTAATGACTAGGTGTCTATATGTCTGATAAATTTTGCTTATATTTGAATACTAGCCACTCCATGTAGAATGAAATACTTGTAACTAACATACTGATGTAGTAGTATACATTCATATAGACCTGGCACAATAACAGAAGTGGGAGTGCAAAATGCAGTATGCATGTGTAGGACATGCATGGAATAACAAGACAGGGGACAGAGAGTGGCACTGGAAATCCCAAAGCTATAAGGATATTTAGCTAATTGTCAGTGAACTGTGAGACAAGGAGGCACAAAAGTACAAAATGTAATCAGTTCTAAGTAATGTTAAGTTTGATGGCTTTGTAATGGAAAATAACTGCGGTGCTTGGAGGTAGTTGACATAGTTTCAGGCCCTCAGGGCCTCAGTACAAAAGGTGTGAGAAAAGCAGAATAGAAGGACAGGACCTGGGATGGGGAGTATCCCGGACTAGCAGATGTCCAGGATGACAGCAGTTAAACTAACTGATAAGTAGAAGGCCAGGATGATTGCTATGTCTGTAATGTTAATTAAGCTTGTTGGGAAAAGTAAACGACCCTTAAAGACCACCACATTTTTGTATGCATGCCGGAAAACTTTTGGAAAATGATGTAATATGCTCAGTGACCATATAAGGATGACCTGTATAGCAATTCGGGGACACACCTTAGGAGGAGCCTATGTCTCCCGTCACCGCAATAAAGAATACCTGCTTGTCAACTTGAAACTGTTGGCAAGTTTGTTCCTGGAGTTTTCTCCGAATCACTGTAGACATGGGAACTGAACAAAATTAGGTTCAGGGTTAACAGATGAAACAACATATGGGTATGTGACATATGTTAACAAGCCAAATATAAGAGGCATAACGTGAATTTTCACACCAATGAAGAAAATGCAAAGTGTAAAACATGTTAGCAAAGTTATTAAAGTTCCAATTGTCTCTTCCAGTGAGGACAAAGAAATCACTTTCAACTTGATAAACCACCATGACAAAGGACTCAGGATGCTGATGACTCACTGTCCCAATATTTGAATACATATGAAGATTCCAAGGTGCAATAGGAGCATGGACATCTCAGCAGAAATTGGGTAGATAGACAGTAGGAAATATGTTTACACCAAGTTTAACTGTACTGTTATTTTAGAGATTTTTTTTTCTGTTTCAATATTCTTTGCTTTATTTGTTTACCTATAATAATTAAGAATTGGACTAATAAGACAACTACAAAGTTCAGCTGATTAAACGTATTCCAGGTGAGCTGTTTTACAGAAAAGAGCTATCTCTGGAGTTGTATATTTTACCCTTCTGTGGTATGTAGAATGCATATTGGTGAATTTGAAAATGTCTCTTGATTGCCTCAAGCAGTCTTCAATTGCAAGGTTACTGAATTTTGCAGCCCTACCTATTGTTAGCGTTGAGACAAACACATAACCACCGGGATGGTTATATGAGGTGCTTTATTGAGGCGCCGGGAACCAGGGGTACACACCCAAATCTGGTTCCGATTCCCGTTACATCGCGTTCGCAATTTATACACTAAAAATTTCGCAACTAATACATATTCAACACAGATTACATCATTAACTAATACATATGTATCAAAGATTGCTACATCAGTTTATTACGACATCAGCCCCTTCTGCGCTTGCGTCGCCCCCTCTGGTGGTCGTCCTGATGAAGTAAGGAGTCTTCCTCAGATGAAGTAAGAAGTCTTCCTCAGGACCTTTTCCTTACTTGGATATATCCCAATCCTTGTGTGGACGCTAGCACTTTCTTATCAACTTCTGGTATGCTCTTTTGGCTACCTTAAGCATAGGTTCCGTCTGGGTATAGTCTCCAGTACATACCTTTCTAAATCCACCCATACATGTATCATTGCAACACTGGTTACAGAACAGCCGTGATACAAAATTGCAAAGTTACAACATTTTCTAATATACAAATCTTCACTATTGATTTATAAATTTCTTAAACATAATCAATTCTACTATTTTATATAACTATTTTATTATAAAAACTTTACCCTCTCTAACACTATGATGGACATGTGATTGATGAGAAGCAGATGTAAAGAGATTAAGTCTATCTGATGTGATCTCATTTCTTTCTCACCTGCTGAAATACACAGATTTATTTTTTTTTTTCCCTCAGTTGTAAGGTATCTAAGATAAATACTACTAAATCCCTACTGAAATCACATGCTTCTTCAGCGATGAACCATAATGTTAAAATTCCCGAGTTATTCTGAACTTGCTTAGGGAAGCATATTTTATATATGTAAAGATATTTTGGTTGGAATTTGTTGCAGAATGACTCTAAGAGCAGAACCATAGAGTTCTGGAGGACTGTGCAAGCAAGGCAGGGGGTGGCCCCCACAGGTGGCCAGAGACCGGACCTGGGAGGAGAATGTGGAGGAAGCTGTGGGGGCTAACCAATACTGTTATGCCAAGAAGGAGTGGCTGAATACCACTCCTATATATGTGTGAACTGCGTCACAAATAAACTAGAAGTTGCTTATCACCCATATTGGGTTGGCCTGTCTGCTTCTCCTCGCCGCTTACAAATGGCGCCCGAACAGGGACACGGATTACAGGGCCCTGGTCGCTGGGGACCCGGATTATAGGGCTCCGACTAGCGGGGACCCCGGATATAGGGCCCCGACTAGCGGGGACCCGGGATACAGGGCCCCGGTCGACGGGGACCCGGGATATAGGGCCCCGACTAGCGGGGACCCAGGATATAGCGGGGACCTGGGATACAGGGCCCCGGTCGACGGGGACCCGGATAAAGGGCCCCGGCCGACGGGGACCCGGGATAAAGGGCCCCGACTAGCGGGGACCCGGGATACAGGGCCCCGACTAGTGGGGACCTGGGATACAGGGCCCCGGTCGACGGGGACCCGGATAAAGGGCCCCGGCCGATGGGGACCCGGGATACAGGGACCCG
Organism: Pezoporus occidentalis; assembly: GCF_034315485.1. Taxonomy (NCBI): domain Eukaryota; kingdom Metazoa; phylum Chordata; class Aves; order Psittaciformes; family Psittacidae; genus Pezoporus; species Pezoporus occidentalis. The sequence continues at coordinate 2,897,882 of NW_026914611.1, read as the reverse complement.
GTTTAACGGGGACCCGGGATACAGGGACCCGGTTTAACGGGGACCCGGGATACAGGGCCCCGGTCGACGGGGACCCGGGATACAGGGCCCCGACTAGCGGGGACCCGGGATACAGGGCCCCGGTCGATGGGGACCCGGAACGGCGAGAGAGCGGCGCCGGCGGCAGCGGCCGGGCAGCGCGGGCAATGCTGCTGCGGTGGCGTGACGGACCCAGGTGCTTGGACTAACCGAAAGAATCCGCCGCTGGGGTGAACCAGACACTGCTGCGTCGGGAGGCCGATCCGGAGACCGAGGTTACAGGACAACCCAGAAGAAGACGATCCGGAAAAGGCTGGCCATGAAAATGGACCGAGAGGTAGCCCTGGACTTATTACAGTGCTTCTTATAAAAGCGGGGAACTGAGCCCTGAACTTTTTACAGTGCTTTTTATAAAAGCGGGGAATTGAGCCTGAGACTCTAAAGCAGCTAGCAGGTCTACTGCCTGTAGGGAAGGCTAAGAGATTTTTTTTGCAGATCCTAATACAATATTTGAGAAGAGTGAGTGGCAAAAGTGTGGTGATGAACTATTTGACTCTGTGCTTAATGATTATAAGAAGGCAAACTCAGTAAGCCACGGAGGGAAGTAATGAACTGTATAAAAAGATACAAGGCAGAAAAGAAAACTGCCGCGGTAGCAACGGAGAAACTAGGAACAGACATCCCCGGTCGGTTGAAACCGGGGGAAGATTACAACTCGGTGCCCCCCCCCCCCCCCCCCCAACTCGCGGGAGCACAGGGTCTCCCACCCCGCACCCCCCCTTCCTTTTCTCCCCCTCCATCAGAAGGTGCCGCGGAGGAGGTGCTCCCCCACCACCCTAGTTCCGAAAGTAGGGACTTTGAAAAGGACAGAAAAAGTATATTAGTAGGTATACGCATGATAAATGTCGAGAAATCCGAAAGAAAGAGGGCGGTGCCTCGGCGCCGGATCGATTGCGGCGCCACTGTGAAGCACGCAGTAAAAAATAGAGATCATGCGCGAGCGGGAGATTTAAAGGAGCCGCGAGCCTCTCCAACCCACTACGCCTTAGAGTGAAAAAATTTTTAACTCAGTCACGGAGGAGCCAGGTCTGCAGATGGCTACATACCGAACGAGAGACATCTGATAAGAAAGACACAGCTGCGAGCAACGGAGACCCCGAGTTCGGCGCAGGATCAGCCCCTGTGTCGCCTGAATCCGAGCCAGATTTATATCCTCTGCTTCCAGACCCTGACTCTGTCTCCCGGGTCTGTCTGCTCAGACTTGCTGGCCCTGGAGACGCTCAGTTGTAACAATGGGTAACCAAATATGTGATCATTACTGGGGAATTTTCTGCAATGGGCATTTCTGCATATCCTGTGTTTACTACACAGCAGGGGGCTAAAGAGTGGGAAGCTCTTGATCTCAAAATAGTTAAGGAGGCCTGGCAAACGGTGACCACGTATGTGTTAAAATTCTCTTATACTCAAGCTGTATATGTTATGATTTTTTCTTGCAATTGACAGGGAGAGCCCATACAGTCTCTCTGTGATACTCATGTACTAGAAGTTGGTAAATAAAAGTATGTCCATGTTTCTATCAACCCTTGGAGACCTCTGTAGACACTGCTGGCCACTTCTTCCAGCACAGGCTGGCCACCTGTGTTGGAATGAGTGTGCATTTTGGTCAGTATAAAAGCCCAAGCCTCATACAATGTGGGGGAGGCAGAGCCTCTGCGGGGACGCCTGCTAAGGTTGAGCCTGCCACCTCGCACTGCAATGATGCTTCTCGGAGCTGGTTTGCTGTTAGTCTCCACAGGGTCCTTGTGCCACGTTCTGTACGTGGGACTGTAGTGGAAGTAATGATGGGTTTTGCAGGGACTCAAAAAAAAAAAAAAAAAAAAAAAAAAAGGGAGAGAGAGAGTAATGATGTTACATTTAACTTTAACCTGTCTAACCTGTCTACTTCTGAAGAACTGATAACCTGGGGGAGGGGGTGTATTTGTGTCCTCCTGCCTGCAGGTCCATGGCAACTGTGCAAAGTTTGTGAAGCCCTGCCATGAGCTGGACAGACGAATGGAAAAACCTGATGCCTCAGCTACAGGAGCTGACCGTGATTACCCCAAGCAGAATGAGATAGAGGAAGAGAAAGAACAAATAACTGCAAAACATCACTTGGGGACAACTGAAAAGTAACATCCTGAATATGTGTGCTTGTAAAGTAGCTATATTAGAGGTTGTGATTTTGTGTATAAAACCACCTGTATTTACTAGCTAGTTGTTAATAAGAAACTGCACCTTGTATTGTGTAGATTTGTCACTTGTAAAAGAGATGTTAGAGTATGGAAACTTTCAGCCTGGGAACAACTCTGATAACACCGAAGTTTTTAGTTGTTGCTAAGTCACTCTGACCAAGGACTTTCTGAGTCTCTTGCTCTGCCAGGGAGGAGGGGAAGCTGGGAGGAAGCAGAGACAAGACACCTGACCCAAACTAAACAAAGGGGTATTCCATACCACAACATGTCATGCGTGGTATATAAACTGGGGGCAGTTACCCAGAAGGGTTAGATCATTGCATGGGGGTCAGGCTGGGTATCAGTTGGTGGGTGGTGAGCGTTTGTATTCTCTTCCCTTGTTATTTCCCTTATCATTATTATTATTGGAGGTAGCAGCAGTGATTTGTGTTATACCTTAGTTACTTGACTGTTCTTACCTCAACCCATGGGGGTTACATTCTTTTGATTCTCCTCCCCATCCCTCTGGGAGCCGGGGGGGGGGGGGGGGGGGGGGGGGGGGGGGGGGGGGGGGGGGGGGGGGGGGGGGGGGGTGGGGTGGGTGAGCAAGAGGCTGCATAGTTCTGAGTGACTGGCTGGGCTTAAACCACGACTGGGACAGGAAAAGTCTAAATGATAGAGTCTCCCCATCAAGCCAGAGCCCAAGTCTAGGTCTTGTGTCTTGGCAAAGACAGTTACTTCAAAGTGGACAGGGAAGCCAGGACCCTGAATGCTTGATTTCTGGTCAAATCTTGAAGTATATTACCCAATTCCTGGAAAATGGAAATGAGAGAGTAAAGTCAGAACTGTATTAGGCCTTACAAACACCATCTATATTCTATATTTGAAGCCATGGAATTTTTGGCAAAGCAAATTCCTTGGTCCTGTGAGACCATCGGGCTCACTCAATAAAAAAAGAATCAAAAACTGGGTCTAGGAAAGTAGGATGCCAAAGTTACAGTTTTGTGGTCTTTACTGGGTTACCAGTTCTCCATTTCTCAAGATTTTAAAGCCAGTGTTATTCATTTCACTTCCTTTCTGGTTCCCCAAAATGCCTCCTTGACGTGTTTGACTTTCAGAGGTATCTTCTTGCAGCTGTATTTATAGATCCTGATCAATAGAGAAGTAGTTTTAGATGTTAGACTAAGATGGGGTCCTTAGCAGTTTGGGCTGATGCTTTGCTAAAGCATGGTAATAAAATTTCTTAGGCCATTAACAGAGCTGTACAGTCTGCCTTGTATACTTAACATTGAAGTATAATAATCATAACTGACATAATGTCTGCCTGCATAAGAAGTTTGGAAAGTGCATCTCCTGCTCTGATATTTACTCTTCAATCCACAGAAAATTTTCCATCAGTTAAAATAATGTAAGCTTGGCATATATAAGTGCCCCTGAGAAACAAACCATTCTATGAGTCAGGGAGATTTAAAGCCAATTCTTTGTAGCATGTAAAAGTTAACACTTATGTCTTTATGAAAAACAATTTTAATACATTTGAAATGAGCTTAGTCAACTATGTTATCTGGTATTACATATACATAAAAAAAAATAAGTATAGTTAAAACCATTGCCAAATTCAAGATGGGAAGATAGATATAATCAGATCAGCTTCAGGATTTGAAGAAGAGATAGACTTTTGCAATTTCCTAGTCCAAATGAACACTTCTGAAAGTCAGAGTCAGGCTAATAATGTGATAGAGTGAGATACTGTATCACAGTGTATTTCTCAAATCTGATGATCACATATTTTGCAGGATGTGATTTTGACATTGGCTTACTCTGTTCTCAATTAACAGCCTTGAAAAGAGAAGTGTTACTTCTTTTACAGTGATAATTAAATTAAACGAAATTTCTTTGTGACTTTTTTAATAATACTAATATCAATACTGTAAAAGAAAAAAGCTTAGGAATTATGTCACCGTCTTATGAGTTGGAAGATTTGATGCAAACTGGTTCTTTTGCTAAATTTCTTTGTGATTTTGGTCAGATGGTTTAATTCTGAATCTCTTCCTGGGATAATGGTACTTCCATCTGCACTAGGAGAAAGTAAAAAAAATAATGTAGAAAAACTGTTATAAGAAGGATATTGTAAATAGCTTTGAGAAAAAAAATATGTTGCTTTTATTTAGGGATGACAAAAATATTAATCTAGGTTCATGCATTTTGGACTCTTACTCTGTAATGCTTAGCATTACAGCTTAGCACATGAAAAAGGGATACTGTCAAAGATAAGCAGTATTTGAGAAATTCAGAAGATCATTTTTACTTTTATTTGATGTACCTGCTAACTGAACTCCTAAATCATTCTGCTAATTCTGGGCTAAATTTACGCATTTATATTTATGAAGAGATTACCTTCCCCTTTAAAAGGGGGAACAAAAGATATGCCAATTCCAAAGCTTACCTAGCAAATTTCCCCTAGGGAAGGGGAAATAAAGGTACTGGATGAAGGAGGAAAACAGTTACTGATAAGAAATTTGTCCAGGTTATTCTGTTCCTCCAGTGTCATCTCCAGCATTTCAGGTGCATTGACTAGTTTTTCATACTACAACTTCTCCCATCAGGAGGATGAATTTTATCAGGCATACAACAAAGTTATTTTTAAGAAGTCTTCTATGAAGACAGTGGTTAGCTCTATACCTTCTCATAAGCAAATCCATTTCTAGTACAAAGGACCTAAGTCATTGGAAGCACCAATACTGCCAATAAGAATCAATGAAGTTGATAACTTTAGCCATTTTGGTGTATTAAGTTGTGTACTTTTCATTTCATTCTTAGAGTACAGGACTTCAGCATCTCTCCTTGGATATTTTCTCTATCCAAGAAAGAGGGAGACTGAAGCTATTTAAAACTATTGAAGGCGACAGTAGTAAAATGATTTGCTCACTCTCTTAGGTAGGAATTCATGACAGCTATGTTCATTAAAGTCATCGCTTGTCACAGGAACAACTTTACTTTCACATGAATCATAATAATTTTAACAGACTTCAGCAATAAATAACTGGAAACAGTAAAACATTTGCTTTTCTGTGGTGAACAAAGCAAGAAATGTAACAATTGCTCCACACCAAATAAATATTTCCTATATCCAGCGCCTCAGTTCAGAGACATTCAGACTACATACGCCTGTATTTCTGAAATTACGTCATGTTGAGAAAAAAAAAACAAAACACAACAAATCACAAAACCCATTCCTGAAACAAGTGGAGGTGTATCACATTTTATACATTTTCCCTAATTTGGTGTGAAAATTCACACTTTATATTCCTTTAATTTCCCACCCAACAGAAAGAGCTCTCAATAAAGCTGCATGATGCATGTTTATATAAAGATAAAAAGATACTTGCTTTATAGAACTCACTTTTTAATAGCATTTCTCAAGGCTTTTGTTTGTGTTAAAAAGAACAGTCAAAATCACCATAATAAGATAGCGTACACAATACACAAACAAACTAAACCAAGAAACTGTTGTCACACTCTATTTACTATTTGAATTAGTCTGTCTCAAAAGGGTGGGAGACAACAGTGTTTTTTATTTTTATCTTTAGCATGATCAGAAAATGACAAGCTGATTAACTAAGCTGTTTACTACAAAATGCTCATTTAAATTATACTAATGTAAAATTAGTAGACGCACTGATAAACATGCTGTAGTGCAGATGACCCACTGTTTTTGTTTTCTATTTTAGAAGACAGTCAGATTAGGAAATACTTTAGTCTTTTGAAGGAGTTGGTAACTATGCTAATCATGGTGATTCAGTCAATGTGACATCGAAGTTTCCAGCAAGTTCTCACAGAATAAAAGGTAAAGTTCTAAAAAACAAATTAAACAAATAAAGGCTCAGGTTTCTTAATAGAAGCAGAAGCTCATAGAATCCTACAAAGATATATGTGGATTTCTGGGCCATTTAGATTATTCAAACATAAAAGTACAAAACTTGCAGTTGGCGTAAAATTATTTTGGGTAGTCAAAACTAATAATTAAAAAAAAGCAATGAAATACAGAAGGATGTAATGATTCTAAATGATCATGTAAAAGAAAAAATGAAAGATGAAACTAAATGCTGATAAGCAAGAATTAATGAAAAGCAAAAAATATAAACTTTAATATATATTACAAGTCTGAATAAATTGAAAAATTAAGTGTCTGCCCTTGATAGTGCAGTTTATTGAATGAACACTTAAAAATACATGTTGTAAATAATGTCTTTTTCCAGGTATTCCATCAGTCTTGATGCAATAATGCATGTATTTGCGATTTGCAAGGATGGTTCAAACAGAATTGCCAGTAAATGGATTCTTCATAAAACCATCTCTAATCATTTAATTACTTGCTATTCTGCTCTTCCTAGGTCACCTAAGTTACCTAGAAGATCAATTTTGTTCTCTTGAGGGATTTCACATAGGCTTTCCGTATTTCCAAGTGGCAGCAAACTGAATCCTTACTGCAATGTTAACTCTTTTACACAGCATATGCCCTAGGGAACTACAAGAAGCACCAGAAAACACACTTGAGAGCTTGGGTAGCCAGCCACCCTATGGCTCTGCTATACACTATCTTCTATGCTCCATTGATTGGAGGCAGAGAGTAGACAGAAGTATAGCTGACATTTTAATAAATGCCACTACATTTTGCTGCTTGATCTCCAGTATTTCAGCCAGATTTGCAATCCATTCCCCCTGCAGTGTGTGCCAGCTAGAGCCTTGGATGCATCCACGACCCGCAAGGGTTTGGCTGCTGGTAGCCAAGGCTGGCTCTGACACAGGTCAGCTCAGTGACCAGGGATCAGCCTGATCACTGCAGCATGAAAGAGATGAGAGATGAGAGAAGCTTTATTTGGGCCCCCACCTGTGGGCTCAGAAGCTTCTTTAGTCTCAGTTCCGGGCCCTAAGTCTTTGCCTGTTCTGTATTTCCTTTGAATACTTATGATAACCAAAGAACTTTCCTACAATTAGAAATTAATACCTTCCACAAAAAAAAATTCTGAAAGAAACCACAGACACAGTGGCATTTTTCCCTCAGGTATATTTTGTGCCTTCTGTTATGTGTGGTATCTCTCCCTAAATGTAGGGAAGAGGAAGCAGCAACAAAAATAAAACTCAGTAAAATCTAGAGATCTGCAAGTCTTAAAGATTGCACTTCCTTCATATTCTGTACACACTGGCAAATATTAATTTGTTTCATATTCCTATGATCTTTAGTGTGCATATTAATTTTCTCTACTGTGCACTGGCACAGCATAATTTATTTCTTTATATATGTATCACACCCTTCCAAAGTAATTTTTTGTCTGTAGCAAAGGTTACTTGAGACATACTTTGCAGCACTGCATTCTAACAGTTTTTCATCAATTGAAATGCAGTAATTCTACTGTGAGAACTGATATCCCCATGACCTTTCCATCTTCTGCCTTTTAGTCCCTATACACTGTTGATTTCCATGAAACTTGGTATAGCTTAGACTTCATTGTTCTACTTGACAACTTCACTTCAATACACATTTTTTTTCCATATTTAATGGAAGTTTTATGTAACTCAGGTTTTGACTGCAGTATGCAGTTGTTTGCTACAAGCTGACTACAATGTCTATCTGTTTGAGAAGATTATTAGAAAAAGATGAACTCTCTTCTCATCTTCCTCACAGAAAGAAAACACATGGTGACTAACAAAGGGGGGAAGTCTCTGGTGATACTTCCAAAATGTGTATATTATTCACATGCAGAGCAAAGCTGAAAATCCAGGCAGTATCATTTACCTCCTCATGTTCATGTGAAACAGGCTCGTGTTTCTTTCAAAGGGACTGTTGCATAAGTGAATGATACAACAATGCAAGTATGGTTCAAATTTCTGTTGAAAATTTTAAATAAAAGACCAGTAAACACTGTACAAAGTGCTATAGATATATGTGAGGGTAGAATAAGGTACAAAAAATATTTTAAAATTAAATTATTCCAAACATTAGGCTTCTAATGTTTCATTCGCTTTCAAAAATGTGCAAACTATTTGAAAATCATTAAAATTTGTGCTCTTAACTCACAAAGGCAATTTCAGGATGTCTGCAGTAAGATGCATAGTATCTTGAAAATTTAAAAGAAATACTGCACTACTAAATACAAACTGTTAAGTGGTTAGCAACTATAATTTGAAATGAGATCTATTTGAGTACACAATACCTTCCCCTGTACATCTTCTTCTGCTCCTTTCCCTCAAAAAGGAAGAAGCTGATACCGTTATTACTTCTTGAGATGATACTCTTTTGGAAAGAAAACAGTTAGTACTTGAGCCCTTTCAGATTGAAATTTGAATGGGCTTAAATTCTGGAAGTAGCCAGGTCTGGGCTTCACAGCTGAATGATTCAATCTGTAACTTTTTATAGTTCACCATGCTAATTATCTCTTACATGAACGATTTGCTCTTGGAAGAATTTCACTTTAATCCACTTTACACAGATCCCAGCATATGAGATACCCTGTGTTTTTTTGTTAGTTGGGTTTGTTGCTTTTTTTTTTCTTTTGTTTGACTCTTCAGCATTTTAATTTCCCATTGCCTTTAGTTGGTATTAAAGGAAAGATTTTTAGATGTGGATAATTGCTCAGTACTGCAGCCATAGTACTGTAGATTATATAAGAACAAAATTTTCTTTCAAGATAATATAGAAAATAGGGTGAAGAACCTTTATGCATTGAAATTTTTCATTATTCAGAAGTTCTGGTAGTTTTGACATTGGATCTTTACTGTTTTCCTTGGAAAGATAGTAATGTACTACATAGGCTATTATAGAAAGAGTTCAATGAAATATTTCTGTATTCAGTAGCTACTTTGTTGATGGCGGTTATGTCAGACAAGATACTTGTTTCACTCAGGTCTAAATTGGAAGTCAGAGAGTTAGAATTGACAGAGTTACTCTAGCATAAAATAAAGATGGGACTCACAGAGATAGTGAGCAGAAGTGTCACAAGTAAAAATAAGGGACAAAGTGAAGGTTTTGGATGGAATTTCCAAAACAACATAAAGCTTTTCTTGTTACTTCATTATACCTAAGCTAGAAAGTCCCTGAGACTCAGTCAGCAGACTGGATCCTTCTGACCCTGAAGGTCAGTAAGCAAAATATGGTGAGATGTATGTAAAAACCTGTATATGCTTTGTTTGTTCTTGTGTTACTCAAGGAACAGAGATAGGGAGAGGCACCCAGTTATCTTGCATCTTATCACTGTACTTTGAAGTGGCAGAATCCTCACACAGACTCATAACACACTTAAAAACACACAGCACATGCTCTCCATTTCACACAGTAAAACACTACCGTGAAAGCTGTCACAAAGCCCTTGATTATTTCAGACACTTTTAACTTAGGAAAAAATATGTTTCTGAATAAGCAGACATTAACAAGAAAAATGCCACTTAACCTTGATTCCACCACTGGATGAGAAACAAGGCCAAGGACCGTGTAATGTAAACAGCTAGTTTGTGCTGGTGAAGCTAGCCCTATATATTATGCATGTAAACTACCCAGCTCAATAATCTGTCCCTCCATTAGTTGTATAGACAAAGTTAAATGGCTTATTATGTCTCACTGGTTTCTAAATTTTATTTCCCTTCACCTATTTTAAAATGGAGAAGTTCAGTATTAAATGATACTAAAAAAAAAAAAAAATAATTTTACTCTCCAGATCTACAGACAAGGATACTTAATCTCTCTATAGTAACTCAAAATAATCGTTGATAAGTAAGTGTAATTAGTATGAATAATCCTTCATTCTATTATTTGTTGCTTCTTTTACATCTTCTCAATTAAGTCATGGACAACCTTTTCACAGAGAAAATGAACCACGATGCCCATTCTACTCCAACAGAACTCCACTCATAACACTACTCTATACTTTGTAAAGAAAGGTTGACAGTCTTTATTGACTTCTGATGGGAAATGTCAGTGATCTGAGTGGCAGGAGAGGAGGTGAGGCAAGGGAAGTCAAGGGAAGAAAAGCAAGGCAAGGCAAGGCAAAAAAAGGGTTTGACTGTGAGCTTGATTTAGCTTTTCATACATCTGACAGTGATTTATTTCCCACAGATAGCTATTATATGATAGTGATAATTAACAAAAGTATAAGTAAATATGTGAATATATATATGGAAGTGTGTTTTTTCAGGAAATTTACCCAATTCTCAGCACTGAGTTGGAGCTAGTGATTGATTTGATAAAAGCTCTTTGACATAGAGATTCTGTGCTTTTAAATTTATGTCATTTTGCTACTCACAGAAGTATTTTTAAAAATTACTAACTGCATTTAGCTATCAAAACCCTTTGCAACTTTTATTTAAGATTGGAGGGTATGTTTTTTTTTATTCGTCTATAAATTAGCAAAACCTGAAAATACTATGATTTAGCAAACCTGTAAGGATAAAGACAATTGAAACATTACATTATTTGTTCAAAACAAACTATTTCCTTTAGGAATTTCAGTTAATGAACATTATTTCATAAATCCTTCCTTAAAAGCAAAATGACTGCTTAAAACTCTTCAAGGTTAAGAAGAAACACAAGAACTAACAAAGACTTCCAACTTTTCTTTGTCCCATTAACTACTACAGTGAGAATAGATTACTTTTATTTGGTAAAAAAATTGACCAATACAGTTTTAGGCTAAAAACATGTAGACAAACATACAGAAAAGAAACAAATCAAACTGAAACTAGGGCAAGCTGAGCACTTTAAAGCAAAATTAAGCTTTTTTTGAGCTCCGTATCTGATCAAATGTTTCTTATAGTTTCACAATGTCAGCATTTTCCAAGCAATTCAGGGCAAATCCCATACTCAGAGAGGCTCATATTAATCACTGCCTAAGCAAAATAGCAAATGCTAATATTTCCTTTCAAAAAATACATATGAATTATTCACTGATACTCTTTTGTTCTTTTTAAGGGCTATCAGTTTAACTTTCTTCTTTCATACTCATGCTTATAACTTAATGGAATGGAAGCTTTTGTTATGAGAAAAATGCAAAATATTTTTGTAATATGGCAGAGGAAAACCATTTCACTTATACAACTTCAACAGAAGCTGTACATCCACTATCAAGGCCAACTCTCATCTGTTCCATTAGTGTTGCACAAATGTGACTTTTACACCAATTCAAGTAAGGTAGAAGATTTCCTATAGTCTTGTAAATAAGTATACATTTATTTAAGAAAAGCTACATCCTTTCTGAAAGAAGAGTCTTCACATGCTACTAAGACAATTACTGTGTAACTTTTTCCAGTTTGAAGACTACAAGTTCAAACCTTGCAGGTCTTTTTTCTCCATTCTGCAAAAACAGAAACCATCTCAAGCTTTAAGAATGTAAAGCTAATTTTTGGATTTTTTTTTTTTTTTTTTTTTTTACAAATAAAAGTATCCATAACTGATGCATCTCAACATAAGCAGAGTTAAATCAGGAATTAGTTGCATTATTTGCATTATATATGAACACACATACACAGAAATGCAATCATTAAGATGAATACATATATGTCTCCCCAGTAATGCAGTCTGTTTTAGCTAAAGCCACATACAATAAAGAAATTTAGTAAGGTTTTAGTTCCAGACTGGAAAGAAGAACCTGAAGGTGCTCACATCAGTGATTTTGACTCTCTCTTATTTGATTAGACACAGTTTTTTTGGGTTACCTGTTTCTAATGAAAGTAAGTTTCAGCATAAGGGAGATAAAACTTACGTTTAAGTCATGATCAGAGAATCAAGTAGAGATATTTTCAAAGTCTAATGAGGGCTTTCCTCAGCTTCCTTCTCAAACTCTCCAGCAAGAAAGGCAGAAAGGAGAACCGTTCCAGTGTACTAAGAGGAACACTAAATGCCATCAGAGTAGTTTTCTTGTCAAAATTTACCAGATGATTATGTCCATGCTTTATAATTAATTCAGTCCCTAGTTCAGTGGTTGGAACTTTTGTTCCTAATAGGGCTTTCATCATTGCAGAGGACTGAAGTCACCAACTCCAAACAGAGAGGAATATAAACAACACTGCTACAAAGAGGAGCATGACTATTCAAAGCAGTCTCAAGGGCATTTAATAAAAGATTTAAACAAGCAAACACCTAAAACCAAATCCTATTATTGTTCTGATTATAGAATCATGGAATAAATAGGGTTGGAAAGGACCTTAAGATTATCTAGCTCCTACATCCCTGCCACGGGCAGGGACACCTCCCACTAAACCATGTCACCCAAGGCTCTGTCCAACCTGGCCTTGAATTCCAGCAGGGGTGGAACATTCACAACTTCGATTGATTACTTCTTGATTACTTTTTAGTTGTTTTGCCTACGAAGCTGTCAGTGGTTTCAACTGATAGCAAGTCACAGAGGTGTAGAATTAGATCATTAGTGGCCTTTGTCAGTGCCTGGAGAAACAGATGGTGGCCTTCTTCTCCTTATGCTACTTTATGTGTTACTAATGCTGTTATTTCTAATTGCCTATGACATGTTGCATAAACCTTTGAGGTTGCATAAATAATGAATATGATATTGTAGGTTACCAAGTTTCATGTATTGCTTTGTCAGAGTGACAGTCATTTTCTGCTTCACTGCTTTTATTGCCATTAGCATCTAATGTCTTTCCAAGTTTTTCCATACTTAGTCAGTTTAATATAAAAGGAGTCTTTGAAATGGTTTAAAATTTGCACATCTGTCGTGGTTTAAACCCAGTCAGGTAACTTGTTCACTCACTCCCAGTGAGTGGTGCCGAGCTGACAACAATTGAGGTCCGTGTCCCCCCCCACCGGGGCTCTCCCCTTCCCCGCTCCCGGAGGAACGGGGAGGAGGATCGAAAGAGTGCAACTCCTACGGGTTGAGACAAAAACAGTCCAGCAACCAATGTACAACAATGATAAGGGAAAATAACAAGGGAAGAGAATACGATACCACCGGCCAAGAAAACGAGTCCCACCTGGAAGCCCGTGTCCTTCCGGGTAACTCCCAGTCACCCCCCACCACGGGCATGACGTGCTGTGGTATGGAATACCTCCTTGGCTAGCCTGGGTCAGGCACCCCGTCTCTGCTTCCTCACAGCTTCCCCTCCTCCCTGGCAGAGCATGAGCCTCACAAAGTCCTTGGTCAGGGTAAACATCACTTAGCAACAACTGAAAACATCGGCTTCACCAACACTGTTCTCAGGCTGGAAGTCAAAACACAGCACTGCACCAGCTACCACAAAGGAAAAAAAAACATGACTGCTACTGCTGAACCCAGGACATTATCCACCCCTTATTCCATACCATTCACGTCGTGCTCAGATCCCACATTTTCAATACACCATCGCTCTCCCACATATATACATCCATATACATACAGACCAAGAGGAAAAGATCATTTTCTTAGTGCATGGACCAATCCCTATAATGCTGCCGAGTCCATTTGGTCAATGATGTTCAAAGTTCATTCTCTGTTGGGATGATGGCTGGAGGGAAGTCAGGGCCAGTCGCTGGTGACCTGGAGACATCTAGTTGATGGGCTATAAAAGCATTACACAGCAGGCAACAGCATACAATTGAGTTCACTGTCTGTTTTCCCCTAAAATCAAATCCCCTTGAGGTATACATCGGACTTCCCCATCTTCCCGCATTACCCACCAAGCATACCCAGGTCCCTGAGCAAAAGCAATCCCACAAGTGGGCTTGCCTTTACCTGAAGCAGGAATAACCCAGACTGTCTTCCCCAGCAAATTCTTCATATGCACCACAGGAACTTTGTCCCCCTCTACAATATGTAAAAGTTCTGACTGGGATGGGCCAGCCCTGTTGGCAGATCCTCTGGTGTTGACCAACCAGGTGGCCTTTGGTAAGTGTGTATCCCAATGCTTGAAAGTTCCCCCACCCATTGCTCTCAGTGTAGTTTTTAACAGCCCATTGTACCGTTTGATTTTCCCAGAGGCTGGTGCGTGGTAGGGGATGTGATATACCCACTCAATGCCATGCTCTTTGGCCCAAATATCTATAAGGTTATTCCGGAAATGAGTCCCATTGTCTGACTCAATTCTCTCTGGGGTGCCGTGTCACCACAAAATCTGTTTCTCAAGGCCCAGGATAGTGTTCCGGGCAGTGGCATGGGGCACAGCATATGTTTCCAGCCACCCGGTGGTTGCTTCCACCATGGTAAGCACATGCCGCTTGCCTTGGCGGGTTGGTGGCAGTGTGATATAGTCAATCTGCCAGGCCTCCCCATATTTATACTTCAACCATCGTCCTCCATACCAAAGAGGCTTTAACCGCTTGGCTTGTTTAATTGCAGCACATGTTTCACACTCATGAATAACCTGGCCAATAGTGTCCATTGTTAAGTCCACCCCTCGATCACGGGCCCATCTATATGTTGCATCTCTGCCCTGATGGCCTGAAGTGTCATGGGCCCACCGGGCCAAGAATAATTCACCTTTATGTTGCCAATCTAAGTCCATCTGAGCCACTTCAATCTTAGCCGCTTTATCCACTTGTGGTTGTTCTGGTGTTCCTCAGTGTCCCGACTCTTGGGTACATGGGCATCTACATGACGTACCTTCACCACCAGGTTCTGCACCCTGGCAGCAATATCTTTCCACAGTGCAGCAGCCCAGATGGGTTTACCTCTGTGTTGCCAGTTGCTCTGCTTCCATTGCTTCAATCACCCCCACAGGGCATTTGCCACCATCCATGAGTCAGTATAGAGGTAAAGTACTGGCCACTTTTCTCGTTCAGCAATGTCCAGGGCCAGCTGGATGGCTTTCACCTCGGCAAACTGACTCGATTCCCCCTCTCCTTCAGCAGTTTCTGCAACTTGTCATCCAGGACTCCATACAGCTGCCTTCCATCTCCGATGCTTTCCCACAATACGGCAAGAGCCATCAGTAAACAAGGCATACTGCTTTTCACTTTCTGACAGTTTATTATATGGTGGGGACTCTTCAGCGGGCACCACCTCCTCCTTTGGTGACATTCCAAAATCTTTGCTCTCTGGCCAGTCCATGATGACTTCTAGAATGCCTGGACGACTGAGATTTCCTATTCGAGTTTGTTGTGTAATCAGTGCAGCCCATTTACTCCATGTAGCATCAGTTGCATGATGTGGAGAGGAGACCCTGCCTTTGAACATCCAGCCCAGCACGGGGAACCGGGCTGCCAGGAGGAGCTGTGCTTCAGTGCCAATCACTTCCGAAGCAGCTTGAACCCCTTCATAGGCTGCCAGTATCTCTTTCTCAGTTGGGGTATAGCTGGCCTCAGATCCTTTATATCCCCGACTCCAAAAGCCGAGGGGTCGACCTTGAGTCTCCCCTGGAGCTTTCTGCCAGAGGCTCCAGGTAGGACCGTTCTCCCCAGCTGCAGTGTACAGTACATTTTTTACATCTGGCCCGGTCCGGACTGGTCCAAGGGCTACTGCATGAACTATCTTGTGTTTAATTTGCTCAAAGGCTTGTTGCTGCTCAGGGCCCCATTTAAAATCATTCTTCTTCTGGGTCACATGATAGAGAGGGCTTACAATCGAACTGTAATTTGGGATGTGCATTCTCCAGAACCCCACTGCACCCAAGAAAGCTTGCGTTTCTTTCTTATTAGTTGGTGGAGACATTGCTGTTCTCTTGTTGATCACATCTGTGGGGATCTGTCTACGTCCATCTTGCCATTTTATTCCCCAAAATTGAATCTCCTGTGCAGGCCCCTAGACCTTACTCCGTTTATGGCAAAACCAGCTTTCAGCAGGATTTGGATTATTTTCCTCCCTTTCTCAAAGACTTCTTCCCCTGTATCGCCCCACACAATAATGTCATCAATGTATTGCAGGTGTTCTGGAGCTTGCCCCTGTTCCAGTGCAGTCTGGATCAGTCCATGGCAAATGGTAGGGCTGTGTTTCCACCCCTGGGGCAGTCGGTTCCAAGTGTAGCAGGGCTATTTAGTGAGAACGTAGAAGTCAGGCAAATGAAATGTATAAGATCTTAAGATAGCAAGCTCTGTATGTATATAGTAACTTCATTCTTAATCCCCTAGAGAGAATTCAGTAATGTTCCAGCTGTAGTGTTTATTTCCTTCTCTGAAATTCTTCTTTGTGACATGGTAGAAAGATAAATACATAAATATAAAATGAAGTCAAATGCATCTAAGGTAAATTGTTCAAAAGCTTATTGCCAAGAATGTAACACACTGTAGAAGCTGGATAAGTTTCTCTAGAGCTCTTTCCTTTCCTTTCCTTTCCTTTCAAATCACTCTTAGTATTTTACTGATATTTCCTTAACTTTCATTATCTCCTGGGGTAGGTGTTGATGGTATTAATTTAATTGAGTCTGGCAGATTGAAATTACACATTAAATAGTACAACAAATTACGATTAATTGTTCTGTTCCAATACACAGGAAGCTGTTTGTTTCTATGCAAGTATTTCTTCCCATGCACATAAGTAAAAAGACCACTCTGCTGTAATTTTATAACCCCATTATAATTGCAGAGTAGGAGAAAAATATTCCATATAAGGTAATTCAATGCTAGAGGTTATGGTAGGTTAACATACCTTGATAAAAGCAATTAAACACATTAATAGAAGAATAAGGGAGAATCAGTTTCCTAAAATTATATGTCACAATATTTGCAATATTCTAAGAAGCAGGTTATGTTTATGAACAGCTTATTGTGGTCTTCATGCTGTTCTTTTTGTATGAAATTTTATTTTAAACAGTGAGTGAGTTTGTGTGACACTCACACACAGACAGACTAGCATACATACAAGAATGGAAGTCTGTCCCTCCTATTAGAATAAGAATACACAGCACAGTCTCCTATCCTATATGCTGGAATATTTTGGTCCAAGTAGAATCATGCAATTACTGAAGTCTATTGTAAAATCTCTGTTTATTTCATTGTGGCAAAAATTCAATTCCACTGTGTATATTCTTTGTTTTACTGTTCCTCTTGATGTACCTTTCCATAAAATTTCTAGATTTAATTTTGTCCTCACCTATTTTATCCTATTTTAGTTACTTTTCCCTTCTTCCATTCTGCTTCCATCTAGTAATAACTTTTACATTAATTTAGCCACTGAAGTTATGTTATTAAGGGTAACTTGAAATCTAGTAGTAATATGTCAAGTCATTTATTAAGACATCAGCAGGGACACCAAGAACTCAGGAACTCCAGTGCTGTAAAAGGGCCTTTTGCCTATTAAGATGTCATCCTCTCCACACAAATCACCCTGTCATGCACAGACAGTGCAACTGTCCCAACTATACAGGTACAGCACTGTCCCTTTCCCACTGTGTGCACCTTCAGGAGAAAACTATCTGAGAACGCAGCTTGTGTGTTCGGAAACAAAGGCTGGTGTGCTGCACTGAATTCAAGGACACAGCATGGAGGAATGTGATAACACTAAAAGCTAAATTTATAATAGCAAAATGAACATGCTTGGGACTGTTCTCTGGCACTGGTATCAACTGGCATGGGATTGCACCCATCTGAAACAGTATGACCAGTCAGCTGATCGGAGCTAGCCTAGCTAGAGCCACAGCCGGCACACTTCAGCGACCGCGAGGGTCAACGGAGATTAGGAAAATCAGAGGGGATAGCGCAGAGACATCGCGATTCCCGACATCTCCTGATCCCCGAAGCCCCAGCAGCCCTTGCGAGAGAGCGGCTGACGTGGCGGGGGGCGTTCCCACGGTGACGGTGACCACCCCCCTGCCCCTTGCCTTCAAAGAGCCTCAGAGTGGGGAGCCGCTGCCCACCGGGCGTAGGGAGGAGCAAGCAGGTCCTATTGCTGGTGTCCCAGACTGCAGACCAGTATGGTTGCCTCCAGAAAGAGAGCTTGCAGTAAGGTGACTACAGCAACTCAGACAGAGACCCCGTCCCAAACCATGGCTGTTCAGGTCTCTGGGTGCAGGGAGTGCCAGAGCCTGCTGCTGCCAGGGGAGGGAGGACAGCATTCCACCTGTGTGAGGTGTGAGCAGGTAGAAGATCTGCTTAGCCTGGTGGCAAAACTTAAGGAGGAGGTTGAGACACTGAGGACCATCAGGGAGTGTGAAAGGGAGATCGACTGGTGGAGTAACTCCCTGGCGTGCCAGTCGGAACGGTTCCAGGGAGATACCCCCCAAAAGGGGAAGGACCCCCTGCCCTCTCAGACAGAGGGGGATGGCCCGAGACAGCCCCTGCCCTGTAGCTGTTGCGCAGAGGTAGGGGACCAAAAAGACGACGAGGGCTGGAAGTGAGTTCCAGTTCGACGTCATGGGAAACTCTCCCCCCTTCCTGCCCTGCTTCCCCAGGTGTCCCTCTGTAATAGGTTCGAGGCCCTGGATCTTGAAGGAGAGGTAGGTGAGAGTGTGGGGCAAGGCCAGCCCACAAGGCCACATAGGAAAAGGGGGTCGACTTTGCACCTCAAGACTGCCTCTGTTAAGAAAGAAAGAAGGGTCATTGTAGTAGGGGATTCCCTTCTGAGAGGAACAGAGGGCCTGATATGCAGAGTTGACCCTCATCACAGGGGAGTGTGTAGTCTGCCTGGAGCCCGGATCAGGGATATCACCAGGGCGCTCCCCAACCTGGTGCACCCGACAGACTACTACCCGCTGCTGGTCTTCCAGACAGGTGGGGAGGAAGCTGCTTCCCGCAGTCTGAGGGGGATGAAGAAAGACTACAGGGCCTTCGGGCGGATGGTGAAAGAGTCTGGGGCTCAAGTGATCTTCTCCTCACTCCTTCCATCTTCCACTGATGATGTGGGAAGGAATGGGAAGATTCAGTTCATAAACGATTGGCTTCGAGACTGGTGCTACAGGCAGGGCTTTGGATTCTCTGATAACAGCTGGTTTTATAGGGCACCAGTCTGGACAATGACAAGTGAGAAAGCTTTGTCTCACAGAGGCAAAAGGATGCTGGGGCATGAATTAGCAGGGCTCATTTGGAGAGCTTTAAACTAGATTCGGAGGAGGATGGGGTTGTTGCTGGGCTTGCCCCAGTGGGGCAGCGCTCCAGAATTAATGAAGACTGTGAGGCCTCCTATAATCCTAGGGTGAAATCGGTGTGCTCAGCTCGCTCCCTGAAATGTCTGTACACCAATGCGCGCAGCATGGGAAATAAGCAGGAGGAGTTGGAAACCTGTGTTAAGTCAGGAGACTATGATCTGGTGGCAATTACAGAGACGTGGTGGGACAGCTCACATGACTGGAATATAGTCATGGAGGGCTATGTCCTTTTCAGGAAAGACAGGCCAGCCAGGAGGGGTGGTGGGGTTGCTCTTTATGTGCGAGAGCAACTACAATGCACCGAGTTCTGTCCAGGGACAGATGACGAGCAACTTGAGAGTCTGTGGGTGAGAATTAAGGGGCAGGCTGGCAGGGGGGATACTGTTGTAGGTGTCTGTTACAGACCACCAGATCAGGGTGAGGAAGTTGACGAGGCCTTCTACAGACAGCTGAGAGCGGCCTTACAGTCACAGGCTGTGGTCGTTGTGGGGGATTTTAACTTCCCTGATGTTTGCTGGAAGGACCACTCAGCAACCCAGCCGCAGTCCAGGAGGTTCCTCCAGTGTATGGATGATAACTTCCTCCTGCAAATGGTGGATGAGCCGACCAGGAGAGGAGCACTGCTGGATCTCATCCTCACTAACAAGGAGGATCTGGTTGAAGCAGTAAAGGTTGAGGGCTGCCTTGGTTGCAGCAACCACGAGATGGTAGAGTTCAGGATCTTGTGTGGTAGGACTAGTAGAATACCAAGTAGAATTGCAACCCTGGACTTTAGAAGGGCAAACTTTGGCCTTTTCAAGCAATTGCTAGGGGAAATCCCATGGGCAAGGCTGCTTGAAGGTAAAGGGCCCAAGATAGTTGGTTGACATTCAAGGACTGCTTTTTCCGTGCTCAAGATCAGAGCATCCCGACACGTAGGAAGTCAAGGAAGAGGGCCAAGAGACCTGCGTGGCTAAATAGGGAATTGCTGGGTATGCTCAAGTGGAAGAGGAGAGTTTACAGGTCATGGAAGGAGGGGCTGGCCACTTGGGAGGAATATAAGGCTGCTGCTAGAGGATGTAGGAAGGCAGCTAGGATGACTAAGGCATCCTTAGAATTAAACCTGGTAAGAAGGGTCAAGGACAGCAAAAAGAGCTTTTTCAAATACATGGCAGACAAAACTAACACCAGAGGCAATGTAGTCCCACTGATGAACGGGATGGGTGCCCTGGTGACAGAAGATACAGAGATGGCAGAGTTACTGAATGCCTTCTTTCTCTCTGTCTACTCTGCTGCAGGCAGTCCTGAAGAGCCCTGTACCCCTGAGACCTTAGATGAAGTCAGGTCGACGGAGCGGTTTGCCTTAGTCGATGAGGAATGGGTTAGAGATCAGTTGAGCAATCTGGACATCCATAAATCCATGGGTCCAGATGGGATGCACCCACGGGTGCTGAGGGAACTGGCGGAAGTCATTGCTAGACCACTCTCCATCATCTTTACCAAGTCTTGGGAAACAGGAGAGGTGCCTGAGGACTGGAGGAAAGCAAATGTCACTCCAGTCTTCAAAAAGGGCAAGAAGGAGGACCCGGGTAACTATAGACCGGTCAGCCTCACCTCCATCCCTGGGAAAGTGATGGAACACCTTATCCTTGGTGCCATCTTAAGGCATATCAAGGATAAGAGGGTTATGAGGGGCAGTCAACATGGCTTCACCAAGGGGAAATCATGTTTGACCAATCTCTTAGCCTTTTATGAGGAAATAACACAGTGGATGGATGATGGCAGGGCGGTGGATGTGGTCTACCTTGACTTCAGCAAAGCATTTGACACAGTCTCCCACAGCATCCTCATGGCTAAATTGAGGAAGTGTGGACTGGATGATCAGGTAGTGAGGTGGACTGCGAACTGGCTGAAGGAGAGAAGCCAGAGAGTTGTAGTCTATGGGGCTGAGTCTAGTTGGAGGCCTGTAACTAGTGGAGTGCCTCAAGGGTCAGTACTGGGACCGGTATTATTTAATATATTCATCAATGATTTAGATGAGGGAATTGAGTGTACTATCAGCAAGTTTGCTGATGACACTAAACTGGGAGGAGCGGCTGACATGCCAGAAGGCTGTGCTGCCATCCAGCGAGACCTGGACAGGCTGGAGAGTTGGGCAGGGAATAACTGGATGAAATATAACAAGGGAAAGTGTAGAGTCCTGCATCTGGGCAGGAACAACCCCAGGTTCCAGTATAGGTTGGGGAACGACCTATTAGAGAGCAGTGTAGGGGAGAGGGACCTGGGGGTCCTAGTGGACGACAGGATGACCATGAGGCAACACTGTGCCCTTGTGGCTAAGAAGGCCAATGGCATCCTGGGGTGTATTAGAAGGGCGGTGGTTAGTAGGTCGAGAGAGGTCCTCCTTCCCCTCTACTCTGCCCTGGTGAGACCCCATCTGGAATATTGTGTCCAGTTCTGGGCCCCTCAGTTCAAGAAGGACAGGGAGCTGCTGGAGAGAGTCCAGCGCAGGGCAACGAAGATGATTAAGGGAGTGGAGCATCTCCCTTATGAGGAAAGACTGAGGGAGCTGGGTCTCTATAGTTTGGAGAAGAGGAGACTGAGGGGTGACCTTTAAGTGTCTATAAATATATAAAGGGGGAGTGTCACGAGGATGGAGCCAGGCTCTACTCAGTGGCAAACTATGATAGGACAAGGGGTAATGGGTACAAACTGGAACACAAGAGGTTCCACTTAAACTTGAGAAGAAACTTCTTCTCAGTGAGGGTGACGGAACACTGGAACAGGCTGCCCAGGGAGGTTGTGGAGTCTCCTTCCCTGGAGACATTCAAAACCCACCTGGACACATTCCTGTGTAACATTATCTAGGTGTTCCTGCTCCAGCAGGGGGATTGGACTAGATGATCTTTCGAGGTCCCTTCCAATCTCTAGCATACTGTGATACTGTGTGACCAGTGTACATTACCTACTGGAATGGTCTTCAGCTCATTGTATCTCCTGAGCCATACCTTGGAATTGTTTGGAAGAACACCAACTTGTTCAGGACAAAGTGATGCTAGGAACTGTGCTAGCAATAAAATGATACAAATGCTTTCTATGTACATTAACTGCCAGTGTTTATCATATAGCCAACTTAATTTAAAAAAATAAAGGCTGTCACTACAGTAGTGAATCTAAGTAGGAGATACCATTCTTGGGGGTTTTCATGGGGATTTCAAATGGAACAGGAAAACATCTTTCAGAATCAGTTATGTTCTTATTGATATATTATTTTTAAATTCAATAAAATCTCTGAAGCAGAAGTTACTGGATAAGGGCTCCACACCCTGTATGTAGCCTTTAAGTTTTGAGGTTTGTTTTGTTGTGTCTGTTGTGCTGAGAAGAAATGCATTGCTGGTTCTTATGTTTTTATTGTGGTAACAGTACAAATCAAATTTTGAGTGCAAAAAAAACTGAATGTCATGTGTCTCTGAAAACAGCTCCATCATAGGTAGTCTGGTAGAATATTATGAAATCACAGAATGCATTTCAGTCTGCAAGTGAGAATAATCAGACAAAGAAAGATTAATGTTTGATCAACGAGCATTTTTTTTGCAGTGGACACACACAGCAGTTCTACATGCCATTACTCCAACAGTCTCTTAGTCTAATAGCAGTGCTCCTATGGACAGGGACAATTTGTTTCTATATGGCAAGCTGTAGCCAATGTATACTTCTGCCAAGAAGAAACATTTTCTGTTTTCAAAGCAACATGTTTATTTTGAAGAAAAATACTAGATTTAACTCACAGACATCCACCAAAAGTTAGAGGATGCTGAACTTGGTGGGCCAGAAGGTGTTCCTCCTTTCCCAGCCCAGCAGGTATGAGGCTGCTGCGGTTCCGTGTTCCCAGCTCCAGCCATTAAGCTAGTCAGAGACTGAGCATCCGAATAGATGCTCATACACACAATGCACAAGTAACCAACCACACAGATAGAAAACATTGCCTTTACCAATACCTACATAAATACACAGCACTCACATGAAGTCAGCAGCCCATCCAACCTGATCACCTTCTTCCCCTCCAGCTTATGAGCACTGAAGGTGTTTAGTCTTCACTAAAAGAGTTTAGACTTTCAAGCTGCTCAGGTGCCAACCCCCTCACCTTGCCTTTTGGACCTACAAGCCCCTCAGGTTCACAGACCCACTACAGTTTGCTTGTAGTCAGAATTGTAATCCTGTTTGCTAGCTAGCTTAGCTTGAAATTTGCTCATTTTCACCACTTAGAACAGGGAGTGCACCTGCAGAAAAGATAGAAATAGTATTTAATAGGAATATAGCACAGACTGCAGTGGTCAAGCACATGGCACAGTGAGACAAGCTTACAGACCAGCAATGCATTTATACCTAGCTGGCCACCTTTACACTCTTCTCCCTATTTTTAACAACACTAATTCCCCCCTGATCCACTCCTATGCTTCCCTTTCCCTGCCTTAGCCCTTCTTTTAAACACTCTAGAATAAGCCTTGCGTATTTCCACAGTCCCCTTAAAACATCCAATAAGAATATTTATACCCCAGGGAAGAAGTGGGATACCACATCCCTTCAGGCAGCAAACTCTTCAGTCTGCAAGGTGACCTGTGGAGAAAATCTCTATCAACTCCTTCCAGGGTGAGACCAGGGCCTGACCATCCTCCTGCAGAGGTCCCCATTTACTGTTAAGGCATTTTAATGCTTGTGAATCCAGATCAGATAGTTATTTAAATCCTGCATCTGACTTCGTCTTACCTAATTTTGGATTTTAGGAACCCTCATAAATTAGGGGCATGGACAGTTTCAGGGCCAGCCAAGTCATGGTGCTCTGTGTGCCCTGAAGATTTTACTGTGGTTCCTCTGCCCAGACTGTTTCTTGGGTTTTCACAGATCTTTGTGTTTAGTGTGATTAGCCTTCAGTTGCATAGCCTAAAAAACTGCAGTTCCTCTTATAACTGCACATCTCTTGTAGATGTATTTTCTTGTGTGGCACCAATGATAGTCCTGAAGATTTTTACTTAAAATATAATACCAAACGCCTCTTTAGAAACCAACAAAGATAACACAGATTATCCCTCAGTGTTATGTAGTTGATTTATTGAAATGTAGTCATTAGCTGGGGAAAAAATGTTATATTTGAACACAAGGATAGAAAGAATTACTTGGACATAATATGCTTGATTTTTGTATTGAACATTCAATATACAATTGATTATATCATTTTATTTCACTTACATGGTTGTGCATTATTCTTTAATATCTTAACACTTTAACTAAAAATTTTACCTCCACTTAGACTTTGCCTACTTTTACAACAGGCTTCTCTTATACAGCTTTTATATAATCCAGATTTATATAACAATTCTATTTATCTTAGTTTTCCTCACTGAAAGCTGGTGCCTGCTGCTTTATTTCTTCAGAAGCAGAAAGATTTGCAATATAGGGAGAAAAATATATTGTAAAATGTGCATGTTTCGGTACATATTTAAATATAATCCAAGCATAAAATTTCATTATATTGAAATTAATACTGAAAACATAGATCACTTCTCATGGTTGTTAAAAAAAAAAAAAATCATAAAGGTATTTTTTTTTCTTGAATCAATATATTGTAAACACAGGAAATTCATCATTAAGTTCACCTATGAAGACAATACAAAATTTTGAGCTAAGCAAAGCAATCAACATATCTAATTTTACTTCAGTATGGTAGGACTGTGTTTGTTTGTAAGGCACTTTAATGCTTGTGAACCCAGATCAGATTAAACTGTGTTTTTAAAATCCTGGACCTGACTTCATCTCAGCTAATTTTTGCACTTCAGTGATTCTGACTAGGAGCCAGTCCATGGCTATCTCCAGACAGAGAATTCACTAAGAGGGGTTTGTCCCCACTTTACCTTCCATTTGTGGACACTGGCTGGTGTGTCTTGTCATCCTGTGCCATCTGATACAGATAAATCTAATAATCTCACATCTCCTCCCCTTACTACCGAGGTGACATCTGCAGTCCTTTACAGTGAGTGGACACATACTGTCAGAGGAAAAATCAGATTTTAAGGGGACTGAATAACTCCCTCAATAACCGTTTTTCATAAAATGAGCATATACTGCTCTTTTTATCCTGTTTAAAACACCTAAACTAAGTGTATAAAATTAGTTGGGATTATCTGAGTGGCATGAGATAGAACATCCAACAAGGAATAAGGTCATTGATCCTTTTAAAATCAGTGACATTTGAGCCAGATAATTAAATTCTGAGTGCTTTTGACCTTTATCTAATCTCTTTTATATTTTTACCATTATAATAAAGAAAACTGTTGCCTGAAGGTAAGCTATAAAGGAATGATGAGTTGCATGAGTTGTCTTGTATGGCAGTGGTTTTCCTTTTATTGTTAGAAACCTAGAATGAGCTGCTGTAATTATAAGCATTAGATGTCATTATCAATACTTACAGCAATGATTATCTTTTCTTCCCCAGCTGAGCTTTTTATACAGCACACTGGTTCATTTTAACTGTATAGTGCTTTCAGTACTCACAATGTTCTTCCATTTAGATTGACAAAACATACAATAAAATCAGGATAAAATGAAGTATAAATATTAATTGCATAGTTTAAAATATTTATATTATTGACAATACTTAACTCTCTAGAACTGTAAAAAAAAAGTAACCTAAATGCCCCTCATTATTATCTTTTCCCTCTTTTCTTCTTTCAATTTTTCATCAGGTTTCTCCTTTCTCCATCTCCCTTCCCCTACACATAATGATATGTGGAAGTTTAGAGTTACAAAACCAATCAAAACAGATATTAGACTGATAGTGCATCTGCACCACTATATAAAGAAGGGGGGGTGGTGGTACACAACTAAGAATGATAATGCGCTTGGATTATTTGAAATACTTTATGTTTTTAGATCACTTCCCAATTAGCTCACCTCCTTTTTGGCCTGCTGATCAACAATGTTTCATCAAAAAAAAATTTAGGGATGAGACTAGCCTTTCCAGACATAAATGCGAGATAATCAGTTTTATTTATCTTGGACACAAACCACTGGTCTTTTTTCACTTTAACATGTGGACACAAACAGAGACATAACTTCAGATGACATAATGATCTCTTCTTTATTTATATTTTTCTGATTGTTATTCTCTGTTACCCAACAGATATTAGTCATAGATACATAGAATCATAGACTCACAGAATAGTTAGGGTTGTAAAGGACCTTAAGATCATCAAGTTCCAACCCCCCTGCCATGGGCAAAGACACCTCACACTAAACCATAACACCCAAGGCTCTATCCAACCTGTCCTTGAACACTGCCAGGGATGGAGCATTCATAGCTTCGCTGGACAACCAATTCCAGTGCCTCACTACCCCCACAGTAAAGAACTTCCTCCTTATATCCAGTCTATAGTTCCCCTGTTTAAGTTTGAACCTGTTACCCCTTGTCCTCTCACTGCAGTCACTAATGAAGAGTCCCTCCCCAGCATCCTTGTCGGCCCCCTTCAGATACTGGAAGGCTGCTACGAGGTCTCCATGCAGCCAGCCCTTCTCCAGGCTAAACAGGCCCAACTTTCTCAGCCTAACTTCAGGAGGTCCTCCAAGGCCCTGATCATCCTTGTGGCCTTTCTCTGGACTTGTTCCAACTGTTCCATATCTTTTTTATGTTGAGGACACCAGAACTGCACACAATACTCCAAGTGAGGTCTCACGAGAGCAGAGTAGAGGGGCAGGATCACCTCCTTAGATCTGCTGGTCACACTCCTTTTGCTGCAGCCCAGAATACGGTTGGCTTTCTGGGCTGCAAGCGCACACTGACGGCTCATGTTAAGTTTCTCATCAACCAGCACCCCCAAGTCCTTCTCTGCAGGGCTGCTCTGAATCTCGTCTCTGCCCAACTCTGCCTGGGATTGCTCCAACCCAGGTATAGGACTTTGCAGTTGGCATGGTTAAACTTCATGAGGTTGGCATCAGCCCACCTCACAAGCATGTCAAGGTCCCTCTGGATGGCATTCCTTCCCTCCAGCATGTCAACCGAACTACACAGCTTGGTGTCATCAGCAGACTTGCTGAGGGCGCACTCAATCTCAATGTCTACATCACTGACAAAGATGTTGAACAAGACTGGCCCCAACACCAATCCCTGAGGGACACCACTCGTTACTGGTCTCCAGCTTGACATTGAGCCATTGACCACAAGTCTTTATGTGCGGCCATCCAGACAGTTCCTTATACACCGAGTGGTCCATCTATCAAATTGATGTCTCTCCAATTTAGAGACAAGGACGTCTTGTGGGACAGTGTCGAATGCTTTGCACAAGTCCAGGTAGATGACATCAACTGCTCTACCCCTGTCCATCCGTTCTGTAGTCCCATCATAGAAGGCCACCAAATTGGTGAGGCAGGATTTCCCCTTAGTGAAGCCATGCTGGCTGTCACCAACCACCTTGTTGTTTTTCATGTGCCTTAGTATGCCTTCCAGGAGAATCTGCTCCAAGATTTTGCCAGGCACAGAGGTGAGACTGACTGGTCTGTAGTTCCCTGGGTCATCTGTTATCTCCTTCTTGAAAATGGGGGTTATATTTCCCTTTTTCCTGTTGTCAGGAGCTTCACCTGACTGCCATGATTTTTCAAAAATGATGGCCAGCGGCTTAGCAACTTCATTTGCCAGGTCCTTCAGGACCCTTGGATTGATTTTATCAGGTCCCATGGACTTGTACACGTTCAGGTTCTTAAGATGCTCTCACACCAGATCCTCTCGTACAGTGGGCCCAAGGTCATAATTCTCACATTCCCTGTGTCTGCCTTCCATAGAATCATAGAAGCACAGATTTGTTTGGCTTGGAAGGGACCTAAATATCATCTAGCTGCAAACCTCACTGCCATGGAAAGGAACACCCTTCAATAGACCAGGGTGCTCAAATGTCCATCCAACCTGACTTTGAACACCTCCAAGGATAGGTCATCTTTAACTTTTCTGGGCAATCAGTTCCAGTGGCTCACCACCTTCACCAATAAAGAACGTCTTCCTGATGACTAATTTACATTCAACCTTTTACTGCAAAGCCGTTCCCCCTTGTCTTATCACTATATGCCTTTGTAAAAAGTCCCTCTCCAGATTTCTTGTTTCTCCCCTTAGGTACTGGAAAGCTGCTTTAAGGTCTTCCTGAAGCCTCTTTGAGGCTGAGCAAACCCAGCTCTCTCAGCCTGCCTTCACAGGAGAGGTACTCCAGCCCTCTGATTATCTTTGTGGCCCCTCTCTGGACTTGCTCCAACAACTCCACATCCTTTTTGTGTTGGGAGCCACAGAGTGGAACACAATAATCCAGGTGGGGTTCTATATGAGTAGAGGGGGAGAATCTCTTCTTTCAACCTTCTGGCCACACTTCTTTTGATGCAGCCCAGCATACAGTTGGCTTTCTGGAGTGCAAGTACATACTGCCAGCTCATGTTGAGCTTCTCATCAAGCAACAAGTCTTTCTCAAAGCTGCTCTCAATCCATTCTCTACCCAGCCTGTAGTGGTGCTTGGGATTGCCCCAGTCCACATGCAGAACCTTGCACTTGGCCTTGTTGAACTTCATGAAATTTGCATTGATCCACCACTCAATCATCATGGTCATTCTGGATGTGTTGAACCACTATGAATCTTAGTGTTGCTGGCAAACTTGCTGAGGGTGCACTCAACCCCACTGTCCATGTTAGCAACAAAGATGTTAAACAGCACTAGTCCCAGTTATCAGCTCCTGCGGGACACTGCTCATCACTGATCTCCACATGGACATTGAGCCATTGACCACAACTCTCTGAGTGTGACCATCCAGCCAATTCCTTATCCACTGAGAGATCTATCCATCAAATCCATGCCTCTCCAATTTAGAGTCAATAACGCCATGTGAGACTTTGTCGGATGCCTTGTGCAAGTCCAGGTAGATGACAGATTTTATGGAGCTCAAGGGCATATTTCTTTTATGGTAGAGATTCTAGTCTTTAACAGCTGGATGAGAAATTGATTTAATCATCTGCAGTAACTGATTACAGAATCACTATATTGCAATGTGAGACAGAAAACAGAAGTTGCAAAAATAAAGCTTAGTTTAAGATTATAGCATGCTGAAACTCTACTTCAAGGGATAAAAATAGTCTGAAAAACTGGGGGATGATCCGACAGTAAAAAGCACTTCTTTGTAAAATGAGATAAAACATTAGTTTCTAAAGGTTAAGATAAAAGGGTACCTGACAGTCAAAGAATAATGTCTGTCTGGGATGCTGCATATTTGATTCTCTTTTCCTTGAATAGGATAGTATTTTACTCTAATAAATAAACAGACCACCTTTGGACAGACAGTCTTCACTTTGCTGGAATCTATCACTCATTTTCTGATTCATTTCACCCTTTGCTTTATTTCAGTCTCACTGTGAAAAATACATTGCTTAGAATTTTATTCAAACCAACACTAAATTTTGCCTATCTAAAAATTATGCTAGCTATGTCCTCTTTACTCTGAATCAGAGATCATCATTCCAAGGGTTTTGTTGCAGTTTAACCCTAAGTATATAACGTTATACAGTAATCCAAATACTTGGAATTCTGAGTACAAGAAAGACATGGACCTGTTGGAGCCTGATCAAAGGACTAGAACCCTTTTATGAAGAAAAAGCTGAGAGATTTGGAGTTGTCTAGCTTGGAGAAGAGAAGGCTACAGGGCCATCTCATTGCAGCCTTTCAACATATAAAGAGGACTTAAAAGAAATATACAGACAAACTTTTTAGCAGGACCTATTGTAACAGGACAAGAGATGGTTTAAAACTAAAAGAGGGTAGATTGAGACTACATATAAGGAAGACATTTTTTATGATGGGCTTGGTGAAACACTGGAACAGGTTGCCCAGAGGGGTAGTAGACTTTTCCATCCCTGGAAACATTAAAGGCTAGGTTTGGACTGGGCTCTGAGCAACCTGATCTAGTTGTAGATACCCCTGCTCTTTGCAGGGAAGGTGGACTAGGTGACCTTTAAAGGTGCCTTCTAACCCAAACTATTCTGATTCTATGGTTCTAAGATTCAGTTTAAACTTAATACAAGCTAAGGTTTGAATACCATGTATAGTTTTGTTTGTTGAATGTAAAATCATATTTAAAATGTCTTTTTAAATTCTCCAAGCTATAAATGTATTAGTAAGTTAGGATATGGCTGCATCATCTACAATCATGTATGTGCGAATTACAGTGACATTCATCTAGACATCTGGATAAAAGTTGATAGAAATAATGAAAACAGTGCTTGCATAGCACTGTCACCCAGATAAAATTCTTGCTTCTAGGCAGAAGGACCAAGATACTATAGATTGTGCTATATGTCATGTTTATATATTTCCAACCAAATGCAACTATGTGGCTTTGGCATTACAGACTTTCATGGCTGGCTAATTTGCAATGCAGTGAAACATATGTCTCTTTATTCACAGAACACAGACTCCAAGAAGCTTAAGTCTTACTGTCATTGAATAAGATATGAGAACACTCACAAAATATATTTAGATGATGAAAATGTAACATATTCTTAGTGGTAGTAGATGAACACATAAGCTGAGAAGAAGTAAGCAGATAGCTAAAAACTGCATGACTATAATGTATACTTATGCAGAAAAATCAAACTGGGACTGTTGTACTGCAAATCTCTTTTAACACATATCAGCACTGGGCTAGCAACAGACACCAAAAGAATGTGTGCATTAAAATATATTAGTAGATACAGGGAGGAGGGATCAAAATCCTTGTTATACTTTAATTTCATTAAAATGGTAAATTAATGTTCTATTTTTAAAAATATTTAAACAGTAGAGATGAAGTCTAAGATAATACACTGTCTGTAAACAGAAATCATAGTGAAATGCCACGATCATTACCCAGAAAAATTATCTCCAGACAGCTCTGGATGCCAGACTTTCCTTATAATTTTCACCTCTTTTCAACTCCTATCATTTAGTACTGCTATCATCACCAAGCAGCTAAGCTTTTATAACATTTTGTCTGTCACCTCAGTTTTGAGAGATCAGGACATAGAGAGATCTCGAAGAAATTTCAACCATGTGGTTGCATAATGATCATGACCTTACTTTCAGATTATAGAAGACAATATTTTTCTAAAAAATCAGAAATAATATATTCTTATACTCCTAAGAAACATAAAAAGTGTAATAAACAACTATTTGTATTTTGAGAGACAAGAGTATACTAAGGAGACTGTGAGAAGTTGTAGTCTCTAAATACAGAGTAAGGCTTCTTTATTTTTACTGCACCAAAATAAATCAAAACCAGCCAAAGAAAGACAGAAAGTACAAAGCCAAATTATTTTCTTTCTGTACAAGAATAAATCTTAGTTAACTTTGAACAGATCTAGACTTATGAAGAAAAAAATATGTTGACGTTTCAGAATCTTTTTTTTTTTAAACTTTAGTAATTTAACATATAATAAAGTTTTGTAGATGTCACTGACCAAAGTATTGTGTAAAATTCTAAAGGACAGATCTAAATCTTTGCAAAGATACAAGGCAGAAAAATCATAAAATATACCACAGTAATTTTCTGATCGTGTGGTCTCCATAGACAATATTTATGTAACCAGAGATCTTTTTGATGCCCAAGTAAGAGTTCATGATGCAATTTGTTCAATGCATAAACAGTATATCACTTGCACCAACATTTCTTCAACTCTTCTTGCTAACAGGACAGCGTAAAAGCCATTCTCATGAAAGATTTAAACAGCAAACTTTTTTAAGTGGGGACTTAATCAGAATTCTGGGTATTTGATCGATATATTCTTCTGAGAAGAATATATCTCTTGAGGAAAAACTACAGTTTGGCTATTTAGATGGTTGAATAGTAAGAAGTGATGAATACATACTTCATCCTTTGAAGTGTTTGCAGAATGAGAGAACATATGGAAATAAGATCTTACTTGCCTGACCCAGCACCTAATTTACACATACAGATTTGTGCTTAGATTATACTTATAGGTATTATACATTCTAGGTAACAGAGACCAGGGATTTATCCTGAGTCTTAAGCCATGTATCAGACTGGCTCAAACTCATGCCTCTTATGCCTGGTCACTCATTAGAAATTTTCCTAGAGATAACTTGCTGGAGTAATTGGAAGAGAACCAGGTAGTGAGCTAGCAAGTAATGAGATCATTAGAAGTCTGCTACTGAGCTCATACTCTGCTTATAATCAGTTTGCCACCATCAACATAGCCAGACGGGACTTCTGTATTCAAAGGAAAAAAACTGATCCTGCGCATGATGTCAAGTATTGGTTTACAGTTGTCTACATTGCTTGTTATAACTTTTCTTGTCATGGTTTTGGCTCCTTTCAACTATTATTCCTTGAAAAAATATTTGATCACATCTCAAAGCGATAGCACTAGCAATGAGGAGGGAGCTTAATCATAGAAAAATTGTCATTAAATGCCAGTTGGTTTCTGAGCCAGAGAACATTCTCTAAGGAACCTAGTTTCATTACACAAAACAGTTGATAATGGCAGAACATGCCTAAATTTTGTGTGTCAAATACCTTAAATGAACTCATGTGATGCCACATGGCTGAAGTTCATTGAAACCATGTATTGTTTAGGAAAACTGTCCTTGGACATTAATAATACTTACATTCATCAAACTCTCTTTCCTACTTATCTTTTGCAAATAGGGTAGACAACTACTTCACTTTGGAATGAGGGATGTACAAATAGAGCTTCTTTGAACAAGGATGTGAACACATACCTGCCTCCAAAGCTCATTGTAATTCCTAGCGTATGTCAATTATGTTATATAGTCACTGATAAAGCTCTATCTCAAATTCTGTAAGAACTTAAAACTCCTAATTTAGTTTTAACATCTTTTGAGTGACATGTATATGCTTGAGTGGCAAGGTCTGCCAAACACATTAAAACATTTGAAGTCTGCCCTCTGTATTTCCCAGTTCATTAGTATGTGAATTTAGAAATTTAATGCATTTGAATACCACACTCCACTCTCCTAAATCAAAAGGCATTCACAGATGTCTACAATTGTTAAAATTACTCTTGCACAAGAGAACTTGTGCTGCTGTAGAAAACAGAACTCTTCTTCTCTCAGGTAAAAAATACTAGATAGAGCAAGAAAGAAAGCATAACCACAGACAAGCTTGACTTTTTTATTCCAATCCCACTTAATGTCTTTCTAAGAGTCAATGAAAAGATAAAATGATTAATGGTTTAAATTAATTAACAAATTATATTAAAGATCTAAGTGCCCACATTGTAAATTAAGCTGTTATCTATAGAAACATAACTAGTATACCTTTTTCCCTAGTAGTATCAGTCCACAGGTAAAGGTTCTTATGCATTCCATAACATTTTAAATTCTTCACTTTGTTTATGTACTTTCATTTTTTTTTGTACTTAAAAATTATTTCTCTTCATAGAATCATAGAACAGTTAGGGTTGGTGTCGTGGTTTAAACCCAGTCAGGTAATTCGTTCGCTCACTTCCCCCCCTTTTTCTTGCCCTCCCCCTGCTCTCGGAGGGACGGAGAGGAGAATCGAAAAGAATGCAACTCCCACGGGTTGAGATAAGAACAGTTTAGTAACTAAGGTATAACACAAATCACTACTGCTACCACCAATGATAATAATGATAAAGGAAATAACAAGGGAAGAGAATACATCATCTCACCACCAGCCGACCGATAACTCGCCCCCCCCAGCCCGACCAAGCTCTGACCGATACCTCCTCCAACCCTGCAGTCCCCGGCCCTTCCGGCTAACTCCCAGTTACCTCCTGGGCATGACGTGCTGTGGTATGGAATACCTCTTTGGTCAGTTTGGGTCAGGTGTCCTGTCTCTGCTTCCTCCTGGCTCCCCCTCCTCCCTGGCAGAGCATGAGCCTCACAGAGTCCTTGGCCAAACCAAAACATCGCTTGTTATCAGCTCTGTTCCTGAGCTGAAAGTCAAAACACTGCACTACACCAGCTACCAAGAAGGAGAAACATGACTGCTACTGCTGAACCCAGGACAGTTGGAAAGGACCTTAAGATCATCTAGTTTCACCCCCCCTGTCATGGGCAGGCACACCTCACATTAAACCATAACACCCAAGGCTTCATCCAACCTGTCCTTGACCACTGCCAGGGATGGGGCATTCACAGCTTCCCTGGGCAACCCATTACAGTGCCTCACCACCCTAACAGGAGAGAATTTCTTCCTTATATCCAATCTAAACTTCCCCTGTTTAAGTTTTAACCCGTTATCCCTTGTCCTGTCACTACCGTTCCTAATGAAGAGTCCCTCCCCACCATCCCTGTAGCCCCCTTCAGGTACTGGAAGGCTGCTATGAGGTCTCCAAACATCCCTCTCTTCTCCAAGCTGAACAGCCCCAACTTTCTCAGCCTATCTTCATACGGGATGCGCTCCATTCAGTCAGAACTTATATTTTTCCAGTATTTAAAACCTGTCGTATCCTACAAAATATATGCATAAGGTTTAATATATGAAATGCTGAAATCAATTGAAAGATCTCAGTTCACTTTATTAAAATGATTAAACCCTATAGTAAGGTTTGTTTGGTTTTTTTTTTTCATTAGTCATTTATAGAGCAGCTTGCTAGGTTTCTAGTCATTAAGGTTTCTGGTTTTTTAATTCCTTCCAGTTATCAACATATTTTGTAATGGAGCACCTATGAGTAATCATCTCTTGGTGACTGGGCTTTACCAGAAGATAAGAAGGAAAGGAAGAGCAAGTTTATCACTGGCAACTTGCTTCTCTTTTGTCTATGTAGCTCAATTAGTCTAACTATTTTTGTGTCACTTGTCTGGCTATATAGCTTGTGAACTGCTGCCTAAGCTGGTATTTATACGACTCTGCCTCCCCTGGAATCACTAAAATCAATCAAAGTAGTCATTCATGTGTTTTCAATTAAGAATGAGAGTAATCCTATCACACAAGCACAGCTAAGTACTTCCCTGAATTTTTAAGGTTCAAGGCTAAGTGAGTGGTAATGTTTTCCTGAATTGTATCTATTATTGGTACCATCTTTTATTTGGCATTTTAATTTGTTTTTCTTAGTTTAAGAAAGTTTAATTACATTCTGCCTATTAGTCTCATTTTGCAGCCTTCTTTTTTTTTAATTCTCATTTCTAAATGTAATTCCAGAAACTCCCAGTTGTGTCACACATGCAAATTACATCAACACACTCTTTATCTGCTTTTCCAGACTATTAGTGAGACAGAGTTCAATTGACAAAATCATAGCTGAATCAGTGCGATCAGCAGAAAAAAGAAGTTCACATTGAAATATGCAGATATCACCTAACATCAACATACATTTGCAATTGTCTTTTTTAATACTTGGAGCATATGTTATCATTATATACCACTTGTTAGCTACTTCTTCCTGTTAATTTCTTCTATGCCTCTATTACTTTGACTTAGGAGTCTAAATTATACAAGAGCTTCAACTTTTTAAAGAAGTATTAAAAATAAGAAAATTGATAGTCAGTTAAGATGATTGTAAAATGTCAGAAGACTCATACACACATCAGACTGACAGATTTTTTTTTTTATATAAAACATTTTTTCCTGCTATGATTATGCAGGAATGCTAAAGACTTCAAAGGACACAAAACATGTTCTCTATTCCATAAAAATGCTTGGGAAATAAAATGGAATATTTGTTTAAGTGAATCTAGAAGCACTCTTAAGAAAGCACACTTAAGAAAGATTAGGAGTAATCAAAAGATTAATTGTAGACAATTAATTTCCACTTCAGAGATGTGCATTTATTTCTGTGTTAGATGCCATGTTGCACCTTCATCTTAGTGTTAGTTTAAAAGAATTAACTGTTTTCAATGTCATCTTCTGATTGTCTTGCAAGTGTTGTTACACCAGCAGAATTCTGCTGTACAGACACAGTTATTCCATTTGGTGGCACAGAAAACACAATATTCTGCATACTCGCTACAGCTTTAATGAACCATTTTACAATTTAACACATTTTACTTTATGGGCCCTATATTGAATCAGATTATTATTTTTCTTCTTCTGAAAAATCTATATATGATTAATTAACAGCCATGGTTCTAGATGATATCTCAACCATTTTTAATAATAACAGTTAGAGCAGATTGCCCAGGGCTGTGTCCAGTTGGATTTTGAAATTTACTCTAGGGATAGAGATGTTACTTACCTCTCTGGGCAGCCTGTTTCAGTGTTTGACACCATCACTATAACCAAGTATTTTTTGTTGTGTTTAAGTTGAATTTTGTGTATTTCATAGTATAATCATCACCACTTATCTTCATTGGGCAACACTGAGAAGAGTTTGGCTCTGCCTTGCTTACATCACTCTTCCATTTGATAAGATCTCTCTGAGCCTTCCCTTCTCCCAGCTGAAGTTTCAGGTCTCTCTTCCTCTCATTGTATGACAGATGCTCTAGTCCCTTTATTCCTCTCTCTTTGGGAGAGACCAAATATACAAACAAAAGGACAAAAAGAAGACTATCCACAGTCCCCATCATCTAAGCCTCCATTTGCCGTAAGCCTGTATTTCACTGTGAGCAATGTACATTTGTGACCCTTTCTTACATATGTCAATCATTGGTCTGCTCTAAAGAGCCGAGAATTTTCTTTAAACCACCTTCTCTGCAGCCTGTGCTCCCACTGGACTCAACAGTAAAATTCCCTCCTGCTCCTGCTTGTGGACCGCTCACATGACAAGGACAAAGGTACATTCACAATTTCAGGTGAATTTACCCAGTCTTCTATTTCTTGTTTCTATTTGTGGTGTTACCCTGCAATCCTCAAAGAAACAAAACCAATCCTGAAGTCAGTGACAGTGCCTGAAGCAAAGCATACACACACATTCTCCCACAGACATGTTTTGTATCAAAAGAGGAAATATGTTAGCACTGACAGCTGCATTACATATTCTTCACATGCCTGACAACCTTTCCCTTCAAGCTGAACTAATCCTCTTGCTGTCTCCTTGGGACAGGCTCTTCTGGGACCTGTCAGGTAACCTTATAATGTGCTTTCTAAGCTCAGAAAAGACCAGAACTGTTTGCAAGTGTAATCACCACTCATTACAGATGAAACTGGTTTCATAAATCAGAAAAACTTCCTCCATTTCTTTCCTAAGCTTGAAACACTAGGCTTCTGTTGGATCATTTGAATTTTCAAGGTATATCTGTGTTAAAATTGCTACCATGCCCCAAAAAAAAAAAAAAGGTAATGGTACTTATTAAAGCATGTCAGTAACATCTGCATTTTGAAATATCTTATTACTGGATTTTTAATATGAAATAAATGTGTAGAAGTTTCTGAATAACCATACAAGCATTTTAATATAAATAGTACAAAAAAAAAAACCAAGTCAATAGTACAAAAATTGAGTAAATAGTACAAAAAACCAATTCTTTTTCTCCCGAGTGGGACCTGATTTTCCAAATCAACCCTTTTGCTCATGATAAAATTTTCAGCAGAGTGACACTTTGACTGGGAGATTCAAATCATTCAGGAACAGTAGACCTGCCCAAGTAAAACTATTTCTTGTCATTGATTACAGAGAGTAATCAATATATTTCAATACAGATGCCTCAGCTGATTAAAGCACATTCAAATCTGAGGCAAAAAATAATTGTCCAGTTTAAACAATCTAGTTTTGTTGCTCTATAAATTACATCATTAGACTAAGTGAAAATCATTTTGCTCCTTTCAGAGATTGATTTGAAGTCATTGAGCAAAATCAATGGAGTATAAGACTCAAGTTACATGGTAGTGCTTGTAAAGATACAGGAAAAACTTGAACACTGCACGTTTAAAGGTTTAAATAAATCATAAAGCCATAGAACCATGGAATCATAGAACCATGGAATCATAAAATCATAGAATCATAGAGTGGTTTGGGTTGGAAGACACCTTAAAGATTGTCTAGGTCCTTCCCCCAGTAAAATGAGTATATTCTCAAACCTGTGGCACAGTTTTAGAGAAATGTTTTAAACATATATCCTTGAAGTTATTTAGAACCTAAATAATAACAGAGGAGCACACTCTTCAAAGGAAAATGTACAGTTTTAGTCCTGCAATGTTCTTATGTGTTAATAAAAAGATCAGTGCTTTCATAAGTATTCTTTTTGTTAGTATTCTTAGAAAGTGTGTTTCTATGCAGGGGTGTTTTGTGAGCTTTCTGCCTGTTTGTGCATTTACAAATGGTCCTCCTCAGAGAACTTTAACAACTATAAACATCTGGGGGCTTTTTCCTAGTAACTCAATGACTTCTAAAGTTTTGCTGTTTTGTTTTGAGGACTATTTTATAGTTTTGGGGTTTCTTCAATTCTAATAAATATATTGGTTAAGATAAGAATATTGAATAAGCAAGTAATTTGTTTTAAAATTAAAGAAACGTTAATCAGCATTTTTTCTAAACACTTTCATTATTTTTTCATAAAATTCTTATGGTGCTCAGAGTTAGGAAAACCCTAAAGGAAAAACCTAAATGAATCACCTAAAGGAAAAAAGCCAAAATGAACTGTTTAGTTACTATGCTTATATATTGTTTAGATTATAGATAGCATAAGAGATGTCACATTCCATTTCCAACATAAGGAAAAGATCCGAGGCTTCAAAGCATTTTGCAATTCTGAGTTCAGGTTGCTAAATTTGTTCATTTTGTTTGAAAATTAACAGCTAAATATTCGACTTTGAAGTTAATCATTGGTATTCATTTGCAGTCGGCATTACATGACATACTGGTAAACAGATACAGAAAAAACATATACGCTTAAAAAGGGGCTTATTTGATTGTTTACTACTTATAGTATTGCTTGTAAAAAACATGTTGACTGGTACTAAATCTTTCAGGGTTATATAACGTTTCATTTATGAGTTAGACTTGGAAAAAAAAAATTATCATTTAAATCAATACATCATAAGATACCAATATATATATGGAGAAAGATGAAAAACCACGCGATACAAATCCACAAATATAATATGTCATGGTAATATTAAGGTACTTACATACTCCAATATCTTTGGTTTCTTAAACTGTATATAATTTATGCATTTCAAGCATGTGTGCCTTAATGGAAAAAGAGGAGGGAGTGAGGGGGTGAGAAAAAAAGAAAGAGAACAATACTTGAAAAAAATGTAAATGTCATTGCCATGTTGAAAAGCAGCTTGACAAGACATCCTTAATTTTATTCACAGGCTTCCATGACTGTTTATTAATTGAAAAAACATTGTGTCAGAGCATTTTGAGAACTTCAAACCTTCACAGAATTGTTCTGACAAGAACAGAAAGAAAAGACAAGCAAACACCACTATCCAATAATTACCTGTCTCACTTTGATATCTGCTATGGGCTTGAATACAATTTAAGTTCAAAAGTTAGTTGTTTAAATGTGAACAAAACTATTATTTGATTTAATAAATGCATCCAGTATATTAAAAGTAAGCTTGACAAAGTTGACAAATTTCATATAATTTTCCCAGTGTCCGCATAATATGCAAACATCATCCAGTAGAAGCTTTTGTGTGTTAAGATCCAAAAGAAGATATAATGACTACTTCTGTTAAGTAAGTTATGTGTTAATTTTCTTTTATTTTTCCTTTTTTAATTAAGAGAAGTTTCATAAATGTTATTTTTTTGTATTTCTGTTTTCCTTTGTACAAAAAGGAGGATTTTTTTTCATTAATTTATTTTTATAACATAACATGTGACTAAGTAAAGAGCACATTATGGGCAGGGAGAGGTACTCATCAATGGCAACTTTAGCCAAAAATCAGGTTTTGAAAAAAAAAAAAGAGGAGAAAAGATAGATAAACCTGAACTAGACTTCTGTTTCTTAAGTAGTAATATTTACACAAAACCCATAGAAATGAAGAGCTTGTCAAAATAATGAGTTTAACTGTTAAAATTTTTGCCCTGTAATTCTTATAATTTCTATACATCTATAGAAAAACACAAAGATATAAACTGAGAGCCACCGAGTCTTGAAATTTCTTGTTAAATACTGAGATAGTAAAAGTACTCATTTGTTTCTTTGGAATGTTTTGTGGTTGGTGTCTTTTTCTTTTTTGTTTGTTTGTTGTTTCTTCTTTACCCCAACAAATTTAGAAATCCATCTGAATAAAGTTATAATGTTAAGGCTAGAAACAGGACATTAACTTTTTTATTTAAAAAGGTATTTGCTTTTCGTGTTACAAGTACACTATTATAAGAAGATTTAAGTAATAGTAGTAAATGTCAAGGTCCCTCTGGATGGCATTCCTTCCCTCCAGCATGTCAACCGAACTACACAGCTTGGTGTCATCAGCAGACTTGCTGAGGGCGCACTCAATCTCAATGTCTACATCACTGACAAAGATGTTGAACAAGACTGGCCCCAACACCAATCCCTGAGGGACACCACTCGTTACTGGTCTCCAGCTTGACATTGAGCCATTGACCACAAGTCTTTATGTGCGGCCATCCAGACAGTTCCTTATACACCGAGTGGTCCATCTATCAAATTGATGTCTCTCCAATTTAGAGACAAGGACGTCTTGTGGGACAGTGTCGAATGCTTTGCACAAGTCCAGGTAGATGACATCAACTGCTCTACCCCTGTCCATCAGTTCTGTAGCCCCGTCATAGAAGGCCACCAAATTGGTGAGGCAGGATTTCCCCTTAGTGAAGCCATGCTGGCTGTCACCAACCACCTTGTTGTTTTTCATGTGCCTTAGTATGCCTTCCAGGAGAATCTGCTCCAAGATTTTGCCAGGCACAGAGGTGAGACTGACTGGTCTGTAGTTCCCTGGGTCATCTGTTATCTCCTTCTTGAAAATGGGGGTTATATTTCCCTTTTTCCTGTTGTCAGGAGCTTCACCTGACTGCCATGATTTTTCAAAAATGATGGCCAGCGGCTTAGCAACTTCATTTGCCAGGTCCTTCAGGACCCTTGGATTGATTTTATCAGGTCCCAAGGACTTGTGCACGTTCAGGTTCTTAAGATGCTCTCAAACAAGATCCTCTCGTACAGTGGGCCCAAGGTCATAATTCTCACAGTCCCTGTTTCTGCCTTCCAAGACTTGGGTGGTGTGGTCAAAGCTTTTGCCAGTGAAGACTGAGTCAAAGAAGTCATTTCACTGCATGCTCCCAACAGTTGATAATAAGGAATGAAATAGTTAACAGAAATAATCAGCATGCATTCTATTAGGTAATAGAGGTCAGGGGGTTTCAGGTATAATATGCCCTGATTATATAGGCCTTTTAAAAATGTACCTTGTCTTTCAAGAGTATTTCAGAAGTGTTCATTACCAGACTACATTTATTCTAACTGAAATCATGTGGACCTTACATTTTCTTTCAAAAACAACAAATGAGCCAGTACATACTTTTTGAGAGATAAATTCAAATGGATTCTTTACCCATTGATGAATTTATTATTACAATATGCTCTCATTATACAGGCCTTTTAAAAATGTACCTTCTCTTCCAAGAGTGAGTATTTCAGAAGTGTTCATTACCAGACTACATTTATTCTAGCTGAAAGAACCTCAGCCTTTTCCAAATCCAGGGCAGTCAGTTCTCCTGATAGCTTGGGGAGAGGGCCCAAGTTGTCCCTAGTCTGTCTTTTATTCTCGAAGTACCTATAGAATCCCTTCCAGTTATCTTTCACATCCCTAGCCAAGTTTAATTCTAACTGGGCCTTAGCTTTCCTAACATGGTCCCTAGCTTCCCGGACAGCATCCCTGTATTCTTCCCAGGCTGCCTGTCCTTGCTTCAACCTTTTATAAGCCTCTTTTTTCCTTCGAAGTTTCCTCAGCAACTCCTTATCCATGCAAGGAGGTCTCCAGGCTCTCCTGCTACACTTCTTCTAGTCAGGATACAACACTCCTGAGCTTGTAGAATTTAATAGTTTTTTTGTTACTGTTTTTAAAATCCAACACAGCTGCTATTATTTTTGTTATTTGTGAAGGTTAAGAATTGTATCTTTAAATACGTATGATTGAATGAAACCTTAAGGACTGTAAGATCCTACAGTTACCAATAACAATATTCTAGAATCAGTCCCTGCACACACACACTTGGATGTATGTCCTTGAATGAACAACCTTGTGTCAAGAATTGAACTCACTTTGCACTAGGAGTACAAAACCAACTAACATCCTAAAACTAGTGACTAAAATGTTCCTTACTCTTGCCCTTGCTCTCTTCAGTTTGTTGTTTTCCTTTCTTCCTTTTATTTTCTCTTCTCACAAAAGGAATAACTCTCCTGAAACAGAGAGTTATGTACATATATGCAAATGTCTAGTGCAGGAGGTCTCATTGGGTTTCGTGTCCAGGAACACATTTCCAAGAAGAGCACTTGTTTAGCAGAGGAAAAGGCTAGATTACAAGACAAGGCAGGAGAACTCCCTGGAAGGAAGCTGGCTCTCCCAGAAAGTGGAAGAGTATGAATAGTGTCTCGATTGCTGACAATTTGGTTTTGTTCTTGTAAATCTACATATCTTTTTTTATTTGCCTATGAGGACAAATACAATTACTTTTTAAAGATTATTTTGCCAAGTTTCTGTGCTCTTAGTTTGACTGTCACTGCTCAATTCACAATGAGCGAATAAGAAAGAATATGATCTGAACTTAGGCAAAAGGATGTGTAAAAGATTTGGTATGGAGAGTTACATCCTATAAAGATCCATCAAAACACATAAGGTCATTCAGAGTTGCTCTAAAATATTCTCTTTATAAAAAGGAGCATTTGTAGAAACTAAGCGGTAGTCAGAATTCAGCGTTTGAACAGCACTTCTGTGGTTACTAAAGCATATACGTCGAAACTCTTTCCTAGTTTATGCACCCATCGAAGTGTGTTTAACCTTTGTGCGTGGAATCTTGAAACTGACATGAATAGAAAACCAGGCATTTGTTTTCATAACCAGTATAGTTTATATCAGACTGAGTATTCTCTGGCTCTGATTTTATATTATTTTCCTCAGGTAATACCAATCTGAGGTATGATGTAAAACCCTGAAACAAGGAAAGAAATCTTGTGAGTAGACTGAAATACTTATAAATACATATATATATATCCCTATTCTCTCAGGTTTGTCTGGGGTTTGTTTTATTTTGTTTTGTTTTGTTTTGTTTTGGGTAAGTAGTGTTTTAAGCCCAACCAGTAACTCAGAACCACACAGATGCTCTCTCACTCCCCCCAGCTTCTTCTGCCCAGCTTCCACAGCAGTGGGGAGAAGAATCGAAAGAATGTAACTCTCACTGGTTAAGATAAGAACAGTCCAGTGACTAAGGTACAACACAAAACCACTGCTGCTGCCACCAATAATAATAATGATAAGGGAAATAACAAGGGAAGAGAATACAAACGCTCACCACCCGCCAACTGATACCCAGCCTGACCCATGCAATGATCTAACCCTTCTAGGTAACTGCCCCAGGTTTATATACTGAGCATGACATGCTATGGTACAGAATACCCCTTTGGCTAGTTTGGATCAGGTGTCCTGTCTCTGCTTCCTTCCTGCTTCCCACTCCCCTCCACACTGGCAGAGCATGGGACTGGGAAAGCCCTTGATCAGAGCAAAAATTACTTAGCAAGAGCTAAATATATTGGTGTTATCAGTGTTATTCTCAGACTAAAACTGAAAACACAGCACTGTACCAGCTACTAAGAAAGGGAAAAGTAACTGCTACTGCTAAACCCAGGACAGGTTAGGTGGGGTAGGAAGTGTGCATGTGTCTATATGTGTGTTTAGACACTATATTACACTCATACTGGTTTCCCTGTAACACATCTGCAGAAAATTCAGTGAGATGAGCAGAGGAAGTTTCAGCAACAACTTTCAGTCACTTTCAATAGCTTACTGAGGGACACTTTTTGTACCAGTCCAATAGGAAAAGGAAGAACAACAGACAATGCCTCAGCTGGTGACCCCTTATAGTCTAATAAATGAAAATACTGGAACCATTCACTTATATTGTTCTGGTTGTGAGGCATTGATGGGGGGTCACCATGCACAGTGCCATTACCATATCATCCATGAATGGTGTTATTACTGCATCATGACTCTATAACTTCTGTTCAATGAGTGAAAGGGCTTTGGTGTGTTCTTATATTAGGTGATATGCACAGTTTGTTTGAACAGGATTGAGACTGGGGCTTTGTGCCTGGGAACAATACTCCATTTGGTGATGCAGGCATGTGGGAGATTAGTCCTGTAGATGTAATAGGAAGAGATGCACTCTCAGTGTGCATCTGGCTGGCTCAGTCAGACCAGTGATATGCAGTATTTCTTGACAACTTTTGAGTCAAACAATGAAATTCCTTGAAAAGGCACTATAACTACCCTTCCCCAACCAACTAAACAAACAAAAAAGCCCAAAATAAAAAAAAAAAAGAAAATCCACCCCAAACAAACAAGAATAAAAAAAAAAAAAAAACCCACACAAAAACCTGGACACGTATCCCACTTGTATTCTCAAGCACTGTTTCTCTAGGCAAAAACGGTGTCCTTGGATAGGATAAAAGGTGTCCTTGGATGTGCCTTCACAGTGATGTTCTCTTGGACCTGAGGA
Organism: Pezoporus occidentalis; assembly: GCF_034315485.1. Classification (NCBI taxonomy): domain Eukaryota; kingdom Metazoa; phylum Chordata; class Aves; order Psittaciformes; family Psittacidae; genus Pezoporus; species Pezoporus occidentalis. Next base: position 2,853,065 of record NW_026914611.1, on the reverse strand, counting down.
TGGAGGCCCTGGAGTATTATCACAGGGCATGCACACCTTCAGTTCTCCTCATAGTGAAAAACATCCTTCATACCTTTGTGCTATCAAGACAAGCTACTGGCTTGTATTCCCACCCCAAAGTTTTCACTGCCTCTGACATGGTTCCAGATATTCAGAGCCATTTGTTTCCATGTAGGATTGCTGTCTAGTCCCTTCTTACCCACCAACAATCGTAAGATTAACAAACTCCTGATAGTGTCAGAGATTATCCTCCCACATGAGAAATTCTTGCCTTTTTTCACAGCATTGATTTACAAGCAGTATATTTTGTTTGAGGCTTCAGGTTACCTCTGCTTGAGTTTCCTGAACATAGAGAAAGTTGAAATTGGAATTGCAGAAACAAGAATATGAAGTAGAAAAGAAATAATAAAAAGATGTTTAAAAAAAAACAAAACAACAACATAATAAGGGGTGTGGAGGGAAGACTAGTAATAAAAAGTAAGTCAAGATTTTGCCCAAAATAGTGACTAGCCAAACTGAGTATACATGTAATAAGGTCTTACTGAGGGGCTAGAGCACTAGAGCAGATAAATTCACAGAATTTGTGCGGAAAACACACACACATGCAACCATACTGCTTTACTCAGTTCTGAAGAATTTGCTTGCCTGTCAAATGGTTTGGGAAAACTCAGGGGCCTGGGCAGGTAGAATCAGAGGATAGCTTGGACCACAAGTAAAGTTCTGGCTCTTGGGACAGGCAGAGAGAAGAGGCAGATCTTTCTGTTTCATATCTGACAATTCCACAATGCGTCTGGAGCCATTCTCACAGTAACAGTCCCTTCCTCTCTCTCTCTGACATCTTTGAATTTTCAGACAATCATTGGCCATTGGCCTTTGTTGCAGAATGACTCTAAGAGCAGGACCATAGAGTTCTGGAGGACTGTGAAAGCAAGGCAGGGGGTGGCCCCCACAGGTAACCAGAGACCGGACATGGGAGGAGAATGTGGAGGAAGCTGTGGGGGGGCTAACCAATACTGTTGTGCCAAGGAGTGGCTGAATACCACTCCTATATATATGTGAACTGCGTCACAAATAAAGTAGAAGTTGCTTATCACCCATATTGGGTTGGCCTGTCTGCTTCTCCTCACCGCTTACAGGCCTTTACTTCCTAGAGTACATATTCCACAATATAAGATGGTGTTACTTTCCCAGGTTACAGGAGGTGTTTTATCCAACTGCTGAGGTGCTTGTTTTACCTTGCTTAATTACTACTTCTTTTCCTTATTATATTTAAATCAGTCTTTTTCCCAGATACCAAGGCAGTGACAAATGCACTGTCATCAATAGTTCTGGAGCCTCTGCTTTCAACCTTTCTCTATTTTCAAAGCCTTTACTGCTATCCCATACTAAAACTGTGGATCATTTCAACAGACATGTGGCTTACAACTCATTTTCACCCAGTGAGTTCTCCTACCAAGGCAATCACAAGTCTCATAGGCAAAGAATGGGGCATTGTGAAGCAAATGTCTTTGCATTTGCAAAAAAAAAATTGAGCAAATGGCCTCTGATTAGCAATGTTAATACTGTTTCTGCTAGGTGGTTGTGTAACAATGGAACAAAGAGAAAAGATGTGTGGAAAGAAAAGAACAGCAACAAACTGCAACAAACTTAATATGTGCTCTTTCTATAGCAGAGGAACCCCTTCAGATATTATGCGGCGTCTGTGTAGTTTCAGAATCCTGTAGGGACATGCATGGTAGGAATATGCTGAATTTTTCCATAGTGGTGCTGTCCTCACATTGATTGGAAGCATCAGTGTCTCCACTGAGTTTTGGAGTCTTGGAAAAGATCTGCTGTTTCAATTTCCTTCAGAAGGAGCTACTTTTTCAAAGCTGCTAAAGGACTGAACAAACAGAAGCAAATGCAGGCAGTAAGGGAATTTGCTTCAGACTTGCACTGCTGCTCCAAAGCAATTGAATACTGTACAGAAAGCCTATGCTTAATGCACTCTGACTCCCATATAATAGCAGCTCAGACACCTGGCTAACCGTGTCGTGATAACGTAAATAGTTTGCTTCAGCAAAAGCTTGCTTCATCTTTGTTTTTGCATTGCATCCTGTTTAAGCACAATCGTGTAGAAGGATGAGAAGAATGTAAGTTCCTGAAACTGTGAAACAAACAGGAATAAGGGACTTCTATGGCAGGACATAGGATATATGGCAGTCATGCTTGATCAAACCAACATCTAATCTGGAAGAAACAAAACAAGTTATATGATAAGTGCTTTAGACACATGCACAGGGTTAAGTAGATCAAAAGTATAAAAGAAGACTGCTGACCCTTATCAATTAGCTGTTAAAAGACCCTCCTGGATATGTGCAGAAGAAAGAATGAAGACTGCATCTGCCATCGGGAGGTGGGATTTGTGTTCCTGAAAGTCCTATGAATATGTAAAAGGCTTGACTATAAAAAACTTTGTACTCACAAGTGTGCATGCAGGATATGAAGGCATGCACCCAGTGCTGCAAATAAATATTTGCTCCACTGACTTTGTCCCCAGTTAAATTTTTTTAAAGGTGAGCTTGTTTCTCACAATGTGGACTCCATGTGGACTCTTGCACTTAGATGTCAAAATCCTGAAGCTGAAAACAAGACATGATGGTTTGAGCATAATACTGTGAACTTAGACATCAAGTGTCACTTGGGCGGCCTAGACTATCACAACTTATCTCCAGCTGCTTCAACAGAAGGTCATAAATCTACCATGAGTCCGCTGGTATATTTGCCATTTAGGATTCTTGCGTATCTTTTATAACATATATATGTTTCTGTCATGGTTTAAACCCAGTCAGCCATAAATAAGACACGCAGTTTCGCTCTCACTCCCCGCCTTCTTTCCCTCCCCCAGCTCCCGGAGGGTTGGGGAGGAGAATCAAAAGAATGTAACTCCGACCAGTTGAGACAAGAACCAGCCAGTAACTAAGGTATAACACAAACCACTACTGCTACCTCCAATAATAATAATGATAAGAGAAATAACAAGGGAAGAGAATACAACCGCTCACCACCCCCTGACCGATACCCAGCCTGACCCGAGCAGTGATCTAGCCCTTCCGGGTAACTGACTCCAGTTTATATACTGGGCATGACGTGCTGTGGTGTGGAATACCTCTTCGGCTAGTTTGGGTCAGGTGTCCTGTCTCTGCTTCCTCCCGGCTTCCTCTCCTCCCTGGCAGAGCATGAGACTCAGAAAGTCCTTGGTCAGAGTAAACACTTGAGCAGTAACTAAAAACATCAGTGTTATCAGCGCTGCTCCCAGGCTGAAAGTCAAAAACACAGCACTGCACCAGCTACTAAGAAAGAGAAAAAATGACTGCTACTGCTGACCCCAGGACAGCTTCACAAATGGCACCATTGTCTGCACCAGCTACTAAGAAAGAGAAAAAATGACTGCTACTGCTGACCCCAGGACAGCTTCACAAATGGCACCATTGTCATTCTGGTAAAATCTATTCCAACTCTGTCTCTGCCACATTCTAAGGTTTTCAAAAGAGCCATGAAAATCACTTTTTTTCAAGGTTGCTAGTCCTCATTTGTTTATACCCAGCTTGGGATTCTGAAATTCTTAGGACCTGGAGACTAGAAGTGCAGAAGTGATGAGAACACACACTTGGCTAAAGTTCACAAAGTTTGGTTTCTGAATATTATCAAAATTGCATGAAATTTTGAGCCATCTAAAATATGTGCCATAACATATTTGAATTAGTGCACACTTTCATTTTGATATATAGGATTAATTTGTTCAAATTTAAATACCTATGTTATTCATAGATATTGCAAAAAAAAAAAAAAAAAATAGAAGGATAAATGCTAAAATGTACTGAAGCAGGAAACTTGACCAGATAACATTCTGCTGAATAGTGCATGTCTGACATTTCTATTTTTTTATTTGAAGAAGCATAATACAAAACAGACTATATTCCCATGTCAGTCAGAAATAACGTTTTAGGGAAATTGTAAAAAAGGATATGTCCTTGAGTATATTTCCTATATTATTTCTGATTTAAGTGGGATGAAACATGAAGTTTCCAATCTAGCAGAATTTCAGGAACTCCTATTTTAATTCTTAATCACTAACACGGAACTAATGTTCCATAGTTAGGCAATTAAGCAAAAATAAAACCAAAATCAAAACGCCCCAAAAATGTTTCAGAAAACTAGAAATAATGCATCTAAAACCTAGAAGTTTGCTATTTGAAGACCAGAAGTTTGATTTTTATTTTTTTTTTTACAAGACTGTTTTTTACCAGGGTATGTTCCACTACATTCATTTTAGCTGATCCTGAGATAATTGATGTTTTAATATACCATTCTGTCTTTTCTCTATCATCAATTGCAAATAAGTCTGTTGTAATCCTGCATGCAGAATTTGTTGTTTCTATTTTGTTATATTTTACATGCCTTGTGCTACATTTTGTTAGGAAATAAATGTGGTTTATACAGGTTCAATGACTTAAAATTCAAACCAACACTTTCATGTTGGCCCTGTTCTAACAATGGAGCATAAAATACGGAGGTATACAAATATTAGACAACCTTTTAATAATAAAGCTAATATTAGACACCCTATTTGATGCTTGCAACATCCTGTAAAACAATGCTAATCAAGTCAGGGTTCTGCTAGACAGCTGAGTTAACATACAAAGCCTTCTCTAACAAAGGACCATCCATCCTGTTTCTCTGGTTGGTGAGTCAGGACTGATAATGTGGAGCATCAAACCCCAGTGTTTGGATGACTATCCAAAAGAAAATGAGCAGTAATTAGGTAAAAGAGAATTCTGGCAGGGGCAGCAGGACCACCAACTCACAGCCCACTGACTCAAGAAACCACTGACTCAAAAGAAGACTGAGCATGTGCACCTGGTTAGCATGAGACCTTTAACTAATAACAGGTGGAATACTAATTAACTCTCAACCCATGGACACTGATTTCTTTGTCAAAATTTATAAATATCTTAAAGTTACTATAATAGGTGTGCTTCATTTGTAGAGACTTCCACTGAGCACCCTGGGCAGAATGAACAATATCTCCTTTCCAAACTAGACTCTGCATCTTTGTTTAGAAAGCCCTAAATCAGTAACACTTTGACCCATCCAGTTTTAAACTGCTGGCTATCTCAGTACATGCCATTTAAATTTAGTTTAAAAAAAAAAAAATAAAAATAAAAGAAATATTATAGTAAGAATATTTTCATAATTTTGAATGGTAACTGATATCCTGTAGGTGTACAGGATGTGTGGAAGGAAAATTTATTCTTCTGTTGCTTTTCAGTGATGTATTTTTCAGGATGCTAATGTAACACAGTGAGACAAATGCACTAAAAATTGTCATACAGTTCTAGTTAGCAATGCTATCTTAACCTGTAGGAAAAAAGACGACAAAATGTTTTTTTGAAAAAAACAACAGTGCAAAAATATCAAAATACTTTCAGGTTATTTCCCAGAACTGTTCTCTATGTAAATATATTTTACCTATGGTATTATCTTTTCAGCATTGTATACATTTATCCTTCAGCAATTCTACAACATTAAAAAATGATGAGTGCATAAACACTATATTAGACATCTTCCAACAACTATAGTATTTTAAAAGTAAATATGAGGCAGGTGGAATATTTCCAATATACACTCAATTAACTTTATTCTTTGCAACATCTTGGCTGGACAGTAGTGTAATTTGACACAAGAATTGCAAAAATAGAGAAAGGCAATATTATCAAAGATTAATGTAAACAGATGGTTCTTACTGCCTAAAGCACATAGTGTGGTTAAGCTGTGTTGGCTCCCCATTCAGTATGCAGTTATATATATTTTAGTAACTGTTGGTCACAATTGATAATGTTGTAGCATTTTACAGATAGAATTGTCTTAGTTATGCATTTCGTTGTCCCTTTGGTCTGTTTAGTGACTACTCTCAGTTGTCCTACAACCTTTTTCTTGAAAGGTGAGGGAAAAACCACAGCAGGAGATAGCCTACCTTAGAAAGGTTAATCACACAATGGCAACATTTAACATCCTAATTAGCGGACTTATTCTGACTCTGCACAAAAGAAATATTGGTAATATGAAGGGTATAGCTGGAGAAACCAATGTGCTGTCTCTCTGAGTTATTGCCTTTGACAGCTATTTTCTATCCGCATTTGAAGAAAAGAGACACTGGACAGCTCAGATCTCTTTAGAATATTGTACCTTGTATAACTACATTGGGTGCTTCTCTGCAGTTTGAGATGTTTGAATGCAACCAGCAAAGGATGTAGACTTTTTCTAAGCTTTATGAATACAGCGTAGGAGAAATAAGGAGGTTGTCACTTGATCTAGACCTAGATGCATTCATACAATATTTAAAACAGTGATGCATGTCTGCTTCTGCTGAATACCAGCCTACTTACCAGCAAAATGCAGTGACAGTGTTCCAGGCTTTGCAGACTCTATACAGGCTGTTTGTACTGTGTAGCCTTAGGCATTTAACAAAGAAGTCAGCTTAGACTTGGCTCTCTATACCATTAATGAAGACAGAGGGATCATTCAGAAGGTGCTTCAGAACTGGAGCCTCCAATTATGCTTAAGTTAAAATGTCACTCTGAGAGAAATCTAGCTCTCATTTAAAAATGTGTAAAGGACATGTGAACATGTGTAAAAGATGTGTAAATGACAGTAAGGACACAACTATCATAAGTGTCTTAAAGCAGGCAATTGAAGCTAGTTTGTGTACACATCTTCCCATACTTCTGCGAGATGCCAAACCATAGATCAAGGATGGCGGAAGATACCAACCCTGGGAAGTCAGTTATGAGAAGACAAAAACATGTACGTGGCAGAATTAATACTTGCTTTACAAAGTCTTCCATTTCCCAGTAGTAGGCTGCAACTTCATTTTAATACTTTGGAAGATAAAATTGCACCATCTTTGGAGGTGAGAGTATATCACTGGTCTAAGGACAATGAACTAGGGGGACAAGATTTTGCAGACTGCTTGGGACCATGCTAGTTTTGGTTGGGATAAATGCAATTTGCTTCATAATAGCTAGTATGAAGCGACATTTTGGATTTGCATTGAAAATAGTTGTGGTAATACAGGGATGACATTTGGTTTTGGTGCCCAAAGTGTGGCTCAGAAGGTTCAAGATAGTGACAGATTTAATTGGAATGTGCTAGATCGAATTTATAGCTGTTACTGCTGTTTGGCTATTAATTGACAGGCTTCAGTGGTTGCCATAGGGCTTGCTTGATTTATTGCAAGTTAGTGCCTAGTGCTCGTTAGTGGATGCTTTTTGTTTTCACTGCTTGCTGCACTGCTGTGCTGATTATCATCTTACCCTGCTGTGCCTGGGAACATTTTCATAACAGCAATGGTGATGTGCCTGGGCTGGCAGATGTCCAGGGCATTGCTGCTGTTTCTGTGGTGCTGTACTGGACAGGATGGAACTCCAGTGAGAACTAGAGTCGAAGGGTCTGTGACCTGTGGATGAGTCCATGTGGGAGCAGGACCCCCTGAAGTATCTGTGGCCATAAGTAAGTCCACAGCACAGCAGGTACATCTCAGTGTCTGTGGCCATGGTTATGCTTGTGCCGAATCACATATACCTCTGATGGGGTTGTGGCCCAAGAATAAGTCCTGGAGAAAGTACGCCTCAAGCATCTGTGGATAAGTCCATGTTGCAGTAGGTACACCTGGAAGCATCTGTGGCTGAGCATGTCATGCTGAAATGCTGTTTATTGACTCCTCCCTTTCTATATCATCCCATTTGACAAGGCGCTTAATTAGATAATTTTAAGGGAGCAGATATGCTCTCCTTCCACATACCCTTATAAAGACCTGAAATGATAAAACTTTGCATGACATAGTCTGGCCTCGTTTGGTGAACTTGCATTGAACAGGAGGATGTCATAGTGACCTTCTCAAATACCTTCCAAGCTGAATTACCCTGTGGTTCTACATAGAGCAGATAATGCTAATTTATGGATTATGTCCAGGCTGGTAATACTTACTCCCTGAGATCAGGGGGAAGGAGACCTTCTTCACTGAACTGTGGAACATCAAATGATACGTAACTGACATTTTCCAAGACTTCATTTAGGAATATATTTATATAAGTATTCAGATTAATTTTTCTTTTTCTCCATCTTGAAAGTAGCATTTCAATTGCTAGTGATCTAGACTAGTTAATGTTTCAATACAGTCTGAAAAGAAACATTGACATACTGAAGTTGACACGTTAGAATCATTCCCACAGTTCAGGACAGATGCAATCCCCTGGAGCTACGCCTTTATATAGCTTTACTGTAGAGATGTTATTACTGCACATATATAGGTTTCAGCCATTTTAATTACTCTTTCAGCAATACTGGGAATGTAATTTTTTATTATAGCCATGAGTTTTTCTTCTTGGGGGAAAGCAAATTTGTTATCAGGAGGAATACCTTGTACTGGGTTTACATGGCACGTTTTAGCTAGCAGGGGTGTGTATGTGCTGTGGAGGTGACTTCTGTGAGAAGCTGCCAGAAGCTATCCCCATGTTGGACAAAGACAGTTACAGCTCTCTCCAAGACGCACCCACCACTGAACAACGCTGAGCCAATAAGAGACGTTGGTCTCTGAGATAATATATTTAAGAAAAGATAAAAATGCTGCACAGCAGCCATGAAAGAGATGTGAGAAAATGTGAGAGAAACAGCCCTGCACACAACAAGGTCAGTGAAGAAGGAGGAGAGAAGTTTCTGCAGCCCATGGTGAGGCAGGCTATCCCAATGCAGCTCACAGATATTCATGTTGGAGCTGATAGTCACCCTGCAGCCCATAGAGGACCCAACACCTGAGCAGATGGATATATCCTGAAGGAAGATACATCCCATGATACACCCCTGCCAGATACATCCCTGCCAGAGCAGGCTCCTGGTAGGAACTATGGCATGGAGAACAACCCATGTAGGAGCAGTCTCCTGTCAGAACCTGAGGCACATGGGAGAGCCATCCTGGAGCATTCTTAAAGGACTGTACTCCTTGGGGGACCAATGCTGGAGCTCTCTGTTCTTGATGGACTGCACCATATGGAAAGGGCACATACTGGAGCAGTTCATGAAGAACTATGGTTTGTGGGAAGAACCCACACTGGAGAAATTTGTGAAGGACTGTATCCTGTGGGAGGAACTTTATGCTAGAGCAGGGAAAGAACATGAGGAGGAAGGAGCAGCAGAAATTAAGTGTTATGAAGTGACTGCAACCCCCATTGCCCTTTCCCTTTCCCCATCTGGGCATGGGTGGAAGCAGAAGATTTAGGAATGAAGTTAAGGTTGGGAGGAAGGGAGGGTGAGGGGAAACTGGTTTTAGTTTTGTTTTGAATTCTCACTATCCAATTCTGTTACAATTAAACGGCAATAAAATATTTTCCCCAAGTTGAGTCTATTTTGCCATGATGATAATTGGTGAGTTATCTGCCTGTTTTTAAAAGCTAAGCTCATGAGCTTTTTGTTCTACTTTCTTCCTTCTGTCCTGTTGGTGGAGGGGGAGTGATAAAGCGCCTGGGTGGGCATCTGGCAGCCAGCCAAGGCCAACTCACCCCGCTCCTCTAAAAATAAATTTCCATAGAGAAGAGTAAGACCTACTCATGTAATTCTAGCAGCTTCAGTGCCACGTGAAGAAGTTACTTTACTGCCCAGCGGTGAGGCTGTTTCTCATTCAGCTTTAGAAAACTCTTTTCCTCTCCTGAATTAAAAATTTTCTTTCAGATTTACAGATGTACATTCACATATATATGCACATATTTCATGTATGTCCTCAGGTGTTTAAGCTGAGATCCTCAGTCCAAAAATATAGGGAAATAATGGAAGGGAATATATGGGAATGCAATGGCAATGAATGTAAAGGAGTATTTGTGGACATCTGAGTCTGAGCTTTTAATATGTTTGGCATTTGTAACAGTCAGTGAAATTTCAGGGAGTTACTGCTCCATTTGCAGTTAGTTATAATTTCTATCATATTTCTTACCTAAGATATTGCTGATGGCTATTTTGTATTTTAATTTCTTCTTTCTCCCTTAAGTTTTTACTGAAAATCCAAACCAAAAAAGCCACCCCTCCTGCAAAATAGTTTAATTTCAGTATTTTTCCTTAGCTTCTGCAAAAAATCACTTGCCTTTAATGTCAAAGCTAGAGCTTTTCCGTAATATTATCTCTTTCAGGCATAATTTCGGACTTGGTATATCACTAGCACACAGTTCCAGAATAACACTTTTTAAGCACTTGTGTTATTTAGGCCTCATGGATGGAATGTTCAAAACCAAATCACTTTACTTATGGCTTAGCTTTGTAGCGGACTGATTACTCAAAACCTCCTGAAACAGTCTGGGGAATCATCACATGAATCATCATCATTTGCTCAGCCCTTGCACAACCCAACTGCAATGCAGCAAATGCAAAATAATGCATGCCATAGCCATTTTCACTGAATGGTAATGCAAACTCAGGAGAAGTATCTTGTTTAAATGTGCTTATAAATTGTGCTAAGAAGAACTAGACACGAAGTGTAGTCAAATACAAATCAATAAAGGCACACATATTTCTTTTAAATGCACTGCATTATTCTCTACCCTAACCACAGACAGACACATTAGAAGTGACTTTCGGTTTAGGTCACAGATGTCAACAGAAGAAAAAAAAACATGCCAAAAGTGTTTTCTTGGGAGTTCATGCAGTGAGTCTTTCTTCCCTGATGAATGATAATTTGTCTGCATTGGCATCAAAACCTTAGAGATTTAGTGTGAAGTACAGAGAAAACAGTGTTGAGGAAAAAACACACAAGGATTTTTCCAAGTTAAAGTATTTCCTGTTATCAACAGCTCAGCATTTTGTGACTTATCCTTGATCTTTCTGTCCTGCCAGTGCCATTCAATACCCACCCTTAGCTTACTTCACCTAACATTAGCGTAGTCCCATGAGTGTAGACCTCACCTCTCAAAATCCTCTTCTAAAGTGTGATCTCCAGCTCCTAGCAAGTGTTAAGGAGAACTGGATTCTCAGATACTCCAGTAGAATAAAAAAAAAGCTGTAATTTAGAAGACAGTGATAAGCAGATGGAAAATGCAGTTCAAGGGCTTTGTTAGCCTAGAACATTTCATAGACTCATAGAATCATAGAATAATTAGGGTTGGAAAGGACCTTAAGATCATTAAGTTCCAACCACCCTGCCATGGGCACGGACACCCCATACTAAACCACGTCACCCAAGGCTCTGTCCAACCTGGCCTTTGACACCACCAGGGATGGAGCATTCACAACATCTTTGAGCAACCACACTTACAGTAAAGAACTTCCTCCTAATATCCAATCTAAACTTCCCCTGTTTAAGTTTGAACCTGTTATCCCTTGTCCAATCACTACAATCTCTAAGGAAGAGTCTGTCCCCAGGATCATTATGTTGTGCATCACTGCTATTTATTGTTTTCTTTTCCTTTTCACACTTTATTTTTATATTCTCTCCCCTTGTTATTTCCCTTATCATCATTATTATTGGTGATAGCAGTAGTGGTTTTGCATTATACCTTAGTTACCAGTTATCTCAACCCATGAGAGTTATATTCTTTTGATTGTCCTTCCCATTTCTCTGGGAGCAGGGTTTCCGGGGCGGGGGGAGAAGGGAGGGAGCAAGAAAGTGGCTGTGTGGTTCTGAGCTACCAGCTGGGCTTAAACCACAACAAACACAGACAGCATTCTATAGGCAATTAGGAGAAATTTCTGGATAGGTAGCTCTCACCCTTCTGGGAGATTTTCATTTCCCACACCTCAGCTGGCAATACCATACTGTCACTGCTGGGACAAGTGAGGCTGCAGAATTCCTGAAGTCTGGGGAAGGCAGCTTCTTTCCACAAGTACTCAGTGAGCCAGCTAGGAAAGGTGCCCTCCTAGGCTTGCTCTTTGTGAATCAAGAGGGATGCATGCGAGGTGTGATGGTGGGAGGCTGTCTTGGCCACCCTAATCCCAAAGAGTTGAGCTCAAACTTTTGGGTGTCATGAGGGAAAAGTTCGGCAGATTTGCTACCCTGGGTATCAAGAGAGCAAAACTGAAGCTACAAAGGGACCTACTTGACAGGGTCTCCTGGGTGTGAGCTTTTGAGGACTTAGGGGACCATGAGAGCTGCTCGCTTTTAAAGAACCATCTTTTGAAAGCGCAGGAGCAGCACTCCCATTGTGTCAATGGAAGTCAAGCAGGTGCAGCAGAAGAGCAGCTTGGAACTCCTCCTGGAACTGGGGTGGGAACAGAAATTGTATGCTCTCTAGAAGTAAGGTCAAACTTCCCAGGTAGACTGCCGAGCTGTGGCTCACACATGGAGGGAGACATCACAAAAGGCCAAAGCTCAGCTGGAGATGAAACTGGTCAGTGTTCTGTCAAACAACAAAAGGCTTTTTGAAGTATGCTAATAACAAGCAGAGGCCTAAGGAAAGTATTGGGACCTTGACTTTATGAAGATGGACACTGAAAAGCGGGGATGAAGAAAAGACAGAGGCATTTAATGTTTTTGCATTGCCTCCCTGGCTCCCCAGGTCCTGTGAGTGGGAAGACCATGGCTGCAGGAGCAGTGACTTTCCATTGGTGGACACAGCAGTTCTAAAGCAGACCTTGGGACCAAGGCTGGACATGGACATCCTGGGGAGAGGCTCACAGGGCTCCCCCCATCTGGACCCCCAGGTTCCAGAACCAAGGTCACAGTGGTGTTCCGTTCTAACCCAGTGCTGCCCCAGCAACAGCTCCGGTGCCTGCATGAACGGTGCTGTGAGTGGCAGCACCAGAGGCACTGGCGGTACTTCATTTTTGTGGAGGAGTACTCCTGTTGTATTTTTCAAGGAGTTTTCTACACGTATGTCTTCCCCCAGCCCTGTCAGGATGGGGCAGTGGCTCTGTTGCTGTGGGTCCAGGTGAGTTGCCCCACAGCTTGGGGATGCACCGGCACAGCAAGGACCAGCAGCAGCCACCTTGCTCATGCCAAACGCCGCCTGCTCTGCAGGGATGACCCTTCCCCCGACCAGCACTGTGAGCCCGATCTGGCATTGCCTGAGCTGCTGCTCAGGGAGCGTGTGTGGGTGACCCAGGGCCATGGCCAGAAGAAGAAGAGGGACCTCCTCCTCTTCAGAGACACCCTGGTCATCGCCAAGACCAAGTAAGACAACCAGAGCCCAGCTGCCTTTCCTCCCAAGCCCTGCCCCTAGCACCAGAGTGCCAGAGCAGGGACAGCCAAGGAGCAGCCCCAGGCCTCTGGCACTTTGGTGCTGGATGCACTTGTGGCCATGCCCATGGCAGGCATGAACAAGAGGGGAGCCACTGGGCTTGGCCACCTCCAGCTCACTCCCTGCCCCTCTTCTCTGCAGACCTGGCAGCACCCCACACCCGCTGCTGTGCCTGGCTCTGGGCCTGCTGCAGGTGCTGAGCAGTGAGAAGGGCTCAGCTGGCGATGCTGCTGAAGAGGAGGAGGAATGGAATGCCTCCAGCTCCCTTGTCTTCCTCTGGCCCTGTGGCTCCTGTGTTGTCAGTTTCTGGTGAGTCTTGGTGCAACATCCCACCAGAGGGGTGGGCCGTACCTCTCCCTGCCCTGCCCCGCCCCATGGGGCATCATCTGCTGGGGCACAGCAGGCACTGAGGCTGTTTCTTCTCTTTTTTTGGCAGCTCCCGAGTAGTGAAGGAACTCTGGATCAGCACCCTCCTTGGGTAAGCCCTGCCTGGCACTGCAGCCTGGGCTGCCTGTGCTCCCATCATGGGGAGATGCTCCATGAGTGGCATCCAAACAATGAGAAAACACCTCTTCTGAGCTGGGTAGAGGTGCCCCACAGCTGCAGGCAGAGGTGCCCCCACTGCTGAGCAGGCACATCTGGTGAAGATGCTTCATCCAGCTGTGTCCAGCCAACACATGCCCAGCCCCATCCTCGCCATTCCCGCTGCTCCCGCTCCACTGCTGGGTGGTACTGGCTGTTCCGGGCACTATGGAAGCGCTCCCCAGTCTGGCAGCAGAGGGAAGAGCTGGCTTGGGTCTCACACAGCTCTTTCTCTGCCCCTTCCCCATACACAGACCACGGGAAGGACTTCAGGGAGCCAGGGGGACCCAGCTGCCGTCCATCAGGATGGTGATGAAGGAGCTGAGCGGCCGCCATGCTGTGAGTGTCCCTCTGGTCTCTGCTCTGTCCCCAGGGGCTCCTCCAGCCCAGCGTCAGCTGCATCGCTCCTCACCTTCTGCTCTTTTTCCCTTGCCCAGGAGATGACACTGGATGCCGGCAGCCTGAAGAAGCTGCTACAGCACCAGGCCCAGGTCAGGGTCCGTTGCAGTGCAGTCTCACCCATCCCCACTTCTCATGCACAGCCAGGGGCTGATGCAGCTGTCCAGGAGCCCTTTCTGCTGTGTGGATCCTTGGTGAGTGCAGCCCATTTCTTGCAGGCTGGTGCCAGGCAGCTGCCAGTTCCTGTCCTCTCCAGTAGTGAGGGTTTACGTGGCCACGTGGATGGTGAGTGTGGAGAAGACAGGGGCAGGATGGCCCTTCTCTCCTGCTCTTGCAGGCTGGCACATGTGTGGCAATGGGGATGCTGCTGCCCTTCCCGCAGGGCACGTCCATCCTCATCACTCTGCAGCAGGAGAGAGCTGAACCCCACGTCCCCTCAGTCCAATATGTTGCTGCCTCTTCTGTGCCCTCGGTGGCAGGGGGGGACAGCACCGAGGGAGTCTGGGAGGGCTCCCCTGGTGCTTTTCCTCCACGGCTCTTTACTCTGTTTCTCTTGGCAAGCGGGACCCACAGGAGCAGGAGGAGCAGGAGGCTGCCCTGGCCATTGGCACGGCAAGGGACCTTGGCTGCAGTAGGGGCACCAGGGCCATCAGGCTCTGCTGGTGTGGGAGCTCTCTTTGTCCGGCCCCTGGCAGATCTCTGCAGCCAGGACAGCATGCTGCCTCAGTCCATCTAGGCAAGCCAGCCTGGTTGTGGGGTCCCATCCCATCCCAGTCCATCCCATCCCACCCCATCCTATCCCATCCTGTCCCACTGTCTCCTCCAGGGAGAGGCTGTCCCCAGCACTTACCTCAGGGCCTGTCTCCAACCCAGCAACTCTCTACCTCTGTGCCCTCAGGACCTGCTGGCTCTGCTCAATGAACATGGCCCATCCACGGAGGGGATCTTCCGGCTGGCAGCCAGCCAGCATGCCTGCCACAAGGTCAGGGAGGCCCTGGACAGTGGGGTGCCAGTGCAGCTGGAAAACCAGCCCATGCTGCTGCTGGCTGTCCTCTTGAAGGTGAGCCCTGCTGACAGAGAGCCCCGCAGCTCCTGGATCTCTTGGTGCTGATGGGCACCTGCGGGAGCACAAGCAGAAACCCAGCTGCCTGCTCATGAGCCAGAGGCGTGGGGATGCTGCAGGTGCTCCTGGGTGCAGTGGCCAAAGCCTCACATGGAGCCCTTGGTACTGCAGGACCTCCTCCAGAATATCCCCTCAAAGCTCCTCGACTTCCAGCTTTTCGAGGAGTGGATGCGTGTCATGAACAAGACCTGCAGACAGGACAGGCTGGCAGCACTGAAAGAGTAAGTGTGGCACAGCCAGCAGGGACTGGCACAGGCTGGGAGTGAGCTGCAAAGCAATGGCCTGCCTGAAATAGCCATGGCTCCTGCAAGCCACCTCCTGTTGCTGTGGGGTTTATGTTTGTGGGAGAGGGGCACGAAAAAGCTTTTCTCTCTGGGGATCACTTCCCACAGGTGTTGGGGATTGCTGCAACAAGGACCTCTTACAGAAGGGCAGGGAGGGAGGTGGCCGTATCTCAGCATAGGCAGTCCCTCTGCTGTAGAGCAGACAGTGGCCTTGGGTGAGATCAGCCTGGGAGACCTGTGCTGTCAACACCGGCTTCATTAACACTGTGCTCATGTTCCCTCAGGGTGGCCAGCAAGCTACCAGAGGCCAACCTACTCCTGCTCTGGCAGTTGCTGCCACTGCTTATCAGCATCAGCAAGAATGTGGCCACGACGAAGATGACTGCTGGGAACCTCCCATCTGCCTGGCACCAAACCTTCTGAGCCCACCCCAGGAGCTGCCCCTGGATGTCCTGGCTCTGGAGACAGGGAAGGTGCGCTGTGTTGACCACCTGGCTACAGCGTCACCAGCCCAGACCAGCTTTGCTGCTCAGAGGGTCCTGGCTGCCTCCTCCAGTCAGCAAAGCCATGGGTCAGCAGCTGGGAAGAGCAGCCCCATGGCTGCACCTTCCTGCACAGAAGCACAGGTCAGGCTGGGAAAGGCTGTTTGAGCCCTCATCAGCCCCCTCAGTGAAACCAATGGTTTGCTGTGTGCAGGTGATGAAGCTCTTCGAGTTCCTTATTGAACACCATGAGGAACTCCTTGGAGAGCAGGTGGCTGGGCTGGCCAGCAAGGGGGATGAGGAGACACCAGCAGCACAAGCAGAGCTGGAAACAGCAGAGGTAAGTGAAGTGCACAAGCAGTGTGACAACAAAAGCCTCTCCCCTCAGAAGGTGGGGCTGCTGTCTCTGCAGGGACAAGCATGGTCATCCACCAGCCTGCAGCTCTGCCAAAGTACAGAGCAAGGCTGATGCATGTTGGCCATCCCACTTTGTGAAATGATCCCACCACAGCTGGCTCAGCTGAGCTGACCAAACCCATCCAAAGGATGCACCTTTTAGAGTTAGGGTAGAAATTGTGCAGGGAGGTCCTTGCCCCCTGCTAACCTACACATTGCCATTGCAGGTGCCTCCTGTTGCTCCTGAGAGTGAACAGCAGACGAGATTTTCCAGGGAGAAAGGGTAAAACTGCCTGGCTTTGCTTGGCTCAGGGTAACCATGGCTTTACCTGTCTCACAATACTATTGAATGGAAAGGTTCTCAGGCTCTTCACGCAACACCAGGAAATGAAGAGCAGCCTGGGAAAAGGGCAGCGACGGGCCACTGTGCCAGAAGAAGAGCAAAACTGAGCTCTCAGGGATGGGCAACTGAAGAAATTCAAGCAGGGGAAGAACAAGGCACCCAGGTATGTAGCAGAGCCTGTGTTCCATCTTTTTGCCAAGCTCTGAGTATAGGAAACACTCCTGAGGTGCACAGTATGGTCCTTCCCTCTGGGGAACATGTATGTCAGGAGAAACATGCTCACCCAGCATTGCCTGCCAACCTCTGATTTTAGTATGGCAAAGCAAGGGATGCTGCTGCTAGGTTTTTGGAAAGGACCATATCCCAGATTCCCAGACTCCCTGCCTCCCAGGCTCCCTGCTGAGCCCTGCTGCCTGGCAGGGTGGCTCTGCACATCTCTTACAGCTTCCCGTGCTCTGAGGGTATCACATGTATTGAGAAGGGACAAAAGCAACACTGTAGTTGCCAGTAGGGAACCTGTAAGGAGCCTCTCTCTTGTGCTAGCAATGACCTCTTTTACAGCATATTTCCAAAAAAAAGCCAGGAGCCAAGTCCCGCCTGCTCCTGCCCTCATGGCTTCATCAGTGCTTTCTGATTCTGCCCTTGTAGGTGCCCATTTACTGCTTTGAATTCCCCTCATGCGCTCTGCTTCCTGGCCTTGGAGTTCCACCCTGGGACCCCAGCACCACCTCGGCAGCGGCGAGGACAGAGCCACCATGTCCTGCTCTGAATGGAAGGTTCCACCATCTTGTCCCGGAGCCAGAGCAGCGCCCTCAGACCTATCCCAGCCCTCACAGGCGGCCTTGCTGGCTCACTCCTCAGCCCCGCCAGCAAATGCCAAACTGCTGGTGCATCTCCACAAGTGGGGAGCTGGCCTCTGTACTTCAGCTTCCCATGTTCACTGCCACATTTGTTACTATCATTGTTACTACGGTGGTTACTACATTTGTTAATACACTTGTTACTGTGTTTATAACTATGTTTATTCATCTATTACTATGTCTTTTAGAACCAAATTTTAGGATATACTTTAGGATAGATTTAGGTTATAGTTTAGGAAACAGATTATAGGATATAGGATATATTTAGGATATAGTTTAGGAAGCACCTTATAGGGTTGTTGTTATTTCATACTGTTTGAGTACACACTTCATATGATCATAGAATAGTTAGGGTTAGAATAGGATAGTTAGGGTTGGAAAGGACTTCCAGTAACTTCATGGTATGTCACAAGACTACTCTTTGACTGGCTCTTTAGCTTTGGTAGTAAAAAAGCAGAAAGAATTACAACAGTCATATCTCTTTGCCTTGCCATCTGCATCCTGCAGAATGGAAAATAAGAAAGAAAGTATTCTGAAAGAGTCTTTGGATTAGGAAAGAAATGACAGAAAGATATTTGTGAATGCAGAAGAACTACTGCTACACCTTGAAAAAGATTCAGATAAGCTCCAGAAGAGTACTGCTTGCTGTTGGAATACAGCTGCATATCTTAGACACCTGTTAAGGTCCAGAAGTAAAGAGAAACTTGTTTCTAAAAGAAAATGCAGGCAGGCAACAGAAAGGAGCACTGAATTGCACCACTGTGTTTTCATTGACAACTGCTCATGGTGGGCAGAGAGATGCTGAAACAGAAACAAAAGAAACAACAAGGAAACAAAATTGAAAAAAATCTAATGCAAAACCAAACAAAAACACCTGAAAAAACCCATAGTAAAACCGCAACAGGGAAAAAAAAAAAAAAAAGCCAAGCCAAACCAAAAATATATATATAAAAAATAATAATTCAATAAACACCACCAACCAACCAAAAAATAATAATAATAAAAAAAAAAAAACAACACAAAACAAAAAACAAGAACAGTCCAGCAACCAATGTACAACACAAATCACCACCGCTACCACCAACTACAACAATGAAAAGAGAAAATAACAAGGGAAGAGAATACGATACCACCGGCCAAGAAACGAATCCCACCCAGAAGCCCGTGTCCTTCTGGGTAACTCCCAGTTACCCCCCACCCCGGGCATGACGTGCTGTGGTATGGAATACCTCTTTGGCTAGCCTGGGTCAGGTGCCCCGCCTCTGCTTCCTCATGGCATCCCCTCCTCCCTGGCAGAGCATGAGCCTCACAAAGTCCTTGGTCAGGGTAAACATCACGTAGCAAGAACCAAAAACATCGGTTTCACCAACACTGTTCCCAGGCTGGAAGTCAAAACACAGCACTGCACCAGCTACCATGAAGGAGAAACATGAATGCTACTGCTGAACCCAGGACAGTAGAACATCTGTGTCACCAAGTGAAGGAGTTGTTTCAGCAGCCTGTGCAAAAAAAAAAAAAAAAAAAGAGATCACCAGAAAGAGATAACTGGATCTTCCCTGAGACCCTCTAGCTACAAGAAAAGCCTCTATCTCCACTTCTGCTGAAGGAGTTGTGGTAGAGTCTGTACCTATGGGGTTGGGAAATAGACATGCCAGTGATGGCAAAGACTGAAAACTTGTGTCTTAAAACCAGAAGCTGCTCCACCTGCAGATCAACTGCAAAAGTGACTTAGTGCCCTGGTAGCAGGCAAGGGGTTGAATTTCTAGCAAAGATTAAGAATGAAGTATCTCACTACAGAAGCAAGATTTTATGCCATTTGTATTTTTTTTTTTTTCATGCTTCTTGGAAGATAGGGAGTTATGTTTTTCAACTTTTCCAAGACAAGAACTGAGCTCTTGAAATGTCAGTTGTATCCTTTAACTAAATACTAAATTGCTCAAGTGAGAATAACTTTGAGTTCGTTGTGGTTGTTATTTTGTTTTGTTTTTTTTTTCTTCCAAATCAATTTCAGAAATAAATATTATTAAATGTGATTACTACAAATTCTGGGAGTCAAGGAACTTTCACCTCCATATTTTATTTTCATCTCAGTAAACTCTTAAAACATCTGGAAATATTATAACAGATCTTATAGGAATTGTTGTTTAACTTAATTTATAAAGCCTGTAGTGAAGCTAACCTTTTGCCTTCTTACATCATTCAGACGCCTAATTTCTCCACAACTTATCAGAGACTTGAAAAATTGAATTGATTCCAAATGTGGTTTTATATTTTATATACAACAAAAAAAGGAAACATAAGGTTAAAAAAAATTAAAAAGCTGTAAAAATCACTGTTAAAGTAGTGATAAAAGCAGTCTGATGAGATGAAAATTACTTTGATAGAATATTGACAGAAGAAGATAGATGAGAGAAAGGACAAGTAAATGTCAGAAATCTATTGACTTTAAGAACACTTACTGCAATGATGAACGTTAGAAAAAGCAGTGCCATTAAAAGTGGCTTGAAGTACTGTTTCAAAAAGTTTGGAGCTCTGAGGCTTGACCAAGGTTGAATAGACTGGGGATTAGTACTAGTTTTGCAATATTTTTATATTAAAAAAAAAAAACAAAAACAAACAACACAAAACCCCCCCAAAACCCCCAAAACCAAACCAAACCAAAAGGTAAAAAAACCCACTCCAAACCTTTTGACCTGCAATTATAAGCTGATATACTATTCTGAATTATGCTTGGATTTGAAGGGTCATCCGTAGTATAGAAGGTTCTTGATAACAGGATCACCCATTGTGACTCTCCTTCAGATAAACATAATAACTTTTGGAGTACAGGATGAAGGAAAAAGCTTCAAGATTTCTCTTGAGAAACAGTTATTAGTGTCTCAAGTGGTTCTTTACAGAGCGATGGGTAAACCACAATGCCTCTGACATCTTTCTCATGATATTTTCTAAACCTCCTTGAGCACTTTCAGGTGAAACAGATTAAATATCAGCAGCTAGATTTTACTAAAGCTGGGATTCATTACACTTTAGAGATTTATGATATTAATCTAATTTAGGAATCTTTTCTAGCACTCTTGTATAATTGAGAGAGAAAGGTGTCATTGAAGACCAATTTACCATACTTGCCCTAAAAAGCAATGTTAAGATGCAATATAGTGTACTGTAGAATTTGTTAAAAAGAAAAATAAAATCCACTGTAAGGAATCCATTGAAGAGGACCCAACTTAGTCTTACCTAGATGCCTAGATTTTAGACCTAGGGATGCGCTATAGCACTAAGCTAGCACAGAGACAGATGTAAATAAGCAATCTTTGGAACACGAAACTTCAAAAACGTGGCTGCCTGGAGTGATTGAGAGGCTCAATAAATATGCAAAATTGTATGGTAGAATGTCAAGATGCCCTAGGAAATAAGCAAGAAGTACATTATAAAGGGGCTTTAAGAAAAATGAGTAACTCAATAAAATTACTTGTGAAGTTAAATGACCACAAATACAACACAAATTTTTAGAACTGGTCCTAATTCATGTCAGAATGAAAAACATAATGGGTTATCCAGGGCTATGCTAGACTAGTCATTAAAGTGCAAGAAAAAGTTCTTGAAACTACATTGGGGAATTCTTTGAAATTATTAGGTCAGTGATCACTGCCAATAAAAAAAAAAAGAAAAGAAAGATACAGAATACGCTAGCACAGATTAACAAAGGGAGTTAGACTAAACCAGAAAACATTATTGTCTTTATCTTAAACTGTTGTGGGTTTACATCTGGTGGATTTGTTCAGCCCATTGTGAAAAGGATCAGAGGTAAGAATTGCTTCCACCTGAAGTGGTATTAGTGTTTTATATTGGAAAAAGGCAAATGCTGGTGTTTACCAAAAGTCTATAGAAGCAAAAAGTTTGAAGAGAAAGTAAATAAGGAATGGTTGCTTCTTATCTCTTTAATACAAACACAAATCCAAACAAAGGAATTTTCAAGATAAAGATTATAAAGAAGAAAATAGTATTTCACATAATGCATCATAATATTTTGAAAATATTTTCTTTGTAAAATATCTTGAAAGATCTTAAAAGCAATTAATCTAATACTGTTTGATTTCTTTTTGTTTTGTTGCTTTGTTTTAAACATGTACCTCTCTTCTCCAAAACCAGAACTATTAGTCAACCGTATAGAGTGAGAGAGAGAATATACTGGAAGAGGGAGGTGCAGTCAGATCTAAATACAGCAATACTTATGCTCACAAAGTGAACATATTCTATATTCTTAACATTCTCAGTATAACTATTTAATATTACTGAGGTCTTTACTGAGGTAGAGAGAATTCTTCTTTCATACAGTTATCATTTAATCACAGGAATAATTTTGATCAGTGTAAGGTAGTTATGATAATCCATTTTTTTTTCCACTTAAGCCTGCTATTTTAAAGAAAGGTATAAAATAAAATAAAAATGTGTTCATGATATGAGATTTAATAGGACCCAGAAGACTGCAAGGCTCATGTTTTTTCTGTCTTGGAACAGCTGTTGACATCTTTGTTGGTATTACTCTTTGCCTGAAGTTTGTTTTTTTAAGGCCATTATTAATACTACATCATCAACAAGTGTCTATGTTGTATTAACCAATTTAATTTTGGAAGAAGAAAAGATAACTAATTTATTACATTGTGTTTTTAAAAGAAAGCTTTCAACTTTCAGGAAATTACAAAAAGTAAAAGAGACCGCCCCTGCAAAAATATTATCTTTTATCTAAGTGTATCTAATTTCAACTCATTCTATGGAAGTACATACAAGCTGAATTTTCTCAGTACATCTTAGGGAGGTTGATATAGAGTTTCTGTGTAAAGGAGCTTGCCATACTTGCCCTCCACAATCACATACAGAACTTTTAATCAAAATAGATCCCAAAGACATCAATGTTAAATAAAGCTTGAACAGTCAAGTAACTATTATTTCCTCATCTTTGAAATAATATTCTGAGTACTGAGAAAATCCATACTTATGAATCCTGACATCTCTTAGCTATTCAGTGTTTATATAAAATAGCTCCTATGCCTTCAGTGAAATTGTCTGTAGTTTTCATGAGTGCAGAATGAGATCGTAAGTCCTCTAACTAGCATTTGCCCCAAATTCAATTTCTTCTGTATCTTTCAACTATTTCAAACAATAAAGACAGAGAAACTATTACTATGTTAGTCTTAGTCTTCCTATTTTATTGCTTCTCTTTTGTGAGTTACAACTTCATGGAACTATATCTGAAATACATAAAATAAGAAAATATCTCTGAAATAATAGTAAAAAAATGTAATTGTATATTTAAAAAAAAAACACCTAAGATTGATGTGTCACGTTGCTTGATCATGCATCTATGCTTATATTAAAATCCAAGCACAACCATATCATACACCCTAGTAAGTAAAAGTCTATTCTTACACAAGCTAGATTTTGAGTAACAGAAATTTGATGGAAATACAGGATTATCTTCTGTATCAGGATGAACTTCCTTTAAAATGTTTGGTTTATTTTTGAGTTTCTTTCAATTTTTCCCCTGTAATGATGTAGGCAAATAAATCACTCATAAATAGAAAATTTATCTGTTTGTTTTTCATATTTATTTTCACATGTGGTGTTTTATACGAGTACTTTTACATGGCATAAGTAAGTGTTGTGAAAAATACAATGCTAGTTGCTAGTTGCAACTAGATAGTTGTGAATGAACAACTTCAGCTTTTGGAGATTAGCTACGTTAGAGTATTACTGTATACTTCCGCTAATAGACATTGCTTCTTTAACTGTGCTACTTGTATTATTCATTATATGAACTAGGTCACCTGGTGCTACTCTAGGCCTCTTCTATGACACTTAATTTTGCTGCAATGATACGTTGGGTGGTATTCTGACCAAATGTAGATAACTACAGTATAGATTAATCATCAAAGCCTTTTTCTCATCAATGGAGAAAAACAGCTAATTGTATAAGACAATTCATCTTGCCATAAAATAGACGCCTAAAATGAGCCAGATGTATAGCACTCCAAAAGAGACTATTTCTCTCAACTGACAGACTGACAGTCACTAATGAAGTCTACGGATAATGGTGTAAATGTAATACTATGTTGTGACTGCTAAATTGGTGGTGTGTCCCACATATACTAGGTGGAAAATTTCATAGTGCTGAGAACTTGTTTCGTACTGGAAACACTTAAAACAGATACTTCATTTAATTACATAAATAATCCTGTTCACTGTTGAAGGGCTGTTCACTTGCTTAAAGCTGTTGACCTGAATGAGCAACCCAAGGCACTTTCATAAATACATACATTTTAGTATTTGCAGCACTGAATCAAACTACTCATAAATGGTGGATGTCACTTTATAACAAAAGCTAAAAGTGAAAAACAGGCAGATCTCATTCATATACTGATGTCAAAGACAAATTATTTCGTAATAGCCGTATCCTGAAATGAAAAATCTGATTTAACCTTCAGAATTTCTGAACGCACACCTTATCTTGTTGTCAAGTGTTTACAGAGACATGACCAACAAAGAAAGCAGCTACCAGCATTTGAAATCACAAATGACCAACAAAATAAATATGAACAGCCAGTGTTTAATTACTTCGGGGAAAAATATTTAAGTTCCATATTTGAAGACATATTACACATGAACTGAACCAGAAATTGAATGCGTGAACTCACAGACTGTTTGGAAAAAAGAAGTAGGAAATTGAAAATAGATTAAATTATTCAAAGCAATAAAAAAGAAAGCATAATAAAACAAAAACACTGACTAGAGATTCAATGATGACAAAGGATACCATAGTAGCCTAGATTAATTTATTTTCTGAAATGTGTAATAGAATAACAGCTTTCAATTTTTTTACATTGTTTTCCCATTTAAAATTCCAAAGAGAAATATGAAATTAATTAAGTGCTACGATTACAATCTTCTACTTAAAGAACAGGTACAGCATACATCACGGTTTAACACTAGTCAGCAGTGAAGTACCATGCAGACCCCCATATATTTGCCCTCCCCACCCCTTCCAGTGAGATGGGGAGGAGAACTGGAAAAAGGTAAACCCCACTGATTGAGATAAGAACAGTTTCATAATTGAAATAAAATAAAACATGATCATAACAACAAGAAGAAGAGGAGAGAGAGAGAGAGAGAGGAATAAACTCCAGAAAACAGAAGTGGTGTACAATTGCTCTGTCCCTAATGCCCAGCCAGTCCCTGAGCAGCAATCAGCATCTGCAGGCCAACTCCCCCCAGTTTATATACTGAGCATGACATGCTGTGGTAGGGAATACCCATCTCTTTGGCTGGTTCAGGACAGCTGTTCAGATTCTGCTCCCGCCCAGCTTCTGGTGCTCCTCACTGGCAGAGCATGAGAGATTGAAAAGTCCTTGATCAGGGTAAAGTGCTCCTTAGCAACAACTAAAACATTGGTGTGTTATCAACATTATTCTCAGACTAAACCAAAACACAGCACTGCATCAGCTGCTAGGGAGAAAATTAACTCTTTCCCAGGCAACATCAGGACAGAATAGAAAAAGACGAGCCTAATGATCAGTGCTCTTCAGATGAAGTGTTGCACTCTTGTGTTAGATCCCACAGGGGCATTTAATGAACATGATTACTTCCTCTACAATGCTGAAGCTGCTTCTTCCCAGGGAAAATATTTTCATGCCTCACAATCTTTTTATATAAATAAATGTTCATTTTAAAATACAGATATATGACCTAGAAATAAGCAGAACTGTTTAACCCTAATTCTACAAGATGAGGTACATGACGTCTCCCATACAGGTGTGTGGGAATTACAATGAATGCTCAAGTGATTCATGAAGCAAGTTTCTATAACCTCTCAATGTTGAAACAAATGA
This sequence comes from Pezoporus occidentalis, assembly GCF_034315485.1. Lineage (NCBI taxonomy): Eukaryota > Metazoa > Chordata > Aves > Psittaciformes > Psittacidae > Pezoporus > Pezoporus occidentalis. Next base: position 2,827,457 of record NW_026914611.1, on the reverse strand, counting down.
GAAAGCAAAGGCTGAATTTGTCATTTAATTTTTCATTCTTACCCATATTTACATAGAGCACAAGTACCCTATTTCATCAGTCTTGTTTGAAGATGTTATTAACCCTAGAGGCAAATGGAAAACAGGCTTTACTCTATGTCACTGCTGGAAGGCTGTATCTTGAATATAACCAAGGTAAAGTGTGTGTGAAGGCTAGTTAATGTCTAAACTTCAATGTGCATATTACTGTGTTAAAATCTCTTTACACTGCAAGGCAAAAACTGATAAAATATTCTGAGACACCTTTTTTAACTTGTTTAAGTTTTAGCTTGACACCAACTTTCTTGCATGTACGAATTAATGATGGCTTTGTTATCCTTACTTACTGTACTGTTTGTTAATTGCTTGAAGCACAGTCACAGATAAGCATCACCTGAAGCACACATAGCTGTTCAGGCTTTCATATCAGCTTCTATTCAATTAGCAGTGACTAGCACTTTGGAAGCAGTGTTGATGTTGAACTGTAGAAGGCTAACTTACCTTTAATTGTTTAGGGGGTTTATTTATTTGCTTAATAGATAATTCTTATTTCAACCAAAAGAAAGGAACAACATAATTAATTTCTCAGCTTCAGTCAAAGGTAGTAAAATGACTTATGAAGCTTCTTTCCCTTTAAATCCAATATGCCCAGTATAACAAGATCAGTATTATTTTGGGGTCTGTGTTTAAGCAGTTTGTGATGATGATTTTTGATGAATCAGTGACAAAGAGAATCAGGAAAGGCTCCAAATCCAATGCTAACATTATACATATCAGTTTGTGCATTTCCTGGTTTCGCTGCCAACTATTTAATGTAACCATCCTGCTTTTAATGGGCATTGAAGCTAAATCCTCATATCAATATCCACCATATTTCTCAAGTGTGACATATCACAGTCACAGTTTCATTAAGAGATTGGGAAACTTTGCAGTTCCAGAAAAGAACTTTAACTGAGTTTGTTTTAGAGGTTGATACAAAACCTGAGGCTAAAGTTGGTAGAATAATTTCCCTCAGACAATGTTTCTGCCTCCAGAACAGTTTAGTATTTAAGCAGAAATAAGTTCAGTCTCACAAATTTTGAATGAAAGTATTCCTTACAGTAGTTTAATATCTTAGATTACAATGAACATTACTCTGATAGTGTTTGCTGTATTGGAATAAACTTTACTTGGACAACAGTGTAATTTTCAGAGTTGATATATATGTTTAATATATTTCAATTGGAAATTCTCAAATACCCTTCCACCTTATAGATTCATATCCCCTAATAAACATTTAAAAACCTTGAAATAAGAAGGAAGAATAAATAAAGTTCTAAGGGCCATTTTCTATTTTCTAACAGAAAAGATTGTGAATTTTATCCATACCTTCAGGTAGTAATGTTTCTTATTCTCATTACTTCAAATGATAGCATTGCTGAATGTTTTTAAATAATGTTAGTTGACAATATCTCTGCAAGAGCTATTTTAAAGGTTTTCACAATTCAATTACTACTAGATGTTTAAAGTTCTATTTTTAAAGTTCTATTTATAAATCAGTAAAGCACTTCTGAATATCATCTCCATAATGAAAAAAACCCAACTTACTACCCTAATGAAGTTTTCATAAACTTTACTTGTCGTCTCAATTTTTTTGCTTAGGAGTTTAGATATTTTTGATTGCATACATTGCTAAGATAATTAAAGATACTATTCTATTATCTTTCCTCTGTTCCATTATCAATTTCTCATTTTGTGTATAAGTGAAGATGACAGAAATGTGATTTTTTTATATTGATGTTTGGTCAAAATACTAGATGTACATTGTCTTCTCATTTAAATCAGACTGTGGAAATGGTATTCAAGTTACACTTATTTATTAACTTTTCAAGCCAAATTAGATAGAAATAATGGTGAGCAGTGGAAAACAACATTCAGAGTGGGCATATTGATCACATTTTTTTTCAAGGTAGATATATTCCTCATTGTGCTCTAGCCTCTATCTATAACACAGCTGTAACCATTTTGACTGTGATGTGAGAGCATCGACATAACGTTTTGTCATCTCATGACAAGACTTCTTTAACGTGATCTTACTAACTTTTTAGAACAACTTACAAACATTAGTTTTTTTGGGTTGTGCCTTCTCATAACTCATAGTTTTTAATCAAATTATATAGCTGTAAATATCACTGATTGTACCTACTCCCACTTACATATCCTGGTTTGTTTTCATTGTAAGTGAAATTCAGTTTCTTTTAACTTAATATTGACATTTCCCTTTTCTGCATTAATAGGAATTTTTCTGTTGACACTCTCACAGCTTTTATATTGAGTAGCTGAGAGGCAGAACAGAAGATAAGCTTCAGCTGTGGAATTCACTTTTCCATATTGAGCATTTACTGCTTCATTTGCTAAAAGCAGTATTCGCTGTAGAATTAAAGCACCCTCTAGTTCAGGGCTGTGACATGTACATTTTAGGTTCCAAGGCAAAATTCTGAATAAGGTAGGGTTGGTTCTTCTACATGATGAGAACTAACTAAAAATAACTAACAGGAAAACCTATGTGCCCAAAACATGATGTGTTTCTCCAGTTTAGAATTACTAGTATTCTTCAGTATTTGAAGTTGTAGTGAAAGAGGCTTCAGTAACTGGAAAATATGGTGAACATTGATCGTATCTAGATTAAACTGTATCTTAAAGTAAAAAAAAAAGAAAAATTATTGTCATCCAAATTTCTGGATATTTTGAACTACAGGATAATTGTTTTCCTTTCCCAGACAGTATGGTAGTGAAAAAAGGTTTTAGTTCTGACATCTCAAACCTCTCAAAACCTAACTTGCTATTCCACTGGATAAAGAAAATAACCCACAAGAATCATCTCAGAGTCTTCACACTGTTATATAGTTGCACAACCATACTGTTGTATAAAATGGAGTGTGTTACTCTCTAATTCCAAGAAGTTTATAAGTTTATTGCATAACTTTTATAGGTAATATGTAATCATGGTGTTAAGACAGTTGTACTGTGTATCCTACTTTAAGAAACATTGAAAATCCTTGCTCCCTGAGAAAAGAATGTTTTTCAGCCCACAAGAGATGCAAATCTGGCTAAATGGCTTTCAAAGATTTCTTCCCAGGTACTAAAATGAGTTTTCAGCTCATAGGGGGACTGTGAAAAATCACGTGTAGCTTCACTGATATAGAAAACATCATCTGTGCCATTGCATTCAGTGGCCTTAGGACAGCAGAAATATTGAGAATACAAAAACAATTACCCTTTGTCTTTCAATTACAGTGTAACTCATACTTTCAAAAGTGCATAAAAAATATCAGTTTCCGTTGTTTGTACAGGTCATCTGTTATAAGCAACATTAATTTTAAAGTAGCTATTATTAACAGAAGTATGACAAAATACTTACATTAGTAATGTTTTAAGCAGGTCTGCATTCAAGCGGTAGACTGCAGAAAAGTATCAGCATTCATAGTAATTATATATTGTGAGAGCTACTGGTGCATAGCAGTTCCTGACATCCATTCAGCACATGTGAGTGTGTATTCCATCTTGATCCTATGCTTATTGCTAGCTAGGCCACCCTTGCAGAAGACTGAGGTTTTACCCTTCCTCATAAAGAGATGTGCCACACCAGGTGACAGAGCTCTACCCTACCTCCAACAGCTGTAGTTCAAAATTAAACACTGGTTAGCTCTTTCACTGCCCCTGGGACCTCATACTTACCTGGGAGCAGCAGGAGCCTTCAAGTTTCTTAGAAGATTTCAAGGGGTTCTCTGATGATCCTGGACCTTGTTCACAGAAAATCCAGAAGGTCCCAAAGCAGAATCTAGAGACTGCCACTTGAACTGCTCTTCTATTGTCATACATTTATTTTTACATATATATATATATTCATGTCCTGAATGTCTTAAAAACTATTTCTGGTTTATCAGCACCAGAAATAGCAGATTAGACCAAAATCCAGTTTTAAGCTAGTTTTATTTCCTTTGAACAAAAATTAAATAGAGAAAAGAAAGAAGAAAAGAAAGAAGAAAAGAAAGAGGAAAGGAAAGGAAAGGAAAGGAAAGGAAAGGAAAGGAAAGGAAAGGAAAGGAAAGGAAAGGAAAGGAAAGGAAAGGAAAGGAAAGGAAAGGAAAGGAAAGGAAAGGAAAGGAAAGGAAAGGAAAGGAAAGGAAAGGAAAGGAAAGGGAGTATTCTTACAAAAAAAAAAAATTCTGAGATAATTTTCCTTTTTTAGAATGTGAGGGAAAACAGTTATTTCCAAAGTGCACTTCTCCCTAAATAGTTTGGGACTACAAAGTCCCCAAAAGTTTGGGACTACCTTTCATGGGAAGGAATATTTTAATTACAGAAAATGAAAGAATCACAGGATAAACACGTAAGTAAAACATAGAACATACCTGAAAAATATAACTACTTTTACCTCAGGAGTTTGAAGTATTAGGGTTTTTAATGAAAGTTTTATATTCAGGGATTTTTTTCAGGTAGGACAGAAAAAGTTCAGGATTCCTTTCACTGAATTGGAGTACGCTTTGGTTTCGTTTCAGGTAGCTGAAGTAAAAAGCCTACCTTTCTGACAATACAATTGACAGGGGAAAAAAAAAAAAGAAAAAATAAAAAAAAGAAATCACAGAAAATAAAAATAAAAAAAAATGTTATGTCCTCAGGGAATACAGTCAGTATTTTTTTATTTCAGTGTGAGACACTTGTTCCATTCCTGGATTTGATGCATGCATATATTTTGCTTATTAGTTATTACTCATCAATATTAGCTGAAAAGAACCAGCAAGGCATCAAACACCAGGGAGCATCTTGTACCTCCCCGAGCACTCTCATTTCTCCACATTAAGACCAGCTACCATCCTGGGAAAACCTGTTGAATAATATTGCTGTGAAGTGCTCTCCTCTCTTCCACTTCTGTCACACTCCCTCTTAAACCACATCAACTATTATGACTTTACAGTAGCTGTGGTGATCCTCGAATGCATGCAGGAGTATATAATTGAATGCCATCTTATTTTGCTTGAGTCATTTAATTTAGAGCTCTTGGCGTTGATGTTCATGATATTTTTTAACCTGAAGGTCTGTAAGTGAAGAGTGAAATAGAGAAGTTCACAGAGGTCCAGATGTGCACAGTTTTCACAGTTTGATATTTATGTGGTTTTGTTTGGTTTTTTTTTTCAATATCGTAATTCAAATAGCTACATTTCAGAAGCATATATAACCTTTAAAATAAGGAAAGTATCTGCAAATAGTCATAATAATGAGCAGGAAATGTGATGCTCCCATTCTTAGGAAAGTTATATACACAAAGTTATATAAACTACCATTCTTATGTATCCAACTGACTGAGTAGCTGTGCAGTTTGGTGGTGCTATACAGGCAAATAAAAACCATCTGAGTTGCTTTCAGTGTATATTAAATTCAATGGATTAAGAGCATAAAAGCAAAGTAGTTATGGGAAGAGGTAAAAATCTCTATGGTAATGCTTAATGATACCCATTAATTTCCCCAGTAATGGCCTGTTTATATCTTAGCTCTCTTTTTGATTCTGTGGTTATTACCTTATTTGTCTTTAGAGTTTTGTGTACACATTTAAAAAGCAGAGGAAAGAATTAAAGAAAATTCTCATCTAAAAAAGGTATATAGTGACTGTATTGTCCCTAGTAGTTATGATTTCTATGTAACACAAATATAATTTATGGATGCCTAAATACATCTAAATACATCTTTAAATGGCAACCACCGACCCTTTTTCTTTTCCTTTTTTTTTTTCCCCACATTTTATTTGATTGAGACCATTGAAAACTTAAATGGATATCCTAAATATCACTAATGCCATTCTTCCCGTGGTAAATGAGGATTACTTATGAGAAAGCATCTTGTTATTTTTTAATCAAATCTGTGTCATAGTAGAGTGAAAGGAAAAAAAATTAATGGCAGCAATGAAATTCCTTGGTATGAGGATACCCTGAATGAGAGAAGAATGTTAACTGAATGTAACAGAAATACAATCAGTTGTATGACACAAATACATGAATGGAAGTGGCTGTTTTCCCCTAGTTATTTAAGGTAACCACCAAACATAAAAGTAAAGAACACATTGATACATGCCATTAAAATGGGACCTGATGAAATCCATCCTCAGGTCCTGAAGAACCTTGCGGATGAAGTTGCAGAGCCACTGGCCATCATATTTGAAAAATCATGGCAGTCAGGTGCAGGTGAAGTTCCCGAAGACTGGAAAAAGGGAAATATACCCCACATTTTCACGAAGGGGGAAATGGATGACCCAGATAACTACAGACCAGTCAATCTTACCTCTGTGCCAGTCAGGATCATGGAGTAGATTCTCCAGCACACCATGAAAAACAACAAGGTGGCTGGTGACAGCTAGCATGGCTTCACTAAGGGGAAATCCTGCCTGATCAATTTGGTGGCCTTCTATGATGGAGCTAGGGAACTGATGGACAGGGGTAGGGCAGTTGATGTCATCTACCTGGGCTCATGCAAAGCGTTCAACACTGTCTCATACGACATCCTTGCCTCTAAATTGGAGAAACATCAATTTGATAGATGGACCACTCGGTGGATAAAGAACTTTCTGGATGGCTGCACATGAAGAGTTGTGGTCAGTGGCCCAATGTGCAACTGGAGACCAGTAATGAGTGGTGTCCCTCAGGGATCAGCTTTGGGACCAGTCTTGTTCAACATCTTTATTGGTGACTTGGACAGTGGGATTGAGTGCTCCCTCAGCAAGTTTGCCAATGACACCAAGCTGTGCGGTTCAGTTGACACGCTGGAGGGAAGGAATGCCATCCAGAGGAACCTTGACATGCTTGTGAGGTGGGCTGATGCCAACCTTATGAAGTTTAACCATGCCAAGTGCAAGGTCCTACACCTGGGTCAGAGCAATCCCAGGCACAGCTACAGGTTGGGCAGAGAAGAGATTCAGTGCAGCCCTGAGGAGAAGGACTTGGGGACGCTGATCAATGAGAAACTGAACATGTGCGCTCACAGCCCAGAAAGCCAACCGTATCCTGGGCTGCATCAAAAGGAGCATGACCAGCAGGTCAAAGGAGGTGATCCTGCCCCTCTACTCTGCTCTTGTGAGACCTCACCTGCAGAATTGTGTGCAGTTCTGGTGTCCTCAGCATAAGAAGGACATGAACTGTTGGAACAAGTCCAGAGGGCGGCCATAAGGGGACTGGAATGTATGAAGACAGGCTTTGAAAGTTAGGCCTGTTCAGCCTGGAGAAGAGAAGGCTTCAGGGAGACCTTGTAGCAGTCTTCCGATAACTAAAGAGAACCTACAGGAAAGCTGGAGAGGGACTCTTCATCAGAGGCTGTAGTGATAGGACAATGGGTTTAAACTTAAACGGGGGAGATGCAGGTTAGATATAAGGAAAAAGTTCTTTACTATGAGGGTGATGAGACATTGGAACACCTTGCCCAGAGAAGTTGTGGGTGGCTCATACCTGGAAGTATTCAAGGCCAGGTTGGATGGAGCTTTGAGCACCCTGGTCTAGTGTGAGGCATCCCTGCCCATGGCAGGGTGGTTGAAACTAGATGATCTTAAAGTCTTTTCAGTCCAAGCCATTCTATGGTTCTATGATTCTATGATTAGATTTTTTTCTACCTTTTTTTTTTTTTTAGGTAGAAATTATTTTGAAACCTACAAAAACCAAATTATATTCCAAGAAATAAGACATTACAGTTAAAATGTATGTATAAATTAAGTGGCTTTCTGTACTTTGTGATATTTCACTTCACCTATTTTCTACACTAGAAGGCTTAACAAGCTCTAGGAAAATAACTGTATTTTACACCTCTGTATCAAAGGATGCACAATTTTCATGACAGTTTTCAGTTTGCAACATGCAATTTCATAAAAGGTAAAATGGTTCATAGCTGAAGACTGAACAGTGATCTCAGTTTGTCACAGGCATTGTGTGACCATCATTAAATTTTTTATGCCACAGTGAGGAAGGAATTTAACCGCAACATAATTTTTAAATGAAAGTTTGGAATTTATTTGCAATCCATTATTCTTTATTTCTTCTATTTGGATTTTTCCACTAATCCAAAGGCAATTCAGAAACTATTGTGACCTGCTGATTAATCACTTACAATGAGTAGTGAAGAGTTTACTATCAACAACCCAAGGACAATTGTCAACAGTTACATCATTTGACGTACCTTTGTTTCTTTTTTGACTCAACTTGCCTCAGGTGTTCCAGCTTTTTCCCTGCATGTGATTAGAGCTCGAATCTCACAATTACTCTGATCTAGTGTCCAGATTTATTGTACCATGCTGTTCCTTGTCGTTTCAGCAATGAAGTTTGGGTACTGGTATTTCTTCCTACTGAGCAACCATTATTTAGTAATATAGGGCTATACTGGCTTGTTCATTAAACAAGGAACTCTCTTAGCTCTGTGAAGTGTGACAACCTTCTTTATATCTGAATTCAGCATGGAGTTCAACTCTTAATTACTCTCTTTAAATTGTCTAAAGAAGTAATATAGGGAGATAGTTGTTTAATTAGATTTATGGAGGTCATGTTCATTCAAAAGTGCTTGGGCCACTTAACAGAGAATGCCAGAAATGCATTAGAATTCTGTATTTGATCCAGACACATGCGACCTGGGTGGGCATAACTCAGGCTAATTTTTCTTCCCAAACAAATATAGCACAGCTTCTTTTCATAAGGTATCCTTAAAAATGAACTAGAGAATAGTATCGCTTTTACTTTTGACATTGTGGTTGAAGCAAAACCTATAAAAACATTTTTTTGTATTACAGAATCACAGAATACTAAGAGTTGGAAGGGACCTCAAAAGATCATCTAGTCCAACCCTCCTGCAAGAGCAGGGTAACCTAGAGTACATCACAGAGGAACTTGTCCAGGTGGGCCTTGAATATCTCCAACATAGGAGACTCCACAACCCCCCTGGGCAACCTGTTCCAGTGATCTGTCACTCTCACAGTAAAGAAATTTTTCCTGATGTTCACATGGAACCTCCTATGCTCCAGTTTACACCCATTGCCTCTTGTTCTATCACTGGACATCACTGAAAAAAAACTAGCTCCATCTTCCTGACACTCACCCTTTACATATTTGTAAACATTGATGAGGTCACCCCTCAGTCTCCTCTTCTCCAAGCTAAAGAGTGCCAGCTCCCTCAGCCTCTCCTCATCAGAGAGACGGTCCATTCCCTCAATCATCTTCGTAGCTCTGTGCTGGACTCTTTCAAGCAATTCCCTGTCCTTCTTGAACTGTGGGGCCCAGAACTGGACACAATATTCCAGATGCGGCCTCACCAAGGCAGAGTAGAGGGGGAGGAGAACCTCTCTTTACCTACTAAACACACCCTTTCTAATGCACCCTAGGATGCCATTGGCCTTCTTGGCCACAAGGGCACATTGCTGGTTCATGGTCATCCTGCTGTCCACCAGGACCCCCATGTCCTTTTCCCCTTCACTACTATCCAGCAGGTCAGCCCCCAACCTGTACTGGTACATGGGGTTGTTCTTCCCCAGATGCAAGACTCTACACTTGCCCTTGTTGAATTTTATCAAGTTCCTCTCTGCCCAACTCTCCATCCTGTCCAGGCCTCGCTGAATGGCAACATAGCCCTCTGGTGTGTCAGCCACTCCTCCCAGTTTAGTATCATCAGCAAACTTGCTGAGGGTACATTCAGTTCCCTCATCCAGGTTGTTGATGAAAATATTAAACAGCACTGGTCCCAGCACCAACCCCTGAGGGACTCCACTAGTCACAGACCTCCAGCTAGGTTCTGCCCCATTGACCACAGCTCTCTGCCTTCTTCCTTCCAACCAGTTCTTGATCCACCTCACTACCTGATCATCAAGCCCACACTTCCTTAGCTCATCTATGAGGATGCTGTGGGAGACAGTATCAAATGCCTTACTGAAATCAAGAAAAAACACATCTACCCCTCTACCATCATCCATCCACCTAGTTACTTCCTCATAGAAGTCTATAAGGTTGGTCAAACATGACTTCCCCTTGGTAAAGCCATGTTGGCTGCTCTTAATGACCCCCTCATCCTTCATATGTCTAGAGATGTTGTCAAGAATAAGTTGTTCCATCACCTTTCCAGGGATGGAGGTAAGGCTGAACGGTCCATAATTACCTGGGTCCTCCTTCTTGCCCTTCTTATAGACCGGCATGACATTTGCCATCCTCCAATCCTCAGGCACCTCACCTGTTTCCCACGACTTACCAAAGATGATGGAGAGTGGCTCAGCAATGACCTCCGCCAGCTCCCTCAGCACCCGCGGGTGTATTCCATCTGGACCCATCGATTTATAGATGTCCAGATTACTTAACTGATCCCTAACCCAATCCTCATCTACCAAAGCAAACTCCGCCTTTATCCTGACTCCTTCCGGGGCTATAGGAATCTGGGTCCCCCGGGGAGAGTTTGCAGGAGTAAAGACAGAGGCAAAGAAGGCATTCAACACCTCTGCCTTCTTTATATCCTCTGTCTCCAGGGCACTCACCTCATTCAGCAGTGGACCTATACTGCTTCTTGAGCTAGTTTTATTCGCTATGTATTTGAAGAAGCCCTTTCTATTGTCCTTGATCTGACTTGCCAGATTAAGTTCCAAGGAGGCCTTAGCTGTCCTAATTGCTTCCCTACCTCCTCTAACAGCTGTCCTATATTCCTCCCAAGTGGCCAGCCCCTCCTTCCATAATCCATAGATTCTCTTTTTTCCGTATGAGTTTGCCCAGCAGTTCCTTGTTTAACCATGTTAAAATGCTGGTCTCCTGACTCCCCTACTTGACTTCCTACTCATTGGGACACTCTGATCCTGAGCTTTGAAGAAGTGGTCCTTGAATGCTGACCACCTATCTTGAGCCCCTTTACCGCCTAGTACCCTTTGCCATGATACTTCCCTTAGCAATTGATTGAAGAGGCCAAAGTTTGCCCTTTGGAAATCCAGAAATGTGGCCTTGCTAGGTATTCTATTCCTCCCACACAGGATCCTAAACTCCGCCATCTCATGGTCACTGCAGCCCAGGCTGCCACTGACTGTCACTACTTCAACCAGACCCTCCTTGCTGGTGAGTACCAGATCCAGCAGCGCTCCTCTCCTAGTTGGTTCGTCCACCATTTGCATTAACAAGTTATCATCAATGCACTGGAGGAAGCTCCTAGACTGTGAATGACTGGCTGTGTAAGTCTTCCAACAAATATTGGGGTAGTTAAAATCCCCCATAAGGACCAAGGCATGTAGTCGTGAGGCTGCTTTCAATTGCCTGTAGAAAGCCTCATCAACTCCTTCGTCCTGATCAGGAGGTCTATAATAGACCCCCACAATTGTGCCACCCGTACCAGCCTGTCCCTTAATTCGCACCCACAGACTTTCCACTTGGTCCTCATCTGTCCCTGGACAGAACTCAATACATTCTAGTCGCTCTTTCACATAAAGAGCAACTCCACCACCTTGCTTTGCTGATCTATCTTCCCTAAAAACGACATAGCCATCCATAACCACATTCCAGTCATGTGAGCTGTCCCACCATGTCTCTGTAATTGCCACCAGACCATAACCTTTAGACTGCACACAGACTTCTAACTCCTCCTGTTTATTCCCCATGCTGCGTGCATTGGTGCACAGGCATTTCAGGGAGCGAGCAGAGCACGTTAGTGGCACCCTTGGAAGGTGGGAGGCCTTCTGGTCTTCATTCATACTAGAACATTGCCCCACTAGTTCAAACCCAGCTACAACCCCCTCGCACTTCGAATCTAACCTAGAGCTCTGTGAGTGAGCTCTATTAACTCTTGCCCAGGTACCCTTTTTCCCCTGCAGGACAGGGTTTAAACAACTATTCTTTCCCTCAAATGAAACAATAGATTGAGAGTTCTTCCTAGTCTACCATTCTTCAAGCCCTAGCATGTTTCTCTTGGGCTTGTCCCCAACAGGCCCAGTTACCTCCCCTTCCCCCTAATTTTCTATTACCTAATGTTCTATCATTGTGTTGTTTGAAAAGCAGATTTGTGCCCAGATGTAGTAAACAAATTCCACACACTCAGGAGAGATACTGTGTTTATTCAGTCTTGAAAAGTTCACCAAGCACTGAGGCCTGAATAATTACGATATAATACAGCATCATTCCTGAGCACATGGAATCGGTTTAGTGCATGCCGGGCATGTATCCGCCTTTTGAACAACAATTATGTCTATCAATTTAGCATGTCATAGACAAACACTTTTACAAAAGCTCTTCTGTTTGTCAGTAGAAGCCATCTCATCCTCTTTACTTAACTCATTTGCAACAGTCCCCCATTTATTTCATGAGAGAAGTTTCTGTATCACAGTCTAACTAACCCATTGGCACACTCCTAAAAAATATCACCTACATAGACAGTACAAATTGGTGACTAAAAAAAAAATAATATTTTCTTATGCATGTTAGTTTCAGTAACTAGGCCGGCTGTTGAAATGAACTTCACATAAGGAAAACTGTCAAATTTGTCTGTGTGCCCAGATTCTAATTTTGGGTCATCTCTGTAAACTTTCAAAGTGTTTTTGTGGAATCAGTCAACAACCTCAACTTTTAAAATAGATAAATATGCAAAAAAAGTTATTAGAAATAAACTTGTCTATCTCACTGTTGGCAAGCTGGTTCGCTACAGAATTGCAAAAAATTGTTTTTGTTTCTATACCTTTTAATGCTTTTTAAATTTGTTTTAAATTCAGTTCAGAAGTTTTATTCTTTCCCAGAGTGATGATAAGGAATATATATTGTGCAGTCAGACATACACCCCCATCCATTCTTGATTTTATAAACTTGTTTTTTGTTTTTTTTTTATAAGTAACTAGGCTAAATCAAAATAATACACACATTTTAATTCAGAATTATTATTCTTTTATACAAACTTGTAATCCTTTGGGGTTTTTTGCATGCACAATCTGATGAGGGCTTCTACTACAAACAGCTCTGGTTTTGAGTAGAAGATTTACCTCTGGTACTATAAAGACTTTGATCCAGAATGTTTTTTTCTACAGTAATGAAACAAAGAACAGAAATGGTTCTGATTTTACAAGAGAAAATTATATTTTTCAAATAGATCATTATCATCAAGAACTTTTCACAGAACTAACTGAAGAATCTCAGAATCTAGTCTTAGGGCTGGACAGTAAAATGGCTGCTCCATTTGCACATTTCAAGTAGTTGCTATATCCAGTTTGAGAGGTTTGATAATCTTTAAAACTCAAAAAAACCCACACACTATTTTCACAGTCCCTTTTAGCTTTTCCCTTTTTCCCTTTTCCTGTTTTTCCGTCAAGTTTACAGTGATACACTGATTCTTCATCGCAGTTCTGCAGTAGATCACTGTAATCACTCCAGTCCACCCCCTGCAGATGCCTGATACATTATCACTTGGCTTTGAGAGGAGTGTTTTCACCTTGAAATACTTAATATGGGTAAATATATTGCATTACCTTTGCTATAGCTCTGAACAAAGTCAGTCCTCTCCCATTTCTTTTTTTTCATAACCAGACTGAAAGACAGAGCAGCAACCCTTTAGAGCTTTAATAGCATGACAAATTTTCTCCTTTTCTTCACATTATTCTCATTGCATCTATGCTCTGCATGGCATCATATAGGTGTATACGTGCACTTGTATACGTAGTGCATACTTTATATTGCATGATATATGTGTGTGTATATATATCTCAATAATGCATATAACAGCCTCTTTAATACAAACCACATGCAAAATACTTTGTGTGTCCTGATCTATTTTGAAAGACTGTCCTGAATTATTGACTGTTTACTGCTGAGACAAAAAGTAGACTGAAAATTAATTGCTTATATGAAAAATTACTTGTCTCTCCATTAGTCTAAAATGAAATAAAAGCTGTTTTGGATACCAGTTTTGCATTTTTGACACCTGCCAAGGAATGATGTAAACTCCACTGCCTGAAGAGGCACAACCATAGCCACATAGTGATATATCTATGCTTTTCATTTGTCTGTTCATAGCATTTTAGAATAAATATCTCTATGTCATTTCCATGCTGTGTTTTTTTGCTATAGATGATAGAAAGAGGAAAACAAACTTTCCTCTTTTAAGCTTTTAATCATGTCTCTTCTTTTCACTGATAACGTAAGAGAGCAGCAGTAGCGAGGTAAGCTGAAAAAGAAAAAAATATTTGCTTGGGTAGCTCACCACCATAAGGTAATTCTGCATTTCATCAAATACAGACACATAGCTGGTGACCTCAGAAGGAGATTTGCTTTCTTTTAAAACTTCAGCTACAGACATGATTCTTTTTTTACTTCTATTGAATTTCTGGAATTCTTGATTTGTGATCTCAATCAATACTATGAACTTGATGTCTGAAAAGGTCATAACAAATATTCTGTACATTTTCATATCTGAAAACACTCAGATAAAACTTTTGATGACCCATAATAAGGTCAAGTTGTTCCCTTTTCATAACAACAAATGCCATATTTCTGAGGAAATGTGTTGTTTCATTTTTAATGTAACATGACATTTTTGACAAGGAAAGATAATGACAGTGTAAAATAGCTTTCAAAAAAGTTCAAAGACTAAAAAATACAGATGCATGCTGCATAGCTTTGAACTGTTCAAGAAATGGAAAGAAAATGGTTTATTTTTATGGTGCTGCATGAATGCAAATAGTATGTATCTAGTATCAAAAGGGGAAAACTCTCAAATGCTAGTTGCAGCTAGAATAATCTGCTTTCACCTCCCAAACACAACTTTCTGATTGCTCAAAAGTCTTTGACCTGACCATTTCCACTTAAACTCTTTTATTTTACTTTTATTTTCCCTATTCTAACTCAGACACCTATCCTCAAAACTAAATTTTATGGATATATGGAATAATTAATGTCTTCAATCTGCACATCCAGTATTGCTGCAGCTTAACCTTAGCCAGCAATTAAGTATCACACAGCTGCCAGCTCACTGCCCCTGGACAGTGGGATGCAAGGAGAATCAGAAGAGTAAAAGCTAAAGAACTTGTGGGTAGAGATAATGACAGTTTAATTAATTCATTTATTTATTTATTTTAAGCAAGTATGTTTCACAAAAAATAGAGAGGTGAAAATAGAAACCAGAAAACACAAGTGATGCGGAAGAAAGCAACTGCTCATTATAAACCAATCTCAACAAATGCTCAACAGGGCTTGTTGAGCATTGTGCCAACATCCACTCCCCAGTTTTACTGCTGAGTATGATGTCATATGGTATGGAATATGCCTTTGGTCAGCTGGGGTCAACTGTACCATCTATGTCCTGTCCCAAATCCTTCATGGAGCAGATCCTCCTGGAAACTATGCTAAGTCACATGGGCAATAAAGGGGTGACTGGTGACAGCCATCATGGCTTCACTAAGGGCAAATTGTGCCTGAGCAAATTTGGTGGCCTTCTATGATGGAGCCATGGCATTGGTGGATAAGGGAAGAGCAACAGACATCATCTACCAGGACTTGCAAAGTCATTTGATGTCCCACACAACATCTTTGTCTCTGAATTGGAGAGGCATGAATTTGATGGATGGACCACTTGGTGGATAAGGAATTGGCTGTATGGTTGCACTCAGAGAATTGTAATCAAAGGCTCAGTGTCAAAGTGGGGATCAGTGATGAGTGATGTCCCTCAATGGTTTGATAACTGGGACCAGCACCATTCAACATCTTTTTCATGATATGGACAGTGGGATTGAATGCATCCTCAGCAAGTGTGCCAACACCAAGCTGTGTGGTACAGTCAACATGCTGGAGGGAAGGGATGCCGTCCCGAGGGACCTTGCCAGGCTCGAGAGGTGAAACAGTGCAAACCTCATGAAATGCATCCACGACAAGTACAAGGTCCTGCACCTGGGCTGAGACAGTCCCAGGCACAACTGGAGTCTGGGTGGAGACTGGATTGAGAGCAGCCCTAGGAAGAAGGACTTCAGGGTGTTGGCTGATAAGCTCAACATGACCTGGCAGTGTGTACTCACAGCCCAGAAAGCTAACTATATCATGGGCTACATCAAAAGTAACATGGCCAGCAAGTCGAGGGAGGTGATTCTCCCCCATCTCCTCTGCTCTTGTGAGACCTCACCTGAAGTAATTCATCCAGCTCTGGGGCCCACAATACAAGAGGGACTTGGACCTGCACAAGTCCAGAAGAGGGTCACAAAGGAGATCAGAGGTCTGCAGCACCTCTTCTGTGAAGACAGGCTGAGAGAGACGGTCTTGTTCAGCCTGAAAATAGAACTTGTAACAGCTTCTAGTACCTAAAGGGGATCAACAAGAAATCTGGAGTGGGACTTTTTACAAGGGCACATAGTGAAGTAGATAGGACAAGGGGGGAATGGCTTTAAACTGAATGAGGATAGATTTATAACAGATATGGGGAAGAAATTCTTCACTATGAAGGTGGTGAGTCAGCAGAATAGGTTGCCCAGAGAAGTTGTGTGTGGCTTATAACTGGAAGTGTTCAAGGCCAGACTGGACACTGAGCACCCTGGTCTAGTGGAAGGTGTCCCTGCTTGTGGCAGGGGGGCTGGGACTAGATGATCTTTAAGGTCCTTTCCAACCCTAACTATTGCATGATTTTAAGATTGTATGATTCTTGTGGACCCCCTGCGCAGTTGCTGGTGGGGCAGTGTGAGAATCAGAAAAGGCTTTGATGTTGTGTAAGTACTGCTCAGAAAGAATGAAAACATCGGTATTTTATCAACAGTATTTGCAACATGAAACCAAAACATGGCCCCATACAAGATATTATGAAGAAACTTAACTATATCCAAGCCAAAAACCAGTACAAGCATATAGAGGCATAATCTCCTTACATAATCTATAGAAAGAGATAGGTACCTCCAGAGAGAAAAACCTTAAAATCTATCATAGAGTAAGATAAATTACCATCTAGAAGTATTTCATTCTGTAGGTAGTAGAAGTAGCTGATGGTTTCTCCTGCCTTCCTAAATATTAAAAATCTGCAGTTAAGAGATATAACTGGAATTCAGTGATTAACTCACACATAAGTATCTAATGTTAAGACAGATGAATCTCTTCCCCAGTAGAAAATCCCCATCACATTTAAATTTCTAAAAATGTCTGGAAAAAGTATATAGGGACACTTGTTTATTATTATAAGCTTTAATCCAACACAGAGATCTGAGGAGCTGGGATAGAGTTATTGAAAAATTCTAGGCTGTGGTTGCTCCTACAGGGCAATCACTTTTACTTGTAAGACTGAGCCTCTCTATGCATCCTCTTTTATGATGGAAAGCTTTATAGAATTATAGCTGTCCTGAATATTCCATTTCCCCATTAAACTGATTGATGAAATCTTATACGTACACATCCAGTCTGTAGCTATATATTAACACGAATCACAAGATTTCATTCTGATTTCACTTGATTTAGATATCTGACACCTGTTTAAAAAAATTCACAGCTATCAATATAAAATGTTATTTCTAGAGTCAAATTCCCAATTGCCATATAGCATAACAAAATGAAATGCTAAAGATTGAAGTACTGATCTTTCTCAAATGTAGGCGGCTGTACACAAACACTCATGAAAAAATGCACTCAAAAATTTTTCAGCATCCTCAGATGACAAAGCAAACCAGATGGATTTCAGGAAGTCATTTTGGAATTCAGACTATCTTACAGAAAATGATGCTGACAGAATTGTTATGCTTAGTAGAAAGAGTTTGAAGTGAAGTGTGGAATCACTATTTGTTTCAAACAAATTGGCAAACCAGGCTTAACCAACCACAACTTTAAATGAGGTCAATTATTACTGTATTGATAAAAATAGATAATGGTGTTAAAAATGATTTCACTTTTTAAAAATTCATAAGACTTCATCTTTTTTTTACCTCTATTCTTGCATACTTAAATTCCTATTGAGAAAATATTTTAAAATAAATTCTCTAATAAAAAAATGTCAGGTACAGAATCTGCATTTGGATTTTAAGCAAAAAAAAACTAAAAATAGTTAAGTTCACCGTTTTATCTCTTTTCAGTGGTTGGGATGATCAGAATTATGTTTAGACTAGAAATGAACCTTCTTTTAAAACATGAATAAGTTTCTGTGTTTGGGATTTGAATTCTATCATAAGCAGTCAGGCCTTGGATTTACTTTGCTTAGATAAAGCAAAAAAATGGTGAAAAGACAGGGAGAATTAAATTTATTCAAATATTATCTTGAAAAGTTAATATTAAGAATGAAAATTATTTTATAAGTTCTGATAATGTTATCTTAATCAGCTTCAGAAGATTTCAGAATCATAAAATCACAGAATAATATAACATCATAATAATTTTTTTGGGGGGGGGAATAGATGTCCTGAGATCATCTGGGCCAACATCCTGATCAAAGCTGGACTAACTTCAAAGTTCAGACAAGTTGCTCAGAGCCATGCCCAGTTGAAGTTTGAAAATCAACACTAGCACTGAATGTACAGACTCTGTGGGTAATCTGTTCCAGTTGAACTTATTAGTTAATGTTGAGTACTTGGAATAAAAAAAAAAAAGAGAATTATTTGTCAGAACACCTTTACAATGAGTTAAGTTTACCAGAACCATTATCATGGTTCCTTTAAGATCATCAAGTCCAGCTTTTAACTTAGCATTGCCAAGGCCAAAATTAAACCATGTCCCTAAGTGCCACATCTACACATTTTTTAAATACCTTCAGGCATGGTAACTCCACCACTTCCCTGGGAAGCCCATTGGAATGCTTGACAACCCTTCAGTGAAGAATTTTTTCCCAGTGTACATTCTAAACTTGAGAATATTTACTGTTGTCCTATCACTCTTTACTTGGGAAAAGAGGCTGACACCCACCGTGCTACAACCTCCTTCTAGGTAGTTGTAGAGAGCAATAAGGAAGATTAAAACACAGACTCAAATGGAGATTCTAATAAAATACATTTGGATGCAGCTCAGTTGTAGAGATACCATGTGGGCTTACTCTGGTTATTATGTGTTAAATAAAAATTAAACATTGGTAATATGAATCTTTTATAACTGGAAACATTCCTTGTGTATCTAAAGCTTATTTTCAAAAAATATGTCCTGGGTTCAGCAGTAGCAGTCATGTTTCTCCTTCTTGGTAGCTGGTGCAGTGCAGTGTTTTGACTTTCGGCCTGGGAACAGAACTGATAGCGATGTTTTGGTTTGGCCAAGGACTTTGTGAGCCTCATGCTCTGCCAGGGAGGAGGGGAGGCCAGGAGGAAGCAGAGACAGGACACCTGACCCAAACTGACCAAAGAGTTATTCCATACCACAGCACGTCATGCCCAGGATGTAACTGGGAGTTAGCCGGAAGGGCTGGGAGACGGCAGGGTTGGAGGAGGTATGGGTCGGTGCTTGGTCGAGCTGAGGGGGGGCAAGTTATCGGTCAGCTGGTGGTGAGGTGTTGTATTCTCCTCCCTTGTTATTTCCTTTATCATTATTATCACTGGTGGTAGCAGTAGTGATTTGTGTTATACCTTAGTTACTAAACTGTTCTTATCTCAACCCGTGGGAGTTGCATTCTTTTCGATTCTCCTCTCCGTCCCTCCGAGAGCAGGGGGAGGGCAAGAAAGGGGGGGGGAGTGAGCGAACGAATTACCTGACTGGGTTTAAACCACGACAAAATATTACTGAAATAATGAATATTGCTAGTGGTAGAATGCTAACCTGTGGCTTCTGTATTGAAAGCTTTCTTTTCTATGTTTATAAAACAACAATTTTTGTTAGTCACTTCCTGAGATAATTAAGATATTCATTTAAGAAAACCAGCTAAACATAACTATTTAATCTGGTAACATCTTGTTCATGGGACTTAATTACATTTACATAGTAGACATTGACAAGTTTATTAACTATCTCTATTTGCTCAGCAAGTAGTATGGGAGATCTCCTGCAATGCATCATGGGTTTACTACATCTCTAAAGAGCCTGTCTATAGTGTGTCTTTGTTTTCTGGAAGTATATTATTTAAAATTTTAAAAATATTTTCGTAGCAGTTTTTTTTTTTTTGATGTATTTCATAGAATCACAGAATCAGAGAAAGGTTTGGGCTGGAAGGGACCTTAAAGTTCATCTATTTCCAACAGCCCTGCTGCAAGCAGGGACACCTTCCATTAGACCAGAGTGCTCAAAGCCCCATTCAACCTGGCCTCAAACACTTCCAGGGGTGGGGTACCCACAGCTTTTCTGGGCAGCTGTTCCAGTCTCTCACCACCTTCACAGTAAATAACTTCTTCCTAATAAATAGTCTAAATCTACCTTCGTTCAGTTTAAAACCATTCCCCTTGTCCTATCACTACATACACTTGTAAAAATCTCTCTCCAGCTTCCTTGTAGGTCCTCCTTAGGTATTGGAAGACAAGGTTCCCACACAGTCTTCTCTTCTCCAGGCTGAACAAACCCAGCTCCTGTCTTCATGGGAGAGGTGCTCCAGCCCCTGATCATCTTTGTGGCCTCATCTGGACTTCCTCCAGCAGGTTCATGTCCCTCTTGTGTTGGGGACCCCAGAGCTGAACGCAGCACTGCAGGTGGGGTGTCAAGAGAGCAAAGGGGTAGAATCACCTCCCTTGACCTGATGTTGGTCATGCTCTTTTTTGCTACAGCCCTGGACATGGTTGGCTTTCTGGACTATGGGTGCACCCTGCCGGCTCATGTTGAGCTTCTTGTCAAATCAGATTTTGGCAACATTAAATTTTTCTTAGAATAAATTTTCACTTTTTGTTTCCTCTAAATGTTTAGGTCCTATAGAAAACATTCCAAATTGCACTGTAAAGGCTAGAAACTCCTATTTAGATTTTCAGACACTGTAATTCAAAAAATAAAAGGCTAGAATTAATACATTTATTAGTAATATGTTAGTTAAAATTAGCCCAAGCAATTAAGTTTTATATACATCTCCCATTTTAGTTTTTAACATCTCTCATGTTCATTTAGTTATTAAGATTAATTTGTTACTGAATTTTATAAGCATTGAAGAGTTCTGTAAAATGATGATTGAGTGTGCAGAAAAGTTATTTTAAAGTACCCAACAAAGTTTATCACTGACTTGTACAGTGAATGTGGGATTTTGTCTGCCTAAGTAGATTATGAATAGGAAAGAGTGGGATTCCTCTGAGCTTCCCTGTTTTTCCAGATTCTCATGATTCATACATAGGTCATATAAATATTTCTACTTTCCAATAGCTCTCCACATAGTTTTGCAAAAGGTAAATTATGGTCTATAAATAAATTAACAAAATTAATGCTTATTGTTCACTTAGAACAACAGACCTTACACTAATCCAGCGTAGTCACTGGAAAATTTAAATATAAAATGGAAAACTAAGAAACAAATATTTACTAATATTAGTGTCAACCAGAGTAAAACAGCAAGTGTGTTGCAAGTAGATATAGAAATGGAAAGATCTGAGTCTAATTTTAATAAATGATGATGGTCTAAGGAATGGAATAAAAATTGTGAAAGCTGTATGCAAGAAGTTATTTTTCAAAAATAATTTTGACGTGTTGTTATGACATAAAATATACTGTGTTTGTTTTTATTTATCCACATTTTTCTTCAGTTTTGCTTGCAAAAATATGTTGATTCCTCTTGCTGCTTTGGGGCTGAAATTGGACTTTGAGAAAATAATGTCTTAAATTATTCACAAATGTATTTGTGTATCATTAACAAAAGAGGTATCTCTCTATGACAGAATAATGGTACCAGTTTTGCCTTGCAGATGGAATATTAGATGAGGCTGTAAATCTGCAATTTGGACTGATTACAGCATGTGGAATTCGAAGAGTTTTAATTCCTTTAACAATTAACTGCCTGACCAGTGTTCATATATCAGCTATGTCAGACAGCATCTTGTTAAGTGAACAACCTTTCCATTCCTTTCATTTGACCTTGCAGAACATTTTCCTCAGCAGGAGAATAAGTTAGTTCAAGCCTCATCTTTTGACGCATGTAAAGTAGGACTGGATATAGTGAAGAAAACATAAGAAAAATCGCATAATTAATAAAAACTTTGAGATTATGAGTAAAACCAAGAAGGATAAATCTGTGATTACAGTATAATTATCATCATACCTATTGTAGTGCCAAGATGAGTTCCAGTGATACCAGTAGCATTAAAGCTTTTCACCCTGCCATTTATTTTATGATTTTTGTGCCTGCACTGATTTTTTTCACACGTATTCCTTTTTAATTAGTAGTTTAGTAGCTTTGATTATCTAAGATAACAAGAGCTGAAAATTTTTCTTAACAAGGTCATGATGTGTTTCACAATTTGGGAGAAAATATTTTGTGTTTTTCTAGTTTCCTCTAAAAAGTTTTTACAAAGCCCTTACTGAAATCTGGCCTCACACTTCCTCTGTTAAATATCATGATGACCAGAAGATCATTTAGTGATTCATTCATAGTTCTTCTGGTGCCCATGTTAACTTCAATGCAGCCTCCACATTGTTTTGCTGGTTAAAGCCAAAGCTACAGCAGTAACTGTATCAAAAGCAGGCACTGTGTCAGTATCTACTACTAACATCTAGGCTATCTAGTCTAACTGAGACCAATCAATAATAAAGAAGAAAAAAAAGTCTTTGTGAATATGTTTAAAAGATACTATAATGTTAATTATGACCAAGATGGTAGCATTGGCATCTGGTTATCAATACACTGTTTTATTTTTACAAAGAAGCCCACCCTTACTTTCTCCATGTAAACACTCCTGTCTTCATAGAACTCTTTACTAAAAGGTGAACAGTATTTGATAAAATGCACAGTAGGATCTGTAACTGCCATGCTTTCAGGATAAATATCATATAGTGACCCAAGCAAATCAATTGATCTGCTTGAAATGGAAATAATCTCAAAGACTGTGAGTTATCTTACCTGCATAAAACTATCATTTACAAGATATTTCCCCAAATACTCCTTGTACTCTAGCTTTCTGGTGTTTACAAAGATCAGTATGCTATTTAAACTTTCAATGCTTAGTTTTACCTAAATATATTACAGGTAACTTTTGAAGCAATATTTTCTTTGTTTCTGGCTCTTTGTCTCTTTCATAGAAGGAATAAATAAAAAGTGATAAGTATGAGTTAAAGAAATACAACTGGATGTATGCAAATAGGATGTAAACCCACAAACCATTGATATCCAACTACTGTACTTTAGAACAGAATGTTGTATTCTCTATGACCTGCAGAAAAGCTGGAGAGGGACATTTTACAAGGGCATGTAGTGTTAGGAGAATGGGGAATGGCTTTAAACTAAAAGAGTGTATTAAAAGATGTAGATTAGATATTAGGAAGAAGTTCTTTACTGTGAGGGTGGTGAGAGACTCTAACAGGTTGCCCAGAGAATTTATGGATGGCCCATCCCTGGCAGTATTCAAGGCTAGGTTGGACAGGGATTTGAGCAGCCAGGTCTAGCGGAAGGTGTCCCTGCTTGTGGCAGGGAGTTGGGATTAGGTTATCTTTAAGATCCCTTCTAACCTTGATCATTCCATGATTCTATGATATGATGATTATCTTACCACTGTTTCCAAAAGGTGTATGGACTATATTTTGGAAAAGAGAGTGTATTTTTTTTCAGGTAATCAATAAAGTTGCAAACTGTGACATATAATTCAGTTTTGGACATTCATGGTCCTGAACATGTTATTCGCCATCATTACACGAATCTTCTCATACAAATGGCATAATTATGGGTTTTTGTTTTCTGTTTTTTGGTTTTTTTTTATACAAAGTGCACATGAACTAAGTTTTTTAAAAAGAATTTCTGTCTTGTGGGACAGACCACTTTTACTCTCACAGGGAGTCACACTGTGCTATACTACTCATGGACCATAACTTCACAGCAAATCATTGCCGTTATAAACAAGGGCTTTAAAATTTGGCCTAATAAAATGGAGGATTTTATCATTACTTACTGTTTCCTGATGTGCAGTAGCCTTGTCTCAGACTTGTTCCATGTCTCAGTGGAGGGATGAGCTACAGTTGAACAAGAACCAAACAGAGGGATCATTTTTCTGGTCACATAATTTTTTGAATCTTCTGATTTGGATTGCTCTGGTTCTGTTCAAACTTCAAGATTCCCTAAGATGCTCTGCTGTCATGGATTTAATAAGCTTTCACAAATAATGGACCTATTCACATTTTTATACAAATACCTCATCCACTCTTATTAAACTGAGACTTGCAAACTGTGAAACCTAATATCTCCATGCCTGTAGAATTCTCTTGAGCCTAGTTAACCCCACTTTATGACAATTCTATGTTAGCAACAAGTTAATGCAAGATTCTGTAAGAACCTAGACTAATTGGCTTAAATAAAATGACCCAAAACTACTGTGCTGTCAATATTTTTAGTTGATTTTCCACACAATATGTGTGCTCTTGAGTGACACTTCTAGGATATATTATGCGTATATTTTACTTGCTTTTATTTTATCCTTCCCTAAGAAAAGCCTGAAATCAAATTTCAGACGAATTAGACTATTTTGTTCTTTGTACAGTAGCCAAAACAACAACAACAAAGAACAAAGAACAAAGAACAAATTAGAAAATAAAAAGCATAAATTTTCTGTTGCCCATCTATTGTATGTACCCACATCGACACTTTAAGCTACAATAGATTGGATATATTGGATAGATTTGATATATAATAGATTGGCTATAAGGAGGAAATTCTTTCCTGTTAGGGTGGTGAGGCTTGGAATAGGTTGCCCAGGGAGGTTGTGAATGCTCCATTCCTGGCAGTGTTCAAGACCAGGTTGGAAGAAGCCTTGGGTGATATGGTTTAGTGTGAGGTGTCCCTGCTCATGGCAGGGGCGTTGGAACCTGATGATCTTAAGGTCCTTTCCAACCCTAACTAGTCTATGATTCTATGATTCTATAATGAGTTGCAAACAGATTTATTATAACAAATTGAAGAGATTAATGAAAATAGTGATGTACATTACAAAGATGTTCATTATGGGAAATAAGCATTCATTTCATGCTAATGCTGGTGTTCACTTACTTTGTACATTCCCAAATACATTCATAAAAGACTGCTATTACAGTCAACCATTTAATAGACAACAGAAGTTTTGGATATAAGTTATTATTATGTTTTAATTGGTTTTAAAAAGTGTTAATTGGATTGAACTGGAAAGCAGTTCTTTTCAGAATAAAAGTTTTTGTCTTACAGAATACAGAAAGCTGGACCTTGAAGCTTTTTCTGAAACAAGCTTTTGAGTATTGCTTCTGATGGAAAAAAAATGTTGTAGCACATGGAAAACATCAAAACTGAAGTACACAATCATAGAGGACTAGCAAACTTAATCAATAGATATAACAAGTTGTTAAATATTAAATCAATATGACTGCATTACGTAAGTAAAAGTTTAGAAGAGACTAGCAAGAGAAGGCATGCAACAGAAGTGCTTCTGTGCTTGCAGTAATGTGCTGAACCTATACAGGTTAAATGATTGAATGGTCATACTACTCCTCTACAGCCAGAGGAGCATTTGCCTTCTAGCTGGACTTGATGTGAAACCTCTTAGTAACGATATCAGAGCTGTAAAATAGGCATGACATCTAGGACTGTGCATGAAAGCGAAACAATCATGTGGGACTACAAGAAAAGTAAGTATGAGGAAAAACTAAAAATGAAAGTCATTATCCTGCCGCAGAATATATATGGACTCAGTCAGAGATCAATATGATCAGACAAAAAGCCCTTTATTACAAAGCCTTAACCCCTTAAATACTATTTCTTCCATGCACTTACAGTGATTTGGCATATTATGATTGGATACATGTCTTGAAGACCCTTTGCAATTAGCATATAATTTGTTAAGCACAGGTGTGGGAACTTGACCTCAAAAGCTTGCCAACAGTCCACAGTTCTCATTAACTCAGTGAAATCCAGCTTCTTCTTATCTTGCTTGCTCAAGCTTTCTCGGGCCTCTCATGGCCTTGATGTATCTTTCAGGACTTTCAGAGTTTATGTACCAATTATTCATTCTCCCGTGAGAACACTGTCTCCACATTAACCTGAAATTTAACAGATCTGATTTGAACTTCTCTATATTTATCTATGTGATTGTTCCCTGCTGCCAGTTATCAGTGAAGGAAAATAGTACCTCAAGTCAAAATATGAATCTGGACTGTGTAACTTAAGAAATCATGTTCTTAGTACAGGCAAGAAAAAAAAAGTTATTTTCCTTAAAAACTGGATTGAGAAATAAAAAACTAATAAAAAAAGGACAACCAAAACCCACAACACAACAAAAGAAACAAACAAAAAAACCACCCAAAACCAAACCAAACAAAAAACCCTCCATCCCCCCGAAAGTCCCAAACAACATAAAAACCCCAAACCAAATCATATTTACTAGTATGGGTTGCCAGGAAGAATTGCAGAAACAAAGTAGAAAGTACAGAAATTTTTAGCAAGGATGTAATAAGTATTTAAGATGGGCTCAAGCTCAAGACTCCAAATGTCTAACTTCAAGTGTCTGCGTTTAAGCTTCCATCACAAAAGTGTGGCTTAGCCAAATTGTTAACATTTCCTAATTTGCCTTAGTTTCCAGTTCAGTTTGAGGTAGTACGCTAATTTGCCTCAGCTCCAGTTGCCAACCTGGGAGGGCAGAGATCAGCTGCAGGTCCAGTCTAATGTAGACATCTCAAATACCTTAATGAGTTTCCACTGACTTTTGATACTCATGTTTGCCTATGAGAAACTAACCTTTAGTTAACAGTGTTAGAATCTGAAATCTTACTTTTAGGTAGATATCTACAGTTGGTCAGATTAATAGCTCTCTGAATCTGAATAGCTTTCTGCCAGCATTAGCAAACTGAGTCCCATGACTAAATTTAGAAGCCTCCAGTCTCAAGCTGAATTCAGTCCCTAACATTTCAATAGTTAAATTAGTGCAGATGAATCCTATTCTAAATCTTCCATAATGAGGGGAAAGGGAGTTGTATAATGTTCTCTCTATTCTAGGCAATTGCAGTGCAATGTTTCTACTATTTGTTGCAAAGCTGTAGAAAGAAAGATATACCAAGTGAGTCATAGCAAAAGAGAAGTTTTCAGTATTCATTAATACCACTCATCAATCTTGCTCTAAATCTAAAGTTCAAGAGAATACACTATCTATTCTATCAGTGCTCATATCAAGGATTCAGACATTTGAAAATAAGCAAATAATTCAGACACTACTCACGTGTTTTGGATTCTGTGCTCTGAGTTTAGAGATTAAGGAGAAGAAAACTATTGGGGAGCTTTATCAAACTGCAGTGACTATTTTCTTCAGAGACAGCTATTCTTTCTTCTTGCTTGTGCTTGTTGTCCAGGAAACAGATTATGCAGGGATCAGTCTTCCCTAATATAAAACATTCAAAGTTATACTGTTGTAACATTAGATACACTAGACTTAACTATTTCTGTTGTAAGAAACAACCATCTAGTGCAACTATTTGATCACTTCAGGGATGACCAAAAGGTAAAGCGTGTCATTAAGTGCATTGCCCAAATGCCTCAAAAACTGACAGGCTTGGAGGATCAACTATTTCTACAGGAAGCCTGTTCCAGTGTTTGTCCACCCACTTAACAAAGAAATGCTTCTTAAAGTCCAGTCTAAACCTCCCCTGGTGCAGCTTTTAACCATTGCCACATGTTCTATCACTGGATACTAGGGAGAAGAGCTCAGCACCTCACTTTCCACTTCCCCTCCTCAGGAAGCTGTAGAAAGCAGTGAGGTCACCCCTTAGCATCCTTTTCTCCAAACTAGACAAGTCTAAAGTCCATAGCCACTCCTCACAGGAGGGATAATCACTTCTTTTGACTGTCTGGATATGTTGTCTTTGATGTACCTCAGTATGTGGTTTACTGTCTTGGCTACCAGGGCATGCTGGTGACTCCTATAGAGCCTGATGTCTACCAGCACCCCCAGATCCCTTCCTGCAGGGCTGCTCCCTAGCCAATACTCTCCCAGCTTACACTTGTGCCTGATGTTTCTCCATCCTAGGTGCATAATCCATCATTTTGACTTGTTAAATTCCATCCCATTGATGATTGCCCAATGTTCCAATCTCTTGATCTCTCTGAAAGGTGTCTTGTCCCTCAGGAGACTCAACAGCACCTCCCAGTTTGGTATCATCAGCAAAACAAAGATAATGGTGCATTCAACTCCTTCATCTAGGCTGTTGATGAATATATTGAACAGGACTATATTGAGCAGGACTGGCCCTAGAATTGAACCCCAAGGAACACAACTGGTGACCGGTAGCCAGCCAGATGTAGCTCCACTCACTACAACCTTTTAAGCTGTGTCCATCATCCAGTTCTTCACCCAGTGCACTGCAAATCCACTCATTCCCAAGTTGGCAATTTATCCAGAAGGATGCTGTGAGGGACAGTATCAGAATCCTCACTAAAATCCAGAAGAACTACATCCACTTCTTTTCCTTCATCCAGTAGGTAGGTGACCTTATCAAAGAAGGATATCAAGTTACTTAAACAGGATTTGACTTTACTTTTGTGAACCCATATTTACTATGCCTGATGATTGCACAATCCTTTAAATACCTTTCAATAGTGCCCAGTGTAATCATCTCCATATTTTTTTGAGGAACTGAGGCTACATTAATATGTCTGTTGTTCCCTGGATCTTTCCTCAAGCTTATTTTTGTAGATTGAAACAACACTGGATAGCACAACAGAACTGTTCATCACCTTCTAACCAGTACCCAGCCTGGCCCCAGGCAGCAATTGGCCCCTTCCAAGTAACTCCCCCCATTTTATATACTGGGCATGATGTGCTGTGATATGGAATACCGCTTTGGCTAGTTTGGGTCAGCTGTCCTGTCTCCGCTCCCTCCTCCTTCCTGTGCCCCTCCTCACTGACAGAGCATGAGAGACTGAAAAGTCCTTAATCAGGGTAAGTGCTACTTTTCAACATTACCATCGGTGAGTTGTCAGCGTTGTTCTCAGACTAAAGCCAGCGCTGCACCAGCTACTAGGAAGAAAATTAACTCTATCCCAGCTGAAAACAGAACAATGATGCAGTAATAGAGTACGTTCTTACACAATATAGCCTACAAAATAATCTTCTGACCACGTTTGGGTGCAAATCAGAGCGCCTCCCCAGAAGCATCTGTTCAGTATTCTTTAGCTCATAGATTTTCTTCAGATCATTTTTCTCTGCCCTTAACAGGTCCTGTACGCAAAAGAGAACTTTTACAAAACAAGAAATCACTACTTCTCCCAGGCATGTTCTCTTCTGACATGTACCTAGGAGACTACTTGAATCAACATCTGTTTTTCATGTAATCTAGCTTTAACTTTCAACTTTGTTCAGCTTCATGAGTCTCTTTTTTTTATACATACTTTATGTGTGAACTGATTACTTATTGCAGATTCTGATTTATTTAGGAATATCCTATCTGCTGACAGGTTAAAATCTTATTTCTCCTTAAATATTTGATATAGTTTTGGCTAGGGTATAGTTAATTTTCTTCATAGTAGCTAGTATAAGGCTCTGTTTTGGATATGTGCTAAAAATAATGTTGATAACACAGGAATGTTTTAGTTATTGCTGAGCAGTGTTTACAACAGAGTAAAGGCCTTTTCTGCTCCTCACACTACCTGACCGGTAAATAGGTTGGGGGTGCACAAGAAACTTGGAGGGGACACAGCCAGGACATCTGACCCAGCTGACCAAAGGGATCTCCCATACCAAATGACACCATGCTCAGCAATAAAACCTGGGGAAAGAAGTAGGAAGGCAGGGACATTCAGAGTGATGACATCTGTCTTCTGAAGCAGGTGTTAACGTGTGATGGAGCCTAGAGATGGCTGAATACCTGCCTGCCAATGGGAAGCAGTGAATGAATTCCTTGTTTTGCTTTGCTTGTGCACGTGGCTTTTCCTTTACCAATTAAACTGTCTTTATCTTAACACATGAGTTTTCTTAATTTTACCCTTCCAATTCTCTTCCCCATCCCACTGGTGGAGAGTGAGAAGCTGTGAGGGGCTTAGTTGCTGGCTGGAGTTAGGCCAAGACAACACTTTATTTAGAAAGTGCTTTCCTAGTCTTTCTATAAGGCAGACTAATTTGGAGCTATTTCAGTCACCTAGAGCTGTCAATGTATAATGCTTAGCATTTATTTTAAATGTGTCTGTGTAAAGCTCATAGCCAGAAGATCAGAAAGGAAAACGGATACTCACAAAATCCATTTCTGCTCTCCAGTCCATTTAATAATGAAACTAGAAAAATATTGGTACAGAAATCTTAGTTGTCAAACTGACCTGACCCAGCTTTCCTAATGATACTCATTACTTAAAGTTACTGCATATGGGCTTAGGTTTTCAGCAGAAGGTCTTCCAAAGAGGTTCCCAGAGGGAAACTAGGTTCTACCTTATATATGAGATTATTTTCAAGGAACAAAGATTCTCTACGGATCCCAGATGTACTTGGCACCTCTTGTACAGGAATGTTGAGAGACAGCATGCTGACAAATTTGATAAAACCTTTGATTTGGTAAGAGAGTTCAGAACTGCTGCAGCACTAGTGGGCAAACTAAAATAAAGGATTTAGGCATCCAATGCTTGATACCCAAGTTAATAAATTAGGACAAGTTTTAGGAAAAGTTTTAATACTTCCTTGCATAACTAGAAAAAAATGTGAAGACATAAGGATCTTTTGCTATTCAGTTATGTCTTTCTGAGGTGTATAATGAAATCCATCTTTTACGTTATGCAATGTGGATCATTTAGGGCTCCAGCACTGAGCAGGGTGCACACACACACATGCCTTCTAGGTAATTTTGTGCAGCAGGTTTGGCAGATGCTACCAAATATTTCTGTAAGAAAAATATGTGGTCAGAGAAGTAATTTTACCTTATTTGCTTGCCCTTTCCTGTGATATGTTTAACTATGTTAATGTTAATCTGATAGACTATGTTAGTCTATCATTTTCTCTGTTTAGATGCAATTTTCAAGTATTTTCAAGAAGGGTAGTGCTGCCTGGTGAGGAACTGATGAGGGAGTTATTTGGTTTTCTGGAGTATCTTTTGGGATCTCAAACCCTGGATATATTTATATTACAATCCACAAGCCCAGATCAAAGTTTTAGCACACTTTTTGAAACAATCAAACATTAAATCCATTCACAGATTGCAGTAGTCAGGCTAGATTTTCTCCAAGATAATAATAAGTATCTCCACTGTATAGCTGGATAAAATGGAGACTTGCTTTATTCAGACTTTTAAAAATGTCCTTAGTACCAAGAGTTATCTGACATTGTAGAAATCAGTTTTCATACTCAAGGGAAACTTTTAATTTTCCACTTATGAATAAAAATCTATTTTATAATTGCCTTATATCATTATGGGATTCAAACTGAGTCAATGATTGACTCTTATTTGGTGAAATGAAAGAAAGCTTGTAAAACATAATGGCGGGGTGTTTTTTCCTCTGGCTAGATGCTTTTTTGTTGTTAGAAGAATCAGCAGGATATTTGCCAGACCGTTGTGGCTAAATCAATATCTTTAACATAGAAAAAATATGCTGAGGAATAAATTGGGCAAAATATTACAGTACAATGAATGGGGCTGATACATCTGCTGCTGCATCTTAACCAGTGTGTACTTACGCATCATATCAAAAAGGCTGGCCACATGAATGCAAAAATATTTTGTTAGAAATAGAGAAGTTCAGCACATGCACCCAGTACTTTTCAGTAAGCATGTAATGATAGGCCTAGTGTCACTCTTGTTCACTGAAGACAAGTCTGTGAAGTGCACTTTCCACACTGTCAATGTTGATGTATCTGGCAGCTAAGCTCTCACTTAATGCAGCAGAACAGTGGGAAACCTTGAGAACGGAGAAACTTGGGAAAGTTCAAGGATTAGATAAAATGTTGCCAGCCCCCACA
This sequence comes from Pezoporus occidentalis, assembly GCF_034315485.1. Lineage (NCBI taxonomy): Eukaryota > Metazoa > Chordata > Aves > Psittaciformes > Psittacidae > Pezoporus > Pezoporus occidentalis. The sequence continues at coordinate 2,795,503 of NW_026914611.1, read as the reverse complement.
TTGTTTTCTGGGAAAAAGGAAGAAAGGTAAAGTTTCCCTTTATGCTTTTCCTCATTTGTCAGAAATGATGATCCCTAAATGTACCTAAATGTATAGAAACAGAATATGTATTAAAGGTAATATAGTTCCTCACTCCAGCAGTGTAATGTTTTTCCTTTCAATGCTTTATGGAGCAATATGAAAGGCAAATCCTGCTTGCCTGAAATAAAACTAGTAGAGCTAGCTCTGGTATATGGGGGATTTGTATACTCAGGACACAGGGATCAAAGTACTAAGAATTAATGTATGTGAAAGACAGAGTGCATGAAAGATCAGTGAAGAGACAAGAGGTCTGTGATTTTTCTCTGCTGAGGGATTGAGGGACTAGCTGTTGAGAGACAGTTTTTTTTTAAGGTCAAACATTAGTCAAAAAGACAGGTCTTTGCAGGAGCTCTGAGATCTATTTTATTTTCATGAGGACTTTGAAAACTTGACTTCAGAAAGATCTCCCCCTCACAAAACATACATGACTTTTTTAGCTTCTATGTGGCCTATAACATTATATCATATATTTGATGGAGAATCATACAATCATAGAGTAGTTAGGGTTGGAAAGGACCTTAAGATCATTAGCTTCCAAACCCCCCACCATGGGCAGGGACACCTCACACTAAACCATGTCACCCAAGGCTCTGTCCAACCTGGCTTTGAATGCTGACGGTGGAGCATTCACAACTTCCCTGGGCAACCCGTTTCAATGCCATTCTAGCAGAAGAAAACAGTGAATGCCTAAGTACGTCATGAGAAATGGCGGCAGCCTAACGAAAGATAACAGTAACAACTTCCCTTTGCACATACTGGACACAGAAGTGACACAGCTATATATAAGGTTTATGCTTACACTAATTTTTCTATAACTTTCATTGTTTTAAGAACATTTTGCACTAATGTGTTTTAGTGTAGTTAAGTGAGAATAACATTTTTTTTTAAGTTGGTACAAATGTATTTCATATAAGCTGAAAATACCATCTTTTATTGAGCAATAAATTGCTGGGTATGATGAATTTTTTCTGAAGTTCTGTTGGGTCAGAAGGTGTCTGAACTTTCGCTGTCTCTCACGTTTACTTCAACCCATAGCTAATGTCTTTGTTACTCTTCCCTGTATGGTTTCCTTTGTCTTGTACTCAGTCTGCTTTTGTAGTCATTTGAATGCTGGTTCTCCTAGCTACATAAATGCATTTCCCTGGATGCTTAATAATTGTGCCATGGATGACATCCTTTATGGATATGATATTGTACAAACACTCCTATGGAATCCATTTGCAGTCAATCTTATGCTTCATTAGTACTGTTTGGTGTGCAGTGCTTTTCAACCATGTAAAAATCTCGACACTTTCAAAATTTTTCTCCAGTGCTTTCATTATCCAATCTGTTTTTCTTCAATTTTTTGATACTTGATCTTTATGCTATAAGCATTGCATGTCTAACAAATGGACTTGATATAACTGTTCTAAGAATTGCTCTCTGTAGTACCATCCCTCTTCACATTCTAGTACTTCAATCTGCAAGTAAAGCCACACTGGTTCAGCTGGCAACACCTTTTATCTCTATCACATCATGGAAGAGATAGCTGGAGACTGAGAAACAAGTATGTCAGTGTATGGTATAGGATTTTCTTCACAGAATAAAGAGAAAGAATCTGTAAACCAGGATACATGGGTAAATAAAAGAAACAAGAAAAAAAATGACTTTATACCAAAGAGGTCTGGGCTCACCGTTTCAAGGAGGTAGATCTTTTAAACTTCCCTTTCACTGGATTTTTTTCCAAACTGTGACTCTCTACTTTTCTTGATATGATATTTTTGCATAATTTCTCTATACATACGGTTCCAACTATTTTTGTGTAAATGACTCAGAGCTCTCACTTCTGACCCCTCTCCTCTGTAATCCATCATCTATCATGTCTATTTTAACATGGTTGATAATGATGTTCCAATTTTCTTGTAATAATCCTACAGGGGACTTTTGAAAATAGGATTATTCATATGGACAAAGCAATTGCATTTTAACTTTGAGCTTTTCTGTCTGCGTTTTGAATCTGAGAAGGAAAAAGTACAAGACTGTTCCAACCAATGAGTTGCAAAATTGTTCTGTAGCACATGCAGGTCTATACATTTTTCTTTCTTGTTAAATAGTTATAGAAAATATTCAAGACTAGTGTACATAAGTTGCAAAGGATCTTATACTTATTTGGTACAGACTTTACTGCAGAAAACCAAGGCATATAAACTTCTAAAGAAATTAATTGAACTTTCCTTCAATTATTTTTTTAGACCCTATTTCTCACAGATAAAGATTTTCAGAATCCCATTTCTCTAAATTTATGTTATCTAACTTTATTCACAACCGTCTAATAACTATTTATTTTGTTCCATAGCCTAATCTTATTCAAAGTGTTAACATTCAAGTCAACAATCTGGCACAAGCTGCCAAGGGTCTTTAAAAGCACAGTCTTAGCAGCAGGCCATGTATTACCTTAGTTAAATGCACAGAAGCATATCACTCATCCCCACCTCAGAACCAAATTGTAGAAGCAGCCCAAGGTAGTGACAGGACCACACACATATTCCTTGGCAGTAAATAGATGGTAACCAGCAGTTACATCTACATATCTAAATGTGGTTAATGATTTTGCTCCCCCAGGGCAAATAATAATGCAAAGAGATTTGTAGCTGCTACCTGAACAGCAGACTGTCATACCCACACTATTTAGTATTTACAAAGCATTCTGGAATTGAATATGGTGGTCCTGTTGGCCTTGTGTCATGCCTTAGCTATTATTTTTCTGGATGCTTTTTTTGCAGTTGAAGCTGTTTACAGTGTTGTGAAAGCTGTGTTGCAATTCATTAGGGTGATTATCTTTAAACTGCAAAATGGCCACTTACAAATCAGTGTAGCATAAGGGCATGCCATGGCATTCAAAGACTTCTGGGATAATGTTTAAAGACTGCACAGAACAGTGTATCTGAGATACTCTAAATGCTGGAGACACTCATTGCATTTAATTGCCATCAGAACTACATGTGTGCTTTATTAGAAAATAGTCTAAAGGTTTTATCCAAAAGAACTCTTGGGAATGAATTAGTGCCTGTACAGTGTGCCTCATTGAGTGACCAGGACTGAGGAGTAATCTGTGCTAATTAAAAGTGCAGAATCATCCAGGGAGTCTACCATATTCTCTCCAAGTGTCCTGTCAATAAGCAAATATAATTATCAACAAAGGTGACAAACTACAGTTTGGTAGATCAGCATACACCTGTTCATAAAATAAGGTCCTAAATAACAGTTAATAGTCCATACCATCAGGTTTCAGTATTTGCTGTTTGCATTTTGAAAATCCAAATGAACCATGGTTTGCATAATTGCAAAAATTTCAAGCCATGATTCAGCTTCTGAGGCATCAATAGTAACGATGTAAGTAATAAAATGTTTTACTGTACTTTTCCAAACTCTTGATTTTTTAGGTATTGATGACCACAGTCATTTGAGAAGTTTTGTATTTCTCATCATTATATTAATCAGTTAATTTAAACACCTTTTCCTTTCATTTGCAATTAGTCAAAGAAAAGATTGCCATGTTTTTACTAATTTCCTTGCAGGGCTTTGAGAAACCTGGTCTAGTTCCATGCCCTGCCATAGCAGGGGGCTTGGAACTCTTTAAGGTCCAGAGATGGAGTTTAAATCTTTCTTCTGTACAACCAGTCACTAAGTAAAGATGGCAAATACAACCACATATCACACTACCCTTGTCCCAGCCTTCTCCAGGTTCCACACCAGTTTCTCCAGCTTCTCTTCCTGTATATTATGTTCCAAACGTAGCCATCTTGGTAGCTTTCTGCTGACTTGCTCCAGTTTTTCTTCTGTCTTTTGTATCAGGAGGCCCAAAACCAGACACAGTGCATGGGGAGCAACATTATAAATCTCTAATAAAGAGTAATCCTTTCTTCCTTCAGCTTCCTAGCTGAAGGCTTTGTCAACACATTCCAATAAGAAATTGGCTTTTATCTCTTCAAGGACACATTACTGACTTACAGATCACTCGTCCAACAGGATTACCTGGTCCTTTCCAGCACAGTTGCTTCATCACCACTATTCTCTCAAAGTAAGATAATCAACTTGATGAATCTTTCAGTTGCATCTCAGCAACTTTAATGCCTCTGTCATTCATATCAAGCATTTGGAATATGCTGCTGCTTCCTACTGGCTGCACATTCATGTTTCCTGAATTTGGAAACAAAGAACTAGGGAATTATATGAATTTGCCAAGACTTTTGTTCTTCCTAACACACTTTTAGGAAAGTTTGCAACAAAATTAATGGTTGTTTTGTTTTTCAGCCTCTGGAGGGTCTGTGGTTTCTCCCATGAACTGAGCAGTGTTGTAAAAGATCAGCTTGCCCCTCGCCTGTCCTGTGGTTTATACCAAGTAGCTTGAAAGTTATACAAAGTTCACTCATTTAGCTGAGGTCTTTGACTTCAGCATATAAGTGGTCTGTTATATACCTTGCATGGTAAACCAAGAAGAGCTATGAGCAATTAGCAGCTTGCCAGAGCTCCCTAATTCCCCAAACTTCTGAAAATCGATTAGATAATAAATTTTAAATGGGGGTAGTTTGCATGAGAATTTATTTTATCTCATTGTCAACTAAGGCAAAAATGACTTTTTTTCATGTTTCGACTCACTTTTCTGAAGAAATATTGAACAGGTGATTCAGTGGCACCATGTATTGAAAGGCAGTTTATGCATTTATGTGTAGGCATGCGTTGGGATAAATATTTGCCTAAATTCTATTCCCTAGCTGTCCCCTGTAGCTGGGGTGCAGAAGACAAGCTTCTTGTCTGGCAAGAAAAAGGTGTGTGTGGATTGTTTGGCTTGGTGGGTTTTGTTTGTTTTGGTTTGTGCTTTGTTTTGTTTGCTTTTTTTTTACTTGCTGCTTTATAGATTGCCCAGGGGTAGCCTGGGGAGGTCAATTCTAGGCCTGCATCAAACCAAAATATTAGAAGTCACCACTTTTAAGTTTTCACAGATACCCTGATTTTCTGCTTCCATGCAACTGCACTGCATGGATATGACACTTACTGTGCTCACACTGTTTAGCATAAACACAACATAGCTAACTGGTTAATCTATGCCAACCTTCAGTGGAACATTTGTGACACCTTTTGGTGTTGTACATACTTTTTAACAGCTCTTCAGTACATGTTATATTCTCAGTTAAGGAATCTTCCTACTCCTCAAGAACACTTTTACATTTGCCTTTAAAAGTTACTGAATAAAATCCATAAGAAAAATTGGAAGAACATATCAGACACAAGCACTTCACCCTCCCAAGACAGTCTCCCTGGCACTAGACTACAAAATCAGGCTTCTTTTTGCTTAGTTGCTTTTCTACCTAATAAATGTTATATTATTTTCTGCATAATGGTATAGCTACAACAGAGAGTATTTCCTAATATCTATCCAAATTGTCTTCCAAATTTGTTTAAAAAGCCTGTGAATTCCCTCATATCATTATATGCTGATTGTACAACAGTGTTTGAGTCTCTACTAAAGATAAACTTGATTGCATTTTTTTTTAGATGTATATTTGAATAAGAATTAAAGCTTTTCACTAAACATTGCTTTCTGCTAAGATGTAACTCCACAATCGGGTGAAAATGCATTTAGAAGTCTATGGAGAGGAAATCAATGAAGAAAGGTGTGGTAGATATTGAACTAGCATATTTGATGTATGAATACAGTAATTTAGTATGTATCTCCATCAGTAACCTTTATGATTCACTGCTGTTTCTGCAGCTTCTACTGTTATTAACAGTAGAAATGGAACATATGCTAAATGTGGGATTCACCTTCACAATGGACATAATGCTTCAACCAGTGGATTTTATTTGCAGAAACATTGCTGCTTGCCTATGGTATAGATACCACAGAATCCTAGAGAGAAGACTATGTAACTAAACTATATAAATGTGGATGTCTTGCAATAGCATAAATAAAACACAGGAAAGAGCATAGCTGGTGAATAAGGTTTGACTGCAGAATCGGTGGGAAAGTACAGTATAGCCTGATAGACATTGGATAGTCTGTAGTCAGTACTCAGACTTAAATGAAATGTTTGAGATGGGGAAAAACATACAATATAAAAGTAGATAATAAGGAATTTATGAGCTTGACTGGCATAATAGTATTCATGAGGACTTGCATAAATGACGGGAAATCAGAATCTGGCCATTACACTGAAATTCAGTGGATTCAATGCACGTTAGCTTTACAAGCATAGGTCAATTAAACTGGTAAGCAGGCTTTCTGTTATGAATTCTGCATGTCACTGTAAGAGATCTATCTTCAGCAGTCCTGAACTTCTTTTCATAGCCTCTGTTTAGGCTTCAGCTGGGATACAGTTAATTCTCTTCCTAGTAGCTGGTGCAGTGTTGTGTTTTGGCTTTAATAAGGGAACAAAGTTGATAGCACACTGATGTTTATGTTGTTGCTAAGTAGTGCTTGGTTGATTTAGAATCAGGGACTCATTGGTTTCTTATTCTCTGCCAGTGAGGAGGGGCACAAGAAACCAAGAGGGAGCAGAGACAGGACACCTGACCCAAACTAGCCAAAGGGGTATTCCATACCACAGTTTGGGGGTGGGCTGGGTATTGGTCAGTAGCTGGTGAGCACTTCATTGTACATCACTTTTCTCTCTCTTTTTCCTATTGTTGTTAAAATTGTTATTATATTTTCCTTCTATTTCAATTATTAAACTATTATCTCAACTTGTGAGTTTTACCTCTTTCCCATTCTCCTCCCCATCCCATAGGGGGGCAGGGGGCATAGGGAGTGAGTGGCTGTGTGATTCATAGTTGCTGTCTGGGGTTAAACTATGACAGCTTCTTATTAGAAATATCCCAAAGTTGTTATTATGAAGGTAGAGACAAATTCATTTGTCGTGTCATTAAAAAGAAGGAATGAAATCTTTGTCACATTACACATCACTAAAGTATGATATAACTTAAAAAAAAACAAACAAAACAAACAAGGAAAAAAAAAAGTCCGCTTCTTTATGCTAATTTTAACTGTGTGGCAGAAAACATCTTTGCTTTTTGTGTCAGAAAGTCATGCTTAGAAGTGTTATATATCCTTCTATTTTTCTATAGAACTCTCTCTGTCTCCCCCACAAATAAAAAAGCATAACCTAATAAATGTTAGAGTTTTTAAAAGCCTGAACAATCTTACATATCACTTAGATACACATGGGCTCATCCTGCATAAGAGGAGATACATATATATATAAATTATATAAAGCTTATTTTTAACTACTGTAAATCATACTGAGAAAAGAATATTATGACTATGAAAATGATCTGTGCATTCTTGGGACTAGAAAACGATTTTTCAGATGATTACACATGATTTCATATTATGGTACCTGTTAATCTATTGATTAAGAACAGCGGGTCCTGCTGGAGATATAAGTTGCTTTAAATACCAAGAAGCTTTGGATCTAAAACAAGGTGACTCTAAAAATCAGATCTATGGAGTAAAGCAGAATAAAATGAACAGCTGTCCCTGCTATTTTTGCAGAGCTGATTCTTTCTTTGAGTAATGAGTCTGATCTTTTATTCACAATTATTATGAAGTAAATCTCCTTTGGGATTGTAGTAATCTTGTCCTCTTTTCACTGTCTTTGAGATATGGCTGAGAGTGCAACTGTTAAGATTTTTTATTTTTTTTCCTCTAATTTTTGCTGGTTCAGCTTTTTTCTCTTCCTTTTTGGCAACGTATAAAATAGAACTAATAAGAACTATCTAATTAAGTTGTTAAGATTTTAATTAGACTAACAGCAAATTTTTGGTTTCAAATATCTGCTCCCTTTTTGCCCTCCAAAAAATCTTTCTAATCTTTATGTCTAATTCCTATTTCATTTTTCCCTTTTTAAAAACCCTAAACAAATGTATATTTTTCCAATAAGGATGGAAACAATCCCCTTAATGTTATTTCAGTTATCTTCACACTAGGTTTTAGAGATATGGGAAATATAGCATTTTAATTAAACTCCACTGGAAACTCGTGTTCTGTACAGTTTCTCTTAGATTAGAAGAACTGATTTTAGTAAAATCCACATAATTGTTTTAGACAAAATATATAACATGTATGTTAACGGTTATTTATTTGATAGACCAGGCAATTATGCCTAAACTGCTAAAAGCAATTTTAATAATAAAATTGCAAATGCGTCTCTAGTAAATGAAGTACAGCAGTTGGAGGCAAAAGCAAGTATATATCTGCACAACTGAGACAGGCTTGAGCACTTGCAAATGTCTGATTACTGCATGCAGACAAAGAATGCAAGTGTGAGTACACTTTTCTTATAGAAGATGGTGGGAGGTTTCTTATGCTATCAGGATAAATAAACAACACTAGGATAAGATATTGGCTGCAACCACTTAGTGTGTGTTTTTCAACAAAAAGAACATGTCTCCATTTCCTCATTAGTAAAGTGGAGATAATGATATCTAGTAACTATTGTCAACTTCCTTGTAAACTCTGGAACAAAATCTGTCATTTTGTTCTACATAGTCTAATAGTAATAAGGAAATAGTTCAATTTCAGTAACGCACAACAGAAAAACATTTTCCGATTACAGGCAAGTATCTCCAGAAGTGTGGCACACTATTTTGTTCATTTTTAAAAAGCCCAAGCAGCCACAAAGAAACATCTGTTTTGTGTATGAGTATTCTGCCTTTTTTTAAAAAAACTATGCCGTCATTTTCTATATTCTGTTTTGGATCATAAAGATTGTCAACCATTTACTGTGCTCAGATTTATATTAGTGTCTAACTCTGGTATAGATGTTCCTACTAGTAGGGATGTGAATGGCCTGGTAGGCGAGGGGAGAGCAGTGGATATTGCCTACGTGGACTACAGTAAGGCCTTTGATACTGTCTCTCCTAATAGAGAAGTTGTTGATGTATGAGCTGGGTGAGCAGAAAGTGAAATGGGTTGAAAACTGGCTGAATGGCCAGGCCCAGTGGGTGATCAGTGGAATGAAGTCCAGTTTGAGGCCAGCAATTAGTGGTGTACCTCAGGGGGCAAGCCTGGGTCCTTTGATCATAGAATCATAGATTTAGGTTGGAAAAGATCTTTAATGTAATCAAGTCTAACCACTTCTATGCGTAGAAGCTACAGCTGTTAAGAAAAAGCATGTTCTCACTCCTTATTGCCTTCATTTTAAGAAATAGCAACAATATGCTCCCTTTAGATATAACAACCCACAAATATTTGGGCACAGACCAACTTAACAGCAGAACTACTACCTTAGTAGTCCTTCCACGGTTAAGTTAAAACTAACACAGGATTATTATTTTTATTTATATAGGTTAAAATCATAAAGCAGCCATGTAGCTCAGTCCCTCAGATAACATTAAGTGTTACACTTCCTGTCAAAATACGAGAGGTTGTAGCTTGACAGGATTCAGCTTCCTGCTTGCTTCTACAATTAAGCCATTAGCATTTAAAAAACTTCAGACAAATGAGACAATACTTACAAATAGATAGATATAAGCCAGCCAATCTATGGAAGTACATTTTTTTTTTCAATAACTATTTCTATGTGATCATTCCAAACCAAATATCAGGTAATCTGTACTACAGCTTGCATTATATTGTAACTTAAGGAAACAAAGAAACAATCACGCTGGCCTAGCATTTTAATAGATATTAATTATTATGCATCGGAGTTGGCTTCAAAGCAGTATTTATGATATTAACTCCCCATTGAAATAAAATTATATGATGTTTTTCATTAAAAATGTCTTGGAATAGTTCTTATTGCTCCCAGACACACACCAATGTAGGACTTGACTTGTTTCTTTAAAAATATCAGTAAATGCCTTGCTGACTAGATCTTTCTATATTAGCTTTTAGGGTACTGAGGAAGCTGGCAGAAGTGTTCACTAAGCCACTCTATCAGCAGTCCTGGCTGACCAGTGAGGTCCCAGTTTACTAGAAGTTAGCAAATGTAATGCCCATCTACAAGAAGGCCTGGAAGGATGAGCCGGGGAACTACAGGCCTTTCAGTCTGACTTCAGTGCTAGGAAAGGTTATGGAGTAGATCATCCTGAGTGCCTTCACATGGCACATACAGGACAACGAAGTTATCAGGCCCAGGCAGGATGAGTTTCTGAAAGGCAAGTCCCGTTCTCCTGATCTCCCATGACAAGGTGACCTGCTAGTGGGTGAGGGAAAGGCTGTGGATGTTGTCAACCTAACTTATAGTAAAGCTTTTGACACTGATTCCCACAAGATTGTCCTGAAGAAACTGGACACTTATGGCTTGTATGGGCAGACCCTTCACTGTGTAAAAAAAATGGCTGGATGGCTGAGGCCAAAGAGTGGTGGTGAATGGAGTTAACTCCTGTTAACTCCTGGCCATTCAGAAGTGGTGTTCCCAAGGGCTCAGTATTGGGGCCAGTTCTGTTTAATATCTAGCAATGATCTGGATGAGGGGATCAGATGAACCCTCAGTAGATTTGCAGACAACACCAAATTGGTCATGGGTGTTCATCTGCTTGAGAATAGGAAGGTAGGAAGGCTCTGCAGAGGGATCTGGGCAGGCTGGATCAATGGGCTGAGGCCAATTTTATGAAGTTGAAAAAGGCAAAGTGCTGGGTCCTGCACCATAACACCCCAAGAAATGTTACAGGCTTGGGGAAGAGTGACTGAAAAGCTGCTTGCTGGAAAAGGACCTGAGGGATGGCTGCTGAACATGAGCCAGCTTGTGCCCAGGAAGCCAAGAAGGCCATGAGCATCCCGGCCTGTATCAGCACTAGTGTGGCCAGCAGGGCCAGGGCAGGGATCATCCCCCTGTATTCAGCACTGGTGAGGCCGTATCTTGAATCCTGTGTTCAGTTCTGAGCCCCTGTCCTGGGTTCAGCAGTAGCAGTCATTTTTCTCCTTCTTGGTAGCTGGTGCAGTGCTGTGGTTTTGACTTTCGGCTCGGGAACAGAGCTGATAACAACGATGTTTTGGTTTGGCCAAGGACTTTGTGAGCCTCATGCTCTGCCAGGGAGGAGGGGAAGCCAAGAGGAAGCAGAGACAGGACACCTGACCCAAACTGACCAAAGAGATATTCCATACCACAGCACGTCATGCCCAGGATGTAACTGGGAGTTAGCCAGAAGGGCTGAGTGACTGCGGGGTTGGAGGAGGTATCGGCCGGTGCTTGGTTGGGCTGGGCGGGGGCAAGTTATCGGTTGGCTGGTGGTGAGGTGTTGAATTCTCTTCCCTTGTTATTTCCTTTATCATTGTTATTATTGGTGGTAGCAGTAGTGATTTGTGTTATACCTTAGTTACTAAACTGTTCTTATCTCAACCCGTGGGAGTTGCATTCTTTTTGATTCTCCTCTCCGTCCCTCCGGGAGTAGGGGGAGGGAAAGAAGGGGGGGGGGAGTGAGTGAACGAGCCCTCTGCCTGGTTTTAAACCACGACAGCCCCTCACTACAAGAGAGACATTGAGGTGCTGGAGCAGGTCCAGAGAAGAGCAACAAATCTGCTGAAGGGCCTTGATCATAAGTCTTATGAGGAGCAGCTGAGGGAACTGGGATTGTTTAGCCTGGAGAAAAGGAGGCTGAGGGGGGGCCTTATTGCTCTCTACAACTACCTGAAAGGAGGTTGTAGTGAGGTGGGGTCAGTCTCTTTTTCCAAGTAAAGAGTGGTAGGACAAGAGTAGATGGCCTCAAGCTGCACCAGGAGAGATTTAGATTAGATAGTAAGATTTTTTTTTTTTTTTCACTGAAAGGGCTATCAAGCACTAGAACAGGCTGCTCAGGCAAGTGGTGGAGTCACCATCTTTTGATGTATTTAAAAGATGTGTAGGTGTGGTGCTTAGGGACATGGAAATGCTAGGTTGAAGGTTGGACTTGATGATCTTAAAGGTCTTTTCCAACCCAAATGATCCTGTGATTCTATACTGCTCATTGACTCCCATCTAAGAGCGCTTATGGAAGTGTTAATGATATACAATTATTTGACAAGGTGAAGGAAGGTAGCGTGCTGCAGTACAGTTTCATTCTGTTAGAGCATTTCAGATGGAAATTCAAAACAATACGGGGGAAAAAACACAATGTATAAAGAGCTGTTTGATGTTCTAATAATGTACTTTGAGTGCATTTTTAATAAATGCAGATTTTTCACACTTTCTTGTGTGTTGTTAAATTGACAAAACAGTTGAAATCTGTTTCCCAGGTTCATGTATGAATATGAATCAAAGTAGAAACAATCTGTGAGCTGTTTATGCCAGCAGTGCTCAAATAAGCTATTAAAATCAGGTTTAGACAGCATCAGCTCATAGAATAGTTTGACTAGCACAAGATTTTTCATATCACTGGAAAATAAGGTAGAAACGCTGCTAAAAGAAACAGTGCATTAAAGGAAGAAAATAGTTTCCAGTATTCCATTTCTTCTGCAAGCATTTTTATTTAACTTGTGCTATTTATTTGTATAACATTTCATAATTAACGCTGAAGAAAAGGTGTGAGTAATAATAAAACAATAAAAGGAGTGCTGTAGAGGAGGAAGGGAGGATTACTCTCTGGGGAGCATGTTGTTACATTGTTTGAAAAGCTAGAGTAAAAGGATCTGTGTGCCTAAACCATTACATATTCTGGTTAAGTAGAAAGTACATCACTAAAAACTGTATTATAGTCTTCTCTTTCTATAGAATGCTCATGGAAGGCTTGGCAGGAATTTCCACATAAACACTATTTTCCTTATTTCTTTAAAATTGTGGTGTAATGATGCCCAAAGGTAATGCAAAGGTAATGCAAATCTTTCATCAACTTTCCTAGAATTATTTCTAAATAATTAGAAATTCAGTCCTGTAATTCCATAGCAGTTCTGTATCACACTGAATATTTCCTGATTGCAGAGATCAAATAGAATCTCATAACTGCTACTATTTTTGTTACTTAAATTCTACTTGCTCTATCTAGAGTCTTCAAGTGAGCTCTTTGAGCCTCAGTGGCATACATAAAATGACTATGTCCACACTGCACACAGGACAAGATCAGGGATGTGCCAACCTCTTAAATACTTGGAAACATCTGGCACATAGACCATAACAGAACTATAGCATAACCTACATTATGTGTACAACCAAGAAAAAGGAGTAAGTGTGAACAGTGATCCTCAGCAATAGCTGAATATGTCTCTTATACCAAGTGGGAAGGCCAGATAACATTAGTAAAGGTGATTGAGATCAAAAGTATAAAATAGCTCTTGGATTTTATTAAAGCAAAGCTGCTGTACAGGAAGTTATGTAGGTCACTGAAGCTTGAAGGGGGCATTTTCTATATGTTTTGCAAGATCTTAAAGCTCCCTGTGTTATTTGGTTTAATTTAACTATACTTAATATTATGAATTAACAATCTAGATAACTTACTGTAAGTAAAGAACATTCTCTTTCTTCTTGTCTTAGTTTTATAATATGAGCAGATTTTGCTGCTTGAGAGTAATGAAACAAGAGAGCAAAATTGTTTCTTTTTAATGAATTCTGTTAGGGAGCTTGCTTTACAATTTGTAACTATCAGTTATTCCAGATTGGCTATCTAGAGCAGTTCAGTTAATAGCAGTGTTGTTTTAAAAGGTAATTAGAGAGATACTTTTCCTGAGACAAGAAAAATAAAACTGAATCAATCTATATCATTAATCTGCTAAGAAATTGCTAACAGACACTCATTACTTTTTTAAATGAAAAATCTAAAATAAGCCAGAATTTGGTTGAGTTTCTTTGGTCCATGACATTGAGCTTCATCTGTCATAGCCTTTCAAGGCAGAAGAGGTGGTGAGAGGTGCTGGACTGTCACCTGTTGATGTCAGTTCTGATTTCATCACCAGCATACTTGTCTGGTTTCACTGCAGTTTGTTCTTCATTAATGTGACAATGGAATGGAAGTTGGGTTCAATTGATGATCTGAGGTCCCTGCTGTTGGGGACAGTACTGGGAGACTCCCACTTCTGCTGCTGGCTATTCATGACTTCACATTCTGGACATGGTCACGACAGCATCCCCCACCCCCACCCCCACCCCGGCCTCCAAAGTCTGGAGTGGCAGAAATGAGCAATTAGTTGCCATAGGAGCGTTATAAAGCAGTCAACAGCTTATTATCGAGTTCACTGTCTATTTTCACCTGAAATTCAATCCCCTTGATGTACACACCTGACCTTCCCATTTTCCCTATGTACACTATGTACAATCCCCTTGATGTACACACCTGACCTTCCCATTACCTATGAAGTACACCCAGGTCCTTGAATGAAAGTAATACCACGAGTGTGTTTGCCTTTACCTGAAGCAGGAATAACCCAGACTATCTTCCCCAGCAAATTCTTTATGTGCACCACAGGACGTATGCCCCTCTATAGTATGCAAAAGTTCTGATTAGGCCTGGCCAGCCCTGTTGGCAGATGCCCTAGTGTTGACCAACCAGGTGGCTTTTGTTAAGTGTGCATCCCAGCACTTGAAAGTCCCACCACCCATTGCTCTCAGTGTAGTTTTTAACAGCCTATTGTACCGTTTGATTTTCCCAGAGACTGGTGCATGGTAGGGGATGTGATATACCCACTCAATGCCATGCTCTTTGGCCCAAATGTCTATAAGTTTATTCTGGAAATGAGTCCCATTGTCTGACTCAATTCTCTCTGGGGTGCCATGTCACCACGGAATCTGTTCCTCAAGGACCAGGATAGTGTTCCAGGCAGTGGTGTGGGGTACAGCATATGTTTCCAGCCATCTGGTGGTTGCTTCCACCATGGTAAGCACATGGCACTTGCTTGTGTGATATAGACAATCTGCCAGGCCTCCCGATATTTGTACTTCAGCCATTGTCCTCCATAACCGATAGGCTTTAACCACTTGGCTTGCTTAATTGCAGCACATGTTTCACACTCATGCATAACCTGGGCAATAGTGTCCATTGTTAAGTCCACCCCTTGACCACAAGCCCATCTGTATGTTGCATCTGTGCCTTGGTGGCCTGAGGTGTCATGGGCACACCAGGCTAAAAATAATTCAGTAATATGTTGCCAATCTAAGTCCATCTGAGCCACTTCAATCTTAGCCGCTTTATCCACTTGTTGGCTGTTCTGGTGTTCCTCAGTGGGCCAACTCTTGGGTACATGGGCATCTACATGACGTACCTTCACCACCAGGTTCTGCACCTGGGCAGCAATATCTTTCCACAGTGCAGCAGCCTAGATGGGTTTACCTCTGTGTTGCCAGTTGCTCTGCTTCCATTGCTGCAGCCACCCCGACAGGGCATTTGCCACCATCCACAAGGCAGTGGCCATTTTTCTCATTCAGAAAAGTGATATCATTTATGTGCTGTGTATTTCCTCAAATTGTTGATTTATGCAGCTGTTATCTGTCCCAGCTACTACTGTTTGATAGCCATGGGAAAATGAGTCATTAGCTCCTATTCCATTTGCTTCTTCATTTGCTCCAAGGAGAACTGGCTCCAGCAGGGATTAGGAAATAGGGATTCTCTCTCTCATTTCCCCCCCCCCTCCCTCATAGGTTGTCTCCAGACACATATAAACCTCCCTTTGCTGATGTTTTCACAACTGCCCAAGAGCTGTATGTGTGAAGATAGATGCTAAAGGTGATAGTTCTTTCTCCCCTTTCTCCCATACTTATTAGATACAAACTAAAGCAATTGACCTCCAGTGAAGCAAAAGGTGTAGGAAGTAAATTCTTCCTCTTCCAGTAACTTGCACTAAATACTTTTTTTCTCCAAGGATATAGCCTGTTGGTCAACACTTCAACAGACATTGATTCCTATTTGAGTAGTAACATTAGTTAGTCCCACTTTGAAGACTGCCATTGCATGTTCCCATACAGTATATCCATGAGGAGAGAAACTACCTCTATTAAGCTCTGAGGCGTCCACATTAGCAGTAGGATGCTAATCAAGAATCACCACCTCCTTTTTTAACCAGTCACATGTAGCACCAGAATATCTCAATTCTTTATTTTTTTTTAAGTTTTATTAGAGAAAAATCCTTTGAAGCATCCTCAGTATTGAAAGACTATGTACTTATGAGCAGCAAGTCAGAGCTTGTCTCCTGGCCATTACCATAACCAAAGACCACATAAGTAGACCAGTAGGTTTACAGCCCTATCCCCTGCTCAGCTTTTGTCTGCTTAAAAAGAAGACAATTGTCTGACTGTCCCCAGTTTTGTTCTAAAAGAAGGATGCTCTGCAACTAAAATCTCGTGTCATATTTGTCCAGTCATAATATGGGTCTACTCAGCAAGGACTATATGCATCTGCTAGCACTTGTCTATAGATAATGTCTTCTTGGATTCATGTCCCTTGTTTCTACAGACATGGAACAGATGCTGGCTGATGGGTTTTTCAAGGAGTGCCAGCTTGTTAGAACATACAGCCCCAATGTCTAAGAAAGTCTTTAAGTGTGGTGTTTATTCAGATTCAAAATAAAATATTCTGCATCTGTGGCAGATTGCACCACTTCTCCCTTAAGTTTTCTGTCCCAGAAAGTCCACTGATATCCACTGCAGACTTGCCAACATCACATGCTGTTTTCTCTTCTCTCTTTCTCAGACTTTCAAAATTTAAAATTAGGTTTGTAGATTCATATGAAATACGACTGGAAGAGCCTTCTGGAGCTCAGCTACTCCAGCCTCCTGCTCAAAGCAGGGCTACTTTCAAAGTTATGTCAGACTGTTTAAAGATTTGCTTCTTTAAGTTTTAAATATTCCCACTTCCTTTTCCTCTGTCCAGAGAGGAACTTTTCTGGGCAACCGGTTCCAGCGCTCTACCAGTCTTACTGTATTTGCTTTTTTTCTTTTGCCGAGGCAGAATTTCTGCAGCTCATGACCATTGTCTTTTTTTTCTGGCCTACAAAAGACTGGCATATAGACAGCATTCTCCATTAACTAAGCCTCTAAGAAAGTATGGTATGAATTCATTCCAGTCATGAATTCATTCCATTAATGCGCACCATTCATGGGTGCTCCATAATGAGCTGGCTAAGGTGAATAGGGAAACAGTTGACATTACTCATGTTGAAAACAGAAATTAATTTGACTTTGATTAACAGGAGAATATCCATGTTTCGATTTTTTAGTGGTGACTGATGTGCCTCTCCTTTATGCGCATTACAGTTAACTTCAGTGAGAGTGTAATTGGTTTTGCCTCTTCATTCTTTCTCCTTTTCTATCTCCAGCAGAACAAGCCAGAGAGAAAACTTTACTGTGCAAGCAGTAAAAGCACCTTCTGGGTGGAAAAATAATCAAGAGAGGCTGGGTACAGGATAAAAAGTTTACTTGTAATAAAAAGTTTACTTGTAATAAAAAGTTGGGGGTGTGTACTTTCCAGAGAACTGATGTTCTAAGCTGTTTCATGCAGAAGAAGTTGATAAATGCCAATATGTGTGGGACTTGAGGGTGGAATTGGAAGGATTAAAAGAGACATACGCCTTTCTCTCTGAAAAAGACAGAATGTGTTTTGTAGACAGGAAAGAAATGAGAGAAACTGTGAATCTGGGATCTCCTTTTAAGAGCTGCAGCCAGAGATATTTTTCTTGCTGTTTACCTATCCCAAGTCTGTATATCCATGGCCCGATATCTTCCATTTCATAAATAATGTTCAAGCATGAGAATAATCCTGAATTTTCTGTGCAAAAGCCTATAAGTAAATTCAGCAGCATGAGGGAGCAGCAGAGCCATTTGTGGGCTAGCCATGAAGCTCACTCCTTACCCAAGGTCTCTGTAACTCTTTCTATTCTGCTAAATAAAAGACCAAGGACTAAGTCCTTGCCCTGAGGCTATTTGGCAGCAATTGGCTGACAGCTGCACTGTATAAGGCTGGTTCCCTTCTCAGCAGAGCTGTCTCTGTGGGCCTACTTGTGCTCATCAGAAACAGGAGGAGGACATTAATTTAACAGCTAAACTTTGTGAACAGAGGTCCTGTGTTTGAGGTCCTTCCCCTTGGCAATATAAATGTAAAAGTACTCAATGTCACAGGAGATCTGAAATGTTTAGAGTGTGTCAGAGACTTGTGATCTGCCAAGAAGTTCTTATATCTTACAACTCTTTTATATAAGCATATAGTTCAGGACAATAGGAGTGATTCTGTGGGATCAAAATTTGCTTTTTTCTCTAATTGACTTTATTGCAGTAGCCACACAGGATTCATACCAGCTTCTGACCTGCTGCTGTAGACTGAAAGTCTGCTGCAGTGTGGAACACATTTCGTGGGCTTCTAGAGCATCTCACCCAAAGAAAAGCTTGTTCATGCAGCGGAAGACTGCACCATGATGAGAACCAAAGCCAGACAATAAGATGATTTACCTAGTTCCAACCCCATTGCCATGGGCAGGGTCACCTTCAGCTAGATCAGGTTGCTTAATGTCTCATCCAACTTGGACTTGAACACCGCCAGGGGTGGGGTATCCACAGATTCTCTGGGCAACAATTTCCAGTGTGTCACCACCTTCACAGTGAAGAGCTTCTTACTAAAATCTAATCTAAATTTACCTCTTTCAGTTTAAAGCCATTCCCCGTTTTTCTATCATTACATGCCCTTGTAAAAAGTCCCCCTCCAACTTTCTTTTCGGCCCCTTTAGGTATTGGAAGACTTCTCTAACACCTATATGTGGTACAAAAATGTTATTAAGGTCTATAAGTCAAATATGACACTATTTTTTAATTTCTTCTATCAAGTGAATCAAAATACAGGTGTAATTATTTCCCAGAGGCTGGTGCCTCTGGAAATCTGGGATTTCTGGATTTTTTTGTTTACTGTTGACTTTTGACAGTTTTGGTAGAATTGGATTTAAATTTTAGAATGCAAGGAAAGTCTGCTATCTTCAGTATTGGAAAATGACAAATTTTCTGTTCCAATTTAGAAATGAAACTATAAAGAATACAGATCTAGTTGATAATTATTTTGGATATGCTGCATTTTCTTTAGCTAGTAAATTCTTTATTCTGTTTATCTTTTCTGTTTTTCTATCTCTACCAGCCTCATGCTCCTAGCAGTTTTGTTTGTTGCATTTGCCTAGATTTCTTTTTCTCTGTGTGTGTGTGTATTTTTTTCCTTTCTAGAATAGCCTACTTATCAAATGAATGATTTTGTTTGCAACATTTAAGTAACTCAAAGTATCTCCAGTTTAGTACTGTGTTAACTCTGATGTTTACAATGTTTAGCTCACTTGTTTTTTTCTCTGCATTCTCCTACCTGATATTTATGCCTGATCACACCTTTTTACACATTAAGAGATACTAATTTCTGTTAATAAATAATTTTATGCGAATGAACTTACGGGCTCTACTTAAATCTGAAATACTACATTCAGTCTACTGATACAAGGATACAAGGATACAAAACCCCATGAATTGCTTTATGAGGGCTACATAACCTGCCATAACTTCCCCTGGAATTTACAGGTCTAATTTGAAGAAAAACCATATTTGAAAACCTGGTTAATTTTAATCACCTATTTTTTTTTATAGAAATTTTACTTTGAAAGTGAAACTTCAATGTTTCAGTAGCTCTAAACCTTTTTTCTGTTCTTTCAAGCATAACTTTGTCAATACTGTAACACTTTCATTTTCTAATATCAAAACTCTGTCTTCTGATTCTTTTTAATTGTATTTTTCGTTTTTAGTTTGTTTTGGTATGTGTGCTACACCATCATAGATGTTTGTGTGGCATCCCACAGTGTCTTGTTTCAAATTTGTGCCCCCCTCCTATAAATTCTTTCAGTGCTTTTGAACAAATATATTTGTGATGGTTTACAGATCTTTGTTTTACTTGGAAAATACATATGGCTCTGAAGCTATTCACACATCCATCTGCATAGAACTCTCACTCAAATGCTTCTCTTTAGATTAGCTGCAGATTTCATTCTATTTTTTTCCTTACAGTTCAGACTTTTTGTATAGTTCAGAGTATTTGTTCAAACTTTTCAGTCTATCCACCAGTTTTTACCCTAATTCACCTTACATTATGTTATTTTGTCCTGCAAAAACAAGTCAGCAAATACAGTTTACTGTTGTCTTTGTGGCTGAACAATAGAAGTTCCACCAAAGACCCTTCTGGGAAAATCAGCTTTTACAACAGTTGAAGTTGAATGGAATTAATTTAATACTTTGTGACAAAAGTATTTCCTTTCTTATCTTTGACTCTGTGCATTTGCTATATTTCAGTTTGTCAAATGGCTCCCTTTTCATTATGAGGGAAAAGACCCATGAGAAAAGGACTTTAAAAGTCTCATCCTAAAAATTCAATCTTCATTAAATCAGTGTTTATATCTATTTTATCTTATCCTTTCTTATTAGTTTCATTAGTTAAATAATCTCTGGACAGAGTCATATCAGGCATGTTTAAATGCAAGACTGGTTTACTTCAGTGCTTGAAGTTAGGCATGAAGGATTTTCCGAGCTTTCAAGTCATCATATGAATGGATCTCCCTGGAATTATAGTTACCTTTCCTACCCCAAAATTATTTGGATTTTATTAAGTTTAAGGTTAAGGTTTTTTTCCATAATATTTATTCTGAAGAAAATAAAACTGTAATACTTCTCTTAGGGATTCAGGTATTTGTGAATCATGACCTAGTTTTGATGTAGTACAGCAGTATAACCTTGCCTCAAATATCTGGGAAAACTACTAAGCTGTGAGAAAGTACCTAGACTAGGGCCATGCCAGCTAAGAAAATGTAAAATTGCAACCTGTGGTGACACTGTTGAAGTGTGGATAGTTAAGTAGCTGAAGAGAAAAAAGACTAACATGAAAAGGTCAAAAATCATAAGGGGAAAAAAATGAGAAAAATGAAACTCAGCAACACTGAGGATTATCCTCTTCCAAAGAGTAATAGGGTCTGACCCTTCACAGCTTGACTGACAACTGCCCAGCCTACAAAAACTCATCGGATATGTTACTGGGATGGTGAAGATATCAATGGTCAGCCCAACAGCTTGCTTGTCTTTGCTGTGTACATTAGCCAATAATTGCTGTCTTACACTTTCAAGCATGCATATCTTTCTGTTGAATTTCTGTGCATAGTAAAAGGTTCCTGAATAAAGAGGTCTGAAGACAGAGACTCAAAAACCAGCTTTGAAATACAAAAGTTGTCAAGAAAATAGAGATTTTTCTCACCAAACTTTAGCTATGTCATTTATGTACTAAGGGGCAGCGTAATGTTTTTACATAATTCTCCATGCCAATATATTGTTGATTTTTTTGAGTGCAGTTGCTTAATATTATAATTACATACCACCTCTTCTTCTGTTTCATAAAAGCAAGCTTTATGCCTATTACATAAAGTTTTCAAAACACCCAGAATTCTGTTTTTAAGGGTGTTGAGGTACATAAGAAGTAAGCATTGAGTTGCATTTATGGATTATGCTTCACTTTTGAGAATCACAATGTTTTGAAAAATATTGTATCCGTTATGATTGCAAAATTGAAATTCCATTCAAAATCACACCTACAATATAGCCACATTTCCCCACTCTCTATTATTTTTGTTACTTTAAACACAGCTTACTGTCGAGGTTTAATCCCAGCTGGAACCAAGCACCATACAGTTTCTTGCTCACTGCCCCTCCCCAGGAGGATGGGTTGAGGGAACTGGAGGAGTAAAAGTGAGAAAACTACTGCATTGAGAGAAGAACAGTTTAATAATGGAAATACTACTAATAATAATATTAATAGTAACAATAATAAAAAGTGTAATGAAAATGAAAGTAACAAAGGGAGAGAAATACAACCCCATGAAAGGTATGTGATGCAAACGAAAACAATTGTTAACAACTGCTCACCACCAACCAAACAATTTGCCCAACCAGCCCCTCAGCAGTGGTCCTCCAGCCAACCTCCCCCCCCAATGATTTAACTCTGAGTATGACATACTAGTTTGGGTTGTCCCATCTGTGTTTCTTCCCAGCCTCTTGTGCATCCCCATCCTGCTCACTGATGGAGTGGGGTGAGAGGCAGAAAAGGTCTTGACTGTGTGTGCGCTGCTCAACAGTAACAAAACCACCTCTGAATTACCAGCACTTTCCATCACACATCTAAAGCATAGCCCTGTCCTAGCTACTATGAAGAAAAATAACTCTATGCCAGCCAAACGCAACACATTCTCCACACCTTATTCGATACCATTTACATCACGCTTAGGTCCCACACCATCTGATACATCCTCATTGTCCATCAACCCCCTCCTCAACTTTTGATATAATACAGGTAGATAATTCCCTTAGTCTACGGACTACACTTGTGAAATGTTCATAAAATGCCCATGAATCTCCACAAGATATCTATTGAATTAATTTAGTTCATGACTTTGGCCTCTATCTGTTATGGTGGTCACTTGGGACACTTATGATGTAGCCATCTTTCCCCACTCTCTGCTATTTTTGTTACTTTAAAGATAGTTTGCATATTCTGAATATCAATTCATTGGTATAAGGTAGGATGCATTGCAGGATATTTCCACCACTGCCCTGGTTTCAGCTGGGATGGAGTTAATTTTCTTTCTTGTAGCTGGTGCAGTGCTGTGTTTTGCTTTAGTCTGACAGCAATGCTGCTAACACACCAGTATTTTAGTTGTTGCTAAGTAGCACTTACCCTGATCAAAGACTTTTCAGTCTCTCATGCTCTGCCAATGAGGAGGGGCACAGGAAGCCAGGAGGAAGCAGAGACAGGACACCTGACCCAAACTAGTCAAAGGAGTATACCATACCACAGCATTTCCTGCCTAGTATATAAACTTACCTTGAAGGCCAGATAACTGCTTGTGTTGGGTTGGGTATTGGTCAGTGGGTGGTGAGCAATTGTATTGCCCATCACTGCTGTTTATTGTTGGTTTTGTTCTTTTTACTTTAGTTTTATATCTCTTTCCTTGTTATCCCCCATACTATTATCATGTTGTACTTTAGTTATTAAAAAGTTCTTATCTCAGCCTGTGACTTTTACATTCTTCCAATTCAACTCCCCATCCTGCCAGGGGCAGGTGGGGAAGGCAGATGAAAGGAGGGTGAGCAAGCGGCTGTGTGGTACTGAGTTACCGGCTGGGTTTAAAGCACAGCAGCCACGTAAGAGTTACATGTTGGTTTTTAATTCCATGGAAACTTAAAATATACTTTCATGCCTGTGCCATCTAGGAGAAAGGCAAGAAAAAAGAAGCAGTAGAGAGGAAGAAGCAATCTTTCCTTAATTACTAGTTTAAGCTTATATTGATTAAAAGTGAATACGGAAAGGTAGTAGGGAAACCTCCTTTAACCATTTAGTTTAGAAAAAGAATACCTTTTTAAATGAATCCTTGAATTGCTCTCTCTTGCTGTGCTCTGAGTGCTCTTTTGAGTGTAGGAAGGTAGGAACACACTGTTTTTTCAGAAAAAGAAAAGTCCTCTGACATACATTAGAGAAAGATTACATGTGTAATCTAAGGGTTAGATCACTCAGCTATAGTTCTGGTATAGAGAGGGTAAGATCTTGCTTTTCCTTTAGTTGATTGCATCTTCAGAACCTCAGAGGAATGCTTTGATCTACCTCCATTCAAAATCTCCTATTAAGTCTTTGTTGAAAATTATTACACATGCCAGAGAGAGAAGCTTAGGAACTGGAGTATCCAGCTTGTTGAAAAATATATACTTTGGTGAATATTTAATGAAACTAATTTTAGAATGCTTTTGAGTTTTATATAGAATTGGAGGGCATATTTATGCTTTTAAGTAAGAGAGGGCTAGGGAGTGAGCTTGGGCATTGTGATTGTTGACACTGCATAGTTCTTAGCTTGCTTCCTGATCCTATTTGGGCCACTGAAACACACCTGTTAGAAAAGGGACCATCCCAAAAGCTGTGTGAACATAAAATAGTTTGCACTACTTTTCCCTGAGGACAGGGATCTGTCCTTACCTCTCTGTCATTTATCAACATAAAGATATATTACTCAGTGTCTAGATAAAAAAGAACATATTTCAGGTCCTGGGATATACAGGCATAATCTTGTTCTCTACACCATGAAAAGTGAAAGAATTCCAACATGGCAGCCTAAGAGAGAACAATCTTTTGGCTCTCCAGCTATAATTGATCTTACAGGTTTCTGGCTACAGCACCCACCTAGAAGATATTCGCTCAGACTTTTTCAGATTAAGTGATAGAGCTGGGGCATCCCAGATTGAGCCTGGCTATGTGGAATACTTGCTGAGCTACCGAACAGAAAAGGTAGACAATGCACCATGTTATTGTGTGCTACAATATTGAATCATGTAGTGATCTCAAACAAATAATTGTCAGACTGGATTTTGTGGTTAACATAAGTAAAAGGTAGCCTAGGTCTTACATCCTGGAATGGCTTAAGGAGAAGCCAAATATCTTTCTGACAAACTGTGTTAATGCATAGTAAACTGTAGTTTGTCCTGTAGACAGTGTAGGGTGCTTTGATGCTAATACCATATATTCAAGGGTTTTGGTACCTCAGTAGTTAAGGAGCAACTGGTACAGGTTCTGAAAAACTGTTTTTTTTTGTCGTTTTGTTTTTTTTTTCCAAAATAATTTCAGTAATTTGGTAGATTTTATTCTAAAAAACAGAGCAGGAAAATGTAAATGGTTAAACAATATCTCTGTCATAGCACAGCTCTTTGGTAGCTGGAATGTGTGAACTCACATTTACCTGTTTGCTTTTTTTTTTTGCTTTTTTTTTTTTTTTGCATAAATGAATGTTCCCATTACATAGCAAAGCTTCCAAGCTTATTATGAGAACACTCTATGTTGAAAAACAAAATGTCAATAATTACAAATCTCCTTCCAAATGTGAGACTGAAGTTTAAGCCCTTTTCATAATACTAATTTCTCCATTTCTACTAGTTCCCTACCACAAGGTCATTCAAGAGTGACATTTTTCTCAATTGATTTGGATTTCTCACTTAAATGTTTTTAGTAGTACCATTCTCATTTGATGTCCTAAATATTGCTACATAAGTACAAACTTCAGGGAACTGTGATATCTCTTAATCTTTTAGCCAACACCCTCTCTAAAGTTTGCCAAAAGGTTGCATGTGAGAACAAAATACTTTTTAATGAAAAAAAGCAAAAAAAAAAAAGAAGCAGAGAAAAAAAATGTTCATTGTTATGGCAGTTTAAAGACTGAACTTTTAGAGCACATCACATTGTAGATTTCGTTTTTATGCAATGACAAAAAAGAAATCAGTTCAAAAAGGAACCCTTTCTTATAATGGCATATCATTCCCACTCAGAAGAAGAAAAAAAAAAGGAAAAAAAAAAAAAGCCCCAAAACTCAAGCAAAACCCCCAAGGTTTCAAAAAAGATAAGTGTTTATAATCAGGGTGGTTTGCCTTTATTTAGGTTTCTGTTTGTTTCTTACTTTTGTGAATTATATAAAATGCATCAGTTCTCTCTCTTTGGTGAAATCCTCACATGGTTTCTCTTTGCTTTACATAAATTTAATGTTTCCTTGCATAAAACGCCCTGACATTTGCAAGCTCTCCCTCTTTTAATACCAAGAGAACACTGTGCATGGGTATTAAGCATTACAAAAGCTAGATTCCTTAGAAAGGTCAGATTCTGGAAAAAGGGCTAAATGGACTGCTACATTTTAAGACATAGTGTTTACATATTTTAATATGTTATCATATGTTATCATGACAAAAGAAATTTGCTGTTATTTGTATTTTGACAATATTTAACTAACAAATTTGAATCACATAATTATGCTATAACAGTGGGGCAGGCCAGTGTTTATAATTTTGGACTATAATATGCGAAATCTAAATGTGCACTCTGTGCAGGTGAAGTACAGATTATTTACAAGATGCTGCTAGGGACACTGTAATCTCATCAGGGACACATCAGAAAACTCAGCTCCTGAAGCAGAGAAAAACATGGTTAAATTGTTAAAGGCTGCAATCTTAAATTATGCATGATTGTTGACAGCTCATTGTGTGAACAAATTCTATAATGTTCCTTTACAGATTTTCTTTTATACCCCCTAAACCTCCAGTTTATCTGTGCTGCTCAGGGTGATGCAGAGATCAAATTGTGAAATGCTCAGAGTTTAAATTGTTTCAGTTCATTTAGTTTCTTAGAAGATGTGTATTTATTCTGCCATGTTTTATAATCTGATTTATGTTGCCGTTCATGTAAAAACACTACTCATATACATATGGCATGACAGGAGATAGTTTTGCATAATATTACTGGGATCAACCATCTTGCTGTTCCACCTTGTCCCCAGAACAGCACAGCCAACTGACAAAGAACTGCATTTAGAAAATACAACACTAACAAGAGCTGAAAAATAATGTGGATTGTTGCAAACAGATTGAGAGACTAAAACATGGTGAGACAAATCACTGTGGGTTTAGTACATGCAGTGTGCTCCCAGAGTAGAAAAGAAACTTGTTTTCCATCATTCACCACTGATAATCTCATTCACCTACCTGACCTAGCCCAAGCTGCAGTCAAAATCCAGGGAAGGATGGTCTGTAGAGCTACTACCAATCATTGAAACTTGTCTCCCAGCCTCTCTACTGATCATTGTTCCCTTTCCCAAAATGAGTCTGGTTTGTTGGTACAGTATTAGTCAAAATACCCCAACATGCTTTTTAACATGCTAAAAAGACCCAGTTCATGCTGTCTTGCTATTTTGAAACTCTGTGACTCTTTTGGGTGATAGTCACAGGACTTTTTGAGA
This sequence comes from Pezoporus occidentalis, assembly GCF_034315485.1. Lineage (NCBI taxonomy): Eukaryota > Metazoa > Chordata > Aves > Psittaciformes > Psittacidae > Pezoporus > Pezoporus occidentalis. Next base: position 2,768,730 of record NW_026914611.1, on the reverse strand, counting down.
GCATAAGTTTCTGCAAGCAGCCAGATGGTGCAATCAGCATTCCCAAGAAAAAAGACATTTGATACAGACATAGTCTCCCACACCTGTGGGAGTCAATTATCTGAATCTTGTACCCTTCTACTTACCTCTTTTTATGATGCAGACCATTTGTTTGTTTGGTCATCTTTTTTTTTTTTTTACCCTGGCATCTCATTGCAATGGTATTACTCAGGTCTCCACTTATGAATTGTCCACTGGAGAAAATACTGTGTGGAAAAAAGGAAACTTCAAGAATGACAATTCAGTCTCCAGCACTGTGGGCAAAGTGGTAAACAGGATGCTTCATAGCTTTACAGTATCTGGATTAAACATTCTGTTAACTCTGCTTCCAGTGAGAAACAGCTGTCTTGAAAGTTTGACTCTATTGCCCACATTTTTCAAGGTTCTCGAAGGAACTTTGACAGACTTGAGAGATGGGCCTCTGTGAACGTCATTAAGTTCAAGGCCAAGGGCAAAATCCTGCACCTGGGTTGGGGCAATCCCAAGCACAGCTACAGGATGGGCAGAGAATGGCTTGACAGCAGCAACTGGGGGTCTGCACCAAAAGGAGTGTCAGTGTTCCAGCAGGTCGAGGAGGGATATTTTTAAACTATACTCCACTCACACGAGACCCCACCTGGAGTACTGCATCCAGCTCTGGGGACCCTAGCACAAAAGGAATGTGGAGCTGCTGGAGTGAGTCTGGAGGAGAATCACAAAGATGCTCAGAGCACTGAAGCATCTCTCCTATGAAGACTGTTGTGGTTTAAAACCAGGCAGAGGGCTCGTTCACTCACTCCCCCCCTTCTTGCCCCCCCCCTACTCCCAGAGGGATGGAGAGGAGAATTGAAATGAATGCAACTCCCATGGGTTGAGATAAGAACAGGTTAGTAACTAAGGTATAACACAAATCACTACTGCTACCACCAATGATAATAATGATAAAAGCAACAACGAGGGAAGAGAATACATCACCTCACCACCAGCCAACCAATAACTCACCCCCCCGCAACCCAACCAAGCATCGACCGATACCTCCTCCAACACTAGTGACTCTCAGCCCTTCCAGCTAACTCCCAGTTACATCCTGGGCATGACATGCTGTGGTATGGAATACCTCTTTGGCTAGCTTGGGTCAGGTGTCCTGTCTCTGCTTCCTCCCAGCTTTCCCCTCCTCCCCGGCAGAGCATGAGCCTCACAAAGTCCTTGGTCAGGGTAAACATTACTTAGCAACAACTGAAAACATCAGTATTATCAGCACTGTTCCCAGGCTGGAAGTCAAAACACAGTGCTGCACCAGCTACCAAGGAGAAAAATTGACTGCTGAACCCAGGGCAAGACAGGCTGAGAGAGTTGGGTTTATTCAGCCTTGAGAAGAGAAGGCTCCAGCAAGAACTTACAGCCTTCAGTCACTAAGGAGGCCTACAAGAAATCTGGAGAAGTACTTCTTAAAAGTGGAAGGTGTCCCTCCCAATGGCAGGGGGTTTAGAACTAGATGATTTTTAAGGTCCCCTTCAATCCAAACCACTCTATAATTCTACGATTATGTGACTGACAAATCTCTATTTAAATCTGATATTTAAAATAAGAGACAGCAAATTAGTTAAACATTATTACAGAAAAAATACTTTCAATGTTATCTCAAATTTCTGAAAATGTGGGCGAACAACTAGTCTGCCTTTATCAAATAAAAAAACACATTCCATTAAACAATAATCAGCTCTTAGCATAAGAAATTTATTACTGGTGAAATTTAGAAATAATTTTGGTGGAATAAAAAGTAACGTGGATTTTTTCCTCTTCATATCTGACACTTTGTGGTTATTCTCTTTTGTCTTTCTTGGCCTCCAAAAAAAGGAAAACCCCTGTGTATGCATTGATTTCCTTACTTGGCATTGAAACTGACCCATTTTTATATGTTCGCTGAGTTTGGTTTTTTTTAAAGTTTTAAGACTTCTGAACAACAACAAAAACAAAAAAAAAAACAACCCAGTAAACAACAACAAAACAACAAAACTAAAAAAAAAGAGGGCAACAAACAAACAAGCAACCAACCCCAATGCCAAATAAACAAACCAACAACAATAGGACCAAAACCCCATAATTTAATTTTGTTTTATCCTGAGACTTAGTCTGGAAGGTGAATCTATTTAGCATCCAAGTAAGATCTGAGTTTACCATGCAAATGCTGGGAAAATGATTTTTTAATAACTGGTACCCTAAAGTCACCAATGGGAAAGGCTGTTTACTTCAGCTGCAGTGCAGCTGTTGTTCTGTGACAGTTCCTGGAATCATTATTTGCAAATCCTCTCCATAACAGATGAGAATCCTCAACCGAAAAACTACCTTAAAACATCCTATTTATTTAGAAAACAAGAGCTGCCAGATGCTACACCTGGGTCTTCTGATTTCATGAATGAGAATACTGCTTAAAACAACTATGGAATTCTTACACGAACCAGGAGTGCCTGTTAATTAGGCGCATAGGAGGTTTATACAGATATTTTTGCATATATTCCTTATTGATTTTTTTCCAGCCCAGCAAAACTTTATTTCTCACATTTTAAATAACTACCTAACAGAATGAATTCAGAAGTAAGGAAAAAATGTCAGATTAACTCAACTCAACAGCTTTTATGCACAACACACCGAATTTGAGAACTGGTTTTGTCCAACTTGGGAGTATATAGTCATCTATTAAAAACCAGTTTGCCCTTTGAAATGAAACACAGCACAGAAGAAAGTGATAGCTATCTGTGGTACTTTGTGAGACTTACTGCAATTGGTGGGAAAAGCAGCTTATACTAAACACTTCCAAGGCACTGAACAGTTTATGGGGAGCAAGATGAGTTCAAAAGGTAATGAGTACTGCTGTCAAATCCTCTAAGAGGCTTTCATGAACTTCCCATCTCACTCATATAGCAAATGGAAGAGTAGCAATACTGTGCCATGATTCAAAAAAGCAAGTGACATCATCTAAACTAGTTAATCTGACACTGGCCCTGCAGAATGCAACACATAAGTTGATTCTGAATTTTTTGCTAAGAACTAAAGGAGAGAAATATGCTTAATGCCAGTCAAAATCACGTAATAGAAAAATCAGTCTTGTAAAAGGTTTAATTTTCTTTTCATGAGATTATAAATTCAGCTCATAAATATAAGGTTTCTGTTGAGTATTTGAATTGTCTCTGCAAAACCTGCAATTAGAAACACCTGTACACACACACAAAATTGGTATAGCACAATATAAACAACATGTGCTTTAGATGCATAATTAACATCTCAAATACTACTGGTGGGATCTTTGAAGGGATTGGTTTTGGCAGGATTAAGTAGCTATCACTACTAAATCCTATGATATACAGCCTTTCCTCCAGGAACAATCTAGAAATAAATTTTGTGTTGCTATTGATAAAACGCAAATGTGATACAAAGAGAGGTGAAATGATCCTTAATGTTACACATACAGAATGATCCAATGAGTTTGCCTGCTTTGATCTTTTTAAACAAGCTGCTTGGTGGTAGCTGCATAGTGGTATTCCATCTTTTTAAACAAGCTGCATAGTGTTATTCGATTACAGGACTTAGAATGAAGAAAACAGGAAACAGTCATGGAAAATGGGGACATTTCCTTGAAAAATATTCAGTGTTTATAGCAGATAATTAATTTATTTTGAGCTTCCACTTTATTTAGGGTTAGAAAGGTTTAAGAAAATGTTTGACCATTAAAGCTGAGCAGAGTGGATAGACATAGTATGTGTCTTTTGGGGAAAAATACTGACTTCTGCTAGGATCTTTGCTGTAGAAAAAAAGGCTGCATCACCAACTACTGTCAAAGGCTAAGTCTAGGTATAATTAGAGGTGAAGTGGCAGAAATATTTTACACTGTAATTAAGTAATTGCTAAGATATTTTACACTGTATTTGTTGAATATTCATTTTCTGAGATCCTGGATTTCCTTCTCTTAGGGACATAGGCACAGTCTATGAATAATCACATAATATAATGGTTTACCTTGTATATCAGTTTGTGTAAGATGATCCAGCGGTTTTTAATGGTTCAAGTCTCTTCAGTCTAAATACTGTTATTCTAAATAGGTCAGTATTTCAGTAAACTAAATGATGTGTGTGCCCCCAAACACATTATTTTAATTCAGAAGAGGGCTGCCAAAATTTGTGTCTCTTTTAAAGAATCAAAGGTAATAAAGAAACAGAGCAGACATGTCTGTAGAGTCAGCAGATGAAAAAGAAAAAAAAAAAGAATAAAATAAAATAAATAAAATAAAATAAAATAACATTTCAGCTTGAGTGTGTATAGCAAATCATTGCATTTTGGACAGACTAGAATAATGATAATTTCTCCAAATGGTTACCTTCGAACCACAATTTCAACATTATTCAGTTCTATGCTATATCCAAAACAAAATTAAGATTGATCTTAAATAAAAAAATAAAGGATTTGAAAAAGAAGGGAAAAAAACACAAACACAACAAACAGGAGAACTAAAGAAAACCTGTTGTCAAGATTAGAAAACTTAGATATGCACATCTTGATGTACTGACAACTGCCAGCATCTATCAAAACTGATTTTTGCTTGAGCATCCATGGGAAAGACATGGAAGTATTGTAAATTTTCATGATAAGACATCTTTTTTGCTGCTTTGTGAATATCAGTGCACTGAAAAAATATGTAGGAAAAACAAGCAAGCAAACAAAAAAAAAACCAAACCCTAAAGGCAAACAGATGAGGAATCATACAATGTAAAAGAATAGCTTTCTTTTAGTGTGTACTGATGTCAAATAATCAGCAGGATGTAAACTTGTGTTACCAGGGAGGTTAACTAGCTGATGTTTTTCGTGGCTAGCTTCCATGATTCTTTAGGATCTGTGTCATAAGTTTCTCTTAAAAGTCTTTTGAAAATTGTTGTAAAATAACCTGCACAGACTACTGCGTGAACTCTCTCGCGTTTAATTTGCTCAAAGGCTTGTCGTTGCTCAGGGCCCCATTTAAAATCATTCTTCTTCCGGGTCACATGATAGAGAGGGCTTACAATCGAACTGTAATTTGGGATGTGCATTCTCCAGAACCCCACAGCACCCAAGAAAGCTTGCATTTCTTTCTTATTAGTTGGTGGCGACATTGCTGTTACCTTGTTGATCACATCTGTGGGGATCTGTCTACGTCCATCTTGCCATTTTATGCCCAAAAAATTGAATCTCCTGTGCAGGTCCCTTGACCTTACCCCTTTTTATGGCAAAACCGGCTTTCAGCAGGATTTGGATTATTTTCCTCCCTTTCTCAAAGACTTCTTCCGCTGTATCGCCCCACACAATAATGTCATCAATGTATTGCAGGTGTTCTGGAACTTGCACATCCCAAATGTGTGGCCCTATCTGATAGCATAAAAATCCTTTTTATTAACAAAGATCATTAAAATGTTAATTCCTGAAGACTATACATATGCATATATGTACATGTAAATTATTATATCATTTAAACTGAATTAGTACTGCAATTGGGAAAAAACAGCCCTGGAGTCTCTCCCTCCTCTGCTATTATGAATAAACAAACACTAACTTCAGTGGAATTTCATTGATTCTAGATGAAGATCTGGCTGTCAGTCCCAGATTTCTTTCAACAGTGAACATAAGGAGGTGACGTTTGAAAATTCTAGTGCTTTTGTAGTTCATCTTTCAGTGAAGAAGCAGGTATGTGGATACCAATAATCCTGAGAACTTTAGGGCTGAGTATAGACATTCAGTGTCCTGTTTAACCTGATATAGTCAATAATTCCATTTCTCCCTACTTAATTTCTAAATTCTGATTCCTGCCCTTTGTTAAAACTCCCTGTTGTGCCATCACAAGTGTTTAAATTATGCTTGCTTTAGTTGTTGGTCTTAAGATGAGGTGAATTGCCCCATGGAGATGTGGATTTGCCTTCAGTGTCTACAAAAGTAAAAAAAAGTGATTAGCTTAAATTGAAGTGGCCTTTTCATTACTTACATGAAAGTAAATGAATCCCATCTACTGGAAACTACTATCCCCGCACCTGGTTACTAAAGAATGTATCCTGGTTTTACGTAAAGGAGAAAAAATGCTCTTTGTCCAGTGGAACACTGGTAAAACCTCCAAACATTAAATATCTGCGGTTTCTAGTAGAACAAATAGGCTGAAGAGAAGTTTGCTTGCTAATAATATCCGTTCTGTTATTTTCTGTATGATATGCATTAGAAAAACTATAGAGCCATCAAAACCATAGATTTCATCTCCATGTCAAATACAGGATCGGTTATAGCTGTGCCATTTTTTAGGGAAGCTTGTTAAGTTGTTCTTTAAGGACTTCATGTGAAGGAGAGTATATTCACTGGTTCTTCACCCCTGTTATGGAGACATTCTTAACAATCTTTTTTGCTGTAATATAAGCTCATTACTTCTTGTTCTAAGTGGTGTGTATGCAGAAAGCAGAACACATTTTTTATTTATTTAAAATCTTTCTGCATGCAGTCCAGTCTTTTTTTACCTGGAATAAATTACTCAATTCTCTTATATGTTTGGTATTGGTCACAGTGTAACAGACATTTCACATCACTTATTATTTTTTCTAGTTTAAATTCTCTGTTACCCAACAGATACTAATCATAGAAGCATAGAATGGTTTGAATTGGAAGGGATTTTAAAGATTATGTACCCTTACATAGACAGGGCACCTTCTACTAGACCCGGGTCCTCAAAGCCCCATCCAACCTGGTCTTGAACCTTTCCAGGAATGGGGCAGCCATGATTTTTCTGGGCAACCTCCTGTGGTGTGGAAACACCCTCACAGTAAAGATCTTCGTAAAATCTGATCTATATCTATCCTCTTTTAGTTTAAAGACATTCCCTTTTCCTATCGCTACATGCCCTTGTAAGAAGTCCTTCTAGATGTCTTGTAGGCCCCTTTAGGTATTGGAAGGCTGCTGTAAAGCCATTTCGGGGCCTTTTCCAGGCTGAACAAGCCCAGCTCTCTCAGCCTGTCTTTGTAGGAGAGGTGCTCCAGCACTCTGATCATCTTTGTGGCTCTCCTCTGGAAAACCCCTCCCTTGACCTGCTAGCCATACTCCTTTTGATGGAACCCAGCACACAGCTGGCTTTCTCGCCTGCAAGCACACAATGCCGGATCATGTTGAGCTTTTCATCCACCAAGACCCCTAAATCCTTCTCCTCAGGGCTGCTCTGAATCCGGTCTCTGACCAACGTGCAGCTGTGCTTGGGACTGCCCAGACTCAGGTGCAGGACCTTGCACTTGTCCTTGTTGAATTTCATGGGTTTGCACAGGCCCACCCACAAATGAATCTCGTTAGGTCCCATGGACTGATCTGGCATTTTGTTCAATATCTAAGACATCCTTACGGAGCTGGTTAACAGAGGATATCTTTCTTTGTCTTTCTGGAGTGGGGAATTCTGGGCTGGGGAGCTAAATGAATCACATAACACGTTTAAATTTGGACAGTGAATATTCTCTGAACTCCACTGGCTCTATCTTCACTGAATATAATGTAGACATCCGACTTGTGGGAACTTAAGGTTGAGATGCAAAAAAAAACCTTCTGTATGTTTCAATTTTAACTAACCAGTGATGCTAAATGACTGTTCTGCAAAGCCCATCCAGTGGTTTAATATCACAGAACTACAGTTCAATATCAGTTTGTTCAGGAACTGGAGAGTATTTGAATTAAGTTATTGACTAGATAACTTTTTTCCGCACACACATTTAAAGCCCAAAACTGAATGAGAAGCATTTTTGAGAGCTTTTGAATGGAGGTAGCTTCATGAGTAAAGGGTTTTCCTCTTAAGAATACCTGCTTATTTGAATTGTGAGGGTCTAAAAGAAATTAATAAAAAATAAATAAATAAATTAATCCCAGTGGCGATTATAGAAGATTATCATGCTAGTTTTCATGACAAGTGACGCACATGATCTGTGAAGCCCCATAGAAAATGTTTTGCTCATCATCAATTCTTTGTAATGTATATTTACATTAGACATTAAATTAGTTTGTGAGTATCTTGAAAAAGCTGCAATGTAAAATTGCATGTTTGTGCAGAATTTAGCGTAATAGGCTCTGTTTCTACTATGAATTAATGGGCATTATTATAATATGAAAAGCAAATCCAAAAATACCCTTAGCTGATAATCAAGAGAAAATAATCTAAATAGGAATATTTTGTTCATATTATCTGTACCATTTTTACAAGAGCTGGGTTGACTGTAAAAGATACACAATTGTGGTTCATAATAGATACATTTGGTTATATTTCCAAAGAAACTGCTGAATTTCTTAATTCCCAAAACCTATTTCTTACCTTTTGTTATTACTAGTCCAAATTATATGTGTGTGAAAACCCTGTTTAGAGCAGGAAATATTAATGTGACTTGTGTTGCTTGGAAATTCTGTTCTGTTACCTACTGTGTGTATTCTATACATATCCTCATTTACTTTACATTGCTTTTGCAGTACATATTGCCTATTTTATGAAATTAAAATATAAGTAGCAGGACTTATCTGAAAAAAAATTCATGAGATTTCTTGTGAGTGATTCAGTGCTGAATTGCTTGACAAAACAACTGTATGTAGTCAGAAGACAGAACAAAACTTAATAAGCATGCAGTGTGACAAAGCCTCAACATGAGAATAATTCACTTGAGAATATAGCACCCACTAAGAGCATGTTACTTCATATAAATGTAGCTCAGTCATGTCAGTTCATCTGTTTTGGTACTGCAGAACTGCTACCCCTGAGAATCCTCAGTCTCCAGATTAATCCAATGGCTGTGTAATGTAAGTTTGAAAAAATTTAAAAAGAAAAATTTAAATTGCAATGCAAAAGGAGTATAATGTACTGTTGAAAAACTTAGAAATAGATCCACTGGTTTAGACAACTTATTTCAAATAAAATTACACCTAATATAAATTTTCCTCAATTAAGTAATCTTAGACATTACAGCCCTTGAGAAATACAGAATATCTTTTAGTGCAGAGGACTGCCTCTAGACAAAAACAAACAAAAACAAACAAACTCTTTTATATTAAAAAAAGGATTTTTGTTTTAGTCTTTAGCATAAAAATTTTGAACAAACTTTTTTCTAACTCTAAAAAAATTATCTCCATTAAAATTGCTGTGCAATTATTTCATGTTTCATTTACCTGAATAATATTCTAAAATTAATACTAGCTTCAAAACTTGCACTTAAGGTCACTGAAGTTTTAGCTGTGGAGATATACAAATAGTTCAGTGGGCTTCTTCCTGCCTGAAAGCTTGCTCTTTAAGTATAACATTTTACTTGTAAATGGTTTGCTGGCAAAATAGAAAATGTCTTGGATAATCTCTCATAACAAGTGAGATGATAAAACTTTCCTATTTGGGGATTTATTTTTTCTGTACCAAATGTGCTACTTTATGTATAGATTCTATCAATATTGACTCATATGACAGTTTTTGAGTCTCAAAAACTTAGAGATGCGCTGTTTCTAAAGGAATTTTCATAACTTCATTATCTGTGGTTGCACTTGTAAATAAAATTGTGCTACAGGACACTCCTGGGCACTAAAACTCCCTTGCATACACTCCTAAGCTCTTAAAATTGTGTCTGACACCCCTTTGGCCCATATCAGCTAGCAGATAGGCTGCAGAACCAAGCTTCATCATAATAGCAAAGATCAAGCATCACTCCTGATTGTCCTGGGTTGAGCTCTAACAGTTATTTTTCTCCTTCCTAGTAGTTGGTGAAGTGCTTTGTTTTCAACTTTAGTGTGAGAACAACACTGTTAAACTGATGTCTTAGTGGTTGCTAAGTAATGCTTACCACAATTCAAGGACTTTTCAGTCTCTCATGCTCTGCCAGTGTGGAGAAGCTCAAGGACACCTGACCAAACTAGCCAAAGGGTTATTCCATACCACAACACATCATGCCCAGTATATAAACTGGGGGGAGTTACCCACAAGGCCCAGATCGCTACTCGGGTCAGGCTGGGTATTGATCGGCAGGTGGTGAGCAGTTGTATTGTGCATTGTTGCTGTTTATTGTTTTCTCTCCTTCCCACTTTTATATTCTCTTCCCTTGTTATTTCGTTTATCACCATTATTATTGGTGGTAGCAGTAGTGGTTTTGTGCTATACCTTAGTTAATGGGCTGTTCTTATCTCAACCAGTGGGAGTAACATTCTTTTGATTCTCCTTCTCATCTCTCTGGGAGCGGAGTATTGGGTGGGAAGAAGGGAGGGAGAAACAGCGGCTGTGTGGTTCTGGATTACCGGCTGGGCTTAAACGAAGACACATATATAGGCATGTATAGGCGTATATAGGCAACCAGGAGAAATCTCTGGATACGTAGCTCTTGTCCTTCTGGAGACTTCAATTTCCCACACCTCAGCTGGCAGTACCATACTGTCACTGCTGGGACAAGTGAGGCTGCAGAATTCCTGAAGTCTGAGGAAGGCAGCTTCTTTCCACAAGTACTCAGTGAGCCAACTAGGAAAGGTGCCCTCCTAGACTTGCTCTTTTTGAATCAAGAGGGATGCATGCGAGGTGTGATGGTGGGAGGCTGTCTTGGCCACCCTAATCCCAAAGAGTTGAGCTCAAACTTTTGGGTGTCATGAGGGAAAAGTTTGGCAGATTTGCTACCCTGGGTATCAAGAGAGCAAAACTGAAGCTGCAGAGGGACCTACTTGGCAGACTCTCCTGGGCATGAGCTTTTGAGGACTTAGGGGACCATGAGAGCTGCTCGCTTTTAAAGAACCATCTTTTGAAAGCACAGGAGCAGCACTCCCATTGTGTCAATGGAAGTCAAGCAGGTGCAGCAGAAGAGCAGCTTGGAACTCCTCCTGGAACTGGGATTGTGAGAAATTGTGTGCTCTCTAGAAGCAAGGTCAAACTTCTCAGGAAGCATACTGAGCTGTGGCTCACACATGGAGGGAGACATCACAAAAGGCCAAAGCTCAACTGGAGATGAAACTGGTCAGTGTTCTGTCAGACAACAACAAAAGGCCTTTTGAAGTATGCTAATAACAAGCGGAGGCCTAAGGAAACTTTTGGACCTTTACTTTACGAAGGTGGCCACTGAAAAGTGGGGATGAAGAAAAGACAGAGGCATTTAATGTTTTTGCATTGCCTCAGTCTTCAGTGTTCATGGTAGACCTGGGGCTCCCCAGGTCCTGTGAGTGGGAAGACCATGGCTGCAGGAGCAGTGATTTTCCATTGGTGGACACAGCAGTTCTAAAGCAGGAGACCTTGGGGCCAAGGCTCCCTTGTCTTCCTCTGGCCCTGTGGCTCCTGTGTCATCCCTTTCTGTTGAGTCACGGTGCAACATCCCATCAGAGGGGTGGGCAGCTCCTCTGCCCTGCCTCATGGGGCATCATCTGCTGGGGCACAGCAGGCACTGAGGCTGTTTCTTCTCTTTTTCGTGGGCAGCTCCTCTGCCCTGCCTCATGGAGCATCATCTGCTGGGGCACAGCAGGCACTGAGGCTGTTTCTTCTCTTTTTCTTTGGCAGCTCCCGAGTAGTGAAGGAACTCTGGGTCAGCACCCTCCTTGGGTAAGCCCTGCCTGGCACTGCAGCCTGGGCTGCCCATGCTTCCATTGTAGGGGGATGCTCCATGACTGGCATCCGAACAATGAGAAAACACCTCTGCTGAGCTGGGCACAGGTGCCCCACAGCTTCAGGCAGAGGTGCCCCCACTGCTGAGCAGGCACAGTTGGCAGAGCTGCTTGATCCAGTTGTGTCCAAACAACACCTACCCAGCCCCATCCTCGCCACTCCCGCTGCTCCTGCTCCACTCCTGGGTGGCACCGGCTGTTCCTGACTGTGGAAGTGATCCCCAGTCTGGCAGCAGAGAGAAGAGCTGGCTTGGGTCTCACACAGCTCTTTCTCTGCCCCTTCCCCATGCACAGACCACCGGAAGAAGTTCAGGGAGCCTGGGTGACCCAGCTGCCATCCATCAGGGTGGTGATGAAGGAGCTGAGTGGCCGCCATGCTGTGAGTGTCCCTCCTGCCTCTGCTCTGTCCCCAGGGGCTCCTCCAGCCCAGCACCAGCTGCATCGCTCCTCACCTTCTGCTCTTGGATGCCAGCAGCGTGGAGAAGCTGCTCCAGCGCCAAGTCCAGGTCAGGGTCCCTTGCAGTGCAATCTCACCCATCCCCACTTCTCACACACAGCCAGGGGCTGATGCAGCTGTCCAGGGACCCTTTCTGCTGTGTGGCTCCTTGGTGAGTGCAGCCCATTTCTTGCAGGCTGGTGCCAGGCAGCTGCCAGTTCCTGTCCTCTCCAGTAGTGAGGGTTTACATGGCCACGTGGATGGTGAGTGTGGAGAAGACAGGGGCAGGATCGCCCTTCTCTCCTGCTCTTGCAGGCTGGCACGTGTGTGGAAATGGGAATGCTGCTGCCCTTCCCGCAGGGCACGTCCATCCCCATCACTCTGCAGGAGGAGAGAGCTGAGCCCCAGGGCCACTAGATTCCAAATGATGCTGAGTCTCCCATGCCCTCGGTGGTGGGGGGACAGCACTGGGGGAGTCTGGGAGGGCTCTCCTGGTGCTTCTCCTCCACAGCTCTTTACTCTGTTTCCCTTGGCAGCAGGCAGGACCCGCAGGAGCAGGAGGAGGCTGCTTGGCTGCAGTAGAGGCACCAGGGCCATCGGGCTCTGCTGGTGTGGGAGCTCTCTTTGGCCAATCCCTGGCAGATCTCTGCAGCCAGGACGGCATGCTGCCACAGCCCATCAAGGTAAGCCAGACTGGCTGCGGGGGTCCCCGTCCCATCCCATCCCATCCCATCCCATCCCATCCTATCCCATCCCATTGGCTCCTCCAGGGAGAGGCTGTCCCCAGCACCTATCTAAGCGCCTGTCTCCAGCCCAGCAACTCTCCTCCTCTGTGCCCTCAGGACCTTCTGGCTCTGCTCAATGAACATGGCCCATCCACGGAGGGGATCTTCCAGCTGGCAGCCAACCAGCGCGCCTGCCGGGAGGTCAGGGAGGCCCTGGACAGTGGGGTGCCAGTGCAGCTGGAAAACCAGCCTGTGCTGCTGCTGGCTGTCCTCTTGAAGGTGAGCCCTGCTGACCCAGAGCCCTGCAGCTCCTGGCTCTCTTGGTGCTGATGAGCGCCTGTGGGAGCACAAGCAGAAACCCAGCTGCCTGCTCATGAGCCAGAGGGCTAGGGATGCTGCGGATGCACCAAGAGTGCAGTGGCCAAAGCCTCACATGGAGCCCTTGGCACTGCAGGACCTCCTCTGGAACGTCCTCTCCAAGCTCCTTGAAATCCAGCTATACGAAGAGTGGATGAGAGCCATGGAGAAGACCAGCAGGCAGGACAGGCTGGCAGCACTGAGAGAGGAAGGGTTGCAGCAGCCACCAGGGACTGGCACAGGCTGGGATTCCAGTGCATAGCAGTGGCCTGCCTGAAATAGCCATGGCTCCTGCAAGCCACCTCCTGCTGCTGTGGGGTTTTGGTTTGGGAGGAAAGAGGTACCAAAAAGCTTTTCTCTCTGGGGAGCACTTCCCACAGGCATTGGGGCTGGTCCCCAGCCCAGCCCAGCCCATCTTTGCTGCTCAGAGGTCCCTGGCTGCCTCCTCCAGTCAGCAAAGCCATGGGTCAGCAGCTGAGAAGAACAGCCCCACAGCTGCACCTTCCTGCACAGAAGCACAGGTCAGGCTGGGAAAGGCTGTTTGAGCCCTCATCAGCCCTCTCAGTGAATCCAGGGGTTTGCTGTGTGCAGGTGACGCAGCACATCGAGTTCCTTATTGACCACCATGAGAAACTCCTTGGAGAGCAGGTGGCTAGGCTGGCCAGCAAGGGGGATGAGGAGACACCAGCAGCACAAGCAGAGTTGGAAACAGCAGAGGTAAGTGAAGTGCACAAGAAGTGTGACAACAAAAGCCTCCCCCCTCAGAAGGTGGGGCTGCTGCTGCTGCTGCAGGGACAAGCACGGTCATCCACCAGCCTGCAGCTCTGCCAAAGTGCAGAGCAAGGCTGATGCAGGTTGGCCATCCTGCTTTGTGAGGTGATCCCACCACAACTGGCTCAGCTGAGCTGACCAAACCCATCCAAGGGATGTGCCTTTCAGAGCAATTGTGCATGGAGGTCCTTGCCCCCTGCTAACATACACATTTCCATTGCAGGTGCCTCCTGTTTCTCCCAGGAGCAAACAGCATAGGAGCTTTTCCAGGGAGAAAAGGTAAAACTGCCTGGCTTTGCTTGGCTCAGGGTAATCATGGCTTCACCTGTCTCACAATACTATTGAATGGAAAGGTTCTCAGGCTCTTCACGCAACACCAGGAAATGAAGAGCAGCCTGGGAAGAGGGCAGCGACAGGCCACTGTGCCAGAAGAAGAGCAAAACTGAGTTCTCAGGGATGGGCAACTGAAGAAATTCAAGCAGGGGAAGAGCAGGGCACCCAGGTATGTAGCAGAGCCTGTGTTCCATCTTTTTGCCAAGCTCTGAGTATAGGAAACACTCCTGAGGTGCACAGCATGGTCCTGCCCTCGGGGAAACAAGTATGTCAGGCGAAACATACTACCCCAGCATTGCCTGCCAACCTGTGATTTTAGTATGGCAAAGCAAGGGATGCTGCTGCTTGGATTTTGGAAAGGACCATATCCCAGATTCCCAGGCTCCCTGCTGAGCCCTGCTGCCTGGCAGGGTGGCACTGCACATCTCTGTCAACTTTCCATGCTCTGAGGGTATCACATGTATTGAGAAGGTACCAAAGCAGCACTGTAGTTGTCAGTTAGGAACCAATAAGGAGCCTCTCTCTTGTGCTAGCAATGACCTCTTTTACAGCATACTTCCGAAAAACCCAGGAGCCAAGTCCTACCTGCTCCTGCCTTCATGGCTTCATCAGCGCTTTCTGACTCTGCCCTTGTAGGTGCCCATTTACTGCTTTGGATTCCCTGCATGCACTCTGCTGCCTGGCCTTGGCATTCCACCCTGCAGCCCCAGCACCACTTTGGCAGCGGCAAGGACAGAACCACCATGTCCTGCTCTGGATAGAAGATTCCACCACCTCACCCTGGAGCCAGAGCAGCGCCCTCAGACCCATCCCAGCCTTCGCAGGAGGCCTTGCTGGCTCACTCCTCAGTTCCGCCAGCAAATCCCCACCCACTGGAGCATCTCCCCAAGTGGGGAGCTGGCCTCCGGATCTTGATATTATCATTGTTACTTTGCTTGTTACTATGTTTATTAATACACTTGTTACTGTGTTTATAATTATGTTTATTAGTCTATTAGTATGTCTTTTTAAAACAAATTTTAGGATATAATTTAGGATAGATTTAGGATCTTGAAACATTATAGAATATAGGATATATTTAGGATCAACTCTGGTGCTAAAAAATCTTTTACTCAGTAAATTGAAACAAGGACAAGCTGAAGTTAGCTAAGTTCAATGTCAAAATCAAATAATTTTTACTTTATTTTGGATTTTTCCTACACTGCCTCATGTTGTGGTTTAACCCCAGTGGCAACTATGTGCCACACAGCCCCTGGTTCACACTCCTCAGCTCCCCTGCAGTGGAATAAGGAAGAGACTCATTAAAAGGTGAAATTCATAGGTTGAGATAAGAACAGTTTGATAATTAAAATAAAGCGCAAATAACTCTAGTACTAATCATAACAGTGATAATGAAAAGGGAAATAAAAAAAAAATAAATTATAACATCCCCCTTCCTCCCCCAAAAATCCAACAAACACAAGTGTTGCACAATACTATTACCCACCACCCACTGACCAATATCCAGCCCATACCCGAGCAGTGATCTGAGTGATTTGGCCTTTCCAGGTAGCTTCCCCCAGTTTGTATAGTGGGCATGATATGCTGTGGTATGGAATACCCCTGTGGCTAGTTTCAGTCAGGTGTCCTGTCTCTGCTTCCTCCCAGGTCCATGTGCCCCTCCACACTGGCAGAGCATGTGAAACTGAAAAGTCCTTGATCAGGGTAAATATTACTTAGCAACAACTAAAACATTGGTAAGTTACCATCATTGTTCTCAGACTAAAGCCAAAACATCATGCTGTAGCAGCTACTAGGAAGTAAACTAACTATCCTATCATCTGAAATCAGGACAGTTCAGTAAAAGGCATTCATTTTTACTTAATTCACCATCAAATATACCTTTAGATCAGTGGTTTGCTGTTTTCACTATGTTGACATGAATAATTTGACTAGTACCTTCTAGTCTTAAAAAGATAGCTTAAACTTGGAAATGACTGACATTAACTGCTATACAATATTCACTCCCCCCCTGTCAGTGGAAGGTGCCTTCTTTTAAGACACTGGATAGAATCAGGCTTTTAGATACCCTTAGTTCATTGTCACACAACTACCTATGCTTGGCAAGTTTAACTATTGTGCTTAATCTTTTCTTTATTTTGGGTATCACATCTCCTGTGAAAGGTTTGTTCAGGTCAAATCTTTGTTATACCTTTGAAGAAAAAGTGTGCGTTTTGCATCAGGCACAAATGGTGTTACTCTTAGAACATTAAGAGTCTTATTCCTCTATCTCCATTTTGCAAATCTTTCAATAGATCTCAGTTTTGTAGATATTTTCATTTTCCGAAGCAGCATTTTTGTATCTAAAATTTATACATGTAAAGCATTTTAACATTAATTTCAAAAAACTTGTTTAGCTTTTCACTGGATTAAGTCTGTTTACATTAACAGGCTGTTCATATCCTCAAAGTTCTTGAAGTTCTTAAGCAGCTTTCTTTAGGAAGAAGCATTTATTTTATTGACCTTGTTTTATCTTAAGCTTTTTCAGTGTTATGACTTTTTATTATACATCTGTTAGGAACTACTTACAATTAATTAGAATTCATATACACACATACACATATAAATACATCCCCCCTCCCCCAGTAATCAAACCACACACCACTATAATCATGCAACTCATGCTTGTAGGGTGTTTCTAAGTCCTGTGTAACATCAAAGCCATAAGAAGTACTTATGCACACTGTGTCTCATGTAGCTATCAGCAAAAGCAGTTAGATAAATAATAGAGTGAAATAAAAGCTTCCAGTCTATTAAAATGTCATCAGATTTGCCAAAGATGCTTTAAAGGTTCTTAACTATCTCTTTATAAAATGCTGTTAAAATACTGATATTGTTTGCACTATTTTATTAACAGAAACGAAATAGACAGGTAGATGGAGTGATCCATCAATCAACTGATCGCTTGAATTACGTTTGGTATTTTTTTTTTTTTTTTTTTTTTGTTGTTTTTTTTTTTTTTTTGTGGGAGTGCCTATCACACTTTCAGGGTTATTAGGAAGCTGTATGTTAAAGAGTAATATATATAGAAAAATCCTAGGGTCTATTCCCAGTAGTCTTCAGGATATTGGATTACTACAATTATCACCATCATCATCATTACCATGATCTAAAGGCTGGTGTTCCAGAAACTTGTTATTTCCTCCTTGGTAGAAAAATTAGGTGACTCTGATAGACTATTTTATGCTACTCTATGTTGCAACCTTATGTGTTTGCTAAAGTTTCACTTCTACATCAATATTTCATGATAAATCTTATGTAGAAGATATGAATTGGGGTTTTCCTGTTTTGTTTTGTTTGTGGTTTTTTTTTTCTTAACTGTGTTTCTTATCAGTTAAGTCCTTTTTTGGAAGAATTAATAACTGAATAAGTATCTTTTATAAATCTACTAGCAAAAGTTAGATGCTTGTAGATATTAATAGTAAGAATAATGAAAACAATAAGATTAATGAAAAGGACAGCTTTTGACAGACAACAGGTAAAGGGAATATGAGGGGCTTTGCAGTTTCACAAACCCGCTAAGAGACAGTTTGTAGTTTTAGAAACCTAGTAAGGGAAATAGCTAGTATTTTCTTAAATACTGTATTTAATTAATTTTCCCCTCAAGCCAAAAAACAATTAAGAATCCAATTTGTATTCTTGACAGCTGTCAGCCAGACTATTTCTGTACAATTTCTTTTCACTTCTGGGGCAAAAAGAGTGCTTGAGGCCAACTTGTTTCAAAGTCATAGATTCAGAGAATCACAGAATGGTTAAGGTTGGAAATGACCTTAAGATCATCTAGTTCCAACCACCCTGCCATGGGCAGGGACACCTCACACTGAACCATGCCACCCAAACCTCTGTGCAACCTGGCCTTGAACATTGTCAGGGATGGAGCATTCACAACTTCCATGGGCAACCCATTCCAGTGCCTCACCACCATCACAGTAAAGAACTTCTTCCTTATATCCAATCTAAACTTCCCCTGTTTAAGTTTTAAACCATTACCCCTTGTCCTATCACTGTAGTCCCTAATGAAGAGTCCCTCCCCAGCATCCTTATAAGCCCCCTTCAGATACTGGAAGGCTGCTAGGAGGTCTCCACGCAGCCTTCTCTTCTCCAGGCTGAACAGCCCCAACTTTCTCAGCCTATCCTCATACAGGAGGTGCTCCAGTCCCCTGACCATCCTTGTGGCCTTCCTCTGGATTTGTTGCAACACTTTCATGTCCTTCTTATGCGGAGGACACCAGAACTGCATACAATACTCCAGGTGAGGTCTCACAAGAGCAGAGTAGAGGGGCAGGATCATCTCCTTTGACCTGCTGGTCACGTTCCTTTTGATGCAGCCCAGGATACGGTTGGCTTTCTGGGCTGCAAGCGCACACTGCCAGCTCATGTTAACTTTCTCACTGACCAAAGCCTCCAGGTATATTTCCACAGGTCTGCTCTGAATTAATTCTGCTCTGAATTAATTGCTGAGGTGAGTAGCTCGAGAGAGGACGCCTTCAACACCGGAGAGGGGGGAGATCAGCGTCCAGGAGCCTCAACTCAGAGCGACAAGAGCCACCGAGGGAGCCTCAAGTCCTCGACAGGACCTGCCCAGGAGCCGGCAGCTCAGCTGACGAGAGCGAGCAGCTGACTCACAGGGGGCGGAGCCTGAAACAGCGGCGCCAGCCCTGACTGGGTAAAAACCTGCCCCAGGGAGCGCGGTGAGGTAGCTTGCGCGGCAGTTCGCGCGGGCAGTTTGCGCGGGATGGTAAGCCCTCGTCGTATGATCAGGGCCCGGTCTGGCAGCTCTGCTCTGGCTGCCCCGGCGGTGGCCAGCGTAGGCACCCAGACAGAGCTGATGAGAGGGGAGGCTGCAGTGCAGAGCTCTGAGGGTAGAGACAGCCTGCACTGGTCTGGTGAGGGGAGGGTGCACAACGGGCAGGGCTGCACTCGGTGCTCCCTGGTGGAGGTCCTCCTGCATCAGGTGGCTGAGCTGCGGGATGCTGTTAATAGGCTGCGAGATGTCAGGGAAGCTGAGAGGAAGCAGGAATGCTTGCTCCACGCCCAGACAGTCCAGGGGCCTCGAGCTTCACCTCTACCTCATGAAGGAAAGAAGGAGGCCGTTAACCTGGGAAGCTGGGAATTGGTGAAAAAAAAAAAAAAAAAAAAAAAAAAAAAAAAGGAAAAGGACAACCAAAAGCAAGGGGCTTCCCCCTAAATCCCCTGTCCCCACACAGAACTGCTTTGCTGTCCTGCAGGGGGCTAATGAGGAAGCGCACTTGAGCCAGAAACAGCCGGCTGATGCCCTGGTAACGAAGATCTCTACTGGTGCTGCTAGGAAAAAGCGCCGGGTCGTAGTAGTAGGGAACTCTACACTGAAAGGGACAGAAGCACTTGTCTGCCGGCCAGACCCTGTCTCAAGGGAGGTGTGTTGCCTACCAGGGGCACGGATCAGGGATGTGGCAGAAAGGCTGCCTGCTCTAGTGAGTCCCACGGATTATTACCCACTCCTGGTGATACATGTGGGTGCTAGGGACATAGATAGTAGTAGTCTGGGGAACATAAGGAAGGACTACAGAGCCCTGGGGGAGGTGGTTAGGGCCTCTGGAGTTCAGACAGTCTTTTCATCAATTTTCCAGGGTACAGGGGAGGACCTAAAAAAAGCTAGGAGGATTAGAC
The DNA here is from genome assembly GCF_034315485.1 of Pezoporus occidentalis. Lineage (NCBI taxonomy): Eukaryota > Metazoa > Chordata > Aves > Psittaciformes > Psittacidae > Pezoporus > Pezoporus occidentalis. The sequence goes on along the minus strand of NW_026914611.1, from coordinate 2,748,768 downwards.
AGGTTAATAAATGGTTAAAAGGGAGGTGTCATAGTCAGGGGTTTGGGTGTCTAGAACATGGGACCCAAGCTTGTAGGCCAGGTCTAGTGGGGGCTGGTGGAGCTGTTCTGATAAAGAAGGGAAAGAGCAGTTTTGGTAGAAGGCTTGCAAGGCTGGTCAAGGAGGCTTTAAAGTAGATGTGTTGGGGGAGGGGAGCATCATTCCATTCCAACACACCCAGTCAGTTGCCAGAACCTATAATAAATGCCTGGAGCAATGGGTCATTCATATAACCCCTTCTTGAAAATGGGGGTTATATTTCCCTTTTTTCAGTTGTTGGGAACTTCACCTGACTGCCATGATTTTTCAAGTATGATGGAGAGTGGCTTAGCAACTTCATTTGCCAGGTCCTTCAGGACCCGTGGATGGATTCCGTCAAGTCCCATGGACTTGTGCATGTTCAGGTTTTTAAGATGCTCTCAAACCAGATCCTCTCCCACAGTGGGCCCAAGGTCTTCATTCTCACAGTCCCTACATCTGCCTTCCAAGACTTGGGTGGTGTGGTCAGAGCATTTTCCAGTGAAGACTGAGGCAAAGAAGTCATTCAGAACCTCAGCCTTCTCCAAATCCTGTGTACCCAGTTCTCGCGATAGCTTCTGGAGAAGGCCTACGTTGTCCCTAGTCTGTTTTTTATTTGCTGTGTACCTATAGAATCCCTGCCTGTTATCCTTAATATCCCTAGCCAAGTTTAATTCTAACTGGGCCTTAGCTTTCCTAACCTGGTCCCTATCTTCCCAGACAGCATCCCTTTATTCTTCCCAGGCTGCCTGTCCTTGCTTGCACTTTCTATAAGCCTCTTTTTTCCCTCTAACTTTCCTCAGCAGCTCCTTATCCATCCAAGGAGGTCTCCTGGCCCTCCTGCTGCACTTCCTTCTAGTTGGGATGCAACACTCCTGAACTTGTAGCAAGTGATCCTTTAATATCAACCAACAGTCTTGGGCCCCTCTGCCCTCTAGGGCTATTTCCCATGGAACGTTACTAAGCAGGTTCCTGAAGAGACCAAAGTCTGCTCTCTTGAAGTCCAGGGCAGTGAGCTTGCTGCACACTCCTCTCGCTGTCCTGAGGATCTTGAACTCGACCACCTCATAATTGTTGCAACCAAGACGGCCCTGGAGTGTCATATTTCCAACCAGCCCCTCCCTGTTGGTGAGCACGAGATCAAGCATGGCACCTCTCCTTGTTGGATCTTCTGTTACTTGCAGAAGGAAGTTCTCTTCTACACAATCGAGGAACCTCCTGGATTGCTTGTGCTGGGCCGTACCGTCCCTCCAACAGGTATCAGGATGGTTGAAGTCCCCCATGAGAACAAGGGCCTGCGAGTGTGACGCTGTTCCTATCTGTCTATAGAGTGCTTCATCCTCAGAGTCCTCTTGATCAGGTGGTCTGTAACAGATCTCCACAGTAATGTCTCCCATCAGTGTTCTCCCTTTAACCCTGACACACAAATTCTCTGTTAACTGATCGCCTGTCCCTAGATGGAGATCCATACTCTCCAGCCTATCCCTAACATAAATAGCAACTCCAAAGTTGCAAGTCCCGTAGCATCAGAAGTATAGTTTGATTCTGGGCACTCTAGCTAAGTTGAGACATTCATCATTCCTCAGGCACTGAGAAAGCTAAAAAATAGTGTTTATTGCTCACGGTAAATGTGAATGATAGCTTTTGAATGCCAAGACCACAGCACAAATCTTGATTATTGTCAAAAGAACTTAAAACTGCTAAATGCAGCTTTGTGAAAACAACTTTTACTAAGTGTATTTGTTTTCAAATTCTTAACATATACCCCCTCCCCTTTTTTTTTTTTTTTTTTTTACAAGTTTTCAGTTTGGTGGGGAAATGTCTCTGGCAGTATTTCCAAAGAGCAAACCATCAAGCAGCTATTATCCAGGTACAAGAGTGCTTGATAACACAATCAAGAATCTCCATAATCCATGCTCCTCTCTTTATCCAGGATGATATAATGATAATATGCGGTAGGTAGGTAAATTATAGAATATTATCCGTTTAAGTCTTCATACATATTTAAAAGATACTGATTATTTTGCTGATAAACCAAGTTCAGCATCCATTATTATGATCCTGCTCTTTCTGGTCATATGGTTAACCTTTTTCTTCACAATTCCTTTAATAACAAACAAGGCTATGAATGCTTATATTTCTTGTGCAATTCTTACAGGCATCTGTAATTCAACTGAGAAGATCATATAAACTACCCACTAGAATTTGGTAAATGTTGAGAGAGACTTCAGCGCCACTTTGTAGCTGAAACTCACAATCTTCCAGGATGTGATTTGAAGAAACTTCATGTTATTAAATGTATTAACATACTAAGATACATTAATTTTTCAGGCCACTATAAATAGAATCATAGACTTGTAGAATGGTTTGGGTTGAAAAGGACCTTATGATCATCTAGTTCCAAACCCCTGTCAGGAACAGGGACACCTCCCGTTAGTCCATATTGCCCAAGGTTCCATTCCATCTGGCCTTGAACACTGCCAGGGCTGGAGCATTCACAACTTCCTTGGGCAACCTGTTCCAGTGCCTTACGACTCTCACAGTAAAGAATTTCTTCCATATATCTAACCTGAATCTCCCCTGTTTCAGTTTTAACCCATTACCTCTTGTCCTATTACTACAGTCCCTGATGAGGGGTCACTCTCCAGCATTCTAGTTGGCCCCCTTCAGATGTCGGAAGGCTCCTATGAAGTATTTAAGCTGCCTTCTCTTCTGGCTGAACAGCCCCAATTTTCTTTGACTATCCTTGCATGAGAAGTGCTCCAGTCCCCTGATCATCCTTGTGGCCCTCCTCCGGACTTGCTCCAAAAGTTCCACAGCCTTCTTGTGTTGGTGAAACCAGAACTGTATGCAGTACTCCAACTGGGGTCTCACAAGAGCCAAGTACAGGGGCAGGATCTCCTCCTTCGACCTACTGGTCACATTCCTTTTGATACAGCCCAGGATACGGTTGGCTTTCGGGACTGCGAGTGCACACTGCTGGCTCATGTTGAGTTTCTCATCGACCAACACCTCCAAGTCCTTCTGGTCAGGGCTGCTCCAAATCTCTTTCCCAAACCTGTAGCTGTGCCTGGGATTGTCCCATCACATGTGCAGAACCCTGCACTTTGTTTTGTTGAACTTGCATTGGGCCCCCTCTCAAGTTTGTCAGTGCTCCTCTGGATGGCATACCTTCCCTGCAGCATGTTGAACGCACCACATAACTTGGTGTCATCAAACACCAGAGACTTTAATAGCATCAAAATTAAGTTCCCTCAATTGTTTCCAAGGAAAAATAACTTAATACTTACTACACCCTAGTTCTTTGTATTTATTCTAAAATAAACTGGTTTTATTTACATTCCAGTGTATTAGGCTTTTGCATGTGTAAAACCTTATAATAAAATGATGTCACTTCTACTACATAGAGATATGCCAGTATTATTCCTTTTCTTCTTCAGGGTATTCCTGACAGTTTTCATGGACAGCAGCTGACCACTGTTTTAAAAATGCCTGAATTCTACATGGAGCATGCTGAAAAGTTTGACTTCACTTTGCAAATACCAAACATCAACTTTTTTTCATCATATCCATGGTGTGAAGCAGCTGTTTTCCCACAGCATTTCCCCAAAGGCTAGTTTTGCCATGTATAAATACTGAACTCTGAGATATAAATACGTCTTCCTGAAGGTCCAGAGAAGAAGCAGTATTTTGTTTTTGCTGGAAGTGGTAGACATAGAGTAAAAAATATTAATGCATGGTCTTATCTGGGGAGTATTTTATCACTTTGTGTAATATCAGTGCATGTATATAGATCTGCGCTTACTAGACAAAAGAATGGAACAACAAAAACCAAGCAAAAAACTCCAACCCAACAACAGCTCATAAAAAACCCTAAAGCAAACAAACAGCTCACAGAAGAGGTGTAAATTTTGTATAGCATGAATAATTGAGTTCTCGATACTTGGCTCTACACAGCTTCTTCAAAATGCCTAAGAGTCAGTTTTGTACAGTTACAATAATCTTAACATTAATTCTCTTAGGATCTAAGCAAATAGAAGTTTAAATTTCTTTGCTTTATTTTCTGCTGTTGGTTTCATAGCGTTATTGGTCTTAATGAGGTTACGCAAAACTTGCAGTGGAGCACTATGTGCTGGGCTTTTGTGAAATTAATATAGTTTCTGAATGACCACAGGAAATAATGTATGCTTTATATAAGACATCTCCTGCAAGCCTTAGAGGGGAAAAATAGCATGGAAAATATTTTTTTTTCCTCAGCAAAATACTCATTCCTGAATTTATGCTACCAGAAATTTACAGTAGAAAATGAAACTAGGAAAAAGAAGTTGTACATTTTCAGACAGGTGTTGAATAAATTTAGGGGAAACTAAAAAATGCCCTCATTCTTTGTAAAGTTGTGCAATCAGTTTGTCACTGAACCACTGCAATTATTAAAGAACTATTAGAATATGTATGTATTCTATCAACTTTGTCAGACAGTTCTTTCTATGTGTGAATTATTTTAATGCATGAAAATAAAGCGTCTGAATTACCAATCAAACACCTAATCAACTTTCTAATCAAGTCAAGTATCTGACATGACAAACTGGTTTAATTGTCAGCTGCACATCAGGAAGATTAAATAATTAATGAAAAAAAAAAAACAAAAACAACCAAACAAAAAAACCTTTGCCAGAAGTATTAAAGTTAAAGGAGAACGACAGACTGTAACTTCTAAAGTAAATGAAAAGGAACCTCTGAGATGTTGCTTGTGATCATTGCATGTAAGTATCTGACAACAAACTATTATGTAATTGTAGAAATGTCTCATGAAACAGTTTGATTTTTGTCACAGCTAGGGAGATCACAAACATAAATCTTTTTATCGGATTTCAATAGCAAAGTATATTTCACTTTCATAAATATTGTTAAATATTTAAATGTCTAATGATGGCTATTAGGCAGATTTTGAATTCTTAACATATGTTTGCAGGTATTTTTCAGTGAAAAGTCAAAAGGTTTTTTTTTGGTTTTTGTTTTGTTTTTTTTTCTTTTCCTTGGAAGAGAGATTTTTATGTATTTCCTATTTAGACTGTAGACAGAAGCCTGAAGTGCCCATTATGTACATTTTTTTGTCTTAATAAATCTAGAAGTAGCTAACTGTCAAGTTAGTTGTGTAAAGTGCATCTGAAGACTAAAGATAAATTTTGTCAGGCAGAAGATTTGATTGCAGACATGGTGTGTGTTGACATACATTAGATTGGTACTGCCTTTCAAGACATCCCTGGATATGTATTTCTGATCAAATGAACCATACCTTAGGTTATATTAAGACAAAGATGACATGTCAAGCCACTCTTCTTGGACTAGGTGCATGTTTGACTGCTACCAACTGAGAATCAAAATGTCCTGGGGGGTAGGGATCAAGTTCATAAATCAGGTCTTTGCCTGTCATTCTAGGAATGCTATTCATACATGCAAAAACCCCAAAAAGCCCAACCAAACAAAAAAAAAAAACTCCAAAAAACCAAAATCAACAAAAAAAACCCCAAGACAAATTCAAACAAAAACCCCAAAAAAGCTAAATCCAAAAATCGCTTGAAAGCCTGAGACCTCTGCAGACATTAATGTAATGTCCTTACATTAGGAATATTTTAGGTTCTGACCAGTGGGGTGAACCTCTGTCCATCTGGGCTAGTATTCTTTTCTTAGTACCTCAAGCAGCAAGATGAGTTTGGGAAAACGAGTTAGCTTGGTTATTTTCTGCAGTCCTTTTTCTTGGTACTTACCTCTCCAAAACTTGTGTAATTTGGGTTTACTTCATCCTTCCAGCTGTTTTGAATTCATCATACTTATATTTTTGCTTTGTGGAGACCAGCACAAATGTTCAGATTGTGGTTATCGCATTGCTGACAGCAGTTGCTTCAGCCTGAAACACAGCTGCTACACCTATTTACTTTAATATATCTTTTATTAAAATCTGTTATTCTCAAAAAAACTATGCATAAAAAGGGGAGCAAGGGAACTCGTGTAAAAATATGACTTTATTATAAGTCTTACTTGTGTCTTGACAATCTGTTCACAATACAATAAGGATATTCAGTTATTATAATCCTAATATATGAAGTCCAATTATCCACTTACTACTAATTTCCCTGACTGATGCAATTGAAAATGTTATATACAGACTGCATAGTACCAAAACTTTGCCCTTATGTTATGTTTACCTTTTCTACATCCCTCTCTAAAGGTTAATGGGATCAGGATTAGTGAGGACGAATTGCTTTCAGTCATTATCATCCAGGACTCTCCACTGGGGGGAGTTTGGTGGTGAAGGCAATGGTTTCTTCCTCCTCTCTCTTAGGTCACCAAAGTTTTTTTTCTTATCTTTTCCTATTGTTACAAAGTCTGTCTGGTCTCTCCTTCTTTCCTCATTGGCTCACAGGTTAGGTAGTCACCTACCTACTACTTAGTTTTATTAGATCATTACCACATATGATTCAACCATTCCACTTCAGAAGCAGGATTAAGTGGAAGAGAACTATCACATTGCCAAGTTATAAGAAATAAGATACTGCAGAGTCACTATTCATCTGAAGGACATAGCCCTCTTGCCCCTCTCCTGACCTTTAACAATTTTTGCAGTCACAGCTGAAGAATATCCACAGTTAGTCAAGACAAGCCTGACAAGCCTTGAGGCCTGAATTGCTTAGTTATTCAAAAGGCAGGGGCTCTTATGATCAGTAGAAACATATTTTCTTGGCTTCACAGTCCAGTGGTTAATCTCGTTTTCTGACAACTTTTTTCACTTTTTTTTTTCTTTGAAATTTTAAATGAATTAAACAAAAATTTAAAACATTTTTTAGCACTAAAGTGTAAGCTCCTTCCCGTTGACGACAGTACTGCTCTCTGAGTAAGCTATAAAGTCAAAATTCTTGTTTTTGTTCATTGCCAGTGTAAAATGCAAAAATCTATTAATTTTCTGCCTGGATCCAGAGTCAGCATGGATATGACCAGAAACAGAAGAAAAAAGAAAGCAGAGTCTGTGAGAGCATCACAGACTAGATAATTACGGAGCAAATTTAAACATAGGGACTGAAGGTAGATTGCATTAAAGAATCTGAGAAACTAGAGACAATGTAAGGACATAACTGTGGAAAGGATGGGCAGCTTAAGGAGATGGAACTGGGAGGTCTGAGAACACCTAAATCTAGGCTAAGAAGGGGGTAATCTGAGTGAGTTGAAGGTGGTGTAGACTGGAGAACATCAGAGGCACGTTATTAAGGAATGTGTGGAAGAACACTGTTATGTATCTGTGCTATGCAGCCACACCATGTTTGATATCTATAGTATTACCTGTGCTGGGGAGAGAAACTTTAAGGAAGAAATGTCCAGCTAACTAATAAAAGAAACATCTGTTTCCAAGGAATGGGGGAGACTGAGTGCAGTTCATGGAATATGGAATTATGGGATATTTTATGGTTGTCTTTTCTTCTTGGGACTGACTGCTTTATCTGATGCTCATTGGAAGTGGGAGTTGATATGGGAGACAGAAACAGTGACCCGGGCTTGCAGTCCTAGAGGATATTTTTTGAGATGATAGCAATATAAGCTTGCATTTCAGCAGTGATTGGTAGGAGCTGCTGTCTTTTCACATACAGAGTGCCCTTATTCATCTTAAGTGTCAGTCTTGTTCTTGAGGAAAAATTAGTGGCTTCCAGGGTCTTTTTGTTGATGGGATAGCTACCTCTAGTTTGAAAGGATAAACTATGAAGGAACAAGGAACGCATGTGTTCAAGTGTTTGTAATGTTTTGACCTAGCAATACCATGAGTCTACCATGAAGCTGAACCATTCTGACTGGACACCTAGACATTTGTAATATTTTCTGTTATGTGAATGGAAGGACAAAATGTCCTTGACCAAATTAATCAGTGTTAAAAATAGCCACCTACAGTGGGAGACAAGTGTCATTTGGACACCTACTTTAAATGAATGAGCTTCAATTTCAAGTGCCCTAACAACTAGACTAGAATCAAGGTCCCTTTTTTGTGATTTAATGCAAAGACTCCTACTTGCAGGTTCACAGTGGCTCAGCTTCAAATGAAAAGGTGATGGGCAATGACAATCAGAATACATCACTGCTTGGTGATTAAGTCACCCTCTTCAAATGAGAGAGAAGAAAATTCAGTCTTTTGCAAGCAGTAGAACTAGAATGCAGGTCTAGGTAAGACAGCTTCGTGAATATCAGTGTTTACAGCATTATGCTGTGCTAGAAAATGGGACTGGGATGTAGGTGGAATGGACCCTATGCAAAAAAATATGTTAGAAATGTTTACATTTTTTATAGTACCTCTTGAGCTGAATGCTTAAAGTAACTTACAGTTGTTCTTGCAATATAAAAGTAATATCAGTATAGCTAAGCATACTTATAATAGCTTTTTGAGCTTTGAAGTGCTTATTATATTGTCATTTCTGCCTGAAGAATTTTTTTCAGGAAAAAAGAGAGTTCACTAAGAAGATTACCACTCTGAAAACCTTGTTAGATACAGCTGAAAAGTCATTCAGTGTGTTTCAGACTCTTGTTTACACATTAAAGCAGGTTGGATCTTCTGTTTGAAAAGTAATCTGGTTCTAATTGATACAAACCAGCTTTTTAAATGTTGTTATAATTGCAGAAGAAATCACAATACATGAAAAATTCAAAAGAACTGTTTAAAAAGTCAAGACAGTAAGGATTCAAAGTTCTTCATGTACTGCTTTTCTTTCTACAATAAATCAGTTGTACTAGTTCTGTAAAGTAGTAAATATCTTTAATAGGGAAAAAATGAAATAATACAAAAATCTCCACAAGTCCTCCAACAGAACTTACCTCAAAACATGATTAACTTCCTGCTATTGGTCTGTATCTTCACTTTGGTGTATTATGTTGAAGTGTTCAACTCAGAACTCTAGTCTTAGAAGGTCTTCCATATCGTTAATGGGGAAATGGAAACACTTTGGAGTACTTTTCAGGAAAGAAAACTAAATGAGTCACATGCTATAACATGACAGAGAAAAGCTTTTTTTTATAATAAAGAATATTTATGCAAGTGTGTTTATCTACATGTGAATTTCTGTGTCATCAAATATGCTTTAAACTGGATATGTTCATTTTGAGAGTTTTATCTGATTTTTTTTTCAGAAGCAGCCATACAACAGTAATAAATTAACTCCATAATAATGCATGTAGATATATTTAAAATAGAACTAAACTTCTAAGATTGTGGAAGTCAATACATGAGGACTAGATACTCACCTGGTATAAATTAATGAAGCATCATTGATTTCCTACATCACATACAATTCTAGTCTAAAGACTCTTACTCAGATTGTGTTATTGACTGTACTCTCATTCAAATTCACAGCCCCAATCAGAGAATCACCCCCATTATGAGAAAAAAACTCCACAGATGCCTTCAGGTCTGAAGGATTTAAACAACTTCAAATCAATCCTATCTACAAGCATTTTTTTTTTTTTGCTAGGAATGCGCACGAGTATGTGACTAAGTGTTGGGTGTTGGTTTGGGTTTGTTGTTTGTTGTTTTTTTTTTTTTAAGCAGTCTTTGTATTTAGAACATGGGGTATTCAAAAGAAAGCATTTCTAATAATACAAAAAATACAAATTCTATGTTAATGTGATCTTTTTCCAAAGCAAACCTTTGCAAAATATTTATTTCAAAATATGCTTAAAACCTCCTATTCATCTGAATCTTTATTCTGATGTATCTTTGTTTAGATGCCTAAGTCAGAATTCTAGTAAAACTTTGCATAAAATTTGCAAAAAAAAAAAGAAACAAACTTTGAAAAAGAAAAGAAGTAACTGCAGAGGGAAATTTGAGAAATTAATTTGTAGAAAAAACTGAGATTTACTTGTACAGATGAACTTTATAGGAATAAATATAGAGAGATATAGGCACAAGTGTTTCTAAACTCCACAGCTTTCAGGACAGAAAGAGCCAAACCAGCTTTGTTTTCCAAGTTAGATTAAAATATAGTGAAATGCTGTCGTGGGTTTAGTAGTAGCAGTCATTTTTTTCTCCTTCTTAGTAGCTGGTGCAGCACTGTGTTTTGACTTTCAGTTTGGGAATAGAGCTGATAACACCGATGTTTTTAGTTGTTGCTAAGTCATGTTTACTCTGACCAAGGACTTTCTGAGTCTCACGCTCTGCCAGGGAGGAGGGGAAGCTCGGAGGAAGCAGAGACAGGACACCTGACCCAAACTGACCAAAGAAGTATTCCATACCACAACACGTCATGCCCTGTATATAAACTGGGGGAAGTTACCCAGAAGGGGCTGGTAGACTGCGGGGTTGGAGGAGGTATTGGTTGGTGCTTGGTCAGGCTGGGGGGGGTGAGTTATCAGTCGACAGGTTGTGAGATGTTGTATTCTCTTCCCTTGTTATTTCCTTCATCATTATTATTATTGGTGGTAGCAGTAGTGATTTGTGTTATACCTTAATTACTAAACTGTTCTTGTCTCAACCCGGGGGATTTGCATTCTTTTTTGGTTCTCCTCTCCGTCCCCCCAGGAATAGGGAGAAGAAAAGAAGGGGGGGGAGTGAGTGAGCGAGCTGCCTGACTGGTTTTAAACCACGACAAATGATAAGTGAAAGCTCTTTCTACCGGAAAAAAAGAAAATGACAGGGAACAAAATAGGTAAATTTCAAATTAAAAGCATATTAAACTTTATGCTGGAAGAGACCTCTGTAGGTTATATAATCCAGTATCCTGCTCGAAGAAGGTTTAATTAGATAAGTCTGCTCATCTCATCGTCACTTTGTAATTTTAAAATCAAAGGTTCACAGCCACTCTGGACAACCTATTCTAGTGTTTGACACCCTCTTGGTGAAATGCTTTTCTTTATATACAACCACAATTTTCCATGTGCCATATTGTACCTGTAATCTTCTCTGCTCACATTGGGTAGTTGTAGACAACAATAAGGTATGCTCTTCATTGTCACTTTTTGAGACTCAACAACTCCCGTTCTCTCTGTACAAGAAGTCTTTGTCAAATTGCCTTATACAGGATGTTTTTGAGGTCCCTGACATTCTGGTAATCCTCTCTCACTGTACTTCCTCCAGTATGTCTATGTCTGTCTTGTACTACAGAGTCAAAAATAGATGGGGTCTCACAAGTGCTGAAGAGAAGAGAAAAAATTCTTTCTTTGACCCTTCTTAAAGTGTCTGAGCTCAGTCATGTGTTCCCTGTCCCTTTGTCTTCATCTTTTGCCAAATTTGCTTGAGTTTCTACACTTAGAGTAAACTGTCTTTGTGCTCTGAGAAGGCTGTCATTGAAGACCACCCCAATTGTGTCAGGCCCCTTTGCTCTCCAGAAATCTCCCATGTGATCCGGAAAAATAGATACTGGAATATGCCCAAATCTGTCTGCCTTAATTTCAGGGTTGTAACTCTTCTTTTTTTTTAACTGTCATTAACTCTCATTCTGTTAACTTTGAAAGATCATGGCAGTCTTTCTGAGGAGGTTACTGGGAAGTAGATGAAAGTAGATTTCAATCCTGTCTTCAAGAAGGGCAAGAAGGAGGACCTGGGGAACTACAAGCTTTTCAGTCTCACCCCAGTCACCAGCAAACTGATGGAGCAAATCCTCCTGGAAACTATATGAAGGACAAGAAGGTAATCAGTACTAGTCAGCACGGATTTATGAAACATGCCTCCTTTCTTGCTTAAAGAAGGTTTCATTTACATCCTATTCTTGATTAGGTGGTCTGTAGTGGATGGCTGTCACAATGTTTCTGTGTGGATCTGTTCTTACCTATAAGCTCCAAATTGGCTCATCACCTGCCTTAATGAGAAGCTTTGTAAACTGAAGCCATCAATTTGTAAAGAGAACATCCCTTCTCCCTCTCCTTTGTGGTCTATCTTTCTTGGAAAGCCTATATTCATCCACTGCAGCACACCTGTCGTAAGATATTTCACCACACCTTTGTAAACCCAGTGAGATCCTAGCTCTTTAAGTGCACTCTGACATGTAATTCATAGGAAGCATAGTTTCGTAGGAGAATGCATATGAGAAGGTACTTAGGTCCTTCTAGTACAACCTCCCACTGAAAAGAAAGTCAGACTATGACACTCAGGGCTTAATCCGGTTGGGTCTTTAAATTTTCCAAGGACAGAGACTGTATGGGGGGTTCCAAAACTAGATGCAGTATCTAGATGAAGCCTAATAGGTGCCAAGTAGAGAGCAATCATCACTTTCCTCGATGTGCTTCATAATAAAATTGGGAAAGAGTTATCAGTAAAGGATCAGATTATTGACAACTGGTTGAGGACACAAGGTTTCTTGAGAAGCTGAATAACAGTCCCTAATTCTTACTGTGGAGGAAGAATTTGTACAGACAGGCATTACCCACATAGCTGCTATTGGACATATATGTTCATTCACTGAACTTTTGTTTACTTAGGTTCAATAATGTAAATGTTCTTTTCATTAGCTTTTTTAATACAAATTCTGATTTGTTAGTTTGAAGATATGATGTCCTTTGAGATGTCCAAGTATGACTATTTCTGATGCAATAGCGGCACAGCATTTGTGTTAATCTTGGCAGAGCTCTGTTACTGCCTCCTTCCCATTAACTCTGAGTAGAAATCTGTCATTTCACCAATTTCAACTGAGCCTAAAACAATATAAAAAGGAATAAATATGCTTTTAGGTAAATTGTGGTCTGCTGATTTCAGTGACACTGTCAATGTTCATCTGTCCTGGGTTCAGCAGTAGCAGTCATTTTTCTCCTTCTTAGTAGCTGGTACAGTGCTGTGGTTTTGACTTTCAGCAGGGGAACAGCGCTGATAACACTCATGTTTTTGGTTGCTGCTCAGTCATGTTTACTCTGACCAAGGACTTTGTGAGTCTCATGCTCTGCCAGGGAGGAGGGGAAGCTGTGAGGAAGCAGAGACAGGACACCTGACCCAAACTAGCCAAAGAAGTATTCCATACCACAGTGTATAAACTGGGGGCAGTTACCCGGAAGGACTAGTTCACTGCTCAGGTTGTGCTGGGTATCAGTCGGCAGGTGGTGAGCGGTTGTATTCTCTTCCCTTGTTATTTCCCTTATTATTATTATTGGTGGTAACAGTAGTGGTTTGTGTTATACCTTAGTTACTGGACTGTTCTTATCTCAACCTGTGGGAATTACATTCTTTAGATTCTCTTTCCTATCCCTCCAGGAGGGGGGGGGAGAGGAAGAAGGAGGAGTGAGCGATGGCTGTGTGGCTGAGTTGCCGACTGGGCTTAAACCATGACATCATCCTTCTGAAAATTAGTAGCTTGGAACATAGCTATTTAATCTATGCCCTTTGAGCAAGTTATTTCTCATTAATTACTCTCTTCCTTTAAAATAAAAGAAATAATTTTTCTTGAAAGCATGTTGCTTATGTCTCTGCACCAACAACGTCTAATAATTCTCCAGTCTATCCTATTCTACTAATAACTTCTCAGCCCTTTGAGAAACTAGGTTTGTATTTCTCAAGAATTACAAAATGTATCTGTATTAGCAAGACTTAATTTAGCAGGAAATTCTTGAAACACAAACTGTTGTGAGGTTTGATGGTTTCTTTTTTTGTGTGTTTTTTTTTTGTTTGGGTGTTTTGTTGTTGTTGTTGTTGTTTCATTTTTTGTTAAAATAAAGTCAAATCAAGAAGAAAAAATATTATCAACCTAAATTTATATCTTACATATATGCTTGGGGATATTTCATATAACATTTCACACCTAAGCTGGTGTGAAATGTTCCAGCTAAATCATGCAACCCTGAGTTGAAACAACAGTAAATATCAATTTCTGCAGTGTTTTGGAGATGGTACAAATATAACTCAGAGGCAGTCCAGTGCTGCTATAGAATTATAAAAACTGATGCTTATTTGAAATCTGGAGAGCTTTAAATAAACTGTTAATTTCTTGCATCTTCAGCAACCTTGCGCTGTTAAGTGTATTTTTTTTTCACCATTATTTTTATATAGCAAAAACTAAAAAATAGTTTGTAATGTAAAGTAACAAAATTGGAAGAGGGGTTTTGAATAGTATTTCTTTGATCCTGAGTTTTAAAAAGAGAATGAAAATTTATACAGTACAGTTCATACAGTAATTTTTACCTAAAACTTTAATAAAAGAATATTTATTTTTTGATGATTGTAGAATTCAATTAAATGTCTCACTTTGGATGTTTCTACTGCAGTCTTAGGAGACACTGGAGCATTCCCAGCAATAAAAACAAAGCTGTCACCACATTAGAAATAGTTTCGATAAGCATCTTCTTGGTAGACTTAAAGCCTGCCTGTGTTTCACATAGATATCATAATTATCAGAATGGGTTTGGATGTTTTGATCCCATTAACATTAATGAGCTTTTCTGGCTATACTCATCTAGGAAAAAGAAATCATCATCATTACCTATGCTGCCTCTGGCAATTTTGGTAAATGATCTATAGATGACCTTCATTTTAAATTGTTAAAATGCAAGCATATGATTCTATATGACAGACACTACAGTATTTGTGAGTGGGAATTGCAAAATTTGTGATGGAAAGATAATCGATTATTTTCTATATAATTATATAGAAAATATGTAATTCAGCAAGAACTTTCTTTACGACCACTCTTAGGGAAGAATAAATGCTCAAAAATGTGTGAAAAGACAACACAAAACTATTGTGAGCTGCAGCTGTTAGAAATGCTTCATATTTTCTGCTACAGACTTCCTAATAAAATATTTTGGGGTTGCGTGGCAGGGTCTCGGTTGCAACAGTGGTTGAACCTCTGAAATAACATAAAACCTGCTGTGCAACAGCAGTCAAAGAGATGATTGAGAATATGTGAAATAAACATGCCTGCAGACACCAAAGTCAGTGAAGGAGAGGGAGGAGATGCTGCAGGTGCCAGAGGAGATTCCCCTGTAGCCCATGGTGACGATCATAGTGAGGCAGGCTGTGCCCCTGCAGCAGCACATGGAGGTCCATGGTGCAGCAGATATATCCCCCTGTAGCCCATGGAGAACCCCACGCTGGAGCATGTGGATGCCTGAAGGAGGCTGTGCCCCAGTGGGAAGCTCATGCTGGAGCAGGCTTCTGGCAGGACCTGTGGACAGCCTGTGGAAGAGACCCACACTGGAGCAGTTTGTGAAGAACTGCAGCCCCTGGGAAGAACTCAAGTTGGATAATTCGTGGAAAATTGTCTCTCATGGAAGGGACTCTACACGGTATCAGGGGAGGAGTATGAAGAGTCCACCCCTGAGGAGGAAGGAGCAGCAGAAACAAAGTGTGATGAACTGATCAAAATCGCTATTCCCTGTCCCCCTACCTGGCTGTGGGGAGGATGTAGTGAAAATCAGAAGTAAAGTTAAGTCCGGGAAAAAGAGAGGGGTGAGGTAAAGGCTTTTTTTTTTTAAATTTAGTTTTATTTTTCATCACTCAGATTTGATTGGTAATGAATTAAACTAATTCCCCAAGTCAAGTCTGTTTTGCCCATGATGGTAACTCTTGAGTCTCTCCCCGTCTTTATCTTGACCCATGAGTCTTTTGTTATAAATTCTCTCCCCTGCCTAGTTGAGGGGAAGGGAGTGATCAAGTAGCTTTGGTGGGCACCTGTCATTCAGCCAGGGTCAACTCACCAATAGGAATTAAAAATGAGGATTGGCAAATAAACAAAACTCAACATTCACAAAATTTTAAGTGAGATTATGATTAGTCTAAACAGAAAAAAACAAACAAATATTTAATCCAAACCTTACCAGTTTTGTTGTAAGTTGTGTACCTACTATGTTAGAAATAGCTGAACAGTGGCAGCATATGAATGTTCCCCACCCTGAGGATTGAAAATGTGAAATATGGTCCACACACAAGGAAACACATCTCCTCAGCCAAGGCAACATGATCTATGTGGCCCTACTTGATCAGGAGGACTGGACCAGATGACTTCCAGATCTTCCCTTTCAACCTCAACCATTCTGTGAGTTTGTGATTTTGTGATTTTTTTTTGAAGAGCAAATAGAATGGGCGCACCTCAAACTTTGCCCTTCTGGCATTTCAGTATCAGGCCCATGAGCTGAAGGAAGTGGCAAGTGGAAGCAAACAGCAGACACATAGTAGAAACACATCTTTATCACATTCTTTAATAACATCAGCCAGACATAAACATGGGAGAATCTGAAAGGGAAATAGACTCAGTAAGTAGAGTAGACCACTCCAAGGAAAAACTCATGAAGCAGTTTCTGGGCTCTCCTTCCAGAAGAATGTTGCTGCTGCTGCTTACACAGGTAGCTAAGAGAGGTGCGCACTCCTAGAAGCTCTAGCAGTTTCTATCAGGCTCTGACAGTTAATCCTCCTCAAAAGCTGCTTACCACCACTATTTTCAACCAATTCTTAAGTTAGCTAGGAATTGTCAAGCACCTCTTCATCTGGCACCACTGAAAGCATTGCCATCTGGGAGCACAGTTGAACAGACAGCAATTTGTGCAGCAGTTATGGCAGAAGGTGTCTAAAAACTCACATGAACATGGAACTGCTCAACACTAGCAGTTGTGCCACAGGGCATGGTTCCCAGCAGCAATAGAAGCAGCTAACCCAGCACGTCAGATGCGTCTGGAACTCAGACTCTGCAGGGAGGACACAGCCATCCAGCATGGGGGGCCCAGTCCCTCTCTCTGAGCCTTGGGCAGGCAGAGATGAAGGCCTTGCCTGTGGGAGGTTTGTACTGGATGGAAAATCATAAAGTTAAGCCACAGCAGGAGGAGGTGAACAGAAGTCTGCACGTATTGATTCTTAATATGTGTCTACCTTTCTCCAGTGACAGATATAGAAAAGCAGACTACATCAGAGGGGCCTAATTTTATTTCAAGTTAACTGCAATTATTGCATACATCCTAAAGTTGTACATCATTACAAAGGAGGAAAAAAACTAAAGCAAATTAAAACTCAAGTTTTTAATCAGTCAAAGACTATGGCTAATTGTCTCTTCCTTGCATTTGTTTCTGATTTCATTGAACATATCCATTAGCTGCCTGTAAAATTTTGAATCAGTTCATGCTACCTTAACTTTGCTTTTGTTGTATATCAGTGAGTTATGCATCATCCTCTGAAAGCACACAGTAAAAAAAAAAAAACACTAAAGCACTTCCTCCAGTTGTCCTAGAGATAAAATACCTTCTTCTGTGACAATCAGTATCTATTTTTTATGTCCTTTACTAGGATATAAACTTACATGAAAATTTCCTTTCATCTGTGTTAGCTCTCTCACCAGAAGGAGGAAAAAAAAAAAACCACAAAACTGAAATAAAGTTTTACCCCCTTGTATGAAATAAATATTTCACCATATGTAGTAACAGAACATATGGAACAGCGCCTGCTAAAATTAACTAAGCACAGACAGAGAAATTGAGAGGCTTAATCCACTCATACCCAAGATTCTTAAGGGAAGTGACAAATCACTGTGGTAAAAACACAATTGTTTTTACTCTGTGAAGGGTAAATTTGTTCAGAGGTACTGAATAGCTGACTTGTCTCCAAACCACTGATTTAAATTTTTTAATAACTCAGAAGGAAATTGAAGACATATCAGAGGTTTAGAGGACTGAAAGCAGTAGGAATATTACCATTGCAATGAAGAAAAAGCCCAGGGAGCCATAGACTGCTCTGATTTGTGACTAAAAACAAAGAATCAGAAATAAAAACTCAGGCAAAAAAAAAACAACAATCAGGGTATATGTTTGGAAAACCCTGTTTGCAGACGGGGAAGAGCTGCACAGACTTGATAGTGCCAGGCTGCTTCCACCCTTGGAATGAGTAAATTTAAAAATCCTCTTTTTATCTTACCTAGCAAGGATAATTTTTTTTTTTTTTTTCATAAATTTTCATTATTAGAGCATAGATGGTTGGGGACAAAAGTGGTCATAACCTCCAGGGACATTTTGCTACACCCAGCAATGATGGATTATTATGACGACTTTTTTTTTTTCAGCATGGAACATGCATTATCTGATATAAAAATACCCAACTTATTAAATTCATTTGTAGAATCATATAATAGAAAGGGTTGGAAAGGACCTTAAGATCTTCTAGTTCCAACCACCTTGCCATGGGCTGGGGCACCTCACACTGAACCGTGCCACCCAAGGCTTTGTCCAACCTGGCCTTCAACACTGTCAGGGATGGAGTATTCACAACTTCCATGGGCAACCCATTCCAGTGCCTCACCACTATCACAGTAAAGAACTTCTTCCTTATATCCAATCTAAACTTCCCCTGTTTAAGTTTTAAACCATTACCCCTTGTCCTATCACTGTAGTCCCTAATGAAGAGTCCCTCCCCAGCATCCTTATAAGCCCCCTTCAGACACTGGAAGGCTGCTAGGAGGTCTCCACGCAGCCTTCTCTTCTCCAGGCTGAACAGCCCCAACTTTCTCAGCCTGTCTTCATACAGGAGATGCTCCAGTCCCCTGATCATCCTCGTGACCCTCCTCTGGATTTGTTGCAACACTTTCATGTCCTTCTTATGCGGAGGACACCAGAACTGCACACAATACTCCAGGTGAGGTCTCACAAGAGCAGAGTAGAGGGGCAGGATCACCTCCTTTGACCTGCTGGTCACACACCTTTTGATGCAGCCCAGGATACGGTTGGCTTTCTGGGCTGCGAGCGCACACTGCCAGCTCATGTTAACTTTCTCACTGACCAAAGCCTCCAGGTATTTCTCCACAGGGCTGCTCTGAATCTCTTCTCTGCCCAACCTGTAGTTCTGCCTGGGATTGCTCCGACCCAGGTGTAGGACTTTGCACTTGGCTTGGTTAAACTTCATAAGGTTGGCATCAGCCCACCTCACAAACGTGTCAAGGTCCCTCTGGATGGCATTCTTTCCCTCCAGCATGTCAGCTGATCCACACAGCTTGGTGTCATTGACAAACTTTCTGAGGGTGCAGTCAATCCCACTGTCCATGTCAGTGACAAAGATGTTGAACAAGACTGGTCCCAAAGCTGATCCCTGAGGGACACCACTCATTACTGGTCTCCAGATGGACACTAAGCCATTGACCACAAGTCTTTATGTGTGGCCATCCAGCCAGTTCTTTATCCACCAAGTGTCCACCTATCAAATTGATATCTCTTCAATTTAGAGACAAGGATGTCATGCAGGACAGTGTTGAATGCTTTGCACAAGTCCAGGTAGATGACATCAACTGCTCTACCCCTGTCCATCAGTTCCACAGACTTATCATAGAAAGCCAACAAATTGGTCAGGCAGGATTTCTCCTTAGTGAAGCCATGCTGGCTGTCACTAACCACCTTGTTTTTCATGTGCCTTAGCATGCCTTCCAGGAGAACCTGCTCCAAGATTTTGCCAGGCATGCTGCTGAGACTGACTCGTCTGTAGTTCCCTGGGTCATTCCTTTTCCCCTTCTTGAAAACTGGGGTTATATTTCCCTTTTTCCAGTCTTTGGAAACTTCAGCTGACTGCCATGATATTTCAAACATGGTGGACAGTGTCTTAGCAACTTCATTTACCAGCTCCTTCAGGACCCCCAGATGGATTTCATCAGGTCCTATGGACTTGTGTACTTTCAGGTTCTTAAGATGGTCTTGAACCAGATCCTCTCCTACAGTGGGCCTAGGGTCTTCATTCTCACAGTCCCTGCATCTGCCTTGCAAGACTTATTTAATTATATATTTATCCCCTTGAGAATTTATTGTCTTGGAAAAACACTGACATATAGAACAGAGATGAAAGAAAACTCAACAATCATGTATTAAAAAAAAAGATTATAATATATTAATACCACTAAATAAAGGTCAGGTGCCAATTCTGGTCATGCAGCTCAGCTCCACGGAGTATCATTTGCAGTGTTTAGACTAGCTTTCTTTGAAAAAGTTGAATTTAGCATTCTGTTGGGCCATATGTTGTAAATTAATTATTTCTGTGAGTTTTTTTCAGATCAGAATCTGGTATAAAGACTCTGTTACTTGCTTGTCAGAGAGCTTTTTTATATGAACCTGAACATATGGCATGCATGCTGCTTGCATAGTATGATGACCTCCAAAGGCTTCTGAATGTTCATACTTTCTTGAGAAATACCAAACCTGCTATCCTTAAGATCCAAAAGAACTCTGGAAGTAAGAAAATTGTACAAATGTTTTAACTTGGTTATGACAGTGACTTTTCTGTATTTAGATATTGGGACTAAAAATAACTTCATAGCTTCATATACGTGTTGCGGATTTTTTTTCCTGATGTAAAATTTTGAGGGCAAAAAAAGTCCTCTTGTCATCCTAAGGCTGCTGTTTTCTCTACTACTGCTTTAGTATAGGCCCATAGATAGCTAATTCTACACTACTTGCTATCACTGTGTTATGGTCAAAAAAATACATAAGTACAATGGGCAGTCCACCACACAATGTATACAGCTGAAGCTAAAACCACTCAGGCAAGAGTATTCTCGTTGTTACACAAGTCCTCTTGGCATAAAGAAGGTGAACATAAAGCTCCAGGCTGGCCTAGACAAATCCATACGAAGAAAAACCAACAGTCCCGGCCCTGGGACTGTGCAGAGTCAATAGAAAGCCTGTGGCCTGTTACCAGAAATGGCAATAACAAATTTAAGGGCTACAGAGCTATAACTCATACAGAATTCTTCCAAGGTCCTCAAAATCAAAGTAGTTCTCCAAATGAAACCTTAGATAAACTCAGCAAAGACATTCTTGTTTACACATCCCATGTGGTTGTTCCATGAATAGCAGTATTATTGTAGATTTTGAACCAGTCTTATGATCTGCTTTTACTTCCAGGGAATTTATCGATATTTGTAATTTAATCAGTTGATTTACATCCTGTGCCTCTGTAGTTACCTATTCTTACTGAAACAGAAAATGCATACTTAACTGAATCAGTTATGTTTTTAAACCATTTTTCTAATTTTTCAAAATAATTCTGAATTCAAATTCTAGTCTCTCTTACTTCCTTCCTATGGAATACAACTTTTTTTTCTGAAGACTGAAGTACACAGTTGTTTCATTCAGTAAAAAAGATATGTGGATGAGGTGCAATGACTTGTCTTATCCTGGAGGTCAGATCAGATGACTAAAAAGCCCTCAGGCATTAAACCGAAGGAAACCTCTGTGAAATCTATGAAGTTTCAAGAAATATTTTACTGTGGTAAATGGCTGTCTGCAAGAGCAGACAGAGCTTAAAACCTTAAATCTAAATTTTCTTAGCAGATAGTTCAGCTTAGTTGTACTTAGTCAAAGTTATCCAATAGTTTATGACATATCTTACAATACTTTTGAGTTGATTAAATTCTCAAAGTTCTTAAGGATATGCAGGCTGTTACTTAACACCTAGACAACAAAATGCTTAACTGAAACGATAACATAACTCTTCCATTATGTTACTTAATTATGTATATGCATATGAATATCTTCCTTTTTGTTTTTTTTTTTTCCTACATGTCCTATTGACAATAATTTGCAGTTCTGGATCATTTAAGAATCCAATCATCTGTTTGAATGTGTGGTCTATTCATTCAGTCAAAAATAAGTAATCAGTAATATGATTGGGACATTTCAGGTTTTCACAAGCAGTATAAGAAATTTGAGGGCCTATGTATTCTTTCAAAATTTGTAAGCTCCTTGCTATAAGCATACAGTATTTTTAACAGTGAATTTTGCTGGGAAAAAAGACATTAAAAGTTGTAATTTTATAAGTCAGTTACGCAAGTAAAGTTCAAGGTATTATAACTAATAGTAGTAATATATGTAATAGCTACAATACAGAAATCTTGCTGTCAAATAAACAGTATTTGTGTGAGAGTTCTTCCTATCCTGCCTAACTCTGGAACTGCATATGCTCAGAAGTAGCTCTACATTTGACCCATGGGTTGGAAAAATGACCCACAACTAAACAACACAAGAATTACACCCCTCCTGCTGTATTTTCCAAGTGTTATCTAAGGAATCTTGACTTCATTTAGTTTCCATTATCTGACATAACGAACATAGGTTGGTTGAAAATCCAGCCACAGCCCATTAAAAAGAGAGAGATGACAAAAGTTAGAATCCTAAGTGCAAGATTTTTCTACAAGATCATGCAGAATGAACACGCTGAAAACTAGCTGAAAATGGAAGGTAAGAAATAAAAAATGTTCAGAGAAAATGCACAGTAAAGAAAACAAACAATGACTTAGAGACATAAAGCATATAGTATAAAGAAAGATTTTTAGGGTTTAATTTTACATTTAGCTAAAATCATAACCAAGAGCTGCTCAAATCACTTTTTTTATGAGAAAGTGAAGAAAGTTACAAGAAAACTTGGAAAAAAAGCATTGGGAAATGCTTTCAAGAAGGGATCTTGATGGACCATCTGGTCATTTTTTAGGAAAAAGGAGCTTAGGTGAGATTATTCAGCACCCTATCTTGAAAACTTCCACTAATGGGGACTCTACCACATCTCTGGGAAGGTTGTTCCGGTGATTGCTCTCACTGTAAAAAAATTCTTTCTTAGATTAAGATAGAATGTTTCCCAGTGCAACATGTACCCACTGTCCCTTGTCTTCTCCATGTAGCTCCATATGAAAAGAGAAACTCCATCCTCTGTGTAGCCCACCTACTTACCATTCTCTTGAAGTACTCAAAAAGAGAATGACCATTTAAACCAGCATTTTATAGCTATAAATATTATGTTCTGTCTATGTTTTACAGCAATTTCTCTTCTGTGCCTATTCAGCAACTTTCATTCTCAACCCATTGGGATGGGAAAAATTTATTAACAGTGCTTGGCACAAGGGATTCCCAATCTCAGTTCATATTTAGACAGTATTTAAACCAATAGAATTAACATCAAGAAGTTATTGTACACTAAGAAGTACATAAATACTACAAGAAGGTAACTACTTTCATGGCATCTGTTCAGCTTGAAGAAGTATCAACTATGAGTTAATTGAAACAAAACTCATGTAATTTAGTTAAAAATATTTTTGAGCAAAGTCTCAGAAGAAGAGTTTTGGTAAACATGGTTGTAGCCACATTTTTGCTGCTTGACATGACTGACACTACTCTTTACAACAAAAGGGCAAAATACTTTACCTTAGGACAAAAATTGGTCCTGTAGATGTTTTATTTACTACAAAATCCGTCTGCAAGTGTAGCAGATAGCCAGGCTGAGAAGACAGGATATGAACTAAATATATCCAGTAATAATTCATCTTGTTTTATGTGTTCAAAAATATAAAAAGACCAAATGAAGTAAATGCTGAACTCATTTACAATTATGTCCCAGTGAGTACTGAATCTGGTCCATAGTGCATGAACACTGGTTAAAATGAGAGAACACAAATTAATAAGTAGTGCACTGCTTAGGGCATCAGAAAATAGTCCTTCCTGAAGAATCTTTACCAATTAAAAGATGCCTATCAAATTAACCATGCTTCAAGCAAGCAGAAAATGGAATGGATTATAAAACAAGGAATAAATATTGTCTTCTCACTTTTTAATTTTAAAGCACTAATTGCAAATTATTCTAAAGGTATGACAGCAAAACAGTTGCTGTTTTATTGTTGTTCTGCACCAGGGAACAGATAGGGCATAATAGTATTTGCTTACAGAACAGAAAATGTTTCTTTTGAATCATCTCATGAGCTTTACTTTAGTAACATATATAACTTGGTTTTGAATGATGGTTAATGGAGTTTGGAGTTGCTTGGAATTTTTTTATAAGACTATGGAAAAATAGAGCTGGAACAACATGTTGCCTTATGTCATGAACTGTAGTGTTAACTGAGCTTTTTAAAAGAAATTTTTGTCTACAGCCTGCTGTCCTCCTTGACAGCAATCTCCTTGGAAAATCAGTAAGGAGATCCTTTACAAGCAATTTTTTCCCTAATAGCTAATATTTGGTAACAATTAATCACTGTTTTCTATATGAACAGGAAGGTTCTCTTCATCTCTCCCACAGTCTTCTGTATTTTGAAGACTAGGATCAATCTTCTTTCCTTGAGGGCAAATTTTATTTAATTTTTTTTTTTTACTTTCTTAATTCTGAAAGTTCTCTGCATTCCTGCAATCGATCCACAACAATAATAAAATATACAAGTAAAAAGAAAAAGCCATATTCCACCTACAGACATACTGGTATTTAGTAAGTAGATGGTTTACTGTCTTTGATTTTTACATTGCAGTGTGGTGTTTTGGTGTTTTTAGTTTTGCTTTGGGTTTTTGGTTTTCTTTTGATTACAGTATTAATTCTTATTTAGTTTTTTTTCTGAAAAAATTCATTAGTTATTTATTATCTTACATTTGTAAAAAAGACTAAGTCTTCATCTTATCGAAAAGAATTATTTTGAATATTTTACAGTTTGATCCTCTATAATATATATTGGCTGTAACTGTTGTCTTGATTAATAATAATAATATAGGTTTTTTTTTAATTGAAACTATGACAATTAGTCTTCTTTTCTCCTCCGTTCACCTCTCCTCTTCCATTTGAAAGAAACATTATTTTTTATTTCCCTGAATTTCAGCTGTCCTCCCCAAGTTCTTAGAAATAAATGCAATAACTTTGAAATTCAACTGAATATATAGATCCAGTAGAAGTCACAAAATCATGAAATAAATATATCACTGTCACTTAGAAATTATCTTCCCCATATTTTCCTTCCCTGTATTTCCTAGTTTCTTCTTACCAGGTTGGCCAGTATATTGGCAAAAATGCTTTTGTACAAGTTCATGTGGATCCTGCCTCTTTTTCCTAGCAGTGCTCAATTCTGAAAAAGGGAAATATGAATACAAATAAATACAAATGAACAAATAAAGATTAAAAGAGCTACCAAAAAAACCTGCAGAAACTGAGGTTCAATGTTAAGAATTAACTTAGAAACATTCTTATTGTTCAGCTTCTGGAAAGAGTATGCCATTCTAGGGATAGCTGTGCAAATGAAAAAGCTGTCCTCATCACAAAAGGACCAATAGCTGAGTAGATTCGTTTTCACATTCTGTGTGCTGCAATATCTGCAAGAAAAAGACAGTGAAATATTATTTTAGGAAACAAGTAAGAACCATCCCACTGTAACTCCCATTAAAATCAGATTTATTTTTTTTTTCAGAAGTCAGGGAGTTCAATCAAACTTTGCAGTTTAAACACAATCCCTATTATGTCTTCCTTCTACCTATGTAATAAAAATTTGGCAGAAGTGCTAAGGGCAGTAGGCATCTGTTAGAAAGATGAGCAATAGGAGGGCACACATGTCATACTATCAGCCAGAGAAAGAAAATATTTGAAGTAACTGTAGATCCTTGAGGGACAATAGGCCTGGTTATCTACTACCTCAAAACTTAAAAAAATATTAGTGACAATGAAAAATGCTCCTGTTCAGATGTGATAGTGTTTTATGGCTGCTCAGTGGATAGCAAAGAGGAAAAGAAAAATGTACAAGCTCTTATTATTGAGAAGATATTGCACAGAACACACCAAGCAATATTTAATCTTAGAGCACACATTTGATCCTTAGTTCTCTGTCTTTTTGTGTGTGTGGCTACCATCCAATGATTGACATTTCTAACTTCAGGAGTACAGCTGTAAGCAACAGCAATCTGTCCTTCTGAGCAGTTTTCACTCTTGACTTCCACACTTAAAGGTGGAATTTGTATAATTTTAGACATGCTGGATCTGGGATGTACTCACAGCTTTGCCTGCAATCAGTGGAAAGATAGGTGCCTTTAATGACATTTACACAATCATATAATAGACTTATTGCAGTAAGAATTACTGTTCTCTGAAGTTTCAGCCTTTTTCCCACTAGCTGAAGAGGAAACCACACTCTGTATTTGCCAAGCCACCCTGCATGCGACTTGGAAAGTCATGGCAGTCAGTTTAAGTCTTTGGTGACTGCAAAAAGGGAAACAACACACCCATTTTTAGAAAGAGTAGAAAGGAGAACCCCAGGAATTATCAACCTGTCAGCCTCACTCCTGTGCCTAGGATGATTGTGGAACATGTCCTCCTGGAAGACCTGTCAAAGCACATGGAAGACAGGGGGGTGATATGAGACAACCAGCATGGCTTTGCTAAGGGCAAGTCCTCCCTGATCAAATTAGTGGTTTTCTGTAGTGTACTGCAAAGGATAGTTGTGAGTTTTTTCATCAAGTGTTGATGTGTTATGATGTCAAATGCAGTGAAATTTCTCTAGAGGTCAAGGGCACTGTGAGCAAAATGGAAATCTTCCTCAAACTTTTTACTTAAATTTATTAACAGGTGAGAAAATGATTATATTTGGCTTTAGGTTTCCTCAATATAAATGTATATTCATAACCACAGGACCAATCCATAAAATATCAATTGCTCTGAAATCACAGAATTATTAACCACTGAAAACTAGACATGGTCCTATCCCATGCCTTAAATGATATACACTCCTAAAGCACCAGTGCTTTCGGATTTCAAAATTACTAAATGGAAAATGAATCCTAAAGAAGTTGGGCCAAGTCTTCAACCTATGGAAACAGGTAAAGTTTTATTGGACACAACAGAAGTGACAGCATTTTAACTTCCTGAAGATCTGATGCCAGTAGTATTTTATCCCCATCAAATAGATTTATGTTGAGTTAGTGTAACTACAGACATGTCCTTGTTAACGTCTGTTGTTTTGTGTACACCAGAGTGAAACAATCTTAAATACTCTCTTTGTTATTAGGTAATCTACTAAAACCTTCAGCATTTAAGCTTTCAGATTTCTACAGGTAAGGGTATTATTTTTTCCTTCCCGCAATGGCTTGCTTAGGTGATGTGTAGATGCTACCATGTTATTTCACTTTTTCGTAATCAGTTCCTCTAAGTACACTGGGCACTGTATAGGCACAGCGAGTAATTAAAATAACTGAATGTGGCATACCTCAGCACCCTAAGGTGAGGTTCCTGCTGCTGCTTCTGCACTAGCAGACCACTGCTGGGTTCAGGCTGCTCCTGGTGCCCCTTTGGGAGCTTGCGCCACTCACCCTGGGCAGGGCAAGGGTGCCCTGTGGACCCTGCTCTCAGGGACAGACCCCCTGTGATGGCTACCTTTTCCTTGCTTGTTCTCCACTAACTGTCCCCATTTCACAAATGTCTATGCTCTCTTTATACTTCTTTTAAAGCTGACTGCTTCTTTGTGCTATAAAAACTTTGAAATTTCTCTTGTTACTGTTTAATCCCACTGAAGGTCATCTTCCTTTTCAGGACTATCCGTTTCAGGCAAATGCCTTCTCAGACAGCTTTGGGTGTCCCCTTCTGTTTATACTTCCATCCTCTTAACAGATGTTGTTATCCAGGGTGAGTTACCACAAGAGACCTGTACAGGGACCCCCACAGTGTTTTCTTCATACTTTAGATCTATTTACTTACTTTTATTTTTCTTTAATTAAGTAGATTTTTTTATTTCATTTTTTTCATTTCATACCTACCTATGAAATAATATCCCCTACCCCAACAGTTATTACTTGTTTAAAATGTCATGTTATCAATAAATGGGACACATAATGTCATTTCTGGATTGCCATGACTCAGAGATTGTTGCAGACAGGTTTGAGGAAAATAGATATATATACGAAGATGATGACTGACTTCCCAAAACCACCCTGAATCCAGAAGTGTAAAAAGGGATAAATCCAAAGAAAAGGTACCTAAATATCATGAGAATCTATTGAAACTTCTAGACGTGGCACACAGTGTCAAGCTGTAGCAGCCGAAATACACCTATGCTATAATTTTTAAGTACAGAGCTCCAACCTATAAAGCTTGCTAGATGAAAATGTTACATCCTGATACTCCAGTTTTTAATCATATATGATTTTTAAATATAAAGGCAAACAAAATTTCTTGCTTTAGCTGTTTTGCACATACATATATCAAGGTTTCAACTTCTGACATAATCATTTCATCTACATATTTTCTGTTGCATTTTTTGTCTGCTACTCCCTTTGCCTTCAGGTAATTTTAGTTCCATCAGTGGATTGTTTTCTTGTGATAGTAAAAGGTCACATTGACAAATTGACAGATTCATAGAAAGAAAATATCCTTATGACTATGTAAGCTGGCCTGATGTTTAACACCATGGGCAGAATTTCACACTACAACCTATTTATTGGGCACTTCTATTTCAGCTGTAGCACATTTTAGAAAATTTCCAGTCTTGATTTGAAGACTCAAGTGGTGATTATAGATTGCTACCGACAAGACCTGTAAAACCATCAGTCTTTTCCTCTCAAAAGTTTCCTGTTTCTTTTTTCTTACCTACACAACACACAAATTAAAAAAAAAACCAAGCTTGCATCATAAACCTTATTACAAGAAAATTTTCTAGACAATTCTAGAAAAACATAAAAGAAATCTGACTTTTTTTTTCATTTTTTTATATATTTAGAGAGCAAGATGATGGTCACTTTAGAAGCATCTGTGATTGAAATTAGAGTGAAAATAAAGTCCAGAGTCACAAGGCAAAGTCCTAAATCCTAGTAAAAAACTACTGGAAATTACACTATTGCTGCCGCTCATACATTCAACCATATACATAGGTAATATATGTGACAGAATTAAGCTCAGAGACCATGATGGGGTGACCCTGGCTGGATGCCAGGTACCCACCGAAGTTGCTCTACCCCTCTGCTTCCTCAAATGGACAGGAGAGAGAAAATGTAACAAAAAGATTTGTTGAGAGAAGAACAGGGAGAGATCAAGCAGTGATTACCATCACGGACAAAATGGACTTGAGTTGGGGAAAATTAATTAATTGCCAGTCAAATCAGAGTCTAGCCAGGCTCAACCTGCACCTCCTGAAAAAAAAAAACAAAACAGTTTTGGCAGTGCTGGAAGGTAAACAGACCAGCATTCCAAGAGAGAAAAGTGTGTTAATCTGCTGCATTATTCACAGTTCATGCAAGATCCCGGCACACTGTATTTTGCCAACTTTTATTTGATTTGCACATTAATATGGTTATACATATGTGTAATAATGGCATGTTAATTCTCCATAATTAGCTTAGAAGAGACATTTGGTGCTGCAGGTGAAGTCTTACAGGCTTGAGAGTCTTAGAGAAACAATTCTTATAATATTACAGAGACACTTGAAATAAAACACATAATAAAGCACTTAATAAAGCACTTAAATACTTTAAAGATCTGAATAATAATGGAAAATCACACAGAGAGGAAAAAACATATTTCCGTAACACACATTTATATGACACAGTATGTTACTGTCTTGCTGAGCTGTAGTTGTCAGCAGGAGTCTTGTTGTTGAAAGAAATGCCTGTGATAATATTTCTAGTAGTTTATTTGCCACAAGATTCATTTTTACTTCTTTTGTAAACATATGAAGAAAAAACCTCTGGTATATAACAGTGCAAATCTTTGTACTGTGCTGTTGTTTTCTGCTCATTTAGAAATCTCTAATGACTGAGGTTAAAAACATATTAAAATGAAAATGCTTATCTTCCTTATTTAATTGTAGTTAGATATTTATGCACATGTTTTATGCACTATAGTAGGAGGTGTTTCAGGAACTAATCACCAGAAAAGTCTCTCCTTTTTGTGTCTGACAAACTGAAAAAATTGTAAGAAATCTAGTGAAGAACAAGTACAATCAATGAGTTATAACATGGAACTGCAAAAAATAAAGTATCTGTGTTTATTTTCCTTGAATTATCTTGAATTATGCACTTTTCTCCAGTGCAAGACACAAAATGTGTGTTTATAAACCTATCTACAAGACAAGGATAATAATATTTATCATTTTCATGGATTGCTGTGTCGTGGTTTAAACCCAGTCAGGTAACTTATTCACTCACTCCCAGTGAGTGGTGCCGAGCTGACAACAATCGAGGTCCGTGTCCGTCTCCCCCCCCCGCCTCCCCGCACCGGGGCTCTCCCCTTCCCTGCTCCCGGAGGAACGGGGAGGGGGATCGAGAGAGTGCAACTCCTACGGGTTGAGACAAAAACAGTCCAGCAACAAATCACCACCGCTACTATCAACTAAAACAATGATAAGGGAAAATAACAAGGGAAGAGAATACGATACCACCAGCTAAGAAAGCGAGTCCCACCCGGAAGCCCGTGTCCTTCCGGGTAACTCCCAGTTACCCCTCACCCCGGGCATGACGTGCTGTGGTATGGAATACCTCCCTGGCTAGCCCGGGTCAGGTGCCCCCTCTCTGCTTCCTCACAGCTTCCCCTCCTCCCTGGCAGAGCATGAGCCTCACAGAGTCCTTGGTCAGGGTAAACATCACTTAGCAACAACCGAAAACATCGGCTTCACCAACACTGTTCTCAAGATGGAAGTCAAAACACAGCACTGCACCAGTTAACACAAAGGAAAAACATGACTGCTACTGCTGAACCCAGGACATACTGTCAAGCTGTAACTAGCCCATAAAGCTAAGCATTCTGTAAAAGTCAGCTGATGGTGTATGAAACTTGGTTTAATGATGTCTGTTTGTTCTTATAACTACAGCTCGACAATGGCACACTTTAATAAACCAGATGACTCTAAAAAAAACACGTATCAAACAAAACAGACCAAACAAACAAACAAAAAACCAAAACAAAGCAAAAAACCCTGACAACACCCAATACCAAAACCCCTCTGATTAACTTGAAAAATCAAACTTGAGGTCTCATGTAAGTGGCGAGGAGAAGCAGACAGGCCAACCCAATATGGGTGATAAGCAAACTTCTACGCTATTTGTGACGCAGTTCACATATATATAGGAGTGGTATTCAGCCACTCCTCCTTGGCACAACAGTATTGGTTAGCCCCACACAGCTTCCTCCACATTCTCCTCCCATGTCCGGTCTCCGGTTACCTGTGGGGGCCACCCCCTGCCTTGCTCGCACAGTCCTCCAGGGCATTATGGTCCTGCTCCTAGAGTCATTCTGCAACAGTCTCAGGTCTTTCTTTGTATTAGTCTTTAAAATATTTGAATTCCTGGAACTTAATTCTTTCTAGGTACAATCTTTTCACTTGCAGATGTCACAATTAAATCTTTTTTCTATATGTAATGGGCATATAAAACTGCACTCTAAAATGCAAAAAAGACTTCTAAAGGCCTCAGAAATAAATATTTTTTTTCAGGTTGCTCTGACTTTTTGAAAGAATATTGCACAGTGATATTTGATCAGCCTTTCCCTTCCTCACGCCTTAGAGAGACAACTGATTTTGGTATTTGAGTTTGTACAGAATCACAAACTAATTCCTGAGGAGTTAAATTTGGAATTTGTTAAAATTCAAATCTTCAAAGATACATGGTGTCATTCATAGCCTGATTTCCTCTGTCTCTAATTTGCCTAGAGTTATCTAGTTAAGACCTTGACTTTGCTCAGAGGAGATCCAAGGATCAACACGTTTATTTAGTAATTGCATGTTTACATGAGTCACATAAACTCTAGTCAGTTCAATCTCTTTGTTGTCCATCACATTTCTGATAAACTATTGAGAATGTTATCTTAAAATCCATGATAATGTTCTGATAAATCAATATTATATTTGAAGAAAATTTAAGGTTCCTCATCAAAGAGACTACTACCCTTGAATATATCTATATAAATTGCACACCGTAGAAATATTGGAAGCTTGAAAGCTCTGGAGAACCTGATTGATGAAAGCTCTTTTGCTGGTACATACCAGGCAGGTTCAAGCAATAAAAGCAGCTACTGACCTTCTGTTTGGTTTCATAGAATCATAGAATCACAGAATATTTAGGGTTGGAAATGACATTAAGATCATCTAGTTCCAACCACCCTGCCATGTGCAGGGATGTCTCGCACTAGTTCATGTTGCTTAAGGCTCTATCCAACCTGGCCTTGAACACTGCCAGGGATGGAGCATTTACAACTTTTTTGGCCAGCCCATTCCAGTGCCTCACCACCCTCACAATAAAGAACTTCTTCCTTATATCCCATCTAAACTTCTCCTGTTTAAGTTTTAAACCATTACCCCTTGTCCTATCACTGTAGTCCCCAAGGAAAAGTCCCTCCCCAGCATCCCTATAGGCCCCCTTCAGATACTGGAAGGCTGCTAGGAGGTCTCCAAGCAGCCTTCTCTTCTCCAGGCTGAACAGCCCCAACTTTCTCAGCCTGTCTTCCTATGGGAGGTACTCCAGTCCCCTGATCATCCTCGTGGCCCTCCTCTGGACTTGTTCCAACAATTTCATGTCCTTTTTCTGTTGAGAACACCAGAACAAGTGGGGTCTCACAAGAGCAGAGTAGAGGGTTTTCTGTTTGCTGTCAAAAAATGCAAGTGCTACAACACACAACAACTTTGCTCACAACCATTTCTGTAACCTTTGCTAAGTAACCAAACTTTCCTCTGCTCTTCATTTATATTTATATCTCTGTTTCAGTATAACTACTTGAGTGTTCATTATCACTACCATGCACTCAGTTTATATCTGAAGAGTCCAGAAGCAATGGTTCCACAAATCAAGCTTAAGCAGGCTCCATCTCTGGCTGCTGTTCTACTGCAATACATTCCAAGTGATTAACACCACCTGTGGCACGCCTAATTCACAGCAGCAGGCATTGATATCCCTTGGATATGCATTACAGGTAATTATTCTCATGACAGACTATTAGATATGGGTTGTGAACATCTCAGCTGTAAACTTTTTTAGCAATTTTATTTTAATTCTTATATTACCATTGAGAGGCATATTTGGGGAGCAAATCAGAGTGTCACGTTAATGGTATGCTTACAAGCAAAAGATTCATTTTTATTGCAGATTCATTATTTAAATATGTGATTAAAGGAGATTTTACATGTTTGTCATTACAAGACTATTTTATTTCATTCTTTCAGTATAGAGGTAATAGCAGATCCTGCTGATAAAGTGACATTTGAGGCAGTTAGAAAATAATTGTTTTTGTTTTAAAGACTGTCTACTCCTCTTCTTAACATTTCCCCCCTCCCACTCCTGAATATAGAAGCCTGATTCTTTATAAGCATATAGGGGAATTCTCTGTGTGTAAAAAAGGTTTAACTGAAAAATCAAAATTCATGAAACTTTCCTGTTGCTTTAATTTAAAAGATCCCTTTATATATATATATATTGCTTATATATATAATATATATGTTGATTTAATTATAATATAATATATATTCTAGATATTATTATATATTATATATATGTTGCTTTAATTTAAAGGATCCTTTATATATATATAAAATAAGAGGATGTAACACAATCATAATTCCTTTGATTTCCTGTCATATGAAAATATGTTCTTTTGTGGGAAATATGCATGCTCTGAATCTGAATTTGGATAACTTCAGCTTCAGACAGGACCAAGTGTACTGAAATCAATGCAAATCAGATAGAAAATGCAAATATAACTGAATAAGCATTCAATTCTTCTTTGTATATTGATTTTCAAGAGATCTATTTATAGAAAATGATAATATTGGGTTAAAAACCAAAAGAGGAAACAAAAAAAGAATAAATTTGTTTATTATATTAAAAATGGAACAAAAAGTGGATTTCAATACATTATAATGAATAAAAAGAAAAAATAACAGGATTAGAAGAAGGAATGTTTACACATGACGTGAATGTAGCAATCATGGCTCCATTAATAAGGTTGAGTTCAGGTTAGATTTTCCACATTGATTTAGCGTCTGTGATAAATACAAAGAAAACTTTTTCTGTGGTACCCCCATCAGCATCCACCCTGTAACCCCAAGCCATTATTGAGTACTTAAAACCCTTAGATAATTATTATTATAGCTGATTCTGTGTTGGAGCAGAAAGACAGAGTAGGTCATGTGATAACAACTCCATGCTCCTTTCAATTGATTTATTGAACTTTTAAAATGCTGTAGGCATTTTACAAGTGTTGTTGAAATGTGCAATATGACAGAAAGATACGTTAAGTAACAGCTGCCCTTAGACAAAGCTGAAGCTCAGCCTTATGCTATAGTAAAAAATCTACCTGACATCCTAACAGCAAAATGAGATAGTATCTGCAAAATTCAGAAGAAATGGAACAAACCCAGAAACAGTTACCATGGACTAAATATTTTATGCAAAGTATCTAGGAATAATAAGCGTGATCTGGCTAGGTTGCATGTACAGTCTTTTCCACAATTTTTTTATGTGCTGGTGGATTTCTCAGAGAGACTTAAGTCATAGAAGCAAATGGAATTTGTACAAAGTTTGTGTGCACTATAGGTTTGTCCTGTGTAGTAAATACTGTAGAAATTTAAATCAAAGCTATGACATCTTGCAGCCAACAGTGTGAACACAAAAAGCTCTCTCAGAGAGTTTCTTCTGACTTTATATTCTTCAGTCAGCAGAAACAGCATAGCTTCCCCAAAGACTAACTCATACCATGCCATAAATTAAGAGTAGGAAACAGCATTATTTTGAAACTGTGTAATTATTCCTGAGTTCCTTAACCAAAACTTAATTCCTTATCCTCCTTTGACAGGTTAGCTAAGCCATGGAAAATATTTACCTGTCATAACTGAGGACTGTCCTCAGGTAACTCCTAGATCAGATAGATTTTTTTAAAGTAATAAAACAACATTTAATCTCATGGGTCAGATTGCCCCCAGTACCTCACTCTCTCTATACAAGTATGATAATAAAAGTGCTTAACAAACAGCGCAACAAAAGATATAGCAGATGTGGTTTAGATGTATGAAAACGATGCTTTGCAGTTCATTATAGAAATGCAAACATATTTTCTGGAAATCAGTGGAAGATTTATATCTAAATATCATTCATGAACTGAGTGCTTGTCTGTATTTACTGAAATAGGATAGCTAACAAACTTCTCTTAGTAACTAAGCCAGAAATCGAACTCATATTTAAGAGAGTTTTATGATTCTGGATGTTAACATTTATGATCTATAATTCCTTTTCCACATTGAAGGAATAAAACCGGTTGTTAGTAAGACTATAGAACACCTTTTGAAAATATGAACAAACATGCATACTCAACATAAGTGGCAAATGTGAAGGTTTTCAATGTAAAACTGGTTTATTCTGAACTTGTCCAGGGAGAATAGACCAATTCAAGTGAACAACTATAACCAGCCTGAAGTTCCTGAAAAAGCAGGATTGTTTTATTATCTATAACAAGGCAAAAGAAAAGTGGGGATGATTCTATGCCCTTGATATTAATTCAAGAGGTAACATCACAAACTTAAATTCTATCACTCAAATTCCCTGAAATTTCTTACATTGAGGGGCAGGAGGAGGAGAGGAAACAGGGAGATAAGAAAAAAAAAACAAAACCAAAACACTTTGGAGTAGAAGTTACTTGAAGTAAATTGACTTTATAAGCCAGGTTTCACACTTTAAATGTGGAGGACTTTGCTGAATCTGTGATAGAGACAAAGCAATTCCCTTTCTCTTTTTCTTTGGTCAGACATAAAACTTTAGTAAGGCTCATTGAAGTCAGGTAGGCTCACAGAAAGGGTTTGGACACTAGTACTCTACAGACTGATTTTGCTTTTCTCACTTCATCCATCACAGGTCAATTGCTAAATCCTGGCAGCTTATAAGAGCACATCAGGTATAGAAAGCATTTGCAGAATACTTAATGGCCACATACTAAAGATTTTAAAGTTCAACAGCACCATCAGAACAGCCTACTGAAGAGCGGTGTTCTTGGAGCAATCTGAAAATTAGCATTAAACTCCAAGGGCACTCTCTTCTACATGCATATCAAAGGTAGTAGAAGGCTCAGCATTTACTCTTCAAGCACTGATAGACAGTCCCTGACTTCACTGGCATTGCTCAATGTGAAAACTTCCTTCTTATGTATAACTGAAAAAATTACTAGACTCTATTGCCACCCCTTTCTAAAAAATCTTGTCTTAATTTAGTGGTCTGAACTTCTTGACCTTCCTGTTCTGAAAGACTACCTTGATGGCTGACTTTTTTGTCATTCACAATACATTGCTTTATTCTTTATAAGGTAGTTCATTTGTGTTGGTAACCTTTTTTATTTTCTCTGGAAATTCTCATTTTTAAGTGATGCACAAAACTTGTGGAGCATAAGTTGAACTGTCTTCAGGGTTGCTTTCATACTCCTTATTCTATTAATGTCAAAAGGTTTTTTAGTCTTCAAATCCATTCCAACTGTGTTTATTAAAGAAAGAAACAATGCCATCTGTCAGTCATTTTCTCCAAATGTTGAAATCACTCTTTATTATGAGCAGTATATCTGAAAATAGACTTGCAGAGAGTATTTCTTTTATATTAGTTACTAAGAAGGAGCTGGTGTTATTGTCATTTTATTTGTGTTCAGCCCACTGGCTGTCTAAAGGAATTTCTACCAGTGCAAAAATAAAGGAAGATATTTGCAAATGTATTTTTATAAAAAGAAACCTGGGATTTTACACATTTATCTTTTTAAGAAAGTAGTTGATTTAAAGCAAAATTTCTATATTTTATTATTTAATTTCCTCACATCAAATTACATTTTAGTACTTTCAGAATTCATAATATTTCTATTTATGACATATTCCTTTTCAATTTACCTATTTACTGAACTAAAGAAATGGCAATTGGATATGAACTGTGATACAAATATTAAAAATTGAATACAGTTTTTTGTAATACTATTTTAGAAACAATGTCACAGACTCATAGGATCACATAAAGGTTGAGGCTGGAAGGGACCGCTGGAAGTCATCACTTCCAACCTTTCTGCTCAAACAGGGTCACCCAAAGCACATAACTCAGGATTATGTCCAGATGGCTCTTGAATATCTCCAGGGAAGGAGACTCCACAATTCCTCTGGGCAGCCTTTTCCAGTACTCAGTCACCCTAATAGTAAGGAGTTTCTTCCTCATGTTTGGAAGGAACTTCCTGTGCTTCAGTTCATGCCATTACCTCACCCAAATCCCCTCAAACAAGGGAAAGATTTCCTTTCACCAGACCTTCTCCCTGGTCTGCTGGGTCAGAGATTCCTGAGGGTTAGACTTGGCATTGAAGACTGCATCAAAGAAGGCATTCAGTACCTCTGCCTTCTCTGCATTATCTGTCACCAGGGTCACTGCTTCATTCAGTTGTCTAAATTTATCCACAAAACTATTGAAGCCTGTCAGAATTGCAGAACTAATCCTTGATGCTTAAATCCCTCATGCATCCATAGACCAGGTAATTTCTCATTTACATTTGGAGCTTTAGCTGACAGATGTGTCTAGAGACTACCACATAAAACACAGAGTAAATTGAATGGTCTTGTTCTTACTGAATAGGCTAATTTTCTTCCTGATTTCAAGTGGTAATTTCCATTGTGAAAGCTGTAACAAGGGTATTATGGGAAACAGAGAAGACAAGAAGGTGCCACTGTTTTTTGATTGATTTTTTTTTTTTAATTGTTATATACTAGCAATTATTATTATTAAGTATTATTATGTCTTTCTTGTACTCAGGAGTCCAGACCTGACATAGTGCTCCCAATTTTGTCTCAGACACTAAATATCTCTAAACCTGCAAGGATGTTCTAGAATGTTTTAGTAAAGAGTGGATACTCATATGTGAACAACTGAATGGAGCATTTCATCTCCTTTGATGGGCTTTTGATTTGAACAGGTCTACTCTGAAAGTGCTTGTTTCCTTCTTTGGCTACAATGAAGGACTCTGACCATTTCAGATGAAGGCACCTATTGGCAGCAGTGAGTGGAAAAAGTCAAGAAGGTGAGTTACTCTGCATGGTCATCTTTGTGATTTTGGGTACAGCTTTCAACCTTGGATTTTTCAGAGAAATTACAAGTGAACAAACTTGTAGAAGATTAAATCAGGTAAAAATAATTGATGGAATATATGTAGGCAATATTTAGGGAATTAAACTGAAAATTACAAAGATGATATATGTCTTTATGTGCTTATACACAATTTAAGTAATAGGTTTTATGCTTCTAATTTACCCCAAAGGCCATATCTTCCATCAGATCTACAGCTAATCTTATCTATTATGATAAGAAATTGCATTACCATGGGCATCCATGATACAGTCAAACTCATACTGAGTTTGATTGCCTCTGTTAAATATGTAGTCAGATAGGTATGGGTTGAGATCAGTAGACAAAATCTATTGTGTCCCTAGATTTTGTGCACCACGGACTAGACTAAACAATTGTGAGATCTCTGATGTAAGTCCCAGTATCTATAAAGTTGGTTTTAAAATGTAGGGACAACATGACTGCACTGTTGAACTCATAACTGAGTTCCTTGACTTAGCAGCATGACATCATCAGATTTTGTAGATAATGCCCATAAATTAGGTAGAAGCTTTTAGGAAAGACTTTATAACTGACATTCATCATGTGATATAAACGCTTAGATGATGCTAGCTAGGCACATTCACACTGTAACTATACCTATTAAAATTATGCTGAGAAGTAAACTGGACTCAAATTTTTTTGCAGTCTTACCCCAAAACTTAATTAACACATGCCTGAGAGAGGGGTTTTGTCAAGGTAGTTTGGTTGCTACCTGAGCTTTAAGATCCTCCTGACCCCCTTCTTAACATAAAACATGGACATATTTTTGGTATAAATAATGAAGAACATTTGTCTTCAGAGCTTTACATGTTCAGCAAATGTGACTCCCCAGTTGTCTGAGTTCCTTTTGACCTGCACAGTTAAGTTCATCTTATTCCAAAGCCATTGGCTGCAAAACTGTACTAGAAGCTGCCTCATTCAGATCCTTTGTGGTAGTTAACAAACAAACTAAACAAAGAAAAGCTGCAGATATTCTTAGATAGGAGTTCCCAACAGACATAGAAAAGGAAAGCACAATCCTGTGTTACCATCCTGACAAAAGGAAACCACAGGTTTGTGGAAGTTAATTCTTCTTTACCCAGTCTTCTCAGCCTCACCTTGCTGATGGGCATTGTGTACAGGACACTGCATTAACGGAAGAATTTATAGGAACTGCTACATATACTTTTTCTTTTATACACTTTTACCATACCATTGGTATTTCTTCTTTGCCTCAGGATTTTTATTTTTTACGTAATCTACGGATTATTTTATTCAGATTTAATTGCAATTCATCTTTACTTCTGTTCTATTTTAACTCAGATATTTAAATAAATAAAACCTCTAATGAGCAGTTACAGTTAAAGAACAAAACAAACCAAAACAATTTAACATAATGTACTATTTTTTTTCATTTCCACAGAACTTGCCAGCATTTTAGCACTAGACGAGAGGCATCTAATGGTTATTTAAATTGAACAGTTAAACTGAAAAGCACTTGCATTAGAAAATTGTGTATATTCAGATTTGCTGAGATACAAACATCTTTGCTTATTTTTTACTTTCATTTGTGTTACATGGAATTGATTTTCGTCACAGTTGTAAATACCCAAAGATAAGCCTAGTCTTACTCTATGCTAGAAAGACCCTGATAACAAGGTAAACTATAAACTGATTTCCTGATTTTTTAACACTTGATTTTGCCAGCTAAATAACAGATCTAGTACATACAACCATGAATACACTTGCATATTGATATTAACACAATGATGTACATATATGTGTGTGGGTGCTTCTGTATATCACCTTGAAATGCATCATTGTATAACTGAAAGCTCCTAGGTTCAAGCTGAATGCTCCTAATAGGAAAAGGAACACAGACATTTATCTGAAAGTCAATGAGAGAGGAAGTATTGGTTCCCCTGCATCACCACTTAAAATCCAGTATGCAATATATAAACTGTTGTCCAGCAGCCTTCCTTATGCAGGTAATTCTGCTGGAACAGGTGTACTTAATCTAATGAGGAATGAATATCCAAGGCAGAAATGAAAGCTGCAGAATGAACCCTAATTAAGCAAAATTTTTCACATCTTACAGAATCATACAGTCCATGTCAGATTAATTTTACAATACAAAGTGAAATAACTATAGCATGATAGTATTACGAGAACAGCTGCTACCAAAAAGTCACTAAGTTTTTCTAGCTCTAACAGATCGGGCAAAAAATATTTTTCTTGCATGTTGGCTAAGTAGCTCTTTATGCATTATCCTCCTTTGAGGATAGTGTCCTTTACTGTAACAAAGAAGTACAGCAGAAACAGAAGGCACTTTTTTATGCTGAAGGAATAATTTCAAGGTCCAACATTTGAATCTCAGGCAGCTGAGAGTGGTCATGTTCTTACATCTGTGGTAAAGTGTTTTGCAATGCATTGTATTCAGCTCAGAAAAATTCCTCCCTGAAAAATGATATAATAAATATTACATGTTTATTAAATTTATTCAGAGATTACTAGTACCTTCTTTAGACATTACTAGTATCTTGTCTCCTGAGAACTCTGAAACAAAGATATCTGTCAGACTGAGATTGTAATCTCCTTTTAATAAAAATAAAATATACATCCAAAATAATATTTGTCTAGGATTTGTCCAGGAGGACATGACCGTGAAGTCCATTAAGAGACTCCCTAAGCCCTTTCAAAACACCATAGATATAGACCTCTGGATATAAAGTAATTTAAGTTGCACACCAAACAAATATCTCTAGGAATACTAAGCATGAATGATTATTATGGTAATTCTGGGGAAAAAAACACAGGTGAACAGTTTCCCATCAAACTGGAACCCAGCTTTTAGAAGGTGAATGTCAGCAGTACCTGAATATTGAACTCAGATGCTTGATTTGATGCATAAGTTTCTGTGTTTTTTTTTTCTGATTCAGTTACAGGAATTACATAGTTAGCCAGAAGTATAGGCACCAAAGTTCTGTTTTCATACTGTCCTTTTGTTTCCTTTTTTTTCTTTTTTTTTTTTTTTACTAATACAATATTTTAGGGTCCTCCTATCAAGATGTCAGCAAAAAGGTACTCCAAAGTACTGTCTTTCAGAGTTGGACTTTACTTCTGATTTCCATCTGAGAGTTTTCTGAATGCTCCTGAATGAAAACAAGCTTCAAAGAATTTAATTTTCATTCAAACATTAAGTTTTTTGATTATATAGCCCTTGATTTTACTGTAAAATGCCAACATGGTAACAGTCATCTTACAATTTCTCCTGATGTGCAAGGAAAAGGCTAAATTAAATCTTCTTGAATGCATCTGATATTTATTTTATAATTAAATTTGTCTAGTGTCAAAATTAGAAGGAAAACCTCAGAAGAGTGGTAGCCGGAAAATATGTTTAAGGTCCTCTGAGTAACCTTTAGAACCTCTGAGAAAATATATTACATTTGCGTGCCAACATTTTATCAGGCGGGGTGGATACAGGTGCACCTTCTGCCAAAAGATACCAGAAGCTTCCCCCATATCCAATACAACCAATGATAACCATTCCAAGCTGGACCCACAGCTAGCCAAGGCCAAGCCCATCAGCAACAGTGGTAGTACCTCTAAGCTAAAATATTTAAGAAGGGGAAAAAGTTACTGCTCAGGAGCCATTGCAACTAGAAAGAGGATTGAGAATATGGAGGTCCATGGTGGAGCATGTATCAATCTCCATTCCTTGGAGGACCCTACACTGGAGCAGGAGGATGCCCAAAGGAGAGTCTGACCCCTTGTGATACCTGCCTTGGAGCAGGGACCTGTGACCATGTGGAGAGAGGAGCACATGCTGGGGCTCAACAGGGGACCTATGCTAATGTAGTCAGCTCCTGGAGGATGCACCTTGTGGAAAAAAACTACACGGAAGCAGTTAATGAAGAGCTGCAGACCTTGAGAAGGACTCACAAGGGAGAAGTTTATGAAGGATTTAATCGGTAGTATCTCATGAATGGAACTCCACGCTGGAGCAGTGGAGGAACATGGGGAGGAAGGATCAGCAGTGACAATAAGCAATTAATTGACTGCAACCCCCATTCCCTGTAACCCTGTGCCATTCAGGGGGAGGAGGTATAGAAGTTGGGAGTGAAACTGAGCCTGGGAGGAAGGGACGGGTAGGGTGAAGACGTTTTGAAGGTCCAATTTTATTTGTTATTATCCCACTCTTATTTGATTGCAAATAAATTAATTTCCCCAGGTCGAGTCTGGTTTGCCTGTGACAGTAATTGGTGTGTGATCTCTCCCTGTCCTTATCACAACACACAAGGCTTTTGTCATATTTTCTTTCTCCCTATCCCCTTGAGGAAGGGGATTGACAAAGCAGGTTGGTGGGAACCTAGCAGCCAGCCAGAGTTAACCTAATACAGCAAACCAGGACACGTTTAAGTAACATGTTGAGTGTACCCTGTCTTTCTGCAGAAAGTGGTGTTGCGTCCTTTATCGTTTGTCCTTTATCCTGTATAGACATTATCTCCAGGAAGCCCAAAGAACATTGCTCTTTCAAAAATCCATATTGAGTCAACTTGAAGATCAGTCCAATTCTCTGGACAAATGTTGACGTTATATGAGCTTGATCAGATATTTTTAATGCTTTTCATGAAGTAGTCTCCATATACAAAAAGGACATAGGATTTTTTCAGCAGACAAGAATCTATTTTGTCTATACTTTGAGCAGATATGGTTTAATCTTCTCACAACTCCAGTAGACTAGTTCACTGCTGAGTGAACATGGTAACCACAGCCTCAAGCTTGAGCTAGTGCCATTGAAGGTGAGCCAATTCATAATCTGCAAGTGAAGATTATGAAGTGAGATTTGGATAGCTACACTAACATGAGTTCTTGTTGGTTTAAAACATGAACAACTGTACTGCAGAAACATGTCTTAAAATTTTAGAGGGTTAACCTCTTTCCAAAGATTTTCTGCTGCACAGTTATAAATCTTCGGTACCAGGAGTGACTGTAAATCAGTTAACCATTTTGTTGGTTGGTTTTATTTTGTTTTATTTTTTACCCCAGAAAGGGGTAAAATAAGAACTTGGAGATAATCAAATGTAATGAAAGCTGTAATGATGCATTTATAGATCCTACAGACTGTAATACTGTGCATAGCTTTCCATGAACAAATGCAGATTTGAATGACACATGAGCCTAAGGTCAGTCTCCAGGCCTGTTATTAACAACGCACTGAAAGCTTGACTTCCATTCTGTTCATTGCACTTATTTGTTAAATTTTGTTTCATTTTTAAGGTCTTGAAAATTTTCATTCTGATATGTATGCTGCAAAAGTGTGCTCACTTTATGCTACAACACATACTTTGCATGCTGTCTTTAAGAAACATACAGGAAGTTTCAGTGACTTCCTTACACATTGTTTTCAGAACTGCATTATTTTTTCTTGTTCCACAAGACCTCTAAAAGAAATCCATTCTAAAGAAAATTGGTTGAATAGTTCTAATATTCTGAATACCAAAATCCCCTGGTATGGAATCCTGTGAGATAAATTATAGCATAGAAATTCAGGATATACTATTTGTTCTAAAATTCACATAATTAAACATGCATTTATCTGTGCATCCTATTGCTATTAAAATGTCAAAAAGTATTTTTTTTTCCCCAGATAGCATTACATTTTTTACTTTTAATGTAATTATGGAAACCCGTAAAAAATATTATTCATAGGCAGACAGATTAGGACCACCTTTTTTATTTTAAAATTATAGTCAGATGTGCAATCAACAGATAAAAGGCCTTTAGATATCTCTTGGAAGTTCTGTGTAACTGTAATCCTAGCTGACATTTGACAGATTCTCTGTCAGATTTCAATGTTTTATCTTCTTCTCTGAGTTTATTTTTAAAGTGTGGCTATGAAAACTCTGCACTGTATAGAAAGCTTATTTGTAACTGGCATAATGCCACAAACAACATATGTAGGTGTAGAACATATTGCAATATTCCACAACATGAAGCATTTATTAGAAGAAATCTTATTATACATTTGATTTAGCAATGCTTTGCTTTTTAAAATATGAGTCCATTTTAGGTCTATATATAAAAAAATATAAATTATTCATTATCTAAACTACTGCATGAATACCAAATTTTGTTGCAAATTTCAATAGGATCTCTAATGAGATTTCCGTGAATATAGTATGTGTATATAGATAAATTTACCTAAAACCCATGTATCCATTTGCATACCAAGAATGTCTAGCAATTCTTACTCTCAGGTGATTGATATTTCCTGTATTTGACAATCCAGTATTGTAAAGTTTTTTGTGGGTAAGCCTAGCTAATTTGTCAGAGTGAAACCAAATCATAATACTCATCTGAAGCGAAAAGCAGTTAAATTCTGTGTAAAGGTCTGCTGTTTACAGATTCTCCAGCTTTCATACATCACAGCACTCTTCACCTTGCTCTACTTACAGAAGCCAAGCCATTGCATGTACCAGTATGCTGGGGAGCTAGGATAGGACCCAGCAGCTATACACAAAT
Source organism: Pezoporus occidentalis (assembly GCF_034315485.1). NCBI lineage: Eukaryota > Metazoa > Chordata > Aves > Psittaciformes > Psittacidae > Pezoporus > Pezoporus occidentalis. The sequence continues at coordinate 2,704,431 of NW_026914611.1, read as the reverse complement.
GGCACTGTATTGGGTGCAGATGCCCAGGTATTGGCAGAAGGGAGAGCTTCAATGGTGACCTCTGTGAGGAGAGGCTGGGGCTGCCCCATTCTGGACACAGATGGTTCCAAGCAGAGAATAGACCCACTGCAGGACACAGCTGAGCCCAGCAGACAAGATGGTGGCACACTGGGGAAAACATATTTAAGAAAGTGTACACACTGCAGGGCGGTTACAAGTACAGTGCTGGGAATGTGGGCAGCTAAAAGAAGCTGGAAATGAAGGAGTGAAGTTGAGCCTGGGAACAGGTGGGGGCAAAGGTGTTAGAATTTTTTGCCTTTGTTTATCACTACCCATGTAGATGCCCAAGATGGGCATCTTCAGAAACTGCTCTTCCTCTCTTACAAAGTATTTGGATGATATTCTGAGGTCTGTGTGAGCATTTTGAAATGCACTTTATAGATAAAGTAACAATATCAATACTTACAAATAAACAGCAGTTAGGGACAAATCCCCATCTCAGAGGTCTTGAGGCTTGAGACTGGAGTGTATACTGCTTAGTGACAGCTCCCTCTGTAGCAGATTTTTTTGGACAAGGCTAATTAAAACAGAGATGGGCAATAAACTAGCAATTAGGTGATGGAAGTAGTTAAGAATACAAAGATTTCTCTCCCTAGTCCTCTTACATTTAACAGCAGAGGCATACATTTCCCTGAGACGAGGCAGACTGAACCTTGAGGCACATGGAGGGTTATAGCACTTCCTACTTGTTTTCAAAACTCTTAGGGGAGGAGATCTATGCTTAATTACAGCTGTCTGGATTACGCCCTGGAGGCATAAAAATCACAATAATAATAAATAATAGTAAAATAGTAATTAATAGTGGAAAAAATAATACTCTTAAATCAAGTATTACTTGTCATGTAGGTGTATTGATTGTATAGGCAATAATTATTATTATGAAAGCCCCACTGTTTCTACTTTTTCTCTGAGCCAAGTTAACCCTTATTCTTTGGTGCCATACACATAAATGAAATATCCTGCCTTGGAAGGCTCTTGGTATAAAAGCAAAAGCTTCACTCCCTGTAAGTCAGTGTCACATTAGTGGCAACTCTGTTAGAAACAGAAATAGATCCCAGTGTGATACCAGAGTTTCTGTTTCATATTTCAAATTACGTTAATGGTCAGATTCCAATAAATAGTAAACGCCTCTTATATTACAATATGTTTTATTACAATAAGCTCAGAATTATAGAATGTTATTAATATTGAATAAGTAGACTTGAATGTGGGAATAGCAGTAAATAATCAATAGTAAAATGTTGGAAGATGATTGAATAATTATTCAGGCCTATGGTTTTGATATTAGAAAAATATTTCTTGAGCTGTTTCTTTTCCAAACCAGAAGCTCTGGAATTCAGTGCAACCTTCACAAAATACAATCTGAAAAAGGCAGTTATAATTTTTGTTACTTTGTTTTCATTTCATAGTTGTATATCTAACAAGTTCCTTCTGTCACTTATATTTCTGTACAACTGGACTTTCAGTCACATTCATATCACAGTCAAGCATCACAGTCACATTTCTGTTTATCTTTTGATAATTCTACATCCCCCTAACATTTTTATTTTCTTTCTGCTTCCATTTAAGAGAATAGGACACAGAGAGTAAAAGTCCTGAGGTTTTCTCTGTAATTAGAAAAGGATGAGAAGCTATCCTATGTACAGAGCACTTAAATTAGACACCTGCTCTCAGTAGCTCATTGGAGGAATATATCTCCACTGCCTATATGAGAATCAATATAGACTAGCCTTCTAACTTAGGTACATATATTTGGAATTCATCTGCCTACTTTAGGTATCTTGAAAGCATACGAGTCTTAATTATGAGTCTCACTTTGTAACAGCCTTAAAGGACAATTCACTGCTTAGGAAAGAGCAGATGTGCTGGTCTCTAGAAGAAATACCAGTATCTTTTTTCAAGCTATAGAAGGACCTTGGGGTTACCTAACTATTATGGAAGTAATTCTGTTGCTCATGTAAAGGCATCTATCCCACTGAGGGGTAATAGGGCGTCTGGAACACCTGTGTAGAGCTAATAGATATACAGGAAACCCATTATCTTCCAAACCACCAAACAGATGCCAGGCAGAATGAGCTGGTAAACCTAAAATGGCACTGATGTCAGGAATCTTGCCACTACAATTGAATGTTATTCCAGGTTAAGACGTGTATGTATTTTCCACTGGTTCTTTTGGAATCTCAGTAAGAAAAGCACTAGCGTTCAAGGCTGATTATAGGATTTATTGCATAAAGGGTTGAAATTATAGAAAAGTTGGTAGCAATCTTCTCTCCATCCTGATGAGAAGTACCCCAATTTTTGTGACACCAGATGAGGCCATCTTCATGGCATGGCATCATGGCATGTTGCACAGAGTTCTTGTCCATGATGAGGTTTATCAGCCCAGCATTCTTGTTCACAATACAGGTTTGTCAAACACTAATAGCATTATGTCTGTTATGTGGACTTAGATCTGAAGAATCTCCTGGACAACACACTCTAATATCCTCATCTCTTTAATAAAATTACAATTCTTGATGAGGTTCATATAGTATTTCCAGTGGACAAGACAATGCAATATGGTTAAATGCATGTAGAATCATGTACATTAAAAATATATTGATTTTATGTATTTTGATTAATTATACTGTTATTCAGATACACCTCGATAAAACATCATGTTTACTTGTGATACATACTTCTGAATGGTCATGGGTAGTGTCTACATGTGAGTTATATGTACAAATTTCCATTATAGGCACTAGACTTCTGGGACTTGATTTGCTTGCCTAATGAGGTAGGGGAAGCACTATTTGAGTCCTAAATTATCTTTTATAGCCTCCAGCTCCTTCTACATGGAGACACAGATCTCCCATCTGTTTTCTCAGATAATCTAAGCAACTTCAAATAGCACTAGAGGCAATTTTAAGGCAGCAGATCAAACTCACAGCTTGTGCAGCCTAGAAGGCAATTCATCACATGAGCCATTATGGGTTAGGTTTACTTGTCTATCCATTGTTGCTGTCCTAGGATTTCTGAGAAATACTCACTTGAGGGCTATAGGACCTACAAAATACCTGTGACATCCTGAAGTAGCTAGGAACTTGAAGGATAACTAGGATACCTCAAACACTATAAGACCCATTTTTTAGGCAAATAAATCAAGCTTTATATGTCTACTTTAGAAGCATTAGAATTGCTCTTTAGCCTCCACTAATTAATGTTCATTCACTGTATTGGGATCTTAGACACCTAAATCTCACAATAACACCTGTATTGAGACACTTATAATTAAATGTCTGAAATGGGAACAGAATTCTTACTGCTTAAAACTGTGTGTTGGGTCTGTCTGAGGTAGGGTTAATTTTCTCCATAGCAGCCCTCACAGTGCTGTGCTTTGTACTGGTACCTAGAAAGGTGTTGATAACACACCAGTGTTTACTACTGCTGAGCAGTGTTCACACAGCATCAAGGCTCAAACATTCAAACATGCCCCTAATTTAACACAGGAGGCTGGGGGTGGGCAAAATCTTGGGAGGGAACATAAGTAGGACAACCAGGACAGCTGACCCAAACAGAGCAAAGGGATATTCTATACCCTATAATGTCTGCTCAGCAATAAATCTAAAAGAGGCGCAAGTGGGGGCATTTGTTATATATGATGTTTATCTTCTGGAACAACTGCTACATATACCGAAGCCCTGCTTCCCTGGAACTGGCAAGACATTGCCTGCTGATGGGAAGTAGAGAATAAATCTTGTTTTCCTTTGCTTCTACACGCATCCTTTGCTTTTGCTTTATTAAACTGCCTTTATCCTGATGCAGGAGGTTTTTTTCCATCTTACTTTCTCCAATCCCTGTCCTGTTGATCTGGCAAACTTTCTTCCACCCTATACCTTCCTCTGTGATAGACTGCAGAAAAGAGCATACACCTACAGTTGAATTTCCTGTGGAAAAGCCATCTTAGCTTCAAACTGTCATTGGAATTAGGTTCATAGAAAGGATGACTCATTTTGTGCCACAGATAACCATGCACAAAATGCTGTTCCCTTTAGTTGACTCTGATGTGGGAATGCTATTCTGTGGCAGAACGGCAGAGTGGAAAATTGGTATGTATTCCTTTGCTCATCTTCTCCACAGCAAGACTTTTCAGAACCTGACTTAATGTTTTAATATAACACTTATAGTTTTTTATTTTCAAATTATACCAGACAGCTGGAGACCTTACAATTTATTAAAAGTATCTGTCTGCTTGTTTGATTTTTTTTCTTCCCCAAGGCAGTGCTCAGACAAGTTTGATTGACAAAACTGCGAAATATACTTACTGTAGTTATTGGCATTTTCCTCAGCATCAGAAGCACAAATTAAGTTATTAAGAACACTGGCTTTGTCCACATAACCCAGGATAGAAACTCGGGGCGTTCCTATAAGCTAAACAACTTGGCCAGGAATGCAAGACAAAGGACTACAGAGAAAGAGAAAGAACATAAAAGACAGATTTCACACTGTATGATTAAATAATTTAACTGGAAGAAGAACAATTTTTTTGTTCCTTCCTAAATTATGATTTTACTAATTCTTGTATATTTTTTGTAAGCAATAACAATGTAATCTAAAATTCTTAAACACTCCTAGAAGCAAAGGCTGGAAGCTAGCTTCTGTTTTTTTCAGTTCAGAAGAACATCTAAGTCACCATAATGCAGCATTATGTTCCTTCTGACTCATTCTCTTAATAGAAAGGCATGACAATTTTCCCTCTTTCAGTACACTGGACATCTACAATAATACTAACAAGATTTGTCCTAAAGAATATTAGTTGAGACTGATTACATTATATGAGGCGGAAAAAATCTCTATAATTCATCCTTGATAAGTGATTTCATTTATATGCAGTGAGTAGAGCTATTTCCCTGAATTTTGGAGCATTTATTTTAAAATAAATGTAATTAACATTTAATTTTACATGAAAACACATAGTAAAACAGAGCTTTTTGAAAGCATCTAAATTTTTACTATGTGATATTTACATCTGTTAATAAAAGATTTTAATAGTGCCTTTCTAATTTGCATCTTAGTAAATGAACTAGGGTTAGCCAGTCTCACATTTAAAATCATATGTCTTGAGATGAACGTATTATAGAAGAAAATCTGCTAGATATAAATAAAATACAACACATAGTAAGAGAACAAAAATTGCAGTTGCTCAGAGCAGTCTACTTATGCCCTAAAACACCTCAAAGATCCTACAGAATGCATTTCTGTATCTATAGAGATGCACACACACATATTATTTCTACATATATTATGGTCCATCAAATTTCAGCACTGCATCTGTGCTAGCAAACATCCATTCTAGACACTATGGACCTAGAGAAGACGACTGTTTATGTGTTGAAACTGTCAAGTATTCATCTGGCCATCATCTTTCACCCTTATAAAACACACCCAGTAATTAAACTGTATCTATATAAGATCTTTGCCAACACTTTATTCTCCACTTAAGACAGGCACAACTGTATTTTCAATGTAATTTTACATTATTTTTTAATTATTATTTCTTTAAATTTTTAACTCATAGACTACCTGTATTTTGTTTTGTTAAGCCAATTTAAAATTGTCTCTTGTTTCCTTTCTGAAAAGCTAAGTATACTGGATGTTTTGGCAGGTATGGCACATTTTTGAAAAAAAAAAGGAGACACTTGATTATTGACCTGAGTGTCAAATCTTCCTGTTTCATTTTTGACTATTCAGACCTGACAACTGCAGGAGCATGATTCTAAACTGATTTCACCTTTCCAACATATGTGGCAGTGTCACCTGTTTCATTCCACTTATCTGATGCTATGTCTCATGGAACACTACAGATTTAATGCTTTTGGAAAGAACTAGGATGAATGTACACTAATATCTATCCGTCTTCATGGTGGACCTTAATAGAGAAACAGTTTGTTGACATTATATATGAAGATAACTTCAGACAGGCATTGTACTAAATATCATCATAAATGACAGAGGAAAGGATTCATGATCAGAATACTTTTGAAAGAAAGCAGTGAGAAATGGGACAGTATCTTCTATCCTTTTATATGAATGTCTTGCTTGTGTTTGCAATGCTCCTTATTTTTTGAGATACATTCTATTCACATACTTTATTTCTTTTTGTATTCATACTCCTTTCACTTTAAACTTCAAGCTAAGTATAATACTTTTAGAATGTTTTCCTACTCTATGCAAGTACTGAAGAAAAAACATTCCATTAGAGAGCACATATTCATAGCGACTTCAAATACAGATGGATAAACAGACAAAAAAAAAAAAAAAAGAAATCAAAGCAGTAAGTGTTAACAAATGAGACTTCACTAAAAAATTTCAGTAAAAAAAAACAACCTCATTCAATATTATGACTTCTGGCATCAAATATGATGATATTGATATGGAACATTTTGAAAATGGGACATGATTGTTCAATTTGTCTCTTAGTGGTGAGGGAAGTAATGTGCAAAATAATGATGAAACTGATGTGATAACCATATAATCCGTTAAAGAAGAACCTGCAGAATATTTATCTTATTGCATGACTTTTCTGGAAAAAAATCATTCTTCCATTTCTAGTAAATACATCAGTAAACTAAATAGTTCAGATCTTTGGGATATGATTAAGGAGACACTTTTCATAAGATCTCAGTAAGTAATCACTACAAATAGGATTGCAGTGAAGAAATATTTCAGTGTTTTGCCAAGTATTATGTCAATGGCAGTAATTATAACTGCTATTGAGCCTATGGCAGATTTAAGCCACAGGAGAGCTTGACATGTGACAGCATGCCATTTAAAAATACTGCCCAGACGTTATCTGTGGCGAAGGTTTCTTTTGGCTGTAGTGGTTTAAGGAAATGTTGAGAAATACAGGTTACAAATTGAGCAGTCCCCAGCAGTTATATGTGTTTCTGTCTGAACTTATTATAACTCTTGCATTTATGTTTGATAAAGCTGTTTGCTGTTCTTCTGTTGAAGTCATTAGACATTCCTAGCATTGTGCTGTGATATCACTAATTGAGAAAAATGTCATTAAATGTATTTTCAGTACATCACAAGATCAATTACAGTTGAGCTGTAGTTTATGCCTTTGCACAATACTTCTAATTTCTGGAAGTTCCAAGCTTGCAGTCATTTGATGCATCCAAATCTGTATCATCATGATCTTAGACATTACTCATAGGAACCAAAATTATGAACAAACATTAGATACCCCCTCCTATCACCATGAATCTTGACAATGAGAAGGCTGTAATTTGGAAATTTCACAAGACATATTTAAAGCACCACAAACAACAGTCAGCTATTAATCTGTTCTAAATACAGATAATGTTCAGAGACAAGAACTGTCTAAAGGCACTGGTTTTGTCAAGGGTTGTACCAGGATGGACGATAGGAAAAAAAATATTTTAAAATACTCCTCTGAAAGAAACATTGCACTCCTAACTCACGGAATAGAAACCTCCCCACTTAACACATAAAATAAAATAAAAAAGGTTAAAAGTTTTGCCTTCCTCTTAAGTGGAAAAGCTTGAGAATATAGCAGGTATTTCTTGGTTCCTATTGTTTTTTCACAGTCATTCGTTTTTAGTGGTCTGGGATACATTGTTCACAATATTTACTAATGTACTAAATATTTTCCAATATTTTTTGGAATGATTATTTTTGATTATTTTTCAGAAGATTCAACATCTAAAAGAATGAAAGTGTAGTAGATTAAAATTAACAAAGGGGAATATTTTTTTTTTTAGAAATAGCCAATAAATTAAAACTGCAGATGCTGTGCAATAGGAGAAAACACAATTGTTTAAAATAAACCACTGGACATTGTACTAGGTGTATGCGTCAAGGTTTTGGTATTGGGAGTGTCCTAGGTTCAGCTGAACCCCGGACAGGGGAATAGGAAGGGACTGCAGTGGTGGCTTCTAAGAGCAGAGATCAGGGCTGCCCTGTGCGGGACAGAGCTGGTTACAACCTGAAATTAGAATGTATTCTTTAACACTCAACACAAGGCTTACAAAATAGAGGAAAGAACTAAAGAATTCAGTGCCTAACAGTTCAGCTGAAACCTGATTTATATTCCAATAACTTTCCCATTTGAATGTTAGGTGTTAACCATATCATACTGAGGCATTTTGGAGCAGAGGAGAAGCGTGCTCTGCTACTGTGTTTCTTAAAATAGCTACTGTTTTTCTTTACTTGCCATATTTCCCTGTTTCAGCGATCTCCCGGTCAAAAATCATGGGGTCCCTGCCTCTGTTGAGATACTCTCATATCGCTTATCAACAAAAGACAATAAACTTTAAAAAAAGGATAAAATGTAACAAAAAATAATGTTGTCCACGATGCAGTATTTTCTCCTTTTATTTGGTCAGAGGCCAGAAGAAGTAGAAGTTCATTATCCATTTCAAATTGGGCTGGACAAGAAAAATATGCATAATAGTTTATTTGAGAATCAAAATGCCAAGGAGTAAAGAAAACATCTTACTGGGGATTAGGAAAGAACACAGAAATGAGAAAGAGAAAATAAAATCAGAAAGAGTGATAACCAATATTCTGATGTCTTTTTTTTTTTTTTTTTAACATATTGGGAAAAAGATGGAGAAATGATTTAATGAAATAAAAGCTGACTCTATGGTCTTGGCTAAAAATCAGTGACACCTTGCCTTGGATTTTGAAGTTAACTTTAGTAACAAAATACTTGTTATAAATTACTACAGTGGAACTCATGGTTCCTTAGTTATAAGGTAATTAAAAAATACTTTAATTACCAAGGTATTAATTTTTGTAGGTTTTCAGCCACTAAGAACTTAGTGTTATTTTATTTCAATTACTGACCCATACAATATATATAGTACACCAATAAATAATGAAGTAATTTACATGAGAGGCAAAAGAATCACAAATAAAAGTATCTACCTACTGATACTGAGATTTGTCTTATTTGCCAATTCAAAATAATAGATAAAAGTATTTATTCTGCTGCAGAATGATTCCATAATTAGTTATTCTGTTATTATTAATTATTTTGAATTGGCAATAAGTATGGCAATATGTATGAATATTTTAAGATGTTCCAGTCTACTTAGAATGATAAGGAGCAGGAACTATTTTCAGTGGCTGAAGTGAAATGTTATCTGGTGATGAATTTTCCCTGCTAAGATTTTTATTTGCACTGAAATGCCTTAGTGTTGTGCTTCAGCAATTTAGAGCTAGTAGAAAGCTAGATTAAATTTATAAAGCTACTTATATCTTGGTAAATCCATGCCAGCAGAGTAAGGTACTGAACAATTAATAGTTTAGACAGATAACCTACATAGCATAACAAAACAGTGTATCTTCTCTGCATAACATCTCTCTGACCTGACAGCTGTGACACATGACTGCCACACGTCTTTTTTGCCAGATGATAATTTTGATATTTATGTTACAAAAAAAAAAGTTTAGTACAAAAAAAAAACAAAAACAACAAAAAACCCACATAAAAACACATTAAAAAAAAACCAAAACAAAACAAGCAAAAAAAAAAAAAATGGGGACAAAGAATTTTCAGTCAGCGAAGGCTACCAGAAGAACAGGCAGAGTTTCAACTGCTGCCTGTGAAACTCAACAAGACCATACAATATGTAAGACTGTAGTGAAAAAATTTGAGAAGCTGGGGTTGTACTGTGAGAACACAAGTTTCTGATGGTCAGCAAACTAAAAGTAGTATCTCTTGAGAAGGTTGTCCTGGTTTCAGCTGTAACAGTTTTGTTGTTTTGTTTGTTTTTTTCTTCCTAGTACCTGGTGCAGTGCTGTGTTTTGACTTTAGTCTGAGAACAAAGCCAATAGCACACCAGCGATTTAGTTGTTTCTGAGCAGCATTTACACTGATCAAGGACTTTTCAGTCTCTCATTCTCTGCCAGTGAGGAGGGGCACAAGAAGCTGGGAGGGAGCAGAGACAGGACACCTGACCCAAACTAGTCAAAGCGGTATTCCATACCACAGTACATCACACCCACTATATAAACTTGGGGGAGTTACCCAGAAGGGCAGATCACTGCTCAGGTTGGGCTGGGTATTGGTCAGCAGGTGGTGAGCAATTGTATTGTGCATCACTCTTGTTTATTGTTTTCTTTCCTTTTCCCCTTTAAGTTTTATATTCCCTTATTATCATTATATTTCCCTTATTATTATTATTGGTGGCAGCAGTAGTGGTTTTGTGTTATACCTTAGTTACTGGACTGTTCTTATCTCAACCTGTGCTGTTTACATTCTTTCAGTACTCCTCCCCATTCCAGCAGGAGTAAGGGAAAGAAAGAAGGGGAGTGAGTGAATGGCTGTATGCTTCTGAGTTACCAGTTGAGCTTAAATCATGACAAGGGTTTTGCAGGTAACCCTAATTTACCAGGTCTGTGATTTTTATGATTTCACACACACATTTTCCATAAGATGTCAACATGAAATGCATTCTCTCTGCTCTGTTTGGTATTTGGAAAATGAACTGAGTCTCATCTCAGAGAGAACTACATAAGCCCTTGTTCCTGTCACTTCAGCTCTTGCAACATTTTCTACTGTATTAACAAGCCTGCTACATGGAAAAGCTCCAGCATTGTGAGTCGTAATTTAAGAGGATAAAAACAGTTGTCATAAAAAATAGTACTAAGGAGAAAGAACATGTCCCTATTAGATCATCAAAGAACACACTCTCATAAAGTATTTTCTTATTATGTGTTATTTCATTATGTTTGTAAGTTTAAGCAATTTTAAATTAAAGATTGTTAGGAATAAAACCATGGACCATGGGACACCCGATTTTCTTTCAATTGCCTTACAGTCCATAAAATGGATCTTTATTAATGTACAAAATAGAAAAAAAATGTGGACAGCTTATTCCTGATACATTTGAACCTCAAACTGGAGGGATAAGGAAGTTATCAATAATTGAAATTATGATTTAAAATGGAACCTGTTACATAACCTCAAATGTTAGTGTTGCTGTTATTGTACCCATAGGAAAGGCAACTTGAAGCCATGCTTTGGTCTGATACCTTGAGTGTCATTTCATTAGATTCAGATGATGAATTTTTAAGCTCATAGTGAGCTCATGCTCCCTGAATATAATGCTGTGAGTAAAGTAGGTGATGTAGAGGCAAAAAAAATATCACAGACCAAAATGACAAACTTTTAGTAATGTGTGGTTTGTTTATTGTTACATTATCTTTAATTGCCTATTCTAAATGAACAGAACTGTATAATAGTTTGTTGGCAACTAAAACTTTTAAATATATTTTCAGAGTGTTTAGTTAGATAATATATAATTCTAGTGTACTATGTAAATAACCCCTTTTTTCTCCTGTTCCTTCCTGTCTTGAAAGTTTCCAGTATATAATTAGACTAGGCATTATCTGCTAACAATTCTTGATGGATTTTTCACTTTTATATGGAGTGATTAAAAATCATTTGAGAGTAATAATGCATATAAATGGAAATTATTTTAAAGCACAGCTTAGAATTTGTCTCTGTGCTCTTGTGTGTAAAATGGCAGCACAGCTTCAGGCTCTGAAAGTTGAAATGAAAGCAAGCTGTCACAGCAGAATTATGCTGCGGATGTGGGTTGTGGTGGTGTCATTTTGGGTTTTTTTTGTTGCTGTGGGTTTTATGCAGGAGGTTTTTTTTTAATTAGAAGAGTCTTTCTAGCCTCTTTTTAAAGACTGCAGGACTAAAGTTCAACAGAGGAAACTTTCTAGTAGATTTTGTCCAAATGCACATGAATAAAATGCTTGATAGCCGAGTTTGTTCTAATTTTGCTTTCATCAGTGCCTCACTTAATTAATCAATAATTTCCTTGTGAACTACTGAGTTTTAACAGTGGAAAGTTAGCAAGCAAAAACCTTGCATCTGTTCCCTCTAGGCTTGATTAACTCTACCGTCCACACAGAGTAAGAGACAGTACTTCTTTACACTGTAAAGTACTTTATGAAATTAACTATGCTCTAGGGTCACAAGTCATCTCCTGCTCAGTTCTTGTCCTATCTTGTCCTTTCAACTCTTCATAACCTGGTTGTTGTATGTGTTCACTTTCTGACAGTGACCAGAAATCAAATTAAGAGAATCCGGGTCTCTCATATTCTTCTTTATCTTCTTCTAGCACACGTTAGTAGGTTATAAAGAAAAGAAACTCTCTAATTTCTCTTCCATAATAACATTCACAGTTGGATGAAGTACTAGCAGGGGACTTATATGTATGATCAAATTAAAACATAAAATTATCCCATTACATTTTCCATTTGATGCTGTTATAAGCAATTGCAAATAACCTTTCTCAACTAATTTACTTCATACCAGTCATGGTTTTCTGAAAAGTTGTTGCTTCCTTTCTCAAACATTTTCTCTCCAAGCTAAAAATGTATTACAAATTTTCTCACATGAAAGTTGTTACATAGTTTTGGATGATCACCCTTTTTACAGTAACATCTGCCCACTGCAGGGTGATTTTTCTTCTTTTTTTTTCTAGGAGGCAACAGAACAGAATCATAGATTTAGAATTATAAAACTATGTTATTTTTTTCTTTTTTATCTCAATTTCTTCCCTACTAATTAACTGATTCTCAAGTATTATTTCCATGGGAAAAAAGAAATATGCAGGATTTTCACTTTCTATTGATGAGTATTATTTGAAAGACAAAAGGACAAGTATTCGTCAGCAAAACAGAGCTCTAAATTAGATTCTGCAAAAGTGTCAAAATGGCTGTAGGGATCATGAGAAAAGCAGATCACTGACTACAAAAAAAAATATCAAAACGATAAAAATTACAGAAGAGTCTCCTTCACTTTAATTTAAAGAGATAATAGTTGGTTTTGGTTTTTTTTCAATATTATACTTGTTAATGAAATCTTTTTTGTTCTAAATTATAGACCTATATAGAAATATGTCATTACCCAGACCTATTGATAACAAAAAATATCAGGATTCTAACTTGTAGAAGATTTATCTGGAAAGGAAACGCATGTTCACTCAGATATTCACCACTCAATAGATAGGAATCCAGAACCCATGGGCATTTTGCCTTTGATTTCTTCAGGGACAGGATTTTGCACACATGCTTTAATTAATCTGGCTATAATTCTGCATGAGGACGTGGAATAATTTAAAACCACATATTTCTGTAGGTAGGGTCTGTTCCTTAGATCTCTTTATGCAGGGTGATGCATACATACCTTTTCCGAAAACATGTTAACAACCACTAAAATGTGTGATCCTTCTTACTTCTCGTATTTACTTGATCCACTGATTATTTAAATTAACGTTGAACCCTCCGCTACTACACAAAGAGTACACATGGAAATTTGCCAGCAATGGTCAGTCTTGTAAGAGTGTTGCCTTTTGTACATATGGCTGATTCAGTTTTCATGAGATTCTTTCAAGGTCAGGAATGCTCAAGAGGCTTAGAACTCTAGAGAGCTGCACTTTCATTGCTTCTAATATTCCTTCTGCTGTTTTTCAGATAATCATCAAAAGCATAAAGAATTTGGGCCATTCATTGAAAAATATTGGCTGAAACAGCTAAGACTGAAATATCTCATATCTGTGTCAGTACTTCATTACAGCTACATTAGTGATAATTGTAAGCAATTTCTTACAACTTCATTTCATGAGCTTACATGAAAAAAGTAAAACTTATTCAGGATACGTAATAAGAAAAACATTGTAGCAAACTGTTAAACAGGGTTCTCCCTGAACAGTCATTTATGATTCCCTTGGTAAAGCACTGGTCTTAGATATGAATGAAACACAGAGAGGAAAAATTGTGTTGCAACAGTGTGACCTTTCTAGATTGATTTGCCACTTAAAAATCAAGAAGTAATGCTTAAAACATGAAATTTTATGACAGCTTTAAGTAGATGGGGTAGAATGAAATGGCTAAGATTCTCATTCAAGAACTGCACACTTGCTGCTGGAAGCATGGCCCATAAATAACTGTGGTAACAAATAATAGAAAATAACATCTGTGGTTACACTAGCTCTGGAAAAGAAAAAAAGTACAAGGGCTATCAATCTCTATGCTTTAGGGCATAAGCCGATCACTAGCTAACATCAACAGGAAATCTCCCTTATTGTGTCTTGTTACACAATAAAGTAGATTACGAGCTTTTGTGACTTTGGAATAGCAGCTGACATCAAGCAGAGGCATTGATAAAGTACAGGACTAAAGAGAATATTTCTCCAACCCAACACTGTGACACTTACAATACATGCTACATCTTGCTTGCAGATTTGGGTCTAATCAAATGTTAGATTACCCATGAAACTAATTAACCAACCAGTCTGTAAAGAGAAAAATACTTGAAAAAAATGGAAATTCTAGGCAAAAATGAAAACTTTATTTAACTGAAACACTTTGCTTTTAAATCATACAGGACACATTCAACCAACTTGGATAATATTACGTAATTAATTAGCTAATTAAAGGCGATTCTTTCTTTGACAACATGTGAAAAGCAATAGTAGCATGTTCTCTTGGAAAGAGTTTAAGCAATGTTAGTTTTCTCAGTCAAATTAAATACTGAGAAAGTGATTCAGTTTAACTTGAATAAATACAGGGAATGGGTGAGTTAACTTTACATGGTCGAAACAAAAACTTTTTATGCTGTCCACTACAGAAGCTGGGGGAAAATATAAAAAAAAACAAATAAAAAAGCAAAAAGGCAGTGTGCTGCTTTTAATCAAGACTTCCTCTATAGCTAAATATTCTTACAGCTTCAACATACTATTTACATAAACAAACAACACTGTAGTTGAATGTGACGTTTCCAGCATCTCTCTGCCCATGGCAGGGAGGTTGGAACTTGATGATCTTAAGCTCCTTTCCAACCCAAATTATTCTATGTTTCTATGATCTCCATAATAGGCACTTGATGAAATAAAAGAAAGTATAAGCATGTAATGTGGTTAGAACAATATGCAAAAAATACCTCAAAAATAATGATTAATAAATAAGCTTAAGTGCAACATACAATCTATTATGCATCTTTGAAGATGTCTACTGCCTTCAGTGAATTTAATTGTGAATAACTTGGATTTAAAGCCCCCTAAACCACTGGTGATCCCTTCTACATGTCACAGATTCAATTCATAGCATAACACTCCTGTGGTTAATTTGATTTATACTTATTCAGGATGCACATAGTTGAGAACAGAATGAGAGCTTGTAATACACAGATAAGAAGAAAATGCTCAAGCTTTACCAACCAGAAATTCTGTCAGCATAAGAATCATTCTAGGATTATCGCATTCTAAGTGAAACCTAAAATGTCATAAAAGAAGCTGTAAATTAATGATTAATGGCATCAAGCACTTTTAAAACATGAGGCACAGATTCTTAACCAAATTTTTTTCCATTTCTAAAAATAAATCAGTTCATTTAACCTGCTTGTATGCCACATTCAGTTCAAGGTCTGTGGGTCCGGAAGAAGAGAATAAACAGAAGAACTTAATTACATGGTGAAGGAAATAACTGCAGAAGGCTGGGCAGGAATAGATTAGGTCTCCTTTTTCTACAGACTATTTTTGTTATTCTTTTTTTATTCCTTTTTTTATCATTAGGATAAAGAACATTGCAACCATTGAGAAAATAATTAATAGTGAACGTTTTCTGGCTATTGGTTATAAACCAGTAAAGTATGTGTACCCATGAAGGCACCATGGCACTGGGGACAGGTGGCAACAAGCAGTGAACATTAATCCTATCAAGTTAGCCTCCAGAGCTGGATGCCTTTATGTAGAATTCCTCTTGGAATGATCCTTAGCAAATTCTCATGCCTGAAGAGTGTCCATTCTCCTGTGGGAGACTGTCAGTTGGTACAAGTCAAAATCATTCTGGGGAATTTTCTGACACTTTGCTAGTATAAAAGATTGTGTTTTAATGCTTCAAAATGTTCCCAGACACAGCTATCTTCTGTATTAGGAGCTCCATAGTCATTTAATTCCATGCAATTTTGATCCCATAAATCTTGATGTCTTTTTACTGCACAGTGAGCCAGGGTTAGTGGGAAGAATGCAGAAGAACTTGTAACCCATTCTGTGGTTTGTTGCTTAATTTTTTTTCTTGGCAGAACAGACTTCCATCAGGCTGAGGTAGATCTAAAGCTCACAAATTCATTACCCAACTGAAATACAGAAAAGGAAGATTCTTTTGCTTTGTAGACATCATCAAGAGAAAATCAGGCATTCTTAATCCGAAGTGTGCAGGAGGGATTTGCCACATGCTTCTGAATCAGCTACCTGTTCTGATAAAAGTTATTTATTTAATGTTATATATTGGGTAATAATTAGCTGTTTCCAAGTTTCTCACATCTGTCACCTGAGATCACTGATTTATTCTATGCTATTCCCTTTGCAGTCAAAGGAAAAAAAAAAAATATCTAATTTAGCTGTCTTGCAACATTCTGCAGAGACCTGTATTTCTGTCATTTGGCTGTAGCCAGTGTTCTTTACTCGGACAATTGGATTACTTGAATGCATGTCTTTAGATGTTACATAAAGGATAAGTTAAGAGCCTAAAGCAGAGGTGCTGAAGCTCATCTTGTACTTTATCTTCTGGAAACAGAGACAATTCCACTGAGTAAGAAAACACATTTTATGGTGTACAGTGCACATCAGAGGTTCATCCTGCTGCAGAAATGTCATTGTATTTTTCTTCAACCCTGAATGAAAGAAGCCTTAAAGAGTGATTTTTTATTTCACAAATACTACATTTCAAGCAGATGAACCAACTAAATATTCAGCGCCCTCTGAAGCTTTTCTCTATCTTTGCATAAACATATTTGTACACATAACATTCATTCTAAAATGTTTTTACTAGTTAGAAGCTTTATTGTTCTATGGCTATTATAGCTTCCCAAGGGGAGAGGGGAGGGAAGAGGTTTTTTTATCTCTACAACTCTACAACTAAAAATTTTTCAGAACTCAGCTGTCACCAGATTAATTTTTATTAGAAAAGACCTGTAAGAGGTTTTACTAGTCTCTAAAGAATGCATGTTAACAGCTTTGTAATAGAAACATGTATCCATTATACGATGCACAGAGCTAGAACAAAATCATCATGCCCAAATACCAAGAAATAACCCTTTTCTAACAAATAACACTAAAATTGAACTAGAAAGTGCCATTTGTTATTAAAAGGAGCAAAACATACTGTCAAAGTAAAAAAAAAAACGAACATATTCTCAAGAGACAAATATTTCATGCTTCAGAATGCAGCAATTGCATCCTAAGAGATTTAAAGTGCTGCTGAACAGATTTATATTAACGTTTAGAAGCAAATGCCTTGAGAATGGCAATGATTACTGATGCAAACTGATTTTCTTACTGATAGTTGCAGTCTGATGTACAATTCTGAGAGTTGGGCTGTCTTCCTAATCTACTCTGGAAAAAATGCTAGCAGAGCACAGTGGAAAAGTCATACTTTTTCAATTTGCAAAATATGGTCCAGTACTTCAGTTCTTCCTTAAATTACTATTTATTCAAAGCTTTATTTCAAAGTGAAAGACTTGGAACATGGCTGAATCAATTATATAGTAGAGTTATATATATTATAATTATATATCGGAGTTATATATATATAATCAATTATATATACACCATACATATATTCTATAATTAAACAAATTTCAGCATCTGTACTGGTTTTGTGTGGGATAGAGTTAATTTTCTTCATAGTATCTAGTGTGGTGTTACGTTTTGGATTTGTGCTGAAAACAGTGTTGATAATTCAGGGATGTTTTAGTTACTGCTGAGCAGTGCTTACATAGAATCAAGGCCTTTTCTGCCTCTAACCCCACCAATGAGTAGGCTGGGGATGCACAAGGAGCTGGGAGGGGACACAGCTGGGACAGATGACCCCAGCTGACCAAAGGGATATTCCACATCATACGATGTCACGCACATCTTCTAAAGCTGTGGAAGAAGAAGGAAGAGAATGAGGGATGTTCACAGTGATGGTGTTTGTCTTTCCAAGTAACTACTACATGTGATGGAGCTCTGATGTCCTGGAGATGGCTGAACACCTGCCTGCCCGCCCATGGGAAATGGTGAATGATTCCTTGTTTTGCTTTGCTTTTGTGTATGTACCCCACCAATGAGTAGGCTGGGGATGCACAAGGAGCTGGGAGGGGACACAGCTGGGACAGATGACCCCAACTGACCAAAGGGATATTCCACATCATACGATGTCACGCACATCTTCTAAAGCTGTGGAAGAAGAAGGAAGAGAGTGAGGGATGTTCACAGTGATGGTGTTTGTCTTTCCAAGTAACTACTGCATGTGATGGAGCTCTGATGTCCTGGAGATGGCTGAACACCTGCCTGCCCGCCCATGGGAAATGGTGAATGATTCCTTGTTTTGCTTTGCTTTTGTGTATGTCTTTGCTTATTAAACTGCTTTTATCTCAACCTACAAGTTTTCTCACTTTTACCCTTTTGATTCTCTCCCCCATCCCACTGGGGGAGAGTGATCAAGTTGCTGTGTGGTACTTACTTGCCAGCAGAGGTTAAACCATGACAATAGCACTGGGAGGACTCAATTTCCCCATGGTTGGGGGGATCTTAGAGCTGCCTGTTAGACCACTCTGGTGTGCTATAGGTTTTTCCCTATCCTTAGGCTGATGCTGAAAATAAGAAGCAGCTGTGGTTTTAGACTGTCCTGATTACTGCAAAAAGCAGCAAGACCCTGGCTTTTGGACACAGTCCATAGTCCCATTCTTTTGGAGACCACAGCTACTGCAGGAATAATAAGTGGATCAATAAAAAGAATAGGGATGTTGCAGAGCTGGAAGTCTGCGATTGTTACCTGGTAGAGAGGAGTATCTGGCAGGATGCCACTACTAAAAGGGCTAGCTGTATATCAGTAGTACCTATATTCCTGTCCTGTAGTAGCTGTGCAGTGGAACCCTGTTTAGAGTTAGGTTTTGATATCTGTGGGAATTTTTATAGCACTTCAGAAATAAAAGAATTAATGGTTTTAATAGGGCCGTGTAGCAGATCCATGTACAGTTGTGATGTAGAAGGCTGTGACAGACCATTTAGTGAAGTTCTTCACTTAACATGCAACCTTCAGTGATGTCAATTTATTCAAGGGATTCCAGCAATGTTAACAAGTGTTTTGGGTACTGGGCTGCCATGTTTTAACCCCAGTAGGTTAAACCACAATACAGAATAGAAATCCTTAGTTACCTGCTAACTATATCACTTTGATCTTAGGAAATAGCAGACTGACATTTTCTTGTAGGCTGAGATGATATGCTGGGAAACTGTGGTTGCATTCTTGTTGTGTTTTTTTATTCTTCAATAGACTTCCATTTTTGACTGATATCAGAGATAAGACCATGAGCTAAATGTACTTTGTTGTGATGTAATGTGGCCATTTTACAGTCTTATACCTGGTAGTGTTTCAATTAAATCAGATTAAGATGGACAGGTTTTTATGTAGAATCTACCTAGACAGTGGAGGGAGCTACCCAAAGATATTAAAAGGCTATTATTTTTATACTTTTTTTAAAGAAAAAGTTATTTACATTTTTGAATTAGGCAATAAGGATAATTACATTTTTAGCTGCAAAAGTTCTGATATTAAAGAACTCAATGTAATGAAAGTTTATACACTGCCTTTTACTCTGTCTTTTCTTCTAACCAGCCAATTCAGCAACTTCTGTACAATCTTCTAGATGGAAATTTTTCTTTCTGCTGTCTCTAAGCCTGTCACACAACTTCATGATCCTCTTGCCAATGTCTTAGTCCCTGCATAAATTGTATATTCCTGGGGATCTGTTATAATCCTATGCTATATCTAATATTTTTCAATCTCTTGGAATAACCAACAGACCTCATAGAAAGATTAATACACCCAGCTTGATAAAAAGTTTCAAGAGATCCAATCATTTTGATCATTAATAAAAATTTGATAAACTTGCCTTTTACAGCTCCAAAGGATGAAAACATCTGAAATGAAAAATAGAAATGAAACTGCACTTTTTAATGTTGTTTTTTTTCTGAACTTGGAAATTTTTATATGGAATAACATTGTTAAAAGGATAATCTTCCTAACTTTTTTTTTTGTCTCTTTTCTTAAGTACAGTGAAGACTTACGCAGAAAAACTTAAATGAAAATTAGGAGTTGGATAAATGAAAGAAGATAGTCAACAAAGTATATTATTAGTAGAATTAGACAACCCTGCCTTTAACAGAGTTTAAAGGATTTAAATTAATTTTGGATATCATATACTAGATATATTAAAAGTCTGGAGTTATCTATTGATAATACCCAAATGGAAAGGAAAAAAAAAAAAGAAAAATGTCTTTCTCCTCCTATACAAATAGTGTGGAAAGGGGAAAATTATTTCATGGCATGATAGAATATGGTACTGATAAAGCGTTAAAAATAATAGCCTTTCTAGATGTTTTGTAAAACTGTTTAAATGTCAAAGACTTTAGTAAAAGTAGGAAAACTCACATTTCATAACTCTTGATTTTGCAGCAAAGAAAAGAAAGCATCAGCAGTTATACAGTAATGATAAGGCTGATAAGGCTGGTAAAAGAATACCATGATTTCAAAGACATTCTGAATAGATATTTTCTGAGTGAGATTTGTTTGTACCTTAAAGAATAGATACATACATAAAAGTTTACTATCAGATGCTCAGATGACATTTAAAGGAGCTGTATCTGAGTCATCTTAAATGATCATTGCATCTAAAGTCATACTGAAAGTACAGAATCAGTTCGTTATGACTGAGGCCATATTAGTTACTTTAAAATAAAATAATATAGAAAAGGATATACAGTACCTAAAATAAAAAATAATAATAATAAAAAAAAAGCTGGTTTGTAGATTCCAAATCTTGTGTTAAGTTGAGCCATAAATAAAGTACAGCAGTTGTACTTTAAAGTCAGTCAAATTAGGTCAAAGGATAAAAAAAACCCTAGGTCAAATAGACTTCATAGTTCTGGTATAGATCTAAATGAGGCAGTCATGTTTCTTTCTATATATCTCTATTGGAAATACTGATTACATTCTCAAGGTGCTTTTGAATATGTTTATTTCCATTCTCAAGAAATCTTGCCTTGGATTTGAGAAACAGTATTTGTGATGGAGTAAACTATTTCTGGATCTTTATGAATGGTGTCACATAACACAAGACAAAGCAGAGCAGCCTTCTGTGATCTGAATAAGAACCAGCTGTGTCATGTGATCTCATGAGGAAGGATCTCTTTCTGGCCTTCTCTGATTTGACAGCATAGACATAGGGAAGGGCTGCTGGTAAACTTCTTTCAATAACCCTTGCCCACGCTTTCTAGCAGTATCATTGGTTTGCTGATTTGAAGTCAGTCTGGTTGTTAGCATAATCTTTGCTTTTTGAGATGTGCATTACTTTAATGCAGCTATTCAGTACATCCTTGTGCTGTATTACCTATTCAGTAGTAATTTAAGTTGCAAAAAGATGCTTAAGGAAGCCTCATTTTATCCCTGGCTATGGCACTGAAATAAGAAGTGAATGTGGCTGTGTTCAAAGTTCTTCTAAGATAAGTTTATTTTTTATAGCTATCCTTTTCAGTTGTATTACCTTCTCTTACAATGGCTTTGAATGGAACTTATGTTTCTTTTCATCAGGCCACTGGTAATACAGGGTAATAGGCAATTCTTGAAGTATTTGACAATATGACAATTATATTCCTTTAAAAAATGAAATCTTGATTACTGTCTGGTTTTGTGGCATTCTTCAGTAATCGAATGTTTCTGAAGGTCCCCAGGAGTACTGGACTTAACTAGAAATTCAACATTCTGCTTAGACTAGAAGACTGCTGTTAACATAAACCAAGCAGTTAATTATTCTGTGTTCTTCATGTCTTGGCCATCATGGAATTTAGAGAAGCTAGCTCTAAGGGGTTTGAGGCTGATGTTTTTCACTTCTGCCAAGTCACAGGAGACATCTACTTCACCTATTTACTGGCATGAAAAAAAATGTGTTTTTGCATGTCTGTTTTGTTACATGAATGGATTTTTCCCTCTGTCTTCCATATTTTTTCACTGTGTTTGTGATGGTAATTTTTGATACTATGAGGTGTTTGGTTATTGAAAACCAAATCTGCAGTACAGTCTGAGTGAAAACAATTGAAGCATGACAAACCCACTTTAAACCTAAACAGATCACTGTGACTACAGTTTCATCTAGCTGGTACACTGATACTACTTTTGCTACAGCAGATAATTTTGCATATATGTGTGTTATATCTAAACCTTTCTGATTCTGGCTGAATTGAGGAAACCCTCGCTACAAAACTATTGATAATACACGCACAAACATAGTTCAACTTTCACAGTGTAATGTGAAAATGTAAACTTTCTGGGAAGTGTTACCTACACTCCTCCGTAGTTCACCCTGGAGGCATTTGTTGGCTGCTCTTGCTACTTAGAACATGGCAGGTAGAGGTGAAATTTCCAAAGCAGAGCATAATCTGAAGTGTGGTTTCTGTCAGAATAATATCCACCTTGGGAATCCTTCAGAAGAAACAGTACCATCTCTGATTTTTACTTATCTATTTATTTTTCCAGACAGCATTTTAAAGGAATGTTGGGATTCCCAACTTTTCTTAGCCCCCTACTTTAACCTTCTTTCTCTGGGTCACTGTTTTTTGGCAACTTTTAGCATGTGCAAAGATACAGTATATATAGCTTGTACATGGTTTGAGAGTACAAAGCAATCGCTGGCTAATACAAACAGCATATTGCTAAGATTAACAAAATACTATGCTGATCTATATAGTATGCTCCTCAGTTAATTGCGTAGGGAAAAGCTAACTATTGTTTCATTTTGGACAGGAACAACCCTCAATGTTGCTGAATTGCTGACTTGTAATTGATCTCCTGTGTTAGGGAGGGAGGGCTGGATAGGATTTTGGTGTCAGTATTTTTCCTCTTATATCCTTCAGCAACTAACTCTCTCTATTTCACAAGCTATGCTTTTGTCACTTACTTTTTCACACCTTAGCAACAATTTTTTTGGCAAGGTTACACAGCTGCTTTCAAAAAACTAGGCCTTGAATCACAGACAGCTGAATAGGGTTGCATGTGAGGCTATTTCATATTGAACTGAGTTGGTTCTTCAGCTGAATAGCAGTCACAAGTATCCAAACTATTGCAATGATTTAGGGGTGTTTAATGTTCCCTGTGATGTCCTAGCATCGCCACCTGGCTTATGGCTATCACTCAATATGAGTGCCGCCTCCTGTATATTCTATGGCACATCTGACTCCTCTCTGTAGATTATTTGAATGCTAAGGGCCTCTCAAATATCTCTGGACTTTACTGAGAGCTTGAACACTTCATTCATATTTAGACACCTGCACTTAGACTCTTACATTGAAGTGTCTAGAACCTGCAGCTGAACCCTAATTTTTTTCCTAGCTTTTAGATGATTCCTCTTCTCAGTTACAGAATTATACTGTATGGATATTGTAGCTTATGGATATTATAACTTATAGGTATTATATTATATAGTAAACATTAGTTTAAATAATATCCTGAGAGGTTTTTTGTGCAATAGGTGTATATGAATGACAATACGAAACTTAGGTGGGTTTTTTGTTTTTTTTTCTCTGTCATCAGCATAGAGTTTTGTTTAAAACTTTTGGTACTGCAGCACAGCATGTCTATGCTGCTGATTTCATGAAAAATGGGGCATCTCCTAATAACTCCTTCCTCTGTTCTGTAGCTAGTTGGAGATGGAAATACCTATACTTGCTTCAGCAGTAGCTATGAGCAACAGGCACTTTTAAATTAAACAGAGACTCATTAATGCATGTCATTAATTATCACTATGTAAGATATGCTGTAGTTTCCTCAAATATATTCGGCTTACATTAGTATAAACTCGCAGACTACTATCTGATAGCAAGCTCTGTGGAACAATGATTGATTCTTGTTCATGTTTTAAATAAATCCTAATTCTAAATGCAGTTGCTATATCACAAGAAATGTCCTAGAAATATTCCTTCAGATCATCCTGAATGGAATGGCATTAAAAAAAAATCTTTACATCTTTTCTAACATAGATTTAGACAAACTTTCATGTTTATTATAGAAGTAAAACATGACACTGAGAATGTTTACTCTTCAGGTAATAATTATTTTCAATGGCAATTTCAATGTTTGAAAATGAAAATTCAGAGTTTAAGCAGACTCTGCTAACAGCTCTTCAAATCTAGACAATAATACAAATTCTGAAGATGGATGTAGGACAAGATCAAGGACATTAGTTCAGAGAAAATCTTCACCTAACTAATACAAAGTAGGAATATTACTTGATTGGGGCTTTTTTTCTAATTTTTGTAGAAAACCGCAGTGGAAACATTAATGTTAAGCATAGATACATGCTATTAGTTTTAACTGGTCCCAAAAGAACTGATTAAGTCTCATGGGGTTTTTTTAGGTCTCCTTACTCAAATTTTGAAGCAGACATTACATTCCAAAGTTATTTTAACTTTTCCAAAATTCTGCCAAAAGGTTTATTTGAATGTTATAAAAATGACTACCAATTTGCTTATACTGTGAGAGGATATCACATACCTTAACTATGTTTGTTTTCTTGAAGTATGAAATAATGTGGCAGTTTCTGCAGACTGACTAAAAAAGTACTGAAGCTGAAGGATAGCACTCACTACAAGGAATATTTTCAGTCTGTAAAAAAAACTGTCCCTGTTAGTTTTCATGTCAAGTCCATGAGCTGCAAAAAAACTATCTTTTGTCTGCTCAGTCATGTAAAAGGAAGTGACAACTGCACCATTTTACAGCTCATGACAGTGTCTGAAGCAAAGTCAGCAAGGAAGAAAACAGTGAGGAAAAAAATCCCTCACAATGTGTACTTCATTGAAGAGAAATAAGAACTAACAACAAAACATCTCTACAGTAACAGCAAACACATGAAAATAGCAACAGAAGAAAATACAAATAAGGAAGGCAAACCAGAAAAAGAATAATGGAAGAGCTTCACTAGGTGATATATGTACTTAGAAAAATATATAAGAAACTAGAAAAAGAAATGTTCTGGAAACTATGGAAAAGTTTGGAAAAATTAAATTCAGTGGAAGTTTAGACTAAGAGCTAGAGAGTGAGGGAAGTAGGGACAGATTCTAAAATAATTCAGTCTTTAGATGGGATAAAAAATAGGTAATTCAAAGAAAATTCACATATATTTCATCATTCCTGATGTCAGCTCCTCTGGCTAAGGATTATCTAGATTTAAATAACATTTTTTGTGTGGTATCAAAATCTTATTCTCAAAGCAGTTTCTTTTATTCCTACGCATTTGCAGAACTCCTTGAAATATTTTATCCAAAAAGGCAGGAACCAATCCGTATCACCAGCATCAATACAGGTGTTTCTATTCAATTTGAAAGGCTTTGAGCCCCTCAGAAAGTAAAATCTCTGCGTTGGTACATAGATGCTTAGATAATAAAGAATGAAAAACAAAAAGAAAAAGTAAAAAGCCATTTAAAAATAGTTCCCTGAAGGAGGCTTCTGAAAAACAGATTTCTGATACTGAAGCAATAGAATCATAGAATCATAGAATAATTAGGATTGGAAAGGACCTTAAGATCATTAAATTCCAACCCCACTGCCGTGGGCAGGGACACTTTACGCTAAATCATATCACCCAAGGCCTCGTCTAACCTGGTCTTGAACACTGCCAGGGATGGAGCATTCACAACCTCCCTGGGCAACACATTCCAGTGCCTCACCACCCTAACAGGAAAGAATTTCCTCCTTATATCCAACCTAAACTTCTCCTGTTTAAGTTTGAACTCGTTACCCCTTGACCTATCATTACAGTCCCAGGATATGGTTGGCTTTCTGGGCTGCAGGCACACACTGCCAGCCCATGTTCATTTTCTCATCAACCAAGACCCCCAAGTCCTTCTCTGCAGGGCTGCTCTGAATCTCTTCTCTGCCCAACCTGTAGCTGTGCCTGGGATTGTTCCGACCCAGGTGTAGGACCTTGCACTTATCATGGTTAAACTTCATGAGGTTGGCATCAGCCCACCTCACAAGCATGTCAAGGTCCCTCTGGATGGCAGGAACCCAATCTCTTATCCTTTCCACCCCCACCACCCCCAAAAAAAAGCTTTTGCAGAGTGTGAACTTGCTGCTATTTTATACAAAGAGTTACATCCTGTATTCAATTTCCGAATTGGTTCTAGAAAACTGGTTCATTTAATTTATTATGCCTATCAGTGACAAGCTTTATAGGCCTGGCATATCTATTCTTTTAGATAAGTCTAAGGATTTGAAGCTGATCTAAAAATATATAAAATCTAGCGATTAAAGGGATAGGGTAATAGGTAACATGAGGAAATGTGCTTCTGCTTATTAAGTCAGTAAAGTTACAAAATTATCTTTAAAAGCACTCTTGTCATCTTATCTTTCAGAAAGCATGTGTTTATGAATTCATCCAAAATTCTGCTCTGTTGCAGAATAACATGTATCTTCAGATGCATCAAAAGAAGAGAAACATCAGGGAGTCTGGTTACTGTTTATTAATAAAGATTATAGAAATGATTTCATGTGATTTGCTGAGAATGTTAATATCTTTGTGAAAGGAAAATATTATGAATCTAGATGCATGAACAAGCTTATCTTCTTCCCTGAATATAGAGCCGTGTTTTGCTTTGTTAATGCCCTAATGAGAACCAACATTTATTTTGTAAATAATGTCCTCCAAGGAAAAAAAAAAGTTCATATTCCAGCAATATTCAGAAACAAAAATAGTTAAGATGGTCTTCTGGGAGAATGTATATGTATTTGAGTTTCTTAGTATTGTGAAGTATTTGAAACATGCTCCTCATATTTGCTTGCATATTTGCTTAGAAATGCTCTAAGGAAAAGAAAAAAGCTTAATTTCTGCTAATAGCAAGTCCTTAGCATTTTTATTATTTAAAAATTTGGAAAGGGTAGAAGAGAAGAGCATTTTTAATTTGTGTTGTTTAATAATAAATTGTTTCTAGCAAACAAGTAGAACCCTGCAATTTATTGACGTGTGATATTTAGACTTATGCATTATCATGAAATCATTATTCTTGTTTCTGACAAACAAAATTAATTACCAGGATTCATATACTGACACCAACTAGAAAAGAAAATTTATTTAAAACCCATAAAATTGTATGTCCTATAATTCATCCTGTTAAAAAGAAAAGAAGAAAACAAAACAAAACAAAACAAAACAAAACCCACCATCAAAACAAGCCCAGAACCAGTTAGTACATAAGTAACAACAAGCTTGAGTAAGATTTTTCTTTAAAGCTCAATTAAGAGGTACAGACTTGGAAGAGAGAAAACAGTGCACGTTTTAAACAAGAATTTTTCTTTTATATGGTAGAAGATATGTTCCTTCATTATTTAATGGTGAAAAAGCAGACATATAAAAGAATGACATTACTGCTAATTAAATATAATGAAAATTTTTAGTGCATATTCTTTCCCTAGACTCAAGAAATAAAAAATATCCCCATGCAAGTTAGAAAGAAATATATTGTTTTTCTAGTAGTATCTGCCCCTTTCTGTTCCAAAACAATGGCTATGTTGAATATAAGATTGTAGGTGAAGCATGATTTAAATAAAAACTATGTTCTAGGGTGTGAAATACTTAGATTACAGTAAGCTATTGTTAGATTTTCATGTCTCTTTTATGGGTTCTGAGTGGAAGCCAAGAAATGTGCCAGTCGCCATACAGCCAGGAAAGGGAGCATGGAGAGCTCATTCCAGGATGATCAATCCATAATGAATTCCAGAGACTGCCACAAACATCCTCCTTTTTATGAAATGGGAAGGAGGAGGCAAGACAGGCAGACCAGCAAACTGAAATGAATTCATTACTAGCTCTAATGCCGTTAGGTGAATGGAAAATTGCCATCTGACTTAGTTTAAGGTTCAGCCTTCTGCAGAAAACCTAGCGTTCTCCATCTCATCAGAGCTGCTTATGTATAATCTAATAGAGGATTTTTTGCTATGTATAATCAAATTTGGGTGTCTCCTATTACTCCACTGTTACAGCTTTCACCCAAAGGCATGATGACAGGTGACACTGCACTACATCAAGTCTTATGCTGCTTGTATTTTAGAGATTACCAATGAATATTTCCATTCTACTGTGAACATCATGAACTGTGGAAATCCATAAAAAGTATCTGGTGAAAAATACTTGCAAGTAAGTGTCATTATTATCTAGATGTAAATAGAGTCTAAAGAATCAGTTAACCTGTGTTATGGTTAAAATATTTCTGATGTAAAATATGTAATGACTCAGTGGTATCAGAATTCTACTTAGAGTCTTGGAGCACTGGTGCAAAATGTGTCAAAATGTAAAGAATAGCTTATATAAGTAAAGAAAATAACACTCATTAGAAGTTGGACTGTACTGCCAAGATGGAATATCTGTTCTTATTTTTGCATTAATAATTGGGATGTTCAGAAAGTTGTGCTCTGAAGTTTCACAGTTTCACAGATGCCAGGGTGTAGCTCATTTACCTTACCAGCTATTAAGCTGAGTACTAGCTTATACAGAATTGAATAGTCATCTTTTTAGAGATGATACAAAATCAAAGTTTATGAATAAATAAAAGGGGGAGTGGGATTGATTTAAAATGGTGATTTTGCTTAACTAAAATGCAGGGATCTCTGAAGAAGAAAATGCATCAGTTGTTTGCAAATCAAGAAACCAAACAAATGAATATTCATGAGAGACAACTAAGCCTTCCTAAATCAGCACATTAAGGATACCTTTCCTCTGTGAAAAAAAATCAGCCATCAACTTACCCTGACTTCCTGATGCCTTTTGACTTCCAAACTGTGAGTCCAAAACTATCATCTGCTACACAGAAAAGGTAACATATAAATTGACAATATTTTGCCTGAGGCAGCATCTTCCATCCCTAACCTACTACAGACCTAAAACTGTATATGTCTTTCCTTTCTGAGAAACAGCAACTTCCACTTCAGTTTGGTGACCATTCTGAATTCAGTCATTTTAATTACTTGCAGAAATTTGTATGAGTAAGTGGTGAAAATCAAGCTAAAGCTGACAGCACAGCCTGTCATCTCATACAACCATCAGGATTACTAGCCTGAATACCCAGAACACCCAAAGACACTGGTTTTGGCTTGTTTTTGTAGAAACATGTTCATGAGAAATGAGTGTCTATCATTATGTAGCTATTCCACTACAATAATTTCTGAAGGCTCTGTTCAAAGGGAATTCTCATTCAGAGAAAGAATAAAGGCATTCTGGTTATCTGTTAAAACGCAGAGTACAACAATCCTGCCCATATAACAGAATGAGGAAATACAAAAAAAAATTCATGGATCTAAAGGTCCGTAGGACCAGCTGGATTTTGAAAGAATACTTAGGTACAGAGAAGGCATAAAATTCTGATTTCCTAGAGCAGAGACAAAAACAAGGGCAGACAAGTTGGTTTGTTGTTTTGTTTTTTTTTCCCTTCAGAGAGCTAACTTCCTTTGTACATAAAGCAAAACCCTTTTCTTCATTGTTTTCTAACATGTTTCCAGTAGCATTACCATGAAACTGACCCACAATAACTATCCTATTTTATACTTTTAGGTGGAGTCCATATGCTTCTTAAAGCAATTCACTTCAGTGAGATCTCACTGTGGTTTACAGTAAGAAAAATCATCTTACAGTTATTTATTTAAAAGAAAGGTAAGTCTTTAAAATGGCCTATCGTGTTATTACATGGAGTTAGTTTATTAAATTCATCCTTCAGTTACCTGCGGCTATTTTTCAAGTGTGTCAAATTTACGGTGTAGCATTTTTTTTGGCCTTTGCATTCCAACTGCCTTTTTGTACCTACGAGTGTATTCCTTCTCTATAGAGAGACTATGGGAGACATCATGCTTTAAATTGGCAGCAGTCGAAAAGGCGTGTACTCTGTTCCAGTGTTTACTGAATGATAGGATTTCCTTTGTCATGTTCCTTTGATCACTGACAATTACCTGTGCTCTGATGACAAGCAGTAGCTTGTAATCTGATTGCATGGGTTTTTGCCCTTAGATTTCATACACCGTTGCTTACAGGATCTGCTACCATGATAATTGTTTTTTTGCCATCTCTCTGCAGTTTCTCATACAGCTTACTGATTAATGTTCTAAACTCTGTGCTTGTTCCTAAAGAAATCCCCAGAGTCGGGCAGCTGAGTTCCTACTCAAACTGTTTTAATGTGTGTTTAGTTTGGCAAGCTCCACTAACCTGCTTACATAACAAAGACTAATGGTATTTTGCAACTATCTTAACTGTGGAAAGGTGGCTAGAACTCCTGATATTAAAAAGAATGAAACGAACTAAACAAACAAAAACCCACATCCACCCCCAAAAACAATAACAACAAAATAACCTCAAGGGTCTTTTTTCTGTTGTTTGTTTGTTTGCTTGCTTTGGGGTAGGGGTTGTTTGTTTGGTTTGGTTTATTCCTTTTTTCTCCCTAACTTGGTATGATTCTTCCAGGACAGCCTTAATTGTTGTAGCTTAACTGAGTGGCAGGCAAGCCATTGTCTTCCACCTCTAAATTGAAAGAAATCTTTTATTTAAAGAAAAAAAAAAATAAGCTCAGATAATGTATTTTAGAAGCCTTTTAGTGATACACAACAATAAGAAGCAAACATAATTAATTTAGCAAATTTATCTTAATTTGCAATGGTTACTTGGAAAAATATTTCCTTAAGCATATTAGGGATGGAGGAAAGTTCATAAATGACATCATGAGGCAGATGGTAAGAGAAGAGCACGTCAGATTGATATTATTTTATTATATGAGATGGATTAGGAAGGATTATGTCATCTGTTAGTTCCTGTGAGAAAATTATAAAGAATTTAATACCTAAGTACTTCTGAGAAAAAATGCATGTTGGGGAGTTCATCACCTACAGTGTATGCTTAACCCAGCAGTCAGCATGTATTATCTATCTCCCCTTTGAGCCCAATCGCAGAAGATAAGAATCTTTTCTAGCCCTCAGCTATAGACCTAGTCTTTTCACTGAAACTTTAGAGGGTCTTGACTTCTTAAGCATTGGAAACCCCTAGAGGACAGCTAAGACAACAGCTGTTGCATGTATGCTCATGTAAAAAGAAAGTACATTGCACAAAAGTAAAAATAACTATCAAGTTCCAAAGAAGAAACAGTATCAGACACCACAGTTTGGCAAAATTAAAGCTGTAAAAACAATGCCTACCTCAGTCTTCAAGCCACTTTTACCATGTTTTTTAAACTGACTTATACGATGAGAGAGTATTTAAAAATACTCTCTGGTATGCAATAAGACTATCAGAACTTTTGCCATGTGGGCTCACTGCCAGAAAGTTATAGCCTTTTCGAAGTGGCAAAAGCCCTATTTTTTAAAAAAGAAGATATTTAAATGTGAAAGGCAATTGAAATGAGGCTTCTTAAAGATTATTTCAGATATTCAGCAAGACATTAGGCATCATTCATGTGGAATTTACAGTTACCTTGAGGAAAGCAAATCAGAGAGAACTTGCTGTCATGCTCTGATTTCTGGTTTGCAGCTTCTATGGGGAAGCTCCTGCAGGAGAGGAGGGAGCTAGTATTCAGTAGTGTTTTGCTCTCAGAAATAAAGCAGAGCTCTGAATCCCCAGGAAACTGCTTCAGCTTCAAAATTTCAGATTCATGTTTCATACAGGGGCACTTAACATGCCAGCACTCACCATGTTGGTTGCTCTGAATACTAATCTAGGTTACTGTATTTGGTGTATGGTTATATCTAGGCACCTAAACAAGCACTGCAAATTCAGTTTTGCATATTTACATTTTTGATGTTGCAGTGCAAAGCATCACAGTGCTGTCTGTTGAATCCCTGACTGAATCATTCTTCAAAACAAGACTTGGGACTACAGAGAAATAAGGAATTAGGTATATAAAGGAGTACTACAGTAGGTAAATCACATTTTGTCCAATCTGTGCTTAAGCAATGCCTATCCTTGATGTATGTAAGATACATTAAGATTGTCTCTGATTAGAATGTTTTCAATGTTTTCTGTGTTTTCCATATATTACAGTTCTTCTACGCATGCTTAGATCTTGTTTAAACAGACACCCAGGATCTGCTCCAATAAAGCTGTCTTTAAATTCTGCCTTCATACCTAATACCAGCAAGAGCAGGCTTGTCACATTTCTTCATTGCTTGTTTCACAGTAGCAACACGTCTGAAAATAATACTATTGCCATACCTTCCTTTTTCCTCCTCCCCTATGACCTGATGCTTAAAGAAGGGAAACACAAAATGTATCTTGACAGCTCAAGAGGATTGTAATGTGGCTCCCCTACTTGCTGTAGGGAGCATTCAGCTACCTTGATTGTTGTTTTCATATGTATATGAATTAAGAAAAAAAAAAATAAAAAAAAAATTGTTATTCCCAGATGAAAAATAATCATTATTACGTATTTCTCCTTTTCAAAGTATTTTGAAGGGACTATAATATTTTAAATGAGAGCTTATTGTTACTGCTGTTATACTATGCTATTGCAGCTGGTTTTATTTAGACATTTAAAGTTATACAGGTTTTTCGTTATTTTGGTCTAAAGACTTTTCTGTACTTTCCAGCTACCTGGCCACACAAAAATATGTATAATTATTATAAATTATTTTATGGTTTTTAGTGTTGTCTTTGCTAATGAAAACTGTCATAAGTTTTTTTAGCTCAGTTGAGTTACTTCAGGACACCTACCTTTTCCACCTATGACTTAGGAAAAATCCAACCACCACCAAACATGATAAGTTACTGTAAGATAAATTTGCCAGGCTCAGCCCTATGTTTCTGTTTTCTGTTCCCAGCTGAAGAAGTTTCCAGTGTTTAACTGAACATTGAAGTGAAAAGCTATTTCTTTCATTGTACTTGGTTTAGCCAGGCAGGTAGCCAAATACCACACAGCCACTTGCTCACTCCCCCTGCCTAGTAGGATGGGGGAGACAATTGGGAAAAGAAAAGTAAGGTAATATTTGTGTGTTGGGATAAAGACAACTTAATAGGGCAGAAATGGGAAGAAAATAATATTAATAACAACAACAGAATTAGAATTTACTAAATAAATTATTGTACAATGCAATTTCTCACCATCTACCAAATGGTGCCCAGCCAGTTCCTGAGCAGCAGCCCTCAGCCAACATTCCCCCTAGTTTATATACTGAGCATGACATCATATAGTATTGAATATCCTTTTTGTCACCTGGGGTCAGCTGTCCTGGCTGTGTCCCCTCCTAACTGCTTGTGCACCCCCAGCCTACTCACGGGGTGTTGTGAGAAGCTGAAAAGGCTTTGACTCCATGTAAACAATTCTTACCAATAACTAAAAACATTGGTGTGTTATCGACATTATTCTCATTTTAAATCCAAAATATAGCATTATAACAGCTACTAGAAAGAAAATTAACTCTATCCCAGATAAAACCAGGACAAGTTGCATAAGACAGATAAAAATCAAAACTCCACAATTCCAATGTGTTTTCAGTGCAACATACAGATGATGTGGAACTGCAAAACACTGGGTAGTGCTAGGGGTAGATACCAACATGCTAGTAACTGAAATCCAGAACAAGGTCTTCTGTGGTCTATCTGTGGAATAATTTGGGTTTACAGTGGCAAATGTGCTTCGCTAAAAAGAAAGATGATTTATTATGTTAAAAGAACAAGTCAGAAGAATCTTGCTAAAGGCAGGTTCAAAATGATCTGAAAGATTGTTATGGAGCTTACTTGAATGCTTTCAAGAATTTATTTATTTCTTTACCTATTTATTTATTTATTTATTTTAATGAACAAAAGTGTTCTATTAGATTGAGCTGCTCCTCCTTGACCGCTTTTACGTTTTTGGAATGACATTGCAAAATACTGTAATTCAGCAGTCATATTGTACACTGGTGTTACTGCAGAATCTTGCTATATATACTACTACTGCAAACAGTATCAAGTGCATGCAGAGCAATTGAGAAATACCTGTTATGCAAAATGCAGGTAATGTATTTTTTGGTAGTTAATCACTGCTTATTTACTCATCAATAACATGTCTAATCTGAATAGAAGTATTTCATCCAACAAGGCAATGTTGTTTAACTGTCATGTCATTCCCCGGACCTCTTGTTGAGAGCCTTTAATTGGCAAACTTCTAGAGGGCACAGGGGTAGTTAAATCCAGGGATGACCCCCACAGACAACAGACACAAGTGTTCAAAGATTGGATCCCTTCATTTCACATCTCCCTCTGACTTTAACACAAAGAGCTTTGTACCCTGTACCCCAGTCTGCTGAGCCTTTTTAGTTTTTAAAGTGTCTTGACCTGAAAAAAAAAGGCCCTGTGAAAATAATTTTGTCTTAATGTCATACATTGTCTTAATATCATACAGCTCCTATACCAAGCCCAGAGAACTTCCAGAAACAACTGCTATGCAGTTGTGATGCAGCGATCTGCTCTACAGGGATCTGGCCTTACAGTGAGGGAATGCTGTTCTATTTATCAATATACATAGTCTCAGTGACATGGCTATTATAACCTTTCCTTTCATCTAGTTAACACTGAAAAAAGCTGATAGCTATACTTACCCATGATGTGACCATATCTTTTGTGCTTTCAGTAGAAAGAAAAGACCAGAAATCAACTAAAGTAGTCATCTATTTTTTTTTTTTCTGTAATCATGCCAAACTTACTCCAGTATGCTATGGTACATATTATACTATCTGAGCTATAATTCTTTCTTTTCCCAGAGGGTTATTTTGCTTATTTAGTCTTTCATCTGAGCTACATACAAAGAGATTTACATTGTTAAAAATACAGTGTAAAAGAAAATTTTGTTTAAAAGTATTTATCTTTTGTTAGCTTTCAAAATGTTGCTGTCTGCTACTTTGTAAAGAACTTTTCTTGTTGCAAGTGCATTTAATTCTTTTCACTCTCATAGGTTGATTTATCTTTCTGTAGTAATGATTGCTACATTGTACATTGCTACATTCAGCTTTGATGCCTGTAGTCACCCTAGCTTAGTTAGGGATGCAAACATTTGACTATAGAACAATTGTTCATCAATTCAGGTGCCTCAGTTCTTGATCTAAAGGCAACCTGAAGACTTACAAAGTGGAAAAAGACTTGCTGTATGTGACTTAAAGTTGTTAAACAGTGCAGGATTTAAATTAAAATAAAAAGCAATTGGAAAGAAGTGGAAAAAGCTAGGTTTTTAGGTAGTAAAATTTTCCTCACTATTAGATCATCCTGCTTACGGCTTTGTATTTTTGTCTCAAGTCTTTCAAAATACACTAAGAGCAAAAAAAAAGACAGTTTGACCTCTGGGAGAAACAAGAGAGAGAGAGAGAAGGGGGGACAAGAAGAAAGAAAGCAAAGGGAGGGAGGGAGACATGCATGTATGTATCCATTTTTTAAAAAAATACAGATAAATTCTAAGACAATCATTCGCTTGAAAGGCAAATCTTCTATCTCCTATGATAAAGTTAATTTACCATTTTAAGTAAAGGCGTTGTATCTGGAATGTAGAGTTTATTTGATTACTTGATATAGGAATATTTGATATAGAATGATACAGGGATAGCCTACAAACTGGGGAAAAAATAACAGATTTTGTACCCCTTGTTAAGTAAATGACACTATGCAAATAATGAGATGGAAAGGTAGCATTATGACCAACAGATCATAACAAATTTTGGGGAAAGAACTAATTCTCATCACAATTCAAAAAACTGCAGTGAGTTTCATCTATATTTTTATATTCTGGTACCAATTATCAACCCTGTAAAAACTGGTCATTCAGTACTACATTCTTCAGGTGTAACTAAGAAGGTACAATTTAATGTACAGATAAATAATTATCTTAGTAATGAAGCACCTCCCATACGAAGACAGGCTAAGAAAGTTGGGGCTGTTCAGCCTGGAGAAGAGAAGGCTGAGTGGAGACCTCATAGCAGCCTTCCAGTACCTGAAGGGGGCCTGCAAGGATGCCGGAGAGGGACTCTTCATCAGGGACTGTAGTGATAGGACAAGGGGTAACAGGTTCAAACTTAAACAGATTAAATATAAGGAAGAAGTTCTTTACTGTAAGGGTGGTGAGGCCCTGGAATGGGTTGCCCAAAGAAGTTGTGAATACTCCATCGCTGGCAGAGTTCAAGGCCCGGTTGGACAGGGACTTGGGCAACATAGTCTAGTAAGAGGTGTCCCTGACCATGACATGGAAAGGGGAACTAAATGATCTTTAGGTCTTTTCCAGCCCTAACCATTCTATGATTCTATGATTCTATGATAACTGTGTACAGCATTAGTTAATTCTTTCTTCCTTTGACTCCAAGAACTGGTGCTGTGGCACAAAGCAGCCAGCCAAGGTATAAACTGGCATACTCAGAATTCATGTGTTCTTACTCAAAAGGGAGGGAAAGACATGAACATGTTCTGAAAATTTGAAAATAAAGAATGCTTAGCTCATTTGCATTTATTATCAGTGCTGAGAGAGACCACCAACCCTACAGCAGAATTGAGCTCTCAATTCATGATGCATGGGAAAAATTGAGGACTGAACACACCAGAATATAAAAGTAGGAAAAGTTAACCAATTCCCTGCTGTGCAAACTAGACAGCAGAAACAAGAGCAAATCCCAGGTTTAGGGGTTTTTGGGTTGCTTTTTTTTTTTTTTTCTGTATCATTCAATACAGAATACTACCACCTTATCAGAACCAAAAAAAAAACAAAAAACACAAAACAAAAACCACAAAAACAAACAAACAAAAAAAAAACAAAAAAAAAAAGAGAAAAATAATGTGGCTAGGTATGAAAGAATCAGTCCTTAATCTTAAAAGCTTATTTGTATTTTCCTCTTCTTTAACTCACATCAGAGTCTACCTCTTTTAAATAACAGCAATGGCAACATTAAAATCCATCTAATCACAAAACAGACGATCATATGGCAATTACATAGCAGTGGATAGATATCACTTATTTTAAAATTCGAGAAATATTATATTGCCTTGCATCCCTTACAAGATTCCAAGTAATTTAGATTTAGATACTTAAGGTTATGCTTTGGAATATATGCAGTCTGGCTAAAGCACTCAATCTTAACAGAGCACACTAGATGAACATAAAGTTAGGGCTGCTGTCCTGAAAGGCAACATCTGTTCATGCCAAATACACATTACAGTTGGTCTTAGAAACTCAATTAATAAACTTTTGCATTAACTCCTTCTGTCAAGCTGCCTGGCTCAGCCTTAAAAATTGCCTTCAGAGGCTTTTTATTGCCTTCTTTGTTCTCCTTAATCTGCCTATCCATAGTTTTTCACTGCTTTTTCACTGCCAGTCTGTTCAAAATAGAATCTAAAACTTCAGGGTTATCCACATGCAAAGTTATTTCCCTTTGGATTTTTCCTTCAAGTTTCTGATTACAAGCAGAAGTATGCTCCATCCCTGACAGCGTTCAAGACCAGGTTGGAGGAGGCCTTGGGTGATATGGTTTAGTATGAGGTGTCCCTGCCCACGGCAGGGTGGTTGGAACTAGATGATCTTAAGGTCCTTTCCAACCCTAACTATTCTATGATTCTATGTTTCTTAGTCATGTTATACTGTCATGTAAATCCACTGCAGATCGCTGAGGAAACTGAGAGCTTGATTTCTCACAAACGCCCTTGACGCAAAGTCCTTCTGGGCCAGTAATGTACTTTATGGTATCTTTTGCCATCTTTGGTATCAGAGAAGGCATTTAAAGATAAATTATTTCACACAACAGGGGACAGAAGCAAAAATGCATTTTATGTAAATTAAGTTTAAAATTCTTCAGACTTAATTACTTGAAGTGATTAAGAAAGCTGATGGAGTATAATATCCATGGAGACATTTCTCCTGCCTCTTGACAACTGAATTTTGATTGGGTAGGCTTACTCTAGTGCTGTGTACGTCAACTAGGAATAAAATCATAGAATTATAGAATCATAGAATAGTTAGGGTTGGAAAGGACCTTAAGATCATCAGGTTCCAACCCCACTGCCATAGGCAGGGACACCTCACACTAAACCATATCACCCAAGGCCTCGTCCAGCCTGGTCTTGAACACTGCCAGGGATGGAGCATTCACAGCCTCCCTAGGCAACACATTCCAGGGCCTCACCACCCTAACAGGAAAGAATTTCCTCCTTACATCCAATCTAAACTTCCCTTGTTTAAGTTTTAACCCGTTACCCTTTGTCCTATCACTACAGTCCCTGGTGAAGAGTCCCTCCCCAGCATCCCTATAGGCCCCCTTCAGACACTGGAAGGCTGCTAGGAGGTCTCCAGGCAGCCTTTTCTTCTCCAGACTGAACAGCCCCAACTTCCTCAGCCTGTCTTCATACGGGAGGTGCTCCAGTCCCCTGATCATCCTCGTGGCCCTCCTCTGGACTTGTTCCAACAGTTCCATGTCCTTTTTCTGTTGAGGACACCAGAACTGCACACAATACTCCAGGTGAGGTCTCACAAGAGCACTAGAGAATAATCTGATAATAAAACAGACTTAACATGCAATAGCCTGTATGGTATGGATGCAAATTCAGCATGTTTTAAAATGCAAAATGGGCTTTAGTGCTTTACAATATGTCTTCATAGGCATACTCCATCCATTGATGGAGGTTAGCATCAGTAAAGGGGTACATTCAGCAGCTGATTATTTTCTGTGCATGTTAGGTCGCATAGGACTATTAAGATTTATGACACTGCATTCATACAGTTTTACTCTGTAACTTGATCTTGGGAAGGTTTATATTTTGAAGAAAGTATTTGAAAGCTATACAATGTGTGGAAACCAAATAAATCCAAGGATTGAAAGTAGTTCCCTTTTGCTATGGCACCAAGAAACATTTGAAAAAACTGTCTTGATTAAAGCTAGTATAAAAGGGAAATTCATAGTCTGCTGTCGGACAGCTATTTCACAAGACATTACTATTCGCCTTACCTTAATAAGTCTGTAAATCTCCTCCATGTCCTGGCACTGCCTAAATACTTTTATTTTTAACTGCAGAGGAACAGTTTTCTGTCTCTGGCACTCTATGCTTTCACATAAGCAATCAAGACTGTATTTTTCCTTATAAATATCCTAAGAAGGAAATGCCATTGTATCAGGGTTTTGTTTTTTAATTCTGTGTAAAAAAAAAACCCTACTGGATTCACACCCACATATAAAATCACTTCAATCTCAGAAATAAGATAAGTTTGTGAGGTGCAATTCAACTGAGATAGATAGGTTCTTGGAGAAGCAATCACTAGGAGACTGAAATCTAAGTTTGTTTTATTTTTACAGTTTAACAGCACTGAAATCAATCATTAATTCACTGGAACTTTAAACAATTAAAAACGAAAGGCTGTAGAAGACTATGTTTCTTCTCTCTCACATACTGATAAATTTTGCTCACTGAATTCAGATTTTTTTTTTTTTTTTTGGTACTGATTAATGTACTAAACATTTTCACTGTTATTACAAGTGTGATCCACAGTCCTTGTCAGGCCTCACAGTCCTCATCTCTATTGCCTGTACTGCGGATTATTATAGTACAATCATGTCTCCATTCTGCTACTGCACAGGAATAGTCTCATCAGCAAGGTGATGCAATGATGATTCAACACTTCAGGGGTTTTCTTCTTACATCTTTCTTTTACTCAAAACTTTCATAACTATGGATACACAAGACATGCATAACTGAGCTCCAGGAGACATAAATGTTGTTGTTAAACACAGAATGAACTCCAGAAAACAAAACAGAACAAAACACGATTTCAAAGCTCAGTATTAAAGAGTATAATGTCAGCAGGTCACAAAAACCAGTCTTCCTTGTCTCCGTAACAGTTCCAAAACCTTTATCTCCATTACAGGAAAACAGTAGTGCCTAAAATCAGTAGTGCATAAAATTTTAACTAACTTTCCAGGCCATGTTCAGTAGTTAATTTCCTATTGACCCCAGACACTTCCAGCTATTCACCTGGGCTGCAGCCTAGACCACAGATGTACCACTCTTCACCTCATTTCTTTTGACATATTTTCTGTTTTAACATATTAAGTCTCTCAAAGTGCTTTGCTCTGAAAATCTGCAAATTGATTGGTTTTGACTTTTAATGTCAAATGTACTATAGTTTATAGTCTTTCTTGTATCACTTGTCACATATCCGAAGGCAGAAAATGGCATCAAAAGTCTTTACCATTCCTTGTGCAGCCCTCTTCTGAAAGAAGGCAAGAACAGTTTTTGTTTCCCATATACTGTTGGCTTGAGATTCACACTCTGTTACAAAACAGCAGTATGATCCTTCCCATTTCTTTGCAGATCTCTTTTTTTAGGGACAATATGTTGAATATGCAGATATATTTCTGCTGACCACAGGTACGAAAAAGCCAAAGGCAAGACATCAAGCATCTCTGAGGTCAACAGTGCCCATATTGCTTTCTACATTCTGTTTAGGATTT
The DNA here is from genome assembly GCF_034315485.1 of Pezoporus occidentalis. Taxonomy (NCBI): domain Eukaryota; kingdom Metazoa; phylum Chordata; class Aves; order Psittaciformes; family Psittacidae; genus Pezoporus; species Pezoporus occidentalis. The sequence goes on along the minus strand of NW_026914611.1, from coordinate 2,663,835 downwards.
AGGCTAAATGCACTATTTGTCCTCCTTTCAGCTATAACAGTTACTTTTCTTCCTAGCAGCTAGTGCAATGATGTGTTTTGGCTTTAGTCTGAGAGCAACACTGATAACACACAGATGTAGCACTTACCCTGATCGAGGATTTTTTCAGTCTCATGCTCTGCCAGCAATGAGGGGCACAAGAAGCTGGAAGAAGCAGAGACAGGACACCTGACCCAAACTAGCCAAAGGGGTATTCCATAACACAGCACGTCATGACCAGTAGATAAACTGCAGGGAGTTACCCATGGGGGACCAATTGCTGTTCAGGTCAGGCTAGGTATTGTTAAGTGGGTGGAGAGAAATGATATTGTGCATCACTTATGTTTTCTGAGCTTTCATTTCTTTTGGTTGCTGTTGTTGTTTCCTATTATTATCATCAATGTTATTGTTGGCATTCTTTCTATTATCACTATATTGTACTTTGGTTTAGTTGTTAAACTGTTCTTAGCTAACTGGTTTTACTTTCTTTTGATTCTCCTCCCCATCCTACCTAGGAAGGAGTGGTTAGAAGTGTGGGGGGGAATTTAGTGATCAGTTGCATGGTATTTAGTTACCACCTGGATTTAAATGATGACGCTACTACAGAGAGTGGAAGAGAAGGGAAGGGGAGAAAAAGGAAGGGAGAGGGGAGGCGAGGCGAGGCGAAGCGAGGAGAGGTGAGGCAAAGCGAGGCGAGGCGAGGCGAGGCAAGGCATGGCAAGGCAAGGCAAGGCCAAGATAAAATCACCCAAACTCAAAGTCTTCATTTCCCAGTAAGTAGTACATTTTGTTTCTTTGGGGATCAGTAGTTGCTTGCTTTCTTTCTTCTGAAGTTGACTTCAATCTTGAATGTGAATGAGACATAATGTTGTGGGAACAGTGGCACTTCCTTGCAGTTGGCAGGCTCAGTGAAGAATGACTACAGCTATGAAAACACTGGAAGGACAGTGAACAAATATATCTGCTAAATCAATAAAAATCTGGACTCCCTGTACAGGCAGTCCTAACATCAAATAATCTTTGATGTTACAGAGGCATTATCAGGACTGGCTTTTGAATAGATGTGAAATTCTTATTTATTTGGAGAATAAATATCAATTAAAATGGCAAATGAAGAAATTTTTTGGCTGTCATATATCTAGTGGACATCCTAAATTGCAACATTATGGTTTACATGTGCTTTATTTTGGTTATAAAAGAAAAAAAAAAGGGGGAAAAGGTGTGTCCAAAACTATAAGTAATTAGCTTGCATTTTGTGGTGGTTTGTCTTTAATAACTCGAAGTAGTTAGGAGACTATTTTCATCTCCAAACTCATTTCTTAATTCCCACTGCTAATGATGAGAGCAATATGCATGCATGAAAACTTTTCATATTGTTAAACCTCATTGTTGATATTTTTATGGGTAAAAAAAATATAATCCTGTCATTCTAGAGTTTAATACTCATAGTGCAAAGATGATGAGTCAGTAAACCAGCTGCCATCACTGAAGTATTAATACTGTATCTTTCTGTTCTGTTCATGAATGCACTCCAAGACACCTCTTCAAAATGAGACCAAAATAAAATTCACTTAATTTCATTTTAGTCACAAGAATGCATTTATTTTCCTGAAGCAAAGACTTGTCATGCATTCAGACATTCCCTTCCTTCCCCTAGAGAACACATATGTCACCTTCATGCTGTCTCAGTTCACCAAGGGAATAATAATTTTTAATAAGACTGTTACAAAAAGACAGTTTAATTTGCATGTGAAAGGTTCTGTTATGAGAGCAATTATAAAGAGCAACCATGATTAAAGATATCAAAGCAAGCAACCCCAAAAACAATTAACATTTTATTGTCTGGACAGCACTGTCGGAAGACTACCAAATTGCAAAGGTAAGCATGGTATGTCAGTTGTTTCTGATGAGATGGAACACAATCAAAGGCAATGACTACAGCAGTGGAAACTTGAAAGAAGCAAAGGTATAAAACTGACATATTTTGAAAAAAATAAAGTGTACTTGCATTTTTATACCTTTCTTTACACATAGAGATTCTATCTTTGTTCCAGAAAATATTGTTATGTCAGATATGGGACATGATATCTCACTCATGAAATCAAAAGATGACTATATAGATATTCTTTTCTGTGTTCAGAACTGGGTGTTGTGTGTTCATTTTATTATGTCTTCCACTAAAAAAAAGAGTACAGTGAAATATTCCTGGCAAAATCTGTTTTTTACCACTGGTGGATGAATATGATTTTATGGTTTTGACTATTGTCATTTATCAACATAGAATTAAATGTAGCAGCCTCTGTCTGGAAGGGAACAGTTGGAAAAAAGTAGCATATCATAAACTGTGCTTGCCTGTCATACACATAGAACCATAGAATCATAGACTCGTTAGGGTTGGAAAGGACATTAAGATCATTGAGTTCCAACTACCCTGCCATAGGCAGGGACACCTCACACTAAACCATATCACCCAAGGCCTCGTCCAACCTGGTCTTGAACACTGCCAGGGATGGAGCATTCACAACCTCCCTAGGCAACACATTCCAGTGCCTCACCACCCTAGCAGGAAAGAATTTCCTTCTTATATCCAACCTAAACTTCCCCTGTTTAAGTTTGAACCCGTTACCCCTTGTCCTGTCACTACAGTCTCTAATGAAGAGTACCTCTCCAGCATCCCTATAGGCCCCTTTCAGATACTGGAAGGCTGCTAGGAGGTCTCCACACAGCCTTCTCTTCTCCAGGCTGAACAGCTCCAACTTCCTCAGCCTGTCTTCATACGGGAGGTGCTCCAGTCCCCTGATCATCCTCATGGCCCTCCTCTGGACTTGTTCCAACAGCTCCATGTCCCTTTTATGTTGAGGACACCAGAACTGCACACAATACTCCAGGTGGGGTCTCACAAGAGCAGAGTAGAGGGGCAGGATCACCTCCTTCGACCTGCTGGTCACGCTCCTTTTGATGCAGCCTAGGATACGGTTGGCTTTCTGGGCTGCGAGCGTGCACTGCCTGCTCATATTCATTTTTGCACCAACCAACACCCCCAAGTCCTTCTCTGCAGGGCTGCTCTGAATGTCTTCTCTGCCCAACCTGTAGCTGTGCCTGGGATTGTTCCGACCCAGGTGTAGGACCTTGCACTTGGCATGGTTAAACTTCATGAGGTTGGCATCAGCCCACCTCACAAGTGTGTCAAGGTCCCTCTGAATGGCATTCCTTCCCTCCAGCGTATCAACCGAACCACACAGCTTGGTGTCATCTGCAAACTTGCTGAGGGCGCACTCAATCCCACTGTCCATGTCAGCGACAAAGATGTTAAACAAGAACGGTCCCAACACTGATCCCTGGGTAATGCCATTTGTTACTGGTCTCCAGCTGGGCATTGAGCCATTGACCACAACTCTTTGTATGCGGCCATCCAGCCAGTTCTTTATCCACCAAGTGGTCTATCCATCAAATTGATGTCGCTCCAATTTAGAGACAAGGATGTCGTGTGGGACAGTGTTGAGCTGCTATCCATGGATCTAGCTATCCATGTCAACAGAGACTGCAAGTCTGTTGGAAGAATAGTGTTTTACTTGAAAATTGTGAATTCAGAACTATAGACTCACATCTCAATAAAAGGCATAGTTAGGACTTTCTAAGATAGCATTCACTTGGCAAGACATTCATTAGATATGCTCATTCCAATTGGAAAACATTTAGATGGGCAAAATTTTGACTGAGATACTTTCAAAGCCACTGATCTTTTCCCACTGAGGAAATGTAGGCTTATTTCAAAATAAACAACCTACTAAATGCATATAATCTTGCCTCATTAGAAGTCTTTGGTTTGTATTGTTCTATAGAACAGCTGTGCAAATACTTCTGAAAGAAATCAGTTGCCATTTCTCAATTACATGTGCACTTCTTGCAATTTAGATCCCACAGTGGATGTCTGGCAACATGAACTCATACTTCTCCCTTGATAAGTTTTTCCAGACACCTACTGCTTCTAGCAATTTTGAAAACTGTTGCTGAAAGATATCATAAAACACTGTTATTCTACTAGCTCTCATTCTTGTGAAGGAGAATCTGTCTTCACCTGGAATAAAAATGATGTGTACCATGTGAAATGACACTTCCTGTGTATTTTGCTCCAACTAACAGGTAACCCTTTCCAAAATCTTTTTGAATATTCTCTCACTTTTTCTAGTCAGATAAAAATACTTTCCTAGAAATGTTAATACACCCTAGTGATGGAAAATGTTACCAATTCCCTTGAAATACCAAATACTCATAAAATGACAGTCATCTTACATGATTTCTTATATGATGCATTTCTCAGGGAGGTATGGAAGTTTGCTTTCATTTGAGTATTAGAGTAAGGTGAAGACATTTTTTGGAGGGATGTGTGTATGTTCTATATATTTTTATCCATGAGCACTTATTAGCTTTTTGTTCCCCAGATTTGGAAATGTGTGTAGTACGGACCTTTAATCAATGGGGTTTTTTGAGTTACTTAGTTACTCTTTTTGCTCAATCATTATTTAATGCTGCTGTAAATACTACATTTAGGCTAATGGATTGTTGTTTGTCTGTGCTGTTCAAACTCTTCTTGATCTTGAAAAACCCATCAAAATTCTCCTGCATTTTTTCAAAACAGTGGATATCTTGTATTGAATTTTGTCTCGCTATTTGTGTGACTGCAACTCTGAACTCAGAAAACACCTTTCTGGTACTCTTTTCCTTTAATAATTTGGAATTATTATTATTATTACTATAGGACTGGAGTATCACAGACACTACATATGCTTCAGTCCAGACTTCATGACTTCTTTGCTTGGCAAATTCAATTTTCAGGGGTAATTCTGGGTCTCTCATATGACTTTGAGTGTTTTATTACATTATAATCTGATCTGCCGTTTAAACTCACAGATTCAATGAGATTGATTCTTAAGTCTTAATTCTGGGACAAATTCCTTTATAATTCACTTCTGTATCCTTGCTTAAAACATGTGAATCAATCACAAACATTTAAGTTCTCAGATTTTATCAATGCTTTTTGTGTCTGAGTTAACTTGAAATTTTGAAGGAAAAAATGATCCATAATAAACTACTGCAAAAATAACATTAAATAGTTTGCCTTCCTCCTGGTACCATTGCTTGAAAATGCAGAACAAAATAGTCAGAACATCCAGTAGCTGTCATCTCCATATTTAGAAGTTATTAAAAAGCTATTAACTGCTAAAAGTTATTGTGACAGAATCATTTTTGAACAATAATCCCTCAATGTCAAGGAACATAAGAGAAAGTACTTCATTGTCTGGCATTTATCTGATTCATTACCTGAGATTTAACTAAACTCATGTAACTGCAAGTTCCAATTGGATCCTTGTGTTTTACACTTACAGTTCCTCAGTTTCTAGCTGGTACTGCTTGCTAATTTTTCGCAGGTTTACATGCTACTAAGCACAGCTGCTCTCCAACGCTAAGAATTTGACAAAAAGTCACACATTTTTCAGTCCCATCACCATTTCTATTCAAACATGCAAGGTCCACTTTTTGGGAGAATCATGAATTAGCATAGGTAGGAAATCCCCCACTATTCTCTTTGTCCTTTGCATCCAGAACAGTGTCATATGTGTGTGTGCTTACAGAGAAAAACAAGTGCCAATTAAAACTGAATAAGAAATAAAGTTAAATGTTTCTGGTCAGAAGAAGCATTTACAAAAAGTGTATCAGTCATTAGTCTTAGGCTGGCAGTAGTCAGGACAATGTGAAACCAAAAATGTCATATGTTTTTTTACTGATCCTGGATACACTTATCACAGGTCTTCAGAAGAATATTCTTTCTCCTCTAGTAAGCTGTCCTGGGTTCATCATTTCTCACTTTGTTATGTATCAGCTGGGTTGGACAAATAATGAATATAGCCAGTTACCTACCAGGTTAATGAACAGAGTGCTGTGGAACTATGGAGTGTTAGCGAACATCTGACTATTTTTCTATTGAATTTTACTATCTACACATGGTCAGCAAAAGCTAAGTATAGGAAACAGCTAATAGCCCTAGCTATTAGTAGTACAGAAATATATCAGTGTAAATTGGTTAGTTGCTATTTTGTTTCTACTTGTATTCCATGGGTTTTCATGGTAAGGTTTTGGTAACAGGAATCTACAGGGGTGGCTTCTGCTAAAAGAAACCAGAATCTTCGCCCATGACCAATAGAGGCAATGACAGCCAGCTCCCAGGCAAGGTCAAGCCCATCAACAATGGTGGTAGCGCCTGTGGGATAACACGTTTAGGAAAGGGCAAAGTTACTGCATGGGAGCAATTGCAGCTGGAGAGGGGAGTGAGAATACATGAGAGAAATTCATATTGCTATTGTTATTAGGATCCTTTATTTCCTTTCATCACTATTTTCAGAAAATATCTTAAATTGAATGTCTTAAATTAAAAGTACATTATTGAAGAACAAAATTATGACATCGGTGAAAAGTCAGAGGGCAATGCAAAACCAATACAACAATTAACTTCTTTGCACTTCTGTTTAAGAGTAAAATAGTAAGATACCAAAAGGACAAAACTTAGGCACTACATAGAAAGCTAAGGTACTAAAAATATCAATTATCACTGCTAAATCCTGGAAATTCTTGAATTCCGTGAGGAATTTACTTTCTTTGGGTTTTTTTAATGTCTAAATACAACATTACTTTGTCACAGAACTGCATCAGATTAATGGATCAGTGTAGTGATGGAAACAAGAGCAAAGGAAGGATGCACAGTACAGATCTTATCATTTCATGCACCTGTGAGCACATGCCTAACAGCTGGTAAAGGCTGGTGGGAACACAGAACGATCACCTCCTCTGGCCCAGGAAATCAAAGTCTGGATTAGCTTCCCCTACATTTGATCATAATCCAGAAATGAAGCATTAAACCTCCTTTTGCCCTTCATCAGTAGCTGTAGGCTGACTACAATGCACCTGTCTGCTTCTGTAGAGAAGGGAAGCCTCCAGTGGGGATCAAGTGGCAAGGTGTTATGAAGGTATGATACCACATGCAGATAGATTAAGGCTCTGTATGTAATATAGTATTAGTTGAGTTTTTTGTTTTTTGAAAGCATGGTGAATGTCAGCTTCTGCTTTAAATAAGTTAGGGCTATAAGCAATAACCAAGGATACAAACAACAAATTACCAAGGTCTTTTCTGTTTTCAGGGATTTTTCCATCTCATTTTCCGTATCTTAAGAATCTTCTATTCACTTTCAAAAACAGTTTAAGGTGTCCATGTTCTAATGTGGTAGTGTTGGAACTGACAGAATGGGGGAGGTAGCTTGTATTCCTACCTTCACATAGTAAGTTATCCTGTTGTTTAGGAAAAATTTCAAGGTCTGCAAGGGAGGATTTTTTTATTTTATTTTTCTTCTCCCCCCTGTCCTGCATTCATTCTCTTCTGGAAAGAGAAGGACACAGATTCTGATTTTAAATCTCAAATTTTTCTCAAGTAGCATTCAGCTCACTGTATACAAGCATCTGTATCTGAGCTAGCCACTGGTATGGGTACATTTATGGATCAGCCAATCTCATCGTAAAGCATATGCTCAAAATAGGCCAAAGGATGAATATACTGAACTTGAACATTTTTCTCCACATACTGTAGAAGGCATTGTGTATATTTTTTTAGATACCACCATTTATATTCAGGATATCTATAGTTAGTCAAGGTGAATCTGATCCTGGTGACTTCTGTAAAATATGGATACTACTCAGGGAACTGGAAATGTTTTGCTCTCTCTTTCATCTGCAAATATTGAGGTAATTTCTGTACAGGGGACCTGCTTTAACAGCAGTTTTAGAAACTGAACCTGAAATGTTCCTAAGATGAGCAGAAAACTGTTTCATGACAGGAGGGGTAGCAGGTGCTGAATTCTTTGTTTTCCATGCAGGATGATAACTCCCTAAAAAGACTACGTGTTCCTGCCCATGGCAGGGGGGTTGGAACTAGATGATCTTAAGGTCCTTTCCAACACTAATTATTCTATGATTCTATGATTTTAAAGGGTAAATTTAATGCATATCTTAAGGAGAAAGGCAGAGGCACTTGTGGTTGGAGAGCAACATCCAGTCTGTGCAGCCAGTGTCTTAATTTAGGTCTAAGAAGCTGTCTCAGTGTCAAGTTTACTTGGGTTCTAAGGCAACTTACATCTTTCCATATGTTGTATGGACAGCCTGGGCAGCTAATACCCCTATTTCATGACCCTTATTTAAAATAACATTTTCATACCTGAAAACTGGTCAATATATAAAGCATTCATTATCAATCATACTAACAACATGTTTCTCAAAGGGTGTATCATTGAGCGTGTGCAAAAGTGTGTAAGTATAATCCTTCAGCACTAAAAGCAGTACTGTTTTAATTTTAATTCTCATTAAAAAAATATTCAACCAGTTTGAAAAGATTGTTTATAAACCTGTGGGCTTTAGCATTAATACAAACTTTATAAAGTATGTCAAACATCATCACTGCATTTAATGCTTGGGACCACTATCAGGATGAATGGCCTGTAACTGTCCAGGTAATCTCACTTGACTTTCATACAGAATTAAATTTGTCCCTACAAAAGTACTTTAAAACTTCAACTGAAACCTGTTAATTTCTGATAATTTTTGAAGTCTAATTTTAGTAGTTGATATTTTATATCCTTCTGGCTGATGCGAGGATGGAGCATATGTTGTCACTGTAACAAATACATTTTTAATTTTTTTGCCCCAAACGCTGCTAGAAATAGCAGAACACTTCAATCCATACTTGATTACTGCTCTTAGAAGTTCAACAGTTGTCATATTTCTTTAAAACAGAAGACAGGTGATTTACTTGGAATAATTACCTGCTTTAGACAGATGGAATTTTCCACAGATCCAATGGACAAAGAGCCAAATGGAAAAGGAAACAGCAGGTAATCTATAGCACTGTATTTTAAAACAAAAATAACTGTCAATTACTCCAATTTTATTTGAGAGGAATGAGGAAATGAGGAAAAAAATGGAACTTTTCTTTGTTCTCTGTAATAATCAATCCTAGAAGGTAAAAAAAAAGTCCTTTTCTATTTGAGAGTAAACACCTCCCTCTTCTGGGACTTTCTGTGAAATGCACAGCAATTAAAATTCTTTACGAACTACAAGGAGCCCTGTTTAGATCTCTTGCACATACCATATAGGAAAGCTGGCCATTAATTCTTTCAAATCTAGTGTGTCATTACCTTGAGGAAGTATAAAATCTTTCTTTTTCTCTACATATTCTCTTTGACATTTTTTTATCTCTCATGAAGCTAATTTTCTTTGTTGCATAGCTAATCATAAACTACAAAGGCAAGACAAAAAGAATGTATATTTATAGGATTCTTCAGTTATTAGTGACACGTTATTAGCATACTGCAAAATCCTATCCTGCTCAACACTCTAAGACCAAATGAAAAGATACTGTCTCTTCATCAGGCAGTTCCATGTGCTGTGTTAAATGGTAGGCCAATTTTTATGAATTATTAATAAACACAGTAATTTAGCTGAAGTAAAGTTCATTAATGCCTAAAGTATTAATACAGTCTGGCAATAAGTCTCCCCATCTCTGTGGAGCAAGTACTCTCAAACTGTAGCTATTGACACTGCATTTTTCAAATCTTAGGTTCATAAAGAGGCTTATAAAAGGTGGAAGCAAGGACAAGAGGTCTGGGAAGAATACAGGGCTATTGTCCAGGAAGATAGGGACCAGGTTAGGAAAGCTAAGGCCCAGTTAGAATTAAAGTTGGCTAGGGATGTGAAAGATAACAAGAACTGATTCTACGGGCACGTTGCAAATAAAAGACAGAGTAGAGACAACGTGGGCCCTTTCCAGAAGCTATTAGGAGAACTGGCTACCCTGGATTTGGAGAAGGCTGAGGTTCTGAATGGTTTCTATGCCTCAGTCTTCACTGGCAAATGCTCTGACCACACCACCCAAGTCTTGGAAGGCAGACACAGGGACTGTGAGAATGAAGACCCTAGGCCCACTGTAGGAGAGGATCTGGTTTGAGACCATCTTAAAAACCTGAACATGCACAAGTCCATGGGACCTGATGAAATCCACCCAAAGGTCCTGAACGAGCTGGCAAATGAAGTTGCTAAGCCACTCTCCATCATACTTGAAAAATCATGGCAGTCAGGTGAAGTTCCCAATGACTGGAAAAAGGGAAATATAACCCCCATTTTCAAGAAGGGGAAAATGGATGACCCAGGGAACTACAGACCAGTCAGTCTCACCTCTGTGCCTGGCAACATCTTGGAGCAGATTCTCTTGGAAGGCATGCTAAGGCACAAGAAAAACAACAAGGTGCTTGGTGACAGCCAGCATGGCTTCACTAAGGAGAAATCCTGCCTGATCAATTTGGTGGTGTTCTATGAGGGGGCTACAGAACTGAGGGATGGGGTAAAGCAGTTGATGTCATCTACCTGGACTTGTGCAAAGCACTCAACACTGTCCCGCACGACATCCTTGCCTCTAAACTGGTGAGACATCAATTTGATAGGTCGACCACTTGGTGGATAAAGAACTGGCTGGATGGCCACCCGCAGAGTTGTGCTCAGTGGCTCAATGTCCAGCTGGAGACCAGGTGTCCCTCAGGGATCAGTTTTTTGGACCAGTCTTGTTCAACATCTTTGTCGCTAACATGGACAGTGGGATTGAGTGTGCCCTCAGCAAGTTTGCTGATGACACCAAGCTGTGTGGTTTGATTGATATGCTAGAGGGAAGCAATGCCATTCAGAGGGACCTGACATGCATATGACGTGGGCTAATGCCAACCGTATGAAGTTTAACCATGCCAAGTGCAAGGTCCTACACCTGGGTCAGAGCAATCCCAGGCACAGCTACAGGTTGGGCAGAGAAAAGATTCAGAGCAGCCCTGTGGGGAAGGACTTGCAGGTGTTGGTCAATGAGAAGCTTAACATGAGCTGGCAGAGTCCCCTTGCAGCCCAGAAAGCCAACTCTATCCTGGGCTGCATCAAAAAGAGTGTGGCCAGCAGGTCGAAGGAGGTGATCCTGCCTCTCTACTTTGCTCTTGTGAGACCTCACCTGGAGTATTGTGTGCAGTTCTGGTGTCCTCAACATAAAAAGGACATGGAACTGTTAGAACAATTCCAGAGGAGGGCCACGAGGATGATCAGGGGACTGGAGCACCTCCCGTATGAAGACAGGCTGAGGAAGTTGGAGCTGTTCAGCCTGGAGAAGAGGGGGCTATGTGTAGAGACCTCATAGAATCCTTCCAGTATCCGAAGGGGGCCTATAAGGATGCTGGAGAGGGGCTATTCTTTAGGGACTGTAGTGATAGGACAAGGGGTAACAGGTTAAAACTTAAACAGGGGGATTTTAGATAGGATATAAGGAAGAATTTCTTTACTGTAAGGGTGGTGAGGCACTGGAATGGGTTGTTCAGGGCGGTTGTGAATGCTCCACCCTTGGCAGTGTTCAAGGCTAGGTTGGAGAGAGCACTGGGTGACATGGTTTAATGTGAGGTGTCCCTGCCCATGGCAGGGTGGTTGGAACTAGATGATCTTAATGTCCTTTCCAACCCTAACTATACTATGATTCTATGATTTCCAGTTCGGTGCTCGTCAAGTGTAAACTGGTTCTTAAACTTACCAGCAACTGCCACAGACAATAATATTATTCTATTATGGATATTACTGCTAATCAAATCATCACACATGTAATAATACCATATAATATGAAACCACTTGTGACTACGTTAATAGGAAACGCTGCTAAAATGACACACAATTTGTGCCACTGATCATCACCCGCTTGACCCATCCCTTCAGCCAATTTTCCATCCAACTCAGTGTCTGCTCATTCATCCTATACTTTATCAGCTTGGCGGTAGTATTGACAATATGTTATTTGCAGTAGCATTTGTATTGGCAGCAGCAATAATAACAGTAATCCTAATAATGTTATTTCTTAGCTTAAACTTCCAACATTCAATTTCAGGATTTTAAAACATATTGTATTTAAGAGAAATCCAAATATAGCTCTTGATGCATCCTGGATTTTGTGGAAGAACTAGATTTACATGAGAAATAATACAAAGCTGGTAAATTCATAAAGTCAACTGGTGTCAGCCATACTTTTACTTATATCCCTGTGATTTATTGTAAAATAATAAGAAAGGAAAACCAGACATGAAGAACCTCCAAGCCACCAGTCATCTTCATGTGTGCCCATCAAGAACTGCTTGGAAACACAGGAGCAACTGAACTGGATGAAACTTCCTTGTCCCTGAAAACTAGAATCATAATCTCTTTATAAGCAAACAGGAACAAACCTTGTGCATTTGAAGAGCCAATGATTGTTGTTGGCCTAATCAAAATCTTCACTATCCAACCAAATACTTTTGTTATCATTAATGCTGTTATTATCAAGCAGTTGTCATTAAATTAGTAAATTTCTTAGGGTTAAATTAAGACAGATAACCTCTGTATTAGTATTCTGAAAGGTGTTCTACAAAGAAAAGCAACCATCACCAACCCCTCCTTTCTGGTGTTATGCATCCTTGTTCATGTCCCTTGGGACCCATTTCACCTCAGAGCAAGGCAGTGGGTGTTAAAGGGAGGGCCACTGCCTGTTGTTCCACACCAGCAAGAGCAGGGTGCCCACAGTGGATGTGGCAACCTTGACCCAGAAACCCAGTTGGGATGATGTGGATGTGTTTCTATCCCCACTGCCCTTCCTGAAATGAAGATGGTCTCATCGCTGCTGCCCTGTCATTTCCTCAGCAGAAATTGCAACACCGCCATGGGGAGCACCAAAAAAATAGCTCCTCATTTAGACCCATGCCAAAACCTGAAGCCTTCTGCTTCCTCAGACCTTATGAGGAAAAAACTTTCCCTCGGCTTTACTTGAAGCTGCATTGCCCTCCATGTTACTATAGATTATCCCAATATGATAAAGAAGATAGTATCTTTTATGCAGTATGATTTATAACAATGCAGTCAGTGCCAGACTTATTTTTTTCCAAAGTGAGTTAACGTTTTATAACTAATAAATAAAATACTTAATAAACAAGCAGAAAAACACACAAAAAAGCAGCAATATCTCTTCCCTAAGAACTTAAGTTATTTTCTCTTATCATGGATCAAAGCATTATTTTGGGGTTTGTGTTTTCACTCATAAGAGTTTTATTCTGGTTTTATTTAATCAGTATCCTGGGTTCAGCAGTAGCAGTCATTTTTCTCCTTCTTAGTACCTGGTGCAGTGCTGTGGTTTTGACTTTCGGCCTGGGAACTGCGTTGAGAACACCGATGTTTTTAGTTGTTGCTCAAATGTTTAGTCTGTCCAAGGATTTTCTGAGCCTCATGCTCTGCCAGGGAGGAGGGGGAAGCTGGGAGGAATCAGAGAAAGGACACCTGACCCAAACTAGCCACAGAGGTATTCCATATCACAGCACGTCATGCCCAGTATATAAACTGGGAGCAGTTACCCAGAAGGGCTAGTTCAGTACTCAGTCGGGCTGGGTATCGATGGGTGTTATCGTATTCTCTTCCCTTGTTATTTCCCTTATCATTATTACTGGTGGTAGCAGTAGTGGTTTGTGTTATACCTTAGTTACTGGTCTGCTCTTATCTCAGCCTGTGGGAGTCACATTTTGTCGATTCTCCTCCCCATCCCTCTGGGACCAGGGCAGTGGGGGTAGGGGGGGTGGGGGTGGAGAAAGGGTGGGGAGTGGACTGCATGTCTGACTTGCCAATAGGGTTTAAACCATGACAGTAATCTGACTGGAGTGTGTCTAATCATATTTGTGATAAGCGTTCATTGTTTCGGATTAATAGTCACTTGTCATAATGCTGATTTATTGGCTCCCAAAGTTGTTTGATAACAAAGTTTCAGCATGTCGGAACTTACTTACAGCTGGTATTTGCTGTGTAAATGTTTATCAGGTGGGGGCCTTGGGCTAAGGTGCTTGTTTCACTGTACGGGTTTGGCAATATCAGTCATTTTTTCTCCTTCTTAGTAGATGGTGCAGTGCTGTGGTTTTGACTTTCGGCCTGGGAACAGCGCTGATAACACTGATGTTTTTAGTTACTGCTCAAATGTTTAGTCTGACCAAGGACTTTCTGAGTCTCATGCTCTGCCAGAGAGGAGGGGAAGCCGGGAGAAAGCAGGGACAGGACACCTGACCCAAACTAACCAAAGAGGTATTCCATACCACAGCATGTCATGCCCAGGATGTAACTGGGAGTTAGCCGGAAGGGCACTCACTGCTCAGTTGGCCTGGGTATCGATGGGTGGTATCGTATTCTCTTCCCTTGTTATTTCCCTTATCATTATTATTACTGGTGGTAGCAGTAGTGGTTTGGGTTATACCTTAGTTACTGGACTGTTCTTATCTCAGCCCATGGGAGTTTTACATTCTTTCGATTCTCCGGGAGCAGGGTGGGGGTGGGGGGGGAAAGGGTGGGGAGTGGACTGCATGTCTGACTTGCTGATAGGGTTTAAACCATGGCAGCAGTCTTTGTGCGGCCCGTAGTGGAGAGACTTCTACACAAAGCATTGTTCGAATGAGTAAACTTACAATTGGCAATTATAATACTGGCTCTCAGCTGATCCACTATTTTTGTTTCCTAATAATGGAAGTCAGATTTATAGACATAGTAAAGTTTTCTGTATTGGAAGTAAAGAAAAATGACATATTATAGAAAAAAATTGCATAGTGAAGAAAATTGCCATAGCTTGTGATGGCAAGAGATCTGTATATCAACTGTGAATCAAATTCTGCTTATAAAATTAGAAGTCTAGCAGAAGCCCTCTGAAGCGTATAAAGTTACAGAAGTCACGAAGTTGCATAACAGAACACAACCTTCAGGTACTGATTTTTCAAACATTAATTTCACCACAACTGCAATACCGTAGAATATCAAATATCTGTAATAACTCACTTAATAGCTTGGGTACAGGTATAAATTGAATTTTTTGATTCAGCTCTAGTAGATATTGTCTTAATCAGTGTCTCCTACATTCCAGATGCCAATCTGATTAGCCAAGCATGCTGAAGAGCACATTATTCAGTCCAAGAGCTGGTTTCAATGTATGTTTGAATGACTAGACTTAGGTTCAGCATTTTGTACCTGCTGGTTGCTGCAGTCCCCCACAACAGCACAGGTTTAATCTTCTCAGGCTAAAATGTTTGACTCAACTAGCTTACTATGAGTTTCTGAAGTTTTTAACTTAGAGCTAGATATCCTGTTAGTACTGCGATGTTTTTTCAAATGCTGTGTCCTGTGTTCAGCAGTAGCAGTCATGTTTCTCCTTTGTGGTAGCTGGTGCAGTGCAGTGTTTTGACTTCCAGCCTGGGAACAGTGTTGGTGAAACTGATGGTTTTGGTTGTTGCTAAGTGATGTTTACCCTGACCAAGGACTTTGTGAAGCTCATGCTCTGCCAGGGAGGAGGGGAGGCCGTGAGGAAGCAGAGACGGGGTGCCTGACACAGGCTACTCAGGGGGGTATTCCATACCACAGCATGTCATGCCCGGGGTGGGGAGGAACTGGGAGTTACCTGGAAGGACACGGGCTTCTGGGTGGGATTTGTTTCTTGGCCGGTGGTATCGTATTCTCTTCCCTTGTTATTTTCTCTTATCATTGTTGTTGTTGGTAGTAGCAGTGGTAATTTGTGTTGTACATTGGTTGCTGGACTGCTCTTGTCTCAACCCGTAGGAGTTGCACCCGTTCGATCCTCCTCCCCGTTCCTCCAGGAGCGGGGAAGGGGAGAGCCCCAGTGGGGGGGGGGGGCCTCGATTGTTGTCAGCTCGGCACCACTCACTGGGAGTGAGTGAACAAGTTGCCTGATTAGGTTTAAACCACGACAGTTCTTTTTGGCGCCCAACATGGGGCACGAGGGGTTGAGATAACAACAGATCTGACCGGATTAATAGTCACTCGTCACAGTGCTGATTTATTGGCTCTCAAGGTTGCTTCTCTTGATCTCACAGTTTCAGTATATCGTATCTTACGTCCATCCGGTATTTGCTGTATTAGTGTTTTTCAAGTGTGGGGCTTGGGCTAAGGTTTTTGTCTCATTGTACTTTATGGTAATGACTTGTAATACAATAGAATCATTGATCATGAAACTGATCTGGCTTATGTTCCCTGTGTGGTCACCACCTTTATACTTTGGGAGGCATATAATAGAAGTGCTTAGCAACTACACATCTTTTTTCTCCTTCTCAGGTGCTCAACCTGTGAAGGAGACATCCTTTTACCCTCCCAGTCCTCCCCCCAGACTATTTACATTTGAGAGTTTTGAAGTTTTTGAATGGCCTTTTAATGCTGTTGAGACTTGTTTGCTGATCGTGATGGGAATCACCATGTTAGCACGCATACAGGGTGTGTTTTGCCCACGACTGATTTCAAGAGTTAAGCAGAGTCAGGTTTGGGTCTTGTCTGGGGTCAAACGATGATGTAGGAGGACCAAGAGATTTTCCCTGAGGCTGGACAGCCATGAGTGGCAGGGTGTGTGGGATAGTATGGGCAAGTATCTAGGTCAGTGGGCCCCTCCAGTACTTTGGAATTTCACTACCGAACAACTGCAAAATCCAGAAGAATTAGTAAAACACTTAAATAAGGTGTGTGGTCATTCTGGCCATACCAGAGATGGACAAATAATGGCAACGTGCTGGGGCTCGGCCTATGCTTACAGGGCCTTGTTCAACGTTATCCAGCACCTCCAAAAGGAAAAGAATGTCGGCGTATCTGAGGGCAAAGCAACAGTCAGCGCAGCTACTCCAGCTCCAGGCACAGCAGCTTCACCACCCCCAGCAACAAGTACAGTCTCTATTCAAACTTTGGCTGCAATGAGCAGCGCAGCTACCCCAGTGGCAAGTACAGCAGCTGCTGAAACTTCGAATGCAACAGACAGCGTGGTTACCCCAGCTCCAAGCACAGCAGCTACACCACCCCCAGCAACAAGTACAGTTGCTACTCAAACCACAGTGATAATTACTGCAACCAAACCAGAGGACCAATTTGTACCAATATCGGTTGACCCTGTACGCAAGAGAACAAGCAAAAAAGAGGCAAAAAGGGTGAAGCGAGATGAAGAAACAACGAATTCACCACCCAGTCCAGAATCTGATCAGGAGTCATCATCACATGACGAAGAAGAAGAAGAAGAGGTAACTTATCGACCTCGGACCTCAACCGAGCTGCGGAATATGCGAAAAGATTTTACCCGTCAACCAGGGGAGCACATCATCACCTGGTTACTCTGAGGCTGGGACAATGGGGCCGATGGTCAGGAGCTAGAAGGCACAGAAGCCAAGCAGCTGGGATCACTTGCTAGAGAAGGGGGAATTGACAAAGCAATTGCAAGAGAGAAAAAGTCCCTCAGCCTTTGGAGGAGGCTCTTGGCAGCTGTGAAAGAAAGGTTTCCGTACAAGGATGATGTTACGAGTCGTTTGGCCAAGTGGACTACTACAGACAAAGTCATCCAGTCTCTGAGGGAATCCGCCGTCGTAGAGATGATCTATCACATCAAGCTGAATAACGGGGATACACCCACAGATCCAGATGACGTTGAATGTACACGACCCATGTGGCGAAAACTTACACGGAATGCACCGTCGTCATCATATGCCCATTCATTGTCAACAGTAACCTGGAATGACATAGTACCACTAACAGTAGATGAAATGGTTCATAAACTCCGAGAGTTCGAAGACAATCTCACCCCTTCCATCATCTCAGCTGTGGAAAAACTGTCCCAGGACCTCAAACAATTGAAGGACAATCTATCTGATTTATCCAGCTCCTCATGTGTACCAACACACGTCTCAGCTATTAACAAAAGGCGTCCTCTTGTTCAAGAGAGGAGATACAGGAGGTATACGCCACGGGCTACCCTATGGTTTTACCTGCTGGATCACGGAGAAGACATGACAAAGTGGGATGGAAAACCTACTTCAGCTTTGGAGGAACGGGTGAGTGAACTGAAGAGGGGAGCGAGGGCCAAGACTGATCGTCCCATGAGAGCTACGGCTTCAGTCTCTGGTGAGCAGTTTCCCAGATGGAGTGGAAGAGCTGATTTTACTCCAGCTCCTGTGATAACAAAGAATAATCCCTTTTACCACGACTTAAGTGTCCAACGCTGTGATGAGCATTAGAGGGGCCCTGCCTCCAGCCAGGTGGAGGTAGGGACAATCGGATTTACTGGACTGTGTAGATCAGATGGCCTGGCACATCAGTCCCACAGAAGTATAAGGCTCTAGTAGATACCGGTGCACAGTGTACCCTGATGACATCAAGCTGTCAAGGGGTGGAACCCATCTATAGGATCGCAAGAGTTGACTGTGCTGGAGGCTGAAATCAGCCTGCCTGGGAGGGAATGGCAAAAGCACCCTATTGTGACTGGTCCAGAGGCTCCATGCATCCTCGGCATAGACTACCTCAAGAGAGGGTACTTCAAAGACCCAAAAGGGTACCGATGGGCTTTTGGTATTGCTTCTTTGGAGACTGAGGAAATTGAGCAGCTGTCCACCTTGCCTGGTCTCTCAGAAGATCCCTCTGCTGTGGGGTTGCTGAAAGTCAAAGAACAACAAGTGCAAACTGCAACCACAACAGTGCACCGGCGGCAATATCGCACCAACCGAGACTCTCTGGTTCCCATCCATCAGCTGATCCGTAGACTGGAGAGTCAGGGAGTGATCAGCAGGACCCGCTCGCCCTTTAATAGCCCCATATGGCCAGTGCAAAAGTCTAATGGGGAATGGAGACTAACAGTAGACTATCGTGGCCTGAATGAAGTCACACCACCATTGAGTGTTGCCGTACCGGACATGCTAGAACTTCAGTATGAACTAGAGTCGAAGGCAGCCAAGTGGTATGCCACGATTGATATTGCCAATGCATTTTTCTCCATTCCTTTGGCAGCAGAGTGCAGGCCACAGTTTGCTTTTACTTGGAGGGGTGTCCAGTTCACTTTGAGCCAACTGCCCCAGGGTGGAAACACAGCCCTACCATTTGCCATGGACTGATCCAGACTGCACTGGAACAGGGGCAAGCTCCAGAACACCTGCAATACATTGATGACATTATTGTGTGGGGCGATACAGCAGAAGAAGTCTTTGAGAAAGGGAGGAAAATAATCCAAATCCTGCTGAAAGCTGGTTTTGTCATAAAACAGAGTAAGGTCAAGGGACCTGCACAGGAGATTCAATTTTGGGGAATAAAATGGCAAGATGGACGTAGACAGATCCCCACAGATGTGATAAACAACATAACAGCAATGTCTCCACCAAGTAATACGAAAGAGCTGCAAGCTTTCTTGGGTGCTGTGGGGTTCTGGAGAATGCACATCCCAAATTACAGTTCAATTGTAAGCCCTCTCTATCATGAGACCCGGAAGAAGAATGATTTTAAACGGGGCCCTGAGCAACAACAAGCCTTTGAGCAAATTAAACACGAGATAGTTCATGCAGTAGCCCTTGGACCAGTCCGGACCGGGACAGATGTAAAAAATGTGCTGTACACTGCAGCTGGGGAGAACGGTCCTACCTGGAGCCTCTGGCAGAAAGCTCCAGGGGAGACTCGAGGTCAACCCCTCGGCTTTTGGAGTCGGGGATACAAAGGATCTGAGGCCAGCTATACCCCAACTGAGAAAGAGATACTGGCAGCCTATGAAGGGGTTTGAGCTGCTTTGGAAGTGATTGGCACTGAAGCACAGCTCCTCCTGGCACCCTGGTTACCCGTGCTGTGCTGGATGTTCAAAGGCAGGGTCTCCTCGACACATCATGCAACTGATGCTACATGGAGTAAATGGGCTGCACTAATTACACAACAAACTCGAATAGGAAATCTCAGTCTTCCAGGCATTCTAGAAGTCATCATGGACTGGCCAGAGGGCAGACATTTTGGAATGTCACCAGAGGAGGAGGTGGTGCGTGCTGAAGAGGCCCCACCATATAATAAACTGTCAGAAAGTGAAAAGCAGTATGCCTTGTTTACTTATGGGTCCTGCCATATCGTGGGAAAACATCGGAGATGGAAGGCAGCTGTATGGAGTCCTGGACGACAAGTTGCAGAAACTGCTGACGGAGAGGGTGAATCGAGTCAGTTTGCCGAGGTGAAAGCCATCCAGCTGGCCCTGGACATTGCTGAACGAGAAAAGTGGCCAGTACTTTATCTCTATACTGACTCATGGATGGTGGCAAATGCCCTGTGGGGGTGGTTGAAGCAATGGAAGCAGAGCAACTGGCAACGCAGAGGTAAACCCATCTGGGCTGCTGCACTGTGGAAAGATATTGCTGCCAGGGTGCAGAACCTGGTGGTGAAGGTACGTCATGTAGATGCCCATGTACGCAAGAGTCGGGCCACTGAGGAACACCAGAGCAGCCAACAAGTGGATAAAGCGGCTAAGATTGGAGTGGCTCAGATGGACTTAGATTGGCAACATAAAGGTGAATTATTTTTGGCCCGGTGGGCGCATGACACTTCAGGCCATCGGGGCAGAGATGCAACATATAGATGGGCTTGCGATCGAGGGGTGGACTTAACAATGGACACTATTGCCCAGGTTATTCATGAGTGTGAAACATGTGCTGCAATTAAACAAGCCAAGCGGTTAAAGCCTCTTTGGTATGGAGGACGATGGTTGAAGTATAAATATGGGGAGGCCTGGCAGGTTGACTATATCACACTGCCGACAACCTGCCAAGGCAAGCGCCATGTGCTTACCATGGTGGAAGCAACCACCGGGTGGCTGGAAATATATGCTGTGCCCCATGCCACTGCCCGGAACACTATCCTGGGCCTTGAGAAACAGATTTTGTGGCGACACGGTACCCCAGAGAGAATTGAGTCAGACAATGGGACTCGTTTCCGGAATAACCTTATTTGGGCCAAAGAGCATGGCATTGAGTGGGTATATCACATCCCCTAACATGCACCAGCCTCTGGGAAAATCAAATGGTACAATGGGCTGTTAAAAACTACCCTGAGAGCAATGGGTGAGGGAACTTTCAAGCATTGGGATACACACTTACCAAAGGCCACCTGGTTGGTCAACACCAGAGTTTCTGCCAACAGGGCTGGCCCAGCCCAGTCAGAACTTTCACATATTGTAGGGGGGGACAAAGTTCCCATGGTGCATATGAAGAATTTGCTGGGGAAGACAGTCTGAGTTATTCCTGCTTCAGGTAAAGGCAAACCCACTCGTGGGATTGCTTTTGCTCAGGGACCTGGATATACTTGGTGGGTAATGCGGGAAGATGGGGAAGTCCGATGTATACCTCAAGGGGATTTGATTTTAGGGGAAAACAGCCAGTGAACTTAATTGTATGCTGTTGCCTGCTGTGTAATACTTTTATAGCTCATCAACTAGATGTCTCCAGGTCACCAGCGACTAGCCCTGACTTCCCTCCAACTATCATCCTAACAGAGAATGAGCTTTGATAGAACCAGATGAGTTCTGCAATAAAGGAATGACCAGCATCATCAGGCAATGATCCAATACTGCACACAGCCTTTCCTGCCCTGAAAGATTGTTACAAGAGATGGAACCTGACATTATGGACTGAATGGACTCGTCAGCATTATAGGGATTGGTCCATGCACTAAGAAAATGATCTTTTTCTCTTGGTCTGTATGTATATGGATGTATATATGCGGGAGAGCGACAGTGTATTGAAAATGTGGGATCTGAGCATGATGTGAATGGTATGGAATAAGGGATGGATAATGCCCTGGGTTCAGCAGTAGCAGTCATGTTTCTCCTTTGTGGTAGCTGGTGCAGTGCAGTGTTTTGACTTCCAGCCTGGGAACAGTGTTGGTGAAACTGATGGTTTTGGTTGTTGCTAAGTGATGTTTACCCTGACCAAGGACTTTGTGAGGCTCATGCTCTGCCAGGGAGGAGGGGAGGCCGTGGGGAGGCAGAGACGGGGCCCCTGACCCAGGCTAGCCAAAGAGGTATTCCATACCTCAGCACGTCATGCCTGGGGTGGGGGGTAACTGGGAGATACCCAGAAGGACATGGGCTTCTGGGTGGGACTCGTTTCTTGGCCGGTGGTATCGTATTCTCTTCCCTTGTTATTTTCTCTTATCATTGTTGTAGTTGGTAGTAGCGGTGGTGATTTGTGTTGTACATTGGTTGCTGGACTGTTCTTGTCTCAACCCGTGGGAGTTGCACTCTTTCGATCCTCCTCCCCATTCCTCCGGTAGCGGGGAAGGGAAGAACCCCGGTGGGGGGGGCCTCGATTGCTGTCAGCCCGGCACCACTCACCGGGAGTGAGTGAACAAGTTGCCTGACTGGGTTTAAACCACAAATGCTATCTATGGTGTGATAGAACCAAGGAAGGAAGGAGTTTTTCATTGATACAGACAGCTTCCAGGAAAATAAAGGAGTCTTAAATATCTCTTTTCACAGGCCTACGTATAGGTTGTGTTAACAAAGTGTTAAAAAAGACTCAAGAATATTTATGAAATTTAATATTCCTTCTTCATTTTATTCTTCTTCTATAGATTAAGAGTACCAGTCTTCTTCCATTCTTTCTGATCTAAGTAGACATAGATAAATAGAAATAAATCCACAGTGGTTCTTGAATTTAAGAAACCGAAACACCTCTTAGTCATCAGAAATGTGAGATAGGCATTTCTTGGTAAGCAAGCATGTACTTTAAGACTCTCAGCTTTGCTGCTTTGATACAGATGACTGGGTTCTTTTTTCTGCCTGAGGTGATGTGAAAGGACAAATAATACAGCATAAACAAGCTTAATACAGTGAGTCATCTCTAAGTGCTCTATAATAGTAACTAAATGAAACATTACTCACTTCAAGAAATCCCTGGAGCTTTAAAGACCAATGGGTTTTCAATTGCCATGTTGCAATAAAATACAATTTTTTCTATTAATTATTTTTGAAAATCCTGTTTTGCCATTATTTGCATAGCTAGAGGTCTGAGTTATTTTATAATGTGGATAGCTGCATTTTTTTAATCTTCCCTGTTTATCTTTGAACTAGTATGTTCATTATGATAAATAAAGCCTGTAAGTACCTGTATTTAAATTGTCCCATGTTTCTTAATAATTTTTTCCCCCTCCTAAATTCTGTACAACAAATATGTAAGATTGTGAACAGGGTTCCAATGTACTGAAAAATAACTCTTTTTACTTCCATGCACATTTATGTGTAGGACAAAGGACTTCAGAACAGTTATGGTTGTCAGTTGTAGTAGAGTCTAACTTTTTCTAACACAGTAAGTACCATTATCTGTAGGACAAAACCTGATTTTTCTTAATACAAGGTTGACATTGAAAGTTTTATAAGGAAAATAAAATCAATAACAGAATGGCTTTATTGGAGAGGCATAGGGGGAAAATGATGCACTTTCTTTCAGAAATATAAAAATGGAGGGATGTTCAGTGCCACAGCAAATTGCGCTCTTGCCAGCCATGTGCACCTAGACTGTTTCCTTCTTTCTAATAGCTTAGGTTTAAAAATTGTGTGTATGTGTGTGTGTGCATGTGCATATTTTTCTATATGACATATATACACTCTGAATATACTCCTTTCACCCCATCATTTTGGTTATTTAATACTGTTATTGGAGGCTATTTCAGTGCCTTCACATATAATATGCTCTCAGAGTAAGTCTCCATCAGTTTTTGAAAGCAAAATCTATCCATGCTCCGCATTAAAGAAAAGCCGTGTATGTACATTAGCATAGTACTAACCATGAACCGTGAACCAGAAAGATTTATTAGTTTGGACTTAATGATGAACTATTACTAAAAGCTTGGTCAGTTTCAGCATAGGCAGAGCTCACCTGCAACTTTCTTCAAAAGATTATGCAGATGTTCCCTTTCATTTTTACATTTCTACTAAATTACATGTAGTTATATCGCTGGTACTTTTGAATCATATATTCATAATTATTATTTATTCATGTAAACAAAATCTCAGTTGACCATCTGAGTGACTTTGAAGTTGCATTTTAATTACCATAACCTATTATTTCAGGGAAACTTGGTCATGTGAAACGATAAGAGACTGGTGTGCAACTTGTTTCACCGTGAGATGGAGCTGCAATGCAGGCTGGGACAAGCACTATGCTTAGGAATTCAAAGGTTTATTAACATAAACATATACTGACTCTATCTGTATAATAATCAGATGATTATAGAATCAGAGAATAGTTAGGGTTGGAAAGGACCTTAAGATCATCTAGTTCCAATCTCTCTGCCATGGGTAGGGACACCATACACTAAAACATGTCACCCAAGACTCTGTCCAGCCTGGCCTTGAACACTGCCATGATGAAGGGTATGGGGTTTTAAACCCTTGATGCATTGGTGAAATTACGATATTACTTACATTATCCTGATATTATGCCATATGATTCTTGTTTTTACTTTCAAATGCTATGTCATACGAATTAAATTTTGAAAATAATCCTTATTTCTTTGAAGGTTATATCCTTACTTATGCAAATAGGATGAAATAACAAATATTTCTGTAATGGTACTCTTTATTGTCTCTAAATGCAGCTATATAAAAACTGAAGATGAATTGCTTAATTTCAGTATACCCATATGAACACACAACTATGTACTTCTAGATATATTAAAATTAATAAATAATGATATTTTTTTTCTAGTTCATCTAGATTCCATCTAAGACGGTAAGAAATGTGGACTTCCTGGTGCAGAGCAATGAAAGAAAACCATAAGTTTAGTTCTAGCTGTTTTGTGAGAAAAATAAGTATTGCTAACACCAGCAATCCTGATAACACTAACAGACATAGAACTATTCCCAGCTGCTGCCACATACCAATTTTAAAACTTCACTATGTCTCTTTCTTGGATGCAGTTCCTATGGGTCTCTAGCTTTTGTTTTACAATGTTCATAAATCATGGGCAACAAATCTAGATTTTCAGGACTAAGTTTAGAATGCTAAGGCAGTAAGAACTTCCAATACTTCTATTGTAAGAAAATACTAAGTATTACAGTTATTGAGTTTACTTCTATTCCGTATATTTACTTGCAGCTATTCAACTATCTTCCTTTGCTCACAATACAAATATATAAAAATTCTGTGTGTTCATTTCCTCTTCAGGAGATTTATTTTAAAAACAGGCAAGGCAAAAAAAAAAAAAAAAGCAGATAATTGCCTACTTTGATAAATGAATTTTGACTGTTCAAAACGGGAGTTAAATCACCATTTGAAAAAACAAAAACCTGAAAGTTTAGACATTGTTCTGACCAGTGGGATATATTTTCCATTAAAAAAAAAAAAAGGAACTTACACATAATTTGCTTTGAATTTACAGAAATATATAATAAGGCACATACTTTGTATACTTTGTGCATATTTTGTATCTCTTCTGTCCTATGTCAGGTAAGACTAATGAATTAAAATACAGAGCAGTGTATATTTCAGTTCAGAAAGTAGCTATTACGAAGTAATAGCATAAATGGTGCGATGAAATCAGACGGATGGAAAAATTGGGCATTTTTTTAATATTTAAAGTTATTTTTTGTTCTTTTCTGGAAGCCATTAAAGATTTTCAAACTTTTCCCTTCCCCAGTAATATTAGAGTGGCTTTAAACTTTAGTAGGCACACTTTTCATAAAGTATATGGCAGCTTTCCTACCTTCAAGGATGAGGGGGCCCAAGTCTTTCCTGAAGGATCAAAACAAAGATGTCTGTGGAATCTAATGGATGCCAATTTCTCTTCAGGTCTGTATAGAAGTGAGATTGGTGATATGGCATTTTGAATAGAGATTTTTCAAGGAAATGTTACACAATATTCAAAGTAATTCTTTAAGGGACCCAACTTCTAGGACAAATGTTGTTTACCTCAGAGTTTTACTAGAAATCTAGTGTTCAGACTGAGAAACCTCCCATTTTAAAATTTGAGGGAAATGTGTATAAATTCAAAAAGGTTGAGTCTGGAGAAACAGGCATTTTTGTTTAATGGAACACCCACTTGCAGAAAAAAAATTGAAAAACTCTATTCTAAGTGAAATATGCATAATGAATTATTTGTTTATGGATATTCTTCTATTGCTTCAGCTGCGATTTAACCTTTCAGATGTTTATACACACACCCCCATGCACTCGTACATATTTTCGAGGATTCTTTCAGAGCTAAGGTATAATAGGATGTACTAGTTTAGTGCTACATTTCAAATAACTTGAAACATATAAGTTATAGACATAACTTGTGCATTTCATATATATAGATGTGAATATATAAATAACAAATATAAAAATTTCTTATTTGTTGAAATATACAAATAACAACAGGCTAAGTGTAATTTCTGAAATTCAGAGTGAGCCAATTAAAAAAAAATAGGTAAGAGAAAAGTTTGGCTGTCAAATTAAAGGCTTCGTAATTAATCAGATAAGTGATCACTTAGCTGAGTTTTTTAATACCTGTTCTTTACTAACAGTGATAAAGCATATTTGTAAGACATTTTACTGTACTGTAGTTCCATATAAAGACTGTATTAAAGGAAAGTTTAATGTACACAGTTCAGTGTCAGGAAATAAACAGGCTAAATTACATGTACATGAACTGTGCTCTTGTCTGCACATACTCTAGCAAATGTTATTTCTCAACAAGGATAAGAGAGAATGACATGTTTGTTCAGGGTACAAGGTAAATCGTTTTCAGAAATGATGTTACCTTTCTGAATAAGCAAAAAACAAAGGCAAATTTGCAAAAGTTACACATTCTGGGCATGTTTTTAGCCTGTCGGAACTATTTCTTCCATTCAAAGACACCTTTTCTAAATAAGGCTAGTGCTGGCAATAAATATCTTGAGTTGCTAATTGTTTAATTTTTCTGGTTTACTTTTTCAAGTGAAGTTGTGAAAGATATATTTCCAAATACATCAAGTTTGCCCAGTGTTTAAAATAGCCATAAAATAACCAAAGTATGGTCTGGTTAATTGCTTCTTTGAAAACGTAGTGCATACTTGTCATGAATGATGATAAACAAACTAAACCTTCGGAAACATGTGACAGCTATACTGCTCTTGTGTCCTGTGAAACCAAGGTGAACAATTTACTTGTACAGCCTTTATGGCATTTAGTCTGCTTTCTGTCCCTGGTCTCCCCCAGTGTTTAATGACTTAGCTGGAACAGGGGCTATGGTTATCCCTCAATAACATCAACAAAGAACTTCAGAAAATGTTCAGAAAACCATGAGATGTGTGCGTCCTTGTAAGTTGACAGAATATTGGTTATAACTGTTTCCAGTCCTGTAAGCCATTAGGATCTCAAAATACCTTACAAGTAGATCTGGGCAGACTAACATATGTAAAAAGGACTTTTTTGTTTGCTTTTTGTTGTTACTTTGTTTGTTTGGTTGGTTGGTTTTTATGATCAGGTACCACAGGTTAATTCATTTCATCTTGTGGTAACTTTCTAATGATTAGAGAATTAATCAGTCTTAAAGACTCTGATGTTGATAGTAAGGTTAGGGGGAGGGTTCTGATGATATCTTTTTCCTAGCTGGAAACATACAGGAAGAGATTTGTAAGAATGAAGAGATTTGTTATGCTAGAATAACTATAATGGCCATATGATAAGACTGAATTCTGAGCATGGATAATTATTTCTGTGTAGTGTGTTGTGAATGATATTCATCTTCCAGACTCATGATCAGGTATATATGTATCTAAAATATCACAAAAGGTTTACCATTGTATTATCTGAGAAGTGCTCTGTACTAACAGCAATGCGTCTTTAATACAGCAGAATTTAAGGAAAGAAAAGAGAAAAAGATCAGACAACAAAGAATATTTCCAAAATATTTTATTTCACATATACTTTTCATTAAACAAAGTACTCCAACATTATATTGGTTGGCATCCAGGTAAGAGTCACAGTAAATATTAACTACTGAATGTGCTGAAGTCAGATCATTTTGTAAGGAGAAATGAAAGCAACTTGAAAACACCAGTAATAAATTGGTAAGGGGTATATGCAACTTCAACCTGTTTTCAGCACTTAAACTTACACTCACTCTTCGACATAATTCTGAGGAGTCTGCACACCCTTCCAAATGTAGTAGTACCTTAAGTGAAAGACTGTAACTAAGGCTAGACTGTGTATTCAAATCTTTAACTATGTAAAAGGTGTCAGCACCTATGTGCAGATCAGTTTTACTTTTAGATCACTGATCAGCTAGAAGTACTGGAAATAAATTACTGTGCAACTTGATTATGAGCAGCTACAGTGTATTTCAGGAACAGTCACTGTTTTGATGGTCATTTGGACAAACAGAATCATAGAATAGTTAGGGTTGGAAAGGACCTTAAGGTCAACTACTTCCAACCCCTCCCCAGTAGGGCAGCAACTTCCCATTAGACAAGGTTGCTCAAGGCCCTATCATTACAATTACAATTGCAATTGCAATTACAATTACAATTGCAATTACAGATTAATTTGACATTACAATATAATGAAATGCACTATGTACTTCTTCAACCTTGATTTATCTATGCCATTAGCACAATATCATAAATGCAGTGCTTTGGTCTGGATTCTGCCAAGGTGAACTTACGCTATTAGAAGAATGGAATGGGAGAAGTTTCTATTCCTCTCACCACTATACTGACTAGTTGTAATTATGTGCAATTATGTCTGAAGATTCTGAAACATGCAGTTAGGAAGAATGTGAATAAGTGTCTCTTATGTGTTATAAAATAGAAAAAATAGAAAACATTATTGGTTTGATGTGAAAGGATAATCTTGTATTATAAAAATGAAGAGGTGGCAAGATACAGTCTGAGACAGTGAATTCTACAGAATCTCAAGTTTAGTTGTACCCATGGATAAGAAATTAAGAGATCCATATTAATAAACATTTTTCTGTGGTAGGAGTTTAGGACACCCCTTAATAAATATTTCATGCTAAAAGTGCACAAGTCATATAATAGTATAGAAAATTGAATTTACTAGATTTAGCAAAATATTCTATTCATAATAAAAAGTAAGCAGAGCAATGGAAAACAGCAAACCAGTGTTTAACCAGATTAACCATCAAGTCACAGTTTTCTACATTACATTCAGAACATTAGGCAAATTGAAAAGTTATGTGTTGTTTTGTTGTTTTCTGGTTTGTTGTTTTTTTTTATGTTAACTTTTCCACTAATAAGCAATTTAAATGTTCTTGCCATAGCTTTAAAATGTTAGTGGAAAGTTCTATACCCCAGCAAGTCCATTAGTACCTAGACTTAAAACTGGTTGCTCAAAGTGTCATTATGACCTCTTATCATAAAGAATGATCAGAGACAGAAAAATTAGTAAGATTTTCTTTAAAACAAAACCAAAGCCAAGCTAACACAGAACACCACAAACCAACAGTTCTGTGAAATAATTTGTTTTGGGGAAAAGAAAAAGGAACAGTTTTTTTCTTTAAACAAGCTTTCAAAGAATAACATTGGAAAGGATGAAGGACGTTAGGAAATTATTTAATCCTTTAGAACCTCTATGGCAAGATCAATAAAACACATTTTTAACACTCTTCGCATGTTTTCCTGTACATGTTCCCTAAGACCCCAGACCACTGATCAAACATCTGTATATGATCCTAACATGATTATGCCTTGCTTTGATTTAAACCTATTCCTTTTATTGCACTGTCCAGCAGAGATATGGAAAATAAAAAGTTCCTTTCCTCTTTGTAGCAGCCCTTTACATATCTGAAAGCTGCTTTGATGTTCCTGACAAATCCTCCTTTCGCTAGACTGAATGACGTGGATTCACTTTGTCTTTTCATTCACATTTTACAGAATCTTTATTCATTCATGATAACATTTTTTAATTCTTTTCCAGTAATCTGTATTGTCCAGCAGTGGCAAATTTAGACATGATAATCCAGCTCAAGCTTCCTGAAACCAGGTTGGTGAGAAGGCTACCTCACATGCATAATACACCATACATCGAATATTCAACCTTTTTTTTTTAACAAACATCCTTTACTAAAATTCAGCTAATATTGAATAACCCCAGACTACTTTGTCACTTTGAATTCACTCCATATTCTGAATTTATATAATTGAAATGCAAAGCATTGTTAAGTCATAACAATATATAACATAAAACAAACATAAAACAAACAAACAAAACCTTTCCAGCGCAATTTGGTAGCTGCAGCTTTTCTATGATGTTGTTGCATAGTATCTGCTAATATTCTTTTTTTCTTATTTACATTATGAGTTACAGAAAAGAAATTAATGAGTTTTCTAATCTGTTGTTACTTCTGTTTAATTATTTGAACCCCTGTTCAAACCTTGATGGCAGCAAAACAAAATTCCCCTAGACCTTGAAAGACCTTGTAACGAGGACAGCACATCTCAAATACTGAGCTTTTTTAATTCTTAAGTTGTCATTAGGCATTTTTTAACATAATATTGCAGCTGTTTAAAAAGTAATTTTTTTTTTAATGGAAATGGTGTAGAATCGTGTCTTCTTTAGTCTTGTAAAAACCAAGGTTATCCTACACCTGCAGGGACCTTAAAGAACTTATCTATCAAGTTGCCTTGCAGTCTCAGGGTATTATAAGTTACCTAGATATACCATCAAGCATTAAAGTAAAAATTTAGCCTCTAAGGAAAGAAGAGTTAATTGAAATAAAATTGTCTTTTTTTCTTCTACTAGTGACAGTTGAAAAATGGCAGTTTATCTTGAACTGGACTATCAATCGTTCAATACTTGATTTGTTGTTCAAGTTGTTCAAGTACTTGATATATACAGTGCCATTTCATAACTACTTGATAAATGTAAAAGAAGTCAATTATTCAATTTATTTCTGTTCTTAGCAACTGGACCTGACCAATACAATGTTTCCAAATAACAACATCTCTTTTTAGAATTGTAAAATTTAGAATTTTAGAATTATTTCTAGATACGGTATAAAGATTTACATTTACTGTCCATAAATTTATAAATGAAATGTCTGTTTCATATTTTTTTTTAAATAGCTATGTTAATATGTGTGCAAGTTGCATTGTATATATGCCTTTCACAAGGCTATTCAGTCATGCATGTTTTACAGTGATTGGGCTATTGTTTCTCTGTTACTTTTTTCCCTGAATTTAGGGATTTTATTCAGGTCCTGTTTGAGACAGCCTGTAATAGCTAAAAAATCTATGCAAGTTCATCACTGTCATGATTTAAATCCAGCCAGTAACTCAGTACCATGCAGCTGCTTCCTTATCCCCACTTTTTTCCACTCCCTGTGCAGGATGGGGAGGAGAATCGAAAGAATGTAAACCCCGTGGCTTGAGATAAGAACAGTTTAATACCTAAAGTACAATATAATAATAATAATAGTAATAATGGTAAAAAATAACAATGGAAAAAAATATAAGAATAAAAAGGGGAAAGAAAAAAAAAACAATAAACACAAGTGATGCACAATGCAATTGCTCACCACCCACCAACAGATACGCAGCCTGACCTGAGCAGAGATCTGCTCTTCCGGCTAACTCACCCCAGTTTGTATACTGGGCATGATGTGCTACTGTGGTATGGAATACCCCTTTCGCCAGCTTGGGCCAGGTGTCCTGTCTCTACTCCCTCCTGGCTTCTTGTGTCCCTCCTCACTGGAAGAGCATGACACTGAAAAGTCCTTGATCAGGGTAAGTGCTACTTAGCAACAACTAAAACAATGGTGTGTGACCAGAGTTATTCTTAGACTAAAGCCAAAACACAGCACCACACCAGCTACTAGGACAGAGAAAAATAAATGTTACAGCTGAACCCAGGAAGGAAACAAAAGTAAAAATAATGTCTTCCTGTCCTTATACTCATCTATTAGTATATACCTCCATTACTGATATAAACTCTATAAACTGAACTGAGTCTTCAAAGCATTGTGCCTGTAGTTCATTCTAATATACAACACATACCATCATAAAGTCAAAATTATTGTGTACCTCTAAAGCAATAGAGTTTATCTTCTATTCACAAATTAAATTGGAAAATTAAGGAAAGCAGAATTTGATACAAAATACACTTAAAACAAAACTAAGATGAGGGTGCTGCTCATAAAAAATAGAAATTGTATTAAAGCAGATTACATCGATGACAAACCTATGAATTTAATATAAATATCCATCACTGTAGAGTTAACTCCTAATTTTCAACACTGTGTTTTGGTATTTTATTTAGTATTTTTATTAATCAAAAGGAGCATGACCAGCAGGTCGAAGGAGGTGATCCTGCCCCTCTACTCTGCTCTCCTGAGACCTCACTTGGAGTACTGTGTGCAGTTCTGGTGTCCTCAACATCAAAAGGACATGAAACTGTTGGAATAAGTCCAGAGAAGGGCCACGAGGATGATCAGGGGACTGGAGAACCTCACATATGAAGATAGGCTGAGAAAATTGGGGCTGTTCAGCCTGCAGAAGAGAAGGCTGTGTGGAGACCTCCTAGCAGCCTTTCAGTATCTGAAGAGGGCCTTCTAGGATGCTGAGGGTGGACTCTTCATTAGGGACTGTAGTGACAGGACAAGGGGTAATGGGTTCAAACTTAAACAGATTAGATATAAGGAAGAAACTCTTTACTGTGAGGGTAGTGAGGCACTGGAACAGGCTGGCCAAAAAAGCTGTGAATGCTCCATCCCTACTGGTGTTCAAGGCCAGGTGGGAGAGAGCCTTGGGCAACATGGACTAGTGCGAGACCTCCCTGCCCATGGCAGGGGGGTTGGAACTAGATGATCTTAAGGTCCTTTCCAGACCTAAACATCCTACGAGTCTATGATTCTATCATTATGATGGAAGACTGGGAATTTCCAAATTTAGTATTTTTACTAGTAGCTTAACTTCCAAAGTTTAACACATTCAAGCTACTTTTCTGTTAATTTCTTATTTATTAATACTTTTAAAGGTAATTCATTTATGTACTTTTTTCTACATGAAATGTATTTGTATTCTTATGTATAATTAGAGCTATAAGATCTCAGAGTTGTTTTCTCTTCCACAGAAATTCCTGTGTAGAAGACCTTCTGAAAGTATAGCAACATGTGATGCTTCTGGCATTAACAAATCTCATATATCTTTGTGTGCACAAAATTAGGGTGTTTTTTTTTTCTCATGTAAACTCATGTTTACAGAAGGAAACCTATTTATATAGTGTAAAAAAATATCCAGCCATGGAAAGACACACACATACAGAAAAAAAAAAAACTAAAGAAAATAAAGGAAGTTAGGTTTTTCAGGAAGAGATAGGAAGGTATTAATGTTGTGCAGGGTCACTTGAAATAAGATACAGTATAGTCATCCGTGATCGAGATTAATTGTGTAACTCGTGTAAAGAAGGACAATTTGTATGATCAGAAGTCTGGAACACCTGTCTTATTAATGAAAAAGAGAACTTGAGTGGTTTAACTTACCATTTAATTGCTGAGGGAACAACTGCTGTTCACAAATGTGTTGAAGAAACCCAAGAAGTAAACACTTTGGAGGAGAGGTAAAATTTTGCACTGAAATACTTTGCTATTACAACAGTAAATCACTGCAAGTCATAGGTATATTTAGACTGGGAAACAGAAAACTAGATTGTTCTACTGTTAGGAACATGCTTCTGTCTGTTTGCCAATAGGAGCAGAAGGAACAAAAAACATGAAACTGTTGGGGTGCGTAAGTGTTGAGATTTCCTAAGTATAGGTACCATTGGTAGATGTCAGGAAGATGCAGGAGGCATCATCATTAGGTAATAGATTTGAACAGACATGAAAATAACATCAAATTCTATCTTGTTCACTAGAGTAAGCAGCTAGGAGATAAACAGCTTTATCTGTTTTAACGTGTTTATGAAAGGGAGTTTATGGTGGTTTTGCCATCTGTTTGAAACTGGATGTAATGACCTATCTGCTGCATTCCTGTCCTGCAAATGTTTCTTTTCTTCCCATTGTTTCTTGTTTTCTGAAATGTTCTATAAATTGCCTTCCAGACTTACACAGGTGTAGGTTTTTGAGGTAACATTCAACTAGTCAGATCATTAAAATTTTTGTTTTCACATGTGAAAAGCACATACTGAATTTTTTGCTAAAATTCTGTAGGACTTTTATCAATAATCTGTATATTCTCTGGAGTAGCTAATTTTCACGTGACTGGCCTTTAATTTTTTTTTCACAAATAAATATTTACTATTAGTGTATTTTGCTATTGGTTTTGTTGTTGTTTTTTTTTTAATGTTTCAAGTATAAATGAAGTGAAAAGATTTTTTTCTGTGCACCAGATAACAGTTTTGTTCATTGAAATTCAGCACTCACACTGAAAAGCTACTGACAAATGCATTTCAAACGTCCACTACTGCTAAAGAACATACTTTCCCTGAAAGAAAATGAGAAAGGACATCTGTTATCTGTATTTAGAAAGGAACTCATATACAAAGACCTCTTAATTAAACTCATAAAGCTTAAGTATTTGTTTTAGTTGTGTTATTGCTGCTGGTTCAGCTCCAACCTTCTTAATTTTCACTGACATCCTCAGCCTTGATAATCTACTTGTTGAAGGAAAATCTAATATTTACAGCAAAAGTAGATTTGGGATTAGATGATATCACAAGGAGTAGAATGCTAAATAAGCTGCTACTTGGCAGAACATTTATTGAAGTATATATCCAAGTGGTTTATAACTCAGATTCTTATTGGTCCATGCCTACCCCTATAACTGGTTTCTTCTGCATATTTCTTTCCTCAAAGACTTACCTTCACCTCAACAGAAGTTTTAGAATCATAGAATCATAGAATAGTTAGGGTTGGAAAGGACCTTATGATCATCTAGTTCCAACCCCACTGCCGTGGGCAGGGACACCTTACGCTAAATCATATCACCCAAGGCCTCGTCCAACCTGGCCTTGAACACTGACAGGGATGGAGCATTCACAGCCTCCCTGGACAACCTATTCCAGTGCCTCACCACCCTAACAGGAAAGAACTTCCTTCTTATATCCAACCTAAACTTCCCCTGTTTAAGTTTTAACCCATT
The DNA here is from genome assembly GCF_034315485.1 of Pezoporus occidentalis. Taxonomy (NCBI): domain Eukaryota; kingdom Metazoa; phylum Chordata; class Aves; order Psittaciformes; family Psittacidae; genus Pezoporus; species Pezoporus occidentalis. Next base: position 2,628,815 of record NW_026914611.1, on the reverse strand, counting down.
ACCCCTTGTCCTGTCACTACAGTCCCTAATGAAGAGTCCCTCTCCAGCATCCCTATAGGCCCCCTTCAGATACTGGAAGGCTGCTATGAGGTCTCCACGCAGCCTTCTCTTCTCCAGGCTGAACAGCCCCAACTCCCTCAGCCTGTCTTCATACGGGAGGTGCTCCAGTCCCCTGATCATCCTCGTGGCCCTCCTCTGGACTTGTTCCAACAGTTCCATGTCCTTTTGATCTTGAGGACACCAGAACTGCACACAATACTCCAAGTGAGGTCTCAGGAGAGCAGAGTAGAGGGGCAGGATCACCTCCTTCGACCTGCTGGTCACGTTCCTTTTGATGCAGCCCAGGATACGGTTGGCTTTCTGGGTACACTGCTGGCTCATGTTCATTTTCTCACCGACCAGCACCCCCGAGTCCTCTGCAGGGCTGCTCTGAATGTCTTCTCTGCCCAACCTGTAGCTGTGCCTGGGATTGCTCCAACCCAGGTGTAGGACCTTGCACTTGGCATGGTTACACTTCATGAGGTTGGCATCAGCCCACCTCACAAGTGTGTCAAGGTCCCTCTGGATGGCATTCCTTCCCTCCAGCGTATCAACCGAACCACACAGCTTGGTGGGTTTCATTTAATATTTATATTTTTCTGTTTCATTAATCCAAAGATTAAACAATTTGTGAATGTCTACACTGCCAGTATTTGTACTGAATTATTTTTTACCACATAAAATGCATGTGGCAGATGTTTGGGGTTTTCATGCTGTGGTATTTTTTTTTCTTTTTATTTGGACTGGGTATTTTTTTTCTTTTATCAGCTGTCTCTGCACATATTCACTGACTATAGCAAAAAGCAGCTACTGAACATATGCAGAAAAACTGCATGCTCGCAATTCGTTAAACAGATAGCCAGTTACTGATGTACCATCTGTGCATTACAAGTGGTGAATCTCTTATAGTCTGAAGAGGTTGATAGTAGGGATTATGCCTAAATCCTTAACCACATCAAAGTACTGAAATAATAGCCCCATGTACTGGTTTTGGATGGGGTAGAGTTGATTTTCTTCATAGTAGATTGTATGTGGCTATGTTTTGGATTTATGCTGGGAACAGTGCTAATAACACAGGGAAGTTTTCATTATTGCTGAGCAGTGCTTACACAGAGTCTTTTCCACCTCTTACACCATCCTACCCACCAGTAGATTGGGCATATACAAGAAGCTGGGAGGGGACACAGCTTGGACAGCTGACTCCAACTGACCAAAGGGTATTCCATACCATACGATGTCATGTTCAGTGATATAAAGCCAGGGGAAGAAGAAAGGGAAGGATGGTCAGAGTTGTATTTGTCTTCCATGTAACCATTAGGTGTGACAGAGCCTTTTTCCTGGAGATTGCTGAACACCTGCTTGCCAGTGGGAAGTGGTGAATGAATTCCTTGTTCTGCTTTGCTTGTGTGTGGCTTTTGCTTTATTTATTAAACTGTCTTTATCTCAACCCATGAGTTTTCTTAATTTTACTCTTTCAATTTGCTCCCCCATCCCATGGGTGTTGAATGATTGAGCAGCTGTGTGGTGCTTAGTTGCCAGCTTCTCCATATGAGAAGTAACTATGAACAATTTTATTATGATTATACTTAGAAAACAGACTTTATTAGGGAATTGGTAGGTACTTTACGTGATTAACAGGGCAGCATAGAAAATATACTTTTTTCTGAATGTAATGTTTTTCATTGCCTTCTGATATTTTCCAAAAACAAACAGAAAATTACTCAAAATGTTGACAAGCAGATGGAAGTAAGTTACAGGAAAATAACTGTAAAATAATTAAAAGAACAATTACTTATTTTTAATAAATTTATGCAAGTACAAAAAGTATTGCATTCATAAATACAAAAGTGGTTCCAGCAAGTAGTAAAACACAGACATTTTCAGTGAACTCTATTTCATTCCAGATCAGTGCTCACAGATGTACTATATATTACTGGCCCATTACTGAAATTGGAGGGAGATAAATATCTGACAGAATGTCAGACTTTGGCAAGAAATGGAGGGTATATGAAAAAGATATGTCATAGTGAGAGTAATAATGAAAATAAAGAATAACAAATGCTATTCCAGTTGAGAAGCAGGAAACTTGGGAATGGAATTGGAAAAAAATATTGTGACATAGTTTGCAGCAGCAGCAACACAGGGTAGTAAAAATACTTTAAAGTGTTAGCAAGTGCTATTATCTTTTTGATTCAGAAAGATCATAGAAACATAAGTACAGAAGTGATCCAAAATTCATCATGGTCAATGGAAAGATTCTCTCTTGTTCAGGTGTATTATCATGTATGTTTCTATAGTCTAAGCCTCTGACAACTCTGATCTACTACACAGCCTGCAGTGGGAAACAGAGCAGAAGACATCAGATTCAAACATGATAAGTATTATTTATTGATCACGGAATATCTTTATAGTTCTTCATAACTGATTTTAGTGCAGATCTTTTTGATTGTTTGAGAGAAGTAGGAAATCAGGAGCTCCTTGGTGAACTTCATCACAGAAAGGAAGCCTACAGAGGGTGGAAACATGAACAGGTAGCCTAGGAGTAATACAGAGGGTGGAAACATGAACGAGTAGCCTGGGAGGAATACAGAGAAACAGTCAGAGCAGCCAGGGATTGGGTTAGGGAAGCTAAAGATCTGGTAGAACTATATCTGCCAGAGGCATCAAGGGCAATATTAGGAAATAAGTTCTTTATTGTGAAGGTGGTGAGACCCTGGAACAGGTTGTGCTTAGGAATTGTGGATGCCTCATCTCTGGAAGTGGCCAGATTGGATGGGGCTTTGAACAACCTGGTGTAGTGGAAGGTGGCCCTTCCCATGGCAGGGGGGTTGGGATTAGAAGATCTTTAAGGTTCCTTCCAACACAGATCGTTCTATGATTTTATGATTCTATTATATATATCTTAAATACATACATACATAAGTATATACGTACACACATTCACATGTGTATATATATGTGTTTACATTAGGCTCAGTTTCATGAACAGATATTGACAAATACTGTCTTAAGTTTCTGCAAAGGCAGTTAAAATGACTTGTTTTTTGTTTTTTGTATTTTTTTTCTTTTCTGTTAGTACTGTTAAAATTTGAACTATAACCATTTGTTGTGCCGAAGTTTGCAAACTGGGCCAACAGTATTATCCATTCCGTGTTTTATCACAGCATAAAATTCATCTCAGCAGATTTACAAAAGATAGCTGGCAGTCAGTTTAAATTATGTATAATCTCATTCATTGAAAGGAGTTGGTTTAATCGTAACATACTGCACTTTGTCACACAATGTTCTTCTAGTAAATGAGTGTTCTAACAATTTTTGGTCATCCCAGAATTATTTTCTTAGCATGCTAAGATAATAGCAACTGAATTATATTCTGCAGCTAGAGACATGTGGACCATAATAAAATACTCTGTAGTACTTTAGTGTTCAGTTTTAATGTTCTCCACTGCAGTTTAATACAATACAGCAAAAGAATTGCTCATGAATAGCTAAAATTTATACAGTTTTCTATTGTTACTAAACTCCATTAAGTATAACAATGGTGGGAGGAAGCAAAGAAAGGTTATGACCTGTAGGAAGTTCTTCAACATATCAAGTAAGTCTGATCATTTTTCCCTGATTTTTCCCCAAATTTTTACTATTTCTTTAGGGAATATTACTGATAAATTATCTTATTTAAACACAGAGAGTAATATGAGTAATATAAACTTTTGAGTATTCTGAAATTTTGCAAAAGATGTTGTTAGGAACAGCTAAAAATAAAAGATAACCAGCAAGTACTACAATTTGTTTTTCATGGATTTAGGTGACTGTCAAAACATTTCTATTTTCAAGCTTTGAAATCAAATCACAAAATTTGAGTATTGCCAAAATATAAAGTCAGTAGCGCAGGAGAAATGCCAGGTGCTTCAGCTGCTTTCTATTCCTTGAAACCGTGCTTTAACAGATAATTCACCTTCCCCTCAATTTGAAATTAATGTTGTGTCACCACTATTAATTTAAATGTGCCAGTGACAGTTCTTGAAAACAAATGTACCTCCTAACCTTTATACTCTTCATGTCTGGATTCTTTGACATTTATTCATGTCCTGGGTTCAGCTGTAGCAGTCATTTTTCTCCTTCTTAGTAGCTGGTGCAGGGCTGTGGTTTTGACTTTCGGCCTGGGAACTGCATTGAGAACACCGATGTTTTTAGTTACTGCTCAAATGTTTAGTCTGACCAAGGACTTTCTGAGTCTCATGCTCTGCCAGGGAGGAGGGGAAGCCAGGAGGAAGCAGAGACAGGACACCTGATCCAAACTAGCCAAAGAGGTATTCCATACCACAGCACATCATGCCCAGGATGTAGAACTGGGGGCAGTTACCTAGAAGGGCAAGTTCACTGCTGGGTCAGGCTGGTTATTATCGATCAGAGGGTGGTATTGTATTGTCTTCCGTTGTTATTTCCCTTATCATTATTATTATTGGTGGTAGCAGTAGTGATTTGTGTTATACCTTAGTTACAGGACTGTTCTTATCTCAACCCGTGGGAGTTACATTCTTTCAGTTCTCCTTCCCATCCCTCTGGGAGAGGACGGAAGAGAGGGCGGGGGGGGGGAGGGGTAGAGGGGTAGCCTGCTTGGTTCTGATTTACAGCCTGGGATTAAACCACTACAATTCAAAACTTCTTATTCTATTCAGAATATTGAGAAATAGGTTACTTAATATTGGTTAAATTGCTGATTACTTTTCCATTTGTCCATTTTAAATTATCTATAGCTCAGTAGTCTTGTCTCAATCTAAATCAGAACTAATCTTTCTCTTTTTACTAAGTATTCTAAATTGGAGAGAACTGACAGAGTAGTTTTCGTTTTTTTTTTGTCTCCAAGGGTAGAAGTTTATGGGAATTTAGAAATTGCATTGTAAATACAGCAGTGGAACACCACCCCATTTAGCAGTATCTGATGACTTCACATAGGATTTTTGATACTGTAATTTGTGATATGTAATTTGTGAAGCTGCAAGGGTGCTCACATGGCCCAGCCTTGGCAAAATGGCCTGGATAACAAGTTAGTAAAATAGAATGGGAGTGTAAACAGTGTGTAAGAATGGGGCACTCAAAATTCTCTGAGAATACTTTTCTCCAAAGCTGATAAACTGAAGAAGATGTCCATCAAACAGTAACAGGAAATTAAAAAGACGCTCTTGAAACCAGGGAGTTAGCTTGAAAGGATATAGAAAAGATTCTCTGTGGTTGGGAAGGGGTGGGATCCTCATGAACTGGAGGGGAGGAGAAGGAAACAGAGCCTTTTCAGGTTGGTGAAGAGAAGGTGTTTGGAAGTTTGTTGGTGTTTAGTGACATTAACAATTTGTAAATGTGGTCTATGTGTTGCATTGCTGATATTGATCCTGAATGTATAGTTTATTGATTGCTCATTAGTCACATGTTCTCAATATACAAGTCCTGATCTGACTTTAAATGATATGAACTGGACAGCTTTTCCCTGTAACAGAAGTCTCTTTATGCTGACTCAGAAATGCTAACAGATGATTTATTGAATCAGGTAACTGATGCTATAGTTTTATTGGGACATTCATTTGTCTTACAATTCTTCCCCAAAAAGTAAACTTTCCCCATCTCATTATTCCTTTCTCCCCTTCTCTTTGAATCTTGCTTCATCAGATGCATTTAACTGGTTATTTGGTCATCATTTTTCAGAAATGTTGTCCAGTAACAATGTCATCAACAAAGAATAGGACTTTGGGCACTTGTTATGAACTTCTGCTTTGTCATGTTCTGTGGTGGTGATGGGTTTGGTAATTTGCTCTAGGTTTGGTTTCTTTTTTTTTTCCCTCTTGCTGTTCATTCCCATGATTGTTAGTGAGTAACATTGTAAAAATGCAGCTGTTTTGTACTACTGCCTACATTAAACCATGCTTTTAAACAATGTTGTTTTTGAAGCAGATAGTATCTCCACAAATAAACTTGAATATGATGAAGAAAAATGAAGTCACTTAAATTCCACTAAAAAAATAAAACATAAATGTTTTAAAAATGGTTAAGTGATGATTATTCAACTTTTGAATTCAGATAGTCTACTTCAGTAGTACTTTTCATGCTATATTGGGTCACACAGTAATAAAACAGATGAATCTCTTGTTTTTCTGCTTTGAATGTCTGGAATTGTCTCTTGTTCTTTTAATATAAGAAGAGTATGTACTTCATAGGGAAATGGGACATAGCACTGAATCTGTTTCATAGTGTAGTCTAAAAAATTTTTATCCATGTCTAAGATTACAATTCCAGCAGTGAACAGAATTGTTTTAGTACCTGAGCTGCTTCATTTGTAAATGAAAAGTAACATTGATTTTGAAAAGCAATAGAAGTCATCATGTTCTGATAACTGGAATTCATGAAATGGAATTGCACAAGTTATATTCCAGTGGAGTGGAAATTCTTGGAAAGAAGTAAATATGTCTTTCAGAACACCTAATCATTTCACAGTGAAAGCCATAAGATGGTGATTGATAACACAAACTTAAATTTCACATCCCATATTTCTAAGGAGGAAGAAAAAAATCCCTATGCTCAACTTTCTCTGATGCTGTAAAATTTTGTATATTCAATATTTCAGTTTGCCATTAAAAAAAAAAAATTGGAATTTCATATGGAAAAGTAATTTTTCTTTACCATTCCCTTCCTACTCAGTTCCTTCTTTTTCAATCATCAAAATGATATTTTACAAATGTATTCAGCCCAGATTGATTGTGTGTTTTCCACACATTTATGTCACTAAATTAGAACTTCTAGTTGCCTCAACAGCAAGTCATAAGAAATATATGCCCCTAGAAGAAATTAAAATTATAATGGCTCTCAATAGTATCATGTCTGAATTATACAATGACACAGATATTTATTTAGTAGTTTACAAGTATTTTGACTTTCTAAAACCTGGGAGTTTTAGAAAAACAAAACTCAGATACCAAAAAAAAAAAAAAAGGTCTGTATGCCTAGTTTATTATGCTGGTTAATTTTCTCCAGAAATCATAGACACACAGACTTTGGGAACTGAGTTTGTATCTTGAAGTTACTTTTAAAATCAGAAATAATCATAAAAATTTGCTGTTTATTTTATTTAACTGGCTAATATCATTGTTTCCTGCTGTCCACACATGGAAACAAAATGATTATTTAGGGACATACTTGCAAAGAAAGTTTGTCAAGAAACAAAAAACCTTTCTGTGAAGGTAGATGTGTTGCTGTCACTATGTAAAAATCCCTAATGATTCAGCAGATAATGACGTTGTTCCCACCAAAACTAATGTAAAAAAAAATAAAAAAATAAAAAATCCATATTTTTTTTAAACCATAACTGAACCTAAGAATCAGGGTAAATGCCTCTTAATACAGGAAAAAATGTAACTTGATTAAACACTAGTAATGCACACAGAGGATAGTCCAAAATACTATGTATTTTGCAATCTTTAGGGTTTATTATGCATAAACGCTTTACCCAAATTAATTAAGCAACCTGTCTTTGCTGGTTCTTACTTAGCAGAGTAAAGGTTACTCACTGCAGGATTAATCCAATGCCTGCATAAGTCAACAAAAGTGCTCTGCTTTGTCTCTGTGGTTTCACATGCAGTGTCCAATTAGTAATAAGACATTACTGTAGAAACCAGCTTTTTCTGTTTGCCTGACTAATGAATGACAAATTATGCCTATCAATGGTACATTCTCCATGGAAGAACTAAACATCTTTTTCCATCTTTCATATGTAATGTGTATGGAACCTCTCCAAACTATTACTTTTTCAGAAAGCATTAAAGAAATACAATGCCAAACCTGAATGCACTGTGAATGCTCCAATAAAAATAATGACATCTGAATAAATGCAAAAAAGTTTGAGAGAGTAAAAGCAGTATCTGTAAAATCTACCAGTAAAGGATTTTTTGTTAAAGCTATTCTTCATTCATTGAAAATATGCTACAGAAACAGACACAAGTGAGTCTGCTTCCATCAGAATTGATGTGTGTCCTTTTGATTACATTTTCCTCTGTATTTTTGATTTTTTTTTCTATCTCTTAACAATAATATTTCCAGAATGACGTAACATGGAAATTGATACAATGGCTCCATTTGTTAAAAAGAGAAAAATTCAATACGAGGACAATATATTCAATCAGTTAAGGTCTAAAGAAAAAAAGTACCCTATTTTGTATGCATTTAGCTTCTTCTGGACTCACATTGTCCTCTGATTGAAAATACTGGAAAATATCCTGCAATTTTACAGTAGGCAGGCTAACTCTACAATAAGGAACATATACCATAGTACCTCAATGACAAATAAATCCAATATCTTCTCTAACCAAGAGTACAGGTGGAAATACTCTCCTGGCTTTAGCAGTAGCAGTCATTTTTCTCCTTCTTAGCAGCTGGTGCAGTTCTGTGGTGTTGACTTTCAGCCTGGGAACAGCGCTGATAACACCGATGTTTTTAGTTGCTGCTCAGTAATGTTTACCCTGACCAAGGACTTTCAGAGTCTCATGCTCTGCCAGGGAGAAGGGGAAGCCGGGAGGAAGTAGAGACAGGACACCTGACCCAAACTAACCAAAGAGGTATTCCATACCACAGCACGTCATGTCCACTATATAAACTGGGGGCAGTTACCCAGAAGGACTAGTTCACTGCTCAGGTTGGGCTGGGTATCGGGAGGCAGGTGGTGAGCGGTTTTATTCTCTTCCCTTGTTATTTCCCTTATCATTATTATTATTGTTGGTAGCAGTAGTGATTTGTGTTATACCTTAGTTACAGGACTGTTCTTATCTTAACCCGCAGGAGTCACATGCTTTTGATTCTCCTCCCCATCCCTCCGGGAGCGGTGGGGAGGAAGGTGGTGGGGGAGTAAGTGAGTGGCTGCGTGGCTGAGTTGCTGACTGGGCTTAAACCACAATGAAAACATACTGTATTTTGTAGGAAAACCTTATGACTGGGTTTTTCTTCCTTTTGGGTTATAACCCACCTGTTCTTTTTTACATTTTTACTTTGTCAAATGTAGAATTTTCATCCAAAATTAAGGGAAATAGTCTTTCATTAATTTTGTGCCCTAACTCTTCAATCTGATTAGTATTTGTAAAGAAATGTTATTTCCCTGATCATCTTTCCTATCCGCTTAATAAAAAAAAAAAAAGAAGTGTGCAGTCTGTCTTCTGCTTTTTATACTATCCACCTTTAAAGTTGCAATTCAGGCAATTCTGATAAAACTATGCAGTAATGGAAAAGCCAGTATATAATATAGCTAAACTTTATTTAGGATATTTCTAACCTTAAAGAGAATAAATTTAGCACTCTCCATCTTTAGCTGTAAGTGAAAACAATGTTTAAAAGTTGGCAAAGATAATAATGTAATTGTCATCTAATTGTTAGCAAATGGTGTTAAGCACCATTTGAGATTCCCTATTCTATCCTGCATAGCCTATGGTATCCCAACTGCCTAAAGGAAGTGTCTTGTAGTTCCTGTACTAGACACACAATAGGTGCTGCTTATTCTGCAGGGTATCTAAAACGTCACTAGATAGCCACTTCTAGGTCTTGATTTCTGTCCAGATGAGGCCAACCCAAACCAGAAACACCATACAGTCATACTTTCACCACACTTTAGAACCATCCAGTAACTACCCAAAATACTGTATACCAGCGTGATTATTTTCTTTGCATAAAAATAGTGTTAACCCAGTGTCAGGATTTTATTTTTCTTGTGAATGAAAAAAAGCCTCAGAATTTTAAGACTCCTTTTCTTTGCATTCTGTTATTTGAAAAAAATTCACAAATGGGCTAACTCATAAATTTCTAGAGTATGTAATCTATTAATAATATTACCGTGGTTCTTATTCTGGGTGCTGTGAAAAGAGACATTTTAAACAAGATCTGTAATAAAATTAATGACTAGTAATAAATGCAAAATTCTCAAATTTGGTTGTATCTGTCTGTTTATTGTAAGCTGACAATTCTGCAGCTGCAATTGTTAGATTATGTTAAAGGGCTTAGCATATTGTTATTTAAATAAACAATAGAGCAACCAAATACAATTAAAGAAAATGTGTAAAAGAAAATGTTCACACTGTGAAAACAATGCTCAGCAACAGTTAAAACCACATCATCCACACTGTATTAACCACACATGCAAATCACAGCACCATACACGAAGAACATTAACTTCATCCCAGCCAGACCCAGTACAAATACAGCGCTAAGAAGCTATTTGTTAATATCTTGAAACTCCTTGGTACCACACTTTAAGCCCTGAATTTCTTTATATCACCCTACTACAGTGGTACAAAATGCCTCTCAAGGGGAGTGCAGCCTGACTCCCCTCCAGGATTTGGGCTCCTCTCCACAGAGCCACAGGTCCTGTCAGGACCTTGCTCCAGGGTGAGCTTCCCAAAGAGTCTCACACTCCTTCAGGCATATCCATGAACTGCAGGTGGATATCTGCTCAATCATGGACCTCCATGCGCTCCAGGGGGACAGTCTGCACCTTAGGCTGCAAATTAAAATATAAAATAAAATAAAAAAGAAGTTGTTTGTATTTGTATTTGCATAGCTCATAGGGTCCTTGGCATTGCTAGAACATAAGAAAGCCTTCAGTGCTTGACTTGGGAATACTTCATTAACAGTGGTTTGAAGGCTGATTACCAAGCTCTAGCTTCTGTGGCTTCCATAGAGACATACAGTCTGTATATGAGAGAAAACCATGGTCAAGGAGACTGAACTGCTCTGCCCATTTCTTAAGTAGGGAACTAAACCATACAAAATTATGAGATCTTCACAAGGTCTCTATACAGGAAATCTGTGACAAAGAATGACTAAACAGGTGGTAACTAGTCCCTTGTACTATCCACACCAGTAAACCCAAAAAAATTTTCCATATAGAAATCTGAAATTAGCTTTGTGGACTAGAATTTATAGATCTGAACACTTTCACCGCTGCTGTCCTCATATAGGCATATGCTTTGCTCTTAAGGCATACAAATTAGTTTACCTCCTTTATTTCATTGGAACAAGATCTCTGTATATAGGATAAGAGCTTTTTCTTCTTACTTCCTGAATGGCTTATAAATAGGTCTGTTTTATTCATGTCATTGTATTAAAACAGCTGACAAATAGTGTTCTGTTTATATTGCACTCAATTTTCAGAGACCTCTAACAATGGCTTTTAAGCCACAGAATGCCTAAGGGTGTTAATTCCATTGTCATAGCAGTCCGATGAATGTCTGAATGAGTAATCATGAATTGAATGTGCTTGTACAATATTGTGTCATATAAATAATATTATAACACCTTTTGATTACAATGTGAATGTGTATGTGAGTATAAAATGAGGACAAATGCAGGTTGTAAAATTATATAGTGGAGAAATACTTTTATTTCAGTCATTATATGGTAGCCTGAAGAAAAACAAAGTGCTAGACTTCATGAGTAATGTTAAGAGAAACAAGATTAAAAATGGACATTAACGCAGAATACATTAGAACTAAAAATTGAAGACTCCATTTCCAGGCAGTTAATTCACAGGTCCAGGTGTTTATATTTTGAATAAAGAAACCTAGGAACTAAGCTAGGTGAGAAGCAGGAGGTATCAGCTCAAGCCCAGTAATGAGAGCTGCCTACATCAGACAGATCAGAGTTCAGGTGGGAAGAATATATGACTTTATCTGTTCATGTAATAAGACTTTAGAACTGGTGTCATGGTTTAACCCCAGCCAGTAACAAAGCACCACACAGGTGCTCAGGCACACACCCTGCCCAGAGGGATGAGGAAGAGAACTGGAAGACTGAAAGTGAGAAAATTCATGGGTTCACATAAAGACAGCTTAATAGCTGAAGCAAAGGCCACACACAGAAGAAGAACAGGAAGACACTCTGACTTGCTAATATGAAGCACTTTCAGATGTGGCATTCTGCATGAAACTTTTTTGATGGAATTACAGACCAGTCAGTCTCACCTCTGTGCCTGGCAAAATCTTGGAGCAGATTCTCCTGGAAGGCATGCTAAGGCACATGAAAAACAACAGGGTGACAGCCAGCATGTCTTCACTAAGGGGAAATCCTGCCTGACCAATTTGGTGGCCTCCTATGGTGGGGCTACAGAACTGATGGACAGGGGTAGAGTAGTTGATGTCATCTACCTGGACTTGTGTAAAGCATTCGACACTGTCCCACATGACATCCTTGTCTCTAAATTGGAGTGACATCAATTTGATGGATGGACCACTCAGTGGATAAAGAACTGGCTGGATGGCCGCACGCAGAGTTGTGGTCAATGGCTCAATGTCCGGCTGGAGACCAGTAGCAAGTGGTGTCCCTCAGGGATTGATGTTGGGACTTTCTGAGTCTCATGCTCTGCCAGGAAGGAGGGGAAGCCAGGGGGAAGTAAAGACAGGACACCTGACCCAAACTAACCAAAGAGGTATTCCATACCACAGCATGTCATGCCCACTATATAAACTGGGGGCAGTTACCCAGAAGGGTGAGATCACTGCTTAGGTCGGGCTGGGTATTGGTCGGCAGGTGGTGAGCAGTTGTATTCTTTTCCCTTGTTATTTCCCTTATCATTATTATTATTGGTGGTAGCAGCAGTGGTTTGTGTTATACCTTAGTTACTGGACTGTTCTTACCTCAACCCATGGGAGTTACGTTCTTTTGATTCTCCTCCCCTTCCCTCTGGGAGTGGGGGTGGGGCAGGGGAGGAAGTTGGGGAGGAGTGAGCAAGCAAGCTGCGTGGCTGGGGTTAAACCATGACAAAAGCATAAATATTCAAGAAAAAAAACAAAAACAAAACAAAAAAAAAGGCAAATGATGTTATTGATAGCTTGGCTTAATTTTAAAAGCTTAATTATAAAGGCAGTAACTTTTAGATGTATTTTTGATGTATTTGCTTCAGGAAATATTCTAGATTTTATTCAATTTTTTTTTTCATAAATTATCTTCCAGAACATATGTCTATGTATCCATATTAATTTCAGGGCTCTTAAAGTCAACAGAAGTTATTTTAAGATACAAACACTATGCAGAAAGTTGCTGACCATTTCAGGGAACTCTGAGAGCTAGCTATATGTGATATTGTTAGAAGATATGCTATCAAGTCAGAAAAAAAAAGCCTTCTAACCAATTCTGAATGGAGCTTTCCGTAATTTCAAAAAGCAGAGTTTTCCCATTAAGATTTCTTTAAATTATTTTAGAATGCTGTATTCCAAGGGGAAAAAGGTGTGGCCAATAATTTCATCAGCCATTTGATACTGCCTTATCAACTTTTACCAATTAAGCCTTACTATAGAAATTTATTAATGCCTAAAGCTGTGGCCATTTGGGTAGAAGACTAACATTTCCTTATTCTTTGCTAGGCCTCAGGTGTGTAGCATGATTTATCAAATATGGGGGTGTTGACTGATGAAAATCACAACATGACCTGGCAGTGTGTGCTTGCAACCCAAAAAGCCATCTGTGTCCTGGGCTGCATCAAGAGGAACATGGCCAAGCAGACTTGGGAGGGGATTCTCCCTTGCCTACTCTGCTCTTGTGAGACCCCACCTGGAGTGCTGGGTTTAGGTTCAGGGTCCCCAACATAAGAGGCACATGGAACTGCTCAAGTGAGCCAAGAGGGGGGCATGAAGATGATCAGAGGGCTGGAGCACCTCTCCTATGAAGACTAGCTGAGAGAATTGAGCTTGTTCACCCTGGAGAAGAGAAGGCTCCAGGGAGACCTTATATCAGCCTTCCAATACCAAAAGGTGGCATACAAAAAAAGTAGTGATAGGACAATGGGGAATGGCTTTAAGCTGAAAGAGGCTAGATTTAGACTAGTCATAAGGAAGGAGTTCTTTACTATGAGGGTGGTGAGAGACTTGAACAGGTTGCCCAGAGAAGTTGTGGCTGCTTCATCCCTGGAAATGTTGAAGATCAGGCTGGATGGGGCTTTGAGCAGCCTGGTCTAGTGGGAGGTGTCCCTGCTCATGGCAGAGGTGTTGGAACTAGATGATCTTTAAGGTCTCTTCCAACCCAAACCATTCTGTGATTTTTGATTACAGTTATTACCGGAGCCACTTCACAATCAAGATTACACAAGTATTTTCTTATGTTGGATGAAGGCCAATTCTTATGGCCATTTCTTATGTTGTTTTCTTAGGTTGGACAAAGCCTTGGGTGAGATGGTATAGTGTGAGGTGTCCCTGCCCATGGCAGGGGGGTTGGAACTACATGATCTTAAGGTCCTTTCCAACCCTAACTATTCTATGATTCCATGTTAGTAAAACCCCCAAGTTTATTGACAGTAAAATTAGATTAATTCTCTATATCATACTAGTGATAGAATGCCAGTAGCCTGGCATTGACTAACATTTTTATTATTACAACTTCAAGATAAGCACCTAGGAAAAAAAAAAAAAGATTTCTATTTCTCAGTTATTACTAAAATATACATTGATGTGTCTCATTTCCCAGAGTAATTCCAAAGATTTTTTTTTAAAAACAGTTGACATACCAGGCTTGTGTCGGCTGCTCACATACAAGAAGGTATACAGTACCGTTTGAGTTTCCCTATGTTTTCAACAGTTTCCTATGTATTTCTGAAGGCATCACAGGTTTCCCATAGACACACCTATGTGCAGACAACAGATCTGGGACCTAAAAGCCTGTATGCTTTTGAAAACCGCTAGAGGGAGATCCTGAGCTTCTGATATGGCATGATTATTTAACAGGTATAATGAGTAGCTATGCAGGTTCATTTTCAGATAGGGTATATATTTCTTCTTACGATGGCTTTTGCTGTCCTGTGGTAATTTTAGAATGGGTTCAGAAAGAAAAAGTGGCATACTCTTCTGTCAGTTGCAACTGTTCTGAAGAAATGTTCCTATAGGAACAGCTTTTCAATTTTTCCTAGTCCCTTCACTTTATTGCTGGTACAGTAGAAGGCTGTATAGTCCTAGGTGAAGCTATTCTACCCAGTGGTACCAAAAATGCAGTCAAACCTGCTTGGCTGCAAGACAGTTGTTTCTCCAGGCTATATTCATCATTTCCTTTCAGTTCATTTGTGATTTACTTGTGTTCACATTCATTGGTTCATTCTTCAGGGCTTCCTAGTATTTTGAAAATGGAACCAGTTGCTGAAAAAAGAGATCAGCAGTGTGATTAAAAAAAAAAAAAAACAGAAAACAAAAAAAACACCAACCAACCAATGAACCAACCAAAAAAAAAAAACCCACCAAAAAAAAAAAAAACATAAAAAAATGCACAACCAAAAAACTATTAAGTTTTTGAAGCTGGATCCCACTAACATTCTTTAATCCAAGTATTTTGCTAGCAGCTGCTAGTGCAAACAGTTCAAAGGCAAGTAATGCCTCCCTCTCCACCCCAAAAACCTCTCTCCAGGCAAGCCCCCATATAAATTTGCAGTCAGTTAAAAGATATTCAGCAAAATCACAAGAGCTCATTGTGTCTCCACTTGTAACACACTAAACCAGTAAAGTAAGTATTGTGTCTCCACTTGTAACACACTAAACCAGTAAAGTAAGTATAGCAAAACAAGCTGGAAAAAAAAAAAAAGAGCAATACTTTAAAGTGCATAAATAGCTAAGGACAGATAAGCACTGAAACTGAACTCATAAATAAGTCATTAAACCATGGTGATTTTTAATCTTCTATTTATTCTTTGAGTCTAATAAGAGTTGCATTCCATGCTATTAGTCTGAATTATCTGTCCTACTAACATTTACTAGTTTCACCAAACCTTCTCAAATGGCTTCGGGTGCCACTGTCTCTTCAAATGCGTTATTTGACTTTGTGAAATTAGAGTTCAATTTTAGCAGGGCACTCAGAAAATTTGCCACTGAATCCTTATTCAGCCCCACATCTCAAACACAGTCAAATAAACACCAATGACAACAGGATCTTTTGGATATCTCTTTGCACAGCAGAGCAAAGTTCATAGGACACTGAAGGAAAAAAAAAATATTATGGAATGACATCACCTACAATAGCAGATGTTGCAAACTAAAATAAAGATCAATCATAGTTAACTGGGGAAAGAGGGCAGCTGGGGTTCATTTTTAGTGCCATATTTCTCATTTTGAGGCAAAATGAAATGAACACTTGGGGAAAAAGTTACATAGGGTTCATTAATACCTTTTTATTTAAGAAAGCTGTAACTTACCTCCCTTAAGCAAGCATGTAATGAGATAAGTAGACATTATTAGTTAATCCAATATTTTGTGACTCTGATATCAAACTACTAGGAAGTTAAAAAATAGAAACAGCAAATACTGCTAAAGACATCCATTTGTTCTAGTTTTAAAAACTGCTTTAGCAACTTTAGTGCAATTTATACTCACTCTCTGCTAATATTCCAGTGCCTAGTTTACTGACAGCAAGCTCCAGATGCATTAGGTATCACAAGAGGTTAGCAAAATTACTCAAAGCGGAAATGACAAGTTTAGCACTGAAAATATGCAAGATGAAAATTACAATGACAAAGCTGGAGTGTGAGAAAGTTATGACTGATGATTGCAATAACAGTTTATGCTTCAAGTGCATCCAACAAAACCATCACAAGCTGTTTACAGATATCATTCAGAACTAAATTTAAAATACGTTAAAGCAGAGCATACTCATACATAACTCACTACTAAATATACCAAGAAAGCTCCTGAGACTTCTTAGAAATGGGAAATTTAAATTGCCCTGAACATTGTAATAACGGATAAAAGCAGAATGTTAACCTTTTCTGTATTCATCTATTCAAGATTTCCAGTATAAAACTTTCTTTCAGTGTTCCCGTCTTCCTCCTAAAATGAATAGTCATTGAATAAGCAGTTTTAGCATACTTGCATAACTGAGATGAAGTATTTCTTCTTCTCAAGATGGCAGGATCTATTTAATATACTTATACTCCAGCCATGTAATTACCCTGACCTAAATGTAAATAATGGTGAAAGAGCCCTCCCACAAGCATGTTTAAACTGGCTAAAACACTACCATATCATTTGGTTCTATTTTCTGCTTTCCTTGACACTTTTCAACTTTAATACCTAAGAGTATAGACTTAAGAATTCTCTTTTGCCCAATTACGTTCAGATTTATTTGAATGAATATGTTCTGAAGTCTTTGAAAAAAGATCCATTTGTGCTGAGATTTTGGTTCTGTCTCATGTAACTGAGGCACAAATTCCAAGCTTAACATCATAGAAGAAAAGAATGTTACAATGAGAAAGTCTGGGATTTTTCAAGGAAATATAGGTTGTGGATTTTGATTATATTAGATCCACAGTGGGGCGGGCCAAATGAGTTTTACACTGATGTGGTTTACTGTCTGTGCTGTATTGACCTTGGCTGGCAGCAAGATACTCACCCAGCCACTCTCTCACTCGCTCTCCATCAACAGGACATGAGAAGAAAGTATGATGAAAAGCTCATAGGTCCAGATAAGGACAGGGATACTGCTCACCAAAATTACCATCATGGGCAAAACAGACTCGGTGTGGGGAAATTGATGTACTGTCAATTAAACACAGTAGGATAAAGAGAAACAGAATAAATCTAAAATAACTTTCTCCAAACCCCCACTGCATGGGATCCTCTTCACAGGCCGCAGTTCCTGCTGGCAGCCTGCACTACTGTGGACCCTCTACAGGCTGCAGCTGCCTTCAGGACATATCCATGTGCTCTGGCCTGGGGTCCTCCATGGGCTGCATGTGAGTATTTGCTGCACCTTGGACCTTCACAGGCTGCCGGGGGTCAGACTCCCTTACCATGGCCAGCAGCACAGGCTGCAGGGGAATCTCTGTTCTGGTGCCTGCAGCATCTCCTCCCCTCCTTCTTCTCTGAACTTGTTGTCTGGAGGGATGTTATTCTCACATTTTTTCATTCTTTTTCCCAGCTGTTGCACAACAGGTTGTTAGCCCTTCTTAAATATATTATTACAGAGGTATTACCACTGTCACTGTGTTCTCTCCACATCTCCTGATTTACTTCCTTTCTCCCTATTTATGGTGTGGAAAACAAAAAAAAATCCAAGCCTCAACTGGGCCATCTGGGCCCAGCCATTCAGACACTGAACATTTACCATAGTCATTTTGCTGTGATAAATTCAGAAGGGGATCAACCCCAAACAACAGAAAAAAAATCTGGACAGATTCAATTATAACTGAAATATTTTACATATAGATTATAAAGTCAACTGAAAAAAAAAGAAAGAATCTGTGAGGCAAAAAATATATCTCATTCTCTTTTGAGATCTTATCAGGACAGTAGTTGTACAGAAATATTTGTTCTTATAGTGCAGAATCAGATTTCGGATTTCAGCTGAAAATTGCATTGCTGTTTTTGCTGTAGAAATAATCTCTGCAGATCAGGAATCCATAAATATACATCAGACCTGGAACTTAAAGCCTAATGAGACTGATCAGTTTAGGATTTGAATATAAATCTGAGGAGGTAATACCTGACTGCAGATATAGTCTTACACCATTGTAAAGGTTATAACAGAGAGTTAAATTAATTTTAGAGATGGATGAACCTTGGAAAATCCTCTTGCAAAGCAAACTCACCAGCCTATCTAATGTGCTATCAAAGACTGCTAGCTCAGGAGGGTGATTCTAGTGTATTTCTTTCTGTGAGACAGCATGAAAACCAGTGGTTATTTCCAATTATCTCATGCTTTCATGTCTCTTTTATGAAAGTACATCTTTGGTTCATACATTTTTGTAACACAATTTAAATGAAGTCTACTTTTTTTTACTTAATATTTTATCCATTCCCTTACTTCACAGTCCTGTCATTTCATTCTTTCTATCTTTCTCTCTACTGGTTATTGTATAGCCAATTTCAAACTTTATGTTTTCATCCACTTTCATTCACAGCATCTTTCATTCATGGAAACCTCTTCTTAACCTCATCTGTTAAACCTTAAGCCACTTCATTATTCAAGAATTTCTTTAGAAGATTTTGAGCTTAATTCTCTTTACTTAAGAAGCATTGAGTTGAACAGATCTAAAGGAATTATTCTAAATACACAAATAAAGAAATCTTGATATTAATCACCTAAAGTATGTGGGTTTTCTTCTTTACGCTTTATTTTTTCAATCTAGGTTTTATCTCTCTACCTTAGCTTTGGGGAAAAAATACCATCTTTTCACAAGAGACTGTAATTTTCCATGGAAAATTGCCCATGGAGATTTTATTTTCTGACTTTGTGAAAACAGAAAAGGTAATACTACAAATAAAGTAAATAGCCTTGCATAATAACGGTACTACATTATAGAGCATTGTCCCTGTAGAATAGTAAAATCATAGAATAGTTAGGCTTGGAAAGGACCTTAAGATCATCTAGCTCCAACACCCTGCCATGGGCAGGGACACCTCACACTAAACCATGTCACCCAAGGGTCGGTTCAACCTGACCTTGAACACTGCCAGGGGTTCAGCATTCACAACTTCCCTGGGCAAGCCATTCCAGTGCCTCACCACCCTAACAGGAAAGAACTTCTTCCTTACATCCAATCTAAACTTCCCCTGTTTACGTTCTATCACTACAGTCCCTAATGAAGAGTCCCTCCCCAGCATCCCTATAGGCCCCCTTCAGATACTGGAAGGCTGCTAGGAGGTCTCCACGCAGCCTTTTCTTCTCCAGACTGAACAGCCCCAACTTTCTCATCCTATCTTCATACGGGAGGTGCTCCAGTCCCCTGATCATTCTCGTGGCCCTCCTCTGGACTTGTTCCAACAGTTCCATGTCCTTTTTATGCTGAGGACACCAGAACTGCACACAATACTCCAAGTGAGGTCCCACAAGAGCAGAGTAGAGGGGCAGGATCACCTCCTTTGACCTGCTGGTCACGCTCCTTTTGATGCAGCCCAGGATACGGTTGGCTTTCTGGACTGCAAGCGCACACTAATGCTGGCTCATGCTAAGTTTCTTATCGACCAAGACCCTCAAAGTCCTTCTCCTCAGAGCTGCTCTGAATCTCTTCTCTGACCAACCTGTAGCTGTGCCTGGGATTGCTCCGACCCAGGTGTAGGACCTTGCACTTGTCATGGTTAAACTTCATGAGCTTGTCATCAGCCCACCTCACAAGCGTGTCAGGGTCCCTCTGAATGGAATTCCTTCCCTCCAGTGTATCAACCGAACCACACAGCTTGGTGTTATATAAACTGCCTATAAAATCTGCCTCCCCATGTTTCAAAGAAACAGGGAAAGTTAACATTTTGAATTTGTGACTTGCAAATATATGAATTAATGTTGCGTTACCATGATTTTTCTTTAAATAAAACAGAACACTTTGGATTCATATTGATTTAATGGAGCTTTTCTTTGATGTCTCTGAGACACTTCTCATTTCTATTGAACTGTTTTGCATTACTTCAAAGTGCTGTTGATTTAGGAGTCATAAATATGCAAACTGCTAATTTGCTATGTCTCTAGCATGCCTCTTTCTGGTTTTGTGTTTACTGTGCTTGCATTTGTTTGCACAACATTTCATTGCAAGAAAACAGTCTGCAGCTAAAAAATATTTTCATTTAAACATTCTTGGATCTAAGAACACTTTCTTCATCTCAGTGTCATTACTGGCTCGGTCATGTTTGTAAATGAGGCTCCTGTTATAGTGCTAACTTTTTTGCAGACATTCCCATAATGACAAAGCCATATGTTACTCATATTATCATTAAAGCATTGTTTAATTTTTTGGGGGGTTCTTTTATTCACAGAGAATGATTTTCTAAATACTTGTGTGCCATGGCTATCAAAAAGAAAAAAATGGCACATATTCTCATCATCATTCTAGTCTAGGTGACTGTAGTGACAGCACCTTTTAGGAGAAGAGCAAACCTAGTACTCAGAGTGTATTTAGAATTAACTCTTCCTTACAACAGAAAAGAAATCAAAACAGTATAATAGCTTCAGTGATTTCAGCTAGAGAGTAAAAATCCATGCCATCATCAAAACACATCAAAACACATGTAAGCTTATCAGCATTGTTTGTATTTCACATTCATTTTTAGAAGACTTCCCTTCAAAACCTTCTTCAGTTGAACTTTCTCTTGTATTTAAAAAAAAAAAAATACCTGGGCATTTTTCCTCCTTTTATTTACAGTGATGTGATATCTTTGTCTGGTATTCAGGGACAATAAGAAAAAGCAAAGTTGACAAAGGGGTATCTAAAGAGACGTGTGAAGTGAAATATAAGTATTTTGCCTCTTCGCAAATGCTTTTAAAGTGTACATAATGTTCTCCCAGTGATACTATTCCTTTCTGTTTTCCTCTACCAAAGCAGTAAAAAAGACTTATAGTATTATATTTAATTTCTTTTCAGTCATTCAGTAGCAGCTGCTGCTGCAACTATGATCAGCTATTTCAGTGTTTTTCTTACGAAAGAAAAGCTCAAGCATATGTGGTTTGGTTTAGAATCTTCTATTTTCCCATGGACCTTCTGAAGACCCATGTGAGTAGTAACTATATATATGTGTATTTATATATATATATTTTTTGCCACAAAAATCTGGAAAAGAGATATATTTAGAGTCAAATTCATAAGAGGAAATCATACAACTTCTTAAAAAATAGGTTCCCAGTAGTCAGAATTAAATTTAAAAAATTGTTTTTAAGATGTGAGCTACTTGTCGTGGTTTAGACCCCACCAGTAATGCAGCACCATGCAGCTGCTCACTCCACCCACCCTCCTACCCCCCTGTCCCTTTACCACACCTGGGTGGGATGGGGAGGAGAATTGAAAGAATGTGAAACCCCCAGGTTGAGATAAAAGCAGTTTAATAACTAAAGTAAAATGTAAAACTTATACTCCTCCTACTAATAATAATGATAAGGGAAATAATAAGGAGCAAGAATATAAAACTAATGGGGGAAAGGAAAAAAACAATAAGCACAAGTGATGCACAATACAATTGCTCACCACCTGCTGACTGATACCCAGCCTAACCCAAGCAACAATCGCTTCCTTCTGGGTAGCTCCTCTCAATTCATATACTGGGCATGACGTGCTGTGGTATGGAATACCCCTTTGGCTAGTTTGGGTCAGATCTCCTGTCTCTGCTCCCTCCTAGCTTCCTGTGCCCCTCCTCACTGGCAGAGCATAAGAGACTGAAAAATCTTCAATTAGGGCAAGTGCTTCTTAGTAACAACTCGAACATCAGTGTGTCATCAGCATTATTCTCACACTAAAGCCAAATACAGCACTGCACTAGTTCCTAGTAAGAAAATCTATCCCAGCTGAAAACAGGACATTATCTCAGATTCACAACACTATTAAGTCTAAGCAAGAGAACAGACATGAATATAAAAGTGTATATCTGAAAACCCTTCTGAACACAGTTTATTCAATGGCAGGAGGGATTTTAAAAAATAGGTGTGCACAGTAACCTAATGCTTTGAACACTTGTGCGGTATAAGGATCTCAGCTGATATGAAACCCATTCTTGCTGTTTCTTTAGCACATCAAATACTTTCTTCACATGCAAACTGTTGTCTTCAAGTACTGTTCTCAGGTCAAAGACAATGAAGAATAGCTGTAAATCAGAGATTCTTTAGTTCTTCAGCTATTGGTCAGTACATGAGTGTTTGTTTTCCAGTTTCTTTCACTTCAAAATTAAAATATTTTCTTAAACTGAAGTTAATTAGAAGAGCTGCACTTTAGATGGTGTTTTAACCCAAGTATTTTGATTTAGCTACAAAGGTAGTGTGGTGTTAAAAATTCCATATTTTCATGGCTGAAAAAAAATATACCAGTGTCTCACCTTGGTGCTTCCTCCTCTGCCAAGAAAAAACAGATGTAACAAAAAGAAATAAACAAAAACTTGAAACTGATCACCCTGCAAGAACATTACTGAATATGAAGCTGATGTATGAAGCAAAAGGAAAGCCAAGTAAGTTTCTGACTATCAGATACTGTATTTCAGATTAATGTCAATGCAGACTTTACAGTTCCAAGGCAGGTATTCTGAACTAAAAGATTTTCTTAAATTTTCTGGAGTTTACCAATCACCGAATTATTAATGGTAACAGAAGTAGATACTTGAATCTGGATCTTTGGCATCCCAGATGAGTGCTCTAAATATTAGACTGTATGCAATGCTTTTGCACTGCTTAGAGTGAGCACACCCATTCTGTGTTGGACTGGATAATAAAAATCCAGATACTTGAGGGTTTGTCACAAAATTAAGAATGAAACTCCAAATGCTATTACTTCTTTCTCTGCTGAGGTTAAGCGATAATCAGACTGGAAATGACTGGAAAATAAAATTGTACTTTCAAGGAAAACTAGGAACGTCCTCATTTTCTATAGAAAGCTTGTGGTTTTGCCAGTGAACAGACAAAGAAAAAAAACCCGAACCTGATATCAGCCATAACGGCATCCATGTTTCCTTGTTGAGAACTAGTTTTCACAGTAACGACGTCTTAAGGAAAATACACTCCTTCCAAGGAGTGTAACATATAGTAACAATAACCTCTTTCTAAATGCTAGCAAAATTTAACAGAAACATTGAAGCAGAAGGAAAGAAAAGAATCAGAGACCTTATGACAGAAATTTCAGAGATTTCATGATGTAAAAAAAGTACGAAGACATACACAAATCATCCAAAGAAAGAATCAGCAAACCTCATAGGAAACAACAGTCTAGTCTGGGAACATTTTAATGGATGCAAAGCAGCTCATCTTTTCATTATAAAACCCAAAGTCAAGAAAACCTCATAATCCATCTTTTTCCAAACTTTTGGTTTAAGTGTGTTTTTAGTATTGTAATTCTGCAAATCATTATTAAACCATAAAAGCCCCTGCATGGAGAAAGAATTGTTCCTAAGAGCCAGTAAATCACCATTTCAGTTAGCTTAATCTAATAGTATTCATCAAGATTCCTGTCTAGATGCAGATGTGGATTAGCAGCAAGTAGCTGCTACATTCGGCTGGCCCTTCAATGCTTTAATGAAATCTGAGTGTTTCTTTAGCAGCAGGTGGGGGCAGTTGCCTTCAGACTGATGAGTATCTCACTAAATATAAAATACAAATCCATGTACATTAAACCTCACATCATGAGAGGCAAGTAGGCTTCCTAGAACTCAGATCATTTCAATTTCACTGATGCTAAAATATAGGGAAGCCAATATGCAATTGCATAATAATATCAACCTACTGCAGAATTCCAGCATACATTCTAAAAAAAAAAAAAGCATACCTACTTTACAACTTTTAACGAGTTGTGGAGTTTATCCGCGCAACAATTTGGAGAGCCAGGCAGGAGATCTCTGTTTGGCTGCAGGATCGGCTGAGGGGTGGACATCCTGGGCGCCCCAGGCCGCTTGCCTGGAGGAGCTTCGCTCCTTGCCTGCTCACTGCGAGGACAGACAACAACCTGTGCCGGCTGCGGAGAAACGGTATGCTTGAAAATTTATTTCAGTGATTTTGGGGGTCTATAAGTCGTACGCTTGACCAGGGGCTGCTGGTAAGGCACGCAGAGACGTCTGGAGCACAGCGTATTTCCCCTTGGTAGGTAGGGCTTGCAAGCAGGTATGCTTTTATTCAGCGCTGAGACGCATAGGGATAATTCCTCAAAGTCATGCGTACCTCAGTGCTGTTTCCCTCTACATTTATCCTCTAAAGTTATATATATTTGTAAGGTTGCACAACACGCCTATACATATTCATATCCTATCCCCGCTTCGTATTATAATGAGCCAGAAGGTCCTCTGCACCTGCGCATCGCCCCCTCTGGTCATGGGCAGGGGTCTCAAGATGAAGTAACTGAGTCTTCCTCCTGTGGGTAGGGGTCTTCAAGATGAAGTAAATGAGTCTTCCTCTCCTTGCACTTTTCACCTTTCAGTCTTCACATATGGCCTTAGGGTTTGGCCCGGTATCCCAGCCATAAACCATCTGCTTCTCCCCTTGTTAGTAGATTCAGGCCTCTGCTTTTCCTTATCAATAGCTGCTTATCAATAGGACCAGGTGTCTGCTTTTGCTTATCAATAGGACCAGGTGCCTTTGTTCTGCTTAGCAGGCATTTACAACAGACAATACTTTTGTTTAAGCAAGCAAATTCCTCTAACCCCCTTGTACAACCCCCCTGTACAACCACCTTGTACAATATCCCTGTACTACCCCCCTGTACATTGGTCATCCCTCTGTATCACAAGCAGGCATGATATTCCTGTGGATTTCTTTGTTGGATATGGGACTGTGACAACAACTAAACTGAAAAGTTCATAAAAGAATAAAAGACGTGAGGATTTGCATTCAGTAATATATGCTAGCAGGCTTTTTAGTTGGTATCATTGTATGTGAGCTGCTGACATGCTACCAAACCAATAAAGGAAAGTCACCAGAGTAAATTTAACTACAGCAGGCTGTGAAACTGAGCTGAAAAATATTTCACATCCTTGAAGCCAAGGCAGCTATGATTTGCCCTGCAGTAAATGTCTGCTGTGTGACAGATACAAGTAATGCTCTGCATCACATCTTTGAGGGCAGCAGGGAGAATGTACTTGAGAGAGTGTTGTGGAGCAATTAAGGGAAGGATTGAAAGGCCAGGATTCATAGCATCTGAAAATGAGATAAATGGACCCCATTGCAGTGAGAGATAAGAAATGATACCTTCACTTAATAGTAGTAGTCCTGGATTACTTACATTTTTAAGTGGTGAAAAAAGACAGCAGAAAATATTATGCCAGCATGCAGAAACCACTGTAAACTGATCTCAAACGTGTATTATTTTTTAAAAATATATGATGTCTCATCAAATTTCACCTGCAAGAATAATACTGCAGCTTAGCAACACAATTAGACTGAGTGATCAACAACCAGCATTCTCGGTTTGCTTGTTATGTGGAGGGAAGTATTTTTTTACAGACTAACATGGAGGCAAGTCCATGCCCAGAGCAGCAGGTAGCATGGAGGCAAGTATAAACCAGGTATGGTTGATATGCCTGAGAGGTGGGATGCTGAACAGAGGGACCTGTAAAAGCTGGAGAAGTGGGCCCACGTGAACCTCATGAAGTTCAACAAGGCTAAGTGAAAAGTCCTGCACTTTGATCAGGGCAACCCCTGGTATCAGTACAGGCTGGGGGATGAAAGGTTTGAGGCCAGCCTGGAGGAAATGACTTGTGGGTACTGGTAGATGCAAAAGATAAGCTGGCAATGTGTGTTTCCAGCCAACTTTCTAAGCCAACAGTATCCTGGGCTGCATCAAAAGTTGCTTGGCCAGCAGGTTGAGGGAGATGATTCTGCCCCTCTGCTCCAGTCTGGTGAGACCTCAGCTGGAATACTGTGTTCAGCTCTGGAGCCCTCAGCGCAGCAAAGACATGGTCCTGTTGGAGCAGATTCAGAGAAGGGCCACAAAAGTCATCAGAGGGCTGGAGCACCTTTCCTATGAAGACAGGCTGGGAGAGTTGGTGTTGCTCAGCCTGGAGAAGAAAAGGCTCTGTGGAAAACTTACTGCAGCCTTTCAGTACTTAAAGGGGGCTTATAAGAAAGGTTAGGACAAATTTCTTAGTGGGGCCTGTTGTGATAAAGGGTGATGGTATTAAACTAAAAGACCATAGATTTAGACTTAGATATAAGGAAGACATTTTTAAGGCAATGTTGGTGTAACAGTGGAACAAGTTGCCTGGAGAGGCGGTAGATACCTCATCCCTGGGAACATTCAAGGTCATTTTGGATGGGGCTCTGAACAACCTGATCTAGCTGAAGATGTCCCTGCTCACTGTAGGGGGTTGCACACTCCAATCCAAACTATTCTATAAATCTGTGATTCTATGGTGCTTTGAAATAGATGTTTAATATCCTCCATTATTTTTATTGGAGACATAGGAACACAGGATTATAGAGATTCAATGAAGCACCAGTTTCTGCTTCTTGCCCTTCATGAAATTAGTGAGCTCCATTTGGAAGACCAATTGGCAGTTTTTCTGTATTTCTGATAAATGAAATGTAAGATACAACTATTAAAGTTCAGAGATGGCAGCAAAGATTTTAAGATGAAACAGAAAAAGAAAGAGAAAAAAAGTTAAAAAGGAAACCTTTTGCAAACAGACAATCTTGTTGCATTAACAAGTATTACTGTATTTTAAGAATGGAGATCACAATTTCCATTCCATGTAGTAGTAATAGCAAAAGCCTTTGAAAAACACTTAAATACAATTGATTCAGATAGCAACATTCAGTAATGTTCTGAAAAAATACCCTGAAAAGGGAAGCGAGATCTTGTTTAACTAAGTTGACAGACAAAGTTTCTATGTAAATCTTTTTTATTGGTCATGGTAACTTCATACTGGACAACATATATAATTAAATATAGTAATTAATTTCACACAAGTACTTCAATAAAAATACTGCCATGCTTGCTTGTCTCATACTTGTGAGGTAAACCTGTGTGACAAATTGTGGGCTTACTCCTTTCGGCTTTAGAGACCGAGCAAAGCAAATGCAAGTAGATAGTAACATTTAGACACCAGTGTATTTAATTCCTGGTTTTAAGAGATGTGGAAATCCCCTGATTAATGCATAAAGTAGGATCTAACTTAAAAATATTAGTGATAAGTGAAACCATTGTCACTGAAGAATTACTTTTAATAGTTAAGAAGTCAAGTATGGACTAAAAAAAGTTTATGAACAAAAAACTTTAAATACTTGTCCAAATGAGGCTGACAAGCATGCAACCACACATATGAAATGGTTGTATTTTTCACTATTCTGAACAAGCAGTGACTCACTTACATTAGGATAAAATCAAAATGTGTTGGAAATAAACATAAGAATCCTATTAGTCCAACACATTAGTCTCCTACATAATTAATTGCAAGGTAAGCAGCTGAAGGTAAGAAACACAATTTCATAGCAATATAACAAGAAATGAATTCTTATTGTCTAAAAGAATAAAGGGTATAAACATGAAGTATTTTTCCAAGTACTTTCTTCTCTCCCAACTGAAATTACACTGCAAGCAATGATATCTATCCATCTGTACTAAGAATTTCTAAGTTTAGACAGCTATAAAAGATATTATGACAATATATCTAAAGGTTACCTCTGCTGTATCAACATTATGATGACAGACTCCACAACACAAACACAAACCGTTCAGCTAATGTTCCATCTGCAAATCACTAAAAGTGATATTTTGACAGTGAAAGTTTTTATCTGCTTTTTACAATGTTTCAGCACTATATGGAGAAGCTGCCAAAGCTGAGTTTCCTGCTGCTTGCAAAAAGATAAGCAGTTAATAAAAGTATATTTTACCCAACTAACTTGTTGTGTGCTTCTATGGCTGAAATCAGAGCATTATAATACTGTCATTAAAAAGCTGAAAAAATTGTAACGAAACATGCAGTTTTAATTTGTAAGACTACTATGAAAAAGAAAACAGAGGAGGATTGTTGTTTTGGTTTTGGGTTTTTTTTTCGTTTGTTTCAATACATTTTTTTTTTATGATGGGGTTTATACCAAGCAAGAAATGAAAGCACGTTTCAGTTTCAGTGTTCTCCAAATATATAAACTCCATTTCTAAAGGAGACTTCTCAAAATGTAAACATTTTTTAAAAGACATCAATATTACTTGGAAAACTGCAGTGAATTTGGTACAGTCAGATGACAGATTCAAGTCTGTGCACAGTTAATGAAGATCTGATGTTCTGGAAGACCCATTATTTCAAATAGTCATAACTTGTTAAGAAATACCAACTTTTACATACCTAGTTCATTATTTTGAACTACTTTAAAACTTTGAAGCAATAAAGGAGAATGAAGACATGTTAAATCATTCCCTGGGTTTCTCATGGGTAACTAACCTCCTCAAAGATGAAACTCCCTGAGGAAAAAGCTGATGCTAAGCAGTGTGATTAAAAAAGGAGACAAAGCAATAGCCTCAGAGCAAGTGTTGGTAACTGACCTTTCATTTAGTAGTATAAACATAGCCTTACAGGTTGGTATGAACCCATATTGCTTTTCAGGGTTGACAACTTCTTTTTTTTTAATAAATGCTTTAATTTATTTCTCTAATGGACTTCCTCAGGTATCCTTCATCTTCTTACAAAGAAAATGGATTCTTTTGCCTTGGATAAGTAGGATCCATAGGTCCACTCATTTCATCTTTTCTATTCTCTTCATACATTGTGTTTCATTTTAGCTTTCCCCTTCTTCCTCCCTGATAAACAAAGCTGAGACACTGCCTACATCTGTAGATCTCAACAGCACATTCTTCTTTAACAACTGTCTCACATTTCATCTTCCTTAAATCTCTTGACATAATTTCCATTGCTATGTGTCATCTGAGTGGGAAAAGCCCAACACTTTTATCCCTTTGCAAAATAAGATGAAAAACTTTTTCATGTATGCGAAACCTGACTCAAGTCAGGTCGAAATGACTAGGTCAGTAGTGCCAGTATCTGATAATCTACCAAATTACTGGTCAATTTTCAAGTCACAGAAGTTAATATAGTGACCCAATTAATGTCAAGGACTTAGGAGTACCTCTATTCACTACACTTTCCAACACTAATACAGCTACAAGGTTGTTAATACTTACATTCCAAGTGACTACAGAAAAACTCACTTAGAATCACTTTGAAATATAAAAACAAACATTAATTTCGTGTTTAGCAAGCACACCAAGTGAGTTCAATTATTTGTCTTTTCCACTATCTCAGATTCTTATAATGCTAAATGTCATTGCCTAATAAGAACAAGTGCAGAGAGGAGACTTTTCACTTGTTATTCCTTTGCACATTATAGGAAAGTTCTGTGTATATTTTTCCACTGCACACTAAAGAGATATACAATTTTGTAGATGTACCAAAGAGGTCTGCTATGTGTTCCTTGTGGAAGTATAAGAATGCATTAAGCAGATATATGCCAGCAAGCAGTCAAAGGACGATATTTCATAAAACCTTTTGTATCTAATTTGCAATGCAATTGGTAAAATTAAATAAAATCAGACTTTAGAGAATAAGGGTTGTGGGATCTTTGAAATATTGGAAAGTAAGTTTATAATTTACTTGTGTAACATACTATTTACCTGAATAATAACGTATGCCCCCCAGTTTTATATCACAAGGAAAAAAAGAAGACAGAAGGAGTGACAGTTACTTGATTCTGTCTCACACATTATTTCAACATTCAGCATTTGCAAAGCTGTGCAAATATGTCTGCTTTTTACTAAATAAGACAGTTACTTCTGTGACTGTTACTCCTATTCACTTTTTCTGTATGTATCCTCTGCCAAGACAGACAGGTATGTGTACACAAACACACAGAAATATACAAATATAGGCACAACAACTATAACTAAATTAGCATAGTTCCAAAGAAGCCAACTGAACCAATGCTGATTAAAACAACTTGTCTGGATAGTGATAGTTGTATATAAAGACAAGTACTTTCATTCTAAATGTGCTGTAAGTTAGGGTAAATAACATGATGCTTGAAATTCTGGCATTCTCTGGACCATTGTGAAGATTAATGTACACATTCATACTGCTACTGTTGAACGTGAAGCAGTAACCAGTAACATAAGCTGTTTGGGTTTTGGTTGGGGTTTTTGGGGGTTTATTTTGCTGTGGGTTGTTTGTTTTTTTTTTTTTCTGTCAAAAATACTAGCAGTGATTCACATTAAATGTATTTTTCTGTCTGTAAGGATTTTTCTTGAAATTGTTCTGTAGTTTTGAGATCTTGTCAAAGTAGACTTTTTTGTCTGTTCAAGAATGGAATTTAATACAAATGTTGACAGTATCTGTCATTTTAAACCCCAAACTAGACACAATGTTAAGCAGTAAACTCAGTGAAGAAAATGAATTATTTTATGAAAAGAGACTTTAGAGCATATTTGTACATTGCAGCCTTACTATACCTACTTTTAAGATCTCTGAATTAATCAATTAGAAAAGATAAATACAATTTTCTGCATTGTAGCCCAATCATTTCAGAAAATAACTCTAGAATGGCAAGAGATTAACCATTAAAACAAAATTTATTTTATTTAAAGCTTAGGAGGAAAATGTTTTTCCTACTTCAGAGGCATTTCCTTCTTTTTGTTTTTCAGTAAGGCAAAATTCATTTTTCACCTCATTGAAATTCTGAACCATAAGAAGGTTTATTAGGTAAAGTAAAGAATAAGGTCATTCTGTCCTCTCCATAAAGAAGATTAAATAGCTACTGTATAAAAGCATTAGAGATGAGATTACCTTGACATTCACTAAGGAACTTCAGACATCCTATCATAAATTTGCTCTCAACCTATGTAGACAAT
This sequence comes from Pezoporus occidentalis, assembly GCF_034315485.1. NCBI lineage: Eukaryota > Metazoa > Chordata > Aves > Psittaciformes > Psittacidae > Pezoporus > Pezoporus occidentalis. The sequence goes on along the minus strand of NW_026914611.1, from coordinate 2,597,503 downwards.
AAACAAACAAACAAACAAAAAGGGCTGGTCTGCTCTTTTTCTTATGAATGTTCTGAACAAAATAACAGGAAGATATTTCATGGAATCCAAATGCAATTTACAAGGACATTCCTTTTTTTCAAATACTGCTGAAAGTGAGTGGTAATTTAAAAATAAATTTAAATGCTTCGCGCCATTAATGAATAGGGAGCAGCTCATTGACAGTAACAATGATGGCAATAAAACATTTTTGACAGTATTGAAATAATGTTGCACATAAATATATTAAAAACCTGTTTCATATGTAAAATATCTTATTGCACAAAATCCACCCCCAAGTATTATTTTTACTTTGAGCGCTGAGGATGAATGAAGAAAAGAAAAAAAGCCTCAATGTACATACAATATTCTGCTGACTGGGAATCTAACATAATGTTCATGATTAATGCTAATCATCTTTTAGCTTTCATCCTGGTTTTGCATCTGAACAGCAATTTAGCGTTTACTGACAAGAGCATAAATTCAGAATATAATGTATGTGTTTGGTAACTATACTCAGCTACAGTTCATGTGTGGATGAATAGCAGTGGTTTCTTTTGGGTGTTCCACAAATGTATTATGAATAAGTACATTAGTTTAATTTTGCAGGTGAGGAAAATAAAATGCAAAGATATTTATGCCACCCACTCAGCTAGCTAGTTGGGCATTATTAAAATTCGTAGTTTAGGAGACAGGTTTCTTTGTTTTGTTGAGGGTGAATGTCCTGGGTTCAGCAGTAGCAGTCATTTTTTCCCCTTCTTGGTAGCTGGTGCAGTGCAGTGTTTTGACTTTCAGCTCGGGAACAGAGCTGATAACAATGATGTTTTGGTTTGGCCAAGGACTTTGTGAGCCTCATGCTCTCCCAGGGAGGAGGGGAAGCCAGGAGGAAGCAGAGACAGGACACCTGACCCAAACTGACCAAAGAGGTATTCCATACCACAGCACGTCATGCCCAGGATGTAACTGGGAGTTAGCCGGAAGGGCTGGGAGACTGCAGGGTTGGAGGAGGTATGGGTCGGTGCTTGGTCGGGCTGGGGGGGGGCAAGTTATCGGTCGGCTGGTGGTGAGATGATGTATTCTCTTCCCTTGTTATTTCCTTTATCATTATTATCATTGGTGGTAGCAGTAGTGATTTGTGTTATACCTTAGTTACTAAACTGTTCTTATCTCAACCCGTGGGAGTTGCATTCTTTTCGATTCTCCTCTCCGTCCCTCCGAGAGCAGGGGGAGGGCAAGAAAGGGGGGAAAGTGAGCGAACGAATTACCTGACTGGGTTTAAACCACGACAGTGAACAATGCACAACACCTAGAAGTAGTAGCTTGCGTGTGCCACAGCATATCCAGAAATTCAGGTCCCTCACTTACTACTTACTAGTACTTAAGTAAGTGTCCTACAGTCACAGAGGAAAAGTACAAATCCACGTCTCCTCTCCATACGAGGGTGGCACACAGGTGAAACCAGGAATCCACTATTTTGAACATGGTCAGAAGCATGATTGTCCAACTATTCAAAACTATCACTCTTGGCTTATTTTCCTCTCTGCATTCTCTTCAAGTGACAGTGGAGGAAAAGTAAGCTCTAATTTAGGCATATGAATTAGATCCTTATGCTATATGAGAACAATCCTATCAAAAGTGACTTGTGGAGGACATACACAGAATTAATGTTTGTGCTGCTAGGTCCAGGAGATATTCTGGACTCTCATACCAGATGCAGAAACTGCTTATGATTCAGGTCAGGGTCAAAGTCAAGTATTCATCCACAATATTCTGGTTTCCAGGGAAATGAAAGATGAACTCAGAGGCTAACACTCTGTATTTATGAAGACACACCATCTAAAATAAAACTGGAGACAATCATAGTGAATCACTGCAGAACTATATATCATGACTTCTGGCTGTTTCCTTTCCCCTTGGACATGGTGTATATATTTAAAACATATTCAAAATGGGTCTATTGCAATGGACAAATGCAAATACTTCCTAAAAACAAAGAAGCCTGAAAGTTACAGATTATATTTTTTAATAGCGAGCATATAAATCCTCATATTTAATGTGTGGGCTTAAGTAGTTCAATATTTAAATTCCCTGGTTTTGGAAAAAGAAGTATCTTAGCTCATGCTCCTGACAAATACACGGATGTTGTCTTTCATAGGATACATTTTCCTTATTTCAGCTTCTATGCTTCTGTGAAGCAACTGTTGAGTAGATAATAAAGTAAACAATGTGGCTTAAAAGTGATTTATATAATTTTCCAGCTCAAATTCCAGACTGCACTAAGGCTTTGGTTGTAGTCAAACTGCAAGGAAAATATCAGGTCTGGAATGAACTGCTAGTTAGAAAAACAGCCTCAGATAAAAATAGCAACTTCAGGATTCTCAGTCCTATATCAACTGGGTGTTTTTCAAAAGTTAGGGTCAAAGGTTGATACAAAGCTTCAGTACATATACTCTAGTTTGAGGATGCATTGCTACACTGGTGAATTGGGTATCTATCTTTAAACCTTTCATGACTATAGGCTTTTGAGTAAACCAAGTATTTATTACTCAGGCATTGCACTTCCAATTTTTCTCAGTGTGCACACACTCTCCTTAGATCAGCTTACCTTACAAAAGCAAAAGAAATCTCATGAAACAGATATTTTTCATAGAATCATAGAATAGCTACGGTTGGAAAGGACCTTAAGATCATCAAGTTCCAACACTCCTTATATCCAATCTAAACTTCCCTCATTTAAGTTTGAACCTGTTACCCCTTGTCCTATCACTACAGTCCCTAAAGAATAGTCCCACCCCAGCACCCTTAAAAGCCCCATTCAGATATGGGAAGGCTGCTATGAGGTCTCCACGCAGCCTTATCTTCTCCAGGCTGAACAGCCCCAACTTCCTCAGCCTGTCTTCATACGGGAGGTGCTCCAGTCCCCTGATCATTCTCGTGGCCTTCCACTGGACTTGTTCCAACAGTTCCATGTCCTTTTTATGTTGAGGACACCAGAACTGCACACAATACTCCAAGTGAGGTCTCATGAGAGCAGAGTAGAGGGGCAGGATCACCTCCTTCAACCTGCTGGTTGCTGTTCCTTTTGATGCAGCCCAGGATACGGTTGGCTGTCAGGGCTGTAGGTGCACACTGAAGCCAGCTCATGTTAAGTTTCTCATAGACCAAGACCCCAAAATCCTTCTCCTCAGGGCTGCTCTGAATCTCTTCTCTGACCAACCTGTAGCTGTGCCTGGGATTGCTCCGACCCAGGTGTAGGACCTTGCGCTTGTCATGGTTAAACTTCATGAGGTTGGCATCAGCCCATCTAACAAGCATGTCAAGGTCCTCTGAATGGCATTCCTTCCCAGCAAACTTGCTGAGGGCACACTCAATCCCACTGTCCATGTCACCGACAAAGATGTTGAACAAGACCAGTCCCAACACTGGTTGAAGTCCCCCATGAGAACAAGGGCCTATGAGCGTGAGGCTGTTCCTATCTGCCTATAGAGTGCTTCATCCACAGATTCCTCTTGATGAGGTGACCCGTAACAGATCCCCACAGTAATGTCTCCCATTGCTGTTTTCCCTTTAACCCTGACCCACAAAATCACTGCTAACTGATCACCTGTCCCCAGACAGAGTTCCACACTCTCCAGCCTATCACTGACATAAAGAGCAATTCCCCCTCCCCATCTGCCAGGCCTGTCTTTTCTAAAGAGCCTGTAACCTTCCATTCCAACACTCCAGTCATAGAAGCCATCCCACCATATATCTGTGATATCTATTATATCATACACCCATAGACACACATACATTTCTAATTCCTCCAGTTTGGTCCCCATGCTTTTATCCTTATTATCATATCCCCATCATTTTATCCTTCATTAGTCACAGTAACTTCCCATATGCACCTTATTCTCGGTGCGTGCGGGTTTTTTTTGCTTGTCTGTTTGTCAATCACTACTCATAACTCTACTGCTAAAGCCTCCAAACTACTTTTTTATGTCAGCACGTCATTACAGAATGTAATATATATGATAATGATGCAAAGTATGTCTAGCAAGTTCCCAGTTTTCATCAAGTTCAAGAAACTACCAAGTGATCCTCCACTGTTTCATTACAGAAATATTATCTAGTGCTAGAAGCACTGGTATTTAATGCATCTGAGTTGCAGAAAAATAACCTACTGTTTCCTTTTGGTTTCTTCAGGTGGTTGAAACTGAATTTGCCAAATATTTTTTTCCATGCATTTTCCCTTTCTTATCTCAGAGGTCAAGACTATAACTTAGCATAACATTTTAGAAGTGATTTATGTGCTTAGGAGCCTGAATCTCAGAAGGAAGTAATGAATCTTAGGGTCCGAAGTTACTCAGCCTTTTGAAAAAGGAATTTCTTGACTTTTCTGTGTAGACAGAGTAAAGACTTCAGCCTAACTAAATAAAGGAACAATGAATGTTCATCCTCTTATAGTAGAATAGATGATTTCAAGCCTGGTCTTACTACAACTGTGAAGCAAGCAATCAGGAAAAGAATGGAACCATATTTTTCCCCCTACATCATGCCAGCCAAGGAAACTGAGTCATCAGCACAGGATAAAGAAATTTATCATAGTCTTTCTTATTGGCAGAACTACACAGAGCATTAAATAAAAGGGGCAAAGGAGGAAAAGGAGTTTAAGTTTTGCCTGCAGTGATGGTGGTTATGCATACACATTATACAATCTCTATAGATATTGTGGCTGAGCATAGATTAGCTGAGCAATAGTACTGCATATAGACTGCGAATGTAAACTCTTCTGAAGACAATAAAACTGCTGAAAAAATAGCTGAAGAAAAGAAACATAATCAGCTGACCCAAACCAGCCAAAGGCATACTTCATGCCATAAAAAGTCATGCTTAGTATATAAACAGGGGGGAGTTGGCCAAGAGATGCTGATTGTTGCTCAGGGCATTGATTAGTGAGTGATGAGAAATTGGATTGTGCATTACTGGGGTTTCTTGGGTTTTAGTCTTCCCTTTTTTTCTTTTCATTACTATTTCTATAGCCATTATTATTGCTAATATTATATTTTACATTATTTACATTATTAAACTGTTCTTACCTTAACCCACGAGTTTCACCTTTTTCCAGATCTCTTCCCCATCCCACCAGGGGTTAGTGAGCAGGCAGCTGCATGGTACTTACTTGCCAGTAGAGTTAAACCATGACAAAAGATACATGAGTACATCAGTGGGCTGAAGAAGAAGAGGCATGTCATTAGTATAACACTGTTTCATACAAAGAACTCGGTACACTGATGGTTCATGGCATCCCCCTTGCCCTCCTCTTAAGGAAGTCTGGTGCCATTAAGTGTCGATGAAAGGATGAAAATAAAGCCAGAAAAAAAAAAAAAGGTAGATATTAAAAGCACTTTTTTGTCCCATCATTTTAGCAGGGAGCGCAGCTACCATATACCCATGACCAATGACTTTCAACTGTGATACTGTTAATGGAATTTGTTAATAAACCGAATTTGTTAATAAACATTTGCTAATAAACCAAATGCTAACAAAACAAACAAATAAAAACCCAACACTTTTCCTTGAAGCTATGATATATACTCACCCAACAAAGATAAAAATAAAAGCTGGTACCACCTGACTAGAGGAATTAAATGCATTCATTCTTTGACATCACCTGTGACATGACATTTCCAGAGGTAATCATTTTCACTTTGAGGAAGGAATGGCCTGAAAACCAGCAACTTTCGCTGTATTTCATAGGTTGATTTTTTTTTTCGTAATTTCACCTGAGCTACTATCATCACTGAAACATGCTATTTCCCTTTTTCCTCTTTTTGACACTTTGAGATTCAGAGCATGGGCCCTATGAGCTGAGGTCCCACTCTAGTTGCTGGTATATATGACCACTTATTCTGGTCTTCAGTTCCTAGTACCAAGACTGAAGGGCCCACTGGCAGCCTGACTCCAGTGGCTGGCACTTAAGACTGACCCTCCCTCCCCACAACACTGAGCTGAGAATCCATCCACAAGGAAAGGAGTTAGAAACGGAATTTCATAAGGGAGGACAGACTGCACTGATCAGATGCAGGACATTACCAGACAAGCATACTGACTAGCCATGTGTTTGAATGCAATCAATAATTTTTATAATTTTATCACTGTATTTTCCTTTATTAAGTCCTGCCCAAATCACCTACTTTCCTTTCCCCACCTTTGTTTTCTTCCCTAAGCATCCTACAGTAAGTCTAGTGAAATTCCAAAATGTTCTTCCCCTGCATCCCATAATGCGTCTCATACCTCTAAGCAATGACCCACATCAGTCCCAAAGGGGTTCTGGAGAGCTACTCCTCTTCCTACCTGCCCCAGAGGCTGGGGGTCTCCTGGGACAGACCTTGAAAGGGCCCAGATTGGGTGTCTCTGCATTCAGGTTCCCCCCCCGTGCTCCTTTGTGGATGTGCAGATTAGCTTTTATAACTTTATACCCTGAGGTGTGAATTTGTATGTACTGACATGTAAATTTCTCAGTCTCAGGCAGCATCTTGAAGCCAATAATTCTTGAAGACAGAATTTGCACCCCATTATCCTTGTTTTCTTTAGGCATGAACATTTAATTAGAAGCAAAGGTTCAGAAGACTGAACAAACTCATCCTGAAGCAGAACTATAGTCCCTGCTACTTGGTGATTTTAACTAAAGAAAAAGCAGCTATACAGTGCTGCATGAATCAATTAGAAAAAAAAAAAATCAGTCTGAACATTGACAATGGATATTCATGTCAACACCTGAGCAGCTAAAGGCTGAGGGGCAGTGTTTTTCCTGTGACTACCTGGAACATCCGCACTCCCACTGTGATCAGCAACAACCTGCCTTTTGGTTAATATAATGCATTCTTTATATTGTGATTGAATGTGTCTGTCAGCTAAAAAAAGACCCTACAGATCTGCGGATAAAGAGCAATGAGAATCGTGATTTCAGAGACTTAGTATGTAAACTGCTCCTATAGTATCCATATTATACTACATTTGAAAATTGTTGTACACGTTCAAACGCTTATTTTGTTAGCACTTCATTTTTTCCACAGACAACCTACACTGTGATAGTCTGTACAACAATGTCACATTGATACAATCAGGTAACTAATATATGTGACCCAAAGGCTTTTCATTCCCTACAGCAGTTCTCACGATAATATCTCTGCAGTAGTTATGAAGAATCTGCAGTGACGTGCAGAGATACTCTTTCCCCTGACACCCTAGGGAATTCTACAGACACACGTCCTTGGGCTTAACTGGACTGATGTCCTACGGGTCTTTTTTTAGTACAATATATGTGGATAATTTTTTATTCTAATGTCTGTGGAGCTCTTCAGAGACCGATGCCCTTGAACCCCTGCCAAAGCAATTCCCTGAAGACCTTGCATCAGGCAAGCATGATTTGTCCCAGATCTTTCAGAAAAAAGTGAGTTTATTATTGTTGGAGATTTTGAAGAGGGTGATGACTCCTGCAGTGCGTATTTGCCTAAAATTTTAGACTGACACAGCCCCTGAGAATATTCCATGCAGGTGTTTTGTCACTTCTATTGACAGTATTCATATAGGGTTTTTTTGCCTTGTCATTCTCACTATTCTCATAGCACTGCCCCTAACTATTCGTCTCATTTATAAAAGCTCCAGTGTATTTCACATGTTTGATGTCACAGCCTTATCAAAGACTACTTTTTATTAACAGAGTATAGGCAACATAACAGTGATTGTGCAAATGTATCTGAAGATCTGTAGCTGTGGAAATACACCAAAACTGGTATCACAGAAGTAGCCAAAACCAACCTCAGAGTCAGAACCAAAAAAAATCAGGGGAGATGTGTGGCTTGGGACAGACAATCTCACCACCTCATAGCTGGATGTGAAGTGATGTAGAAAGAAGTGAGAGGTACTTATTATTCCTTCTATGCCATGGAAAATAAAGATTTAATGTGGTGTGGAGTTAAGATGATCAGAGTTGATGTCTCTATCTTTCTTTTCAAAATACATCCTAGGGTAATACAGAAAACTCTGAAGATGGAGGTAAAAAGATGTACAACAAAAAACCTAGCATTGATGAAGATTATCTTGGTTTACTTTACAACCCACTGACAATTCAGGGAATATAATAACTTTCAGCTTTGGATGGACAAGGAAATTTCAGTGATTTAGCTGTTAAATAACCTGACTACATGGGTGCTTACAGATATTCCTTGTCACTGCAGAAATTCCTGAAGGTATTTATAAAAGAGACACCGAGGGCAGATCTGTTATACTAAAATCAGTTCTAGGATAAAACATTATTGATCACAAATGCACTGCTTGAATTACTATTAACTTTGATTTCTACTTTTTTACAATCTTATTAAAAAACGTTGTTGTATATATTTCACACAGGTACACAATTTTTGTGTTGATGCATTTCTCATTCTCGTTAAAGGATAGAAAATCTCAAGCTCTCTGTTGCCCACCTAAAGCTAAAGGAATCATAGAATAGTGACGGTTGGAAAGGACCTTTAGGTCATCAAGTTCCAATCCCCCTGCCATGGGCAGGGACACCTCACACTAAACCATATCACCCAAGGCTCTGTCCAACCCGGCCTTGAACACTGCTAGGGATGGAGCATTTACCACTTCTTTGGGCACCCTGTTCCAGTGCCTCACCATCCTCACAGTAAAGAACTTCTTCTTTATATCCAACCCAAACATCCCCTTGTGCAAGTTTGAACCTATTACCCCTTGTCCTATCACTACAGTCCCTAATGAAGAGTCCCTCTCCACCATCCTTGTAGGTCCCCTTCAGATACCGGAAGGCTGCTATAAGGTTTCCATGCAGCCTTCTCTTCTCCAGGCTGAACAGCCCCAACTTTCTCAGCCTGTCTTCATATGGGAGGGTGCTCCAGTCCCCTGATCATCCTCTTGGCCTCCTCTGGACTTGCTCCAACAGCTCTGTGTCCTTTTTATGTTGAAGACACCAGAACTGCACACAATACTCCACGTGGGGTCTCACAAGAACAGAGTAGATGGACAGGATCACCTCCTTCAACCTGCTGGTTACACTCCTTTTGATGCAGCCCAGGATACGGTTTGCTTTGTGGTCTGCAAGCACACACGGCTGGATCATGTTCATTTTCTCATCAACCAACACCCTCAAGTCCTTCTCCGCAGGGCTGCTGGGAATTTCATCTCCACCCAACCAGTAGCTGAATCACTAATATATTCAGAAAATTAATGTTAGACTCTAACATATCTTTCCATACCCTTTCTCTCTGACAGCTTGTGGAATAAAACTTTATTAAAATCAGTAAAAAAGGACTACCTACAGGATTCTCACTAAAGATAGTAATAATTAGGCAAAATGCAGAAGAAATTATACAGAATTATGATCTCATGCCTATCCAGGGAGTACGCATCCTAGCCTTTACTCCAGGCATTCTACCCATTCTTTTACTGTTCAGTTCATTCATGTGTCTACTGTGTAAATCCAAAACTCATGACTTGTAAGCGACATCAGTGAAGATTTGTGGTATGGAAGACATTATCTAGCATGTTCACAGGCTCTCATTGAAATATGATCACACGGAAATTTTATTCCATATCCACAATGACCTAGTTTAAAAATTATATGCAACAAATCTAGCATCAGTTAGAGCATTCAAAACTTTTGAGATAAAGCATTTAGAAAGTATGCATGTTCTAAGTTTTGCATTTTGAGATTTAGCAAAGTTGGAATGTTTTAGTCCACTAAACCAGTATTCCAGTCCTGTCAAAACAACAACGTGGCAATATAGTTATAATGGTCCTCATGCCTTGTGAAGTCCTCATGCCTTGTGAAATCCTCATAAATTTCTTTTGAGGGCCTACACTTTTAACTGTGAAAAGGACACAGTAAATTTTGGGTAAATATAAACACACACAGCTAACAATAGTTTCAGTCACACTTTCTAACTGGCTTTTGAAAATAATATTTTCTTCTTTGCTCTCAAATTTATGTTTATTTCTACACAGTAGCATCTTTTCAGAGGTTCTAAAATGGAAAAGCAACACTGTAATCTTGTGAATAGTTCCCTGTTGCCCTGGTGATTTGCCATTGCATGTAATTTCAACCTGTTTTTTTAGATAGCTCCATATTAATATCTGTGTATAAGATACAGGCACACCTACCCTTCCCCCTGCCCTTCCTGATTATTTGCAACTTGGTTGAAAGAAGTAGTGTATTACAAAGTGTCATCTTGGGCACTGAAGGTGCAATTCCTGATGCTTGTTCACAAAAAAACATGAACATTACAGCTCACGATAGTCTTTGAAATATGCAGGGGATGTAGAAGTGAATTGAACAGTCTGCCTTCCTTCTCCTTCTGAAATAAAGAAGGGGCAGAATCATGTTTAGCTTTCCTTTATCCTGATAACTTTCATATGTATGTCCCATAATTAGACAATAGCTGTGCAAGAGAATTACAATTCAGTGACATAACATACCCTTATCTGTGTCCAAAATGCTGTACAACCAGTAAATCCACACTAAGATTTAAACACAGATTTTTACAAGTGATTAGGTAGCTATGCTAAGTCTCACACACTAAACAGGTAACTTGCATATCACTTCTGGGAAGCCTCAGTGTGGCTCCATTGCCGCTCCCTCTGCATGTGCTGTAGAAGCTGTTGTACGTGAAGGAAAGTGTTGGATATGCCTTGTGCCAGAGAGGGCTTTCGTACAACACTTGAGAGTTTCTTTCCTTGCTGTCATGTCAGTTTGTGTACTTTCACGAAGAGGTGACAAATTAAAATGCTAAAGGTGCATAGAGGAAAGGCCAAAGCTGGCTGAAATACACAGCTGATATTTTCCTCCTGTGGTCTGTACTTTTTGTTAGTGAAGTTATAAAAACAAGGGTATTAGTTAAATTATTTTGTAAGTGAATGCAATACCTCCAAGATGCATTTTACTGCAGCTCATGAAGATGCCATGGCATATAGAAACACTAAAAGGAGCATTTATAGTCAGTCAAACAAAAGCATGGAGAAGCATAAAAATCATGCAGAGAGATCACAAGAAAGAAGGGTCCAAAGTAGGTGTTTTGTTATATGCTACTGTGAGAGTGAAATTCTACTAGAAATCTTATAAAAGCCTTCATAGAGAAATCTTTATTTCTTTTAAAAAGATTAGTGTTTTTCATGGCACACAGCTATTGTAATGAAATGTAAATATGTTTTAGTCTAACATTCTTAGGGGGAAAAAAAAAAAACAACAAACCACACCAAGGATACATATGCAGCACAATACAAATAAATGCTCCTTTCTTTTCTGGTTGGTTCCACATGGATCATTGTAGAACAGGAAATTTATAAATACGAACTCTACTGGTGTTGCTTACTTTAAAGAAAAATAGCACAAATCAGTGACTGCAGAAAACAATCATGATTGGGGCACCAGTGATTAAACACTGAAGAGAACAAGGACCGGTAATGTTTTTAGAGTTTGGAGAAATCCACTGCAAAAGTTATCAGATACTGTAGGACAAGCTAGAAACAGCAGACCTACTTATGATGAGGTAATTAAAAGGTTTATCCTGTTTCTTGAGATAGTATAAAATGTGGAGAAAACACTTGGCTCTCCCAAGCAAACAATGAGGATGCTCCTTTAAACTAACTTGGCAATTACAAGCTCTTTGCATTAAATCCAACCTTGCTGACACTAAAAGCATTTCCAAAGCAGTTAGCAAGTGCTACAAAATGAAGACAGTCTGGAAAGGTGGAAGGTGGAAACAAGAAATGCTGTCATCTCCAGTACAGAACCATGCAGCAGTTCCTTATATTGTAAGAGGTACTCTGAGGTCAGAGGAAAATGCCAATCCTTTCACTATGTAATTGGCAAAACCTGAAGTACATTACCTTGAAATGGGCTGAACTGTTACACTAATACAACTAGAGCATATGGTCCTAAAAACCACTAGATTATAGCCATGAGGATTGTTATAGGTCTACAATTTCAAAGTATACAATTCATATCAGCTTCTACCCCCCACTGGTTATTTTATATTTGACCTTATTTCTGAAGGAGGCAGCTGTTCACTTATCTATGCTCCATAGAGAAGGCAAGAAAAACACAAAACGTTCAGACCATAGAAGACCTCTGTTGTACTGATCAATCTTTCCTATGTCTCTCTTTGTCATCAAAAAGACCTTTTGTCAGGACTGCAGCTTTGGCTTGGGTCAGGAAAGCTGATGAAAAAGTCAGATGGCGCCACTATGCTTAAAACAACAAAGAGAGAACAGCAGAAAGTTTTGAAAATCATTTTGAATGCTCACTTTGTAAATAAAGCCACAAATGTTCCTTTCTGATCAATGACTACAGGGGCTTCTAGCATGAAGGAGAACACCAAATTCAGATCACTTGATATGTTTGTAAAACTGTGCCAGAATCCCAGTATAGGAAGGTAGAAGAGAGAGACTGATTGACCTTTAGAGCAGCAAGACATACGGAAAAACAAATGTTCAGTATTTGCTGTCTTTGACATACTCCAAATCCCTAAAGTTCTGGTTAAGATTCTCAGCATGCTAAGATGAGAATGTATCAGTTCATGACAATTCTAGTTGCTGTCAAGTAGTTTGTGTCTCTAACTGACAAAAAGCCAGGGTATTTTGCATGAAAAAAGTTGAGGGTAAGATAAACATCTTTAAAGAAACTTCCCTTGCCTTCATAGATATACATGCATATATGCTAAATTCTCTAATAATGACTTGTGTGTGCTGGTTTTCATTTATTACTGACATAAACCATTGCTTCATTACACAAGGAGATTAAAAAAAACACAAAGAAAAGAAAACTCTCTGAAAATTTTCTTTCAAGAAATGGTAGTAAGATAGAGTGTTTGGGCAAAGAAGGAAAAAAAAAACACCATGCTGCAGCAGCGCTTAGTCAGACTCCTGCTGGTTAAGGTAAAGAAGATAAAGCATTCCTCTGTGGCATTCCAAGGAAATTTTCTTCTAGTACTTGCTTCTGGAGAAGTCTTGTGGTTTAATTGCAGCTGGCAATTAAAAGTACCACACAATAGCTCACTCACTAACTCATCCCACCCCACATCAGGACAAGAAGCAAGGTCAGTTTTTCCATCTCTTCCTAAATTGAGAAACCTTTCATTGATCCACCCAATACGATAGAGCTCCTGGTACACTGCATTATTGATGAAGAGGTTGCTGACCTGCAACACAGCTTTGCCCTGTCCTTCAGAATGACTTCAAGGCAATCTGCCCTTTGAGTATAACTATTCTTTTTAGTTCCATCAATTCTTTCCATAAATCCTCTGAAATATCAAGACTGCTTCCTTTTATCTGGAAAACAAGGGAAACTGAATCTTTGCTCTTACACTGTGAGAGAAAAATGAATGTCTTCAGACAGACATCTCAGAAATATGACCAAGCTCCCAATGAGAATATATAATTTCCTGCATAAAGCTGGCTTCCAGAAAATATGCATGGTATTACTGTAAGCTCCCTGATAAAATAAGAATATCTGTAAGATGTATTTAAAAAAAAACAAAACAAAAACAACACCCAAAACCCACTAAGAAAAAACACAGGTCATTTATTTCCCCTTTTTCATCAAGGTAATATAGACAAAATTCAGTTTTTTGCATGTAGTCATGATCACCAATAACTGCTGAAGTACCTTCCACAAGAAAAAGGATTAGGTTTATACAGAAACCTTCTTAGATAATGGTCATGAATTGACTCCCATAGCAATGATCACCATCCTCACTTTCCAAGAATGTTTTAATGTTTTGAAGCTTTCCATTTATTTTTAACTTCAAATCAACATGAATTGCGTTATCTGGCAGTGTCTATGTACCACAGTGATAAAAATCCCATAAATACCTATAGTGCATAAATGAATGAAAAAGTAAAATTAAGATATTTTTATGTAAGTGACTGCTTATTTCAGAAGCAAGCTCCTTTCCAAAGAGAGCTTCTACACGTTTCCAGTGAATGACGGTAGAATCGATACCTTATGGTGAGGCGAAGTGCCTGTCTTCAGGTATATTCTTCAGAGGACCTGACCAGAGAATATATGACTACTTGGGAAACTACCTACTGGTATTTTCAAGTAGTTATTTTCAAGTAGCTATGTGTGTGAACAAAATATGTGACTAAGAATGAACTTGTATTTTGTGTTCCACCAGGATCTTCCTGTTATCACTACATGGATTATTTTTCATTTCACTTTTCACATTCCCATAGTCTTCCTTCTAATTTTATTGCATTCAGCTTCCTGCTTCTGCAGATATCACAGAAGAAAAGTAGCCTGCCAGTAAAGTAACCTACTCATATCTGCTTTCATGAAAGAACTCAAAGTGAAGGAAATTATGACAACATTGATTATGTGCCTAGCATAATGAAATGCATATATTAACAAAACACCCCAAAACACTAGTATGGTGAAGACACAAATCATGCAGATGACCATTTGCATGTTAAAAACTATTTAAAAATAAAAATTAAATCTATTTACTTATCAAAATTACAAATTTATAAATACCTATCTATACTGGAAATATCCAATAAAGATTCATTTCTTTTTTAAGACAGTTACTGAAATGAGAAATAGGAAAACAGGAAATTAATTCTTAATGCATTTGATAACTAGTACCACTCACCTTGTACATGCAGAGACTGTTTGAATTCTTATCTGTGATGCAAAGAATAGTAACAGACAGTTTTCTTCAAACTATGTATTGATTGCCTTAGTATAAAGAACAGGCATGTTCTGGATAGTCTTTTAGTTAAACTATAACCCAGAATAGAATAGGTAACCAAAACACATTGTTTAAAATCAGAGACCCTTTTCCCTCAAGAAGATGAATGCCTGACAGGAACCTGGTTCAACTAGTTTCTAAACGACTTGTGGTTGCCAGCTGGAGAAACTGTGCCAGGGGTGAAAAGCACGCAGCAAGGAAGACCTCTTACTTCATCCAGAAGACCCTGGCCCCAGACCACCAGACGGCAGTGCACAGGCGTAGAGGGGAGGGGAATGCTATTAATGAGTTCTTGGAATTAATTGTAATAATCTCCTCCTATGCTTGTGAAATCTGATTACTATGTATGTTTGTGTGTAATAAATATCTAGCTTGTTGAGCTCTCAGTGTGTAAGTTAGAAGGAGCGATCCCCCTCACACCTGGTGCCGCAATAAACATGCCTGCTTTATAACTATTTGTGAGTTATGAAGTTCTGTTCCATAAATCATCTGGGTGTTGATGCCTGCACTTTCATGAGGACATTATCAGAATGCAACTTACTAAGGTTATTATAGACACTCTAGGAAGACTGACAAAATGTATGAACACTACCATTGAGAAAAGTTATTTTGAGACATCATCTGAAAACTCTATTCTTTATCTCCACCTACTGGAGGATTCTTAACAGCTAACAGACTGGAGGTTTTTATAATTCTTTCTTAATGCATCTGTTATTTTCAAGAATAACTTGTCTATTTCAAGAATATTCAATATATTAAAGAATAACAAGTCTATTTCAGAAAAAAAGACTTAAGGCTACCTTCTCTGAAAATAACATTTTAAGCATAATCTCATTAGTTGAATCATCAGTTTAGATTTATACATTCTTTTAAACATCTAAAATTGTTCATAATAGAATAAAGTGACCTAAATTTATAAGCAACCATTTGTCATGGTTTAAACCCAGTCAGGTAACTCGTTCACTCACTGCCCCCCTTCTTTCCCTCCCCCTACTCCCAGAGGGACGGAGAGGAGAATCAAAAAGAATGCAACTCCCACAGGTTGAGATAAAAACAGTTTAGTAACTAAGGTATAACACAAATCACTACTGCTACTACCAATAATAAAACAATGATAAAGGAAATAACAAGGGAAGAGAATACATCACCTCACCACCAGCCAACTGATAACTTGCCCCCCCAGCCCGACCAAGCCCCAACCCATCCCTCCTCCAACCCTGCAGTCTCCCAGTCCTTCTGGCTAACTCCCAATTACATCCTGGGCATGACGTGCTGTGGTATGGAATACCTCTTTGGCTAGCTTGGGTCAGGTGTCCTGTCTCTGCTTCCTCCCGGCTTCCCCTCCTCCCTGGCAGAGCATGAAGCTCACAAAGTCCTTGGCCAAACCAAAACATCCTTGTTATCAGCTCTGTTCCTGAGCTGAAAGTCAAAATACTGCACTACACCAGCTACCAAGAAGGAGAAAAATGACTGCTACTCCTGAACCCAGGACACCATTAAAAAAAAAATAATCCCAACTTACCCAAACAAAACTCTAAACCCCAACACTTCTCACCTGGTTAGGCAGCAGACATTCTCTAGAAACCTTCATCCAAACTGGTGAAGTTCTCTACAGTCCAAAACTTCTGTAAATATAAGGCTATACCTATGCTGGCAGTAAATGTAACTCAATGAAGAGTACAGCAAAACAACTAGTGCTGATGATCTTGCATCCACATTACAAGTATTTTACAATATTTTACCCTGACCTAGCTGCAGCCTGATTCTATGTACTGAAAACCCATAAGCAGTTGAAATGCCTTAGCTCTTAGTGCCACTTTTTCTAGTCAAGTATTATCTGAAAGTTGTCCATTCTGTACAACCTGAGAACGCTCCAAGGAGCACTGTGAGGACAAGTGGGCAATTCACATAAAAAATGAACAAATAGAAAATGCCCTAGAACCATAATACATAATGCAGATGTGCTGAGAAGTGCCATCCTGTGGGCAAAGCTTAGCATCTCATGAGCTATCCTTTGCCTCATGTCATTTGAAATTCAGGGTTTTTTTCCAATCAAGCCAGTACGCTTGCAACTAAACGCAAACTGACAACATCACGTTCAGCATGAAACACAGCTGCCACAGCCACTTTCATTTGATAACATTGTGTGAAAAATTGAAGTTATGCATTTGTAAGTGTATATGGGAGACCTATATTACATTTCTTCCAAAATTCAGAGTGCAAGTACACACCCTCGGTTTCCCAAGCAAGGCATCCTAGCTGACTGAAATACAAGTTCTTCTGATAAAGGAGGGGCAATATGCTGATTATCCCAGCATCTATTACTGAAATTGAACCATTTTTACAGAAAGGAAATGCAGACTCAACCTTCAAATCAGTGAATTAAAAATAAGGAGTAGAGAAAATTTGAGGGTCTGGACTCTATGCAAAATATGTAAAGATTTTGCTTTACAGAGCCATGAAATAACCTATTTCTATAGTATGAGGAATATAGACTGGAAATCAACTTTTTGCTGTTACTAGAACTTTCTTTGTCAGCTTGCAGAGATCATTTCTGTCTTGGTCCTGTAATCATTCAGTTTACACAGTGCACTTGTAAATTTAGAAAATATGATAAAATACCTCAGTCTTTGCTGGCAAACCCTGCTGGTGTGGCCATTCTCAAAAATGGCAGAAATGGTTTCTGACCAGGAAAGGCTAAATAATTGAATCCAGAACTTACAAAGACAAATCTATTTCTGACGTTATCATGACCCTAACAGGGAAATGATGCCTCTTCGTTGTTGTGGTTTCTCAAAATAACATGAGGAAAAGTTTACAAAGGATAGAGGGTTGAGGGGAATACCTGCACTTCTGGAGTTAATCACTTACATTTAACCTATAGCTAATTTTGGACATCTAAACTCTTCTTATTTTCATGCAACACTTGATATCAGAAACTCGAAACTCTACTATTTTATTACTTTGAAGCATGATTCATCTCTGGTCAAGAATCAGTGGAGTGTTTCTATTAATTTCAGTACTAATTGGATTAAGCCCATGCAGTTCACTAGAAAACTTCTCAGGCTCTTACACAGGATGAAGAGGTCATAATAAGAATATCTCTACCTGTTCACTTTAGCACCCATCAACAGAATTTCATCATATGAACTACAGTTATTTCCTAAATATAACTGACAGGTCATTTTATGACTTTTTGTCCAGTTCAAAACTTTCAAGTCATTAATATTGCTTATAGTAAAGTGCCACTTAAAAGTCTTAACTCCAGACTGCAAAAGAGAACTCTGAATTCTTGTTGCACATAACAAACAGTGAAAGTCAGACTTTCAAGTTCATAAAATACTATTTAAGCTATAACTGAAAGCAATCAAAGAGTTGTCTTTGCCCTCTGAAAAAAAAAAAAAAAAAACAACCTCTCACTAATTTTTTGGAGATTACTTCATTGTATTACATAGAAAACATCTTCAATTGCAAGCAACTAATGAATAGTTAATTATTAGTACTGGTTTATATTTTTTACTTACAAATTCCACCTGAAAGAAGTAGAAGTCATGAAATACATAACTATGATATAATACAGGGAATTTTTTCTCAGATATTGATTTAGGATATTGTCAGAATATCCATGTGGGACTTAGTAGCCATCCACACTTTGAAACTGGGGCTATAACTTATCACTGCTTCCATAAAAAAAAAAAAAAAAAAAATCTGGTTTTAGTCACTATTACTATGGATAGTCGCATTATAAAAGCACTTAAGCAAGTGAAGTATGCTAGTCCTAGTATTCATCACCTATGAGTTTTGGGGTTTTTATTTTTATTCTTTGCAGAAAAAAAAAAAAGAGCTTTCACAAGACCAATTTATGTATAGGAACATTATTCTGCCAAAGTCAGTAAGTCAAAGATGTCAAGTGCACTTTCAACAGGCACTAAGAACCACAATTCACTCTTATCCTGTTGTTTGCAGATGCTCTTTTCTCATATTAGCAAGTACTGTAATTTCTTCAAAAATCACTGTGGTCATCTATTGATTCATATTCCTCTAAAACTACAGACATTGTCATCAAGTGTGCAAAAAGACAGAGTGAAGAAAACACTATCAAACCATAAAAAAGCAAGTCCATTCTGCTCTTTTCCTCCTCTTCCAAACCCACAGCTTTAATTTGAACCTGAAAGTTATTTATAAACATTAATCTTTTTCCCTTTGGTAGGTTGGCAAATATTTTGTGCGATTCATGACTTTCTGCGTGACAAGATACTTCTGAACTGTTTCTGAAGAGCTGATTAATATAATTGGAAATTTTACTCTTCTTGTAAGTGGCTGAGGAATTTTAAAATAGATTTATGTTGCTGCTTGAAGGCACAATGTGTGAGCTTATTCTTCTCTCTTCTTTATTAGTCTACTTAAATGGAAATGCTGAGAAAATAAGGCCATAATTCTAATGTCCCTGTATACAAATATACTATATTCTATTTTACCAACTATACTGAAGACTTAGGAGTTCGATAGGAGAGATCCCATGTTATCAACCTTATAAATTATTTACCTGACTCTGAAATACCTGGATTTTAAACCAAATTTCATTGTGTATTTATTCTCTTAACAAAACCAAAATCCCCTAACAAAAACACCACCAAAAAAAAAAAATAGCAACCATTAAGCTTTATTCCATCTACAGAAAAGATGAAATATAAGACATCTACTTGCATCACAAACACAAAATCCATTTTTTTTGTAAGCTCATATTTCTTTGACTCCCCTTTCTTGAAAACTTTGAAAGCAGTGTAGTTTATTTCTATCTCTTAACCTGCTAATTTCATTATTGTCCTGGGTTCAGCAGTAGCAGTCATGTTTCTTCTTCGTGGTAGCTGGTGCAGTGCTGTGTTTTGACTTCCAGCCTGGGAACAGTGTTGGTGAAACCGATGTTTTCAGTTGTTGCTAAGTGATGTTTACCCTGACCAAGGACTTTGTGAGGCTCATGGTCTGCCAGGGAGGAGGGGAGGCTGTGGGGAGGCAGAGACGGGGCCCCTGACCTGGGCTAGCCAAGGGGGTATTCCATACCACAGCACATCATGTCCGGGGTGAGGGGTAACTGGGAGTTACCCGGAAGGACACGGGCTTCCGGGTGGGACTCGTTTCTTGGCTGGTGGTATCATATTCTCTTCCCTTGTTATTTTCTCGTATCATTGTTGTCATTGGTAGTAGCGGTGGTGATTTGTGTTGTACATTGGTTGCTGGACTGTTCTTGTCTCAACCCGTGGGAGTTGCACCCTTTCGATCCTCCTCCCCCTTCCTCCAGGAGTGGGGAAGGGTAGAGCCCCAGTGGGGGGGGGGGGGCTCGATTGTTGTCAGCTCGGCACCACTCTCTGGGAGTGAGTGAACAAGTTGCCTGACTGGGTTTAAACCATGACAGTTCTTTTTGGCGCCCAACATGGGGCACGAGGGGTTGAGATAACGACAGATCTGACTGGATTAATAGTAATTCGTCACAATGCTGATTTATTGGCTCTCAAGGTTGCTTCTCTTGATCTCACAGTTTCAGTATATCGTATCTTACGTCCATCCGGTATTTGCTGTATTAGTGTTTTTCAAGTGTGGGGCTTGGGCTAAGGTTTTTATCCCATTGTACTTTATGGTAATGACTTGTAATACAATAGAATCATTGATCATGAAACTGATCTGGCTTATGTTCCCAGTGTGGTCACCACCTTTATACTTTGGGAGGTATATAATAGAAGTGCTTAGCAACTGCACATCTTTTTTCTCCTTCTCAGGTGCTCAACCTGTGAAGGAGACATCCTTTTACCCGCCCAGTCCTCCCCCCAGACCATTTACATTTGAGAGTTTTGAAGTTTTTGAATGGCCTTTTAATGCTGTTGAGACTTGTTTGCTGATGGTGATGGGAATCACCATGCTAGCACGCATACAGAGTGTGTTTTGCCCACTACTGATTTCAAGAGTTAAGCAGAGTCAGGTTTGGGTCTTGTCTGGGGTCAAACGATGATGTAGGAGGACCAAGAGATTTTCC
Organism: Pezoporus occidentalis; assembly: GCF_034315485.1. Classification (NCBI taxonomy): domain Eukaryota; kingdom Metazoa; phylum Chordata; class Aves; order Psittaciformes; family Psittacidae; genus Pezoporus; species Pezoporus occidentalis. The sequence continues at coordinate 2,576,707 of NW_026914611.1, read as the reverse complement.
CTGAGGCTGGACAGCCATGAGTGGCAGGGTGTGTGGGATAGTATGAGCAAGTATCTAGGTCAGTGGGCCCCGCCAGTACTTTGGAATTTCACTACCGAACAACTGCAAAATCCAGAAGAATTAGTAAAACACTTAAATGAGGTGTGTGGTCATTCTGGCCATACCAGAGATGGACAAATCACGGCAACGTACTGGGTCTTGGCCTATGCTTACAGGGCCTTGTTCAACGTTATCCAGCACCTTCAAAAGGAAAAGAATATTGGCAGATCTGAGGGCAAAGCAACAGTCAGTGTAGCTACTCCAGCTCCAGGCACAGCACCTTCACCACCCCCAGCGACAAGTACAGTCGCTACTCAAACTTTGGCTGCAATGAACAGTGCAGCTACCCCAGTGGCAAGTACAGCAGCTGCACCACCCCCAGCAATAGGTGTCCTATTGTTCGAGAGAGGAGATACAGGAGGTATACGCCACGGGCTACCCCAGGGTTTTACCTGCGGGATCATGGAGAAGACATGACAAAGTGGGATGGAAAACCTACTTCAGCTTTGGAGGAATGGGTGAGTGAACTGAAGAGGGGAGTGAGGGCCAAGACTGATCGTCCCATGGGAGCTACAGCTTCTGTCTCTGGTGAGCAGTTTCCCAGATGGAGTGGAAGAGATGATTTTACTCCAGCTCCTGTGATAACGAAGAATAATCCCTTTCACCACGACTTAAGTGTCCAACACTGTGATGACCATTAGAGGGGCCCTGCCTCCAGCCAGGTGGAGGTAGGGGACAATCGGATTTACTGGACTGTGTAGATCAGATGGCCTGGCACATCAGTCCCACAGAAGTATAAGGCTCTAGTAGATACCAGTGCACAGTGTACCCTGTTGCCATCAAGCTGTCAAGGGGTGGAACCCATCTGTATTTCTGGAGTAACAGGAGGATCCCAAGAGTTGACTGTGCTGGAGACTGAAATCAGCTTGACTGGGAGGGAATGGCAAAAGGACCCTATTGTGACTGGTCCAGAGGCTCCATGCATCCTCGGCATAGACTACCTCAAGAGAGGGTACTTCAAAGACCCAAAAGGGTACCGGTGGGCTTTTGGTATTGCTGCTTTGGAGACTGAGGAAACTGAGCAGCTGTCCACCTTGCCTGGTCTCTCAGAAGATCCCTCTGCTGTGGGGTTGCTGAAAGTTGAAGAACAACAAGTGCCAATTGCGACCACAACAGTGCACCGGGGGCAATATCGCACCAACCGAGACTCCCTGATTCCCATCCATCAGCTGATCCGTAGACTGGAGAGTCAGGGGGTGATCAGCAGGACCCACTCGCCCTTTAATAGCCCCATATGGCCAGTGCGAATATCTAATGGAGAATGGAGACTAACAGTAGACTATCGTGGCCTGAATGAAGTCACACCGCCATTGAGTGCTGCTGTACCAGTCATGTTAGAACTTCAGTATGAACTAGAGTCAAAGGCAGCCAAGTGGTATGCCATGATTGATACTGCCAATGCATTTTTCTCCATTCCTTTGGCAGCAGAGTGCAGGCCACAGTTTGCTTTTACTTGGAGGGGTGCCCAGTTCACTTTGAAACGACTGCCCCAGGGGTGGAAACACAGCCCTGCCATTTGCCATGGACTGATCCAGACTGCACTGGAACAGGGGCAAGCTCCAGAACACCTGCAATACATTGATGACATTATTGTGTGGGGCGATACAGCAGAAGAAGTCTTTGAGAAAGGGAGGAAAATAATCCAAATCCTGCTGAAAGCTGGTTTTGTCATAAAACAGAGTAAGGTCAAGGGACCTGCACAGGAGATTCAATTTTGGGGAATAAAATGGCAAGATGGACGTAGACAGATCCCCACAGATGTGATCAACAAGAGAACAGCAATGTCTCCACCAACTAGTAAGAAAGAAACGCAAGCTTTCTTGGGTGCTGTGGGGTTCTGGAGAATGCACATCCCAAATTACAGTTCAATTGTAAGCCCTCTCTATCATGAGACCCGGAAGAAGAATGATTTAAACGGGGCCCTGAGCAACAATAAGCCTTTGAGCAAATTAAACACGAGATAGTTCATGCAGTAGCCCTTGGACCAGTCCAGACGGGGCCAGATGTAAAAAATGTACTGTACACTGCAGCTGGGGAGAACGGTCCTACCTGGAGCCTCTGGCAGAAAGCTCCAGGGGAGACTCAAGGTCGACCCCTTGGCTTTTGGAGTCGGGGATACAAAGGATCTGAGGCCAGCTGTACCCCAACTGAGAAAGAGATACTGGCAGCCTATGAAGGGGTTTGAGCTGCTTCGGAAGTGATTGGCACTGAAGCACAGCTCCTCCTGGCACCCCGGCTGCCCGTGCTGGGCTGGATGTTCAAAGGCAGGGTCTCCTCTACACATCATGCAACTGATGCTACATGGAGTAAATGGGCTGCACTAATTACACAACGAATAGGAAATCCCAGTTGTCCAGGCATTCTAGAAGTCATCATGGACTGGCCAGAGGGCAAAGATTTCGGAATGTCACCAGAGGAGGAGGCAGTGCATGCTGAAGAGGCCCCACCATATAAGAAAATGTTAGAAAGTGAAAAGCAGTATGCCTTGTTTACTGATGGCTCTTGCCGTATTGTGGGAAAGCATCGGAGATGGAAGGCAGCTGTATGGAGGCCTGGACAACAAGTTGCAGAAACTGCTGAAGGAGAGGGTGAATCGAGTCAGTTTGCCGAGGTGAAAGCCATCCAGCTGGCCCTGGACATTGCTGAATGAGAGAAGTGGCCAGTACTTTACCTCTAAACTGACTCATGGGTGGTGCAAATGCCCTGTGGGGGTGGTTGAAGCAATGGAAGCAGAGCAACTGGCAACGCAGAGGTAAACCCATCTGGGCTGCTGCACTGTGGAAAGATATTGTTGCCAGGGTGCAGAACCTGGTGGTGAAGGTACGTCATGTAGATGCCCATGTACCCAAGAGTCGGGCCACTGAGGAACACCAGAACAGCCAACAAGTGGATAAAGCGGCTAAGATTGGAGTGGCTCAGATGGACTTAGATTGGCAACATAAAGGTGAATTATTTTTGGCCTGGTGGGCGCATGACACTTCAGGCCATCGGGGCAGAAATACAACATATAGATGGGCTCGTGATCGAGGGGTGGACTTAACAATGGACACTATTGCCCAGGTTATTCATGAGTGTGAAACATGTGCTGCAATTAAACAAGCCAAGCGGTTAAAGCCTCTTTGGTATGGAGGACGATGCTTGAAGTATAAATATGGGGAGGCCTGGCAGGTTGACTATATCACACTGCCGACAACCTGCCAAGGCAAGCGCCATGTGCTTACCATGGTGGAAGCAAACACCGGGTGGCTGGAAACATATGCTGTGCCCCATACCACTGCCCGGAACACTATCCTGGGCCTTGAGAAACAGATTTTGTGGTGACACAGCACCCCAGAGAGAATTGAGTCAGACAATGGGACTCATTTGCAGATTAACCTTATTTGGGCCAAAGAGCATGGCATTGAGTGGGTATATCACATCCCCTACCACGCACCAGCCTCTGGGAAAATCAAACGGTACAATGGGCTGTTAAAAACTACACTGAGAGCAATGGGTGGGGGAACTTTCAAGCATTGGGATACACACTTACCAAAGGCCACCTGGTTGGTCAACCCCAGAGGATCTGCCAACAGGGCTGGCCCAGCCCAGTCAGAACTTTCACATATTGTAGGGGGGGACCAAGTTCCCATGGTGCATATGAAGAATTTGCTGGGGAAGACAGTCTGGGTTATTCCTGCTTCAGGTAAAGGCAAACCCACTCGTGGGATTGCTTTTGCTCAGGGACCTGGATATACTTGGTGGGTAATGCGGGAAGATGGGGAAGTCCAGTGTATACCTCAAGGGGATTTGATCTTAGGGGAAAACAGCCAGTGAACTCAGTTGTATGCTGTTGCTTGCTGTGTAATACTTTTATAGCTCATCAACTAGATGTCTCCAGGTCACCAGTGACATGCCCTGACTTCCCTCCAACCATCATCCCAACAGAGAATGAACTTTGATAGAACTTTGATGTGTCATCCTTTTAGTTCAGAGACATATGATTTTTGTTTATCAATCACATTAATTACTGCATGTAGGCCAAGTGCCTTTTAGACGAAGCAAAGTGTGAACCCTATTCCAGTCTGAATCACAACATCATGACAGATCCAGTGATGCGTTATCTGGACAACATTTAACCAAATGTTCAGGCCAGATAGCAGACAAAAACAAATTCAAAGTAAAAACCTTAAGCCTGCACGCTGTAGATGGATCGAAAGGGTGCAACTCCCACGGGTTGAGACAAGAACAGTCCAGCAACCAATGTACAACACAAATCAGCACTGCTACTACCAACTACAACAATGATAAGAGAAAATAACAAGGGAAGAGAATACGATACCACCGGCCAAGAAACGAGTCCCACCCAGAAGCCCATGTCCTTCCGAGTATCTCCCAGTTACCCCCCACCCCGGGCATGATGTGCTGAGGTATGGATTACCTCTTTGGCTAGCCTGGGTCAGAGGCCCCGTCTCTGCCTCCCCACGGCTTCCCCTCCTCCCTGGCAGAGCATGAGCCTCACAAAGTCCTTGGTCAGTGTAAACATCGCTTAGCAACAACTGAAAACACCGGTTTCACCAACACTGTTCCCAGGCTGGAAGTCAAAACACAGCACTGCACCAGCTACCACGAAGGAGAAACATGACTGCTACTGCTGAACCCAGGGCATTATCCACCCCTTATTCCATACCATTCACGTCATGCTCAGATCCCACAGTGTCAATACACCATCACTCTCCCATATATATACATCCATATCCACAGAGACCAAGAGAAAAAAATCATTTTCTTAGTGCATGGACCAATCCCTATAATGCTGCCGAGTCCATTCAGTCCATAATGTCAGGTTCCATCTCTTGTAACAATCTTTCAGGGCAGAAAAGGCTGTGTGCAGTATTGGATCGTTGCCTGATGATGCTGGTCGTTCCTTTACTGCGGAACTCATCCAGTTCTATCAAAGTTCATTCTCTGTTGGGATGATGGTTGGAGGGAAGTCAGGGCAAGTCACTGGTGACCTGGAGACATCTAGTTGATGAGCTATAAAAGTATTACACAGCAGGCAACAGCATACAACTGAGTTCACTGGCTGTTTTCCCCTAAGATCAAATCCCCTTGAGGTATACATTGGACTTCCCCATCTTCCCGCATTACCCACCAAGTATATCCAGGTCCCTGAGCAAAAGCAATCCCACGAGTGGGTTTGCCTTTACCTGAAGCAGGAATAACCCAGACTGTCTTCCCCAGCAAATTCTTCATATGCACCATGGGAACTTGGTCCCCCCCTACAATATGTGAAAGTTCTGACTGGGCTGGGCTGGCCCTGTTGGCAGATCCTCTGGTGTTGACCAACCAGGTGGCCTTTGGTAAGTGTGTATCCCAATGCTTGAAAGTTCCCCCACCCATTGCTCTCAGTGTAGTTTTTAACAGCCCATTGTACCGTTTGATTTTCCCAGAGGCTGGTGCGTGGTAGGGGATGTGATATACCCACTCAATGCCATGCTCTTTGGCCCAAATAAGGTTAATCTGCAAATGAGTCCCATTGTCTGACTCAATTCTCTCTGGGGTACCGTGTCGCCACAAAATCTGTTTCTCAAGGCCCAGGATAGTGTTCCGGGCAGTGGTATGGGGCACAGCATATATTTCCAGCCACCCGGTGGTTGCTTCCACCATGGTAAGCACATGGCGCTTGCCTTGGCAGGCTGTCGGCAGTGTGATATAGTCAATCTGCCAGGCCTCCCCATATTTATACTTCAAGCATCGTCCCCCATACCAAAGAGGCTTTAACCGCTTGGCTTGTTTAATTGCAGCACATGTTTCACACTCATGAATAACCTGGGCAATAGTGTCCATTGTTAAGTCCACCCCTCGATCACGAGCCCATCTATATGTTGCATCTCTGCCCCGATGGCCTGAAGTGTCATGGGCCCACCAGGCCAAAAATAATTCACCTTTATGTTGCCAATCTAAGTCCATCTGAGCCACTTCAATCTTAGCCGCTTTATCCACTTGTTGGTTGTTCTGGTGTTCCTCACCAGGAATAACAGCAGAAACGATGTACGCAATAGACATTAACAATTGTGGCAGCACACTCTTGCACGTGGATGAGGACCCAAAGCCTGAGGGCTCTTCTGACACAGAACCAGATGGGGAGTAGCTTCTCAACTACACCTGGGTCTATCCTGAGCAGCATTACAAGTTATGACTTCAAAATTGACTCTGAAAAATAGTGTGACTTCATCAGCTTCTCTGGCTCCCTCCATCAGAGCCTGACAGCTTGACATCTCCCAGGGGCTTGATGGCTGAAGAACACAATTCTTGCTCTTCCCCCTGGCCCCCCTGCATGAACCAAACTGAGCTTATGAGATAAAACTGACAAGTTCAAAGGACCCACATTAGAGTTTGAACAGTGTTTTCAGTAGCAGTAATGTTCTTTAATTTTTACTAGGGGCTTTCACAGGCCATAAGGAATGGTGCAGCATTTCTTGGTTAATAATTTTCCTCTATTCCTATTCCCAGACCACAGTACAACAGGGATCTCAGTGGTTTTGTTTGAAACTGAGATCATATCCTTCTTTGTACAGATGCATCTTAGTTGCTACCTAAAGTCCCCAGGCATCAGTCATCTAAGGGCCTGATCATGGAGGAGGCAATGCTGCCCATATCCCCACTGTCATGGGGGGAGTCAACCCCAGTTAGGTTCCTGTGGATGACAGCTGAAGAATGAGGATCAACAGAAGTGCTTCTCCTAGATTAGGCAGTAAATTTTTGTCTTTTGACCTGACTCTGCTTAACTCTTGAAATCAGTCGTGGGCAAAACACACTCTGTATGCGTGCTAACATGGTGATTCCCATCACGATCAGCAAACAAGTCTCAACAGCATTAAAAGGCCATTCAAAAACTTCAAAACTCTCAAATGTAAATAGTCTGGGGGGAGGACTGGGAGGGTAAAAGGATGTCTCCTTCACAGGTTGAGCACCTGAGAAGGAGAAAAAAGATGTGTAGTTGCTAAGCACTTCCATTATATACCTCCCAAAGTATAAAGGTGGTGACCACACTGGGAACATAAGCCAGATCAGTTTCATGATCAATGATTCTATTGTATTACAAGTCATTACCATAAAGTACAATGAGACAAAAACATTAGCCCAAGCCCCACACTTGAAAAACACTAATACAGCAAATACCAGATGGAAGTAAGATACGATATACTGAAACTGTGAGATCAAGAGGAGCAACCTTGAGAGCCAATAAATCAGCATTGTGACGAATTACTATTAATCCAGTCAGATCTGTCGTTATCTCAACCCCTCTTGCCCCATGTTGGGCGCCAAAAGAACTGTCATGGTTTAAACCCTACCCAGCTTGTCCACCCACTCCCAGTGAGTGGTGCCAGGCTGAGAGCAATCGAGGGCCCTCCCTCTCCCCCCCCGCCCCCCAGGCTCTCCCCTTCCCCGCTCCTGGAGGAACATGGAGGAGGATCGAAAGGGTGCAACTCCCACGGGTTGAGACAAGAACAGTCCAGCAACCAATGTACAACACAAATCACCACCGCTACTACCAACAACAACGATAAGAGAAAATAACAAGGGAAGAGAATACAATACCACTGGACAAGAAACAAGTCCCACCCAGAAGCCCATGTTCTTTTGGGTAACTCCATTACCCCCCACCCCGGGCATGACGTGCTGCGGTATGGAATACCTCTTTGGCTAGCCTGGGTTAGGAGCCCCGTCTCTGCTCCCTCACGGCTTCCCCTCCTCCCTGGCAGAGCATGAGCCTCACAAAGTCCTTGGTCAGGGTAAACATCACTTAGCAACAACCGAAAACTTCAGTATCACAAGCACTGTTCCCAGGCTGGAAGTCAAAACACAGCACTGCACCAGCTACCACGAAGGAGAAACATGACTTCTACTGCTGAACCCAGGATACTTGCATAACGTAAAGGAAGTCTGCCAACTTTATTCAAATTTTCAGGAAAACACATATATTAAAGTTAAAATAACTGGATAATCAAGAACAAAATTTTGCTTATCTAGAGTTGTCTGGAGGATATGTTTTGTTGTATTATTTTCAAGAGCAGGAACAGGATTCACAATACATACCAGAGTTGTATTACAAGATATTTTGTAAAATCTTCCATTATAATCCAACATTCTAATTTAAGATAATTGTGGCATCTGCATATTTGAAAGAAAACCAAACATTTTCAAAACCATATTTATTTCTGAGTTTTTGAGATATACCTATGCTCATACACTGCACAGCACAAAATTACTTCATTATCAGCTTTTTGCATACAATGAAAAAAGTTTTTCATCAACTAGCCTGAAATTGATACATTGAAATAGGCTTTTCAGATAAGTAGATTTTTTGTTTTTTTTTATTCTTTCACAGTGCATGTTATGCATTAGAGACTGGAAAGAAGTATTTCTGCTAATATATAAAGGCAGAATCTATAATTTAGATTTCACTGAAACAAAAAGGTTCTTCCAGGAGTCTAACTTTATTACTATAGTAAGATTACTTATTGATTGGCTTTACTAATTCAGAGAAATAATAATGAGTATTATCTTTCTTACTCTCTCTCATTCCCTTTTTAATTGTCACCATAATTTAACAAGATGTTATGCTGCCAGAATTTAATTAAGCCTTTCAACAACGCCATCTGGTGGGGTTAAAACAAAATTATTTAGCACTTGTACCTTACTCCTGGCAGCAACAGAAAATTGCTCTTTGGTAACCTCTTTCAAGGAAAAGAGCATAAGAAACAAATCTCACTCAGTCAGCTTCACTAGTTTAGCAGTACTAATTACCAAAGACAGACTAACTAACCAGAGCTGATTATATGTCTAACTGGTGCCTAGACTGCTCTTCCCGTTGCCATTGCAGAATGACATTCATCATATCCTTCACTTACAGCTGAAGACACTTACACATCCATTCTCTATATTCACATATGGTGGCTTTATGATGTTTATGTGATCGTTGTACTGGATTATTTTAAAGGCCATGTTGGCGCAGTAACATATGTGGTTAACTTCACAGGTCTTCTAGAGGTTGTGGACTCATGAACTCATCTTCAAAATATTTATTGTAGCTACTCAAGGACACCCCTTTGCAGGAAATTAAGTAATATTCTCCAAAGATCATTTCAGGAACTGCTTCCTAAGAGCTTAATCCAGAAAAGTAATCAGAGTTGGCTACCTCTATGTTCTCCAAGAGGGTTTTGAAGACCTTGCACTTCGGACAATCCTAGTTACCTGCATATCACACACTACATACGCAGTTAGGCTCACATTATTTAAGTATTGCATCACAGGGCTGGGACACTGATTTCATATTGTTCATACTGTTTGCAGTACCACTCCTCACCAAATTAAATTCCACAGACACACCATGTGAGATACAGAGAAGACCTATGCCAAGTGTTGTGTAGAGTGGACACAGGCAATCCATCCCAGAGACAGCAATCAAGCAGTGTAGAAACAAATCAGTCTGGAATACTTGGAAAAAAACCCAAGAGAAGTCCTAAGAGAAGAAAATCCCTTATCACTGCAAATGTAGCTAGTAAAGCCCTATTTCACAGCAACCGAGGAACATGAGGATACCAGCTTCAAATATAAAATATAAAACTTATAATTGGCCTGCAAAGAAATTTAATGACATAATTTTATCAAGACTCTTACCTTATACAAGCTGGATGGAAAGAAACCTTTAGGGACATTTCTGCAAACTTTGAATTTTGCAGAAGAGCTATAAGGAATAGCCAAGGTGATTGTCCCCTCCTGCCCAGCAGGTGAGGGGTGGGGTGGCTGACATTTTACAACACTGTGCAGTTGGCAGAAGAAACCACAGGCCCTCCAGAAGCTGAAACATGAAATAAAAATTGATTTTATTGTAAACTTCCCTAAAACTGTGTCATGAGGAACAAAAGCCTTATTAGGCTCATTATAAGAGAAATTAATTAGAAGGAAAAAAATCCAGAAAGAATGAAGGAGAAAAAAAACAGAAAAATGGGCTGACCACCCAACGATCCAACATCTTCTCAGTCAGCAACTTGTAGTCCTTTCAGTTATAATCCTCTTAAGTACTTAACCCTTCATTACGTCCTTCCAACCCCTGAGCAAATCCAAACTCCAAGGTGGAAAACCACATAGCTGAAGGCTGGGCTTGGTTTTTTATAGGGTCAGGATCTCCTGGCTTGTCCCACGGCTGAGACTCATCTGCAGGTGATCTGGTGAGCCCCAGACCCAGTTAACCCTGAGCCCTGACAGGTGCCACAGTGTCTGTGCTGCTGTCTCCAAGCAGTTGATCTTCATGGTCTCAGGGTAAACTGTGGGTGAGAATTAAGGGGCAGGCTGGCAGGGGGGATACTGTTGTGGGTGTCTGTTACAGACCACCAGATCAGGGTGAGGAAGTTGACGAGGACTTCTACAGGAAGCTGAGAGCGGCCTCACAGTCACAGGCTGTGGTCGTTGTGGGGGATTTTCACTTCCCTGATGTTTGCTGGAAGGACCACTCAGCAACCCAGCCGCAGTCCAGGAGGTTCCTCCAGTGTATGGATGATAACTTCCTCCTGCAAATGGTGGATGAGCCAACCAGGAGAGGAGCACTGCTGGATCTCATCCTCACTAACAAGGAGGGTCTGGTTGAAGCAGTAAAGGTTGACGGCTGCCTTGGTTGCAGCGACCACGAGATGGTGGAATTCAGGATCTTGTGTGGTAGGACCAGTAGAATAGCAAGTAGAATTGCAACCCTGGACTTTAGCAGGGCAAACTTTGGCCTTTTCAAGCAATTGCTAGGGGAAATCCCATGGGCAAGGCTGTTTGAAGGTAAAGGGGCCCAAGATAGTTGGTTGGCATTCAAGGATTGCTTTTTCCGAGCTCAAGATCAGAGCATCCCGACACGTAGGAAGTCAAGGAAGAGGGCCAGGAGACCTGTGTGACTAAATAGGGAATTGCTGGGTATGCTCAAGTGGAAGAGGAGAGTTTACAGGTCATGGAAGGAGGGGCTGGCCACTTGGGAGGAATATAAGGCTGCTGCTAGAGGATGTAGGAAGGCAGCTAGGATGACTAAGGCCTCCTTAGAATTAAATCTGGTGAGAGGGGTCAAGGACAGCAGAAAGAGCTTTTTCTAATACATGGCAGATAAAACTAACACCAGAGGCAATGTAGTCCCACTGATGAACGGGATGGGTGCCCTGGTGACAGAAGATACAGAGATGGCAGAGTTACTCAATGCCTTCTTTGTCTCTGTCTACTCTGCTGCAGGCAGTCCTGAAGAGCCCTGTACCCCTGAGACCTTAGATGAAGTCAGGTCAACGGAGCGGATTGCCTTAGTCGATGAGGAATGGGTTAGAGACCAGTTGAGCAATCTGGACATCCATAAATCCATGGGTCCAGATGGGATGCACCCACGGGTGCTGAGGGAACTGGCGGAAGTCATTGCTAGACCACTCTCCATCATCTTTACCCAGTCTTGGGAAACGGGAGAGGTGCCTGAGGACTGGAGGAAAGCAAATGTCACTCCAGTCTTCAAAAAGGGCAAGAAGGAGGATCCGGGTAACTATAGACCGGTCAGCCTCACCTCCATCCCTGGGAAAGTGATGGAACACCTTATCCTTGGTGCCATCTTAAGGCATATCAAGGATAAGAGGGTTATGAGGGGCAGTCAACATGGCTTCACCAAGGGGAAGTCATGCTTGACCAATCTCTTAGCCTTTTAAGAGGAAATAACACAGTGAATGGATGATGGCAGAGCGGTGGATGTGGTCTACCTTGACTTCAGCAAAGCATTTGACACAGTCTCCCACAGAATCTTCACAGCTAAACTGAGGAAGTGTGGTCTGGATGATCAGGTAGTGAGGTGGACTGTGAACTGGCTGAAGGAGAGAAGCCAGAGAGTTGTAGTATATGGGGCGGAGTCTAGATGGAGGCCTGTAACTAGTGGAGTGCCTCAAGGGTCAGTACTGGGACTAGTATTATTTAATATATTCATCAACGATTTAGATGAGGGAATTGAGTGTACTATCAGCAAGTTTGCTGATGACACTAAGCTGGGAGGAGTGGCTGACACACCAGAAGGCTGTGCTGCCATCCAGTGAGACCTGGACAGGCTGGAGAGTTGGGTAGGGGTTTAACTTGATGAAATATAACAAGGGAAAGTGTAGAGTCCTGCATCTGGGCAGGAACAACCCCAGGTTCCAGTACAGGTTGGGGAACGACGTGTTAGAGAGCAGTGTAGGGGAGAGGGACCTGGGGGTCCTAGTGGACGACAGGATGACCATGAGCCATCACTGTGCCCTTGTGGCCAAGAAGGCCAATGTCATCCTGGGGTGTTTTAGAAGGGGGGTGGTTAGTAGGTCGAGAGAGGTCCTCCTTCCCCTCTACTCTGCCCTGGTGAGACCCCATCTGGAATATTGTGTCCAGTTCTGGGCCCCTCAGTTCAAGAAGGACAGGGACCTGCTGGAGAGAGTCCAGCGCAGGGCAACAAAGATGATTATGGGAGCGGAGCATCTCCCTTATGAGGAAAGACTGAGGGAGCTGGGTCTCTATAGTTTGGAGGAGACTGAGGGGTGAACTTATTAGTGTATATAAATATATAAAGGGGGAGTGTCACGAGGATGGAGCTAGGCTCTACTCAGTGGCAAACAATGATAGGACAAGGGGTAATGGGTACAAACTGGAACACAAGAGGTTCCACTTAAACTTGAGAAGAAACTTCTTCTCAGTGAGGGTGACAGAACACTGGAACAGCTGCCCAGGGAGGTTGTGGAGTCTCCTTCCCTGGAGACATTCAAAACCTGCCTGGACACATTCCTGTGTAACATTATCTAGGTGTTCCTGCTCCAGCAGGTGGATTGGACTAGATGATCTTTTGAGGTCCCTTCCAATCTCTAGCATACTGTGATACTGTGATGATGAGTAACCTGTCTTCAACAATGGGGACCTTTTTGCTGACATCAGTTGAGAAAGACCTAATGTGCATACCTGAAGAACAAAATTTACTCTGTAAGAGCACTGTTTGAAACACAATGCTTATTCTGCTACTGAGAAAAACCCAGAAGGCTAGGAGAGTTAATGTACAAACCTAACTTGATCAGGCTTTTAAAAGGTATCTGTAAAAAATTTTTGTTGTTGCTTTGGTAATCACTTTCAAAAGACAAAAAGTACTTTTTAAAAATTTAGCATATTCATATGTGGTAGAACAAGTGACTCTGAAAAGTAGAGGAAACTCAGATAAGACAAGAATAAATGAAAAGGAAATCTTCCCTGTTGTGTCCCTGCAGGCTAACCCTTTGCTACCAGTTTGATTTTAGCCTGAAAAATCAGGGTTTGTTTTTTGCCTTTTTTTTTTTTTTTTTTGGGGGGGGGGGGGGGGGGGGGTGGTGGTGGTGGTGTGGTGGTGTTTGGTTTGGTTTGTTTTTTGTTTTTTTTCTGTATTGGGTTTTAGGCAGTTCCTCCTGGCCCCTAGTAATTCCTCCTTTCTCACACTTTGACCTTTATTTGAACAGTATTTAGATCTTTGTTGTGCTGCACACCCAGGAGATTTCTCAGCTGATGCCTTTTTAGGGCAATTGTTGTTGGGAGTAAGTGAACTTGAAGAAAAGGTTCAATAAGAGTCAGCAGTCTGGAGCAGATAGAATTAGCAGATGAACAGCAGATAAGGATGTCACCTGCCTCTCAAACAAAGATGCTGAAGGGATGAAAAAACTGTCAGACAGGTCTCAGTGGCCTTTTCTATGGCCAGAAAGATATTTTTGGAGCCAGGAAGTGGCTCATTTTATTGATATCAAGCCTAGAAGCAAGAACTTACTGGAAAGCACACTGGAGGTACAGAAGAATCTCACTAATGTTAAACTAATAGGTTGAAATCGGTTTCTTTTAAAGAATGTATTATACAGGCTTAACTTAAAGCCCACTTATTATATTTGTTATAATAAAACCCATAGTACAGTGTTGTAGATTTTGGTTTTTTTTTTGTTTAGGTTTGGTATTGTTTTATTTTTTTTTCTTTTCTAGAGTTTATTCTAAGGAAAAAAAAAACACCACAAACAGGAATTTCAAGCAAAAATCTCTGAATGAGTTGTGGTACAGGAGCAGTGACCAGAGACCACTCAAAATATCTGACACCTCCTCCTAATTATCAGGAAACAGCTACCTAAGAGAATGAAAATACTTACTTAAGTGAAGTATTTTCAAAGGGGGGAAATGTTGGAAAAGGACAAAGCCTTTATGATAAAACAATTCTATAAAATAGTAGAAACGATTATGTTTGAGAAATTTATAAATCAATAGTGGGGTTTTGTATTGGGGTTTTGTATATTGGGGTTTTGTATATTAGAAAATGTTGTAACTTTGCAATTTTGTATCACGGCTATTCTGTAACCAGTGTTGCAATGATAGTTTTAGTAGCAAAAACCTATGTGTATGGGTGGATTTAGAAAGGCATGTACTGGAGACTATACCCAAGTAGAACCTATGCGTATGGGTGGATTAGAAAGGCATGTACTGGAGACTATACCCAAGTAGAACCTATGCATAAGGTAGCCAGAAGAGCATACCAGAGGCTGATAAGAAAATGCTAGCATCCACACAAGGGTTGGGATATATCCAAGTAAGGAAAAGGTCCTCAGGAAGACTTCTTACTTCACCGGAACGACCACCAGACGACCACCAGAGGGGGCTGCACAAGCATAGAAGAGGCTGATGTTGTAACACTCCTGATGTGGGAATCCTTAATGCATATGCATTAGCTAATGTTGTAATCCGTGCTAAATGTGTATAAATTGCGAACGTGATGTGACGAGGTTGGAACCAGATTTGGGTGCGTACCCCTGGTTTCCCAGCGCTGGAATAAAACACCTCATATAACCATTCCGGTGGTTATGTGTTTGTTCCCACGCTAACAGTATGATCTCCCATCCTGCAGTGCTTCAAACCTGAAAAATCCCTTAAAGCGATTCAGTGAACCTGGAGTGCTATGATACTGGACATGAAAAATAACCCTTATTTGGAAGCATATAAAGGTTTAATTTTGGTGAGGTTTTTGTTTGTTTTTATTTGGAAAGCCTGTATCTAGAAACATTTTGCACAAGAACAATTCCTACGGAATAGTTAACTGAATTTTGTAAGTTAAGATGAAATTGTTAGCGTAAGAACTGACACATAACCACCGGAATGGTTATATGAGGTGCTTTATTGCAGTGCTGGGAAACCAGGGGCACGCGCCCAAATCTGGCTTCAAACCCATCACATCGCGCTCGCAATTTATACACTAACAATTTTGTAGCTAATATTCAACACAGATTACATCATTGACTAATACATATGCATAAAAAATTGCCACATCAGTCTATTACGACATCAGCCTCTTTTGCGCTTGCGCAGCCCCCCTCTGGTGGTCATCCTGATGAAGTAAGGAGTCTTCCTCGGATGAAGTAAGAAGTCTTCCTCAGGTCATCCTGTTCACTTTTTGTTCCTTGGACATGTTCCAACCATTATGTGGACGCCAGCATTCTCTTATTTTCACTTGACTACTCCTGGTACTTTCGTGAGTTCTGCTTCAGTAGAGTTTCACAATACTCCCCTAAAACCACCCATATACCCTTCCCCATATATGGCTATGTTAATTGCTTATCGTTATAGATACCATTGTAATATTTAGTTATAAAGGAACTAAGATACACAATAGCAGAATTTCAACTTGTTCTTAATACAAAAGAAACCCTCTACTGATTAAGAGATTTTCAAATATAATCATCTTTTCTCTTTGTACTATTGTTTCAACGCACAATTTCACCTATTACTAACAAAATAAGCTAAAATCAATAAGGATTTTATTTCTCAAGCTGTGTTATGTCGGGGCCTTTTTTCCTCCTTTCAAGACGTGGCTGAGAGCAGACTTGACCACGAGGGGGCAGAGATGGATAGCTTTTTAAATACCTTAAGCCTAGTTCCTTGTAGAAGTACCTTTTTTCCTTTTTTTTTTGACAAGTTAGTAATTCAATAGGGCTAAATTGTGAAAACATAAACTGTACTAGACAGTTGCATATAGATATGTATATGTATTTTAACAGATACATTATTTCATGAAATATCTGATGTTGATAGCAAGTTCAAAATCTATCAAAGGCTTGTCATTTGACTGCTGTGAAAAAGATGTTGAGCCCTGAAAACAAATTTAGCCTTGCTGTTCATATCAGGGGTCATCTATTTTCAATTTATACATTCACATGATTACTATTTTTGGAATCACTAAAAATTGAGATGTTAACAGAAATTGATTCCAGATGACCTTTACAACATCTCTTCTCCTAGGCTTGTAATGACTGGATAGATTTTACTGCTTTTACAGTTGCATTTCATTTTAGCTATTGAAATTTTGCCAGAGACAGTCAGTATTGGAAACTCTGATAGGAAACATGTAAGTGCATAAGAAGTTATTGCAAACAGCTTACAAGGTAAGTAGAGAAAAGGGAAAATTATTCCTCATCAATATATAAACAAGTTGATAAGATAAATATGTTTCTTGCTACTCTCCCTAGACTTTCGAGTAGTATTTTATTCACATTTTCATATTATATTTGAACTTAAATGAATTACCGATCTTTTCTCTGAGGATACCTTTTTCCTAACATTTTTGTACCCTAGATAAACCAACAGAGGGGAAAAAATAACAATTTTGTAAGTGGTTAAACATAATAGTGCTAACTAAACACGGTTTGGGAACTGCCTGAAGGCTGGTCAAATTTGTACAGACCTTTAAATGAATCTAAAATAGAGTTGTTTAAATTCACAGCAAATATGTACTAGGAGGTTTAACTTTGGTGGATTACCGTTGTCACAAGAAAAAAACAAAGAAGATTTTAATTTTCTTCTTCTCCAGTAACATGAGCAAATTGTTTGAATTACTACAGGTGATGTTCATATTTTAAAAATAATACAAAAAAGACTTGTGCAATTTTTAAAACTGTCTATTGATGGTATTTTTGTTCAGGCTTGCTGCCAGGAGAGGGTGGTATTGAACTGTAGATCTAAAGCAGTCTTCTCTGTCTTCGTTGTAAATTCACTCTTTATTTCAATCTATGTATCCTACTTTGCACAAGGAAGATTTTGAAACTTTTAACAAATACTTAGTTCAAAGACGACAAGGGCACTGTAAGGTTTTCAAATATACTACATTAAATATTCAGAATGAATAGAGAATGTAAAAATCTGTTCAATTCCCACCCTTCCAACACCTAAGACAAATATTTATAAACGAGTCATAATAGTTTGATCATATTTTATCAATGTATATATGTATTAAATAAGCGGAGATATAATTAGTACCACAGTTTAAAAAAATCGTTATATTTCTTATTATGATTTTTTTTTGTATTCCTGTTGAATCATCTTCCTGATGTAAATTCTTATTCAGCTACAAAGAAATTAAAGATTATGAAGTACAAGTGATAATATTTGCTATGGTGATTTGTAAAATATGGTGCAAAATTTATTCTAACATGGTTGTTTTCATTTAAACTGGGAAAGAAGAAAGCAGTATTATTACTATAGTCCTTATCAATCCCCATTCTTCACTTCCTAAGCGGTAGTCTGTAATATGAATTCATGGTCACAGCCATGACACAACTTCAGTCCACCTGGTTCTGAAGTAAACCATACTGTACTTTAGATCCAGCAACTTCATGCTGATTTTCTGCCAGCAGCCTTGTACAGACTAATGAGTGTTTGCTTTACTAATGAACAAATTTTTGCAGAATTTATCAGTGAGATACAAATGTGAATGTACCAGCAGAGCTACAGGCTCAGTGGATAAGTGATTCAGAGCAGCTCTTCCCAGAAGGACTTGGAGGTGTTGGTTGACGAGTAACTGAACGTGAGCTGGCAGTGTACGCTCGCAGCCCAGAAAGCCAACCATATCCTGGCCTGCATCAAAAGGAGCATGACCAGCAGGCTGAAGGAGGTGATCCTGCCCCTCTACTCTGCTTTCGTGAGACTTCACTTGGAGTATTGTGTGCAGTTCTGGTGTCCTCAACAGAAAAAGGACATGGAACTGTTGGAACAAGTCCAGAGAAGGGCCACGAGGATGATCAGGGGACTGGACCACCTCCCATTTAAAGACAGGCTGAGAAAGTTGGGGCTGTTCATCCTGGAGAAGGCTGCATGGAGACCTCATAGCAGCCTTCCAGTATCTGAAGGGGGCCTACAAGAATGCTGGGGAGGTGCTCTTCATCAGGGACTGTAGCAAGAGAACAAGGGGTAAAGGGTTTAAACTTAAAACAGGAAAGTTCAAGTTAGAGATAAGAAGGAAGTTCTTTACTGCGAGGGTGGTGAGGCACTGGAACACGTTGCCCAAAGAAGTGGTAAATGCTCCATCCCTGTCAGTGTTAAAGGCCAGGTTGGACAGAGCCTTGGGTGACGTGGTCTAGTGTGAGACATCCCAGCCCATGGCAGGGGGGTTGGGACTAGATGGTTTTAAGGTCCTTTCCAACCCTGAACATTCTATGATTCTATTATCTGTACTTAAATACTGCTCCTCTATATGTTACCTTTATGATGCAGGGTAATGAGTAGAAATGCATTACACTGGATGAAGAAAATAAGTTTCACATGCTCTGTCTCTTAATACTGTTCAGAACTTTGGGTATCAGCATTGTATAGTTTTATTTTCCTTTGCTGGTAGGTCAAGTTTTACAGAACTAAGGATGCAAATGAAATTAAAATTTTAAGTTAGTCCTGGGAAAGATGTGAGCATGTTTAATGGTAGCATATTAGCTAATACCAAGTGGTTAATCACTTGTTTTTATAATACTAACTATTCAAAGAATCCTGACAAATTGATGTTATTTCACATAGCTGTGTAGGGTCAGCCAAAGCTTTGGTAGAAATTAATAGGTATTTTCCTCTTTACTTTGGTGTTAGCCTTATTGGATTTTCAGCACTGGAATCATAATCAAAATCACCTAGGAAAAAATGACACACAACTGGACAAGAAGATAACACATAGCCAACACACACCTTATCTTTACAATCATATGGAAATACCCACGTATATAAAAGTCTATATTTAGATCTAATTTTTAATTACCCATGTTTCATTATATTGCTCTGCTGTTCTAAAGCTCAAATTCAGACATTTATGGTCATTTACACTAACATATTTGTTATTTATATAAATAATAAATGAATGCATTAATGTTCAAGCTTTTGAGCAGTTCATACTTCCGCAATTAAAATAAGACATGCAGTTAAACACCATGAAATCTAATTCATATGTAGAGAAAATTTAAAAGACAGCATAATGCTGACAGCGCCAAAATAATGAAAAAGTTAACTGAAACTGAAACATAGAAACAGTTACTGTAGAAGTTTGGAAACATTGGAAGGATGATAAAAATACACTGTATATTTTTGTACTTACAGTCACCAAGAAAATAGAGATTGACTGATCGTAATTATGATGTTTTACTACACAAGTGTAATGCTTTTTAATAAATATCTGTTAGATCTTGAGATTAGTGATTACTTGAGGAATGTATGAGTTCATGCTGAATGGCTGTGGAAGATGGTCAATACTTTGATGTATCAGTGTACTGGCATCAGACCCTTGATCTTCTCTGCTTGCTTGTTTTTTGTGTTTTAGATACACTAAACAATATAATTTTGCTTCAGTATTTTAGAATGATAATTACATTGAGAACTGAATCAATTTGATCAATTTTCACAGCAGAAGAACTGTGATCTTCAGACTAGGTTATGTATGAATTCATGGTTTGGTCCATATTTTAGCTAGCAGTTCACTGAATGTGTCCAGTACTTCTAAACTGACACCCACCTAATGAGAAATATTTTATTCGAAAAAGCTTTGATAATAAAGTGTATTTTCAAAATGATATACTAAATGTAACAGAATTGCAAGGAGATTTTTAAAGAATATGAATTAATATGCCAGCAACTTTGATTATCTGTTTTGTAGACTGTGCTGGTTGTGGCTGGGATAGAGTTAATTTTCTTTACAATAGCAAGTATGGGACTATGTTTTGGATTTGTGCTGGGAACAGTGCTGATCATACAGGTATGTTTTCATTATTGCTGAGCAGTGCTTACACAGAGTCAAGACCTTTTCTGCTTCTTACTCCATCCCACCAGTGAGTAGGATGGAGGTGGACAAGAAGTTGGGAGCAGACACAGCTGGAACAGCTGACCCCAACTGGCCAAAAGGATATTCCATACCATATGGTGCCATGCTCAGCATACAAAGCTGGAGGGAAAGTTGGCTGGGGGGGCCACTGCTCAGGGACTAGTTGGGCGTCAGTCAGTGGTGCATAGAATAGTTAGGGTTGGGAAGGACCTTAACATCATCTTGTGTGATCATTTGTCTTTCATGGGTTTAATTTCTCTTTGTTATTTTCTTTTTTTATTTCAAATTATTATTAGTACTCATTTCCATTATTAAACTGTTCTTATCTCAAGCCACAGTTTTTCACACTTTTACTCTTGCAATTCTTTCCCCCCACATCCCACTGAGAGCTGTGTGGTGCTTAATTGTTTACTGGGGTTAAACCATGACAGACTAGAACAGGAAATACCAATTAAAGTAGCATTCAGAGCATACATTTTTTCTTAAAATTCTATCATCTTTCAAAACTGGGTTAGCTTATTATTATCATCTGCGAGATCACTGTCTGTGTTACCCCAGACCACTCATAACTATAGGAATGAGTCTAAGATGACTCTAGAGGCCTGTAAAATTGAAAACTAATACTTCTTAAATGAACATAAATTATCATAATTGTCATTAAATGAGATTCTTAATTTATTGGGATTTCTGTAAGTTAACATCACATGGCTTGTTGACTATGAACTGTATTATTTTAATGTGTCATTTTAGATATATATGTGATATATGCTATGTTTTCAGGTATTTAAATATAGGTAGCATGCAATAAAGGTACTCTAAACCAAAAAATATTCTTTCAGAAAGTCTTTATATTATTGTTAAAAAAACCCAAACAACTACAACCTGAAAACTGAGGGAAGAAATAATTTATATTTATTCAGTCATTGAACAGCAGTTTTTATAAATTCACCACCCACATTCTTTGATATTAATTGGACTGAGATGGTGACCACCATGCTGTAGGTGATTTTGATAAAAAAAATCCATCCCTGATGTCATCCAGAATACCAGTCCCTACTGCTGACTCAGTAGCTATCCTACAGTGAAGCTCACACCTGCTCATGGTCTGACTCAGTGAAATCCGTATGGCTTTGTGCAGTTGCCAGTAGATGGTCAGTTGTAGTTAAATCTTAAAGACAGGTAAAGATTTAGGAAAAAAACAAAGCCAGAAAATGAATTCAGAAGCTGCTCTCACTTTGGATTCTAAACAAAGCTGCTCTATCTACACAATCCCACTTGAAAATGAAACTAATTTAATTGCAAAGATTAAGTGTTCATAAAAGGCTCTATATATGGGCAAGGTACATAGCAAGTAGTGTGGGCAACAGATTTTTGAAAGCAAAAATAATGTATATATTCCTGCTTATTGTATCTATCACTGTCAGTGAGAAAAGGTAAGGGTGTGCAATGATGTGACCATAGCTGGTGAGGTGGACTCAGTACAGTAACTACTTCACCCTATTCTGCAACAGCAGAAAGAAAGAAAGTTCAGCCTTCCTGACCCCCTTTCTGGTTTTCTTTTTACTGGAAATATTCCTACTCCTGCCCTTATCCCTTACCCCTGAGGATACAAAATTGGATTTTTTTTCTTCATTCTAAAGAGAATTTTCTTCCCTTTACAGAGAAGGAAATGTCTGGTTTTGCTGTACTAATGTCCTTGGTCCATATGAGAAACCAGATTCACAAGATCTGAACCACAAAGGACACTTCAAGATAAGATGAACTCTGTTACACACGAAAAAAATTCTTACTCTCACCTCAAAGGTGAACTCAAAGTTTCATTTGGTCTGCACTATCTGCATAAAAGCAAAGCAGGAGCCCATATCTACCTAAATAAAAAATAAAAAAATATAGTACTAAAAAAGTGATATGCCTGTTCTGATTTTCGAAATAAAACAGAACTTAACCTGATGTTAGAGCCAAGGTTGTGCCACCAAAATTGCAAGCTGAGCTATGGGTACAGCATGCTGAACTGATCAAAAAACACCTTTAAATGTTTTTCAACACATTTTATGCACCTGAGGCATACAAATCTAACATTCTTTCTGGGTAATGCAAAATAGGCTTAGATATAACTATGCACTTCCTTTAATAGACTGAAATCTTCTGGAAACATTCAAAACAATATTTTTTTATTTCAGAAATTTGTATAATTTTTACCCTATCTAATGTGCTTATTTCTATAGTGACTAACATAACCCTTGCATTTTTAAAAGTTTGTCCTGGGTTCAGCAGTAGCAGTCATTTTTCTCCTTCTTAGTAGCTGGTGCAGTGCTGTGGTTTTGACTTTCAGCCTGGGAACAATGCTAATAACACAGATGTTTTTAGTTGTTGCTAAGTCATGTTTAGTCTGACCAAGGACTGAGTCTCATGCTCTGCCAGGGAGGAGGGGAAGCTGGGAGGAAGCAGAGACAGGACACCTGACCCAAACCAGCCAAAGAGGTATTCCACACCACAGCATGTCATGCCCACTCCATAAACTAGGGGCAGTTACCTGGAAGAGCTAGATCACTGCTCAGGTCGGGCTGGGTATCACTCAGTGGGTGGTGAGCAGTTGTATTCTCTTCCCTTGTTATTTCCCTTATCATTATTATTGGTGGTAGCAGTAGTGGGTTTGTGTTATACCTTAGTTACTGGACTGTTCTTATCTCAACCTGTGGGAGTTACATTCTTTCAATTATCTTCCCCATCCCCCAAGCAGCAAGGGGAGGAAGGGGGAGAGTGAGAGAGCGGCTGCGTGGTTCTGGGTTGTCAGCTGGGCTTAAACCATGACAAAGTCATTTTCCAAAAATAAATACCTATTTCAGAATAGAGGCCAAAAATGAAATCATTGGCAGAGGTAGGTTTGTGTGTTCTTCCCACTTTGACAGAAAGGTTGAAGTGGGTCCTAAATCTGGTAGATTTAATTTATTTAATGAGTTTTATTTGCTCTGTGGTAACAGTAAGAATAGGAACAAGGAGTATGGTTATGTGGCAATGTGGAAAGCCAAGAAATATACTCAAGGAGGTAGCTGCTCATAAGAGCACCTGAGGATTTAGATGCAGGGATTAAGTGAATAATACTGGCCGCCTTCATACATTATTTTCCTTTTTGTGCTTTTTTTATGAAATAAGAGTATTCCAGGGTGGGCAAGAGAGCACAGATCTGTTGCACCTTTCCTTACTTATGTCTGTAGACAGTTATATTCAGAATTTTTACAGCTGTGTGCTTCCCATTAGAGCCCAATCCTCTTGCAGTCTTTTTCATTCAGTAACTGCACTAGAGAAGGGTGACTTTACCTACAGACTTTTCAGAAGTAGATAAAGGTGAAACAAGGAGAATTTATTTTCCAGTTCTACCATTTCCTGAAAAACATGATTACTCAGATATTGTGTAAAACAGGAACGCAGACCTTCTGAATTTAGAGATGATAGGGAACTTTATTGTACCTCTGTGTTGTGGGTTAACCCTGCAGGCAGTTGAGCACCACATAGCTGCTTGCTCACTCCCCACCCACAGTGGGATGGGGAAGAGAACAGAAAGTGCAAAAGCAAGCAAGCAAGAAACAAACAAAAAACCCCAAATATTAATAAAAAAAAGTCATAGGTCAAGGCAGAGATAGTTCAATAAATGAAGGAAAGCGGAGGAAAAAACCCAAACCAAACCACAACAAAAAAATCCCCAAAATGAGAGGACAATCACTTACCACCTCACATGTATAGACAAATGCCCATCCTGTCTCTGAGCAGCAGCCCCTTGCCCCAGAATGCTCATCCCTTCAGTTTTATTACGGAGCATCACACTACATGACATGGAATAGCCCTTTGGTCAGTTTGGTTCAGCTGTCTTGGTTATGGCCCTTCTCAGCTTCTTACCCACGCTCAGCCTACATATGGCAGGGCAGGGGTGGAAAAACAGGAAGCCTTTACACTGTAAAAGTACTGCTCAGCAATAGCCAAACACTGGTCTCTTATCAACACTGCTTCAGCCACAAATCTAAAATACAGCCTGCTGTGAAGAAAATCAACTCCATCTCAGCCAGATCCCAGATCCGGTATACTCTGTCAGCTGCTAACCTCAGAATAGGGTTTAGGACAGGGTTTATCTCAGCCATTGCAGATGCCTAAAAAATAGCTTCTCCAAGTCTTAGCTAACCTCTAGACAACTCAATGAGTTAAAAGGACTTCTAGAGTAATGCATTCCAAAGACTGTCATCTTAAGGTAGGCAAGAAAAATTGTCCCTGAAGCATCCACGCATTAAAAAAGAGACAATAGGTCGATGAATTTGGACTGAACTAAAGAACTTTAAGATTGATAATTAACTTGCATCAATCCTGTATTGGGAAGTCAGTGTGGTGAGTGGCATGCTTCCAGCTGTTGAGATCTACTAGTCTTTTGGGCACTACCAATGACCTATGACTTCACAGATCCAGAGTGTTCTTTGACCTGTGTACTCACTCACTTCAGTTCCTGTATTACATATTCAAGATGGACTTTAGAACGCAGATCTGTGCCTCTCTAAAGGATATGCGTTATCAGAAAGAAGACAAAAAATCTTCAAAGCAGATCTTAAATATTAATTCATTAGTGTATTAGCCTTACATTTGGTCCATGAATTTTACTGAGTATGTATATAATCTCCTCCAAAGATACTAATTGAATACTATGGCTATTTGCAATCTAGTGATATTCCAAACTTGATTGACTGCTGCAGAGTTTACTCAAGTGTTTTTCCAAGTTGTCCGATAAAATCCAGTTCAGCTGGATTTCTGCGAAACAGCAGCAGCTTGCAATGTACAATTAGGTTATGCACAGGCACGCATTATCACGAATAGGCTTAGACGTAGCTAGCATGTAGAAACTCATTTGTGTTAACAGGATACTGTTGCTGATAGGGTGACGCACTTCACTAGTAAGAGAAAAGCAACAATATTATTATTGTTATAAAACAGAAATTTAACAAAGTTTGATAGGAAATGAGGAAATGTGACAGTGGTTTATCAAGGTTCAAGTGCAAGGTGCACTGGAGTATTCACTGCGTAGAGGACAGTGTCAGAAAAAACTGTTAGGGACACCCTGCCATTGAGTCATGAGGTTAAGAAAGGCTCCCCTTACTTTCTAAACTTATTTCTGATGGGAGTTTAGGTGCAGCTGTATCCAGACTTAGTCCCAGACTTGGTCAACAGTTTATATCTAAAGGATTATATGTGCACAGTCAGTCTTTACTATCACTTCACTAAGATTTCAAAATATCACTGTGCTTATTCCCAATTCACTTACAAAGTATCTGATGCAATAAGGATTCTCTCAGCCCCCAGGACTAACTGGGAGAGGCGTCGCTACTCAAGAGGGGCATTCAGCACCCACTCTTGCAGGAGAGCTCAATGGCCCTTGGGTTGTCCACTATTTATGGAGTAAGATGATTGACTTACAGTCATATTTACATAGCAAAAAGTTGGGGCATGATCAAATAGCCATCAGCTGTTAGGCAAGATTTAGGTATTAGGTTATCTGTGTTAGGTTGTCTTAGATATTGTGTTATCTGTCTTCCCAGAAGCCAGCTTAAGCCAGATGCAGCCACTGTGACTACCACTGGTGGCTATTGCTCAAAAAGAAAAGGAGGGGGAGCACACCACCACAGATAGTAATGTTAAGTATCAATGCAGTATTCATAGCCAAAAGGAAGGCAGATCAGTTTACACAGCACTTTCAGTATTTCATGTTTTCCTATTCAGACTTACTGAAAATTGCTAAGAATAGTGAATTTTAACACTGAAAAAAAAGGATGTAAACATAAATAAATTGTCATTTTGTTTGTTTTCATTATTGATTACAGCACACTCTCATTATTGTTCCCTTCTTTTCTTTTACCTTTAAAGGATTTATAGTATATTAGCATATCTGTACTTTTGCGTGCTAACAGTAAACTTTTTAAACTACTGACAGACGAATCTAAAATTAGCAGTTCATCTGGAATTGTGAACATCTTAGGTTGCAATTTAAAAAAGAACATCAGAAGTACATTGCAAATTCATACAGCATGCATATGTATGTATTTTTCTACTCTCCATCTTTGGAACAGAAGACCAAGTAATTCTGGTTTTAAAAGAATGTGGTACAGATAAAAATATTCCATTACTTATTTCAAAAGCTTTCAACAGTTATTTTACCTCTGGTTTGCACCAACTACTGGTATTGAAATAACGTTCTTTCAAAGGTCTTATGAGAGCTAGGCATCCAGCTACTGTCAGACATGAAAGTCAGAAAATCTGACTATACTTCTACTGAAATATTTGTAACTATAATGTGAAGCTGACTTCTTAGAGCTGCAGTTGGTAACTAATTGGCTATCATATTTTGAAAAAAAAAAAAAATAGAAAATAACTGGCATATATAAACTTGCAATGATTTTTTCAATTTAAATTTTATTCAAATATACCTCACAGGATATTGACTAGAAGTCCATAATCAGAAATTAGAAGTCAGAGCCCACAGAAATCAAAGGGAATTCTGTTGATTTCACACTGGGTTTTCTCTTCTGCATGGATAAAAGGCATTTTAACCCATTTGATTTTGAAAAAGTTTCAGATGCCTATATGATAGTGGAAAGTATCACTCTAAATCTACAGTAATGCAAGGTCAATAATGCTTCTTTGACTGTAAAAGTTAATAAGAAAATTTAGTGCAAGAAGGCTGGTAGAGAGGCTTTTAGGCTGCTAGCATGCTGTACAATGCCAAACCATGACTCAAGATTTTTTTTCTATTCTTGGGTCATTAGCAAGCAGAGTACCTTTTAAAAAATATGTACCTGATTCATCATAACTGAAGGCTGCAAGTTCTTGGGTAACTTTTGTTTTCTACAGACCAGTCACCTCTAGGCAGTTTTTTGAATATTGCCAAGCTCAGGAGGAGAGGAGAATCTACTTGTTCAAAGAGGTTCTTTCAGATCAAGGGACATTTGTCACTCTAACATCAAAAGTATGAACAAGACAAGATTATCTCAGAATAAGCTAGAAGATTTTAACTTTGATATTAAACTCATATTGTGCAGAATTGGGAGTTCTCAGTGAGTAAACAAAACAGAAGATTGTAGATCTATTGCACAAATACTGAAGAAGGAAATAGTGCAAATTAGAGAACTGTTTTGCAATGAGCTGAGTAACATAATAAAGAAGGATTATTAAACAAGAAGTGTGAAAGATGAATCAATTTGGTTTCATGTATTTCCAATATAAAGGCTATTTTCAGCCACTATATCATATTTTATTAAACCAACAAGAAGTTAGTATTTTCTAAGGAGTCATTGTGCTAAGAATACTAGGATAAAATGTGTTCACTCCAGCAGAAAATGTAATGTACTGCATGACTTTTTATCTTGAAAAATGAAAAATAAGGAACAGTAGCCTCAATGCACCTTTCTTCAAAATACTTCAGGGAATACGATTTTTGCATGATGATGATGATTACCAATGCATACAATGTCATATATGTATGTATATGCACATTTTAGGTATGCATATATGGATCTAAATTCATTTAGTTACTTGCATTAAGGTAACAGAAAGTTGTTCCTTTAGCCTGATTGTTTTCTTTTACAAATCAAAGATCCTTTTCAGCAGATTTTTCAGAGAATTGCCTCTCAATAAGGATCATGGAAAAACTAAGCCATATATTTACTTAGAGAATAGTCACTAGGCTTGCATATCACTTTTACAGAGGAACTCTGACCTTTGTTTACATAATTTCAATGTGTTCATGACTGCAGAAAGCCACACAGTGTGTTCAAAGCAGAAAAGGTTTTGAGTAAGACCTATCCCAATGCATAAAAAAGGTGCAATAGTTCAGAGAAATATTTGTTCTGTAGCTGAATTAAATAAATGGATACCTAAAAAGTAACCCTCTCTTTTCCTAATGCCAATCTGAATTGTTTCTTTCCTGTTCACTTGACTGTAATGAAACTTACAGTTGAAGAAAACCTTTCCTAATTTCCTTTGTCATGGGAGAGAAAGGCTCTGCATTGGATTTATGGTAGGCACTGGTAGCTTCCATAATGGTGGCTACATTATATTGTAGTGGGTTTTTTTTGTTTGCTTGTTTTGTGTGTACCTATGTGCTATCTTCTATGAGCTTACTGAGTTAAGACTTATCCTTGATAACTTTGTCTGCATATGTGTTGCAGAATGACTCTAAGAGCAGAACCATAGAGTTCTGGAGGACTGTGCAAGCAAGGCAGGGGGTGGCCCCCACAGGTGGCCGGAGACCGGACCTGGGAGGAGAATGTGGAGGAAGCTGTGGGGGGCTAACCAATACTGTTGTGCCAAGAAGGAGTGGCTGAATACCACTCCTATATATGTGTGAACTGCGTCACAAATAAAGTAGAAGTTGCTTATCACCCATATTGGGTTGGCCTGTCTGCTTCTCCTCGCCGCTTACACATATGCAGTTTTCAGATATACTATGTATATGAGTTTCAACAGAGTCCCTCAGCCTGTTCTCTCAGGTATGAATATTCAGATGCTACTTAGTTGTTCCAGAAGAATATTTCTTTTCAATATAGTATCTTAAGCTCTAAGACCAATACTTACACAGAGTTGAAAGAGTTGGTGTTGGAAGAAATATGGGTGAAGAGTTGTGGATATGGACAAGCAGACTCTTGCACATGTGGCAGGGTAGATTATTTGGCTTATACATTTTGTGTGGAATCAGTGGCTCCTTATGTATGTACTGAGAAGTGATGATGAGTTGTGTACGACGAGCGAGGGGAGCTTTACCTTCCACTGAAAAAGCACATGCATATCCTTATTCCTTCTGTTATTTTTAAATACTAGATTTACTAAAAAATTAGTGTCCTATGAAAGTTCATATTTTGAAGAGTAAGCTGTAAATCATAAACTGAATCTAAAATTAATATCCTTTATATGGAAAACATTCTTCAAAGTAATCTTGAGATGGTACTAGTAAGTTCTGACTGAAAGGGTGTGAGAAAGCTTTCCACTTTCAGAATTTTCCTGAATGAAGGGAATGTATTGATAGGAAGAAAACAATGGATTCTGGAAAAGTCTTCCTGGGTATTTTGTTGTAGTACAAAAATTTGCAAATTATGTAATTAAGGCTCAGATCTTTCTTTTGTAATGTTTACCATTTAAAAATAAAAACATGCACAGCTTGCCATATAAAACAGAATTTAGCAAAACATTGTACACAGCATTAGAACATTCTCTTTTAATGGTTTTATATGAGGCCTACACGCGCAATAGGATTAAAACTTCTATCTCTACATGTATATACTAAGAAGAAGACTCACTAGCTTGGGGAGAATTATGCACAGGATATGTATAGTTAGAGGGGTATGGTCTCATTTCTGACCTATGGAAATGCTGTACTTTGTGAAGAGGTAAAGAGAAATGACATAAGAGCTTTAGGCCGTTTAGGAATTAAGTAAGCCTGACAGTTTTAGATGTTATTTATACAGCTTCACAAATTTTAGAATTGTCAGGGCAATTAATAAAGGTGAATGTTTAAAGTACAGGATATAAACTCC
The DNA here is from genome assembly GCF_034315485.1 of Pezoporus occidentalis. Classification (NCBI taxonomy): domain Eukaryota; kingdom Metazoa; phylum Chordata; class Aves; order Psittaciformes; family Psittacidae; genus Pezoporus; species Pezoporus occidentalis. The sequence continues at coordinate 2,546,926 of NW_026914611.1, read as the reverse complement.
ACATCAGTTCCACACTGTCCATGCAGATGTACTTGCCGAAACACATTCTTTATAATAACCTGCTTAATGATTCATAAAACTATGGTAGAAAAACAACCAGTAGCAGTATTTTTATAAACCTTTTAAATATGCAGTGTGTGTAATGATATAAACATTATTGGTAACTATCCCTGATGATTTTTAGTTGTGTATGATTAGGAAATGCTTTCCTATTTTTAGTAGTTGGTTTCTGGATTTTTTTTTTTTTTTTTTGGTCAGGTTTTACTCTCCTGGCTATTACCTGAAAAGCAAAGAATGATGTTTTAACATATGAGTATCTATCTCTGAAGATATTCTCCATCTCAAACAAATTAACCACACATGAACTGTGCAAGGTGCCAAATACAAGGTCCTTATGCTGGTCAGGGCAATCCCAAGCACAAACACAGGCTGGGCGGAGAACAGATAGAGAGCAGCCCTGAGGATAAGGGCCTTGGGATGTTGATTGACGAGAAGCTCAACATGAGCTGGCAGTGTGCACTCACAGACCAGAAAGCCAACTGTATCCTGGGCTGCATCAAAAGGAGCGTGACCAGCAGGTCGAAGGAGGTGATCCTTCCCATCTACTCTGCTCTCATGAGACCTCACAGGAATAATGTGGTCTGTGGCCTAAAATGTAACAAGTGTGTGGACCTGTTAAAGTGAGTCCAGAGGAGGGCCACAAAGATAATCAAATTGCTGGAGCTCCTCTCCTGTGAAGACAGGCTGAGACAGCTGGTCTTGTTCAGATGGAGAAGAGAAGGCTCCAGGGAGATCTTACAGCAGCTTCGAGTTCCTAAAGGGGGCATGCAAGAAATCTAGAGAGGACTTTTGACAAAGGGATGTAGGGACAGAACAAGGGGGAATGGCTTTAAACTATAAGATGGTAGATTTAGATTAGATGTTAGGAAGTTCTTTACAGTGGTGTTGGGAAGAGGTTGCCCAGAGAAGGTGTGGATGCTCCATCCCTGGAAGTGTTGAGCGACCTAGCCTAGTATGATGTGTGCCTTTGTGTGACAGGGGGGTTGGAACTAGATCTTTATGGTCCCTTCCTGCCCAAACCATTCTATGAGTCTAAGTGTGAGCACCTGTAATATGTTCGGTAAAAAATTAGAAAGAATCTGACTTGCAATTCATAAATTCAAAATGAGTAAAGAATATGATGATTTATTTGCCTGGACACAGGTAGCTGAGAATCTTTGAGCTTTAAAAGTCAAATGTCTGCATTCAAGATAGAGTGGCAAGGCTCACTAAAACTAGGAAAATGCAGTCAAATAAGTGATGTGTTGAAATGAATGTAAATGATTATTTTGCTAAATTACATATCTTTCCTGTGGAAAAATACTAAAAGAACTCATCCTAATATGCAAAGGCATATATACATGTATCTGTATGTATATATGTCTATATGCATCTATGCATATGCGTTTGTCTATGTGTATTTACGTATATGCATGCGTGTGTATATACGTATGTACGTATGTATGTATGTATAGGACAAGATCTCAGTAGCCTTCACCACATGGAACAGTACTTCACAATACCCCTTCAAAGGCAAATGAGGCCATCTGGAGAACTAACAGCTCAAAGGAAGTTACAGGAATTTGAGTGGTATTGAGGCTGTAGCAAACAATCTGTAAAGTAATCCAGGACACAATAAGATCCAACCAGAAATGTTATGCTCTACAGGGTAAATACACTGAAGCACCAGAGCTACTGTTGCTCACCAAAAGGTTTTGTGTCTCTGTGGCAATGGGATGGACAAGGAAGTAATATTTGCTGAGGCGCGGATTGACTCCACAACTCGTTAAAGTTGTAAAGTAGGTATGCTTTTTATTCAGCACTGAGACGCACGAGGATAATTCCTCAAAGTCATGCGTACCTCAGTGTTGTTTCCCTCTACATTTATTCTCTAAAGTTATATATATTCATAAGGTTGCACAACATATTACGTATTCATGTCCTGTCCCCGCTTCGTATTATAATGAGCTAGAAGGGGCTGCGCAGTGCCCCCTCTGGTGGTGGGCAGGGGTCTCAAGATGGAGTAACTGAGCCTTCCTCCTGTGGGTAGGGGCCTTCAAGATGAAGTAAATGAGTCTTCCTCTTCTTGCACTTTTCACCTTTCAGTCTTCACATATGGCCTTAGGGTTTGGTCGGTATCCCAGCCATAAACCATCTGCTTCTCCCCCTTATCAGTAGATTCAGGCGTCTGCTTTTCCTTACCAATAGCTGCTTATCAATAGGACCAGGTGTCTTTGTTCTGCTTAGCAGGCACTTACAACAGACAATACTTTTGTTTAAGCAAGCAAATTCCTCTAACCCCCTTGTACAACCCCCTTGTACAACCCCCCTGTACATTGGTCAACTCTCTGCATCATTGCAGCATAGAAAACTATCCCATTCAGTGCTGGAGGAATGAGGAAAATCTTCCTTGCATGGAAAAAACATTTTCCTGTAGCCCTACTGTACCTGCTAATTACTTGTTTATGAGCACAAAGAAAATAATCCCTTAAACACAAAACATGCCTTTAAGAATACCTAGAATATTTTTTTATCAAAGCAATATTTCGTGCAAATACAATGCAATCTCGCATCTGTAAAACAGACAATTACAATCAACCCATCTTTCTTCCCACAGAACAAGATGGGCAGTTTTAAAAGTACTGCTGGAAATCGTTGTGCAAGAATAAGTACTAATATTCCACAACTTATTTTTTCTCAGAAAAAAAGTATGTGTAACTGTACATACTGATCCCTACCCCTGTCACATTGAGCAGACTGGATCGAGACCCGTATTGTTTCATTTATATATTTGAATAATCCTACACTTCGTTGTGATTGACATATTTTCTAGACGACAAGGTTTCCCTTGTGGTGTGCTTTGTGGAGTGTATTTGGGCTGGAATGCTTTCAGTTTCTAAAGCAAGCATTTGCAGCTATAAACTAGATGCAAGATCTGGCCAAGAGAACAAACTGCAAGAGCTGCAGTGGGTGTTTATTGTTCTTAAAAATCAGCCATTACAGACCTTAAGCAATCTAGGAGATGTTTAGCTGAATTTTGTTTTCCGAGGTTCACTTCGATAAGGAAAAAAGGAGGTGAGAGAAATTGCAGGAGGAGGAGCTGATCCGTCTCAAGGTGGAGCTGTATCTTGTATTAAATGACACTCGCAGATTAAAGCTCTCTGGTGGGGAAGGGCTTAAAGGCTGAGTCAAAAGCCAAGAAGTCTCTTTATTTACGCCTACCTCCGTGCCCGTGGCAATCTGACTAATAACAAACTGCTCTAACAAGAAAGACTAGAAAGAGCAGAGAGCACACAGAAGCAGCTTGCATCTAAAAATCTGACAAACCAAGTGATCCAGTTAAGCTCTGCTGAGCGTTTTGTTTGTTTACTGCATCCAAATGCTTGTAAACAGTTAACTATATGCAGATAAGTCAGCATAGCTGTGAAGTACGCTGTGAATTTTAATTGAGGAAGAAGGACAACTACTTACAGGATAGACTAATGAGCACGCTGCCTGGAAGATTTTTTTTTCGATTGAATGCTTTGTACTTTGTCTTCTGAACAAGGATTTTAACTTTATGGAGCTGTAGTATTGCCAGAGCTTGCAGCAAAAAGAAAGTGTGCATTTTTCACAGGGAAAAAATCACATCGCATTGAAGCAGCTGCTTCAACTGTGCATTAGTGAGCGTTTCAGGGAGCGTTACTGCTGTACAGGTAAGAAAGATTCCAGTTACCTAATCAATTTAACAGTGGAATTTATTTCTCAGTAACAGTGAAATTTATTTTTATGCACGACTTTGTGTAACTTTTATGTTAAATGATGGCTGTTTATACTGTTTTTTCAAACAGTCTGCCAGTTGCATTTATTCAAACTGCCGGCTGTGTAGAATGTGTGTGTTAAGGGAACGCTGATTTCAGATCCCTTGAGGGGGGACGAATGGGTGTTTGTTTTTATTTCCTGAAGTGAAAGAGTGGTCTTAGATGCATGTCTGTGATTTCCTTCAGAATTCGATAAACAGTCCTGACGGCTTTTAGAAATTACCGGTTCTTAATTTGAGATTTTGAAATTCTTCAACATGCAGTTTTAAAATAGCTGAATTAAAACATCCAAATGAACACACACCCCCCCCCCCCCAAGTAAAATAGCAAACTATTTCAGTGTTTTAAAACCACGTTGATTATTATTTGCCAAGCATGTAATGCCTTTGCTATAAAGGGTCTACTTCTGAAAGTATTCAGCATTGCCTCATAGAACTGTGACTTTTTCAGTCCTTTAGAGTGCCTACTGCAAAAAGCTGTTACCATGTGCAGTTAGCAGTGACTTTTCATGAAAGCAGGTAAAAGTTACCATGCAGAATTTGCTGAAAAACCTCACCATGTGAAAAAGGTCAGCTTTGTCAAGACTTTAAAATTAAATTTTACTTTATTATGAATTTAGTTAAATGTTGATAAAAGCAGCTTTTATTTTCCACTAGTAGCCCACTGAGAGGTTCATTACATATCCCCAAGTGTTGAGACAAAAAAAAACAAGAATACAACGGCCCTATTAATTTTTGCTCTGAAGATATGTGTGTGTGAGAGTTCTGGCAGTGGTACTCACAAAAGTACGATGATGATTAAAATGAGAATGTTTTCCACTTGGTGACAAATGTTGTTACTTTCATCTCTGAGAGGAGGGCTCTCATTTTTACAAGCTAATTTCTCAATAAGCACTAGAATGCAACATGTTTTTCAGATGGTTCCCCCCCCCCCCCCTTTATTTTTGCTCAGGGACTTTTTAACTGCAGTTTAAATTTGATGCAGATTGAAGCTGGAATTCCTACAGAGAAAAAGTGTACAGAAATGAAGTCTAATAAGTCATACAGTAGGTTTAAAACTGGCATCTGTGTCAAAAGCCTGCATTTTTTTTTACCTTGGGTCACTGGAAGGGATATGGATGCATGTAAAGCAAGGATTACTGTCTAGCTTAATATGATTCTAGAATTATTCTGCATACTTCAAAATAACATCTTGACATGTTGTTTCTCATCCAGTACTTCTGGGGAAAACAAACTTAAAGACATGTATGTTAAGCATAGGCAGCTAGAGTTCAAGGAGTTTTACAGGAGACAATAAAATTATTTGTAGTACAGAAACAAAGATGAAAGGTCATATGTTTAAGGACATTTTTTCTTACACTATGAATGTCACTATTCTAAAATCATACATCTACTCCCACTTATTAGGAACTGCTAATGGATAAAATCATAATTCACTGTGCTGTTGTTCCTTTTTGTGTGTGCGTGATACTCATACCACAGTACTTAAGTGTTTACATGTATAAATCTTTGCAATCTGTTTTAAGAGAAGCCTTGAGAAATGGTGTTGCTAATAATAAAGGTACATGATAATTAAAATATATAGATGAGATGCCAGATTATATGGCCACACTGTAAGAGTGTTCCTATATGTAATTGAGTAGATTCTTGTAAAAGGTTTCTACTCTTTCTGAAATTAACCCTTCAGATGGTTATGCAGTGACACTGTATATTTCATGTTTCAGTAGCTTTCTTTGAAAGATTAAGTGACCCTTATTAGATAGGTTACTTAAGAAGCTGATTAGTTCAGTCCTAGAATAAATAGCCCACCCTCCAAAAAGTTCTGTGTTTTAAATCTTCCATGAAATTGAAAAAGTATTTATTTATTTTTAGCAAATGTGGAAATATTTAATTAAAGATTATAAACAGTGATTTCACTCCATCTCTTATTACCCGTGTTCTTGTTAGACAACCTTGACAGAAAAAAAAAAAAGAATCTTCAAATAAAGTGTGGCAAAAAATAATTAACACCAGTTATAACAATGTGCAATGTGTAAATTTGCCTGTGACTCCACAGTTGTACTGTAATGATGCATTTGTCAGGTATTTCAAAGTTCAAGATCAGCTTGACAGATGATAATTTAAGTTACATAACATAGAGATCATAACTGGTGGTCATTTTTAACTTGTAAAGCATAGTTAGTACCATGTATGTTTCAGATCTTTTGCAGTAATTAATGATTATAATAACTGAAAGGAGCCTAATAATCTAAAAATAATGCTTGACCCTTGCCTACGTATTTCTTCTGACTGTACTGCATTGTCAGTTTGTTCTTTTTTATTTTGTGTACACAATTATTTAATGCTTATGTTATCTACAAACATATTACACTAGTATGTGCTGTGTTTCCGCTTTCACTTAATATCCACAAACTATAATACATGCATTAAAATTTCAGTAAAGAAAAATTAATATTTTTGTGTACTTTTTTTTTGGCTTGGAGGTACAAGGGTTACAGAGGAAATACCTTTGATTTATACACACAATGCAGAACCAAAGGAGAAATTCCTTGTATCCTGACTGAATGGGCTTGTTCTCACCTCATACTGCTGAACCAAACCAAATCTTTCTTCTCTTCAGCAGCTAGACAACATTAAGTTGAGCTTAGTAATGTACTCTAAAAATCTGCAGTGCTATATGGTGACACAAAGCAACTATCCAAAATATTATATTAGCCTTGATATAAATTGCTTAGGGCAGTAACTTATTACTTTTGTCCACTGGCAAAACATTCTATATAATATAAAGTCAACACACTCCTGATTATCTCCTGCTTTGGGTATCAGCATGGAAGTACTGAAGCACTCCCATTATTATTGCTTATTGATTCAGTACATTAAATTATATTTTTCTCTCTTTAGAAAATAATTCAAATGTTTTGCATGATATAATATTGTTTGCAAAGTGAGGTAGCTTAATGAGAATTACTAGGAATTGTTATTGCTCTTCTACATCCCAGAAATAAAAATAAAAATCAACCCTGTGAAACCATTACCTGACTACTTTTCCTTTTTCTTCTTTTTTTTTTATTTTTTTATATTTTTTTTAATTTTTTATAGACTCTGCTGGGCAACATGAAGCTCTGGATTTTTATTCTATATTCAGTTGTCGTTGCATCTGATCCTTTCCACTCTCAGTCTTCTTTTTCTTCAGTCAGAGGATCTTGTCAGAGTTCGTGTTCCTGTGAAGAAAAGGATGATACCATGATTATAAATTGTGAAGAAAGAGGCATCAAGATGGTATCAGAAATAAATGTCCCACCATCACGGCCTTTCCATCTTAATCTGTTAAACAATGGCCTGACTATGTTACATGTGAATGATTTTGCTGACCTTGTTAATGCTATCTCTCTACATCTTGGTTTTAATAATATTGCAGATATTGAGCCTGGGGCTTTCAATGGTCTCAGCCTTCTTAAGCAACTTCATATCAATCACAATTCTTTAGAAACACTTAAAGAAGGTATGTTTAATGGACTGGAAAATCTGGAGTTTCTTCAAGCAGACAACAATTTCATCACAGTGATTGAAGCAAGTGCCTTCAGCAAGCTCAACAGGCTTAAAGTGCTTATTTTGAATGATAATGCCATTGAGTATCTTCCTCCGAATATATTTCGTTTTGTGCCGTTGACCCATTTAGACCTTCGTGGAAACCAATTACAGACACTGCCCTATGTTGGTTTTTTGGAACACATTGGTAGAATACTAGACCTTCAGTTGGAAGACAATAAATGGGCCTGTAACTGTGATTTGCTGCAGCTGAAAATATGGCTAGAAAACATGCCTCCTCAGTCAATTATAGGTGACATTGTATGCGATAGTCCTCCAGTTATCAAAGGTAGCATCTTAAGTAGATTGAAAAAAGAATCACTTTGTCCTACTCATCCTGCCAATGAACTTGAAGATCCTTCAGGGTCACTGCCCTTGGTTGTAACCACCTCTATCAGTGATAGTCACCTATCAACTAAGGTGATTCCTATCCTGAAAGCTCCTACTAAAGAACCAAGTTTAGTGCTTCATACTTCAAAGCCTACTACTGAGTTTCCAGGAATCTACTGTCCTGTCCCCTGTCACTGCACCAGCCATATGCTCTCAGGAGTTCTCATGCACTGCCAGGAGCGAAATATTGAAAGCTTGTCTGATTTAGGACCCCCTCCTCCAAATCCTAAAAAGCTAATTCTAGCTGGAAACATTATTCAGGCAATACTGAAATCAGATCTTGTGGACTATGCTGGCCTGGAAATGCTTCACCTGGGGAACAATCGCATTGAAATCCTAGAGGAAGGATCTTTCACAAATCTGACTAGACTGCAGAAATTATATCTCAATGGCAATCATCTTACAAAGCTGAGTCAGAATCTCTTCCTTGGCCTTCAGCACCTTGAATACTTGTACCTTGAATATAATGCCATCAACGAAGTTTTGCCAGGGGCATTTAATGTAATGCCAAAACTTAAGGTCCTTTATTTGAATAACAACCTTCTGCAGGCTTTGCCACCCCATATCTTTTCAGGTGTTCCACTTACCAGATTAAATCTGAAAACAAACCAATTTTCTCATTTGCCTGTGAGCAGTGTCTTGGATGAACTGGATATGCTGGTACAAATTGAACTTGAAGACAACCCTTGGGACTGTACCTGTGATTCTGTTGCGTTGCAGAAATGGATACAAAAACTGAGTAAGAATACAATGATGGGTGATATTTTTTGTAAATCTCCAGGACACCTGGCAAAAAAAGAGCTGAAATCCCTGAACAGTGAAGTCTTGTGTCCAGGTTTAATAAACAGCCCGGCTTTACCAACTCATGCCAGTTTTGTAGTTGTGACAACTTCTACTACTACTACCAACACCGCAGACACCATCTTGAGGTCCCTTACAGATGCTGTCCCACTTTCTGTTCTAATACTAGGACTTCTAATTGTGTTTATAACTGTTGTATTTTGTGCAGCAGGAATAGTTGTTCTTGTTCTTCATCGGCGACGAAGATGCAAAAAGAAACAAGCGGATGATCAAATGAGGGATAGTAGCCCCGTTCACCTTCAGTATAGCATGTGTGGGCATAAGACAACACACCACACAACGGAGCACCCATCTGCAACTCTTTATGAGCAACGTATGGTTACTCCCACGGTTCACGTCTACCGCAGCCCATCCTTCAGTCCCAAACATACTGAGCAACAGGAAGAGGGAAGTGAGAAGGAAGCTTATGATTCCAAACATCTCTGCCGAAGTCTCCTGGAAAGAGGGAACAGTTCACCTCTTACAGGTTCAAACATCAAATATAAGGCTACAGATCAGTCTGCAGAGTTTCTTTCTTTTCAGGATGCCAGCTGCTTGTATAGAAACATTCTTGAAAAAGAGAGAGAACTTCAGCAACTAGGGATCACAGAGTATCTAAGAAAAAATATTGTCCAGTTCCAGCCTGACATGGAAGTTCATTATCCTGGAACACATGAAGAGCTGAAGCTAATGGAGACACTCATGTACTCCAGGCCAAGTAAGGTTATTCTAGAACAAACTAAAAATGAGTATTTTGAACTCAAAGCTAATTTACATGCTGAGCCTGACTACCTGGAAGTCCTGGAGCAGCAAACATGAAGTGATACTACTTCGGGCTGCGGACGAATTTCTGTAATTCTGTTTTTAGTTGGAACCATTGTAAATAAAAGTGCCTTATAATAACATGTCAACAGTCAGACCTTAAGCACAGCAGTAATCCTAGCAAAAAAAAAACTCAGGGATCACTGTGGGAAGCCATGGGGTTATGTGCAGGCAATATGTCTTACCCCAAGTTAAACATGAACTTTGTGTGATTGAACTGTGGGAGGAAGGTTGGTTATTGAAATATTCCTCAACATTTTTAAAAAGTGTGTATGGCACTCTCCATTCTGTACCTGACCTATGGAAAAATATGTTCTATTTACTTCTTTTTCCACTCAATTTAATTAGATTCCTTTAAAAAAAAAAAAAATCACACCTGTGTTTGTAGTTACAAGGTTAGAGTGGATTGGTTAGGTTAGTACATGCACTGCATTCATGACCACTGTCTACAGCTGCACCTAACATACTATTATAATAAATATGAAAGAATTAAAATGGCATACTAAATGTCAGTTAAAAAAAAACAAAACAACCCACACAGAAAAAATATTTTTGTCTGTGCACCCAGAACCTGCAAATATTTAAGTATTTTACATGAAACTTCATTCTGTGCATTCTGTATCAGTATGTGGAGCAAAAAATATGTAACCGTTTTTACCCAGCATCTTCAATGAAGAAAAAAGCAAGCCTTTTGAATTAAAAACAAACCTTTTCCTACTTTCCCTACCTGATAGCTTTACCTAAGTTTGGACAATCTTTTCTTGAGCTGCTGCTATAAAATATTGTGCATCACTGGTGTTTCAACTCATAATCCTGGACAATTTGAAAAGCTACTGAGAATCAACTGTAAATATGTTACTGTGTTTAATAAGTCTGGGTTGTTTTTTTTTTTTAATATATATCTATATCTATATATAAGTAACTTCTGTGCTGGCTTTAAATATTCTTGGAAAAAAAATTAGTTTGCTGTGGCTAGGAACTTCAAAGTGCAAATACAGGTCCTTTTCCATCCTACCCTAAAGCAGCTCCCAGACAGAACAACTGCAACAGTACAGACATGTGGAAGAATGATAGTATTTAGCTGTTTGTACAAAAATAGGTTATATTTTCTGAAATTAGAACCTAATGTGTTGTGGGAAAAATAGGTAAAAAAAAAAGTAGAACACTGCAGGTTTATTTTTGCAATGAATTCTTGCTAGATTTATATTTGCTATTTATTCTGTATAATTTTGTATTTTTTTTTCAATTGACAAGAAAAGAAAAAGCTTATTCCTGGCTGCCTTTCAAGCAAATCAAGGAACTGCTCTCTATCAATGAGAAAGAAATAAAGAGGGTTTTTTAATGTCTTTTTCTTAAAAGAAAGACACTCCTTCTTGTAAAGAAGGAAGCAACTCCTGCATGCACAAGTTTAAAATTGTTTGGGAAATAAACACAACGATTCTCACTCTTGTCATATGGACAGAAGCATCTTGTCCAGAGTGCAGTAATTCCATTCAATTTTTGTGCATGAATGACATAGTGCCAAAACACAAATTCTGACCTGCATTTATCTTCCTCTAAGCAAATCTTTTTGTAAACTGACTATGCATGAACTGGTTTTCTTTTCTAATTTGTATTTGTAGAGCTGAAGATCAGTGTCATTAGTACATATCCACCTATGTATGCTAAACTTCTCATTGAAGTCCTGATAAAAGTTATTGTTTAGTTCACCTTACTGTTGACATCTTACCTATTTGTATATACAAATATGAGTTCTTCATATTGTTTGTACATACCTTTCTGAGAGAAAATTTCCTGTGCTGCATACAAAATTCAGATTCTCATTTCTTTCAAATCTGCATAGAGTTAATGACCTTGATGGTGCTAGACTAATTTGTGTAATTTGAGGATCTGACCACATGTTGTTTCTGTTAGCGAATCAACTTCCTCATTAAGATTTTTGAGGTGTTATAAATTTGCTATGGAAGTAAAAAAAATCAAAATTTCAGTTTAGTTAGAGAACAAGTATTATTTCCGCTTCCTATGACTGTGAATAATTTAGTTCAGAAAACCTTTGTATTTAGGAGGATTAGGAAGAGTAACTGGTATAGCAACAATAAAATGTATTTGTCTTATGGCTGTCATTATTCCAGATAAGTAAACAGAATGCTAAATACTATTTCTGCAGGTAAGGGTGAGACAAAAGGGCAAATGCAGCTACATAAACTTTACGTTAACTTAATTATCTAAATAACTGTCAGTTATTTTTAGCTGTCCTTGCATATTCAAGATATGTGAATGGGCTTCATAGGGGTGTCATGCAACTTATGGAAACCCATGCACTGATCTAGATGAGCAACTGGAACCTTGGTGGAGTGGCTTAGAGCATCAAAGTGACACTAGATATCTGCATTTAAGCAATTTACTTTTCAAAAAAACCCAAACAAACCAAGTAACTTCTTTATCTGAAGTTAAGATTCAATGAAAATCAAATTCAGTCAATGGAAGTGATACTAGAAAACTGAATATTAAATCAGACCCTCTAACATTGTTTGTTGTAGGATTTTAAGAGATCTCAAATTAGTACAGAGGAAAAATACCCAACAAAACCACAGAACAAAATGGTTCATGGTACTTGATAACAGGGTTTACTGTTTCAGTTTTTTTCATTTCAGTAGTTATTTCCACTAGTAAAAAATGGGAGTAAAAATAATACCCTGCAATTGGCAAGATGAAGGGACATGATGATTCAGGCCCTCAAGCATTGATTTAAGAGAAGTAGCTTCAGACTAAAGACAATTGCCACATGCACAGATGTCACTTTGCTTAGCTGCTAACAGTTATTTGGCAGAATGTTGAGGACAACTGTGTGGCAAAATAGCCTTTGTTGTAGTCTCAAAGCATCAGAAAGAAGAGTGATTTAAATTAATGTCAAATCAACTCAGTTATACAGCTGTATCAGAGCCTCACTCAGCAGAATTAAAGTGAGCTTTAGCTTTTAGCTTCCCCTTAGCAGGGAGATTCACATAATTCACGTGTAAGGGCAACTGTACTCTGTGGCAGTCTGCAACTCTGCAAGTGGTTTTGCAGTATCTAGGAATCACTAGAATGTGGCACGTTATCTACTTTCCCATCATCTGTCTCTACTGGGCTGCCATGTAGTGAAAGCTTGCAGGATGAGGAGGGAGGGGTCTGGCTATAGCCTCCCCTCTTAGTAACGTCCTCAGACAGTGATTTTTCCAGCTATGAGGAAACTTTGTATTGCCAGAACAAAAAGGAATGAGAATATGGCCTTATGTGATTATTCTCCAGGTGAATAGTATCAGTATCTGCTGATAAAAATAAAATCATGTCATAAGAAAAGTATAATGTACCAAAAAAAAAAAAGCAGTATCTGATTCTAACAGTTCCTTGGAACATTTTCATCATAACAACTAGAAATGTATCCTTAATGTTATTTGTGTTTGCAGAAAGTTGGAAGGGATATTCAGAAATGTTTCCTTAATACCCTTGTCTCTTTTTAATTTTTTTCTGATGGCAAGGCACAGTTAAGTGGTCTGATACAATTCACTTAACTAGATAACAGAGGTTGGAAGGCAAAGCGTGTTTGACAGTTTGCAACTAAATGGATATATTTTTCTCCTAACAGCACAATAGCTTAATTGAGTGTGATAAGTACTTCACCAAGCACACTGGTGTATATGGCAGCTATGTTATCATTGTTAGGGTACCTCAAGTTAACCAACACTACCATTTTTCCCCTCACATCTGAGTGAAGAAATTATATTCCATAACACTATAGACCTGTTCCCTAAATAAACAGATATTAAAGCAATTTATTGCATTTTTTAAAACTTTTTTAAACTTTTAAACTTTATAAAAGTTAAATGTATTTTTCTTTCTTTTTCTTGCTACTTTCTTTTTCTGCTATAGGTATTTGTCATACAGACTTTTAGTACCAGTACTTAAATATACATTACTTGCAGCGATGCTTCTCCAAGCTTCTAAACAGCTTGAAATACACCAAAACAAAACCAAACCCCCCAAAACCCCCTTCCATCAAAACCCGCAAATTTACACATAAATTCAAGTATTTGTTTATTCAATATTAGTCCAATATTTTCACACATTATTCTCTGCTGGAATGACAGATCAACCTTTCTGTAACCAAATTCTAGGCTGGAAATGAGTTCATCCTTTTATCAATGATGAGTCTAAACCAGAGGTTTTTCACCTATAGTCACTTTTTCTTGATTGTAATTGAAGGATCAAGTTTTGGCCACTCTTTGCATGACAAAAAAGTCCCCAGTATGACCCAAAACAAGGGGTGTTTACAATGTGCAACTTATTTGTATTTACTTAGTAGAGATTACTAACTGTATAGTATGCTAAACTGAAAAGATAAATTTGTCTGGGATATCAAACCACCTTATAATGATCCACTTCTGGTGTGTTAATAAAAAAGGGGTATTTATCACAAGTAAAACATTATTTCACATTTTAAAGTAATAGTGCCAAGGGAAAACATGCAGACTGAATCTCATCAGAAAGGATTCTGAGAATGCCATTATCTACAGAAGTAAACTTTATTAGCCACACCAACACAATCTGTAAGTTTCACAGAGGTGCACTGAAATCATTATGAGGAAAAGAAAACCCAGCCAAGCGCTTGTCTTAATTCAAAAGATCAGCTGAAAAACTTCGCATTTCTCTTCTCTTCTCTTGTGCTCCCCAGCACAGAATGCTTTCATTTCCATTAATGAATTTCCTGCTCAGCTGTAGACAGACCTCTGGCAGTACAATCCACTGTGGCAACTGAAACCTACTCCATGGTGAGGTTTTGCAGTGTTTGCATTGCCTTAAGTGGTCACTTCCTCTGGGACTCAATGTTTGGTGCACCCTGTTGGATTTGAGACAGAGAAGATGGATCTACTACGGGCCCTGCATTAGAAGTCAAAAGACCTGTCCCTGTTTGACTTTCTGAAGCTTATGGTATTCTTGATCATGTTCAACAGTTGGTATCAAATCTTTTTATTCCTTGAAACAGGAGAAAATTGTAGCTGGAATAAATATAGGGAAGTTAATTGCCATACTGAAAAGATACAGCATTGTTTTTTCTGCACATTTCCTAACAGTTAGCTTTGGCTTTTTGACATAACAGAACAAATTCTTAAGAGCCACAGTTTAATGGATAGCAGCTAACCTCAAGGAAGAAAGTAAAACACCAGATTCTGTTCAGCTCTATGAAAGCAAGATGTGAAGAACTTTTATTTATTCAGGTTCACCAATGTGGAGTGCAAGTGCATGTGCACAGCACATTTCATGAAGCATTTACCAAAGTTTTGTGTTTTAAGACATGAACTTCAAGATATTCACAGTATGTTTCTCCTATTACTGCTGGAAGGACTGATTCTACTCCTGCTATTACTTTTGTTTTTGCAATGGAATGATGGAACACAGAAAAGAAAAATTTGGTTTCATATTTCAAGGAGAAATGTTATTTATTGTAACTTCAGCTGTTTACCTTTGTAGATCAATTCATCGAGATTATTTCGAGGTGAATTGTTTTACAAGTTAAGAATTTTTTAAATTCTTCCAGTTGTAACTAGTTACCAAAGAAACTACAGGAGAATAGTACTTAATTGTTCAAACAGAAAGAAGTCTGAAACCTTTTACATACGCAGAAATCTGATGGAATGTTAGCATAGACTTGCACTTTAAACTGTAAAATAGATTTTGCTACATCGTAAAAGTTACTGTTATTTTTATTTTTGCATTTTTTTAACTTCAGAGCCAACATAACACTTTCATAATGAAACATATTTGGGTGAAATACATATTAAATGGTTCCATACTAAGAAATAAAAAAGCTCATGAATATTATCTGATACACTACCCTCCCTTCCCCATTTTTACGTGCTGAATATGTGCAGTGTGCTGTTAAAAAAGTTCCTTTCCTGGTCAAGGAGACCAAATAAGAAGATAAATTCTTCTGTGCCCTTGTTATATGCACTTTATGGGAAGTAGAATGTTATGGATTCCCATCCCTGTGGTGCAGTATGTTCACGTAGTTCATATTTAATATAATTGTCTAAGTTCAGACTTAATTAAATGCATGGCATTCTTAACAGAAAGGATTGACCTAACAATCCATCTATGCAATCATGTTCTTTTGTTAATGGAAGGTTCTTGCAACTGCACTTTTTAAAAAGATCCTGTGTGAAAAATATCTTTTGAATATGCTAGATCAGACCCCAAAGATCCCCTCACATTGTTACAAAACTTGGTAAGTTGCAAGAGTCCACACTACCAGTGCTGGGCTAGTTTATGGACATCCAGACACCCTGGATCTTTGGGTAACAAAGAGGAGAGTAAAAAACCCTCTAAGGTCATGTGTTACAAGGAAGAGTTTTTGAGAACAGTTAAAGATTTAGATTGCTCTTTTCATCTGGCCTGAGGTGTTCAATATTTCACAGCACTGTATCATATGATTTAAAGAAGAATGTAAAACATTAAGAAATCAGAATTGTAGTATTTAAATGCCACTATTCACAGAAGGTAAATAATTCCTTAAGGTATTATGAAATGATTAAGATATGGAGATTTTAACTGCCTCATATGTTATGTATTTTTAAGTAATGTATCACTTCAGGAGAGATGGGGAGGAGGTACTGTTGCTATCAATTGACCACTCATGCATTAAGATTTCCTGAAGGGAATGTGCTGAGGATAGCTATCTTAATGCTGCCATACATGATACTATGAAGGCTGAATCATGTTCTATAGATTCTAAAGCAATTGTTTATTATAGGATGAAATCTGTCACTGCTCTAAGCACTGAAGTGTTATCTGAAGACAACTGGACTTCTTGCATTATTATTTTTATTCATAAGAATGACCACAGAACAAACTGAATCTTCATTATTTCATATATAAAAGCAATCTTGTAAAGAAAATGATGCCTCCTTAATTTTTGATTCATGTTGTGATCCAAGGGCCATTAAAGCTAAGGAATGGTGTCTTTTACGCATCATCATCCTCATCCTAGATGGTTGGTTTGTCTGTGCAGATGTATATAGTAAAAAGTGTACAAAAACTTAGGGATGCTGATGTACCAAGTTTTTGCTGTCACTATTCTTTATATAAGGCCAAACTATATGTTAACTTCACAAAAATTATTCCAAAGATTCCTGTGACACTGTCTCCTTAAAAAGTGGAAAGTACGTGTCTTTTCCCCCCCTCATTTTTTCTAGCAGTTAAGTATGTAATGAAGATCACAATATAGGTTATGAAGGTCAATATCAATAGTAAACACCTAAAATATGTTTGAATGCTAATAAAACCTTCTTCACTAGGAAGGGTAGTGCAGCACTGAAATGTGTTAGAGTATCCATGGGACTGTAGTCTCCAGGAGATTTTCAGGACTTTGCTGTACGAAGTCACAGCTGGTCTAGAGAAAGCAATTGCCCTGCTCAAAACAGAGGATTGGACTAGACAGCTTGCAGAGGTCCCTTCCAGGCAAAGTATTTGCAGTTCTAATACAGTGCTACAAAAGAATATCGAGGGCAAAGTAGAAGAGTCTTTCTCTTCTATACATAGGCTTCCTGATTGTGAAGTTCAGGAAACCGGTGATGCTCATCAAACACTGTTGTGAAATAAAGGATATTCAACGAACTTCTGTAAGATACAGAGAAGTGGTAATATCAATGCTGCATTAAATCAAAGAGTATTTCTCTACTGTTAGCAAGAATGCATGTGAAATGTAGTTACCTAAGTTTATTGTTAAAACTTTTTTTACATAACTGATGATTTCAAATTTCTAAATAAAATGCTGAAACTATCTGAAACCCTTGAAGACTAATCCATTTCTGTACTAGTCAAATGAATGAACCTTGTTTGCTTGACATACTACTGCTGTAGCTCTTCACACATTTCAAAGATAACAATAATCTTTTTCAGAATATCTTTCAGTCTTTAACAGTTCTTACCTTATATATTCTATTTTTCACAAGGCCAAATTATTACTCAGTATATGATTATTTTACATTTTAAATTAAAAATATTTTTTCATAAAATTATACTTTAAATCTTTCAAATTATGAGGCAGCAGTTAGAGCAAGATCCCATCTAAATGTGACTGATGTACTCAAATCAGGATCTATTTGATATAAATAGATTTTGATTGTTACAAATTTTATGACAATTTGCTTACCTCTACAGTCAAGGATTTGGAACAGCTGTTGGTTTGTGTTTTTTTTTCAATTTGCTGGCAGCAGTAACCTCACAGAGAACTGCTACTCCTAAAAAATCTACCTAGTAAAATAGCATTTAGAATCACTAAACCTAGCAAATTATCCTAAAAATATAATTCTTTCAGTTTGTTGATGTACACTCAGATATTTTCTTCCTCAACTTAATTTTTCACTTAGCTAGGAGAAGATTTGTAACTGTATCAATGGAATTTTTAAATAGTATGAAATTTTTAGACTTTAATGATTGAAGTAAGAATACTTGATTCCAATAAACACATAATAACAGACGTGTATAATAATAATTTGTTACACATTGATTATCATCACATCAGTTAATTGTCTTGGTTATTATCATCTTTTGGGTTATGAACGTCTGCAGGTAACACTGTGTCACTTTCTCTTCCCATCAAAAATCTAAGAATGTCAACTGTTTCAGAAAGATGACTTAGAAAATTTACTAATTTCTTACAATGGGACTACTTAAAAGGACATATTTATCCACATATATTTTTCTGAAATGGATATCTCTTTGGTTTTCATTACACTTCAGATAATCTCAGAAAATAGAGAAGGCATGGCAATATTAATGCTCAGCAGAGGAAAGCACTGCTCTAATTGCAGTGCTTCTTGCTAATGTTAATTAGTAATCCATCTTTTCACAGTCTTTGCATGGTATTTTATCTATTACCTGAAACCAGATACTTCCATACAGATTTAGAGGAAAAAATGCATGCAATGACATTTTCTATTTTCTTATACTCTTCTCTAGGTATGTACTTTAGTAATTCTTGGAGACCAGATACTAAATGGATCTTTGGTTTGGCCTAGGATGACTGTTAGTTATATGCATAGCTCATAATATGCACTTGTGTAGGATCACCGTGGAAACCAATTTTCTCAGAAATACCTATAACTACGAGTGCTTTCTTGACATTTTTCAATGGAATCTTTTTAATAGAAATTCCTCATAATTTCCATTCTTATATTCATGTATTATCTTAAGCTTGTAAATTAAGCATCTGCAAGATTGTACAAACCTGGATGTGTTTCTACCAGAGAAATTACTTAGCTACTTCAGGAGGAAGTGAAAAATTCAGATGATCAAAGTAATCGCAGAGGATCATCTGTAAAAATTTAATGAAGTAACTGCTACTTTAAGCTTAAATACAGACAGAAGAGTTCAAAAGGTTTTTGTGTAAATGGACACAAAAATGCTTCTTACTCCTACAATTTGAAAGTAGAAAATTAGACACTAGGAATGTAGTTATTCAATATTAATGTCAAGCAAAATTGATTAACTACATATGAAAATACACTCCTATAAACACTTTCTTTCCACATAATTTTTTTTTTTTCAGACAGGAAAGTCCTAAACAGCTATGGAAAATAATTCAGCTAATTCACAGGCATACATACTATTCTGTTAGCACTGATTTGAGTCCTTGGTCTCACTTCTAATAGGAAGATCCAAGAGAGGACTGAAAAATGTAAACATTGTTTTAATCAAAACAGCTGTAGAAAACCCAACCCAAACAAAAAAAGACCCATACAAGACCCACACCCCAAAACCAAGATATAAATCAAAGAAGTCATTAAGAAAACAAAAAAAAAAGGTAAAGAGGTAAAAAAATTTCAAGTACTGATCACTGCTGTCTGCATAGCCTGTCAGTATTTCTCTTCAACATCTGTTTTGCTTCTTTTTTTTTTCTCCTTTTTATTTTCTTCTTCTTTTCTTTCTTTTTTCTTTTTTTCCTTTTTTTCTTACTTAAATATATGTATAACTTTGTGGCACAAATAAATTTAGGTTGTGAGGTTTTTAGGTGGCATAATTCTAGGTGTTGCTCACTACTGGACAATGTCAGTATTTATTCAGGGCTTTAAAAACAAACATATGTCTAAGCTCCTAATAAACATACTAGTGTACAACTCCTTACTTAGTGTATTTTCTCTTTTGTGGTAAAAACATCACAATACAAACAAGGTGTTGGTTGATGAGAAACTTAACATGAGCCAGCAGTGTGCTCTTGCAGCCCAGAAAGCCAACCCTATCCTGGGCTGCATCAAAAGGAGTGTGACCAGCAGGTCGAAGGAGGTGATCCTGCTCCTCTACTCTGCTCTCGTGAGACCTCACTCGGAGTATTGTGCGCAGTTCTGGTGTCCTCACCATAAAAAGGACATGGTACTGTTGGAATGAGTCCAGAGGAGGGCCACAAGGATGATCAGGGGACTGGAGAACTCCCGTATGAAGACAGGCTGAGAAAGCTGGGGCTGTTCAGCCTGGAGAAGAGAAGGCTGCATGGAGACATCATAGCAGCCTTCTAGTATCTGAAGGGGACTATAAGGGTGCTGGAGAGGGACTCTTCATTAAGGACTGTAGTGATAGGACAAGGGCCAATGGGTTCAAACTTAAACAAGGGAAGTTTAGATTGGATGTAAGGAAGAAGTTCTTTACTGTAAGGGTGGTGAGGTACTGGAATGGGTTGCCCAAGGAAGTTGTGAATGCTCCATCCTTGGCAGTGTTCAAGGCCAGGTGGGAGAAAACCTTGGGTGATATGGTTTAGTGGGAGTTGTCCCTGCCCATGGCAGTGGTGTTGGAACTTGATGATCTTAAGGTCCTTTCCAGCCCTAACTATTCTATGATTTTATGGTTCTACAGTTTATATGGAGAGAGGAAAAAGGAAAGGAATTATAGCTCAGTCTGCCTTGGAAGTTTTCATCAAAGTTCAGCCTGATGGAAAAATTGTGTTTTCAAGACCCTCAGTATTTAAAACAGGAAGACATTTTCTTTTTTCCTTCTTTCTTCATTTTTTTTCCAAAACAATACCATTTCTTTTTTCTGTTGAACACAGTTTTCAATAATTAAATGTTTCAGTTTGTCAGACTGTTTTGAGATTACTCACCTCTTATTTTTCATAAAATTTGTAAGATGGGAGCCTATGATTTTATTTTGCTTTTTTTTCAGTTGAAAAAATTTATTCATTTAGCAACACCTTCTATTACATCTTTACAATTTTCTGTCTATCTTGATTTCTGGAAAACTTAGCCACAATAAAATGAGAGGAGTGTAGGAAATGCAGACTGCAAGATGGCAGAGTACTGGGGTGGCTCTGATACAAGTTTAGTATCTGTAACCGCCAAAATTGGATTCCTTTCCTTTCCTACTACTCATCAACACATTTTCCTAGAACCTCAGTTTCCAAACAGTGGAAGGACAATACTTCGTGCTATTAAAATGAAGGGCTACTTCTGTTCATATGCATATTGGATTGCCTCAAATATGTTAGGTTATAGTGGAAGCAAAGATAATCTTTCTTTCTAAGAAGAAATCACAAGAAAGAAAAAATGTCTAAGGGCTTTCCAATCTGGAAATCTAAGCTTCTAAACAGGAAAAGTTTAAAAAAAAGAAGCAAACATAAGAAATTACAGAACTGACGAGAAATTACATCATCTATGAATAGGAGTTTTTAATACTATTATTTTTTGCTACCATGTTATCATCTGAGATGTTAAATGCCCTCCCAAGCCCTCTTAAATGTCTCTAAAGCACCCAGAAACCTATAAATGTTCTGTAGCTAGTATAGGACATTGGCTGTCACTGCCTAGTGCTGTATATTACTGCGCATATATATATTTATGTATATATATTTTAAGGAGGAAGTTCTTTACTGTGATGGTGATGAGGCACTGGAATGGGTTGCCCAGGAAAGTTGTGAATGCTCCATCCCAGCGGTGTTTAAGGTCAGGTTGGACAGAGCCCTGGGTGACATGGTTTAGTGGGAGGTGTCCCTGCCTATGGCAGGGGGGTTGGAACTAGATGATCTTAAGGTCCTTTCAAACCCTAACTATTCTATCATTTATGATATATGCACTATACTGATCCAGAAAACCCACAGGGAATAGAACTTGAGCAAGTGCAGGACCAGGGCTTGCCATTTTGATGTATTAAGGAAGTAATAAGGATTTGCTATTACTGAAGTGCAGTCATTGAGAATTTAAGGAGTAAATGTACTAAATTTCCATGACTATTAGCATTTTCCTATAACACTAGTCAAATTCTTATTAATTCATGCTGGCAAAGACATTGTAGCATCTAGATAATAAAGAAACATTTTATTAAAGACTTACTTTAGGTAAAATGTGGTTTTCAATATATATGGAATAAAAGTCACTCTGAAATGATAGCGTGAGTGAGTCCTTTGTTTTCCTTCACCTCTGTATAGTCATTGTAGCCACATGAATGTGGGAGAAAGAGGAAAAAAAAGAACAGTATTTGGTGCTTGTTCCTCTTGACTTGTAGAGCTGAATAGGAAAAACAAAGAGGCAATATACTTACATTGAGTTCATTTTCCAAGTCCCTGTGACAAAACTAACCTAAATGACCAAGGCAGTAAAAGCATTACTCATTCTGTTTTCTAAATGTCTACAGAGACGTTTTCTTATAGCAAATACAAGGGGGAAAAAAAAACAAACAAAAAAAAACTTTAAAAAAAAAAGGCTACTAGCTTACTGTAGGATCTGTCAGGCAAATGACAGTTTGTCTGGTTTATGGAAAAGATACCATTATAAGATTTGAATTCAGAGTTCCAAAACCAAAAATGTTAATCAGTCTCCCAGAGCTGTGTCAGCTGTGCATTATCAATGAATAAACTGTGCCTTCATAGACTTCAATTATCATAAGGTTTTTGTATTACATAAAGGTACATTTGCAGATTGAAAATTAAATAGCATAAATCTAGAATGCCATTTCTTACTTATTTCAGACAAAACTCAGTAACAATTCCATTGTTTAAAATATGTTTGTTTGTGTTTGCCCAGGCACATAACACATTATTTGTGTATCTGGTCATCCGCAGATGTGAAAGAGAATGAGGTTCATGCTCCATGATAGAATCTGGATTCTTCAGCAATTAATCACAGGTTTTTTTCATTCAAGTTACAGGAAAGCTTAAGGTATGGCAAAGCACCTGTACAGTACTGAACTATCTTAAGATCTTAAGTGTGATCACATTTACATTAGTAACAACGAAGAACACATTTTGCTATTTACTTATTTGAAGGAAAAAAAGATGTTTGTAAGAAATAAATGATCGTGAACAAAGATAGGGATCTAAGAGATATATATGCATAGCTAGAATTGTAGAATCATAGAATCATAGAATAGTGTTGGAAAGGACCTTAATATCATCTAGTTCTAACCACCCTGCCATGGGCAGGGACACCTCACACTACACCATGATACATGTATGCAGAAACATATGAAAGTATAAAAATTAAACATAAATAAATCCTTGAAAACCTTTACTAAAGCATTAGGGGTATTTTGTTGTTGTTGAGGCAGAACAATAAGATATCCAAATGCCAGATACCAGCAGAACAAAATTATTAACAATTTTGCAAAAATGGGACTTTTTCATAGTGGTTCATGAACTGACTGTGATTAAAGAAGACTACTTTTACAAAGAAAACAGATGGGCAAGAAATATTAATACATCCTGTTTATTCAAAACCAGAAAGGCCTCAGCTAAATTCCTGTTGTCAGGTTTGTACAATGTACTTGGAGAAAAAATTAGAACAGCTGAAGAAAGACCAGAGGATATCAAAGAGATGATCAGTGTCTAGAAAATACAGGTCCTCTGAAAAGATTTAATGAACAGGGACTGTTTGTCCTAATGAAGAAGAATCATGGAAGGAGCAAGGTGATATTATTTTTAATACCTAAAAGTATGATACAGAGAGGTGTCATGGTTTAAACCCAGTCACGCAGCTCGTTCACTCAATACCCCCTTCTTGCCCTCCCCCTACTACCAGAGGGACGGAGAGGAGAATCAAAAAGAATGCAACTCCCACAGGTTGAGATAAGAACAGTTTAGTAACTAAGGTATAACACAAATCACTGCTGCTACCACCAATAATAATAATGATAATGGAAATAATAAGGGAAGAGAATACAACATCTCAGCACCAGCTGATGGATGACTTGCCCCACTCCACCCGACCGAGCACCAACCGATACCTCGTCCAACCCCGCAGTGCCCTAGCCCTTCCAGGTAACTCTCAGTTACATCCTGGGCATGACATGCTGTGGTATGGAATACCTCTTTGGTCAGTTTGGGTCAGGTGTCCTGTCTCTGCTTCCTCCCAGCTTCCCCTCCTCCCTGGCAGAGCATGAGGCTCAGAAAAGTCCTTGGCCAGACCAAACATTTGAGCATTATCAACTCTGTTCCTAGGCCAAAAGTCAAAACCACAGCAATGCACTAGCTACTAAGGAGAAAAAATGACTGCTACTGCTGAACCCAGGACAAGAGGAAAGGAAAAATTTTTAAGGTACAAAAGAACTAATGGCCTTAAAACTTAATAGGGAAAAATTAGGTTAGATGTAACTAAAAATCCCAATGGAACCATGTAATAAAAATAGTAGAATATTTAAACACACTGACAGGCTGCTAAATCTCTTACGAGGGTCTTTAAATGAAGCTGGATAAGCATCTGTCAAAAACATTGTGAGTACAATTAATGCATCCTTGGAGCAGGGATTTCACTTCAGCTCTAAGATTCCGAAATCAATGCATAGTACACTGTTATTACAGGAGGAGGGAATTCATGTTTTCCTTGTGGGAGAAGTCTTTTAATCCATGTCTTAGGACATTGTTGCCTCTTTGAATCACTTTCAAAAGCAAGATAGAAAATTCATTAGCAGGTGTATTGTACTCCATTTAATTTTATCTTTTCATGGAGTTGTTAAACTAGAGTATTGTTCATAGTAACCAGCACCAGCTGGGATGGATTTTTTTTAAGCCTCAGAATATCCCCTGACAAATGAGAAGTTGGAGCTAAAACTTGTGCTGCACAGAAATATGTACATAGGAACTGTCATGTACATAGTATTACTGTCTCTTTTTTAATTAAAATTCACCAGTTTCAGAAGTTCTGTCTTTTTATATATAATGACATTCCCTTCATCTACCACTACTCAGAGGAGCACTGAGATGAGGCATCAGGTTAATTTATTCTTCATGAGAAATTAATTGAAATAATCTATTCTAGAAATGGAAATATCAAGGGTAATTGAAAAGGTCTAAATCCATTAATAAGTAACTGAAATTATCCTGTTTGAGGTCGTTGTGAGTGGTGGGAATGATATTTTGGTTATATAAGTTTTTTTTTCCCTTCTAGCATAGTTATTCCTTGCTTGCTTTGAAAACATTTTAGAAACCACAGCTATCAAGTATCCCCCATACTCATTTTGGTGACACTGAATTAATAGTGTTTCTGCTATTTGTCTTTAATTATTAGATACTTGTGCCACCATAATTATGATGTTTTCCTGGAAAGATATATTTTTTTAAAGGGTTTGGTTTTTTGTTATGCATTAGTATAAAGGAATTTTCTATCACCACTAATGATTCTTGGACTTCGTGTCATTAGCATATTCTTCTTAAAAGTGGTGAATGCTAAAGGTTATGTACTGTTTAGAATAAATTCTGTGATAATCAGCAGTATTTTGTCCCAAAAGGAAAACTCTCATACAGAGTGTATTTATTGGAACGGAAATATAAAGCTTTGATGTAAGTCTGTTTCAGAAGTGAAAAAGAAGCTAAACCAGACACAATGGTTTGTACAGACTGTGTGTTTCCAAATCTTTTTGACACTCTGTCCAGAAGAATCAACCAGGCAACCAAGTGGATTTGGAGGAGATTTCCTAAGTGATTTTAAAAAGTAACATGTTTTCTTAATTCATCAACTGTTATTAAATTAGTGTTCTCCCTTAACTGTCACCTCAGGTTTAATTCAAGCATAATTCTACAGTTATATCTAACCACAGGGCATGTATTCACAAAAAACATTTAAAATGCCTTTTTCTTTTGCAGATGTTCTCTGTGTATTATTCCACATTACAATTTTTCTTTTAATATTGTAGAACGGCAGTCCTATTAAGAAGATAGCGTTTAATAGTGTAAGTTACCTCCTTAGCTTAGAAACCATCTAGTATACCAAATAGATGGAAATGTCTTTCTCGTTCAAAGCAAGTGCTGTTATAACAACTTTCCCTCTAAATGGAAATGAGCGAAGATTTAAAGAAATTTGTATGTGTGTGTAAAAAAAATTGTAAAATATGCACAAGCATTCATGCGTGCATCCATACACATACACATCTATACACTCTTTTGTCCCTGATGCCTTTTTAAACATATCACATCCCATTCCCGTTCTTCAGGTCATGTCTGAAAGCACATTTGCCATTATGGCTCAAAAAGATTTTAAGCCGGTCACTTTTATTTGTGATGAATAAGCACCCCATTTTTTTTGGTGGATTTAAACATTCATATTTTGAAGAAATCCAGTCAGCATACAAGCCACTGGACAAACACGGCTCTTCCTCTTTCTTTCTCATTCTCAAAAACCCAGGAAACCTTACCAGATTAAGAGAGAAGAGATTGAATACTCACATCTGCTAGTTCTTCCAGTTACTTTACATTCTGAAACAATGAAATGTTCTGTAAATAGCATTACACTGAGCATGTACTCCCAGTAGGAACACTCACACACACAACACATACACATGTGGATGTATGCAATCATGTATATATACTACATATATGTATATACACACACATGGCAAAACCAGACAGGCACACTCAGCACCCACACACAAGCAAGATCAATGGCCTCATCCTATTTCCCTCCCTGGCTGATTAGGGTGAAGGTCTGTTAGTGGGAAATATATATGTGCAGGTGTACATGTGTGCAATGTGGATCCCTCTGGCAACTGGGCTCAAGGCACTGGGTCTGACTAGTAGCTGCCCCTGGATGCCAATCTTCCCAGTCTGCAGCAATTGGACATACAAGCCCCTGAGGCCACCACTGGTGCAGAAGCACACATATGCCAGATCCCCCAGTAGCTGGCCATGGACACACAGTCAGTCCTGTACTTCATCCTGAATCCTCCCCAGGTGCCTCATTCCTAAACACACACGCACACGTGTGTTTCACAAATGAGGACCCAGACCCCAGAGTCTCTCTGTCAGCTGGATGGGACACCCCTGGTCCCTCCAGCAGCCAACTCACATTTACAGACATGGCTGTAATGGTGTAACACACCCCTGGGTGCCAGGCCGCTTCACCTGCTCACTGGCTAGACCAGCTTGATCTTCACTAGTGCTCACACATTGGTTCACACACATTCACTCATTCCTGTTCCTGGCACCAGACACCAGTCTGTCAAGATAGTGTATTACCTAAAAGAGAGCTAGACATCCAGGGAAAAAAAAAAAACAAACATTCAGAGAATAGAGAAGATCAGGTTTGTGACCACCTGAGGAACGTGAAAATAATTAATGGGACCTGATGAGATGCATCCCAGAATCCTGAGGGAATTTGCTGATGTAGTTGCCAAGCACTCTCTATCATACTTCAAAAGTCCTAGCAGTCAGGTGAAGTCCCTGGTGACTGGAAAAAGGGAAACATTGCACCCATTTTTAAAAAGGATAGGAGGACCCTGGGAGCTACTGACTTGTCAGCCTCCCCTCTGTGCCCAGGAAAATCATGGAACAGATCTTCCTAGAAGCTATGCTAAGTCACATGGAGCACACTGAGGTGACTTGAGACAGACAGCATGGCTTCACCAAGGGCAAGTTCTGTCTGTCCAATCTCGTGGCCTTCTGTGATGGACTGACTACATTAGTGGACAAGGGAAGAACTGCAGACGTTGTTTATCTGGAATTCTATGAGACCTTTGACATGCTCTGCCAAAGCATCCTTCTTTAAATTGCCAAGATATGGATTTGATGGATGGACTGTTTGGTGGATGAGGAATTGGTTGGGTGGTCACATCTAGACGGTTGTGATCAAGAACTCAATGTCCAGAGGGAGATTGGTGAACAACTAGTGCACCCCAGGAGTGCCTACGGGGACCAGTACAGTTTAGTATCTTCATCAAGTATATAGTGGGATCAAGTGAACCCTCAGCATGTCCACAGATGACAGCAAGCTGAGTGGTGGGACAGGATGCCATCCAAAGGCACCTGGAAAAGCTGGAGAAGTGGGACCATGTGAAACTCATGAGGTTCAACAAGGTCAAGTATAAGGTACCACACCTGGGTTGGGGAAACCCCCAGTATTAATAGAGGCTTGGGGCTGAAGAGATTAAAAGTAGGTCTATGGGGAAGTGCTTGTAAATGTTTGTTGATTAAAAATGGTGTGAGCTGGTAATATGTGTTTGTAACGTAGAAAGCCAACTCTGTGTTGGGCTGCTTCAAAAGAAGTGTACCAGCAGATCAAGGGAGGTGATCATGCCCCTCTAGTCTTCTGTGGTAAGACTCTACCTGGAAAACTGAGTACCAAGGTTCCCAACAACATAAGAAGGACTGGGACCTGTTGGAGCAAGTCCAGATGAGGGCTATAACAGTTATCAGAAGGCTGGAGTACCTCTTGTATGGAAGAAGGGCTGAGGGAGTTGGACTTGTTCAGCCTGGAGAAGAGAAGGCTATGGGGAGACCTTGGTGCAGCCTTTCAGTACTTAAAACTGTTAAGTTACTTAGAGTTGTCATGGTTTAAACCCAGCCAGACAGCTCGTTCACTCACTCCCCCCCTTCTTGCCCTCCCCCTACTCCCAGAGGGACAGAGAGGAGAATAGAAAAGAATGCAACTCCCACAGATTGAGATAAGAACAGTTTAGAAACTAAGGTATAACACAAATCACTACTGCTACCACCAATAATAATAATAATGATAAAAGAAATAACAAGGGAAGAGAATATAACACCTCTCCACCAGCCGACCAATAACTCGCCCCCCCAGCCCAACCAAGCACCGACCAATACTTCCGCCAACCCTGCAGACTACGAGCCCTTCTGGGTAGCTCCCAGTTACATCCTGGGCATGATGTGCTGTGGTATGGAATACCTCTTTCTTTGGTCAGTTTGGGTCAGGTGTCCTGTCCCTGCTTCCTCCTGGCTTCCCCTCCTCCCTGGCAGAGCATGAGGCTCACAAAGTCCTTGGCCAGACCAAAACATCGCTTGTTATCAGCTCTGTTCCCAGGCCAAAAGTCAAAACACAGTGCTGCACCAGCTACCAAGGAGAAAAATGACTGCTACTGCTGAACCCAGTACATTATCCACCCCTTATTCCATACCATTCACGTCATGCTCAGATCCCATATTTTCAATATACCATCACCTTATCTAAGTGCACTGTTATCTTAGTGCATGGCCCAGTCCCTACAAAGCTGCTAAATCCATTTGGTCCATGATGTCAGGCTCCATCTCTTGTAACAGTCTTCCAGAGCAGGAGAGACTGTGTGCAGTGTTCAAACTCGTGAATAACCTGGGCAATAGTGTCCATTGCTAAGTCCACCCCTCGATCATGAGTCCATCTCTGTGTTGCATCTCTGCTCTGATGGCCTGAAGTGCCATGGGCCCACCAGGCTCAAAATAATTCACTGTCCCCTTCATCAGTTTCTGCAGCTTGTTGCTGGGGACTCCATACAGCTGCCTTCCATCTCCGATGCTTCCAAAGCACTGGAGGGGTCCAGTGGACTAGACACTTGCCCATACTGTCACACACACCCTGCCACTCATGACTGTCCAGCCTTGGGGAAAATCTCCTGTCCCTTCTATATTGTCATCTAACCCCAGACAAGACCCAAACCCTACTCTGCTTAACTTTTGAGATCAGACAAAATGGTCGTGGGTAAAACACAGTCTGTGTGTGTGCCAACACGCTGATCCCCATCACAATCAGCAGGCAGGTCCCAAGGATACCCAAAGGCCATTCACAACCTTCAGAACTCTCAAACGATGCTGCTGGACTTGTCACTGGGGCTGGTGTAGCTGCTGTGCTTGCCGGCTCTCCCACCACCAGCTTCTCTTTTCCTGAGTCCAGCTCTTCCTCCTCTGCCTGGCTGGGAAATGCTGCGTGGTCTCCTGCATCCTCCTGGGGCTCGGCGGGCGGCTGCCGGGAAATGCTCTCGGCCGTCGCAGGGCTCGGGTCCTCCGCGGGGCTCGGCTGCTCCTCGAGGCTCCGCTCCTCCGCCCCCTTCTCCCTCTGCTCGGCAGCCGCCTCCTTCGTCTCCTCGACCGCCCCGACCTTCTCCACCGGCAGCCGTCCCCTCGCGGCCTCCGGCCCCGCTCCCGCCGCCGTTTGGTCCCCGGGGCCGCTCTCCCGGGCCGCTTCAGCAGCCGCCGGCTCCCGGGGCCGCTCCCCCTCGGGTCCCCGCAGCCTCACGAAGATGGAGGCGAGGGCGAGGGCCAGGACGGTGAAGAGCAGCCTGACGGCCAGGTACAAGTCCACGGCCACGTCCGTCCCGCCCTGCTGCTGGAGCCCACCCGTGTTACAAGCCATTGCCATAAAGTACAGTGAGACAAGAACCTTAGCCCAGGCCCCACACTTGATAAACACTATCGCAGCAAATACCGTCTCTACGTAAGTTACAACATTCTGAAACTGTGAGATCAAGAGGAACGACTCTGAGAGCCAATAAATCATCATTGTGTCAAGTGACTATTAATCCAGTTAGATCTGTCGTTATCTCAACCCCTCATGCCCCACGCTGGGTGCCAAAAAAGAACTGTCGTGGTTTAAACCCAGCCAGACAACTCGTTCACTCACTCCCCCCCCTTTTTTCCCTCCCCCTACTCCCAGAGGGACAGAGAGGAGAATTGAAAAGAATGCAACTCCCACGGGTTGAGATAAGAACAGTTTAGTAACTAAGGTATAACACAAATCACTACTGCTACCACCAATAATAACAATGATAAAGGAAATAACAAGGGAAGAGAATACATCACCTCACCACCAGCCAACCAATAACTCCCCCCCCCCGCCCAGCCCAACCAAGCACCGACCGATACCTCCTCCAACCGTGCAGACTACCAACCCTTCTGGGTAGCTCCCAGTTACATCCTGGGCATGACGTGCTGTGGTATGGAATACCTCTTTGGCTAGCTTGGGTCAGGTGTCCTGTCTCTGCTTCCTCCTGGCTTCCCCTCCTCCCTGGCAGAGCATGAGGTTCACAAAGTTTTTGGCCAAACCAAAACATCATTGTTATCAGCTCTGTTCCTGAGCTGAAAGTCAAAACACAGCACTGCACCAGCTACCAAGAAGGAGAAACATGACTGCTACTGCTGAACCCAGGACACAAGTAAGATGGGGACAAAATTTTTTGCAGAGCCTATTGTAACAGGAAAGCAGGTAATGTTTTTAAACTAAAATATGATAGATTTAGACTACATATAAGGAAGAAATTTTTATTGAATGTGGTGAAATAGCGGAACAGATTGCCCAGATAGGTGGTAAATACCCTATCCCTGGAAACCGCAGCAACGTAGTTAACTTTTACAGGCAATTATATCTATGTACTAAGCCATGCCTAGGAATACTGTATTTAAATAAACTCTCTGTCTCCCCGTAGAAATATGAAGATTCATCTCAACTGCCTTTTTACAAAGGAAAATATTAATGCTTATAAGCTTCTGGTGAAAATACATAAATTGAACAAAGAAAGAACATACTGTCTTGGAAGTGAACATCAAGCTCATATGGACATCACTTAAAAAAAAACAAACATAATTAGACAAAATTTTCATTTAAGATGTGAAGAACTTCAAAGCTATGCTTTTAATGACAGAAACAAAGATCAGCAGTTCTAGGTTAAAGTCATATTGCATATTGCTGGCACTGCACATTCAAAGGTGGGGGGGGGGGGGCGGGAAGTAGTTGAATTATTGTTCAAGCTTTCTTACTTGTGTTCCTAGTCTTATTCTTCTTTTCCCCAGGATGTATTTATAAAATCTTGATTTTTTTTGTCCACATTGTCACAAGTGTTGTGCCTTTTGCAGCAGTAACGTAACATTGAAAAGTCTTAATCCTGTATCTTTAAATTTACAGGTAGAAGAGCAAAAGCAGATCTGACCTCAGGACACACTTATCTTTGGGGTTCAGTTTCAGGTTCCTTTTGATCATGGCACTATAAACCTGTCATTTCTGTCTGTCATTTTATAAGCTACTTAAATCTTCATATCATAGGTAATTCATTAGCAGGTTGATATATAAAAATTATTTGTTGATAATCGGATTGATCAATTCTATTTCAATGTCCAGAAGTTAATATTTATGTATAAACCCTGTGCAACTCACAGTACCTTAGATTTAAATCTCATTATTCTCTTGAGGGCAATGGCATGACTACATTCCTCATCTTACAACTGGCAAAAGAAAGAGATATAAATGAATGGGATTCAACCCAGGCTGGCTTTGTGGTTGAGAGAGAGACACATTGTTCCTTCACAATGTAGACATTTAGGAGTAAATCAGATGAATCTGCTCTAGAAAAAAGTTTTTCTCTAGTGATTATAATGGGTGACCAGGTGATGTAGACAGCTTTATCATTGCTGACTAAAGCTGTAGGTGAGGGAAACCTCGCAGAGAGCTCTTAAGACTATTTCAAGTTCACAGAAGATGTCTTGCAAAAGGAATTCAGTGTAGGTCCATCAGGTCTTATTTGTAGAAATTCTTTCCTGAAAAAAGAATTGTCCTGACAGTCTAAAAGTATAGCATTTACAGGATTTGGAGGGTGAAGACTGAGAGTATATTGCTGGGAGGTGTCCTGGGTTCAGCAGTAGCAGTCATTTTTCCCCTTCTTGGTAGCTGGTGCAGTGCAGTGTTTTGACTTTCAGCTCGGGAACAGAGCTGATAACAAGCGATGTTTTGGTTTGGCCAAGGACTTTGTGAGCCTCATGCTCTGCCAGGGAGGAGGGGGAGCCAGGAGGAAGCAGAGACAGGACACCTGACCCAAACTGACCAAAGAGGTATTCCATACCACAGCACGTCATGCCCAGGATGTGACTGGGAGTTAGCCGGAAGGGCTGGGAGTCTGCAGGGTTGGAGGAGGTATTGGTCAGAGCTTGGTTGGGCTGGGGGGGCGAGTTATCGGTCGGCTGGTGGTGAGATGATGTATTCTCTTCCCTTGTTATTTCCTTTATCATTATTATCACTGGTGGTAGCAGTAGTGATTTGTGTTATACCTTAGTTACTAAACTGTTCTTATCTCAACCCGTGGGAGTTGCATTCTTTTCGATTCTCCTCTCCGTCCCTCCGGGAGCAGGGGGAGGGCAAGAAAGGGGGGGAAGTGAGTGAACGAATTACCTGACTGAGTTTAAACCACGACAGTTCTTTTTGGCGCCCAACGTGGGGCACGAAGGGTTGAGATAACGACAGATTTGACTGGATTAATAGTCACTCATCACAATGACGATTTATTGGCTCTCAGAGTTGTTCTTGTTGATCTCACAGCTTCAGAATGTTGTAACTTACGTAGAGCCGGTATTTGCTGTGTTAGTGTTTATCAAGTATGGGGCCTGGGCTAAGGTTCTTGTCTCACTGTGCTTTATGGCTATGGCTTGTAATACGGGCGGGCTCCAGCAGCAGGGCGGGACGGACGTGGCCGTGGACTTGTACCTGGCCGTCCGGCTGCTCTTCACCGTCCTGGCCCTCACCCTACTCTCCATCTTCGTGAGGCTGCGGGGAGCCGAGGGGGAGCGGCCCCGGGAGCCGGCGGCAGCTGAAGCGGCCCGGGAAAGCGGCCCCGGGGACCAAGCGGCGGCGGGAGCGGGGCCGGAGGCCGCGAGGGGACGGCTGCCGGTGGAGGAGGTCGGGGCGGTCGAGGAGAGGAAGGAAGCGGCTGCCGAGCAGTGGGAAAAGGCGGCGGAGGAGCCGAGCCCCGCGGAGGAGCCGAGCCCCGCGGAGGAGCCGAGCCCCGCGGCCGAGCCCAGCCCCGCGACGGCCGAGAGCATTCGCCGGAAGCCGCCTGCCGAGCCCCAGGAGGATGCAGGAGACCACGCAGCATTTCCCGGCAAGGCAGAGGAGGAAGAGCTGGACTCAGGAAAAGAGAAGCTGGCGGTGGGAGAGCCGGCAAGCACAGCGGCTACACCAGCCCCAGTGACAAGTACAGCAGCATCAACTGAGAGTTATGAAGGTTTTGAATGGCCTTTGGGTATCCTTGGGACCTGCCTGCTGATTGTGATGGGGATCAGCATGTTGGCACACACACAGACTGTGTTCTACCCACAACCATTTTGTCTGATCTCAAAAGTTAAGCAGAGTCAGGTTTGGGTCTTGTCTGGGGTTAGACGACGATATGGGGGGACCAAGAGATTTTCCCCAAGGCTGGACAGTCATGAGTGGCAGGGTGTGTGGGACAGTATGGGCAAGTATCTAGTCCACTGGGCCCCTCCAGTGCTTTGGAAGCGTCGGAGATGGAAGGCAGTTGTATGGAGTCCCCAGCAACAAGCTGCAGAAACGGCTTAAGGGGACAGTGAATTATTTTAAGCCTGGTGGGCCCATGGCACTTCAGGCCATCAGAGCAGAGATGCAACACAGAGATGGACTCATGATCGAGGGGTGGACTTAGCAATGGACACTATTGCCCAGGTTATTCACGAGTGTGAACACTGCACACAGTCTCTCCTGCTCTGGAAGACTATTACAAGAGATGAAGCCTGACATCATGGACCAGATGGACCCAGCAGCTTTATAGCTACTGGTCCATGCACTTAGATAAGAGTGCACCGAGATAAGAGTGATGGTATATTGAAAATGTGGGATCTGAGCATGACGTGAATGGTATGGAATAAGGGGTGGATAATGTCCTGGGTTCAGCAGTAGCAGTCATTTTTCCCCTTCTTGGTAGCTGGTGCAGTGCAGTGTTTTGACTTTCAGCTCGGGAACAGAGCTGATAACAAGCGATGTTTTGGTTTGGCCAAGGACTTTGTGAGCCTCATGCTCTGCCAGGGAGGAGGGGGAGCCAGGAGGAAGCAGAGACAGGACACCTGACCCAAACTGACCAAAGAGGTATTCCATACCACAGCACGTCATGCCCAGGATGTGACTGGGAGTTAGCCGGAAGGGCTGGGAGTCTGCAGGGTTGGAGGAGGTATTGGTCAGAGCTTGGTTGGGCTGGGGGGGCGAGTTATCGGTCGGCTGGTGGTGAGATGATGTATTCTCTTCCCTTGTTATTTCCTTTATCATTATTATCACTGGTGGTAGCAGTAGTGATTTGTGTTATACCTTAGTTACTAAACTGTTCTTATCTCAACCCGTGGGAGTTGCATTCTTTTCGATTCTCCTCTCCGTCCCTCCGGGAGCAGGGGGAGGGCAAGAAAGGGGGGGAAGTGAGTGAACGAATTACCTGACTGAGTTTAAACCACGACAGGAGGTAAAAAGGCTATCACTTTATTGAATTTTTTTCCTCCATGTAATTATTTTCATACCTCAGATTAGTCATTAAGTCACTGGTGTCTTGATCAATTGATCAAATGTATTTTATTGTTATTTATATTAAAAGGAAAAATAAAGTACCAGCCTAAAAAATATCCATGAGTAAAACTCTTCAAACTTATTTTGAAATTTTTATGTTTCCTATTAATGAATCAGTTTATAGACTTCCCTCTCCTTATTTATCATCATAAATTTTTCTTTCTATACTAATTATCTGCAAAATGTACCAATTACTTAAAGCATTTCCATTTGCCATGTTTTCAAACTGTAACTGTAAAACACTGATTTTAATCTCTCTATTAAGTCTTCTTTTACTTCGCAGCATTTTAGCGCAAGTAGAGAAAAATAAGTTGTTTTTAAAGCCGAAGTGTTTCGTTGGCTTAATTCTGTACAGCTTTTCATCAAATGTAATTATTTTTGTGTATGTACACAGAGTACAAAACAATTTTAAACAAATATTTATCATCCAATTTGCATGACTGCACAATGACCTAGAAAACAAGGAATCAGGACTGTGATGTTCATGAGATTCTTCTCCCAAATACAAAGTGTTTTGGGAGACAGACCATCGACTGGGGGTTTGTTTTCCTTTCTAAATGTAGTAATTCCTGTGCTGAGCCAAAACTTTTGAATATCAAATACAATATGTTGCAACATGTACAAAATAAATTCAAGCAAAATACCTTTTGTGAATACAGTGCAATATATATTACTCAAAATTAAAATCTGAATTAAACAGTTAAGACTGGCTTAATGTATAAAGCTCAGCTAAATTATTGAGCCTGTCTTAACTCATGAGACTCTTATTGTAAGGATAAGGAAACCAAATACTTGATATTAAAGTTTTAAATATCTTAATATCTTCATCCCAAACTGACTATAGCATTGGAGAGAAGGAATGTAAGGGTATGCATACATATCTCGAAGGCTTTATAAATAGGAATGTATAGATACTTTCAAATTTCTTTTCTGTCTCTTCATAAGCTACATGTAGCTGTTGCATTTTATATATAATAGGTAACTTTTGATTCTAATTTAGGCATTATATAAAAATGGAAAATATAAACCATAGATTTTTCTATTAAAAAATAAATTAACATTCAAAAAAAAAACAAACAAACCTTGTGACACAGAAACAGGAGAAATAGCAGCAATGCTACTAAAAACCACAGAACCCTAGGACCATATGTTTAAATGAATTAATTCCTTATACCAGGAGCAGATAACAAATTATAGAAATACATGGTAAATTATTTTCTCCTTTTTGCATCTTATTATCCAAACTTCCTATCCAGTGAGTGTAATCTATCACATACAGGGCAAATCATGCAGTTATATTCACAGAGTTGTAACTGCTTTGTCTAATTCAGGCAAGATCAAAAGGCAAAACCACACACAGAAATAAGAAGAGGTCAAATGGAGAGGAAAATTATATAAAAAATTGTCTCCCTTTCTTTGTGTAGGAGCACATTTCTTACCCTTCAGAACAATTCCCTTGCTAAGAGTAGGTGAGGAAAAGTGAGTCAGACAAAGCTGAAAGAAAAAAGACCCTGCCAAAAGATACATGTACCTGTTCTCGAAGTTGTGACTGATCCAAGGGAAAATCATTACTTAGTAATTGACACCTGAAGCTTTGTACATTTCAAGTAAATTATCTGAACTCCTCCTTTAAGTGAAAACACAGAGCAAAGGCTAGGGGCTGTGAGGCAAGAACAGCATAGTTACTAATGCTTCAGTGGCTGAAGGTGAGCTGCAGGGCATGATATAGGGACATTCACTCTGCATGTCATAGCATTGTCTTTGCTTCAGTAGGCAGGGTATGTGTAACTTCGAAAAACAACTTGGGATATTTTGCAGCGTTATGTAATGTTATTTAGTCTATAAATTTCAGCCTTCAAACTTTTATTGCTTTTGCATTTCTCATAGCTGTCTAAATTCCAAGCCCCTTCCTCCAGACCTTACCAGAAATGACTTGTTGCATTATCAAAACAGCATGATCTTTTTTATACAAAAGAATAAATCATAACAAGGTATCTATTTTTTATTGTATTATGCAGATAAGAGGACTTGAAAGGACAAGAAAGAATATAGATGAATGCTAATACGTGTAGATAACAAAAGTAAAAAAGCTCTATATACAAGTGTTAGATTACTATTGATAATATAAAAAATTGACCCCCTCAAAAAAAAACCCAAACCAACAAAACAGCATTTAAAACTTTATCTCCACAATGATTCTGCGCAAGTGTGTTAATTGACCAAAGACAATAAATTGACAAATTTATTCCTTATCTGAGGAATTTCCAAATACTCTCAGTTCTGGACAGGTATTAACATAGTGACTGAGGACCTAACTTTCTTGGTCTTCAAAAGAAATCATGTACTAAGAAAAGACAAGTACAAAAATTCATAGTAATTATATGTATTTTTCCACCAAGTAATTAACCTACTAACAATATTCCAGTCTATCGATGCTCACACTAGGCCTACACACAAGTTCACACTTGTGTAGTAGTATTTATGGTGTATTCACTTGGCTAATGTAGGAAAAAGTTGTAATTAATGACTACAATGATATGCATATTGAATCTTCAGTAATCACATGCGTGTTTTTTATTTCAATTTTCTATAAGGAATGTAGAAATATAGAAAATTCTCAATGGCATTGTGGCCACAGAGTATTATAAAAGATAATTTTAGGAGGGTGTTCCTCCTTTATCTAATTTGTCTCTCTTTTGCTTGTTTCCCATGAATTAATAATTTTATTATTAGTAGATTTTATAATCACTCAAGATGGATGCAGCTTTAGACTAGAGGCACAAATTTAAATGTCTACATGCAGTTGTCTGCCTAACTACCCCTTAAGGTCAATGAAGATCCAGGTAAAAATGCTCATCGAGCCCAGAAAGTAGCCTGTTGATGAAATCTAGGTGCCTCCTTCATATCTCCCTAGCCTCTACTGCCTAAATTAGCCTATCTCCTAACTGTAAAGTAAGCCTAGCTCTCAAGGCTGAACATCTTCATTATTATGTTACTAGCTAGATTCCCTCTTTCTCTCATTCACTGGATTTCAAATCCTCTTCTGCCCATAGAACAACTTCAGCAGCAAGTGTGGAGAAGCTCACTGTTACACTGTGTTATGAAACTTTCATGACAAAACTCACAAAATTTATGCTGTTCTTGAGGAAAGATGAGAAATATTTGCATAGAGCCTAGAGAAGAGGACAGAAGAAAGGATGCAATGACTTGGCTTGTTTAGACTGAAGAAGAGAACAATGAAGTAAAAACAACCCTTAAATAATAATCCTTAAATATATCAAAGGATGCTGCAGTGACAAGCAGGTCAATGTGTCCCTCAGGCTGTTGTAGAGAAAGAAGAAAATAGTTGAAGTGAACCAAAAATAGGCAGTTCAGTTTTAAATTGTTGCTCTGACTGGTGGCTTTAAGGGCTTGAATTTAAGCTTAGTATTACCATGAACTTTAAATCACCTGAATTTATTGGGGTGGGTTGAGTTTTAGTCTCTGCATTCATTACATTTATCTGGAGCTGAATACCCTACTAAATCTAGCTTAAAAGGACCAAAAAAAAAAGGGGGGGGGGGGGGAAGAAAAGAAAAGATAATGTAGAGTTAAGTTCTTAAACTAACAACGTTATGCTGTCATTAAAATGGAAAAACTAACTAAAATGAGCATAAATCACAAACTACGTATACTTTTCTCTATATATGTTTCATCTCTTCTATATTAATAACCATCATCATGGGATATTCTAGTCAATATAGTTCCCAGGGCAGTCAGAACAAATACTATCCCACAGAATATGGGAATATATGCTATGATCTCAGCTGTTTGTCATTGGTGTATCCTGATGTCAGTTGCCTTACATATTGCTGTTGTTCTGCCTGTACAGGCACAATCTGTCTCCTGAATTATATAATTTAGAAACAGTTGTTCAATTATTTTAGAGACTTTAGTACTACTAAATAGGTTTTGTCATCTCATTTACATCATTTTCATAAGCGTTTGTTGTCAAATGCGTGCCTAAGATCTTCTGAACCACTCTAGCCTGCAGAAAAACTCTCTGCATCAGCAAAATTATCTGTGCTAGGATGTAGATGCCCATACGAAGAAGTAGATGCCCTTATTCTTCTGCAGAATATACACAATAATTTAATTGCGTCTTCTTAATATATGAAAAACAATGCTTTTCCCGCTTCCCCTCCCCCAGGAATCACTGCAGTGGTGATTCCTGTTTAGAAATAAATGCTGCATTTTTGTTATGGAAAGGATTTGTTTATTATAGTCTTGCATTTATAGGCATAATAATGATATTTACAGTAATTTTGCTATAGATATGAGGAACTTTAACCAATGTTGCACACAATACCGTGAACTTACAATTCTAGCTTTTACATACGTATGTATCATAACATTGAATTACTGTGTATTCTACTACATTTATATAAATGCATCTCTTAAATGTTCTAATCTTCATGAGTAGCTATATTTCCAGGTCTGGAATACTTAGCAAAGTTACTAATAAAACCTCCCTTTTAATTAGTGTTACAGCTAAAATTGAAAACAGAATAGAGCAAAAGGAAATTGCTCAAGAAAGTGTACTTTTTCTGAGCTTTTCACAAGGACTACACTTAAGTAACACATAATACAAAAAAAAGTCAAGTTAGAACTGAAATCCTGAATCTGTATAATAACCTGACTTCGTATTCACATGGATGAACAATGGTAAAATGTGTATGAATTTTTTTTTTTGGTTACTAAAATGATGTTTGTTATCTGCACATAATTTTTACTCTAAGATTGTATTTTTTTTTTGTATACAGCATGTAACAAGATTCCCCTACAGGTGTCTTATTCTAATAATTTCTGAGCTTTCATTTTGTACCTTTCACTGGTGCACTTGAACAAAATGCATAACACGCACATTATATCAAACATCCCTTTAGTGATAGGCATGACTACACCATTTTCGTTTTATAGCTACATGATGTGATTTGCTGAAGGGTCCCAAGAAGCCAGGGGCAATTCTGCTTTCACAATCAGATGATTGAGTAAGCCAGAAAAAAGTCTGATTATGGATTGAAGCTGTGTATTAGAATTTGAATTGATGTATTCAGAAAATTTCTGCTCTGGACTATATTTAAAAGGTAAAAAAGGCCAAACAGTGACAAGGTTAGGCACTTTCTTTGCAGTGCTGGCATACTTTACTTAAGAGGAAAGACTTCTGGGCATGGACCCATAATTTGAAATGTATTAGCTCTCTACAAGTTAGCTATTTAGCCTACATAAACTTTCTGGATATTTTCCAACACCAGTGGAAAGCAATAAGCCCTCTAGCACATTCTTTAATGGTGGAATGAATTATGTCTACACATTATGCATGGCTTTTGAAAATTTATATGTGGTAAAATGATCCACCACTCAGTTGTATCCAACTCTCTCCAGTATACACTGTGGCAGTTATACGTATTTGCACAGTACCTGTAAAATGATAAGCTAGATTTTAAAAAGGAACATTGGTGCCTGTGTGCTCAGAGGTATCTTTGGAAGGGGATTGAGGACTGTGTTAGAAATCAAGTCTTTATACACAGTGCACACAGAGAGGAAGAAGCCTGAAAAAGAGATCCAGAGTTACTAGCACATTTATGTAGTCACTAGTCAAGTGCTGAGGAGCAAAATGTTTCTTATATCTGATACCATATTGACTATTGCTAATTCTAGAATGAAAATAGATACTTGTAACCACTTTTTTGAAAAACACTGGCATGTTTTGGAAACGACTTGTTAGCTGTGGTCTCATCTACGTTGCAGAAATTCAATGGTAACATTATCTTGCTTACTATAATAATTTATACACATTTACTATTTTTGTAGATGTGTCATATCTCTACATTTAGAAGTTTTTTATAATTCTAGCATACTTTACTATCCTCCTGCTTAAGATGTGCTATTAAGCAGTAAATAACTTTAAATTGCCTGATTAAGAAGAGACCATTCAAAAACCAGCAGGGTGTTTTGGGAAAGGGGACTGAACGAGATGGTTGAGTTTTGTTTCTTTAGTCACACTCTTGTTGAAAGCTGTTTATATTAAAATTCATTAGAAAATAAAATTAATATAATAAATTATTGGAACAGGGATGGGCGATTAGGATTTTTCATCTCTGCTTAAACGTCATAACTCTAAGCTAAAAAGACATGTTTTCTTTTTCTGGCACAGTCACTCTTGCCATATTGTGCTAATACAATGGGATCTTTAGAGAGGAGGAAAGTGTTACTACCCTTTCTTCTATCCAACTGACAGCCCCCAGTTTAGTGCTTAAGTGACTGTCAATGGAAAGAGAAATGTACATTTGCAATACTTCGTGTGTGGAGGAAAACTAAGCTCAGGTTTTCCTTGTATGAATAGATACTTCAACCTGTCAGGTTTGTTTAAAGGCACTTGACAACCTTTCATCAAAAGCATTCTAGAAGTATACAGCTGCCTCAACTACATTTTTAGTGTTATATTTTTTCTTGAGTTTTTCAGTAGCAATTGGGCAGATGCGAAGTTGTTCAGGATTTCTGACTTCAGTAACAGAAGTTACTCTTCCTGATAATTACGTTATTGTATCCCTTTTTGGTAGTGTAAGTTTGTACAGACTTTATCAAAGGGATAAATATTTGGGATAGGGGATTGATTTGACATAGGGATAGATCTGACATAGACCTAGATGCTACCGTAACATGAGTAATATTAATCTTATTCATAAATACCTCAATACTGTCTCCCTAGGTGACTATGGAAGATTTTCTTGCATTAAATACCATTGACTCTTTCCTTTATGTCTTTTAGTTTCTGATGTAGTAATTGATTTTGTATGCATAGTGCTTTGGTATATTCTCTATTTTCTGTGCTTCCGAAACACATACATAAAACACACAACTTTTCCTAAAACTGTGCTAAAATTGTCTTCAAAGCTTTACAAACCTTTGGCTGAAACTTATTTGATCTGTTGAGAAGACTCCAAACCAACAAGTTCTGTATCATTTTGTTTTGTCAACTTCGTAGTAAACTACAGCACAATAAAAATATTTGCAGCCAGACTGCTGTTATATTCATATACTGGCTACTGATAAACTCTGTAATAATGTTACAAAACAATAAATCTTTTTCAGTGTTAGAGATCCACATTAAAAAAAAAAGCATATTAGCTGTACCTGCAAAATATACAAATAGAGTTTCAACATAAGTGCATTAAAATAGCATTACTGTATTCTTTCTTCTGCACACATTTTAAATTAACGTCTCCTTTTCTGACCCATAAGAATCAGTGAAGATGGAATTATACTTCTTTCTAACCACTGCTCAGCTACTGCCTTGAGCTGCTTTAACTTCTTCGCATGAGAGACTGGTAGAGCAGGGCAGCTCTGGCTTGAGGCTTCCTGGGGCTTAGAAGATGTTTCTGCACCAGTCTGGGCTCCTCACATTTTGACCTCCTGCAGACAGCTCCTACACTGCAGAACCAGATGGGTTTCTTGCAGCCAAGGACTTGTTTGCCTGAGGAAAATGGAGATGGAAAAACACAGGCATTTGAGCTTTATTCAAAGCCTGCTGAAGTCAATATGTGTCTGAATAAAGGACTGCATTTGGCTTTGATGAGCTGTTACAATTCCATCTTGATCTGACCAGTGTCAGTGATAGCTGTGTGTTTCAAAACAGCTATTCCTTTGTACAGACAACACTGTATGTGCAGAAACTTTCTGCTTATAGAAACAACAGAGCCAAAAATTAAAGGTAAAAAATAAATGATGCAAAAAATAATGCAATCATTGCCACCATGCACATAAAATTTCTTCTTCTATACAAGAATATATTTGCTCAATATCAATAATCTTAAATGAAAAAACAATAAAATAACCAATCCTTTTATGTGGAGATGCAATGTAAAATGTGAAGCAATTAATAAAAACAGTATGTCACATATAATTATGAAAATGATTAAAATCAACTGCTCCTGCTTAAAGTTAGGTGCAAATCCTTCTTTTTTTCCGTACTAAAAGCTCCTTGAAGTGTCCCTGATCTATTCAACAAAATAAATTGGATTGTGAACATATTAAACTTAACCAGATCTAATTTTTACCCTAGAAATGTTTAATTAATGTTGACAGTCTTGCCCTGAGTGGTTAAAGCTTGAAAAGTAAGCAGAATACAGCCTCATCTTGGACTATATCTGCTTTGTGTTTTCAAGATAAGAATATTTACCAGAAAACTCTTAGTTGTTGCATTGAGTTGAAGAGTTGAAGTCTCTTGGTATGAAAGATTTAATGAGAAAGCAGAGAATCATAGAACCATAGAATGGTTTGGGTTGGAAGGGACCCTTAAGGTCATCTAGTTCCAGCACCCCTGCCATGGGCAGGGACACCTTCCACTAGAAGAGGGTTCTCAAAGCCCCATCTAACATGGCACTGAACATTTCCAAGGACAGGGCACCCAGAATTACTCTGAGCTACCTGTTCCAGGGTCTCTCCACCCTCACAGTAAAGCACTTGTTCCTAATACCTAATCTAAATCTACCTTCTTTCAGTTTAAAGCCATTCCCCCTTGTCATATCACTACATGTCCTTGTAAGAAGTCCCTCCCCAGTTTTTTTGTAGGTCTACTTTAGGTACTGAAAGGTTGCTCTAAGGTCACCCCAGAGCCTTCTCTTCTCCTGACAGAACAAGCCCAACTCTCTCAGCCTGTCTTCATGGGAGAGGTGTTCCAGCATTCTGATCATCTTTGTGGCACTCATCTGGACTTGTTCAAATGTGTCCACATCCTTCTTATATTGGGGTCCCCAGAACTGAACTCAGTACTCCAGGTGTGGTCTTACCACAGCAGAGTAGAGGGACAGGATCACCTCCTTTGACCTGCTGGTCATGCTCCTTTTGATGCAGCCCAGGATACAGTTGGCTTTGTGGTCTGCAAGCACACACTGCCGGCTCATGCTGAGCTTCTCATCAAACAACACACCCAAGTCCTTCTCCTCAGGGCTGCTTTCAATTCTCCCTCAGCCTGTGGTTGTGCTTGGGATTGGCCCAACCCAGGTGCAGGACCTTGCACTTGGCCTTGTAGAACTTCATAAGGTTTGCAAGGGCCTACCTTTCAGACCTGTCAAGGCCCCTCTGCATGTGGATCACCTTAATACAGGTGATTAAATTCATAAACATGTCAGATACCCAACAAAAGCTATTTAAAAGTCTTGAATACTGTACTGATTACCACTTACATCCAAAACTTAAGTCTTTACTTAGGTTGCTTTTTATAGCTAATGTAATA
Organism: Pezoporus occidentalis; assembly: GCF_034315485.1. Taxonomy (NCBI): domain Eukaryota; kingdom Metazoa; phylum Chordata; class Aves; order Psittaciformes; family Psittacidae; genus Pezoporus; species Pezoporus occidentalis. Next base: position 2,502,630 of record NW_026914611.1, on the reverse strand, counting down.
AATTCTTTTCAAGAAAATTGCAGTGTTATAATGGAAAATTGGTAATTATTATTGTGTACCTACAGAAGCATTAAAAATGGTCTGAAGATACAAGGTGGTAACACCTGTTTTTTTCCTGATTGACATTAGAAATCTCAGAAAATTACAGAGATTTAACACAGCAACCTAGAGACAAAAAAATGCCACATTTTGGGCCAAGGCCATGATATTAATATTGTTTAATGAAAAATGATTTATTACAGCTTTGGTGAAGTTTCTGAACTTCCCAACTTCAGGAGGAAGGAATAGCAAAGAGGAACTATTATGGACTGACTGCAACACCCATTCCCCATTGCTGTGAACTGCTAATGTTCTTGTCTTTATGTTGACCCATGAGCTTTTTTATCTTGTTTCCTCCCCCTGTCCTGTTGAGGATGGGTTGTGAAAGAGCAGCTTGGTGGGTGAAAGTGTCTGAATGGAGGTGTGGTAGCCCACCAAGGTCAACACATCACACAGACCACAGCTCTAAACTAAAAACACCAAAAATGTAACACGTGAGTGTTCATTTGCATCTGAAGTATTTGAGGGTAAATTTCTGATATCTCCACATGACTTCTGTATGTTTGGTGGCTGAGTGAAGAATCTTGTTTTTCTGGGTTACTGATACAGCATTTTCAATTTTAAAATAGGCAAAAATAAAATCACACAATGATCTTATAGGGATATATATTAGAATAAAAATTGCCTTTCTGAAGAGTCTGCTCCAAATGAAGGCATTTAATGTTTAAAAAGGAGGCAATGCCAGTTTTACCAGATTCAGATGTTCAGTTCACTTTTATTTCATTCTATAATAATTTACCATTCTGGAGTGTACTACTGCAGGAAAAAAAAAAAAAAAAAGAAAGCTATACTAATACTAATAAAATTAATAAGTCATTCTGTTATTTTTTACTCTTGATTATGCAGTTTTGAAGAAAAAAAAGGTTTCTTTGAAAAAAAAATATTAGCTTTCTAAGTTCTTGCTTTATTTCTAAGAAAAATGAAAGATCTTTGATTTTTTATCTAGATGTATATTTTAAAAAAATTGAAAACAGAACAACCAGGCAGAGGAGGACTTCTAATTTAGTAACAAGTAGGTTGCACAGAACTGATAAGAAACACTTGTAACAAGACTCCAGGTTGTCATTCATTTTCCATTATATGGCAAATGCCTGATGTGGTAATTTCTTGTTCTTTCATATAGAAATACATACTCAATTTTCAGTGCCAAAGTATTTACCGTGTATAATCAATGTAGCTATAGATATTTTCTGTCTTTGCTGTTACTATTGCCTAGTTTGGTTAACATTTTCATTATTATTGAAAGAGATCAGATTTGAGATTGAGTGCAAAATTTTAGTGTGACTGTCTCTTGTCTCAGAAGTCTGGAACAGGCTTTTGTTTCTGTTTGTATTCTGTTTATTTCCTCAAAGAATGCATGTAAGGAAGAGGGGTTTGTTAATCAACTGTGTCAAATTTAATAAATGAGATAATAAGTAATTCTAAACTGATTATGACACATGTTCTTGTGGAGCATAGTTTGAAGCTGTCAGATATTTTGGAGGTTTTAAATGTGATTTCTATAACAATTAAGTCAGTATAGTGAGGTTATGGATATGCAAAACTGTCTTTTAGAATGTTTTTCAATTTGCAGAATGTGAGCCTTGTAGTACATAAAGACCATAGGCGTGATGCCCGTGTACTGGAGTGCTAAAGGTAAATATGTTAATTATTACCATTGTTAGATACTAGTTATACAAGATAGATACCTTGTAATACTTACAATTTTCAATTTACTTATATAACATGCTGATTTGAGGTTCTTATCAGAAAATAAATTCTTATTAAAAAAAAAAAAGTCTTATGAACATCCAGAAATATTGTTAAAAGAAACATGTCTCACATATTCCAAAAGCTTCTTAATTGAACAAGACTTGTGCTTGAAAGTGCTAGAAAATGCTTGTCTAATAAGACATAATGTAAAACAATGTCAGAAAATGAAAATTTTTCCTATTGGTTAAGTGACATTAAGTTTTATTTTTTTTTTTTATTTTAGTTCTACAAATGTAATTTTCTTTTTTCAATACCACTGTTCACTGACTGTAAAATTATTTCTTCTAATTAAACACACAAATTAAAAACTCACATCAAAACTAATTCTGTATCTAAAGCAACTACAAACATATAGTAAGATCCAGAAATGACATTTGATGTACTGTATAAGAATCTAAACTCCTGAGGGTGTGATGCCATTTGACTTCCCAAGCCAGGCAGGACTATGTCTGCTCAGTATCTAATATGGTGACCTCAGAAAGGTACTTAGGGCAGGTTTCATTTACCCTAATTTTAATAAATGGAAGCTGAATGTGTGATTCTAAGTTAATTCCCAGGGGATCCCTTTGCAGACAAGGAAAAGAGAAAGTCTCATTTGGATGGTAACTTTTCTAGTCCTGAAAAAAAAGGTGTCTAATATGACCTGAATAACTGCAGTTTGACTTCTTACATGAATGTAATGAAAGCCAGACATGACTTGACTAGATTCAGTGTCAGACTTTGAGGTGTCAAACATGACTTCAAAATAATTTTCTGTCCTATTCAAACAATTGTAATACATTAATTCAAAGAGAAAATTTTAATTACATGGCAAAATCAGTGCTCAAAGACAAGATATTTCTCCAAATGTTACTTTTCTTATAAAAATAACGAAAATTAAGAAATAAATTTAAACATCAGTAAAAATATTTGTGTTTTTAATGGAGAGGAAGGTTAATTACACTTCCAGACTTTTGATATGAACAGCAATGATTTTGCCATCAAACTCTTTTTTTCCACTTCTATACAGTTGTGGCCTATGTTCATTAAATATTTCAGTGTTTATTAAGGGGAATGGAGGAAATTCATCATGGCTGTCACATGGAAATGGTATCTATTGAGAAAAGTACCTGTCTAAGGAATCTATTGTAAAAAAAGAGTTAAGGAACACAAGCCAATACAATTTAATGAAAAAAATAATGATTAATTTTCAGGGTTTGTATTAATTAAAAATAAAAACATTTGTATAGAAAGGTAATTTTTTTTTCCCATGAATTTTTCATTTAAAAGAAACAAAAATTATTTTCAAAATGTTTTTTGAAAAATAGTTATTTCAGCATTCTTCTGACATACCTGTTATAAATGATGATGTGCTGATATTAACTATTGTCAAAGAGCAGCTGTCTTTCATCTTTAATGTGTTTGAAAGGAATCCAAACAGAATTTATTTTCCTTGTCTTTAAGATTAGCTTCTGGATGAAAGATGATATAGAAAAAAAAATCTATGTATTGCAGATACATTGTTTTCGCCAAAGAAAATATTGATAAACATAACATTAACACAGATTTGAAATGTGTTTCAATCTTACAGCAGATGTGACTACATGTATTTTTCTGTGGCAGTAGATTAAAGTATCTTTATTTCAAATTTAAACTTCTCAGTTCAACAAAATACAGCTTCTCTAAACTACTATTTTCTAATAACCAACAGTCAAAAAAAGCTGTTGTCTTTGAAATGTCAATAATGTGGTGTTACTGAAAAAGAGCTTTTTTTAATTGTAACTTCACCTGCTGCAATTTGTGTAATGATGTGAGATTTCATCATACTCATGGGTTACTCATACAGAGAATTACACTTGTCAGTGGGCATCCAGCCTTCAAAGTGTTTCAGTTTTCTATTCAGAAATAGTTTCTATTTTTAGGTAGCATTTTTACTTTATGCCCTTATACACAAAGGTGTTTAATTTCTGACAAAAAGTCTACTTAAAAGTAAGCAATATATGTATAAAAATGGAAATATGAAGTATAGTATAGAACACTGCATCTTAGAGGGTACGTAGCTCTAGTTTTTGTCATAAATCTTTTCCCAAATATGAACTTATTATTTTTTTCTTTTAAAGGACATTGATTCTTTTTTGCAGCAGGACTTTCATCTTTCATTTATAAAGAAAGGCTACATGTGTAATCCTTTAGAGTGCTTTCACAATTCCAGAAAAAAGGCCCTTCTGCTCTTTAGAGAGAGCATGAAAATTTTGTCCTTGTTATTCACATTGACATAGATGTAATCTTGTAGCCACCGCTATTTAATTTTAACAAGTTTTGCTTGTTATCTGGGGGAGAAGTGTTGGAAGAAGCCATAAGCTGAATCACTGCCATTAAAAAAGAAATCTAACACACAATAGAAATCAGTTATAAAAGAAGATCTTACTGAGGGGAAGATATTTTTTTTCATGAAGAAAAGATAATGCACAGCTTTAATCTTTATAAAGGCTTCCGATGGATATGAAAGTGTGTTACATTTTGTGTTGGTTTTTGTACTGAGACTGGCAGGTGGCTGGAAGAGGACTCAGGAGAGGTTAACATCTGTCTTTTCATAGCCTGAGGAATTCAGGTTTCATTTTTAACTCGTTTTAACTCTTAGAATGCTGAAAGTATCAGATTTTTTCCAAGCTTTTTGTGTGTGTCGCGGTTTAAACCCAGTCAGGTAATTCGTTCACTCACTTCCCCCCCTTTTCTGGCCCTCCCCCTGCTCTTGGAGGGACGGAGAGGAGAATCGAAAAGAATGCAACTCCCATGGGTTGAGATAAGAACAGTTTAGTAACTTAAGGTATAACACAAATCACTACTGCTACCACCAATGATAATAATGATAAAGGAAATAACAAGGGAAGAGAATACATCATCTCACCACCAGCCAACCGATAACTCGCCCCCCAAGCCCGACCAAGCTCTGACCAATACCTCCTCCAACCCCGCAGTCTCCCAGCCCTTCCGGCTAACTCCCAGTTACCTCCTGGGCATGACGTGCTGTGGTATGGAATACCTCTTTGGTCAGTTTGGGTCAGGTGTCCTGTCTCTGCTTCCTCCTGGCTTCCCCTCCTCCCTGGCAGAGCATGAGGCTCACAAAGTCCTTGGCCAAACCAAAACATCGCTTGTTATCAGCTCTGTTCCCAGGCCAAAAGTCAAAACACAGCACTTCACCAGCTACCAAGAAAGAGAAAAATGACTGCTACTGCTGAACCCAGGACAGTGTGTTACAGCAGTATTTATATGAACCATGGTCCCTATATGAGACATATTTCTAATGAGAATTGTACATACACATACATATATATATGTATAATTTCTTCTTGCATTTAACTGCTTTTCATTGAAGTTAATTAATGACTTAAATGATTTAAAGTTAGAACATTATTATCAGTTCCTATGGTAGTTTCCCCTCATAATATCTGTTCACATCTCTGAATTTTAGTTTTGGTTTTTTTTGAAGTACAAATGAAACTGAGCTGAAGGCTCCAGACAGAGGTTAAGTCAATTTTTCAAATTATTATAGAGGATCTCAGAGAGTCATAGAATGGTTGGGTAGGAAGGGACTATCAAAGATCATCTAGTCTAACCATGCTGTCCTGCTGGTTTTCACTAGATAGGTTGCTCAAAACCCATTCAATGTGAAATTGTTAACACTTGCAGTGATAGGGATCCACAATTTCTCTGGACAACCTATTACAGTGTTTCACCACCTTCCTCATAAAGCATTTCTTCCTTATGTCCAATCTAAACCTACCCTCTTACAGTTTAAAAATGTCGCCTCTTCTACCCCTGTGCAAGGTGAACAACTGCACTCTCTCAGCCTTTCTTTATAGGACATGTTTGAGACCTTTGTTCATCTTAGTGGCCCTCATCTGGACCTACTAAATACAGCAGGATAATTACCTCTTCTGATCAACTGGTTATGCTGTGTTTGATGCACCTCAGGACACAGTGTGCCCTCTTGGCTGCCAGGACACACTGCTGACTCCTGTTGAGCCTGCTGCCATGCAGCACTCCCAGATCCCTTTCTGCAGGGCTGCTCTCCGGATACTCCTCTACCACTTCATACTTGTGCTTGGTGTTACTCCATCCTAGGTGCAGAATCTGTCATTTGGACTTGTTAAATTTCATGCCATTAATCAATGCTGCAGTCTATCTAGATCACCCTGCAAGGCATCTTATCCTTCAAGGGAGTCAACAGCACGTCACAATTTAGTATCATCCAACTCGCTAATGGTGCATTCAACTTTGACATTCAGATCATTGATAAATGATCTGCCTAAGCAGTATGTCTTGTAGACATATCTGTCTTGTAAAAAGCCAGTTGGAGGAGCCCAAAACACAAGCAGCAAATGCGTGATCAGCTAAGCAGTGACGATGATCAGACATCCAATGCTTCATCTTATGTCGTAGCTGTGTTTTATTTACAGCTGCAAATGCAGACCAAGGAACTTGTTATTTCACAGGCTTTGAAGGATATAGCTGAGAAAGACACTGTAAGAATGTCTTACTTTGTTGGTCAGATGTAGTGAGGTATTTGGGTGTAGATGCTAAAGCAATGAAGCCAAGACCCCCATCTTAGTCACTAGAGTATACATCAGTCTTCGTGTTTAAAAATTACAAAATTACCTGTCTCTTGTCTTATTTCTTCTCAGCCTTTATCCAACAACCCTATATCTTTGTTCCTGCCTTAACTTGTTTTCATTCCCTGCTTTTTGCCACATCCTATGAAAATTATACAAAAAAAAACTTTGATCTCTACAGAGATTCTGCAAGAGAAAAGAATTATAGATGGGTCTTAATAATCAATCACTTTCTACCTTCATCTCAGACAAGGTGGAAACACATTACAGCACACTACAGATAATAAGTCTCTCAAAATCCTGGCAATGGGTGGCACAGATGGGAAGATGGAATTTCACTGTTTCACAGAATACTAATTCATGGCAACTCTATGGAGGCTTTTGGGGAATGCATAGTGAACGAAAAGGCTGTTTCTCATCAGTAGCAGTGGGAATTGAAGTTTCAATAGTTATGAATTCTCCCATCCTTCAGATACAGAGAACTTTCTCCTCATCAGCACACAAAGAAAAAAAAAAATCAGTTTCACCCTTCCAGAAACTACAACTTATGCATAAAGAAAATACTGGGCTTCTATGGCTGTCCAGTAAATTCAATATAATACCTCTTAACAACACTTTTTCACATTTTACTCCAATGAAATGACAAGTATGAACACTCTTAAATTTATGAAACATAAAACAGTTCTATTGCTCACAAGTGGAAGTGCTAATGAAAACATCTAGACTGGGGATGTGAGATCCCCTGGAACGGTTTACGCAGAAAAAGAGTTGTGGATATTGTATCTATCTGTTTTATGTCTCTCTCCAATACATAAACATTCACAATCTGTGTACACACAAAAGTCAAGCGGGGGGGGGGGGGGGGGGGGGGGGAGGGCGGGAGAGGGAAAGCCAACCTGCAGTTTCAAATGCTACTAATAAGTGTATTTTATGTGAGCATCCTGGACTAAGCTTTTAGCAACTGCTGTCAATATTATTAGACTATGACTAGGTTTGTAGAAAAACCCTTGTTGAGTTACGAAGGCAGGGAAAAATAAGAAGGACTTGGGAGATATAGGAGGTACTTGAGGATACTGGTGGATGAAAGACTGAATGTGAGCCAGAAGTGCATGCTTGTAGCCCAGAAGGCCTGACATACACTGGGCTGCATCCAAAGAAATGTGGCCAGCAGGTCAAGGGAGGTCTAGGATTCTGCCCATCTGCTGTCCTCTTGGTGAGGCCCCACCTGAAGTAGTGCATCCAGCTCTGGAGTCCTCAGTACAGGAATTATATGGATCTATTGAAGATGGTCCAGAGGAGGGGCACAAAAATGACCAGAGGGATGGAGCACCTCTCCTGTGAGGAAAGGCTGAGAGAGTTGGGCTTGTTCAGCTTGGAGAAGAGATACGCAGGGCAGACCTTATTGAGGCCTTTCGGTACTTAAAGGCAGCCTATAAGAAAGATCGGGAGAGACTTTTTAGCAAGGCCTGTTGTGATAGGATGAGGGGTAATGTTTTTAAACTACAAGAGGGGAGATTCAGACTGGCTATGAGGAAAAGAATTCTTTACAGTGAGGATGGTAAAGTACTGGAACGGGTTGCCCAGGGTCCTGGGTTCAGCAGTAGCAGTCATTTTTCTCCTTCTTGGTAGCTGGTGTAGTGCAGTGTTTTGACTTTCAGCTCGGGAACAGAGCTGATAACAAGGATGTTTTGGTTTGGCCAAGGACTTTGTGAGCCTCATGCTCTGCCAGGGAGGAGGGGAAGCCAGGAGGAAGCAGAGACAGGACACCTGACCCAAACTGACCAAAGAGGTATTCCATACCACAGCACGTCATGCCCAGGAGGTAACTGGGAGTTACCCAGAAGGGCTGGGAGTCTGCAGGGCTGGAGGAGGTATGGGTCAGAGCTTGGTCGGGCTGGGGGGGGCGAGTTATCGGTCGGCTGGTGGTGAGATGATGTATTCTCTTCCCTTGTTATTTCCTTTATCATTATTATCATTGGTGGTAGCAGTAGTGATCTGTGTTATACCTTAGTTACTAAACTGTTCTTATCTCAACCTGTGGGAGTTGCATTCTTTTCGATTCTCCTCTCGGTCCCTCTGAGAGCAGGGGGAGGGCAAGAAAGTGGGGGGAAGTGAGCGAACGAATTACCTGACTGGGTTTAAACCACGACACCCAGAAAGGTGGTAGATGCTCCATCCCTGGAGACATTCAAAACCATGCTGGATGAGGTTCTGGACAACCTGATCCAGTTGAAGATGTCCCTGATCATTGCAGGGGGTTTGGACTAGAAAACTATTCTGTGATTCTATGATTCTGTGATTTTACTACCTTATTCACGCAATCATTTGAAGAAGTTCAACAGAGCTATTTCTATTTCAAAGGGTTAAACAAATTTCAAGTTTTAACCCTGATCAACTTATTCTTGACACCATCTCTAGACATATCAAGGATGAGGGGGTCAATAAGAGCAGCCAACATGGCTTTACCAAGCGGAAGTCATGTTTAACCAACCTTATAGCCTTCTATGAGGAAGTAACTAGGTGGATGGATGATGGTAGAGTGGTAGATGTGGTTTTCCTTGATTTCAGTAAGGCATTTGATACTGTCTCCCACAGCATCCTCATAGATAAGCTAAGGAAGTGTGGGCTTGATGGTCAGGTAGTGAGGTGGATCAAGAACTGGTTGGAAGGAAGAAGGCAGAGAGTTGTGGTCAGTGGGGCAGAATCTAGCTGGAGGTCTGTGACTAGTGGAGTCCCTCAGGGGTCAGTGCTGGGACCAGTGCTGTTTAATGTTTTCATCAACGACCTGGATGAGGGAACTGAATGTACCCTCAGCAAGTTCGTTGATACTAAACTGGGAGGGGTGGCTGACACACCAGAAGGCTGTTTTGCCATTCAGCGAGACCTGGACAGGCTGGAGAGTTGGGCGGGGAGAAACTTGATGAAATTCAACAAGGGCAAGTGTAGAGTCTTGCATCTGGGGAAGAACAACCCCATGTACCAGTACAGGTTGGGGGCTGACCTGCTGGACAGTAATGAAGGGGAAAGGGACCTGGGGGTCCTGGTGGATAGGAGGATGACCATGAGCCAGCAATGTGCCCTTGTGGCCAAGAAGGCCAATGGCATCCTAGGGTGCATTAGAAAGGGTGTGGTTAGTAGGTCAAGAGAGGTCTTCCTCCCCCTCTACTCTGCCTTGGTGAGGCCGCATCTGGAATATTGTGTCCAGTTCTGGGCCCCACAGTTCAAGAAGGACCAGGAATTTCTTGAAAGATTCCAGCGCAAAGCCACAAAGATGATTAAGGGGGTGGAGCATCTCCCTTATGAGGAGAGGCTGAGGGAGCTGGGACTCTTTAGCTTGGAGAAGAGGAGACTGAGGGGTGACCTCATCAATGTTTACAAATATGTAAAGGGTGAGTGTCAGGATGATGGAGCTAGGTTTTTTTCAGTGATGTCCAGTGACAGGACAAGAGGCAATGGGTGTAAACTGGAGCATAGGAGGTTCCATGTGAACATAAGGAAAAATTTCTTTACTGTGAGAGTGACAGATCACTGGAACAGGTTGCTCAGGGGGGTTGTGGAGTCTCCTACATTGGAGATATTCAAGGCCCGTGTGGACAAGTTCCTGTGTGATATACTCTAGGTTACCCTGCTCTTGCAGGGGGGGTTGGACTAGATGATCTTTTGAGGTCCCTTTCAACCCTTGGGATTCTGTGATTCTGTGATTCTGTGATCTTGTTCCATACCTGACAGAAAAAAATACTTAACTTTTTAAGCATATGCATAAAAATAATATCACTGAATTGATTTAGAAGCAGTTACAATCAGCTGCCTGTACTGTCTCATCTTTGCTTTTCATCAGTTCATTGTAAAATCTCAGGATTATTGACTGATTTATGGTGAATATAAAGAAAGCCAGTCTCAGTACTGATAGAGTAGCAAACAATATGTGCAATTTGGTTATCATTTTAAGTCTTGATCTGAGTGTATTCGTTTACAGTAATTTTGCTACACATTGTTCCTTCTGTTTTCAGTGCTGACAGCCAGTCACAGAATTTCTCCTCTCATTTCTGCCTCTTAATTAGATTAGTTAAATCTTTTTGAAAAAAATGGCATTATTCCATACCCTGTGATTTTAATATTAATTCACTGTTGGGTATCCTGTTTTATCTTCAGCCCCACTGATCTGTGCATCCGATCTCCTCATTACACCTTGAGCCATCACTGGAGGTAGCTACTGAAATTTCTTTGAGACTATATCATAACAATGTCATTCTTCCTTGCCATTTACTTGAAAACCACTGAACAATTTGATGCCTGAATGCAATATTAGGGTGTGCTTTCTCTGATTCATTATAGCCATGTACTTTATGGTAAGATAAATCACACCATCCTTTCAATTGATTAGAAGGAACGTTTGTAAGTTCTAATTCAGATGACAGAGATACTACTGAACCCTACTTTCCTCAGAATTTGTATCTTTTTCATAAGATTTCTTACTCAGGCTGGTTTACCATAAGGTAATTTTAAGAAACATAAAATAATTTTGAACTTTCACAAAGTTCTGCAGATTGAAACTCCAGCAGAGAATTGTACATCTGGTTTATTAATATGTGGATTTTCTCTACATTGAGATGCCATAAAAGTCTGATAGATGAAATACGTCTGAAGCTGAAAATGCAGACATTCTCCATTTGTAGAGGAAAGATCATGTAAGAATTACTGGTGCCTTATGTATGCCATGTATCAAAGCACTTCTCGAGTAAAAGGAGTCTAGTGTTTAAATACATTAGAAAACATATAATGTGACAGTTTTTCTGACAGCAGTGCTGATCTATGCAGACCCGGCTCATTGCATTATCCCATTTGTTGTACTAATCCCTGATAATTACAGGGATTTTATAGAGAAAAATAACAGACTGAAAGAGGTTTTTTTTTTTCATTTCAAGGAGGTTTAAGATACAGCTCCACAGTTGACTAAACCGTCATGATAGAGGTGGTCATGTTAGGGTAGAACAAATATCAAGCAGGAGGTGATGAAGAATATAATATATCCCCAGACAAATGCGGGAGAAACAGTCCCACCAGACACATCTGTCCAGGCAGGACTGTGCTTCTGCAGACCCACAAACACCATGAGAGACCATACTGTGGCTGAAGACAAACCTGGAATCAAATTCACTGTATGTCTGTCATCCTATAGTTTCTTGAAAGAACTCTGTCATGGTTGTTGAGTCAGAGCTGTAATCAGACATGATGTCATATAGGACAAAAACTTACTCCTCACAGGTGTTTCCCTGAACTGCCTTCCCTAAAATCTCTTTTGCCAGTCAAATAAATCTGTTCCTCCTCTGCTTACACAACAGCATTGTCATGAAGTAATATTGGGGAAGTTTCTTTTAGATGATGGAATTTCACTCCTAGACATAAATGATGACAATATTATGGCTGCATCTTCTTTATGGCAGCTGGTACTCTACTAAAGTGCTGGGCCTCAAGAAATTCTACAATCACTCTTTTTTTAGAACTAAAACCATGCTTATGATCTCTTTTTCAGGTGATAAATTTTTTCAGGAGCATAACTTAATACCAGCATTTGCAACCAATTAGTTTGCAAAACACAGTATTAGTAACCACATTATTAAACACAGTGCTCTTAACTGAATATAAAAAAAGTACACTGAACTGAAGAAAATTATAAAATATGTCAATTTCCCTTCCTTCTTCAAAAATCTACTTCTGTCTCTGAAGTAATTCAGGACTTCATTATCAAGGAATATTCTCCTACAGCACATGGAATTAACTTTATTATTGAACTTTTTCACATTAAATTGTTATGAACCTGACAATCAGCTCTTCTGTCATCACGTGTGCCTTTAAAATTCTTTAATTCATCCCAAGATCAGAGACTGGAATCTGCACTTCAGTTACATCATTCTCTGTTCAGGAAGTTTACCAACTCTTGTAACTTTTCAGGGAAGTTGAAGAAAACTCTTCCTCTAGCTTCATTCAACTCAGTGTCCCAAAGCATTACAGATGACATTGTCACTCTTGAAGCCTTGTACTACAGTGGTAGTTAACTGAATATAAGCTGACAGAAACTGTAATCATGGAGGAAAAAAAAAGCCAAAAGTTTATGATCGACATCAACAATATTAGGAATTGAAATGGAAGTATTTATAGCTAATGTGCTCCCAGGCTGCAACTTCTGGCTAGGCTTTTGTCAGAAGATAACAGCAGAGTGTGAAATTCTACATTAACATGAAAAAGGTAGCACAAAACTGTAAAATTAAGATCAGAGTGAATAATCTATTCTATAGACTCTGCCTGGTCTGGTTTGCCACAGTAAACTTTAGGAGTAACACCTGTCCTCTTGTATTTCAGAACTCTTTTTTTCTTTGGATATGAAGAAAAAAAACAGCCTACAGAATTAAGTCCAGTTTTCATTGATCTCGATGTCCGTGTGATGTATGGCTGAGTTGTGATACTACTCCTTACTCATATAGCCAATACTAGAAAATGCACGGCTGGGCAAACTCCATTTCCTAGGTACTGAAAGTCTCAGACAAAGGTAAAATAAGTATTTTCACTACTACACCTACATTGTGCAGCCCACTTTGTATAGTTCCAAGGCATTATTGAAACAACAAACAGGTTATGTATTGAATATAGGATTGTTACTGAGTGAATTCCATTAGAAAGCTAATTAACAGATTCATATTCTTAATGTACAATTCCTCTTCTGTACTCTATTTCCAAAAAGCATCTCTTATGATGAGTAATAGTGCTGCCTATCTTCTGCTTGTAATGAAATACTTAGTTATTCAAGAAGTTCAGGAAATTAAGCCTGTATTTTATATAACATGCCACTATTTGTGCTTTTTTGTATTGAAAATTAAAATATGTTTTTAAAAAAGATTATATTTCAGTAATGGATAAGGGCTGCATGTGTACATAGTAAGCAGTAAGTCAAGTTTTTGTTCTACATATGGAAGACAGAAAACAGAAGAGAAAATGAATGCTACATAAATACAAATAACGGGAAACCACAGTAGTGGTGTGTTTAGTACCAAAACACAGCTTGTGCCTTTTGCAAGTACAGTTGTTTGAAAAAGCAAGATCAAAGCCTGTAGTAGGGCTTTACTGCTATATTTAAATTCAGTCTAATGATTTCAGACTCAGGAATGATGACAAAAAAGGGATTGGCAGAGTTTTCTTTTAAAACATTAAAGTGCTAAAACTTTCAGTCAAGTGAGCAATTTTAAAGCATGTAAAGATACAAAACCAGAATGACATACCTTCTGATCTCAACCTTAGAATCATAGAATCATAGAATAGTTAGGGTTGGAAAGGACCTTATGATCATCAAGTTCCAACCCCCCTGCCATGGGCAGGGACACCTCACACTAAACCATATCACCCAAGGCCTCATCCAACCTGGTCTTGAACACTGCCAGGGATAGAGCATTCACAACTTCCCTGGGCAGCCTATTCCAGTGCCTCACCACCCTAACAGGAAAGAATTTCCTCCTTATATCCAATCTTTGTTCCAAGGAAACAGGTTAGGCAATCAACAATTGTTAAAATGCTCTATGGTAGCTTTTAGTCTCTAATGCAGACATCTTTAAAATTATTTTTCTAAACCTAAAGAATACTACTGTTATTTATATAAAAAAAAAAAAAAAAAAAGGAGTGCTAACAGAAATCCTCCTCAGAACTATTCCTAACCACATGAAGAATGCCCTGTTCCATAAGAAAGACATGGATTTGTGGTCCAAAATTTTTTAAGCTGTATAGTCCTTAGCAAACTATAATTACAGAGGAAAATAACAATTTAACTGTGGAAAAAGAATGCTCTGTCTTTTGGCCAATACTGTGACAGATAAGTAAATATGAAAGTGCTTTCTCATGTCTCTTGTTCACTGGCAAAGATTTTACACCATATTACCACAACTCCAGGTTTACACAGGACTTTCACAATTGTATCATGTCAGTGATTCTGTATAAAAAAAACTTCCAAATCTCTTTCACTATTTATCCCACTTCTCAAATCACTTCACACTGAACTGAGGTTATATTAGGATGAGACGGTGCAGATGTAGCCTGTAACGTTTCTAACTTGATTTCTCCCTTTCAAATTCAGACTATCTTCTTCTGTGTCCTAGCTTGTATATAGTAACACCTTCTCTGAAATGAAATTTCAAAGATAAACAAATGAGAAGTGAAAATCATATTATAAGATAAAGCCAGAAACTCCTTTCCATCTCATTCTTCTGTCTCCTTGTACATGCTGTCTGCAGACTCACTAGATATGTAAAGCAGGTGCTCTTTTATTCATGGCCAAACAACTGCCAGCTCAAAAGTTTGTTCTTAACCTTTCTTTGGGCTTCACTTAGAATTCATGCTTTTTCAGACAGTGGTGGAAATATTTGGACACCTGGCTGCATCACAGCAGTGTCTGTATATAAGCTAGCCATCTAAATAGGGCCTACGCATAAGCAAGGTAGACATTCAGATAGCTCCTAGATAAAGACATTATATGCCTCTCATTTATAATTTTTTTAGAGGAATAAAAAAGAAGATGCTGAGCAAGACAGCTAACAGTCCTATTTTCAGTTCTGAATGCCTTATTTTGAGAAGGTACATTCCACTGAAAATTCACCATCTAGTCACTGTTAGGAAGACATGAGCATTGAAGTTCATAATAATGGTATGGTTGGGAGAACAAAAGCTCCAAGGAAGTAAATTAATGAATGTATACTTCCTTTATTTTCACACCAGAACTGAAGTACTTAGGAATTATTTTTAAAACTTCATAATCAAATTACTGTTTTAACTTCGAATTATCTGGTAAATATTAGAGGGCTTTTTGTTCTTTGAGCAGATAACCTCTTAATAAGCCTACATATACTAGAATGAAAGAAGGAACAGAGATCTAACTACATACTTAATGCTAAATTGCATGTGTGCCTGAAACACCAAATTTGAGCTTCTAAAGAATTTTAATTAGAGGTGCTGGTAGTGATACATACATATAAGAGTTTTCCGTGTCCTCACGGCAATGTTGAAGCAGAGTGAATAACTGAATTTTTGGTTCATCTACCTTCTCAAAGAAAAGAAGCCAAACTAAAAACTAGGCTGAACTAGCCTAACACTAAAAAAAGCAGCCTCCCCAAAATGGACAAGCAAAAAAACTCTCCCCAAAAAATTCTCTTTTGTTTTGAGTCTTTTCAAAGCCTACTGTTTTAAGAATTTTATCTTAATTCAGAAATCTTTCAAAAGACTTGCAAGTACACTGTTTCTAAAAACAAACATCTGTTGAATAAATGAGGCTTTTTCACAAAACAAGCTTTTTCATCTGAATGTAACAGTGACTTCCTTCAAGACTGAAATGAGGATGTGGACACCTCATAGCAGCCTTCCAGTATTTGAAGGGGGCCTATAAGGATGCTGGGGAGGAACTCTTCATTAGGGACGGTAGTGACAGGACAAGGGGTAATGGGTTAAAACTTAAACAGGGGAATTTTAGATTGGAAGTAAGGAAGAAGTTCTTTACTGTAAGGGTGGTGAGGCACTGGAATGGGTTGCCCAGGGAAGTTGTGAATGCTCCATTCCTGGTGGTATTCCAAGTCCAGGTTGGACAGATCCTTGGGTGACTTGATTTAGTGTGAGGTGTCCCTGCCTATGGCAGGGGGGTTGGAAGTAGGTGATCATAAGGTCCTTTCCAACCCTAACTATTCTATGATTCTATGATTCTATGTCTTCATACTGTAAAAGGGTACAGGTAATAGAATTTGCTTCAAGGTAATAATTCAATTGCTAGCTGCTGTTAATATATGAGCACTTTTTCTTTTGGGGAAAAATGGTGATTATTGCAGATTAATAAAATTATCAACATCAAATGTTGATCAAGGTCTACTGACAAACAGGGTGACATTTACATAATCTTGCTATACAGTGACACTTCATTATGCAGAATAATTCACTTCCAAATGTGCTGAACTCCACCTGTTGTCCATTCCATTAAGATCAAATGGCTGAACTTTTGGAATAGCAGACTGAAAATGTAGACATTGTATTTTACATTTGGTACATCACTGGTTCATTAGTGCCTCCTGTAAGCTTCCTCCAGGAACTAGGCATTAACGCAAAATTAGTTTTCATCGAAGCATATAATTAGTTTGGGTTGGAAGCGACCTTAAAGATCACCTTGAATTCTTCCAGGGATGCAGCATCAACAAATTCTTTGGGCAACCTCTTCCAGTGTCTCACTATCCTCATAGTGGAGAATTAATTTTTCATGTCTGTTTTCTTATATTACGGTGTAAATATTTGCAACTGTAGGAAGAGGAATTTGGGCCATATCCTTTAGAATCAATGATTCTAGAAATCAGCATAGGAAGAAAAAAAAGTGAGCTAGTGAATGAGTCTCAAAACCTGATATTTGAATTCCCAGTAACTGCACTAATTAGCATTTTTAAGTCTGGATTAAGTTCTAGTGGTGAGGCAAGTCTAATCTAAAAAAAAAAAAACAACAAAACAAAACAAACAGCAAAAAGCAGAAACAAAAAGGGAAGCAAGTAAGAAGACAGCCAAGGTGATTATGATACATTACAGAGGATTTAAAAAGGGAGGTGATTTAGATGGCAAGGAATACAGAGATGCTAGATCATCTGAATATTCTGAAATGCTGAAGTTCATTAAGCAGCAGAAAATTGTGTTGTTTGTTTTTTGCTTGTATTTTTTGTTTTGTTGTTGGTTTTGGGATGATTTCTGGGGTTGTTTCAGTTTTGTTTTGGCTTGTGTACTTTTTTTTGCTTGGAGTTTGGTTTGGTTTGTTTTTTTAAATGTGGGCAGGATTTTATTTAATGGATTGCAAGCTTGAAGATTGCACGCTTGAAGATTTTGTAAATATTCTGTAATATGACTGACAAGGAGTACATTAAAAAAGGGTCTTACTAACTGTAGGAAATGGCAGCTGCTAGAGAAGAGACAGTCACGCAAACTGCATGATCTTCTGACACATGACAGTTTCCAGCAGTTTTTGTGCCATATGGAAAGTGTTCTCTTGAGAGCTAGACCTGAAAGCAGACCTAGCAGAATTCATGTCCTAAAGAAATTAAGGAATGGAATATAGTCTTTGTCAAGGCAGGAGAACAATGTTTTTCCCTGTCCCTTAATTTTCATTTTCTACTATGTCTATGGGGTCCTAAATTAGTTTATGAGCCTAGCTAGGATGTTGTGGAGATGTAATGGCAGATACAGTGGTCTGTTTATTCTGGGTAAATTATTTTAAGGATAGAATTTGGTATGTAATTTTGATACAGAATTTGCTTAGCAAATTTTATCAGTTCCCAGATGCTTTAAATAAAGATCTGGTTATATAACATCTTTTGTATCTCTAATGGTATGATATAACTGAGACAAAAGCATAAGATTTCGCTATTCCATTTATAAGTAGCTGGATTTTCGGCTTGTAGGTACAAAATTGTATTGTAAGACATTAATGCAAATTAAACAGAAATTGGCACAAGAAAAAAACTAAAGGCAATTTTAATAGCAAAGGGGCAACTTAAGAGTTGCACTGTAAATGCCATTCTATAAGGTCTGTCGAAGAGAAAAAAAAAAATTCTGAAAAACAAATACTGTTCAGAAAGCTCAAAAATTTTTTCAAGCACTAAACCAGCAATGTACAATTTAAAAAATATATTTGTTTTAGAAAATAAATTAAAACAAAAATATCTCCCCTTTGTATGATTACATGTAAAAATTCAAAGAAATACGGTTTCTGGTGATGGTGACGTACAACTTTGCTTTGATATAACTTGATATACACTGGACTATATCTTGCAGTGGCAAGTAATAAAAGTGGCAGCTGTTGAGGAAATATACAATGCATCAATCTCAGGATGTCCATCGGCCAATGCGCAATGCAAAACTGTGAGCCTCAGTTTTAGTAGTCTGCTGACCCTTTGGCATGGTACTGGTTGTGACCCTTTCGCTGAAGCTATTAAAATTATACCACATTATACCACATCCTCCTCAGATGTCACAAGCACTTTTTGTTTGTTTTTATTTATTTCCAATACAGTTTTTAGAGTACCTATGGCTTTGGAAAAAAGCAGAAACCTTCATCTCTGACCAGTGTAAATTAAAAATAAAATACAAGTGCATCAGACTGCACATAAATGTGTTTGAGTATCTTTACCTTGATAAACCCCTTTGCAGAGGGCTGTGGAATTCAGAAAAATACATAACAATTTATTTTATTTTATTTTTTTTTATTAGGAGCAAAAAATTATAAAATTCAAGCTTGCTCCATAGGAAATCTAAAATTACAATTAAAAAAAAAAAAAAAGTCCAAGATAGAACATAAAAGACCATAAATATACCAAAAAATTAAAACATACTGATAAAGAAGTTAAATGATTTGTTATTTTTAAACTCTAAACTGTAATTCTAGCAATTTTAACAGCCAGGTACACTGTTCCGCCTGCTGCTTCTGGTAGCAGTAGTAAGTGATGAGGGATTGTTTCTTCATGGAAGTAAAACATCAGACTTCCAGATTGTGCATGTCTATTATTATTCTGAAAGCTGTCTAAAACAGAGAAGTCTATGAAAAGCAGAGAAAAGAACAGCTTTTCCAACTTTGTATTTATATAAACATGTGGGTGGTTTGATTAGGTTATATTGAGGCCACATTTTCTGAGGTATAATGGATGTAGGCCTGTTTTTTTTTCAGAGATATGGGCCTCAAAATGTGCTTCAGGAGGTGTATATTTGTTCATGACTGTTCTGCACTGGAGGACATGCAGGATTCTTTCTGGATCTCAATAGGAAAGGTACAAGAGTAAATAGCACATAAAACAGCTTTAATTATAAGACACAAATAGGAAGAAAAATATACATAGCAGATAAATTTAACTTCCCTTAAGATACTGAGAACTTGCTTTTGTGTAGCATGAAGAAGACCCCACATGTATGCCCCCATAGCACACTGTGCACATCCCGTCTGTGAAGAGGTTCACCTCTGCCCCTATACCATGGCTCCTCACATACAAACAAATTATACATTTTGCCTTGGTAGGCAGGAATGTTATGTCTTTCATAATGACTAACAGATCATTTCTAGCTACACATATCTAGGAACTGTATCCAGGATTAGCAATTATCCAGGGTATTCCAGCAGATACCTTTGCATTATTATATGGGAGAGGGGGTGGGGGGGAGGGAGAGGCGGCGGTAGTTGCACTGTGATCACTCACCGTTGATGCAAAGGGTTAACAAATGTACAGGGGGGTTAGGGTTAAGCCACTTGCTTAACAATGTTACTGCTTGCTCATGCTTATGGTACTTGCAATGTACAAGGTCAAACCGCTTAATTAACAATATTACTGTTTGCTCATGCTTATCGTACTTGCAATGTACAAGCGGGTAGATCAGGCTGCTTGCTTAACGATATCATTGCTCGTTCACGATTATGCTAGGACAAGATATAAGGACATAGCTATTGTTAAGAAGTAGGGACGGTAACTTGATTCCCATCCTTTGGATGCCTCGGCCGGCTGAAATTAGCTCTGCGCTTTGGACAATGACCAAGCCTCCAATGACCTCTCCTCCAGGGAGGAGAAAAGTTCTCCTCTCCTAGAGGAGAAAAGTTCAGGTTCGAGGAAGACTCATTTACTTCCAGGCTCGAGGAAGACTCATTTACTTCATCTTGAGACCCTAGCCCATGACCACTAAGAGGCACTGCGCAGGCACAAAGGACTTCTTAGCTCATTATAATACGAAGTGGGGATAGGACATGAATATGTATAGCCATGTTGTGCAACCTCATGCATATGTATAACTTTAGAGGATAAATGTAAAGGGGAAATGACTCTGAGGTGCGCATGTTTTTGGAGGAGTTATCCCCCACGTGCCTCAGTGCTAAATAAAAAGCATACCTACTTTACAACTTTAACAAGTTGCGGAGTATATCCGTGCATCACTGTCATGCAGGCTTTTCAAGACAGAGCAGACACAGCTTGGTCAAGATCACTAACTCCTCAAATACTGTATTTTTCTCAAGACTTTCAATACAATCTTGTTACATTGATAGTTTTGAAGTGAGGTCAGGACTAGTAGGCTGATATTCAAAGTGAAAGTCTCTTAAATAATCATTAAATAATTTATAATCAAATTAACAGGCCCCACACTAAAGACATAATTGAGTATCTATTAAAAATATTTGATTTTGTCCAAATAACTTACATTTGTTCAGGAACCCACTTCAGCCTTTTGAAAAATTTTCACTATAAAAAATGGAACAGCTCTGATGTCCAGTTCCATCCATGTCTCTGCTTCATAATTCAATAGCTATTCTTGTTAGTCTGTAAAGAATGAAATAATAAATGTGTCCCAGTAATGAAATTCAGACTAACAAACTTCTCTTCACAGAAGTGTTAAAACTTTTTTAACTCCAGGCAGTTTTCAAGCATCTGCTTATTGTTTGCAATTCTCTCACTGAAATAAAGTGTCTCTGTCTCTTTTTCATTTTTAAAATAATCATAGAAATTTTGGTAATCTAATCCAAACTGCCACTCATATTGTGACCACTGTCATCACAAAACCGGGTCAGTTTTAACTTCCTCTGTTTAACTCAAGGATGAATATTCTGCAGCCTCTTTGGACAACAGATTTCACCCAAACGTCTAATCCAAAAATTTCTTATAATGTTCAAAATCTCCCAAGCTGGAATCTGTGGATATTATCCATTGTTATATCATTTGCTACTACCAAGAAGAGTTTGTTGACACTATCATTGTAGCTTTTTCAAATAGTGTTAGGAAACTATTAGATATCCTGAGCCTCCAATTCAACGGGTGAAAATGTTCAAACTCTCCCAAACCTGCCTCACATGTCATGTATTCAAGGCTCCTGGTAATCTGAGTGATCTGCTGATGATACCTGTACAAATGTAGTCCAATCTCTGGTTTGAATTACTGCTAGTTAGAATGCTTTGCAGCTTTAGGAGTGTGGCATTCAATGTCATCCTTCGTCCTTTCCAGCAGAGCTGATATTCAGCGAGTTACTTTTTAGCCTCTAAAGGTGCTTCTCTTGTCCTTACTGAACTTCATGTAGTTTCTGCTCAGTCTTCAAGCTCATCAAGATCTTTCTGGATATAAAGTTCTTCACTGCTGAACTTGCACTGCTTTATGTGAGGTTTGTTCTGCATTGGTTCAGGTAGGCTCTGCTATAGTACTTCCTATCTCATGTGACTCAAATCATGGGTTGCAACACTCTAAGGGTATATCCATTAAAAACTTCACCTTTGGTCCCTTTGGACCACATTGCAGGATTTAACATTGTGTTAAATTACTCCCCTTGTCCCTGCTCCAGCATGGACTTATCCATAAGCCAAAGTCCCTTCAAGTGTACACCTGCTTGCATCGCAGATTTATCCACAGTCACAGATGTTTTTAGACGTACCTGTTGTGGCATGGGCTTATCCATGGCCATAGTCTCGTAGTGTGCACCTGCTGCAGTGTGGACTTATTCATGGCCACAGACTCTTTGAGGTATACTTGCTCTGACATGGATTTACCCATGGCCAGATATGCTTCAGGGTGTAACTGCTCTTATGTAGACTTCTCCACAGGTCACAGAATCTTTGACCTGTGTGTTCACATGGGAGTTCCAGTCCGTTCAGCACTCCAGCACAGGAAGAGCTGCAATGCCCTGGTCATCTCACAGCCCAGGTTAATTGCTGTTATCGAAACGTTCACAGGCATAGTAGAGTAAGAAAATCAGTGTTACAGCAAGCAGCAAAAGCAAAAAGCAGCCGCTAACAAGCACTAGACTCTAATATACAGCAAGGAAAGCAAGCCCCATGGCAAACACAGGTTTCTGCCAGTTAGTACCTGAACAGCTATAACAGCTATAAATTCCATCTAGCACACTCCCACTCCAATCAAATCTGTCATTTTCTTGAACTCTTCAAAGCCCACATCGGGCTCCAAAAAGGATAGTTGTAGGTTAACCCTGGCCACTAAGCAGGTAAGCTCCATAGAGCTGCTTACTCACTCCCTCACAGCAAAATGAGGGAGGGAAAAGGAATGGTAAATGCAAGAAAGCTCATGTGCTGAAATAAGGACAATTTCATATGTAAAGCAAAATTGCATGTGAAAGCTGAGCAAAACAAGGAATTAATTCTTTACTTCCCATCACCAGGTAGTTGTTCAGCCATCTCCAGGAAAGCAGGGCTCCATCAAGTGTAACAGCTAGTTGGGAAGACAAATGCCATAAAAAAAACATAATTCCCCTGCTGCTTCCTCCTTGTTTCCCCACGTTTTATTGCTGAGCACTGTCATATGGTATGGAATATACCTTTGGTCAGTTGGGTTCAGCTGTCCCAGCTTTATCAAATCCCAACTTCTTGTGCTCCCCAGCCTACTCACTAGTGGGCAATAACAGAGAAGGCCTTGAAGCTGTTCGGTGATGTCTAAACATAGGTGTGTTACCAACTCTGCTTTCAACAGAAATCCAAAGCATAGCACCGTACATATTACCATGAAGAAAATTAACCGTGTTCCAGACAAAACACGTGAAAGCATGTAAACCCTTCTTTTTCACCATTCCAGACTTTATCTGGTATATTTTCAAATTTCCTAAAGGTTTATTTGGATCGTTACTATAGCCAGATGATTATGAAGTGGGAGATTTTGGTGTATCAGCCTACTTAAATGATCAGTCATCTAGCTAATACTTTCTCAGTTTACATGACAAAACCGGAAACTTTACTACACAATGTAGATTGAGTCTGTCAGTCTCCCCACCTCCATGTCATCAATCATTTATCAGTTTGGTCAAGCATGGGTTGCTGTTGCAGAATGACTCTAAGAGCAGGACCATAAAGCCCTGGAGGACTGTGCGAGCAAGGCAGGGGGTGGCCCCCACAGGTAACCGGAAACCGGAAATGGGAGGAGAATGTGGAGGAAGCTGTGTGGGGCTAACCAATACTGTTGTGCCAAGGAGGAGTGGCTGAATACCACTTCTATATATATGTGAACTGTGTCACAAATAAAGGAGAAGTTTGCTTATCACCCATATTGGGTTGACCTGTCTGCTTCTCCTCGCCGCTTACAGGTTGCCCTCATTAAATGCTGTTTATTATATTTTCTGTCTTGGGAAATGCATTCCAAGAGAACATACCTCATCAAGTATAAGTGAATCTGACTTCCTTGTAGTTCCCCAGGTTCTCCTTCTTGCCTTTCTTAAAGGCAAATGTAACATTTGCCTTTATCTATTTATGAGGTACCATCTTACAACAGTTTTGCAATCCCGTCAGCCAGCTCTTTAAGCACTTTTTTGTTGCCTTTCTTCCCACTTCTTCTATGTGTTGTTTTTGTCTTTTAGTTGATGAAGTTCCCTGCTTAACTAAGAGCATCTCTGCAAAATCTGATAGTTTTCCTTTGCAACTGGATGATTTTATCCTGAGCTTTCAACAACAGTGCTTCAAAATCAACCGCCAATCAACTGCTTGCCTTTCCAACCACCTTGTGGATCATGAATGCAGTCACTTCTTGATTGATTCAGTGTTGTCCTTTGTGCCTCATTCACAAGCAGAAATGGTTTGCCTCATTGTGCACCAAGGCACTCATGTCCTTGGTGCCTCATTCACCACCACTTCTGCTTGTGAATAGCAGATCAAGCAGGCATTACCTTGATTGGTCCTTCTAGCAAACATAAGAAGATACAGCTACTAGCACAGCTTAGAAACCTCCTAGATACCAAATACTACGTTGCCCTCCTCTTTTTTTCTTTTTTTTTTAGTTTTTATTTTTATTTTAAATAAGTCTTTTTTGCAGTATCTCTTCTTGGTCAGGCTCTCTGTGACAGACTTCATTCATAATAAGCAGAATACAGCTTGACAGGATACTCTTAACAGACAGACATATCCTCATTTTCATTTTGTAGAGAGGTCCCAAATACAGAGGAAAAATCCGTCTCTACTTCTTCCTTGTTTGTTCTTCATAAGCATCTTACATCCCTGTGCTGTACTGTGTCTATAGTGAGCTTTAATCCTATGTACTTGTGCACCATTCTCCAGGATTTTAAACTGTAGTTACACTAGAGACACCCATGTTTATTTTCTGTTGTATAGAGAATCAATGTTTTTATTGAAAAGAAAAGTGAACAACGAAACCAACAAACCAAATCCCAAGCCAAACCAAACCAAACCAAAAACTTGCTATATTCCATTACTTAAAAGAATGTTTTTTTTTCATTATATCACGGTTACTGTTGCTTACAGTAAAATCCAGTGATCCTCCCAATTAATAGACAGGACACCATGATGAAACAAAAATCAGTCTGCTTGTTACTCTTTAATGGACTATGCAAGGATTCTCTGTATATTCCTATAAAATACATTTTGAAAGGCAAAGCTGGAACATACTGGTTTTCATGGATGTAAAACTTAGGGAATTCATTATATTTCTTGTATGATGAACTGCAGTATAGTACCTAACACTGAAAGCGAAGTATACATTCTAAGATTTGAATACAAGGTGCATCTACATACCATCTTCTAGTCTGAAGAAATGATGTTTAGACTGCCTTTCCAGTCACACCATACCTTAAAATAAATATAAAAGCCAAGGATTTTTAACATTCATTTGTAAACAAACCAAAATTTGCATGTAAGACTCTAAACATCTGACTTTTTTTAAAAAAAACCTACCAAGGATCAAAAGCAATGAACTTAAGTAATTAGATATCTAGTATTTTATTGTTTAATCATCATCATTCACATTTTAATAGTTCCACAAATATGGAAAACTGAATAGTTCATATTTTTAAGGTAAAATTTGCAATCATTTCAGTGAATGAAATAAAAATCAGCTGTTTCCATAGAAATAAATTCTAGTTGGTGATTTGTTCACTTGAAAAAAATAGAAGAAATGCGTCACACGCACAAAATAAAAATCAATATTTTGGAATTACTGATGTCTAAACCCAAAATTAAACTAAACTTTATATAGAAATATTTGATAGCCATCTCTGTGGCTATTTATGTCAACAAAAGCAAGTCTGTAAGAATTCTTTTGTATGTCTGCTACAAGTTTTAATGTGTTTCTTCATGTAATAATGCATAGGATACTAACACATTGGCATATAAAATGGGGTAAAGTCAAACAATTTTGTAGAATTTATTAGATTGGTTTAATTAGCTGAATATCCACCATTACGTTTGTGGATAAGATGTCCTTTGCTATTGAAAATGTTCAATATCTAGGGAATCTGTAGCTGAAAAAATACACGGTTCTGTGCTCAAAAAAACAGTGTTTATTAACTGTTGAAAATATCTCACAAGATGCTTTTTTATTTTGTTCTGTGACCTTTCAGCACCATGTCCAAAAATCAGGTTTCTGACTAGTTTTGTCTCTGTTAACATTCTCTCTACTATCTTGCTCTCCAAATACTGAAGTTTGTGTTTCAATCATGTTTGCTTTCATTTAAAGTTACACAAGTGTGATCAAAGAAGCTGTGTGCATGCAAAGGATCCAGAAGACATTAAAATTAGCAGATATTTTATGAATATTTTTTAATCAAATGTTTATTTGAGCAAGTATTACTATGTTTGATATCAATGCAGTTTAGTTTTAATAAGCACGCATTTCTGATTTCTGCATGTATGTCTGGTGACCCACTGATAGGGCAATGAACGCAAAGGCTCAACTAGAGGTCCATCTCTCATTTCAGACAGTTGACCCTGTCAGCCAGCCTAACACTTCTGCACCTTCATTTCCCTTCTATAAAGGAGAAATAATAGCACACCTTTAGCTTCTAGATCATTGAGTAGTTTCATATTAAAATAGCTAATAATGTGCTTTTCTGATATAGAATTCAGCAACATTAGAAATATAGACAGAATATATCATATGTTTGAAATCTAAGAAGTTCTCAAGATTTATGATTGCTGGAGGGCTACTGGCTTTTTTTTTTTTTTTAAGAAGGTATGCAGTAAAGCTTCTGACATTGATGAATGCTGTTGAATGAGGTGTAGGTGTAATGTCAGTTCTAGATGAAATGTTGCAATACATCGTGAAAAAACCCTTCAAGCACAATATCATGGCTGAATTTAGGTAGTCTTTAATGCCCACCTGAATGGAGGCCCATTAAAGAAATGCTTTTTAAAAAAGCCTACAAAGGTTACCTCAAAATCTGTTTGTGGGTGAAAAAGAACACATCATTTATATGAAGCTAAGAATTTATTGAAAGCCCAATTAATACTTTAACACTATGATAAAAATTCAGAAATTCTTATAATCCTGTTACAGTTGTGCTATCACTCACAGCCACGTTAATAATATTCTTATTATAAAAGCTAATATCAATTGCCTTTGTCTGCTATTGTGCACTGAAAGCAGATTATGCCAAGGCAAGCTTGGGGAACCCCTGAGTGCCTACATTGCCAGGTCAGTACAAAGCTCATGACTTTTTACTGGTAATGGCAGAAATCATAGTTACTTTTCTATAAAAAAAACTATGTGGACCCAGTTTTTATATCAGTTCTTGCAAGCTTGCTTACTTCATCATGTTTCTGGGCAATCCACCTCTCCAATTTTAATGTCCAGATGACAAATTTTTGCAGATATATTCAGCTTTGTTTCAGTAGAAATTGCTTCTGATGTTTTTATTTATTAATATTAATGTCAAGCCTAGTTGAAAAAAATTTTAGAAAAATCTAAATAATTTGAAAGAAAAGAAACTCAAGGGGAAATTGAAAGACAGTAAAATTTAAATAATTCAAAGGAATATTTTTTTTTCTGTAGAAAATTAATCTTGACAGAGCACATTGTCTGCTTTCCCTTATGCAAGTCAATGATGTTATATTCCTTTACAAGAAACTCTCTGCTTGACCTTTTGTGACACAGACCATAATGAAAAAAAGAACTGATATTATTTGAGGAAAGTAATTTGACTTAGGGAGATGAAATCTTCACATATGCTGCCCCAGCTTGCAAACAAGAATTATTAAACACCAAATAATTGACCCTGGAAAAGAGATGTCTTTTCACAGTAAAGTCTCCCTCTTTGCTAATGGTAATCTCTTCCATTTTCAGCAGTAATCCTAAACAGATTTTTATGGAAACAAAAAAAACATTTAAGGAACCCATTTAGTTTATTATCATGAGTGGCAAGCAACTGCACTGTCAGGTTTAGCCCTGTATTTGTCCTGTTACAGAATAAGTTGAACCCACTTTCACACACTCTGTGAGAATGTTATTGTCCAGAAACAGACTCATCTGTTTTCTAAAAGTCAGGTTTCTCTCTATACGTATTCTTGTTGAACTTGTTCTACATTTTATGACCAGCTGAGTACCAGCTGGACAAAGACACAAACGTGTTTCCTAGAACATGAGTGAGGGCTGTAACAAATAGCTATAACGGTGCTTTTTCTAGGCTCTTTCCTGTGGACTGAAAATCTAATTAAATAACTGGAGCAGATCCAAGGCCACAGTACCAGCGTTATTTTGCTGTGCAAGCTGAAAAAGATATTTTGATCTCTTGTGGGAAGCCTTAGTTCATTGCAAATTGAAAATTAAATGAAAGAGGTTGGGATTTTGGCCTATATTCAGAGTAGACAAACTTAGAAATTTCTTTATGTAATGGTGTCTGAGGTTGGTTAGATGGGATCATATATTGCTTGTTCCTTTTTCACATGTAGGAACTATTACTTGAAAGGATTCATTCCTAACTGATGAAACGTATATTTTTATGCCAATAGCTCAATATCAAAAGAACTACTTGTGTTGTCAAAGAACTTAGCTCTCTATACCCGGAGCACCTTATCATTCATACTGTATGAGTGTTTATTCCTAGACTAAACTTTTAAGTTAAAGAACACATTTCCAGTGGGAAAAAACCAACCTTCACTATGGTTATTATAATTGGGAGCGTATAATGCTTATACTCCTTCAATCTACAAAATCCTCAAGTGCCCTTCTAGCAATCCTGGCAGCCTTGTATAACACTGTGTCATATAAGCTATGTCATTATTTTTCTACTATAAAAACAGTGCTTGGATTTGCTTAGTTATCATTTCAGGCATTTTATAGTGAAAGAAACTTATAAAACATTATAATTGCATCTTAGAACTATAGCCCATTATGTGAGGCTCGGACTGGGATCCAGTGTCAAATGATTTATAACGCAGATGTGACCTGTCTCCTCTAGAAGAAACTACTACCCCTTGGCTTGCAGGTGAAGAGGTAGCCAGTTATGCACCTGGCAGTGTAATATAAGTTTGTGTGTTTAGTGTTTCTGCAGTGTTGAAAATAAGATAATAAACAGAAGTGGGACCAATTAGGAAACATTCAAATGAGAAAAGAAGTGCAGACATCCTTAAATGCAAAAGAGAGTTAGTGACACTGATTTCAGTATCTAAAATGGTTAAGTATTTGCAGGAATGTTTACAGAACAAGACCCTAAATGGTCAAACCTATTTTAGGGATAAAGAATGTTGGAAAGTGTCTATGTTTAAAGTGAATCCTATGTGGTGGGACTGCCATTGTTAGCAAATCTAGTCCTTCACTTCTTTCAGAATTGAAAGTGCAGTCTATGCCAAAACCAAAGATGTCTGGCGCAATTATATGTTAAAGTATCTATTTCTACCTGATTGTGAAGATAGGCACTTCAAGTTTAAACATCTAATTTTTGGATGTTTACAGCTAGGTGACATGAATACTTCCCACTCTCTGTTCCAATAATATGGAGTATCATGGTACAATCCTCAGACAAACAAACCCTCATTTTCAGCACACTTCATCTATTGTGGAAAGCATAAGAAAAGGTAGAACCAGTAGTATACAGAATCATAGAACAGTTCATGTTGGATGTGGCTTCAAAAGTTCACCTCATCTGACTTTTCATGGAAAGAGGATCCTAGATGAGCACCCTGTCAATTACATTGTCAATTGCATCAGATTAGAAATCAGTGATAGCTTGAATTAATAAATTGACAAGAGTTCTAACACGGATATGTGTAGATGACTGTGTGGAGCAAAGATTTATTCCACTCTGTGGTTCTCCCTGCCTGTCCAGCTGTGATTTGAAATGCAGATGTGTGGATTTCATGGGGCATATAGGAAAACATATGTGTAAACATATCACTGTTAAGCACATTAAAAAAAAAAGAAGATTTAATTCAGTTGCACAGATTTACACTCTCATGATTTTTATTTTTATTTTTTAATAGAACTACAATTGCTTGGTTTTCCTGTTCTGAAAAACAGAGCTATTGAAGAAACCTTATGTGATACTGAAGCACTGGAAGCTCTCTAAAACTTAGACAGAGATATCCCCTGTGCTTCAGGAGCTTGCCCTTGAAATAGCTTAAAAATTCTAGCTAGAACTCCTAGATTCCTTAGGATCTTGGCATTTGAAGAATGGAATGTCAGCATCCTTCTAAACAGCAGAAATTATATTTTCTTTGTGCAAATGGAATAGGAACCTGAGTTTCAAGTTATGGTTATCTAAATTTGGATATGTGCAAAGTTGTATCAAATGATTAAAACACCAAGGAACTCAAACTGAAGTACATCAAAACTGCTGATAAGTATTTCAACAAAATGATAAAGATTATGGTAATTAATGATGCATTCTAGGATAACAGAAATTTATATTCAAGAGGAAAGAACCAGCAATGAAATTTTAAGGAGTAATATGATCTTTAAAAAGTAAATTGAAATGCAAGTCTTTCTTTTCTATGCTTAGGATGAACAGACTTTTTATTAAACTTCACTACTTAACTCGGGACATATGTCTGTCCTGTTTCTAAAGACTAACTAGTATACTAAGCCTCATTTCACTGGTACTAGAACACTCTCAGTGTCTTTTTTTTCCTCAATGTAATTTTTGAAGTATTTCAGAAATAGAACAAACATACACTGCATCAGTAATTGAGCAGGATCAGTGATGAGGTTCACAAGGCCTTTTATTTTTATTATTTTTAAATCTTTCAGATGATATCACAGTAAAAACACTCAGATGCTGAGAATTTTAGACTGTGTCCGTTTGTGAATCTTGAAGGAATTGAGGTTTTTTTTTGTAAAACCCATCCTCAGTTGTGTTCTGAAAATCTGATTCTAAGCACTGAACAATTTGCCCTTCATAAAAAAAAAAAAGATAACAAGGAATTTCATACTTAATTTTCAATATGCAGACTGCAACAATTAAAAAAAATCAAAATCAAAAAACCATACCAATGTTACAAACAAATTTTCATCTGAATAATCAGAAAGCTCTGAAAAAAATCAGAGATTTTGCAAAGATTATTGTGTCTTTGCACTGTAATGGGTTTTCTTATCCTAACCATTTGTTCTGTACTATAGCAAAAGCATTTTTCCTAACTGTCAAAAAAACCTGTTTTGTCTTTATTTTTTTAAAATGGCAAATCAGTTTGGCAGCAGCTACAGTATCTTTTTCCCGTGACAATATTCTCCCATTGTCTTAATTAATAATATTTAAAATATTATACTACGTGTTATCCTTTAAAACATGCAAATTCATGGAGTGCATCCACTTTTTCTATACTATTACCAGACTTGTATAACCTCTACTAATTTGCCACAGATCAGTTCCACCTCATGTCTCAGCTGCATGTGAGACCTGAGAACATTAGGAACACTCACAACGGGTATGTGTTGTAATCCATCTGCCACAAGCTTATGCTGTCAGTGCTAGATGAGTGGGATGTGACACATTATTAGCTTCCAACATTTTCCCATCCACTGTGACACCAAAAAAAAAAAAAGTATTGCATTATCTGTTCCAGATACATTCACCACCTGAAAAATGCAGCAGCAAGAATAAATTTGTTTTGAATTGTTTTAATGTCAGGGCTAAAAAATAATTGGAAAAAATTAGTGTAAAAGTGTAATTTTTTTTTTCTGTTTTTGTTTATGCTGAACAAATGAACAGGACTATTCTGACTTTTCATGATTTCTAATTGCTTGATGTTCTCCCAGACTTGGAATGACAGAACTGAAAACTCTGAATCACCCAAACTAATATTCGTTATGAGCACAATGTAATATGAAAACAGATTTTTATGATTAAATTTAAATACCATAGGGAAGGTTTGCAGAGTGTTCTGGACATAACTTTATTCCAGTGAAGTCTGAAGTTGTCTGAAATTTTTTGATATACCTTCTAGGCTAGCTTGAAAAAAAACCCAAACCCTATAGTATTAAAACCCTTTAGATTTTGTATAATACAAAAAACAGACAGAGCTGTGAGTTTGTGTTTACTTGTATATGTAAGTATGCATAAATGTATATAGCAAGAGTATTTGAAACACATTGTTTGCTATGGTAGCAATTAGCAAGTGGATAATATGGTTGTTTTTTTGCCTTTTGAACTTACCATTAATGTTATAGTCAAGTGCAAAAATATGTACTGCTAACAATGATGAATTAAACTTATTTATAGATTTAAATATGGACCAAATATTGTTTCAATGACTTGGAAAGTCACACAGAATACTTTAACGACCATGAAGTATAACAAACACATTGAACATTGCAATACATGCTTTTGTGGGCATATATAGATTCACAGGAAAAGTGTGCTTAACTTTCACCTTCTGGGGCAAAAAGGCTAGATCTCTTAACAGAGGAATACAGTTTTAATGTAAGACAAAATAGTTCATTCACAATGGAAGACTTTTTTATTCTTTAACTCTTTAAAGCAAGCAGTTACTTGGATTTCAGTCTCTTTTGAATTTTGTCTTTGCACTACAGAAAGCTTCTCTTACTTTGATATTTATTTTTTTATGTTAAAAAAGGTCTTTTGAATCCATTACAATGATTATGATTCCAAGGAAAAGCTTCATAATCCTTCTGCAGTTTGTCAGTTTAGAAATATAAAGCCTTACCAGCTTAACAAGTAAATAAGGATGTAATTCCTAGTGACACTTGACTTTTCTTATTGATCTTTTACTAAGTCATACTGTTTCATACTGTGTGAAAAGTATTAAATAAAGGGACAAAAACACTAAGAAGACTGAAGCTAATACCTTTTGTCTCTTATTTTTTGCCCCTTCAGAGCACATTTGGAGAGTGTGATGTCAATCCTTGTGATGTGACACATCATAGAATTATAGAATGGTTTGAGATGGAAGAGACCTTAAAGATCATCTAGTTCCAACACCCCTGCCATGGGCAGGGACATCTTCCACTAGACCAGGGTGCTCAAACCACCGAGAGGTCCATCTATTCAATTCTTGGCTGTCCAGTTAGGAGACAAGAATGTTGAGTGGGATAGTGTCAAATGCTTGACAAATCCAGGTAGATAATGTCAGTTTCTCTTCCCTTACACTCCAATGCTGTGGCCCTATCGTAGGAGGCCATTTTCAGGCATGATTTGCCCTCAGTGAAGTCATGTTAGCTGTCACAAATAAAATCCTTATTGTCCATGTGCCTTAGCATAGTTTCCAGAAGGTCTGTTCCATGATGTTTCTGGGCACCAAGATGAAACTAACTTACATTGTTGTTTGTACAGTACCTGACCTGTCTGATATTTTAGGGGCATGATTTTGCTAAAATTAATTATTCTGTATAAATGTTTTTATCCATATTTTTGAGACAATATTTCACGACATTTCTTTTGGACTGCATTATTCCAAAAGGTATTTTAATTTTATAGATTTTTTTTTTTTTAGGGCCAGGTGCTATTGGGGAGAATTGGCCAATTTATCCTAGTCCCTATCTATAAATTGACTTCTTGTTCTGAAAAGTTCTAAGTTGGTGAGTCAGCCACATTCATTGATATATTTTTAAAATTTTCTTCACTTCTTTATAAGCATGCTGCAGCAAGGCCTTTATAACCTGTAATAAATAACTGAAATAATAAATCTCTTTACCTCTTTTATCCCTCCTCCCACTTTCCCTTGCCACAAATGTTTGATAAGCAGTATCATTATGTTGTGGTTTTGTTCTTAACACTTATAGAATCATAGAATAATTAGGGTTGGAAAGGACCTTAAGATCACCTAGTTCCAATGCTCCTGCCATCGGCAGGGACACCACCCACTAAACCATGCCACCTAAGGCTTCGTCCAACCTGGCCTTGAACACTGCCAGCGATGGAGCATTCACAGCCTCCCTGGGCAACCCATTCCAGTGCCTCAACACCCTAACAGTAAAGAATTTCCTCCTTATACCCAATCTAAACTTCCCCTGTTTAAGCTTCAACACGTTACCCCTTGTCCTGTCACTACAGTCCCTAACCAAGAGTCCCTCTCCAGCATCCTTATAGGCCCCCTTCAGATACTGGAAGGCTGCTATGAGGTCTCCATGTAGCCTTCTCTTCTCCAGGCTGAACAGCCCCAGCTTTCTCAGCCTGTTTTCATACAGCAGGTGCTTCAGTCCCCTGATCATCCTCGTGGCCCTCCTCTGGACTTGTTCCAACAGTTCCATGTCCTTTTTATTTTGAGGATGCCAGAAGTGTACACAATACTCCAAGTGAGGTGTCACGAGAGCAGAGTAGAGGGGCAGGATCACCTCCTTCGAGCTGCTGGTCGTTCTCCTTTTGATGCAGCCCAGGATAGGGTTGGCTTTCTGGGCTGCGAGTGCACACTGATGCTGGCTCATGTTAAGTTTCTCATTGACCAACACCCCCAAGTCCTTCTCCTCAGGGCTGCTCTGAATCTCGTCTCTGCCCAACCTGTAGCTGTGCCTGGGATTGCTCTGACCCAGGTGTAGGACCTCGCACTTGGCATGGTTAAACTTCATGAGGTTGGCATCAGCCCACCTCACAAGAGTGTCGAGGTCCCTCTGGATGGCATTCCTTTCCTCCAGCGTATCAACCGAACCACACAGCTTGGTGTCATTGGCAAACTTGCTGAGGGCGCACTCAATCCCACTGTCCATGTCACTGACAAAGATGTTGAACAATACCGGCCCCAACACCGATCCCTGAGGGACACCTTTAGTTACTGGTCTCCAGCCAGACATCGAGCCATTGACCACAACTCTTTGCATGTGGCCATCCAGCCAGTTCTTTATCCACCGAGTGGTCCACCTATCAAACTGATGTCTCTCCAATTTAGAGACAAGGATGTTGTGTGGGACAGTGTCGAACGCTTAGCACAAGTCCAGGAAGGTGACATCAACAATCTCAACTTGTTCACTAAAACAAATACCTAATATCATGACTAATACCATCTCACTGCTTCTTTGTATTCCAAATTGAACTTCTTGCATTAGTAATATCCTCTTTTACGCTTTGCTTGTGAAATGTCTGAGATAAGTTCCTGTTTTTTTTCAGTGTTTGTACTGCTCAGGGGAGACTTAGATTGTGACAAGAGCCCCTAAGCAGTACAGTTATATAAAAGGTAATGCAGGAAAGGGAGGATATTTCAATGCGATATATCTAAGCAAATGGAAATTTTACAATATTAGAGAGAAGACATCGCTACATATAAAGTCATGAATATTTCAGAGACTAATGCAATTCGGCCCAGGTCAGGTATGAGCACTGCAAATCAAGGATGCGGACAGAATCTTGTATTAGCATAAATAAGTCTCATAATTTTTTATGAAAAAGTATATATATATGAGTATTGGTGAATTTTTTATTTTGCCTAAACGGTAACTGAGGTGAGTTGACCTCAGCTGGCAAGCAAGTCTGCACCCATTACTTTCTTACTCACCAGAGTTTTACAGCTGGGCATGATGTTATACTCTCTGGGACACCTCTTTGGTCAGTTGGGGTCAGCTGTCCCAGCTGTGTCCCCTCCAAGCTTCTTGCCCACCCCCAGCTCACTTGTTAGGGGTAGAGTGAGACTTTAAATGCTGAGGCTAGGCAAGTGTTGTTCACCAATAGTTAAAACTTTGGTGTGTTATCAAAACTGATCTAAAATCTAAAATCACAAATGTAAAACACAGCCATACAGACTGCTATGAAGAAAATTAACTCATCGCATCCAGATTCAGCACAATAAGAAAGATTTTTTTCACTTTTTTTCCCTATTTTTAACCTGTGGTTATCAAAAAATTCTATTTAATGACTTCCCTAAATATAAAGCTGCTTCTTCAGAAATGTTATTGCTTCTTGAGAAAACAAAGTGTATATCAGAATGTCTTGTCCCTCGTATTGTACTGAAGACAAAAACCGATATGTTTCATGACCACAATAACACTTTCTTATACTTCATTTAGTATTCTGTTTTTGTTCATTAATTCTGTGGCTGAAATGAAAATGTAGGGGAAAATCAGATGAGAATATTCAGAAATTTTGAACAATAATAATTTGTTTTTTTCTTTATTCATGCCAAAATGTGATAGTTTTCTATAATATTTAGTTAACAGATATGATCTTCTGTGAATCATATTATTATTCTGAGTGTGCAATAGATTTCAAACAATAATTATTTAGTGAATAAACATTTGTAGATAAATATCACATTCTGATTTCATTCTGATATATTATGGTAGTGCTGGAAAGGTAAGAAAATAAAGCAAAGGAATAAAAAACAAGCTGTAATCAATTGGATATGTCCTATTCTTGGAACTTCAAGAAAAAGAAATTTTATTCAAAACCACATACATCTGTGTATATTTCACTCAGAAGATTGCTGTATATTATGTTTCAGAATATGCCATATTTATGTTGCCACTTCCATACATCAGATCCCACCTTTGTTTTAGAAATCATTAGATATGATGAGAGATGTTTTGAGATATCAACATGAAGGATATATGTGCCAAAACATCCATCAAGCAGAGAAATATGTAATACATCACCTTAGTACAGGAAAAAAACAAGTTCAGTCTCTTATAAAGGTACTGAATGCCAAACTAACAAGCCATCTGGGTGTAATAAATGCCCCAGTTAAACCTACAAAATAGTAAATAATACAGGGAATGATAGACAGAGAACATGTGGTGAGAGATCTTTGAAGAGAAGCTTTAGTTACACTTCAGTTGAGCCTAACAATTATACAGCAAATGATTCCTGGCCTTTGTTAAAGAAAATAGGCTAGACTCCTTTATTTATCTAAGAATGTAAATAGAGAAGACCATTGGACAGATGGAAATCCTGCAGCATTTGAAAGGCTGGAAAACTCTATAGGGTTTCTAGTGATATACCTGATAATATTAATAAGACTGGCACTGAGATACAAAATAGCCTACAGAAAGAAACTCTAACTGCTCTTGGTGCCTTAGACAACAACAAGTTTGAATGTGTTTGTAGATATGCCCAGTACTAAGAACATAATAATTTAGGAAGAAATCTATACACCAGTTTGATGTCTGTGCAACACAGCCAGTGCAGCAGATATATAAGAGCAGCATGAGTCAGCTTACTCACTGTGAAGCAGCACTTTCATCATGTAACAGTTGAAAGGTATCAGCGAATATCCAAAAGTAACACTTAATATGTTAATGGAGACAACTCCCTTTTTGGAGTTGTGTGGACCGAGTGGTCCATCCATCAAATTGATGTCGCTCCAATTCAGAGACAAGGATGTCATGTGGGACAGTGTCGAATGCTTTGCACAAGTCCAGGTAGATGATACCAACTGCTCTACCCCTGTCCATCAGTTCTGTAGCCCCATCATAGAAGGCCACCAAATTGGTCAGGCAGGATTTCCCCTTAGTGAAGCCATGCTGGCTGTCACCAAGCACCTTGTTGATTTTCATGTGCCTTAGCATGCCTTCCAGGAGAATCTGCGCCAAGATTTTGCCAGGCACAGAGGTGAGACTGACTGGTCTGTAATTCCCTGGGTCATCCATTTTCCCCTTCTTGAAAGTGTTTGGCAACATCACTTCTAACATCTACATATGAATTCAGGATACTTTGAGTTACTTTTCATTGGCAATTTTTAATAAAGATACTATCCTTAATTATGGCAAATAACAAAACTCATTGATGCACTGTATTTTACATATTTTGACCAGAAGCACAGTAAAAATATCTTAACAAATTTTGACTAAGCCTAAGCCATCTGGAAACAGTAATACAATAAATGCATTAAAATGGCAGGTCAAATGCTAGGATAAGAGTGGGAGACCTCTGGACTCCCTGCAGCCAGAAAAAGAAAAATGAATATTATAGATTTTGTGACAAAAAGTAAGAGATACTTCATAGTTCAAAACATTAGTTTTTATCCGTTTTTCACCTTTTGTGTTTGCCTAGGACCTGCTTCCTTTTTTGAACATGGAATCAGATAAATATCTGCCTTTGATAAAACACATCTGTAATCTTCAGATTAGCTCATCCTGTTTAGGAATAGTGGCAGTCTGCAGTCTGTCCCACTTGAAAACCTAATTTGCATTTACATTTTAAATATCCAGTCAACTACATACACACTCCTAAATAAAACTCCTTGTAGGATAAGTTGAACAAGCTAAATATTTTTTGTCAGGCACAGAACAAACCTGTTTATCTAGGGTGTCTAAACCTACATACTGTTAATAAACATGGAGGCAAGAATCAGTAGTTTAAGCATCAGTATCTAGAATTATTTCAGACTTGGTAGAACATCGTGCCTAGTGTCCAGCTCCTCCACTCCAGATGAGTGTATGTCTTATGTCCTCCCATACGTCTTTTGTCCAATCTGCAGTCCTGTGCAGATGTCTTAGTATTTTAGGACACCTAAAATAATAATAATAATAATAGATACTAATAAAAAAAGGCAAAATGAATCCGTGGGAGCTGATTCTTTAAGATGTACATAGACACATTTTAAGGGCTCAAATAAATTCCCCATGCACAGGTGCTTAATGCTGTTAGAGGTAACTAACATATCTGAATAACCTCAATACTGTGAAGCTAGCAGGATCCCTTGGGATATTTTGGATATGTAGGTATGTGAATGACATGTAAGTGAAACCTGTCCCATTCTAGAGATCTAGCTGGAGATGACATTGAGTGCTGTGGGACGTTTCAAATACTGGCTTAATGGTGAGCAATGGAAATGAAGCCTAATAGGTAGGATAAGAATAATCTCCAACTTAAAGTAAAATCCTGAAATCTGTGTGCCTAGAGATGGGTATTAAATCTCTGTTATAATTAGTGGAAATCTAAACCCCAATTCAGCTGCCAACTCTACACATCTAGTGCCAACTATTAGACCCTGAAGTACCTGAGATATCTACACTGAGCTGGTACATTTGCCACAGATCTTAAATAAGGTGCATGCTTTTATCTGGAGCAGAAACTGACATATCATAGGTGTGGAAAACTTTTTTGTTCTGGTATAAATAACTGAGTCTCACTCCTCTGAGTTATCCATGGTAATGGGAGATCAGATTATCATAGAATCATAGAATAGTAGGGTTTGAAAGGACCTTAAGATCATTTAGCTCCAACGGGACGCCCCACACTAGTCCATGTTGCCCAGCTGTATATAGATCCTTAAGCATAAATTTCTTCATCTTTACAACATCCAAAATTAAGCTATAAATGGAAAGGTTAGTTCAACAAAGCTGTGTATACAGAGTGGACCCAAAGACACTTCCCAGTTCCAGGTACTCATCAATTAAATCAGTTCTGATTTCTATGAGAAAGAAACTCAAATATTCCATCAGACTGGGAATTTGAGGGCTCACAACAGGTTTGCTGTTTGAACAAGCTGGAACTGAAGGTTGAAAGGTGAAGATGAGTGCACATTTATTTCAGTTTAAATGCAGCTGAAGTATCTGAAATTGAAAGTAGATGGTATTGACATGTTTAGCCTAATAGCTGAAAGATATTATTAAAAAACTAGCCTGAGTGAAAGAAATTCTAATTGCTCTTGGAACCTTAGACAACAACTCCTTGCCTAGGGTGGGTGGCCTGTAACAAACTACCACCATGCCATCAGCTCTACTGACCTTTTACCTGGTCCTGAGGAAAAGCTTTCAACCTGCCTATCATACATCCCATACAATAACTCTGCATGTTTGACTTGCTTCTTCAAATAGAGGGAAACCCCTTGACCCTCAAACCTGCCTGTCCTGAGGAGTCTGCTCTCATCTATTTAGCACTCCAGGCATGTGAGATGTTCCACCATGTCTTAGCTATTCCAACAGCATTATAGTATGTGGCCGAATGAGTTGCTTTAGTTACTCCTGTTTGTTTTTCAGGCAGTGTGCATTCGAGCATGTACATTTGCAAATGGTGTCCTTTTGCTCCAGTTTGCTACTCTCGATGTCTCTCGTAACTGCCTTTATGCATCCTTTGCTTTCCATCATCATCAACCATTTTCTCACTTAACTGTGTGTTTTCGCTCCCTTTCTCATTATTTCCAGTTTAAAGCTCTCCTCACTAGCTTCACCAACCTGTTGGCAGAGATGCTTTTGCTGTATTTGGTAGGCACAATCTATCTTTTCCTAGTAGCCATCAGTACTCAAAAAGCTGTAATTGAACTCTGATGCCTTTCACCCTTGCATCTAGAGCAAAATAGTGATTTTTGATATGCTTGAGGTCACTGCAGAAGTATCGTTGTTGCCCACGCAGATGAGCAGCAGGGAAGCTTAGTCCAAGAACTGGATCAATGTCAGCACTCTCGTCACAGCATTCCTCATCCAAGATGCTGGAAAGCAGAGATGCATCCCCAGGTAGGAGATCAGGCTGGCAGAGGGAGACTTCCATTTCCCACAGTCAGGAATTTCCCATAGCTACTACCCGCTGCTTCCTTCTGATGCAGATGCATAACTCAGGCTTGTCCACTGCAGTGGAGTCAGGAAGAGCTTTATCTTTCATGTGATACAAAGGCACTAAGCCTATTCTGCAGTTGCAGATTTGTGTGGAGAAGGAGCTGTCCTGCTGCTGCCAGAAGTCACATGCTCCCAGCTTTCACCTTCGTAGGAGTCTCCATTTGCCACCTGAATGAGGACAGTCTGTGGTTTTTCCTTCTGTGAAGCTGAGGGCTTGGGGTCTTGCCTCTGCAGGGTGTCTGTAAGGATTCTGTCAATTTCTTTTTCATTATTCCTGATGCTGCTCACCTCCTCCTGCAGCTTCTTTACTAGATAACACAGATTTTCAATCAGAGCACAGATGCAGGCATGAGCACCGTTCTCACTTCCTTCAGACATAGTTGGAGACCCCTATACTCCCTGCATTCCACGCTTTATCTGAGGAGATTTCTATGTGCTGGGGTAGTTGTTTTTGCTGGGGCTTGGATTTCATGCCCTCTGGCACATCATTACATGTTGAGCAGTCCCATGCTGTCCTCAGTAATTGCTGGCTCCCTTCCACATGCCCTGCTGCTCAAACTGCTGTGCAAACTATTGTGTCTGTGAGATGGTTCTGTTTGCTGTTTGATGGTGCCCCTAACTTCAGCCTTCAGAGATATTGGCCAAGAGTGTGCTGGGGGTGCAGATTTTACTTTAGCTAGGTTTACCACATTACCAACAACAAAATGACATGGCAGGCAGGAAACAGTACACAACAATCACCGCATACAAATAGATTTGATTTTTTTAAAAGTAAAATTACATGCACGTTAGCTAGAGATCACTGTCAACATGCTGCACAGCCTAGCATATTTGCTTTTATGTCTAGCTGTACTGGCTTTTTAGCCTTGTATCCCTCCTTGTTTATCACCTGGACCCAGCACTCCAGATGTGACCTTACCAGGGGAAAGGATCACCTCTCTTCCTCAAAGGGAAGAATCAGCTCCCTCAACCTGCCAGAAATGCTTTTCCTAGTGCAGGCCAGGATTCTTTTGGCTTTCTTTGCCACACGAGCACTTATCCAATATTCCACTTCAATCAGATCATATGAAGAAGTCAGTCCCTGGGAGAACTCTGGTGGGCATTAAGCTTGTTTTCAGTGTTTACTGGCAAGGAATATAGGACTATGTGACTTTTCAAGGCAGATGAAGAGGGAGGAGAGCACCCATAATTTGATGTCTGGTATCTGTTGTTCCTGCATGCCACAAGCAGGGTGAGGGACCTTTCAACAGAAACTCCTTACCTAAGAATGCAGGCATAGGGCTCCTTTAAATCCCCTGGGTTTGCCATACGTTTCATGTGAGACACAAAGGAGGGGTGTATTGCATAATATGCTGCCGAGTCATATAGATGGCTGCGTAGAAATGCCAGTATAGGATATCTTCCTTGTTGGGGCCCGCATCACGTAGCTTGCAGTGGGGATGTGAGCACGGTATTTTAGCCACTCTAGCTAACCTAGGCACAATCTGTTCTGTGACAGCTGATCTCAGTGCTAGGTATTTAATGTACTTGTATAGATTGGCTATAGATACAGAATTCAAGTGATCATTCTAAATGTTCATCTTTATTGTCTCCTAATTAGCTGTGTCTTTCTTCAAAGTGTGAACAGTTCCTGATTCAAGTTTCAAGGCCTTGTCCACAGAAGCTGAATTTCTAAAAAGGTGTCACAAACAGTGTATTTTAAATGCCAAGAGGACTTTCAGATTAGAAAGACAAAAATATTTATTTTATATAAGGTTAGTACAATTAGTACAATAAGAATAGTACAATATTGACTTGTATACCGCTATGCGGTACTAGATAAAGGACATTGGTTTAGCACATTGCTCTAAATGGAAGAAATTAACAATGGATTTCAAGAAATACTACATTGCAGAGAGCATCCATAGGTGGAATATCTAGGAATGAAAGAGAATAAATCTTTTTAGGTAATCAATGAATATACCAACTTTAACTGAAAAGTTCTGAAGGGCACTGGAAAACCTTGGGTTTGTGTACAGTCAGCCACACTAACTAAATGCCAGAAAGGTATTCCTGACTGAGCATACTGATTCCTTCCTAGACTTCCACTGATTTATTTCATAATAGATGCTTTTTTTTTGTTTCTGCATAAACAAAAATGTATGACTGTTCTTTTATGTTTTTAACTTTCGGTCCTTATGGGTTGGTGTGGACAAATTACTTGGCAAATTATCCCATTCTCTACATTTAATTTGACATTGTTGTGTGCTGTACTATTCTTTCTACATTTGAAACTCCAAAATGAATCTCA
Source organism: Pezoporus occidentalis (assembly GCF_034315485.1). Classification (NCBI taxonomy): domain Eukaryota; kingdom Metazoa; phylum Chordata; class Aves; order Psittaciformes; family Psittacidae; genus Pezoporus; species Pezoporus occidentalis. The sequence continues at coordinate 2,460,226 of NW_026914611.1, read as the reverse complement.
AATCAAAGCCATGCGATACTTGTACGTGATGTAAAAGAGCTGTTGTAAGTTATTGGAAATGCCTTTCACAAATACAGTCTTCATTGACCATCCCATATGCAGGTATTTAGAAGGAGTATACATCTGGCTGTGTTAGCCTTTGGTTTCTATATGTTGAACATGTACTTATTTACATGACAAATTTCAGACAGCCTATTCCTATATATGTCTAAGCAGGCGCTTTCAGACTGAAAAAGGCTGAGCAGTTTATATGATTATTGCACTGTATACAAATATGTATTTGTATGTATTAATAAAATATAATCTATATTTAAAGACCTGAGGAAGAGATTGGTGAAACAGCATTTCTTTTTAAATAGTCTGCATCCATTATTAACGTGGCAATAAATACATTAATTTCACCTGCTGACACCATGCATGCTGACAGCAATTCTTATTGAGCATCACACTTGCTTACTGCATTAGAATATTTCCTTCTGAAGAATGTTTCAGGTGGTCAATAATTGAACAGGTCACTTGTTTTTTTTAAGTGAGTGAAAGAAGCTAGAGCACCTTTGGCAGGGTGCCTCTTTCATATTGCCTTGTCCACTTACTAATGTGTCTTCAAAGTGCCTTTTTGCACAGCTGGAGATGTAGTCCATGTTAACAAGATTTCTCTGTTTTTTGAAATGTGGTACAACCTGTAGATCAGAGCACTTTTCAATTTTTTTGAAAGCAGGTTTTAGGAGCTGGGATGAAGACTGTGGAGATGGAAAATACTTTGATTTATCTGGTTGCCAACATTTTTTTTAACGTTTCTTATAAAGCATCTATTAGGCATTGGCAATAGCATTTACAGATCTACAAATCAAAATCATTTAACAGCTTTTCAAGCTTGAAGGTTGTTTACGAGGATATAAAAAAATCCTGGCATCTTTGGCGAAATGAGAACTGTTTGTTGAGCTAAATATTTCACATTAATAGTTTAGGGGGGAAAAAACTAAAATCCATCCCAAAGTAAGAAAACTTCTTCAGCACATTTGTTAAAATTCAGATTAAAAAAACTCCGAAAAAACAAACTGATGTAAGAATTTGAACATCTAAATGTTTACATTAGTATATACATTATATATTTTTGCAGAATTATTTTTTCATATTTAAGAATATTAATGTAAAAAAGTGAAATATTTAGTAATTTGAAACCCTTAAATCAAAGCTTACCATGAATAATTTTTTTTTGCTTTATGCATTTCTGATCAGGTTTAGGATCACAGAATAACATGGACTGGAATTTATTTCTCATAAATTCAGCCATCTAGATGCTGGGTTTCCAGTCTAAGCTAGATGTGTAGGTTCTTGCTACAGCCACTTCAAAAATATATGCACATGGAATAGTTTACTTTTATAGGATACTTACTTCTCTTCAGACAGTTAGACTGCAGTAGATGTTCAATTTTTACATGTCTAAAGCTAAGTGAGACAAAACTTTTCATTCTCCTTTTTTAACTTCTTCCTCCCTCCCCCTCTGCAAGCCCTCACCAGTCCTGATTTATTCACAGAACAAGATGGTGTTCCACAAAGAAATCACAATTTCATAGGCAAGGATTTATTTATAACTAGGGTTCCTGACTTATTTGTGGAAGAAGTCGGACTTTGAGTAGCAAATATGGTAGGGGACTATAAGAACAAAGTGCTTACAATTTCAGTTTTGACAAGTGTACCAGCAATCCTGCTTGATAATAAGCAAATTCCAGTATCAAAACATGTACAATATGGAAAACCAATTCCTCCCACTTTAACATAAATACTACCATTTGATAAGTGCTCTAGATTCCACTGATTGTATCACTGGAGGGCTCCTTTGTGCGGCAAGTATAGGCACCACATAGTATGCGAAACATGCCTATGGGCCTGGCAGGTATTTGGTGCTGGTGACAAGCATATTCTGTGTGTGGTTTGGGAGTATTACTTCACAGGTGGTGCAGTCTGGTCGCTGGGATGGAAAACCCCTACAGCTGGAGCACAGCAGTGGCACTCCTATAGCACATCTTCCAATTCAGGGTAATCAAGAGGTATCCAGTTCATGTTTCCTGAGACTGTTGCAAAATGACCAAATGCACAGAAAGTATTGCAAAGTGGGAGATTTGCTTCAGAAACTTCTGGCTTATCAGAATCCAAATGCTCAAATGGACATTAGTACACGATCATGTGCTGCAGTCAGTCTGGAGGCATATGACTGGAAAATACTGAAGATTAGTAATTGCAAATAATCATATATAGATCTATTAGCATATCAAAATAGTTTCAAGTTGGCTGCCCACAAGCATTTGATGATGTTAACCTTAATTTATCTGTTCTTTACATCTCAAGAGAGAAATCAGGTATAATTGTATCTCTTGGACTTACCAGGGATAATTGAATTATACTTTAATAATTTCTAAACTATTTTTTATGTTTAATTAAAATATAAAATTTCTGCACTTTGATCTCTTACGTCTCGGTCATGAGACCAAATGCAGGGAAAATTTTCTCTGCCCCATTTGAAACTGAAGTATAAAAAAAAAGTAAAAAAAAAAAAAACTTCCTGTGCAAAGATTTCTGATACTGCTGAAACAAAGATTTGCATTTGTTAGGTTGACCTGTGTACAGTTAATTTCACTAAATGAAATGCAGTCGTTAGTTACAGAGGCTGGAATACAGTGATTTGAATTTCCTTTTTGTTTAAAGTTTTTGGTTTTGTAACTGGCAAACACATAACAATGTTGCTACATAATCAGGCAACAGTGTCAATCTCTTTTATGGTCATTCTACACTGTTCCTGTATCTATTAGCAAATATATATATTTATATATAGGCTGTATTACCTGCTTACAAATATAGACAGAGATGTTCAAACACGAAGTCTAAAAATGTCTGTGATCATTTTGGTTGATTAAGATACATGCAGGTGTATATTTTGTAACCAGATTACAAAGATAATTAGAGAATAATTTTCTTTTCAACTATAATTAGCATATATTTCAAATTAATTGTGAAACATCTTGCAGAGTGTTTATCCTGTCAGAAATGTATGCTGGTAATCCTCAAATATAGAAACATAGCTAATAGCCCTATGCAAAACATATGAAATGTTTCTGTGGTTTTGTTTGGTGGCTTGTTTTGTTTTTTTTTTAATTATGTTTTTTCTTTGCTTCTTTTTTCTCTGTAAATAGGGATAGTTCCTTTCCTCTGAAGGTAGTGAACAGTTAAAAACCTTTGAACTCAGTGTTTTCAAGGCTTTTAACAGGTTCTCTCAACTACTCAAATTTAATATGTGCAAAGCAGACTTACCAGGCAAATTCTCTTCTACCTCTGGCAAGAATTCTTTAGGGTTTTTACATGAATTTTGTTGGTTGTGGATTCGAAAAAGGTCAACCACTTGACATTCTTTGACTGTACAGCAAATTATTTTGCAAGGATCCTGTTGTCACTCAACATAAAAAGGCTATTAATTCAATCAAGTTTCTCTGATTTCTGTAGATGCACTTGAAATCAGAAAAAAAAAAAACAAAAACCAACCCATAGAATTTGCATCTCCAGGAAGGGATTTTTGATGAATGCTTGTTTCTAAAGCACTCAGCCTATTTCCTCAGTTCAAGATTTTCCTGAAGCTTATCCCAAGTGATTATCTGGCCTTGTTTGCTTGTGCAAACATAAATAAAAGGAAACTGTCAGTTTGAAATATTTCCCATTGTGCTGGTATTTCATTGGATAGAGTTATTTTTTGTTATAGAAGCTAGTATGGAGCTATGTTTAAGATTTGTGCTGAAAGCAGTGTTGATAATACAGGGATGTTTTTCCTGCTGCTGAGCAGTGCTTACACAGCATCAAAGCCTTTTCTGCTTCTCAACCCACCAGTGAGTAGGCTGCGGGTGCACAAGAAACTGGGAGGGGACAGAGCCAGGACAGCTGACCCCAGCTGACCAAAAGGATATTCCATACCATATAATGTCATGCTCTGCATATACACCCGGGGAAGAAGGAAGGGGGGACATTTGGAGTGATAGCGTTAGTCTTCCCAAGTAACCATTACATGTGATGGAGCCCTGCTTTCCTGGAGATGGCTGAACACCTGCCTGCCCATGGGAAGTGATGAATGAATTCCTTATTTTGCTTTGATTGTTTGTGTGGCTTTTGCTTTACCTATTCAACTGTCTTTTTCAGAGCTCATAAGTTTTCTCACTTTTACCCTTCTGATTCTCTCCCTCATCCTGCTGGGGGGAAACAATCAAGTGGCTGTGTGGGGCTTAGTTGCTGGCTTCCAACATGACATCCATAAATATGCAGAATGCCAATAAATTGAAAATCAATGGTTTTGTTGGTATGACACAAGAATATGGCTGGCTGTTACCATGATTTTGAAGTTTAACTGAATGCAGATTATCCATACTACTTTGCAGCAAGTTACAGAAGAAACAAAGCAGCAGGCATTGCAAATGCATGCACAGGCTCAGGTCCAAAAAAAAGGCAGAAAATGAAGCAGAATTAAAGCTGTGGCTAACGTGACTACTACCTGATTTTAACTTTGAGTCATAAAAGGGACCTGGTCTTTATATGTCTCTTGCTGTTACAGGATCCATAACATGTTTGTCATGGATGTTATGTTTGCTGGCTTCAGTGTGCACTCACAACCAAGAAAGCCAACCCTATCCTGGGCTGCATCAAAAGGAGCATGACCAGTGGGTCGAAGGAGGTGATCCTGCCCCTCTGCTCTGCTCTCGTGAGACCTCACTTGGAGTATTGTGTACAGTTCTGGTGTCCTCAACATAAAAAGGACATGGAACTGTTGGAACAAGTGCAGAGGAGGGCCACGAGGATGATCAGGGGACTGGAGCACCTCCCATAGGAAGACAGGCTGAGAAAGTTGGGGATGTTCAGCCTGGAGAAGAGAAGGCTGCGTGGAGACCTTGTAGCAGCCTTCCATTGTCTGAAGGGGGCTTATAAAGATGCTGGAGAGGGACTCTTCATTAAAGACTGTTGTGATAGGACAAGGGGTAATGGGTTCAAACTTAAGCAAGGGGAAGTTTAGACTGGATATAAGGAAAAAGTTCTTTACTGTTAGGGTGGTGAGGCACTGGAATGGGCTGCCCAAGGAAGTTGTGAATGCTCTATCCCTGTCAGTGTTCAAGGCCATATTGGACAGAGCCTTGGGTGACATGGTGTAGTGTGAGGTGACCCTGCCCATGGCAAGGGGGTTGGAACTTGATTATCTTAAGGTCCTTTCCAACCCTAACCATTCTATGATTCTGCGATTCTATGGTCCTATGATTCTATGTTCACTAATGACTGGCTGTATGACACCAGGAAGAGGTATCAGGAGGAGTTGTTCACTGGCATCTCTCTGCTCCTTGATCCTTCTATCATGATGTATGAGTTTTATGGCCTCACTGTGGAGGAACCAACACATCCAAGAAAATCTGTAACCCTGGTTATCATGGGGCAGAGCCATGAGTTTTTCTGCTAATTTGAATAAGTTTTTATAAAGAATAAGATCTGTCTCTTTCAAGAAACAGAGGGAAGAACCAGTAGCTCTGTCAAGAAATCCAAGCAGAATCTTCTCTCAATAAAGTCTGCAGGCCTGCTCTTCATCTGTCTGTTATTTGGGGTCTTTTTGATTTGTTTGTTGTTTTGTTTGTTTGTTTGTTTTTGTGAGTTTGTTTTGGTTTGGTTTTGGGGGGCATGTTTTGTTTGTTTATTTTGGTTTTGTTTTTTGTTTTTTTTTGCGTGGTTTTCTTTTTTTGTTGTTGTTGGTTTTGTTTTGTTTTGTTTTCCCTCTTTATTAAATAAAGAAAACCTTTGACTTATTCTGATAAGGATTAATAACAAGGATAGAGACAATGATTAAGACACTTTTCTCCTGCATGGAACCACTTTCAGTAAATGCTAGACTTGCCAGATTCATTACTAACATACTTCCATCTGTATTACCATCAAAAAATAAACTAGACATGAGGAAAAATCTGTTGTTGGTTCACAGTTTTTTTCTCCTACACATAGCTAATACTCTTCCACTCTTGTTATGATTACCATCAGAGATCTTGTAATACTGGTAATACACTCTCAACTTGTATTTTTAACCTTATTTTAGAGAGAAAAAGGCATCATAAAGATATAAAATAACCTAGCTAAGGTCACCCTGGAGGTTAGTAGTTAATGTGAGGATGTCATCTGATGTGCTCTACAAGTGTCTGCATTAGAGTTTTGGTTCAGATGAAATATGGTCCAGTCCATGGGACAAGATTAGAATTCATAAGTGAGCCTTCAAAACCTGTACATTGTTGAAACTACATCTTTGGCAGTGACCATTTCTCTCTGCAAATTCACTCCTGCAGAACATGTTAGTATGTATGTTGGTTGTATGAACAGAGCCTAACCAAATAAAACCAGAAACCCTCCCATGTAAACAAATATGTATACATATACACATAAAGAATCTATCCCCTCACGATATATTATATATTCAATATACCAATTATGGCTTTCGTATATGCTGCTAGTAATTTGGAATACACAATCTAGTGTAATCTTACCTTTTAAACAGGATTACCTTGTATAGAGCTCTGGGAAAACTTGTTCTCTGTCCTCCCGCTTCTAACTTCCACAGAATGATTTCTAAAATTTTAAGAGCTATCTCATGAATTGGCTTACATCTTATTTCAGGCTATGCATTATGGTACCCTAAGTAACTATTACTCAAACTAAGTAAACCTGAAACTTGAAAATAGGCTATGCTGTTAATATTGAAGCTATACTGAATATGAGTTGATGTCTAACTTAGAGATTGACACTGATAAAACACTGCATATACATTAATTAATAGTTTGCATAAGATCCATTAACTGAAAAGAAATAAGGTTTACATGGTTTAAAGCACTTGACTATCTATAGTAAATGTTAAGCTTATTTTAGAGGTGAAAAGTTGAGTTTCTTTAACTTTGAAAAAGACATAAAAACCTAAATTGATTTTGAAAAAAGCTCCTAAAATTGAAGGTTTTTTTTGTGTGTTTGGTTTTTTTTTCTTTAATTTTATGAAAGTATCTTCCCTGGGAAAATAACATTATTGTCATTTGAAATTTTTAAGTATTTGTAAACGAGCATTGCAAAATGTAGAGAAAAACATGCCCGATAAAAATCACGTAAATACAAGTGGTAAGATCTATTGGATCACCTCTGAAAAAATCCGTTATGAATCTAAGCTTTCATGAAAACGATAGTTACTGAAAACCATGCACAGTTAAAAAAAAATCCAAACCAATACTGAGTAGTATATATTCAACTCAGATGACACTGTCAAAAAATCAGGAAAAAAAAGTGCTATTAGTGTTACTATTGTTTATAGACAGCCATAAGTATTGCTTTTGCAGTTCTATCTACACACAGAAGATCTTTTTAATGGCTAACTAATTCACTAAAACATAAATGTGAGTTCAAGGAGAAGAGAGAGCTATGTCATTCCCTCTTCATTTGCCAATTCATTTTTTTGAGAAGGTTATTCTTATCAAAAGACTGCAACAAGATTAAATGCCATTCCTTTTAGCATATGAGACGTATGTGATACATTTTCTATTTAGAAAGAAAACAGGCAGACCATTTCAATGTGATAGAGATTCCCTGAGGGACAGGATCTATTAAAATAAAATATTTGATTGCCAGGAGTGAAGCATATGCAGTACATGCAATAACTCCTATTTTTCCTGTGCAAAGAATCATGTTGGCAGCAGGCAGTGACAGCCCAACCTTACCAGCACTGGTATCTTACAGAGAAAAGGAATGTTACGAGTCTGGGCAGAGTATGCGCAGCTGAATTTCATGGCTTTCGGATACTCTTGTCTGTTCCTTCTAGTGAGGCCTGATCAGGCACTGCAGCATGAAATTTCTTGTCCGGCAAGGCTGATATCATACACACTTAGACAGAAATATATTCTTATTGAAGGTAACTAAAAGTTTATTTCAAAATATCTTGGTTTTAATAATAGATGAAATATCATAAAAGATGGAGGTCTTAAATTACTGAAGTACTTGCGATTGCTTGCCTTTTGCATTCACCAGGGTAGATACACATTTCTTTTTAGAATTTATATCTAGGATAAGAATACAATAGGTTTGGAAACATCCATCTCCCTAAACCTAAATTTAAACATATATTAAGCAGAATGGTTGCTGGAGATCTACATTCAGGCATGTAAATTGTATACAGAAGCATAGATCCAGAGGAAAATGGATCCTGAGCTGTTTACACTTTTAAAGATTTGCATGTTATTATGAATATGTTCCTACCCTCCAGTGCTTTTACCTATTTCAGGCTCTTCATCCGCAGGTATGGAGTTTATGTCAGTGTAATTTTATGACCAAAGTGTTATACTACCATCAAAAATAAGACCTGTAACTCTTTTAATTGGATGCTTACAGAGGTCATCTGAGGCAGGTTTTTCTAGTACATTGAAAAATACTTTATGAGAGCAGGTGCCTCGGCTTTTATATTGCCAACAGTCCATTTTGGCCATTAGACAAGACAAAAATCCTGCTCATTTAAATTTCCTCTCTGACTGATGGACCATAATTAAAAGATTCAGTCCTGCACCTACTGAGATCAGTGAAATGACTACCAGTAATTTCAGAGGCCAGTGATTCAGGACCTAAATTCTCTCCTGCTCTCCTGGGGCAAAGTGCCATATGGCAAGCTGACTGCTGTTACTCACACTGCTACCTCAGGGGAAAAAAAAAAAATGCTGTGTGATCAGACATGGGTACTCTGCACCTGCTCCTTTCTTTTTCAGCATCACTTCAGAGCTGAAGCTGCTTTTGCAGTTGCTGAGCATTGTAAGTGAGAGGGAATGGGAAATAAGGGCTAGCTGTATCTCTGTAGCGTCATCACAATAATGTGCATTTTATTCAGTGATACAGAAGGAAAAATGAACACACAGCTAGGATTTCCTGAAAACTGTTCATTTTGTACACAGAATTATTTCTGATGTCTTTCTGTGGGCTTAACGTAATAGTTCAGAATCTGTGCTATTTATAATGCCGAGTTATTAGATATTTGTTAATTCTGCAGCTACCTGTTTTAAATCTGCATCTACTAGTGTTTTCTTGCTTTAAAAAAACCCATGGAATGACTCTGATAGCATAGTTCTTTAATGGCTGTGAGTCCATTAAAAATATTTCACTCTTTATCTGATGGCTTCATTTCCCCTTTATGTACAAGATGACAATAATGTTTAACCTTAATTTAATGAAAAGACCAAGGAGTTATAACATTTAACTGAAATACAGCTCTTTAAGATTTATTGTGTACAGAACAATGCAAATGTTTCTGAAAAAATCTTACTTAAATGCTACCAATTGAATACTGTAAAGCAAGAGTCTGTTATCTGTCTTATCAATGCTGAACTTGATTGATATAATATAGGCTTAGATCAGCATAATGAAAACAGTAAATAAAAAATCTAGACCAGAATACATTTCAGATTCATGATCTAGTTAAAAGAACACTTTACCAAATATTACAGGTAGTGAGATAACTTTAGTGTTGAACTACTTTTTATACTGCGAGATTGTTAACCTACTCTTTAACCTGATGCTAATCAGGATATTCCTTTCTCTTGCAAATTAATTAATTGTATTTCCAGTTGTATAGTGTACTTTCTTTGGAGATTCAGCAATAGATTGCTGTATGATATATCTTCCCACATTGCACCATTTCTCATAGACTTAGACTACTTGTCTTTCTTTGGACTACCTTCATATTCTTCATAGTTAATGATCTTGTTGAGACGTACTGAACTGACATTAAGGAGACAGTTCATTTCTAGACATTGACACATTTCTCTGGAACATTTACCAGTCATTTACTCTAAGGTTCAACTTACCATATGATAAATAAATAAAAATATTTTCTTCTTTTTCTCTTTTCCTCTTCCATATTTCATTGTTTCCTATTTAAGCTGCAAAATCTCCAATGCAGAAATCATTTCTAACCATACATATAAACTATACCATAAAAGCAGTATAACATGGATCTTGATTTGGACCACTGTTGCTGTACAAGAAGTAACTTCTAGGAACAACGTACCAATGAAGCAACACTGTCTCCTAAAATACACTGAAAATCCATGTAGGAATTATCTATGTTGCAGCTCATTGGCTCACAACATCTTCTTTCTTCTTTTGCAGCTCATCGGTTCAGAATATTTTATTTCTTCTTTTTTCCCCCACTAATATGATTTGGTGGTTTTTTTTTCACATTTCATGCTACATATTTTCTAATCTATGTTGAGAACTCCTATCAAACATTAACATTTGGTAAGCTACTCATAAGAGTCTATGGTTTAGAAAGGTTAGATACCTGTATTCCCTTCATAAACAATTACTTTTCCTAAGTAAAACCCAAAACCCAAAGCAGATTCATCTTGCAAATTTATTTAAAAAAAATCACAGAGCTACACCTTAACAAAATGCTTAATCTGAAAGGTGTGCAACCGCATAAATTTGAGAAAATGACACAAGACTCCAAGGGCAAGAAAATTCTGTGAAAATACTAAGGGATAAATAGCTCTGTTTAAGTCTATCCTCAGATATGGGAGATGAAAAACCTTCTTGTAGCATCTTTCAGAAGGAGTTGTTTTTTAGGTAAGTACGATACTCCTTTAAATTTTGAGTTTAGAATAAGAACATGCAACTTCTCTAACACCTTGCTCATGTCTTCATCTCGTTTTTCTTCAGAGATCCTTCTAGACAAAGCAATTAGAGGATTTTCCTAGCTTAAATGTACTGTCCATCTGAGATGCAGAATTCCTTGAGATTTTCCAAAGACAACTTATGAACCAAACATATAAAAATTTATACTCGGTTTGGCTAATCCAAAATATCTAAAAAAAAAAAAAAGTCAGTGGTATGACACCAAAATGTTTGCTGACTATCCTGTCATAATTTTGAATAGAAATTATAAGCTCTTTCTCATCTGAGGCATTCCTTATAAGTGGAAGTATATATTTTATAATAATCTACGTTAAAGTGAATAGAAATCAAGATAAATTTATTTACTTATGCAGATTTATTTACTTACACCCATTATCATACAAGTCTTCAGTTTTGTGAGCAACAGCCCCCAAATATTAGCATCTTAGACATTTCAGAAATGCCACAATTCCAAGTCAAATAGATATGTGATGGATTGGGATTCCTTTGGTAATTAATCTTTTCAAGTCTCCAATCCAAAATTGGTTCTTTTCTAATAATTTACTTGTCTTTTCTGTTGAAAAGTTAAAAAAATAAATATTTTACGAATGTGTTATTATTAGGCTATTCAAAATTCAACTTACCACTTAAATCACCTTATGTGTCTTTTGTCCAATTGATATATCAATGTGACTCTAACATATCCTTTCTCTCTCCATCAGAGTACCTGTAATGAAATTTAAGTCAGCTGTAACAAAAAGTTTCTGCTTTCCTGAGCCATAGGATCTGTTACTTCTACTGCAAATTATGTCATGCTCCCATGAGTTGCAGAAAGAAAACCTGTCCTTCCATTTCTTTCATTGCTTTTTTGTTCTGTTTTGTTCTATATGACTATATTTCATTTTATGTTTCCACAAACTTTAACAAACTTAAACAGAGATATGCAAACTCTCAGTGCGACTCAGCACTCCTTTCTTCTTTCTCTGAATGGGCAAAATCCACAAGTGCCTCTAAAAAAAGCGTAAGAATCAAATTCATTATTTGTTTCATTAATATTATTTATAATACACATGCAAATAAACAAAAATACCCTCGACTTCTACTCACGTAGTCAATCCACCAACAAAGTTTAAAATTAGATCTATACATATGCAGTTAGTTATATAGATAATAGGTAGACTTAGGTAGTGAACATATTTGAATCCTAACATATTCAGTACCCCCAGCCATTTCTTATAAACAGCACAGAGAGAAAAGAAATAATGAAAGAAAATATTTTTATGCATTCTGAACTTTTTTAATAAAATATTATCAGTAAATACCACAGTAATTTTAATGCAATATATGTATATGTACTTTCATTATTTTTTGTAAAAGGAGCTCAATAGATTATGCAACGTATATTAATTTGCTTTTATACTGTCCTTATATAGATGTGATTTGCTAATGCTAACACCCAAGTTAGGAAATAAGAGTTTATGAACCATAAGAAAAGGCTTAGTTGGAACCCGAGGAGAGAAGGAAGGTTGAAAAAATGCGTATGGATGCAGTTACAGTTATAGTTGGTAAGATTCTTTATTTACTGGCCTTTTTATCCTCAGAATGAGTTATAAACATTAGCAAAATAATTCCTTAATGCAGATGAGTAAAAAAAACACAAGTTCTCTTTAGAGAAACAATAAAATAATTATTAAATGACTCTGCATTCTAGCTAGCTATAGTGGTAAAGGATTTCACACTAAGCCCTATGCAAATTTCTGATCCTACATCACACTACAAAGTCCCCATGCTCTGAGTCATGCTTTTTTAAATGCTCATTCTGTAGAAATTCAATTTTCTATTTAAAAAAAATCATATATGTGTAATATGCAGAAATCTCAGTGACTATTTGAAGCAAAAGTGAAAATATTGTCATTTAAGGCCTTAGGGTTATAAATAAAACCATCATACTTTTTGGTAGTAATCTATGACATTCCATTTTTGTCTTCCAGAAGTCTGTTTTTAGTGCTTCAAAGTATAAAAGTTCCTGATGCCTCCAACAGACCTAATTAACTAATTAGCATAGTTTACTTTCATCCCAAACCTATCTGTGTTTATCTGTGTTACCTGCAGAACTAATAACACCTGCTTATCACTATTTAAATTAATAACATATATAAACCATCATGAATGTTCACAAAACTAATTTTAAAGCGCTTCTAGATTTTCTTCATCAATAAATACTTTGTAGTTTAAGACCTTGCTGCAAAGGAGCTCACATTTTAATCCCATAAGGAAACAAATAAGCTTCTGGCATTTTGAGATTCAGTTTTGGTGTCATCCCTTAATCTGCTTTACCAATCAAGTAAAAGAAAGACAACTCCTTTTTCTAAAAATATAAAATTAATATCTTATTAATGATAAATGTATGTGTTACTCCTGGAAAAATATCACAGTGTTCAATCATGCACTATGACCTCTGTTGTCTATCATATTTATCAGTCGCTTACTGTACAGCAGCCAGTAAGGCTATGTAGAAATGAATATTCAATTTCTAATCTATTTATTTGTTTATATTTTTGTTTCAAAGATCCCGGTTTTGTACCTGTTCTGCCTCATCCATTTGGGAGCCTTTTAGAACCTGTATGGAAGGATGGACCTCACCTTCTTTTTTTGGAGTACATTTTGTACAACATGTCAAACTGGCAGAATACATAATTTTTATGAGTACACATATAAGTCAATCTTTAAAATATTGGTATGGAGCATTTCTTCAGTCATATCATTGGATCTTTTATTTCCATATTGTCCTGGGTTCAGCAGTAGCAGTCATTTTTCTCCTTCTTGATAGCTGGTGCAGTGCTATGTTTTGACTTTCGGCCTGGGAACAGAGCTGATAGTGATGTTCTGGTTTGACCAAGGACTTTGTGAGCCTCATGCTCTGCCAGGGAGGAGGGGAAGCCAGAAGGAAGAAGAGACAGGACACCTGACCCAAACTGAGCATTCCATACCACAGCACGTCATGCCCAGGATGTAACTGGGAGTTAGCCGGAAGGGCTGGTAGACTGCAGGGTTGGAGGAGGTATCGGTCGGTGCTTGGTCGGGCTGAGGGGGGCAAGTTATCGGTCACAGTATCACAGTATGCTAGAGATTGGAAGGGACCTCGAAAGATCATCTAGTCCAATCCCCCAGCTGGTGCTGAGGTGTTGTATTCTCTTCCCTTGTTATTCCCTTTATCATTATTATCACTGGTGGTAGCAGTAGTGATTTGTGTTATACCTTAGTTACTAAACTGTTCTTATCTCAACCCGTGGGAGTTGCATTCTTTTTCGATTCTCCTCTCTGTGCCTCCGGGAGCAGGGGGAGAGCAAGAAAGTGGAGGAAGTGAGCGAACGAATTACCTGACTGGGTTTAAACCATGACAGTTCTTTTTGGCGCCCAACGTGGGGCACGAAGGGTTGAGATAACGACAGATCTGACCGGATTAATAGTCACTCGTCACAATGCTGATTTATTGGCTCTCAGAGTTGTTCTTGTTGATCTCACAGCTTCAGAATGTTGTAACTTACTTAGAGCCGGTATTTGCTGTATTAGGGTTTATCAAGTGTGGGGCTTGGGCTAAGGTTCTTGTCTCACTGTGCTTTATGGCAATGGCTTGTAACACGGGCGGGCTCCAGCAGCAGGGCGGGACGGACGTGGCCGTGGACTTGTACCTGGCCGTCCGGCTGCTCTTCACCGTCCTGGCCCTCGCCCTACTCTCCATCTTCGTGAGGCTGAGGGGAGCCGAGGGGGAGCGGCCCCGAGAGCCGGCGGCAGCCGAAGCGGCCCGGGAGAGCGGCCCCCGGGACCAAGCGGCGGCGGGAGCGGGGCCGGAGGCTGCGAGGGGACGGCTGCCGGTGGAGGAGGTCGGGGCGGTCGAGGAGCGGAAGGAGGCGGCTGCCGAGCAGCGGGAGAAGGCGGCGGAGCAACCGAGCCCCGCGGAGGACCCGAGCCCTGCGACGGCCGAGAGCATTCCCCGGAAGCCGCCCGCCGAGCCCCAGGAGGATGCAGGAGACCACGCAGCATTTCCCAGCAAGGCAGAGGAGGAAGAGCTGGACTCAGGAAAAGAGAAGCTGGTGGTGGGAGAGCCGGCAAGCACAGCAGCTACACCAGCCCCAGTGACAAGTACAGCAGCATCGTTTGAGAGTTCTGAAGGTTGTGAATGGCCTTTGGGTATCCTTGGGACCTGCCTGCTGATAGTGATGGGGATCAGCGTGTTGGCACACACACAGGCTGTGTTCTACCCACAACCATTTTGTCTGATCTCAAAAGTTAAGCAGAGTCGGGTTTGGGTCTTGTCTGGGGTTAGACGACAATATAGGGTGACCAAGATGTTTTCTCCAAGGCTGGAGAGTCATGAGTGGCAGGGTGTGTGTGACAGTATGGGCAAGTATCTAGCCCACTGGGCCCCTCCAGTGCTTTGGAAGCATCGGAGATGGAAGGCAGCTGTATGGAGTCCCCAACAACAAGCTGCAGAAACTGCTTAAGGGGACAGTGAATTATTTTAAGCCTGGTGGGCCCATGGCACTTCAGGCCATCAGAGCAGAGATGCAACACAGACATGGACTCATGATCGAGGGGTGGACTTAGCAATGGACACTATTGCCCAGGTTATTCACGAGTGTGAACACTGCACACAGTCTCTCCTGCTCTGGAAGACTGTTACAAGAGATGGAGCCTGACATCATGGACCAGATGGACTCAGCAGCTTTATAGCTACTGGTCCATGCACTTAGATAAGAGTGATGGTATATTGAAAATGTGGGATCTGAGCATGACGTGAATGGTATGGAATGAGGGGTGGATAATGTCCTGGGTTCAGCAGTAGCAGTCATTTTTCTCCTTGGTAGCTGGTGCAGTGCAGTGTTTTGACTTTCGGCTCGGGAACAGAGCTGATAACAATGATGTTTTGGTTTGGCCAAGGACTTTGTGAGCCTCATGCTCTGCCAGGGAGGAGGGGAAGCCAGGAGGAAGCAGAGACAGGACACCTGACCCAAACTGACCAAAGAGGTATTCCATACCACAGCACGTCATGCCCAGGATGTAACTGGGAGTTAGCCGGAAGGGCTGGGAGACTGCAGGGTTGGAGGAGGTATCAGTCGGTGCTTGGTCGGGCTGAGGGGGGCAAGTTATTGGTTGGCTGGTGCTGAGGTGTTGTATTATCTTCCCTTGTTATTTCCTTTATCATTATTATCACTGGTGGTAGCAGTAGTGATCTGTGTTATACCTTAGTTCCTAAACTGTTCTTATCTCAACCCGTGGGAGTTGCATTTTTTTTCGATTCTCCTCTCTGTCCCTCCGGGAGCAGGGGGAGGGCAAGAAAGTGGAGGAAGTGAGCGAATGAATTATCTGACTGGTTTTAAACCACGACACATATCATCTCAGTCTTTCTTCAGTTTGGTTGAGACATCTACCATGTCATAATCATACTAACTATTTAACATTACATTAAACTTCTCTTTGTATGTCTTCAAGCGAGGAAAAGTGTCACCAGAGAGACAAAAAATAAGGTTTTATAAATATAGAGTTGTGAAGTTTATGTCACGTGATGTGCAAGCAAAATGTAGAATGGAGATGAACTCATGCAATCTCAGAAACAACCTGTGGTGGAGAAAGTAGCTTCACTGCCATATTTCAGTGAATAGTTAGCTAAATTCTATTCAAATTCACTGACTGGGTAGTTAGAGCACTGTTCAAAAAAATAGCTGTGGGCCCAGGAAAAGAACTAGGTTTACCTACTTCACGCAAAATTGTATGAATTTCTAATCTATTTTGAAAAACAAAACAAAGAAATAAACAAAAATATCATCCAAACAAAACAAACAAAAAGACACTACAACTCTAAATTATCAGTGAATAAACCCTGTGTTTACCTTTAAGCATTTGAGACTTTTAATCTGACCTTAGAGTTCCTTATCATTAGTAGCTGCTTAGAAGTTTCCAAAACCTTCTACAATGTGTGGTCTGAGATGCTTTGGGGATTTAAATATCTAAATTCCATCTCTGTCCTAGTTCAGGTTCTTCACGCCTGTGCTTTATTTAGTATTTGATAGAAATTCATTTATTTAAAAGAGATTTGAGAACCTCTTGATTATTTCCTGGATCCTCATTTCCTGGATCCATCAGTTGCCTCATTGGTATGCAATAGGTAACTGCTGAATACTTATAGCTGTAACTGAAAAATAAATGGAAGCTAATGAAGGAATGAAGTACTACACAGAGTTCACACATATTGCTATGAGCTCCATACACTGTCAGAGCATGTAATTCTAACTGGTCATTCAAAACTGACAGATAATTTGACCTTAAATATCAGGGCTTCAGTTCTTCCCTTATAGAAAGGGGATGACGTTATTTTTCTTTTTAACAGTGTTGTGAATATAAAGTAGTTAATGCTTGTAAATGTTTTGGTGGTGCATTAGCCTATAAGTCTCTCTTCACAGCAGTGTTCACATAATGTAAGATGAATAAATGGTGAAATTTCAGATTAAACAATGAGTAAAATAGCAATCCATAGACAAAGGTGATCATTAAATCACCCTACGTTCTCCAACTAGATAATGAAAATATAAACAGGTCATTAAATGCTATATCACAATGCACAACAATTCTGTAAGCACTGTAGGTTCTAAATGACTGACAAGCTGTAACAATATTAAGGTTAGTATATGATAGGGAAGAGAAATTTCACAAGACATAACGGTTTGAAAGGCTTGGCTGAAAACAAATTAAAACTACGGTTGGAAGGCAGGTTAGTCATATAACTGGATGTAAATGCCCCAGTGTTACTGTCTACACATGCTTTAGATATTTATACTCCCACCATAGTCACTG
This sequence comes from Pezoporus occidentalis, assembly GCF_034315485.1. NCBI lineage: Eukaryota > Metazoa > Chordata > Aves > Psittaciformes > Psittacidae > Pezoporus > Pezoporus occidentalis. The sequence goes on along the minus strand of NW_026914611.1, from coordinate 2,442,679 downwards.
ACGATCAGAGGTTTAATTCATCTACCTTAGCATGGAGGTAGTTGAGACATCTAATAGACATTGCAAATCTGACCCAGACCCTGTTGGAGGCCTAATTGGTGTAGCACTGAGATGACAGTGACTGCACCCTAAGACATCTCAAATGGTACAGGACAGTTTTGACTGGGACGAAGTTAAAAAACCCCACTAGTTGATACAATGTTTGGAAATGATTCCAGCTTCCCAAGCTGTCTAAATTAAAAAGCAAGAGCTGGTCAGCTAGGCTTGATCACCAGAACAAAATAAAATCATAGAATCATAGAATAGTTAGGGTTGGAAAGGACCTTAAGATCATCTAGTTCCAACCCCCCTGCCATGGGCAGGGACACGGCACACTAAACCATATTACCCAAGGCCTCGTCCAACCTGGTCTTGAACACTGCCAGGGTTGGAGCATTCACAATCTCCCTGGGCAACCTATTCCAGTGCCTCACCACCCTAACAGGAAACAATTTCCTCCTTATATCCAATCAATCTAAACTTCCCCTGTTTAAGTTTTAACCCGTTACCCCTTGTCCTATCTCCAGCATCCCTATAGGCCCCCCTCCATGCTGCTTAAATTTAACATACTCCTTTGTATAGTCTTGGCCTGTATACACTCTCTCAGACAACTTCATGGTGGTGGAACATAATGCATGCCAAAGATTCTTCTCAATTGCTGATCTGGATAAGATCATCCTGTTTTGGGAAATGCAAAGAAGAAATTTGATTGACCTGAGCTACACCATTTCAGTTAGCTTGGGTCTCCTGTATTTTCAAGTTTTTATCTAAAGTTCATAATCTCTTAGTGGTTCTTCAGTGAGTATACTTTTTGAAGCACTTAGCAATTTCCATGATCAATGGAAATAAAGAATGTGGAAGTGGACTTTAGATTCCATTTTCCATTTTCAACACTTAAACATAAAAGTTCCTCCTACCCATTTATCACAATTGAAAAAGGGTAAGTTAGCAAATATAATCTCAATTGAAGCACATTTTGTAATTTACTATTATTGGCAGGTGAATTGATGCTAATGCTATTCATAGTCACTTATCAAATATTTACCTAAAAAAAAAAATATTTGCATTCCTCAGTGGTTTATAATTCACAAGACCAGGTGCACTGCACAAAAGATGTTTATTGTACAAAGAGAGGAGGAGTCTATTGACTCTTTCTACTTAAATAACATCACAATTTCTTCCAAAGTTCCATCTGAATGTGATACTATAATGCTTTAAATTCTCATAGATAAGCATGAAGTAAATGCACAAGTGGTTAAAAGAGCTTAACTCTCATGAAGGATTTGTGCCCTTCTTATGTATGAAGTTGCTTGAAGCTTGACACAGCTCCAGTGTTTCTATCTCACAGTACATAGTATTATTGAGAAGGATAAAAGGAGACCAAAAGAGAGCAGGAGCTTCAAACCTAATATATGTGTTAAAGAAGTGGTGTTAAAAGAAGTTGAATATTGTCAAATGATCTATGTGGAATTCAGTACAGTTTAACATTTCCTTTTCAGCTCCCTGTGGGGAGGAATGCACTGGAAAGATTAAAGCATATAGCCCACAGTCAATGCACATTGCCCAGAAGCATTGAACTGCTGTGATTTAACCCTGGTAAGCAGCCAAGACCCACTTGACAGAGGGATGGGGGAAGAGAATCAAAAGGGCAAAAGTGAGAAAACTCATGGGTTGTGATAAAGACAGTTTAACAGTAAAGCAAAAGATGTATGTGCAAGCAAAGTAAAACAAGGAATTCATTCACCACTTTCCATCAGCAGGCAGGTGTTCACCCATCTCCAGGAAAGCAGGGCTCCATCACATGTTACAGTGATAGAAAGACTAATGCCATCACTCCAAATGCCCCCCTTCCTTCTTCTTCCCCCAGCTTTTAGTGATGAGCATGACGTTATATGTCATAGGTTATCCTATATCCAATCAGTCAGTTGGAGTCACCTGTCCCATCTGTGTCCCATCCATGTCCCATCCCAACTTCCTGTGCACTCCAAGCTTACTCACTGATGGGGCAGCATAAGAAGCGCAAAAGACTCAGGATGCTGTGCAATCATCAGTACAGTAAATAGCCAATTTTTTATTTCTGGTAGCTAAACTTTTCTGTAATGATAAGCAATTTGCTACTAGTGGCTTTTTTATTTTCTTGGGACCTCTGTTATCATGCACACAATTTCAAAGCCTTTGCTGTCATCCCAAGTCTGCACTTCTGTTAAGTTCCTTTTTAATTTTAGGGCTATGAAGAGTGTATTTTACACAGAATAACTGCTTGTAGTACTATACTTTAGTTATAGACCTATAAAAAAACAAAAAAAACTGCAGCTGTGGGACATGATCACACAAAAAAAACCCTATACTAAAACAAGTTCAGCAATAATTATGTGGTTGTTAGGCAATTGCTATTGCAGACAAACAAGCTAAAACAAGACAAGAACTAAGTAAACCAGACACAGAAAACTCACCCAGGCTTTGTCCCGAGGCCTCACAGGGTTAACACACAGACTGTGGCCTCTTACTAGCACTGACAGTATCATATTTACTGGGCTAGAGGGTCACAGCACCCTGTGTTAAGGATTGTTATTCTGGCCCTTTTTCATGTATCATTTAGTAGTGACAAAAAGCAGAAGATGCTTTCAGGATGTTTACTATGATTTGATTGTTTCCAGACACCTCGTTGTCTTCAAGTATCCTGGCTACATATTGTTTTTTAGATATCTTTATGGCTTATTTATTAATGTGAGATTTTTCTAGTTCACGTTTCACTTAAATCCAGTGCTGAGACAAAATAAGGCATGTTGAAGATTTTTGAAGCCCCTCTGCCCATCTCTTCTAACATAGTTGTAGTCCTTTTACCAAATTTCCTTCCAGCCAGCCTATTTTATTTTTACAGATTTCCACAAAGATCTTTCATAACCTGGTACATCATTTTGATTTTTTCAAGTATAAAAGTTAATTTTGGTTTGTTGATAATGATTCTCCTTTAATTTTTTCCTTTTTTAATGATCTCTCTGATTTGGTACTTATCTTTTGGTTTGCTGTTTCTCCTTCAGATTTTATTTTCAGCTGTTTTACTGGATTTAAGATTTAGGGATTCTTCTTTCAGAGTTCTTTTATTTCTTTTTTTTTCTCCACACTACCTCATTTTTTGGCTTCTCTAGTTCTTGATCCATGTCAGTATCCAACTGTGAAAGATACTGGTTGACTCACACTAGCAGTTAGCAATCATCATCTTTTCTTCAAGTCCACGCTATGTCTCGCCTCCTTCCACTTCCAGCAGGGATTGAAATCTGTTCCTTACTTTAAACTGCTATTTCTCACCATACTGTTTTCTTAATTAATGTTCATGGGTTTGGTTTGTTTTTTTTCTTTGTTTGGTTGTTGAGGTTTTTTTTTTGCTTTCCACCCCCCACCCCAGCCCCCCCCCCTTCGTTTCTGTGTAAAGTTCTGTCTTTTTCAGCTATAGTTTCAGTATAGCAGTGCCAAGACTTTATAGCTGCTGATACAAGCTGCTGAGCATGCCTCTGCAATTTGGATAGATGATCTGATTTTAAAATTGATACAGATATAATTAGTGTGTGCTGGATTTATTGTTGTAGTCATTTTTAATTTTATTTTGCCATCTGTCAGGCTCTGTATTTCTTTGTATAAGGAACATGATACTCAAAAACTAGGTCAAAAACATCAAGAAATATTCTGTGAATCATTGCTCATGGTTTTAGATACTGATTCTTCTCAGAGGTTAGATTTTTTTTGTAAGACTGTGAAAGAAAGAGCGATGGAACTGGTTCTTGCCCTTTTCTTAGAATCATAGAATAGTTAGGGTTGGAAAGGACCTTAAGATCATCAAGTTCCAACCCCCTGGCCGTGGGCAGGGACACCTTACACTAAATCATATCACCCAAGGCCTCGTCCAACCTGGTCTTGAACACTGCAAGGGATGAAGCATTCACAACCTCCCTGGGCAGCCCATTCCAGTGCCTCACCACCCTAACAGGAAAGAATTTCCTTCTTATATCTAATCTAAACTTCTCTTATATAGCACACACCGCCGGCCCGTGTTAATTTTCTCATCAACCAACACCCCCAAGTCCTTCTCTGCAGGGCTGCTCTGAATGTCTTCTCTGCCCAACCTGTAGCTGTGCCTGGGATTGCTCCGACCCAGGTGTAGGACCTCGCACTTGGCATGGTTAAACTTCATGAGGTTGGCATCAGCCACCTCACAAGTGTGTCGAGGTCCCTCTGGATGGCATTCCTTCCCTCCAGTGTATCAACCGAACCTCACAGCTTGGTGTCATCTGCAAACTTGCTGAGAGCACACTCAATCCCACTGTCCATGTCAGTGACGAAGATGTTAAACAAGACCGGTCCCAACACCGATCCCTGAGGGATGCCACTCGTTATTGGTCTCTTCTTATGACCCTTATGGAACATCCTGCTGTAAGACTGACTTCTTCAGGAGTCTGTTCCATACCAATTATAAGTAAGCAGACAAAATTCCACCAAGGTCTACCTCTGGCAGCATCCAACAGCAAATGGCCAGGAAGAGTAGAAAAATTGAGTGAACCCAGAGTAACACTGTTGAAAAACATGTTTCTAGGTCCCAAGAGTCTGAAAAATTAAAATCTCTTAAATCAGAAATCAGCTTTGTCTATCCTACCATGGAAATCCTACAAAGAATTAAGAACTACTATCAAGATAATATTAATCTAATTTTGGTTATCAGAATAGTCTGTAGGACTATTCTGCTGAGTTTGCAGATGTGACTCTTCTCTCAGTCTTTCTCTGTGCTATTCAAATAATTTTTCATTCTCTACCCCCATACCCACTTACGTTTTTTTCTCCCTATATCATGTATCTTGAAATTTTATTTATAGTTTCCAGTCATGAGTAAATGACTTAGGTATACATTAGAATAAACATGCTAATAGTGCTTTTGTTTGTATTTATAAGGGACTATAGAAGTCCTGGATAAAAAGAGGTACTTTAATTAGTAATCATGCTTCAGGAAATAGACTATGTTTGGGGTGATACAAAACAACAGCTGATTTTATAATCGATAATAGACATATATAAAGCCCTCTGTAAAAATATAATAAATAATGATAAATACAGTATTAGCAGTGCTGTTACAGAAAAGAATTAGCAAAATGTTATTGCTACACAAATACAGCATTACAAGTAAAATCAGGTTTTGTCATTATCCTAAATATTGATGTCCACAGTATTTTATCAACTAAAGTATCTGTTGACATTACCTCTTATTTATAATCAAGTCCTTAGAGTATACATTGTCTTTTGGGTACACAACTGTCGCCAGAGCTTGATACAATTGCTTGCAGAAGAAAATGTTTGGTTGTTTTTTTTTCACTTTGGAGCTGCTGCTTTTGGCATAAAACTTCTCACATAGCCTAAAACAGCAACTGACTGAAGTGTCACATTACTATACTCAAATAAGTGGAAGTAGGCAAAACCTCAGTAGCTGTTAGCTGGTATTTGGAGAAACTGAAGAATACTATAAAGGCTTATTTACATTCACTCATAATTATATCAAAGGTATTTTTTTTATCACAGCAAGAAAAGCGTTATGAATACAAATAAATGGTAATTTGCTAATCATCATCTGCAGTGTATTTATATGCCTCTGAACATAAAAGATTTTAAATTAAAAATGAAAATGAGGAAACAGATATACAGTGGCATCAGTGACCAACAGATGAGATCTCTGCTTGCATCCAAGTCTTGGTACTCCTAGGTCACAATAGGTCACAATCTGTCAAACGCTTTTGCTATTTCTAAGTTAATTTTATTCCCCCATCAGTTGCCTGCTCAAGAACTCTAATAACCAAGCCTCTGGGACCAAGAAATATCATATCTAGTTAGTGTCCTGATCAAATACAGCCTATTTTTATCCTTTCCCCATAAACTGTGTAATACATTAAGAATAATTGCAGGCAGTAAAAGCCCCAGGTAGCAGCAAACTTTACAATCACAATAACAGCTGTAAGGGTGCCTGGCTGTTGAACTTGCCTTCAATTGAGCAAAACAATTCTAGTGGCAAAGATGTATTCTAAAGCAAGAAATTTAATCTACCAGAAAAAGTCTAGTATTAACTATTATTTGTTTCTGACATCACCAATGCTGTCATAGACACCAGTCAGACACCCATCAATTCAGATTAGCAGTAGAAAGAGTGAGACCAGATGGTGCCAGGACTGCTGGCCATGCATCTGAAGCCCATGTGAGGCTGTCACAAAAAGATACAGAAATCTGATTCATATCTCAGTTGGCCTGTCATAAATTGTGATGAGTTAACCCCCTGAGCTTGTGACATTCAAAAAAAGAGTAAGTACATAGGAGAATTCACAACACAATGCCACAAATGTAGAATATATGTAGATGTGCATATCTGAATGATTCATCTCATCTTAAAATAGATCTGTAAAATAATTTGGTTTAATAAATTCAAGAAGTCCCTTATTTTTTCTATTTATTATAAAAGCAATCAGGCCAACCAGATCTTGTGCAGATGTCTATGCAATAGCTAACATTAGATGAGATGAATGCCACTCCAAATGTCTGGAATTATGAAACTGGTTCAAAACATGCAGCTCTAGAATCACAGGAAAGCAAAAAATAAAATTGCATTTTGGCAAGATTTTCACTGTGCTGTCCTTCTGTTTCTCACTAAGGAAGCCAGGTTATTAATACCATCATCCCAGAATTAATGGCACTGCTCACGGATACAGGTATATGACACATACTTAAAAGAATCGCTTTCAAGAAACCTTCATCTAATTATAAAATATATGAATATGTAATGCATGTAATAGTGATGTTGCCAGTGTCATTAATATAAACCTTTTAAAAAACTTGTGTAGATGATTAGATGTAACTTTCTTCCTAGCCTGACAGGACTCAATCACAAATGTATTATTTCTGAGAAAAATGTTTTGGGAGAAAGTGTGGAATAAGGTGCTAGGTAGAAGTTGACTTCCTTACCCTTTGCCCCCCCTAGTAGAAATAATTCAGAATACGGAGAGCCAGAGAAAAAGTCTGTACAGCAATTATTACCAGACTGATCTGAACAGACTATCCTGGCTTCTGATCCCTCTTTTCAGGACTACATTTCAGATTAAGGCGTAACTGTTTATCAATAGCCAAATACTCTCCCCGACCAAAAAAAGACAAAAAAAAAAACCCTCAAACAAACAAAAAAAAAACAAAACAAAACCCAAAACCAACAAAACCCAACAACCAAAAATAAAACAGAATTGTTGACCAGAGAATTAAGCTCTATTTTCAGTATGGGCATTAATGCACTAATTAGACAGATACATGAAGATAGGCTGAGAAAGTTGGGGCTGTTCAGCCTGGAGAAGAGAAGGCTGCATGGAGACCTCATAGCAGCCTTCTAGTATCTGAAGGGGGCCTATAGGGAGGCTGGAGAGGGACTCTCCATCAGGGACTGTAGTGACAGGACAAGGGGTAAGGGGTTCAAACTTAAACAGGGGAAGTTTAGATTAGATATAAGGAGAAAATTCTTTCCTGTTAGGGTGGTGAGGCACTGGAATGGGTTGTGCAGGGAGGTTGTGAATGCTCCATCGCTGGCAGTGTTCAAGGCCGTGTTGGACGAAGCCTTGGGTGAGATGGTTTAGTGTGAGGTGCCCTTGCCCATGGCAGGGGGTTGGAACTAGATGATCTTAACGTCCTTTCCAACACTAACTATACTATGATTCTATGATTCTATGTTAAGATTGAGATGCATGCATTCTTAATTAAGACATGCTTAAGAGATTCTGCAGTACAATTCTCAAGCTTTTGGTCAATGTTTCTAATTTCTGAGTTATACAGGAAAGAGAGTAAAATCTTGTAATCAGTTATTTCAAAGAAAATGTGTGAAGGTGCTAAAATATAATCTGTGCTTCTCATCTTAAAGAGGTAAAGGTACAGACTTGCAAATATGATTCAGGTGTAGATCTGTGGAAAGAGATGGGGATTCAGACATTCCTTGGAATGCATATCTTCTAGTAACTAACTTTAGACAACTTTTTGACCATCTCAATAGTAAAACCTCTTCCAGAACTAAGAATAGCAAACATTAGGTTAGAATTCTACTTTGAGGAATAGATATTAAGACATCAAGACATCAGCAACATCCTTGTAGTGTCCTATCTGCTGCTGTTACTACGTGTAGAAAAAAAATGAACCTGAGTAACCCATTTTGGAAGATAAGTGACTACAGCTTGTAACATAGATCACAAGCAGCACATCTGAAACACGTCCAGAATAATTCTGGGCCCATCTGCAAAAACCTCTGCAAGAATATCCTGATTGCTTTTAGGATCTAGCAGTAAATTGCACCTTACGTAGGGGCATATATGTGTGTCCTACATAGGCACCTATATGTGCATGCAATTTTGTGTGTGCTAGAGGAGGGAACTTCTGGGCTTGCACATAGCTAGATTTGGTCTTTGAGCTTGAAACAATAGCATGAATTACTTGATTTTTATTGGGATGTTTTTAGGGGGTTAGGGGAAGTGGAGTGGTTTTTTTTGGTTCTTTTCACAGTGGTTTTAATGGTTATATTCAGATGATATTGATTACATTATTCCGTCCTTTTGAGTTAGAAAATTGGGTATAACTATGCTTTGACATTCAAGATGTGTTCACTCAGCCATAAGTGCAAGCAAAAATGTGTTTATAACTATATAAGTGTTACCTAGAAATACCTGAGTATCAGAAAAAAAAAGTTTTAAATATATTTTAAATATTATTTATTAATAAAAATATTTATTAATATTTGATAACTAAAATGTTATTAAATAAACTATTTCCCCAAATTAAAAATAAAGAAAAAGAAAAATAAAGAAACAAAAAGAAACAGTTAGGGCATGTTTTGCAATATGCACAAGCCTTATTGTGACAGAGTAAACATAAATATGGGCTTTTGTGTACATTTTCCAAATTATGTTTTTTTTTTCTAATCAGTAAACACCAAACAGATACAATGAGCAACAGCAAAGTCATACATGAACACAGAAATTGTACAAAAATAGCCTCAATGTAAATGAAAAAGTAGAATTTACATAGTCTTAAAGACAGACAATCTTCCTCTAGAGAATGCCACATCATTTCCAACAGTTCTGGTTACCATAAGCCTAAGTAATTCTGATGTATGAAACACATACAAGGTTTTTTAATTTTATTTTTTCCTGATATGAATATAATGAAAATAATACAAAGAATAGAAATACTCTCTACTAGAAATATATGAATGTTAACAATGAGGCAGCTTTGCCTTATGATTAGAATAAGTATTACGGCAAAAATAATGAGCTGAAAAAGCAGGTCAGTGGTCCTATGAAGTAAACTGCCTAGTAGAAAACAGTCTCTGAGCATTACAGAAATTCAAACTTTTTTTTAATAAAGGTGCTTCTTTAGTAAGAATTTGCATTATTAGGTTATGCCTTCTTCATGAGTAGCTTTCCAGATTTAAGTATTTAAAATCAGCTGTTCCTTTGACCAACAAGACAATTTTTTTCAAGAGTATGTTTTTGGTTAGGTAAAAATTTGGAAGTGGAACTGCATTTAATATGAAAAGACTTTAAAAGTTTTCAAAATCTCTTCAGTGAAGGCAACTGAATGCGTTGTAGATAAAAAGTAGCCTCTCAAGTCATAACAAACCTCAAGTCATAACAAATTCACAGGATTCAACAAAGCATTTTTACCCTCTTGCGGAGGTAGTGTACAAAATCCTGCATGACACCACATCCCTTAATAAAAATGCAGTAATAAGCTGTACTGTACCATACTGCTTAGTTACAGTCTGAAGAGGGATTTTTTTTAAAAAGAAGTATACCTTTAAGGTTTAGACAGATCATGTAAAGTGGATGCTAGATTTAATTTTGTCATAGCCTCTAATCATATTTACTTAGGAACATCTGAAGGTATCATTTGCTACTAAATAATCTCTTCTGATTTATATCTTTTTACTAAGTAATCACAATGTAAAGGACAACAGTTGCGAATCTCAATACTGTGACTTTTTTTTTTCCATGAAAGCTACTTACTTTCTGTTTGTAGTTATAGCCTTACGTGAAAATTATAGATTCTGCAAACAGTAGTTTGTAGTTTTGTCTGTAAGTCATTAAAAAGGAGTGAATAGAGGATGAAAAAAAATGCACAGTTAAATATCTAACTCCTTTTACTTCACTGTAAGATGAAAGGGTAACAAATAGTCTTTAATCACATACTCTCAAAAAAATAATTAAAAAAAACAAACAAAAACAAAAAACAAACAACCCAATAAGATGAAAGGCAGTGTACTTGCCTGTATAAGAATATTCTCACTGAGATTGACTGAGATATTCAAGGTCACTGTAAAATTAGAAAACTTTGTTTTAGCCAGCACATTCCTGTATTTCACTTTGTCCTTCTGAAAGAGATACTTAGGCAGTGACTCCTAAACTAGGTCTCCCACACATAATTCTGGAATTGAAAGGAGCAAAGCCTACAGCGCTCTCAAAGGCTGGGATTATGAGCTCCTGCCCCTTGCCCCCATCACTGTACTGCTTTCAGATATAAACCAGCAATTCTGAGTGTTACCGTGTTGTGCCACATGAGTACTTCAGCATCACTCTTAGCTGAGTAAGCTTGGTGCTTCTGCAGAATGTATACAATACAGAGCTGTCTTCTCAGTGTTTTAACCTAGCAGTGCTACTTTACTATTGATGAATTCTTGAACCTTTACTTTTAACTGCATTATCAAGTCGACTAGTCTGAAATATCAGAGGTAAAATTCCCTTTTTTTTTTGGTTTGCATATAAAGCAACATCCAACCCTAACGATTCTATGATTCTATGTGTCCAGATTCAGATGTAGACACTTAAATAGCAGTGTCTCAAACGTAGGTGTTTATAGATGAGCTAAGTATCTACAATTCCACTCAAGAGGTAAGTAATTCCCAATTCAGGTTTACACTCCTATACACTTACTGCAGCCAAAGGGTGGGATGCCATAGGATCTGCACAAGGCTGGTAAATACAAAATTGGCTTGTGACAAACTTGTGTTCTTATTCAATGGCAGCTGGAGACCAGGAAGTATACTCAGGAGAGACAGTAAGCATGTCTGTTTGTGTAACTGCTGTATCCAGTCAGCTGATTAAATATAAAATGTATGTTTTAGAGCGAGTGGAAAGCCTCTCCAGACTGTATATTTAATTAAATTGTCCAGTCATTCAAATTTTGTGTCATTTTAGATGCCAAAAAATATTATTTGATATAATTAATAAATTATTCAAAACAGTAACATAGAGGTGGCAGGTATGACAGAGAGGAAACTCATAACCTGCCAGATCCAGCAGATGAATTTACTGGTGGGCAACTGAATCTTGCTTTAGCCAAGACAGTCAACCTAGACCTTAATTTAGATGTTTGCATATATGCCATGTGAAGTTAATTTGATGTTGAAATGTCACATGTATTCACCAATACATAGTCTACAGTATGGATCTTAATATTACTGCTTCAATGAGTACAAGTTTATTTTCACTCACTCCAAAATGGACTTTGAAATTAATGTTGCAGGCAAAACTTGATTAAACAGTGACAGAATATTGAAGGGGAAAGTCTGCATATGTCTTCACAGCAAAGCAAAATTAGCAAAACCCAAATATATTTACTGTCTACTGGCCTTTTAACCAAGACAACCTGTCACAAGAACTTCAGCACATATACTTGCTTTCTAGACAATTTTGTGTCTGCTTTAAAATCAATGCTTAAAGACCTGTACAGGGATTCTGTGAAAGATATAAATAAAAGCATTTTCAGGTCAAAAGATTATTGTAGCCTAAATTTGGACTTGCACAAACCAATTTTTCATCAGTCTAGTCTTTCAATATTATCAAAGTTTACAGATATTTCCTATTTTTGTTTTCTTTACTCTTGCTCATTACACCTGAACTCAGTAGGGGTGCCACAACTGAGAAAGCTGAGGCTGAAATGTTGAGCATGTGACATATGGGGATGATAAGAGAACAAATTATTTCTTCCCAGACAGTGGTTTAACCATTGAGCAAAATGTGCTGGTATTATTTTGTCCTTTTCCACTTACTATCAATGGTAGAAATATACAATGTGTTTCACTAACAGACACCTTCATCTTGAAAATAATAATAATAAAAAAATAAAACTTCCTGAGGTGGGTACAGAGAACAATCACACTCCTAAAATTGTCATAGAGAATCATAAGTAATGATCGACCAAAAGTCAATGATTTTATATTTAGATTGAATTAGCTATAATTGTAAACCAAACAGTACAGAGGAAGGCTTCTGGTCCTTTCTTTTACTGTTTATCCAGGTTTTGGTTTTGGTTTTTTGCTTTTAGTTTTATATATCTCTCCTTGTTATTTCCTTTTTCATTGTTATCATTAGTATTAGTATTATATTGTAGTTTAATTATTAAACTGTTTTTATCTCATGCCATGAGTTTTACTTTTTTTTTTTTTTCAAATTCTCATCCCCATCCCACTTTGGGGTTAGGAAGTGAGCAAGAGGATGTGAGATGGTTAGCTGCCAGCTGGAGTTAAACCACATCACTCTTTTATATGTAACTACAAACTGACAGAACAAAAGATAACCTTTGCAAAGTCTACAAGAAAGCCCAGAGGGAGACCCTGCAGGTTCCTATGAGTTTAATACTTTTTTTCTCAAATAGCCAGTGAGTACAATAGATGATCATGTAGATTCATTTTGCTTCCTTTTAAAGGGACATGAGACAGGAGCTCCTAAGGAAGAAATCATGTATGAGGTTCAATAAATATTTAGTCATGTATAAATCAATGATATTTTGCAAACCTTGTAGAAAGAGATGGATGCAGGAGTATGAGAATCTGAGGAAAAAATGGGAAATCTTGAAATAAAGTTGTCAGCCACAAATGGCAGAGACATTTAAATTCAGAAATCAGATGCAAGCCATTTTTGGACTGTATTTCCCCTTCCTCAGATACTGCCCAGCCATAGCAAATCAAGCACAGTTAGTTACCTAGAATATATATGACTCTGTGGTTAGTTTGCTTCAAGGAATCTGGTTGAAACTAAGCAAAAAGCCCCAGGCAGCTTCAGTCTTACTTAGCTTCTGCCAAAAACAGTGCTGTTCCCTCAGCCCCCTTGAGATGGATATATATTATTTATTCATACATTTTCCCCCCCTTAACTTGATATTTATGACACTTCTGAAATCTAAGACAGTAAAAAAAGGGGAAGGATCCTTAACATCATTCACAATTTCAAAGGCAAAATGCACAATTCCCAAATACCTTATAAATCCATTCTCCTTTTTTCTTTTTTTTTCAATTTCCACATCATTCTCAATTATTCAAAGAACAAAGACTTTCATTGTTTCAGAACAAATTAACCGAGACTGCTGAACATAATTATTTATTACCCATAATGCTAAAAATTCCCTGTAACAGGTGAAGTAGGAGATATCGCAGTTTTGCATTCCTCAAAGTATTTTGCTAGACTCCAATTCTGCCACTTGGAAAGATTTCTCCTCAGCATAAATGAATGACTACTTATCTTTTTTTTCTCCCAGCTCTGCATGTGTATAACCCCATGTGAAGCCCAAATAGCATAAAATATTTCCAAAAATAAGTGTTAGAACTAACCAAATATTATGGGAACTTTTGACTTCAGTTAGTTTATGTCTACTTCCCTCTACAGAAGATTTTTCTAGCAAAAATATAAACCAAGAGAGAACTACCATTAAGTTAAAACTTAAACATGGTAAGTTTAGATTGGATATAAGGAGGAAATTCTTTCCTGTTAGGTGTTGAGGCACTGGAATAGGCTGCCCAGGGAGGTTGTGGATGCTCCATCCCTGGCACTGTTCAAGACCAGGTTGGACAAGGCCTTGGGTGATGATATGGTTTAGTGCGAGGTGTCCCTGCCCATGGCAGGGGGGCTGGAACTAGATGATCTTAAGGTCCTTTCCAACCCTAACTGTTCTATGATTCTATGATTCTATGAAATATGAGTGATCAAGCAGCTACAGATGGATGACTTTGATTTTTTTTATTCACCAATAAAACTTTGCTTATCTATTTATCTCCTTACTTCTATGCTTAAAATTCCTTGTTTCTTTTCTTCATCTAAGACCAGCTTATATATCCCTTCAGATTTACTTCTCATTTTTAGGCTGAAAAATTTCTCTACTTTCATGGTCTTTGAAAAATAATTCCACAAACCTTATGGTGATGCTTTAAAAATCTTATGAATAATTTATTATTTTTAATTCTCAGATATTTTTTTCCTTTCTTCCTCTTTGTTCTGCTATGGTGAAAGAGGTAAAAAAGTGTTAAGATGTCCAATATACAATTTCTGTGGAAGAAGTTCTATCCAATGATCTTGTAGATACTGTTGGTTCCAAGGGAAATCAATGACAAATTTCTTTTCATAGGAATGGAGCTAGGACTTTTATCTGCAGTATGGAGTACTTTTCAGCCACTCAAATTGGCCAAGTTTTCCATGGATATATTAAGAAATATAGTTGCTGGGTTATTCACTAACAGAATGACTCACATTACTGTCTGTTTTCCAGGTACAGGTATGTAAAGCCTGCCTTCCTCCAACTGTTACATTACAAGGAACAGCTTGGAGGTTTTTATTGTGCTCTTGTGCTCGATTTCACAAGCAGTAAATCCTATATAGAAATAAAACCCATTTCATGTCACCTAAGGTTATCTAAGAACTCATAGCTTAATAAACTTCTGATAGCATTTTGCTGCATTTCAGCATGATATTCCCTGGTTATATGCAATATTGAAATCATATCTAGTTTCTCACTTATTGGTCATTTAAGTTGAAATCAATAAAGTGATTGTGTTTAGTTCTGTTTTTCTGTCTCTGTATGCTATAGAGTGTGACAAAAAATCAAGCATTAATTACTTTCGAATTAATTTGAACTTGAACTGTTATCTTGGCCTTCAGCTACCAATCTAAAAGAAATCTAGTCTCTCTAATTCTATACGCACTACAGAATACCTTATCAGCCTGTCAGTTGAATATTGTATCAGCCCTATACAGAGAGCCTAGTTACCACAGAATATCTCCAAAGGCACTGGGCATGCATATTATGGTATGTTTCTTTCCTGTTGAACTCAAACCCCATCTAACTTGACATCAGCCTGCGCATATAAATGAAGGTCTTTTTCAGGCTACCTAGCATTTTAGTTCAATTTTTTGTGTTCCTTTTCCCTCACCACGGTAGTGTTCCAAATCAGATTTAAGATTTCCCATCATGCTGTGTAAAGATAAAAAACAATCAGAGGTGAGTCTTATAGAACAATATCTGCTGATTGTACTTTGATTCAGTTCCAGATGCCAAACTTAATTACGTAAGTTTTTGCCTAGTGGCTGCTGCCAGTGAGTTAGAAGGAATTCCCTGCTTCTGTAAGCTTCGAAGCACAATCCAGATACCTGAAAAGGACTTCAATTAAAGAACTCACAAAGAAAAACTTTTTGATGTAGAGGACCTTACAAAACTTTATGAATTAAAAAAAAAAAGATAGTTGGAGTTGTATGTAAAAATTAAAAAAAAAAAAGTGAGAAATAACAATGCATATTTGTTTGGTTTTTTTTAAGAATATACATTATGCATGCTCTGGTACTTCTAGTTATACTTTGCATTATAAATATTAACTATAAAATCTCTGTTGTTTTTATGTAAAACCCTATGCATCTCAATAACGACATAGCTGTGTGTGAATTATGGAACATTTCCAGTGGATTTGTTCCATATATTCAAAAGGCAAAGCCTTTCCTCCTTATTTACAACAGTCTTTAGATTAGCAGGTAGTTTCTGTTCATAACACAGGATGTTGCAGGTCAGATAAATATCTAGCCAATTTTTATTCACAGTTCTGTAAACTTGAGTCAGTTGCCCACACTGAAGTGTGCAAAACCAATTGAAACACATTACAGATATGACACAGGATCTCTAGTCTATTCAAGTTTAAATAGAGGCCATACGAAATGCCTTAAGTCATCTTAAATGTCAATACATGTTGTCTCATGGGCATTTGAACTGAGTATTTAGTTCAGTACAAAGATAGCATAGCAGGAAATTATAAATAGAAATCCCATATCACTAGATAAGACTGAAATAATTCATTCAGACACTAGAATTTAAGGGAGGCATTCAATCCCCCCCCAAAACATAGATGATAGATAGATAGATAGATAGATAGATAGATAGATAGATAGATGATAGATAGATAGATAGATAGATAGATAGATAGATAGATAGATAGATAGATAGATAGATAGATAATCTACGTGTCACTGAGGTGTCTAAGTTACTTGCTGTCCTGGGTTTAGCAGTAGCAGTCAATTTTTCTCCTTAGTAGCTGGTGCAGTGCTGTGTTTTGACTTTCAGCCTGGGAACAGAGCTGATAACACTGATGTTTACTCTGACCAAGGACTTTGTGAGTCTCATGCTCTGCTAGGGAGGAGGGAAGGCCGGGAGGAAGCAGGGACAGGACACCTGACCCAAACTAGCCAAAGAGGTATTCCATACCACAGAACGTCATGCCCAAGTAGGTAACTGGGAGCTACCCAGAAGGGCACTCTCTTCTTGGTTGGGCTTGTTTCAGTGGGTGGTATCGTATTCTCTTCCCTTGTTATTTCTCTTATCTTTATTATTATTGGTGGTAGCAGTAGTGATTTGTGTTATACCTTAGTTACTAAACTGTTCTTATCTTAACCCGTGGGAGTTACATTTTTTCGATTCTCCACCCCATCCCTCCGGGAGCCGGGGAGCAGGAGGAAAGAAGAAGGTGGAGGGGGGGAGTAGAACCTGGTTTAAACCACGACACTTGCATATCCAGTGACAAGCTGTTCAGTATAGTTTAAGGAACCTAGACAGCCATTCATCTCACTCCTAAGACACTAAAGGCTACATTCAGTAGCCTGAATACAGTTGTTATTGTGACTATTATAACACATCCACATGAAATGCAGTATGGAGAAGCAACTGTGAAACATAGAATTCCCCAGGGCATCTTAAATATTCCATATTTATGGAGATGAATTCAGGCTTGAATACTATCTACCTCCTTATTATACTTTACACCCTACTCCTGAATGCAAATAGACATATGAAGAAAGAAGAAGACCACTATGATCCTGGTCAATCTATTAACCAAACAACTGTATGTACACTTTGGGACTCTGGAAAATAATTCTTCCCTCCAGGCAGAAACCTGCAGGATACTGACTCAGGCCAGTGAAAGTTCTGCAATGCTACTTCCTTTGAACGATGTCTAAATTACATGTTAAATCTTCACTAAGCTTCAAAATTCTCTTTGTAAAGCAAATTGTGTTTGTCAGCTACATTGCTACCAATTTCTTGTGTATTACAAACCAGATTGATAAAGTAGCATGGTATTACACTTCCATCTGTTCTCAGCTTTCTTCCATGTTGTGATGCATGCTACAAAGGAAACAATTTTAACGTTCTGTTAAATGGATAATATGTTTAAAATATAGCATATTTGTACAGCATGACATTGAAAATACATTTTCATATGTTTTGAGCAATGAAATGTGTCTAGTTTAAAAAAGATAGTCATATTTATTTTACAAAATATGGCACTGAAATATGCCAAATTTCAGAAGCTTTAAGGCATCTTCTTCCTCTGAAATACAGTAGAAATTTACTTTTTGTTTGGAAGATCATGCTTTTCTTTTCTGGTTTGTTTTTTTTTTTTTTCTCCCATCTTGCTCTCCTTTAAAGTGAGTGGAACTGTTGACAGCTGAACTTGATCATAAGGTAGTTCTGTTTGTTATCCAATAGAGGGAACACTCAAACCTGGCCCTCCTGCAAGATAACAGGATGAAATGTTCCTGCCGAGACACCTGGACAATCAATGCTTTCTTTCCTGTGCTTTGTTACTGTAAAGTATTATAGATGACCTACTTTCTTTATCCTCTCCAATAATGTAGAAGAGTATCAGATCCAGCTAAGTTGCCAATGTGATCCTTAATTTCCAGTTTAGAAAGTAGCTGTATCCCAAAGGAAAGGTAGTGGATCAGATTACCATCTTGAGCGGCATTAAGCTAGATAAGCAAGGCTAAATAAAGCTTTATAAAAGGCTTGAAACCTGACAGTTGATTTCCAATATGAGCTGTTTGGTTTTTGTTTTTTGTTCTTTTTTTTATTTTAAATTAATTCTTCATCTTAAAAATTAAGTTCAAGTGCCATAATCTAAACTTTCTTAAATGACCTTTACAAGCTCAGCTAACAGTATGTGCTATGTGAAAAAAATATATTTCCGTGAAATTAATTACTGGCATTTTTTGAGGTAAAGAAGTTGAGCAAAGTACATCAAGATCTAGGTTTCCTTTCTTTGTTCTGATAATCAGCCATTCAATTTTTACTCGGTGTTATCCAAAATAAAAAATAAATAAATAAACAAATCTGACCTTACATTCCATTTGATGTCTCAATTAACGTGCCACAGAAAGTGTTCCTTCTTTCACTTACACTGAAATGAATATTCAGAAACCTTCTCAGTGATGTTAGAGTTGGATGAACATTCGGCCTGAAATGACCCAAGAATTCTAGGAAACACTCAGAGATCCACAGGGAAGTCTGAGAAGTTTCATACTACAAGAAAACAGTTTTGTAGTTAAGTTCAAATGACCGTGGAGAATCAACTACCTTGTCTAGATGCCAGAGAAGAAACTAAAGAAGCAATTATGCTTGGGGGTGTGCTGTAGGGAAACACAGATACTAACGTGCCTTACAGCAGAGAATTCATATCTTTGCTTAAAATTCAAGGACATTTACCTGTAGGATGTAGTCCAGGATGCCTGAACACTTGCTCCAATTGTTCCTATTCAGTCTAGACTTTCAGTTTGGACCTTTAACTAGGAGCAATATAATAAAAAGCTAATTATTCTGAACATTTGCAAAAGTCACTAATTACTACATTATTTCTGTTTTCTAATCCTTATATCATCATTATTCATAATCAGTTTTGGTTATGTTTCAGCTCCTTAAGCTGTTTATCTTTTGCATTGTATTTTCCCTTTGCTCAAGCTTATAAATAAAAGTGAAAATACACTGGACATTCTTAATTTGGCTAACATTGCAGAAATTCTTTTCACTCTAGGTGCTTAGCAAGAAAGAAAGATTATATATACTAGTACTGTTGTTATACCAGGGCTTTTAAAGTTATTTATTACACATCTAATAATAACATAGATGGAAATACATATATTCTTAGGGCTAAGGGTTATTTTAGTTATGTGAGAGGTCAAAAGACAAAACACTTCAGTCCACTTGTCGGTTATTCAGTAGGTAAGCATCAGTTTCTTTTCCGTACTTACATCTTCACTTCAACCGATCTTGGGAAACCTAGTTCTTCAAGGCAGTACTCAGTACTAACATATCTGTAAGAATAGTAAGACTAGAATAATTTACAGGTAATGGTTTTTGCACTCACTCTCCCTGCCCTGTTTCTTACATAATCCCCAATAATAAGACAAAAAATTGTAAGATGAGATTTTTTTACAACTTTAGTTGTGGTTTTAAGTATATAAAGTAAAATAAAGATTAACCAAAGAATACAAAAAGGCTTGTTAAGTAACTTTGTATTTTTGCATGAAAGCCAGTTATTCCTTAGTTGTATTATCAGTGAGAGAAATAAATATTCATTTCTGCTCTCGTGTATGTTATTATTTCTTTGAGAACTATAATTGTCACCTAACACTGACTACAAAACCAGATGAAAGTTATTGGTTTTCTTGTCTGAATGAGGAGGAATAAAAGCCTTAGCAGATCAGTATGAATAAACCCATTCAAATTTAATATAATGCATGGCTGAGAATTATCTTCACAGAGATCATTCAGTATATTATCTATATTAGTGCCAGAGAAGTCATTGGCTCTTATTCTGTTCAAAATAAAATTCTGGAAGGAATACCACTTTTACAGAAATCCTATAACAATGATACTGGAGAATTCCATGAATGCAATATTGAATTAGGTCATCAGCACAGCCTGCTGTATCATCTGTTTTGCCTTTTCCCAGAAGACTAATACATCCCATGTGAGGATTTTATAGTTTGCAAAGAAAGATGAAGAGAGGAAGATGTTCCTTAGCAAAATTTCACCTTAGCAGCCACGGAGTTCATTTATTAAAGTATGTGACACTTAAGAGACTTCAATGAACTGGAGCTGTAGTTCTCATAGTACAGATGTTGATGGATACTGAAGTTTATACTAAACATTACTGCATCATAAATGTGGTACAGTGGACATCTGCTATAGTTTCTAGCATTTTTTTCATATTTTCACAGTAAGGCCCTATGCCTTACTTGTCTGCATAGCTGTTGTAGAAATATATTCCTTGGCAGCTGCACTCAAGCTCATGTTGTTTATCTATTACTAGAAAATGTGGACAGAGAAAAGGTCATATTGTTTGTATTTTCTTGTGACCATAGATATCTGATTCCAACACTTGAGTGTTATTTTGACATTTCTCTAACAGCTTGGAACATTTTTTATATCAAAGAGCTTAAGAATGCCTACTGTCTTACTTCTTTGCACTATACTTACTCTTTAAGTCATTCTGGCAATGTAGGCATTTTAAAAGTATGTTTCTGTACTTAAGGGGAAATGAGAACTCTTTAATCTTCTGGTGGCCTATTTATGAAATTGTACTAGCTCATTAAACATGCTTAGGGTATGGGGGTGTTTTCTTTATACCCTTATCCTATCTGTTATGTGTTTATCTGGATTTCTTCATGATTAAGAACATGATTGAGAAACAGTGACATATCATAGGGAAAGAAAGCACTATCAGAATTCCAAGCGTGCTGAAACTACTGTTGGAGATGCAGGCCTTATGAGAAACTTCTTTTTTTTTTTAATTTACAGCAATTACAGTTAGATAAATTTCCAAAAACACATCAGCTTTTCTATGTGTAGACGAATCCAAATTACAAACATTTTTCATCCTTTACCAATTCTAATATGAATTGTTTAAAATTATTTTCAGTATTTTGGAGATGCTGTAATGCTGTCATGTGAAGGCCTCTTGAGAAATTCTGTTTTTAAAATATCCATTATATCATGTACTATGCAAATTATACTATGAAGTAAACACATTTTTTCCTTTGCTTTGTGCTCTGGGATCATAAAGTTAGTTACACTGAACTCCATAAAACGAAGAAAATAGAAGGAAAAAAAATGAGTGTAGCAGTCTTCTACACTTTTATTTAATCTGTGCATTTACAACAGATTTTTTTTTCTTTAATACTATGCAAAGTTCATATCTTTTAAAGAACAAGTCATGTGGAGATGAGAACCTAGGTCTGACCATAAAACTTATCCAAAAAACTATCAAGAGGAACTCATACTCTCATGTGCACATAGACACTATGTTAGTTGAGACTAACAAGGAATTTCCTCCCTCGGTGAGCTCCTATTTTCCATTCCCCTGCCATGGCACTGGTGAGTCCTTCAGCACTGAAGTTTACCCTGGATTGTCACTCTTAATGAAATAGGTGAAACTAATTAGAATCATAGAATCATAGAACAGTTAGGGTTGGAAAGGACCTTAATATAAACCAAGTTCCAACCCCCCTGCGATGGGCAGGGACACCTCACACTAAACCATGTCGCCCAAGGCTCTGTCCGCTCTGGCCTTGAATACTGCCAGGGATGGAGCATTCACAACTTCCCTAGGTAACCCATTCCAGTGCCTCACCACCCTAACAGGAAAGAATTTCCTTCTTATATCCAATCTAAATTTCCCCTGTTGAAGTTTTAACCCGTTACCCCCTGTCCTGTCATTACAGTCCCTAATGAAGAGTCCATCCCCAGCATCCCTATAGGCCCCCTTCAGATACTGGAAGGCTGCTACGAGGTCTGCATGCAGCCTTCTCTTCTCCAGGCTGAACAGCCCCAACTTTCTCAGCCTGTCTTCAAACGGGTGGTACTCCAGTCCCCTGATCATCCTTGTGGCCCTCCTCTGGACTCGTTCCAACAGTTCCATGTCCTTTTGATGTTGAGGACACCAGAACTGCACACAATACTCCAAGTGAGGTCTCACGAGAGCAGAGTAGAGGGGCAGGATCACCTCCTTTGACCTGCTGGTCACGCTCTTTTTGATGCAGTCCAGGATACGGTTGGCTTTCTGGGCTGCAAGCGCACACTGCTAGCTCATGTTCAGTTCCTCATTGACCAGTTAGCTTGACAATCACCTGTAAGTATCATATAGAAGGTAAAAGGTATTGTTGACCAGAGCTGTATGATTCTTCTCAGGTGTAACCTTAAGAGACCTGAAAGGATCTGAGGGTGCCTTTTTTCCGCTGTCACACCTGACACAGGTATAGGACTCCATCTATCTCATATGACATGCTCATAATGCTAAATTTCCTTCCCATACTTGTCAAGGTGCAGCCATTTATTCTCACATGCATCAGTCCTTCCTACAGTACCTTTCCTTTGCATAAACAGCGATTAATCTAACTAGATCTTACCTGCATATACTGTGCTCTCCTATGAAGGAGAACCAATTGATCTTCTTTTGTGATATCCCCATAGAACTCAATGCTGCTGATTATTAGGTATTTTGTGGATGGCGGACGAAGTGGGGTTGTTAATGTTTTGTTTGTGTGGTTTTTTAATTCTAGGAAAATAATTATGGAGTTCTTCGTGACATACCAAAAAGACAATGTGGCCTGTAACCTGAGTCTGATGTTCAAGAAATATTTTCTCAATTATGTAAGAAATTTGAGCAGCCAAAAATATCAAAAATTCAAGTGGATTTTGCTATCTCAGCATGCATTTAATTTGTTTGCTTACTTACTTGTTTTGTTCATAAGCCAAACCTGGATGAGCAGGTGTTCAACTCTATTTCCATTCAAGGCAGGTTGTTTATGATATGAAAGAAAATCAGCTGTTAAGGAATCAAAATGTGAAACAAATATATCAGTTTTCCTACTGTTCTGGTCATTTGTTCATATCATAGAAAATGTTGGAATACTACTTTGGCACTTCAAAATAAATGTATCCCTTTTATAAATAGATGGAGCTGTGGTTCCCGAAATCTCTTGACATGAGATCATGTGGAGAAGTAGGTGGTATTTTAAAAGAGGAGAAAATGCAGTCCACTTAAATTCTCTCATAGAGCTGTGGAAATTCTTTGGTGTCCAAAATGTTGCTATTTTTCTCAGTTATAGCAGTTAAATGAAACGTATTACATCTCCCTGCAAGTCTTACCTCATTTAATTCCAAGCCAAGCAGAATAAAGGTTTTTTTCCATTTTGCTCAGGTAAGGCAATGTTTGAAATAGTGACTGATTGTACCTCCTGGCATCTGATGCAAGGAATTGTTAATGAACTGCGCAGGGCTGCAAGTTTTTATATTCATCATACTGAAAATACTCCCAACAGAATAACTTCTGGCTATGTGTGGGTTTTTATTTATCTATATCAACATATAATCTTTGTCAGTATCTGTGTCTTTCTGACCTCATGATATAACTGCACAAAACAGCTTCATTTCATAACCAGCGATTTATTTTTTTTTTTAAGGAAATAACCCCCCCCCAAAAAAAAATTTAACCATTACCTCAGTGCCACATAAGACTACCAGAACACAGGAAATGTCCTATTGAATTAGACCTTCTGGGTCAGCCTGTCTAAATGACAGTTTCAGACAGTGACAATGGGGATGCTATTAAGAAAGAGAACACAAGCTAAGACAATTGCTTGGTCCATCCCCTTTGTATTTCTTCACCATCCAGAATTTTTGTAATAGGGACATTACACAATATATGCCTGCATAGTCTCTGGTGTAGTTTAACCTTGGCTGGCTTCCAGGTGCCCATCTGTCTGTTCTCTCACTCTTCTTCCTTGGCAATACAGGCAGAGAAAATAAGATGAAAGAGCTCATGGGCCAACATAAAGACAGGGAGATCACTCATCAGTTATTGTCACAGGAAAAAATGAATCAGCTTAGGGAAGATTGATTTAATATATTATCAAGTAGAAAGAGAGTAAGATGGTGGCAAATAAGAACAAAACTAAAAACAACTTCTTCCTCACTCCTACCTTCTTCCCAGGATCAGCTTCACTATTGACTCTTCCACCTCCTCATAGCCCCCGAGTGGCAAAACGGGATGTGAAATGGGGTTGTAAGTCAATTTCACAATGATTTGTCTCTGTTGCCCTTTTTTCCTCATGCTGTTCCTCTGCTCCAGCATGGAGTCCTTCCCATGAGATAAAGTCCTTCAAGAAGTGCTCCCACAGGTCACATGTTGTGCCAGAAAATATGCTACTGTGTGGGGTCTCCATGGGCTGCGGCTTCCTTCATGTGCCTTCTACAGTGTGGAGACCTCCATGACCTGCAGGGTGGGTATCTGCTTTCCTGTGGTCCTTTCCATAGGCTGCAGCAAGACAACCTGCTTCACCATGGTCTTCTCCATGGGCTGCAGAGAGGGATCTCAGCTCTGGTGCCTGGAGCACCTCCTCCCCCTCCTTCACTGACCCTGATGTCTGCAGGACTTTTCCTCCCACATTTTTCTCACTCCTGTCTTACACAGCTCCTCAGACTGGAAAAACAAAATGAAACTTTTGTAATATCAGTGATAAATGCTGCTATGACACATTTTTCAAACTGCCCAACTGAATTAGATGTGTTGACAGCTAGAGACATTTCAGCTGCTATTGTTACTAGCAGACTGCTCTTTCTAACCATTTTTTTAATATACGTTACATAAATTTGTACATAAGATAATATTAAAGCAGAAATTTTGTCTTTGTTTTAAGTGGTTGGAGTCATGAAATTCAACAGGAATTCAAATTTAAGTGATTTGAAATGTAAAACCTCTGCCCTCGAAGGATAAACCATTCAATTAAGTTATCATTGAGTGGTTGTTTTATGATTTCGATAAAACTTTGATTCTGAGCAATATTGCTAGTTATGACTGATGTAGTAGTTACGAAATGTCATCTGTGTGAGGGTGATGCTGCTTAGCTCCTTATCTTTCAGAAAAATGTTAACTGCACTATCTCACCTTGTTCAGCACTTAACTGACTAGGTCTACACTATTTTGATAGCTGCTTCAGAGATGCCATAAGCCCAGCATGCTCTGAATTACCCTGGTTTTCCATCTGAAGGATTCTTTGTGGTAAAGTAGTAAGTGAACAGATCTAAACATAATATTGCATACTCAGAACGTGTCATGGATGGAGTGATGCACTTCACTTGTAAGAGAGAAGTAGAAATATGTTTCATGCTATAAAACGGTGATTAACAAAATTTGATAGTAAATGCAACCCTGGTTTAACAAGATTCGATGGCAAGGTACACATGATCATTTACTGCACAGAGAGCAGGTTTAGCCAAAACTGCAGGGAGACCCTCCCATCAAGTCATGAAGCCCAGAAAGGACTCCCTTGCTTTCTAAACTCCTCACAGTGAGGAGACTAGGTGTGGCTGGATCCAGTCTTAGTCCCAGACTTGGTGAACAGTTTATGTCTAAAGGATTATATATGCACAATCAATCTTTTATATCTCTTAGCTAAGACTTTAAAGTTTAATATGCTATTAATCACTTACTGAGAATCTGTTATGAAAAGGAATCTGTCAACCTCAATAATTAACCTTTAAATGTGTTCCTACTCAAGAGGAGATTCTGGCATTCAGCCTGCTGCCATGCAGGAAATCTTAATAGGCCCTGGGTTGTCCAGTATTTATGGATTAAGATGATTTACTTGTAGTCATGTTTGCATACTGACTGCAGAATCTTGGTGTTGTGGGTTAAACCCAGTCAGGCAATTCTTTCACTCACTCCCCCACTTCTTGCCCTCCCCCTACTCCTGGAGGGATGGAGAGGAGAATCAAAAAGAATGCAACTCCCACAGGTTGAGATAAAAACAGTTTAGTAACTAAGGTATAACACAAATCACTACTGCTACCACCAATAATAATAATAATGATAAAGGAAATAATAAGGGAAGAGAATACAACACCTCACTACCAGCCGACCGATAACTCGCCCCCCCAGCCTGACCAAGCACTGACCCATATCTCCTCCAACCCTGCTGTCCTCTAGCCCTTCCAGGTAACTCCCAGTTACATCCTGGGCATGACGTGCTGTGGTGTGGAATACCTCTTTGGCTAGTTTGGGTCAGGTGTCCTGTTTCTGCTTCCTTCCGACTTCCTCTCCTCCCTGGCAGAGCATGAGACTCACAAAGTCCTTGGCCAAACCAAAACATCATTGTTATCAGCTCTGTTCCCAGGCCGAAAGTCAAAACACAGCGCTGCACCAGCTACCAAGAAGGAGAAAAATGACTGCTACTGCTGAACCCAGGACACTTGGGTGAGTCAGATCTTCACCAGGATTATGGTTGGGGGATGGTGGTACAAATTGATCAGATTAGCCCTTGGCTATTGTGTTGTTATCTGTCTCACCAGAATTAAGTCAGATCCAAACACATCCATTACCACCACCACTGATGGTTATCTCTCCAGCAGAACTGGGATATAAAGGTCAGGTTGAAGGGCAGTGGGTTTGCCCACAGAAGGGCAAACATAACACAGTCATTTCTGAGCGTGTATTTCAAGCTCACTGTATAGAAGGCTGATGAATCTGAAATTTATTCACAACTTTTTCAATACATTGTTTTGAGTATGTCACTGAATTAGATTATGCATGAAAATAAACTAGTTACTGCTTCTAAATGGAGAATACCAGAGAAGGGGGATCTCTTCAAGCAACTGCAGGTTAACTGAATCCAGTGCTGAGGGAGCCTTCAAACCACATCAACAATCACATATGACCTAGCAAGGACTGAAAGCTTTGTCTGTTTGTTAAGACTCCATGTGAGCTGTGATAATCTTCCCATATGTGTTCTCAAGCCTTATTTTTCTCTTCTCTAAAAATAAAGTCATGCACTAGAAAAACAAACCACTAAAACCTTCCTTCTCCCCCCCCCCCCCAGAAGATACACACTGTAGAGACTTGTTTTCAGAAAAACTCAAGTCTGCAGGGCCTTAATCACTTTCTAGTGCTTTCATATTAAATGTTCAGTTCTATTAAATATTTCTGTCTGTGTTTTAAAGTCCTTTGTGAGACTGATAAATTAGCTAACTGATTTTTGTTTTCTTTTCTTACAGTTTTCGGTCCACCTCGCAGATAAAACTCATCAGACTTCTAAGAAGACAAATATCCAGCAACAATAGAAACAAGATTGAACAATTCACTAATCTGATGAGAATGTCCTCAAACATCATCATGTTCTGATCAAAGCATACAACTCACTTTTTTGAGTTTTATTTTCCTTTCAGTAAATTATTTTCTGTTATTAACACAAAGGGATAAAGTGAAATGGAATGGAGAAAAAGTCCGTATTTATTTCTCCTAATGAAGGGAGTTACTTTGATACCCTACTGGAAAGTGACATATGAAAATTCAGGAAATTGTCATTTTGAAACCAAAGATTGCCTAGCAGAGCGGTGAGGATTTTTTAATGTTATTATGAGTTTCCATTGAAGGGGGATGGAAGGGAAGTGAAGCTTTAGTGAAAAATTTCATAATGAAATTTCAGGTTCTAAAAAGAGAATCTGAAAAGTTTCAGTCCAAAAGGGAATGATTTAAAAACAATTTGCTAATTCTTTAAGTCCTTCACAACTGAAATTAGGAAAGGTAAGGTAGGTGCAACAAGTTGTTTGATGTCAACTCATCCAACACTTCAGAGCTACAGGTGATACAGTGAAATAAAAGATTTTCTTCATTTTAAGTTGAGACAGTCTTTCTTCAGATTTTTGTTATTGTTTGGTTAACATCTTTACAACAGAAAGAAAGAAGAAAGTAATGGTTTGGATATCTGAAGAAGCAGTTTTTCAGTAATCGTTATTCCCCATTGAGGTCCAATTCACTCATTCCCATCCCTTCCCCAGATTCCCTCTTCTATTGCATGAATGATTTTTAATCACACTGAAGAGAATTTGCTGGGAGAAAAGGAAAACCATTACCCAAACCCTTTAAAAATGTAAGCTTTATTTTATACATGACCATACTCTGCATACTGTATAAAATATAGATATAAGAAAAAATAACAAAGTATATTATCTATTACAGAGACTTCACTAAATTTCTTTTACCTGGCTTTGAAGTATGAGTTGACTTCCTCATTAGTTAATCAGATTAACTCCAAAATGGAGCATTAATTTAAATAATTCTACACTAATAGCCTTTCAAGCCTTCCCCAAGCAACCACTAAGATACTTAATTAGTTACAGACTTTAAACTTATCTTATTTGGGTCAGTCAGCAGGAATCAGACAGCTGACTCCTTTTTGCTTCTAAAAGTGAATGAAAACCTGAGCTACCTGAGGATTCTATTACATTTCTAAATCTATTTCGAAATACACCTGCAACAATGTAGTAGGTATTTGTCCAAATAGTTTTTATAAAAAATTATATTTCATCAGAATCTATTATTGAACAAAATCATAAACCTGATTGAAAACTTTCAGGTAGAAAAACAAAGTTTTGAAAATAAAATAAAAACTACTTTTCATCTTGGGATTGAAAAAGTGAATGCTTTAATTTTAAAATATATCTCAGGAATTTTCTTCAAAACAAAACAAAAATATATTTGAAAAACTAATTTAACTGTATCTCAGTAACTAATTGAGATTCCCTCAAATAAAACTTACATACCCTGTACTCCCAATCTTAGTTAATTAGTTTCCTGATCATAACTGTTTTATAAGATGTGGCTTCCTCCTTGATATCTACTCCTTCTAGCCTACACAATAGTCTAGTTTAAGAGCTCTGTCTTTTCATCAAAGTATAACTACTGTATTTTTCCTAGCCTGAAATGGTTCATTTCAACACAGTGAATTTTCAAAGGCTCTCCAGTCCTTGTCATTTTTTTTCTGGCTTTTTATGCTCCCCTAGTGATTTTTTTATTTTCTTTTTAATGTCAGTAGTTCAGATAATTGGGTCAAAGACACATATGCCACTGCCAGTATTTGAAGACACAGTCCTCTCAGAATAACATTTTCCTTATAATTACTTAGAATGTCACTTGAAAAATCAGTTTTTGAAAAAAGCACACATACTCAGGATGTTACTTTTCAGTTGTCCCCAAGTGATGTTTTGCAATCATTTGTTTTCCTCTATCTCATTCTGCTTGGGGTATTCACAGTCAGCTCCTGTAGCTGAGGCATCAGGTTTTTCCATTCGTCTGTCCAGCTCATGGCAAGGCTTGACAAACTTTGCAGGCAGTCGCCATGGACCTGTAGGCAGGAGGACACAAATATAGCCCTTCCTCCAGGTTATCAGTTCTTGAGAAGCAGACAGGTTAAACTGCACATTGTTAACCGGTGAGGAGTTTGCTGAATCTTTGCCTCTTTTTTTTTTTCCTTCACTCCTCGGCTCTGGCGTCCATCCTGTCAGTTCCGTTGGTGGAGCACCGGGAGCTGAATCGGAGGTCAGCTTTTTTTTTTTTTTTTTTTTCCCAGAAGTCTCTCACCCTGCTTTGCACAGCTACAAACGCCGGCCTGCTTGGCAGCAGCTATTCGGCAGCAGCTATAAAAGCCTGCCTGCTCGGCAGCAGCTACAGCTGCCTGCTTGCTTCAGCAGCAAACGTAAATACCTGCCGGCAACTGCAATTTTGCATTAACCCTTTCTTGCCCGAAATGTTAAACTGCTACCGGTTAAAAACTTTTACATGAACCCAACAACAAAAAATACACAGAACACCATCTGCCCTCAACACACACACACACACACGTATGGGATCCTGCAAGCACACACCACACAACTACAATATTTGAAGCACAAAATCCAGACAATCATTACTCCCACTACAGTCCCACGTACAGAACATGGCACAAGAACCCTGTGGAGACTAACAGGAAACCAACTCCGAGAAGCATCATTGCAGTGCGAGGTGGCAGGCTCAACCTTAGCGGGCATCCCCTCAGAGGCTCTGCCTCCCCCACATCGTATGAGGCTTGGGCTTTTATACTGACCAAAATGCACACTCATTCCGACACAGATGGCTAGCCTATGTTGGAAGAAGTGGCCAGCAATATCTATAAAGCTCTCCAAAGGTCGATAGAAACCTGGACATACTTATATTTACCAACTTCTAGTTCATGAGTATCACAGAGAGACTGTATTAAATGAGTCACAGTATGCCCAATACCCCTGAAAAGAGCATACGAGAGACCTTCCCACCACCAGAAAATCACACAATACGTCTGTATCCCGCGCTGATCTCACTTCCCTTAAAGAAAGACTGAAAACATCCCTAAAACAGACGTCCTGAGCTCAAATTTCAGTTCATTCAATCACTGACAAGGGGGGTGTCCTGGGTCTCCTTGGGCGGTGCTGACTCTTTCCAGGGTTTCACCCACCAAGCTGGCACCCACCGCAGACCGGAATGTAATTACACATATAACCTCAACCGGTTAGTTTTGCTTCCACAGGACCTTTGCAAATGCTGGTTTCCAAATCCTTGTACTGGACCAGAATACCCAGAGTTTTAGTCATATAACCTGAACCTAATGCCTGACCATGTATTATAGCAGGGGAGTCATTAAAGTCTCCTGTCAATCGCAAAAAAAAATCATAACATATACAGCTTGAGTATAAGAGGATTTTAAACCATATGTGGTCACTGCTTGTCAGGCCTCCTTAACTATTTTGAGATCAAAAGCTTCCCACTGTTTACCCCCCTGCTGTGTAGTAAACACAGGATATGCAGGATATGACTAGAATATAATTGGTTAAACACAGGTGTGAGAACTCGACCTCGAAAGCTTGCCAACAGTCCACAGTTCTCTTTAACTCGGTGAATTCCAGCCTCTTATCTTGCTTGCTTAAGCTTCTTTGGGCCTCTCATGGCCTTGCTGTATCTTTCAGGATTATTCAGAGTTTATGTACCAATTATGCATTCTCCCGTGAGAACACTGTCTCCACACCCCTCCGCCCTTCCTTCCTTCCCCCCTTCCCCCTTTCCTTCCTTCCCTCCTTCCTCCTTACCTCCCTCTCTCCCCACTTCCCTCCTTTCCCCCTCGTCCCTTTCCTCCTTCCCTCCCTCCTTCCCTCCTTCCTTCTCTCCCTCCTTCCCTTCCTACTTCCCTCTCTCTTTCCTTCCCTCCTTCTTTCCTTCCCCCCTTCCTTCCATCCCCCTTCCCCCCTTCCTTCCTTTCATCCTTACTCCCTCCCTATCTCCCTCTATCCCCCTTTCCCTCCTTCCCCCCTCATCCCTTCCCTCCCTGCCTCCCTCCCTCCCTCCCCTCTTCTCTCCTACACAGAAACGTTCATACAGAAAGCAGAACTATTGCACAATTGCAACAACATGCTAATAAGAGTAGATTTTATTCCATTTGCAGATGAAACTTTCCTAGTCTGTAATCTTCTGACAGTTGCTCACCTCTGCTTGCGCATATATTGATTTATAACATGAAAAACTGAGTTATGGTATGGTTTAATCACTATACTTGAACAAATGTTTAGGCATTGTTTTACTTTTTTTTTCCTGTACATTTTTTTCCCCTTAAGATATTTCATATACTTCTGGCTAAAGGTTTCTCTTAGGGTGAACCAGGAGAGAATCCAAAATGCAAAAATTAGAATATGTTTTCTTATGCTGGTCAGGATTTGTTGCCTGGAAAAAAATATCTTTCAAATAATACACTTGAAAACTAACAGAAAAAAACTCTGCTAGAGAAAATGTGCATTTAATCTTATCTAGTCTTATTGAGAAACTAGTCAAAAAACGGAAAGGTCTATGAAAAAAAAAATACTTATTAAAATGTGGCCTTACATAATACATGGACGTCATGCTGAGATTAAAAATGTTCAGTCTCTCTTTTTAAGCCATGAGCTTCACTTAGAAGAAGCTTCTTTATATTTGGGAACTAAAACTAATTATATAACTAATTATATAAACTAATTATATAAAAGAAAATATGATAAGAATGCAAATTTCATTTAACACCTAAAAAGTATTGAAACGTGTGATGTGAAATGTGACTGTGATCTTTCCCTTTACTCTTAAAGCTGTAATATAGTTGTTTTTTTTGTAAAATCTGTGAATCTCCTTGATTTTTTCCTTTAAAAGCAATACTTTTCATTTGACTATGAGATTGAGAAAAAAATAATATAAACATTGATCTTAATAAAACCTGAGTCATCATGATAAATCATAAAATGCTTAAAAATGTTTATGATAATTTTGATTACAAATTCATTGTACACAATTAATGTTTTAAAAGGCCACTAAATATTATTGCAAAAACAATGCCTTTTATAAAAGTTTCTTGACATTACCAATGTATAACGAATAAACAGTGATTTCTTGCAATCCAGTCAACATGACCATTAACATTTTGATCTGTCACACAACATATCTATCTGCAACACCATTTCCTCTTGCCACTATATTTATACTTGCAAGAGTAAAAAAAAAAAGAAGTTACACACATATGAGCTGTTATGTCATCATCAGCAAATAGGAATAATGAAAAGTTGGTTGATAAGAAAAATGAACATGAGCAGGCAGTGTGCGCTTGTAGTTCAGAAAGCCAGCCGCATCCTGGGCTGCATCAAAAGGAGTGTGACCAGCAGGTCAAAGGAGGTGATCCTGCCCCTCTACTCTGCTCTCGTGAGACCTCACTTGGAGTATTGTGTGCAGTTCTGGTGTCTTCAACATAAAAAGGACATGGAACTGCTGGAACAAGCCCAGAGGAGTTCCACCAGGATGACCAGGGGACTGGAGCACCTCCTGTATGAAGACAGGCTGAGAAAGTTGGGCTGTTCATCCTGGAGAAGAGAAGGCTGCATAGAGACCTCCTAGCAGCCTTCCAGTATCTGAAGGGGGCCTATAGGGACGCTGAGGAGACACTCTTCATTAGGGACTGTAGTGACAGGACAAGGGGTAATGGGTTCAAACTTCAACAGGTGTAGTTTAGATTATATATAAGGAAGAAATTCTTTACTGTGAGGGTGACGAGGCACTGGAATGGGTTGCCCAAGGGAGTTGTGAATGTTGAACCCCTGGCACTGTTTAAGGCCAGATCGGACAGAGCCTTGGGTGACATGGTTTAGTGTGAGATGTCCCTGACCATGGCAGGGATGTTGGAACTAGATGATCTTAAAGTCCTTTCCAAACCTAACTACGCTATGATTCTATAAAAACAGAAGAAACTGATAAGACAAATGAGAAGCAAATTGTAGCTGAATTTGAAACACCTTTCAGACCTTGATATTCTTTCTTGAAGGACACTGGCTTCTTTTTTTTTATTTATTGGATACTGCTGACTGATCATAATGAGGCAATGAGAAAATATAAATCATGCCAATCTAAACCAGTCTGTTTTATAAAGCTATGTGAGTTATGTTTCCAACTAATAGATTTAAGAGAAAGTGTCACATTTGCAGAATGTTAAAGGAATTTCAGCCAGTTTTTTCATATAGCTTTACACCAGGTTCAGTGTCTGATCATGACAATCAGTGATCATGACATGGTCAAGACAGGATTGTTATTTTATTGCATATGCAGTTTGGATTATGCATTTTAATATAGATTTTGTGAAAGTAGCCTGGCCTCCTCAATTCTTCAGGCAAAGTAAGTCATACTGAAAATTTCATTTTCAGAAACCCACTCATATTTTCTCTTTTGTTTCTTTTTGTCTATCCTGACAATCCAGCAGTCTGTGCAGCTCACACTACATTAAGACGTGGCCTTTGTTTGCAATGCAATATGATTATAACTGATGATTTTCCTTTCTGTATTTCTGTATATGACTTTCTGGCCCAGCTGTGTGCACCTTACACTTGATTTGCATGTGCTATAATTCTGAAGTTCCTAAATATGAGAATTCACTGTAGCCTGCAGGATCCATACATGCAAGAATGTGTAAAACCAGTCAGACTCCTTCAAGACAATATATTTAGACAAAAGAAAGACGCATTTTGGAGCGATATGAAGAAAAGAGTTTAGGTTAGACTTTCTGCTATACACGTTTCACGTTGTAGAAAATGGTATTACCATATTTGAGTTATGTGTATACTCACAGTATCACAGTATGTTAGAGATTGGAAGGGACCTCAGAAGATCATCTAGTCCAATCCCCCTGCCGGAGCAGGAACACCTAGATAAGGTTGCACAGAAATGTGTCCAGGCGGGTTTTGAATGTCTCCAGGGAAGGAGACTCCACAGCCTCCCTGGGCAGCCTGTTCTAGAGTTCTGTCACCCTCACTGAGAAGAAGTTTCTTCTCAAGTTTAAGTGGAACCTCTTGTGTTCCAGTTTGTACCCATTACCCCTTGTCCTATCATTGTTTGCCACTGAGTAGAGCCTAGCTCCATCCTCGTGACACTCCTCCTTTATATATTTATATACACTAATAAGGTCACCCCTCAGTCTCCTCTTCTCTAAACTATAGAGACACAGCTCCCTCAGTCTTTCCTCATAAGGAAGATGCTCCATTCCCTTAATCATCTTAGCTGCCCTGCGCTGGACTCTCTCCAGCAGGTCCCTGTCCTTCTTGAACTGAGGGGCCCAGAACTGAACACAATATTCCAGATGGGGTCTCACCAGAGTAGAGGGGAAGGAGGACCTCTCTCGACCTACTAACCACCCCCCTTCTAATACACCCCAGGATGCCATTGGCCTTCTTGGCCACAAGGGCACATTGTTGGCTCATGGTCATCCTGTCGTCCACTAGGACCCCCAGGTCCCTCTCCCCTACACTGCTCTCTAACACGTCGTTCCCCAACCTGTCCTGGAACCTGGGGTTGTTCCTGCCCAGATGCAGGACTCTACACTTTCCCTTGTTATATTTCATCAAGTTATTCCCTGCCCAACTCTCCAGCCTGTCCAGGTCTCGCTGGATGGCAGCACAGCCTTCTGGCTTGTCAGCCACTCTTCCCAGCTTAGTGTCATCAGCAAACTTGATGATAGTACACTCAATTCCTTCATCTAAATCGTTGATGAATATATTAAATAATACCGGTCCCAGTACTGACCGTTGAGGCACTCCACTAGTTACAGGCCTCCAACTAGACTCCGCCCCATAGACTACAACTCTCTGGCTTCTCTCCTTCAGCCAGTTCACAGTCCACCTCACTACCTGATCATCCAGACCACACTTCCTCAATTTAGCCGTGAGGATGCTGTGGGAGACTGTGTCAAATGCTTTGCTGAAGTCAAGGTAGACCACATCCACCGCTCTGCCATCATCCATCCACTGTGTTATTTCCTCTTAAAAGGCTAAGAGATTGGTCAAGCATGACTTCCCCTTGGTGAAGCCATGTTGACTGCCCCTCATAACCCTCTTATCTTTGATATGCCTTAAGATGGCACCAAGGATAAGGTGTTCCATCACTTTCCCAGGGATGGAGGTGAGGCTGACCGGTCTATAGTTACCCGGGTCCTCCTTCTTGCCCTTTTTGAAGACTGGAGTGACATTTGCTTTCCTCCAGTCCTCAGGCACCCCTCCTGTTTCCCAAGACTTGGTAAAGATGATGGAGAGTGGTCTAGCAATGACTTCCACCAGTTCCCTCAGCACCCGTGGGTGCATCCCATCTGGACCCATGGATTTATGGATGTCCAGATTGCTCAACTGGTCTCTAACCCATTCCTCATCAACTAAGGCAAACTGCTCCGTTGACCTGACTTCATCTAAGGTCTCAGGGGTACAGGGCTCTTCAGGACTGCCTGCCGCAGAGTAGACAGAGACCAATGTTGTAATCAATGATAAGAAGTCATTGTTAATTTTCCATAAATTTCATGAAGAATTCCCTGAGTCAAGAGTGGTTTTGTTGCAAGAATAATTCAGATAAGACTGCTTGCCTTTAAACCATTGTTGTTTGTAATGTATAATTGGATACAGAAATATTTTTGTGGTGTGGTTTGCTTCTTGCTGTTATTATATGTAGCTGCATTTTTGTTGTAAAGCTTGTTGCAATGATATGGAAACAGCACTAGGGTAGCTAAGGGGAAAAATACATTCATGGGTTCCTATTCCATACAATATGAAAAGGTTAATATATGTCACATACACCCTTTCACCCTAACTCCAGAAAGCTATTGGGATTCTCAATGGTATAGTTTCTTTTATTCTTACAGCTTTATTTTATTGGGTTGGTTTCCTCCTCTGATTACCTATATTTCACATACCAGGGTATATTAGAGTGAAAATAAATCATACATTAAGCAGAGGAAACTGAAGACTGCAGTACTTCTCTATAGACAGCAGTTGCAGCTTTCTTTTAGTAAAATACAGTTCCGAGTCATACATCCTTTTGGAGAAATACTGCAACTCCTTCTTTCTTCTACACTTGTAGCATTTGTCAAAGTATTTTTTCAT
The DNA here is from genome assembly GCF_034315485.1 of Pezoporus occidentalis. Taxonomy (NCBI): domain Eukaryota; kingdom Metazoa; phylum Chordata; class Aves; order Psittaciformes; family Psittacidae; genus Pezoporus; species Pezoporus occidentalis. Next base: position 2,406,235 of record NW_026914611.1, on the reverse strand, counting down.
ATGAAGAGAGAATGTTTTGAAACCCTCAGTCTTCCTGTTTGTAATTTTTCCATCCCAGGTAACTGTTTTTGCAAAACACAAAATCCAGTTTGTGACTGTATTTGGGTTGTTTTTTTCCTCAAATACTCATTAGTGACAGAACTAGGTAGTTTAAGTCTTAGCATTAACATATGGTACTAATAAATGAGAGCAGAGATATATTTCAGTCTGACTGTTTGACGCACTTTATTTTTTGCCCTCAAAAAATTACATTCTGGTCCATTGTTGGTTTTTGCCTGTTTGTGTTTTCTTACAAAACTGCTTTTCTTTGTAAAATATCTATCATATTTCAAATAACTTAGATATAATATTGTGCAATGAAGTGACCTACTTGGAGAGGACTAGTATAACAAAGTAACAATTTGCTGAGAGCCTGAAGAGAAGAAAATACAAGAAATATTTTGGTAGTTGCATTATACAGTTTGAACACTGAAAGCCCATGGAAAAAAAATTAATTGGCTTATTCTTTTATGCCATGATCTAAACTAGACACACAAGACAAATCAGATAACAGACTATGCTCCTGCTTTTCTATATATATACCTCACTGCAAGCATATAAGACGGGTATTTACGTTGGACACTAATGTGTAAATCAAAAAGAAAGCAACCTTTATCTTTTTAAAAGAGGCAAAAAACTCCTGATCAAAAATCAAACATCAAAATAAAGCTTATCTTATTATCTAGAAACACATTCCTCTTCTTTATAAGAAACTGAAACCAGAACATTACAATATTTGTTTTGTGGTATTTACAAATATATTTTAATAGGCTTTACATGGGTCAGATATACATGAGCAGAACAGATGATAGAGACTGATGAAAAATTAGGCTTCACTTACCCACTTTATGCATTTTTGCATTTTGTGAAGCATCATGACCATTAAAGGCACAGTAACTAGTCTTTGTCATAGATATGTGTTAAGTTGGTCAAGCATGACTGCCCATTGGTGAAGCCATGATGACTACTCATGATGTTTTTCTCATGTTTCACAGGCTTGGAAGTGGTTTCTCATATTAGCTGGAGAACTAGCACGTAGTTTTCTGGGTGAAGGAAGATGTGGACGACATTGCTTTCTTCTAATCTTTGGGTACTTCTTCCAATCACTATGATTGTTCAAAGATTATTCAGAGTGGCCTCATAGTGACATCTGCCAGCTCTCTTAGAACTCATATGCTGGTAAGGCTACACCTGAAATTCTGTGTCCAGTTCTGCACACCTCAGTACAGGACAGATATAATAGAGAGACTCCAACAAAAGGCTGCAAAGGTGATTTAGGGACTGGATCAATTCTCCTATTAGGAAAGGCTGGAACTGTTTAGCTTGGAGAATTCTGAGGGAAACTTGTCATGGTACAATTGTATTATTGTAAATACCTGAAGGGACGGTTTAAAGTGGGTGGAGCCAGGCTCTTTCCAGTGATGCCCAGTGACAAGACCAGAGACAATGGACACATACTGAAATGCAGAAGATGTTGTTGTATGGGCTGGATAAGCAGTGAAGGGGATTGAAAATTAGCTGGATGGTTAGGCCCAAAGGGCCCAACATCTGAATGATGTGGTAGACTGTACCCTCAGCAAATTTTCAGATGACACCAACTGGGATGGGTGGCTGATATGGCAGAGTGCTGCCATCCAGGGAGACCTTGACAAACCTGCAAAAGTCCATGGGACCATATGGGATACACCCAGTTTGTCAGAGTGTCAGGAAACACTTTTTCATTGTGATGGTGACTGAGCACAGGAACAGGTTGCCCAGGAAGCTCGTGGAATCTCCTTCCTTGGAGATATTCAAAACCTGCCTGAACACAGTCCTGGGCAGTTGGCTCTATGTGGCCCTGCCTGAGCAGGTCCCTTCAACGTGAGCCATTCTGTGATTCAGTGAACCTCTAGCAATTAGGAAGCTTGAAAGCAAAACATTCCATACACTGGGTTACAAAAAAAGATAGCAGAGTTGCTCTTTTCTGAAGATAGTAATGGTTTTAAAGAAATCTCTTCCAAGGAAATATTTTCTTTTAAATCACATAGCAGAATTCTAAGAAAGAGAGGAATGAATCTTGGGAAAAACATTCTTCAGGGAATAGTTTATGGCCTGGCATAAAAAGGAGAAGCTAACAAAATGGCACTTTCACCAAAAGCTGAGATTATGGGAATGTGGTCCTAGTAATTTCCTTTTACTTATATGCTGTGATCTTCCAGTTTTATATATCTGTATCTAATAGTCACACTGTGTATTTTTGCTGTAAGTAAGTCTTGTATTTTACAATTCGAATCTCATGGTTATAGTGTACAACTTCCTCTTAACTCTTCTATTTTTTTAATGCCTTTGCCAATTTTCCTACTACTAAATCTGAATGGCAAAATATCAAAATGAACTGCAAATTAAAACAAGTACTTTAAAGGTGTATGTCCCCAGTAAGTACCGAATCCAGAAATATGTTGATTTCTTTCCAGTAATTTTCTTATTCTTTTCAAAACTCTGGATCTTATCAGGGGATATTGCACTGACTATGACCAATACTAATTGAAAGCAGGATATATTTTCTAAAAGTTTGTTCTACTAATTGGAAAAAAGCAAAACCAAACAAACCACAGAACAAACCGAAACAAAAAGTACCACTCATGAAAACTCATCCCTTTGTTTCTATAATAATTAATGACAAAATTCCTTTTAAAAATGCAGAGTTCATCAACCCTACCTTTAAAAAAGTGATACTACAGCAGATAGCTTTCAGGGAAGATATTCAAGAGAGTTGTTTGAATTAATTTTCTTCATGAATTTAAGCTTGACACCTAGAGTGAATGAGAAACCTGCCTTAAAAGGAAGTTGCTGCCAAGAGAAGTCCTGCCTCTGGGAATTTGTCAGTGAAAGAAGGGCATGGTCAGGTCAGATTTTCATTTTATATGTTTCGCCAAGTGTCACCACAAAGCAGAACATATATCCTAGCTCAGATAGAACTTGAAAAACCCCAAGCCATATTCCATATTGTACAATTTGGAAGATAATAGAACATACATTTTTCTTTCTGAACAGAGGAAAGGAAGGAAAGTAGTCAGAAATTAAGCATGCTCAGAAATGTATGTGGGACCAGGCATGAAGATTTTTACACCACATGAAACTTTTTAAAATATAAATTTAATGTATGATTTGATGTATGTACTGCAAATAAGAAAAAAATGGAACATGCAATAAGCATTACAAAATACATGACATTTTAAAATTCCCTTAATGACTAGCCAAAAATATTATTGGAACCCTAGTCTGAGAGAAATTTTTTTGTATGCATGGCATTTAGGCCTACACTACATGAAAGATTTTTCAAAGTGTAAGATTCTGAATAGATTCTACTGTTGAGATTACTATGAACTGTAAAATTCAGTGGAGTGCCAGAAACTGCCAGCTGGAAAGAAGACAGGGGAATATCAACAGACTGCCTTCAGAAGGAATCCTGATGTGTTGATGTAATAGCCGGATAATTAAATGATTTTCCTGCTTTAATATTCCATTTACAAAGTACTCATTTAGCCTTTGAAGTGAAAGACTTTGGAGATCATATAAACATATCCTACGTTGAAAACCATCTCTTAAAGAGCATTATATTTAGCTTTGTAAGCATTAATCCTAATAAATGAGTAACTAAGGTTGATGAAGGATTAGGAGGTGATTTGAGACAGCCAACATGCCCTGACCAACCAAGTGGCCTTCTGTGATGGAGTAACTATATCGCTGGACAAAGGAAGACCTATGGATGTTGTACATCTGGACTTGTGTATGGCCATTGACACGGTCCCCTACAACCTCCTTCTCTCTAACTTGGAGAGATATGGTTTTGATAGATGGACTGTTTAGTGGATGGGGAATTGGTGGGTGGTCATGTCCAGACATTAGTGGTCAATGGTTCAGTGTCCAGATGGAGATCAGTGACAAGTGGTGTCCCTCAGGGGTCCATATGGGAACCAGTACTCTTAAATATCTTCTTCAAGGTCATACAGCACCTTCAGCAAGTTTGCAGACAACACCAAGTTGAGAGGTTGAGAACCCTGAGGGACAGGAAGAAGCAGCTGGAAAAGCTCAAGAAGTGGGCCCATGTGAACCTCATGAGTTTCAACAAGGTGTCCTGTGTTCATCTGTAACAGTTATTTTTCTCCTTCTTAGTAGCTGGTGCAGTGCTGTGTTTTCAACTTTAGTCTGAGAACAATGCTTGTAACACACTGATGTTTTTAGTTCTTGCTAAGTAATGTTTACACCAATAAAGGACTTTTCAGCCTCATGCTCTGCCAGTGAGGAGGGGCACAGGAAGCCTGAAGAAAGCATAGACAAGACACATGACCCAAACTACAAAGGGGTATGCCATACCACAGCACATCATGCCCAGTATATAAACTGGGGGGAGTTGCCCGGAAGGTCCAGATTGCTGCTCGGGTCAGGCTGAGTTGGCAGATGGTGAGCAATTGTTTTGTCAATCACTTATGTTTATTGTTTTCTTTTCATTTTCCACTTTTAGTTTTATAACCTCTCCCCCTGTTATTCCCCTTATCATCATTATTATTGGTGGTAGCAGTAGTGGTTTTGTGTTATACCTTAGTGTTGTGGTTTAAGCCCAGCCTGTCACTCAGAAACCATACAGCCCACTCTCTCACTCCCCCACCCTTCATCCCCCCACCACCCTCTCCCAGAGGGATGGGGAGGAGAATCAAAAGAATCCCATGGGCTGAGAAAAGAATAGTCCCATGGCCTCCCATGGGCTGAGAAAAGAACAGTCCAGTAACTAAGGTATAACACAAATCACTACTGCTACCACCAATAAGAATAATGATAAGGGGAATAACAAGGGAAGAGAATACAATACCACCTGCCGATACCCAGCCCCACTGAGCAGTGAAGTAGCCCTTCCGGGTAACTCTCAGTTACATCCTGGGCATGACGTGCTGTGTTATGGAATACCTCTTTGGCTAGTTTGGGTCAGATGTCCTGTCTCTGCTTCCTCCCAGTTTCCCCTCCTCCCTGGCAGAGCATGAGGCTCATAAAGTCCTTGGTCAGACTAAACATTACTGAGCAGCAACAAAAACCTCGGTGTTATCAGTGCTGTTCCAAGGCTGAAAGTCAAAACCCCAGTGCTGCACCAGCTACTAAGAAGGAGAAAAAATGACTGCTACTGCTGAACCGAGGACAGTATCCACCCCTTGGTCCATACCATTCACGCCATGCTCGGATCCCACATTTTCAATATACCACCTCTCTTACGTATATATATATATATATGCACGCATACACACACACAGATGGAGAGAGAGAGATCATTTCTTAGTGCATGGACCAATCCCTATAAAGCTGCTGAGTCCATTCTGTCCATGATGTTGGGTTCCATCTCTTGTAACAATCTTTCAGAACAGGAGAGGCAGTGTGCAGTGTTGGATTGTTGCCTGTTGATGATGATCGTTCCTTTACTGCAGAATTCGTCTGGTTCTATCAAAGTTCATTCTTTGTTGGGATGATGGTCGGAGGGAAGTCAGGGCCAGTCGCTCGTGACCTGAAGACATTTAGTTGGTGGACTATAAAAGTATTACATAGCAGGCAACAACATACAATTGAGTTCATTGGCTGTTTTCCCCTAAAATCAAATCCCCTTGAGGTATACATTGGACTTCCCCATCTTCCCACATTACCCACCAAGTATATCCGGGTCCCTGAGCAAAAGCAATCCCACAGGTGGGTTTGCCTTTACCTGAAGCAGGAATAACCCAGACTGTCTTCCCCAGCAAATTCTTTTTTCTGGTGTTCCTCAGTGGCCCGACTCATGGATACATGAGCATCTACATGGTGTACCTTCACCACCAAGTTCTGCACCGAGGCAGCACAGTCCAGCAGCCCGGATGGGTTTACTTCTGTGTTGCCAGTTGCTCTGCTTCCGTTGCTGCAACCACCCCCACAGGGCATTTGCCACCATCCATGAGTCAGTATAGAGATAAAGTATGGGCCACTTTTCTTGTTCAGCAATGTCCAAGGCCAGATGGATGGCTTTTACCTCTGCAAACTGACTCGATTCACCCTCTCCTTCAGCAGTTTCTGCAACTTGTCGCTGCAGACTCCATACAGCTGCCCTCCATCTCCAAGACTTCCAAACACTGGAGAGGCTTAGTGGACTAGATACTTGTCCATACTGTGCCACACACCCTGCCACTCATGACTGTCCAAC